>NC_064642.1:61863995-63076495 GCF_023864345.2 Schistocerca serialis cubense
AGTTAATTTGTAATTATAAACCGTGATGAACAGTTTTTTCCCCCCCCCAGAAGGACAATAAAGAAGCTACTGTTCTCCTACTGGGACTTTCTTTAAATTAGGAATAACAGACAGACTTTGCAGTGCGAGTGTAGGTTGCTGAGGGGTGGGATGGGGTGGGGGTGGGGGTGTGGGGTAGAGGTTCAAAGGAATCAATGTGGATAAGCACCACAGACCAAACTAAATTGGGAGGAGGGGACGAGATTGTGAAATATTTTCTTTTTAGTGTAGAAGGGTGTATTTGATTTGGAGGGGGGAGCGGTGGAGGAAAGCTAGAATTCAGGTAGATAAGATAAGAATTATAGTCCATTCGAAAATATTGTAGGATTGACAGCCGTGAAGGATGTACTGGTATGACATTTATGAGAAAGGCATGATTTTTCATTCAGCATATCCTGTGAGACCCATAACATTTGTAGCTTGCAGTTTCAGTTAGCTTACTGTCCTGTGCTATTGAGTGATGCATGCTGAGAGTTTACTTGTTTTTATTTCTTAAGTTGTGTGGTCAATATTTTATCTGTTGTTTCTCTGGTGTGTGTTGTGTGGAACTACTCCATGTCACTCTCTTGGTCGTATAGAATAGTTTGCGCATTATGTGCCTAACTGTCTACAGTTGTTCTTGATGGTGCTCCCAACCATTCTGTTCTTGTTAATAACTTGCATAAGTTGCCTACCATGGTAAAGCAAAAGGAGGAGATGACCAGCATCAGCGTTGAAATCGTACAGTAAGTGATACACTTAAACAGATGGAAATTAAGGATTTAATATCTCTCTATAAATAATGGTCCCCCATAAATGAAATTGGTGGTCTGGCAAAAATAATTAAAGAGTTTTTCATTATCATTACAAAAAGGGTGACAAATGAAATCATCTGAATGTATGGTGTATGCAGTTCAAGTGCCTGCACAACAAAATTATATTTTAATTAGTTTTCACTATTGATAATAAGGTTGGTATCATTAACTGAGTTCAAAGGTAGTTGCTTTTGGTCAGTCTTAACCAGACAAAAGAAATTCCTCTCACTGTTTACTTATGATGCTTGCAATATAGAGGTAGTGTATTTTTGGTCACTGTTCCCCTTACCTCCAAATGGATAAGATTAGTTTTATCATGTGAATTAACATGCATAATTTTTTTGTTACACTACAAATAAATAGAAAGTTTGATCAGAAAACATGGGTTATCCCATTGCTCTGTTTTTCACAATGAAAGAAAGAGGTAACCAATCGGTTTTCACATGACAGTGCAGCATTTTGCGTCACATTTAACTTAAAATTGTCTTGTGTAACAGTTCTCTGACTGAGTTGCAATTTGGAGCAAGTAAAAATATAATGTATTCAAATTCAAATTTGTGTGAATTCCTAAGGGATCAAACTGCTGAGGTCATCAGTCCCTAGATTTACACACTACTTAAATTAACTTATGCTAAGAACAACCATGCCCGAGGGAGGTCTCGAACCTCCGGCGGGAGGGTCCGCACTATCCGTGACATGGTACCTTGTACTGCGTGGCCATTCCGCACAGCTATGATGTATTCTTAAGACTTTATTTGCACATGTGTACACATCAATTCAATAACAAAATGGTTTCTCACATTGTCAGAAAATGGATTTGCATTAGCTCCCCATATATCACCTTAAAAAATTTGTTACAGCAAATACAACTAAAGTGAAAATGTATTGCATCTCTTCCAGAAGACACAGATGCCAGTTTTATAACTGTACATTGAGTACTTTGTGAATACAAGTGCATTGCTGGAAACAGAAGCTTATATGTGTGTTCTGTGCTTCAAGTCTGCTCCACATCTCCATGCATTCCTTCTGAAGCATCAATCCTGAAGTCATTTTTAACTGACTTTAGAGGAGATTATGCTCAACATATCCAGGCATAAAAAATAGGATTGGTGTTAAATGAGACTGGGACACAACACATCACTCCTGTTCTTTTAAAAGGGGCAATGTGAGTGGAGCTCGTATGTTTAATTTCTTGTTTATGCACCTATCCATCAGTTAGTGCCATGATTATCAGTTGCCTGGGCTTCTTAACTCATTCCATTATTCCTATTTCTTGTTCATTATAAATGAACTATGTTTGTCTTGATATCAAATTTTAAATTCAATTTTCACAACTGTTTTTGTAGAACGTAAATATAACCATCACCTCATGCCTTTTTGTTCAGTTTCTCTCTTTTTATTAAATAATCAAAGATATTTGATATTTGATAAGACAGGGTTGTAGCCTCTCCCCGATGTTGTTCAATCTGTATATTGAGCAAGCAGTAAAGGAAACAAAAGAAAAATTCGGAGTAGGTATTAAAATCCATGGAGAAGAAATAAAAACTTTGAGGTTCGCCGATGACATTGTAATTCTGTCAGAGACAGCAAAGGACTTGGAAGAGCAGTTGAATGGAATGGACAGTGTCTTGAAAGGAGGATATAAGATGAACATCAACAAAAGCAAAACGAGGGTAATGGAATGTAGTCGAATTAAGCCGGGTGATGCTGAGGGAATTAGATTAGGAAATGAGACACTTAAAGTAGTAAAGAAGTTTTGCTATTTAGGGAGTAAAATAACTGATGTAGGTCGAAGTAGAGAGGATATAAAATGTAGACTGGCAATGGCAAGGAAAGCTTTTCTGAAGAAGAGAAATTTGTTAACATCGAGTATAGATTTAAGTGTCAGGAAGTCATTTCTGAAAGTATATGTATGGAGTGTGGCCATGTATGGAAGTGAAACGTGGACAATAAATAGGGAGATGAAGAAGCTTGCACAGGATAGAGTAGCATGGAGAGCTGCATCAAACCAGTCTCAGGACTGAAGACTACAACAACAACATTTGATAAATCCTGATGACAACAATTAGATCCACATGTTATAGCAGATGATTACAGCAAATAAGCAAAGGGTCCTAATGAACAATATTTATTACAGATGAGAGCAACATACATAAGTGTGAAAACACTGTTAAATCACCAGACGGACTGCATCTCAAAGAGTCTGTTGGGCCAGAGCCAAGTAGACCTGCCAGCAATGATACCTCACAAACCTTCCCCTGCCCCCCTCCCCCCCTCCCCCCTGACCACTGGGAGGGCAGATGAGCATGGAATCAGTGACAGCTGAAGCAATTGATACCAATCTGTATGACCTGTTGCACTAGGGTGAGCATTTTCATGCGACACAGCTGCACCATTTCTTGAAGTCACAGTGGATGTGCTGGCAAGGATGTAAGCATGTGAGGCCATGCATGTTGGAGAGACTTTGATCTGATCAAAGGAATGGCATTTGTCAGGAAGGGCAGGGGTGGATGTGCGGTTGATGTGAACTGGTAATTTATGTGCTGGATTGAACACTGATGGGCATGATACATGCTGAGTCTGTCCGTGGTGAATGACAGGTTGTGTGGAGGCAGGAATATTGGCTACTAACCCATTTCAAGTCTTGGTTGTAGTCACGTTCAAATTGTACCCAGAAGAGGAGGCAAAGTTGTCAGGGATGGTTTGAGGCATATTTTGCAATGTCAGTGTGTTGTGTTCATTTCCTACAATGTGTCCTGAACTTGGCATCATAGAGCTTCTCACATCTTTGGTAACTGAGTGATAGTCGAAAGTGGAACCAAGTGAACATGGCCAGAGAGGACGGTGTTGCCATGTGAATATCAGTAGTGGGCACTGGTGAACTGTATTGCAGTGAGGTGTGGTGATGTGCTGTATCGCTGAAGGACCATGTCTGATGATGCCACTGGCAGGGTAGCCATATGGGAAGTTAAGGTGCAGTGTGCTGACATGTGCTTCTACATATGTTCAGGGTCAGTGACTGTGCAGGTGCCGAATAGAGCAGGGAGTGGGGATAGTCAGACATCAGGTGTTTGTAGGACTGCAGCCAAATGTATAGTTATGATTTTCTGGGCTGTTTTGCTCATAATGGCACACTATCTGGCACAAACTTGTGGAGGACCACACAGAGCTCAGTAGGAACTGAATGAGAGACTTGGCTCATCCTAGTCTTTGAGGTGTCTGCTAGAGGTGATATTGTGGGTATATCCATAGACAGCAAGAGAGGTGCCACACTGGTGTATTGTGGATATGGTGACGAGTAAGAAGTGTTGAGTGGAGATGATTGATATAGATAGTTGAGGTGAAGCCATGCCACAAGAATTTTCTTTTTGACATGTTTAATCTCTCCCCTGATCGCGTTGTTGTTGTGATGTAGTTGGAGATTCGTTTTGTACTTGCCAGAATAAAGTTGATGGACTTTTCGCAACTGCTCAATCACACTGATGCACTCCAGGAGACTCTTATTGTTGTCAGGCACATCCTTGGACAGAGGAGGTCATGGGGTAGAGAGGATTGTGCCATTATGTTTAGTCAACAAATGAGCAGGATCAGAAGTGCTGTATGTGAAGTGACCACTGGCTGGGTGGATGTGCGTGTCATTGGATAGGTCTGGGAGGAAGTTGAAGTGTGGTAGAAAATTGTCAATGATAGCAGATACTGCCATGTCCACAATGAGAAATGTCCAGGTAAACTGTTCTGTGGGGCTGAGATCGAATGTGTGAACCTGTGGTGCCACAAAACCTGGATTTTTGTATGGTTCACCACATGGAGATGAAAACATCTGTAGTCAGTTGATGCACTTGGTGAAGAAGGCAGCATGGTGTTGACCTTGGATCCTGTGCTGATGTGGTATTAATGTCTGCTTGCGCTGACATGCACAAAAAGTCTGCTTTTATGAAGTAGACATGGTGAGTGCCCCATTTCCGAGGATGTTGAGGCAACTTATATAACCAGCATGTTCTGCTGTGCCTCTGGTGAAATGTGTGTTTAATTTGGGAAATTGCAAGGTTGCTTGTAGTTTCTGGCAGTGGCATCATATGTTGTGTGATACCAGCAGATGCGGTTCAGTTCAGTTACAGTCTGGTCAGCAATGTGCTGCAGAAGTGTGGACACACCACAGTTGCTGGTTATGGATGTGGATTGCCCGCATCTTTCTGCCTATGCCTGAGCACCATGCTAATTTTGATGATCAGTGCAGGTGTCACGGCAGATGTGGCATGGATGGCAGAGAAGCAGCGGTTTGCTTATGGCTCCAGGTGGGTGCAGTGATGGCAGAGTAGGGCAGAGCCAATGTAGCTTATACATTTGGCTGCAGTCCTACAAACACCTGATGTCTGACTATCCCCACTCCCTGCTCTATTCAGCACCTGCACAGTCACTGACCCTGAACATATGTAGAAGCACATGTCAGCACACTGACAGGTAGGAGACGAGAAACTGGCAGAAGTAAAGCTGTGAGTACCGGGCGTGAGTCGTGCTTCGGTAGCTCAGATGGTAGAGCACTTGCCCGCGAAAGGCAAAGGTCCCAAGTTCGGGTCTCGGTCGGGCACACAGTTTTAATCTGCCAGGAAGTTTCAAGCCAGTTATACTTGCTGAAGGACTTTCACAGCCTACAGAGTCCATAGCATGTGATCGGGTATGAGATGAATGTCAATTTGCATATGCAGATGGCACCATAATTGTGGTGGTGTTTTATCGCTCAGCACTTTGTTGTGGATAACATGGTGAAATTGTTCATCTGCAGAGCAGCTAAGGCAATGAAATAGGTCAGCTTTTGCAGTTTAGTATTCAATGTCCATTGGTGGCATGAGGATGATAACACCTATTGTATCTACACTTTCTCCTGAGTGGCTCAGTAGTGTAACAAAGTTGGTGATGTCTCTGACAGCACCATTCAGTTGTGTCCTGTAGTTGGTAGATTGCCACAACAATGTTTGCAGTGGGAGTACAGCCAAACACAAATTATCTGGAATGGCATGATATGCTGCAAGGTAGCTGGTGCAGTAGGTGTTATCACCAGCTGCATGAATTGCAGCACATTGTAGCACAATGTGGTTGACTAATTGAACATTATTAAACCTTGTCCCTGATTAAACATTTGCCCTATCAGCTGGATTTTATTGGTTCATGTGTGAGTTTGTTGGCAAAAAGAGTGGGGTTCTGAGTGCAATTACAAGGCTAATTGTTTTTCACATTGTATTGTTTGTCATTGTACACTGGGGGTAGCTCTGTCCAAGAGAATGGCACTATTAGCTTTTACCACTCAGGTTGCATTCATGATGTTACCTGTAGCAACAGGTGTCCGTCAATGAAACCTACACAGCATAGTGGAAGCACCTCAGTAGTACTGTGTGTATAATTGTCAGAAATAATGAATTTCTGTGTGATAAAGATCAACAGGAGTGATCAATGTGGATCCACAGGGTATAGGAGATGATTATGGCAAATAACCACATGGCCCCAATACACTGTAGAACAATATTTATTACAGGCAAGAGAAAATGTTTGTGAGCATGCAAACCCAATCAAGTCACCAGGTGAACTGCTGGTCAAGGAGTCTGTTGAGCCAGGGCCAAGTTGAGCACCAACAGTGATGGATCATGGAGCAGTGTTCCTGCAAACATAACATTTTGTGTAACTGATTGACACTGACTTAAATCTAAATATTATATCTGCTTTCTATCAAACATATTTTCTCAGAGAGAAAGCTTTGAAAATTAGTTCTTCTGCTGCTACCTTTTTAACCTCTGTACATGTTTCCATTTCTCTGGTTTTTCATTCTCGCTACTCTCAATGGATGTTCTGATTCAGAATGATAATAGCTGTTATCGTTGGTGTTTTCATTTTTTCACCATGTCTTTGATCTCTTTCTGAAATTGTGTTGAACGTTTGCACATCATCATTTGCATTAAATTCACTGTAATATTAGAAACTAAAATAACCAGTATTAATGCTTCACAACAGCATTTACAATGATGAGCCTAAACATCATGACCACCTGTTTAATAGCTTCTTTATCCATCTTGAATTACATACATAACTGATTCTTCATATCATGGACCCAACAGTTTGTTGGTAGGTTTGTGAAAGTATGTGGCATGTGGCATTAGCTGTCTATGCACAGTGTAATGTTACCCATTACCCTCCCACACATCAAGCTTCAATCAATGGTTGTATGCTCTCCTTGAGTGCACACACACACACACACACACACACAGAGATATATATATATATATATATATATATATATATATATATATATATATATATATATATAGTTATAATAGAGGGAAACATTCCACGTAGGAAATATATATCTAAAAACAAAGATGATGTGACTTACCAAATGAAAGTGCTGGCAGGTCGACAGACACACAAACAAACACAAACATACACACAAAATTCAAGCTTTCGCAACAAACTGTTGCCTCATCAGGAAAGAGGGAAGGAGAGGGAAAGACGAAAGGATGTGGGTTTTAAGGGAGAGGGTAAGGAGTCATTCCAATCCCGGGAGCGGAAAGACTTACCTTAGGGGGAAAAAAGGACGGGTATACACTCGCACAAACACACATATCCATCCACACATATACAGACACAAGCAGACATATTTAAAGACAAAGAGTTTGGGCAGAGATGTCAGTCGAGGCAGAAGTGCAGAGGCAAAGATGTTGTTGAATGACAGGTGAGGTATGAGTGGCGGCAACTTGAAATTAGCGGAGATTGAGGCCTGGTGGATAACGGGAAGAGAGGATATATTGAAGAGCAAGTTCCCATCTCCGGAGTTCGGATAGGTTGGTGTTAGTGGGAAGTATCCAGATAACCCGGACGGTGTAACACTGTGCCAAGATGTGCTGGCCGTGCACCAAGGCATGTTTAGCCACAGGGTGATCCTCATTACCAACAAACACTGTCTGCCTGTGTCCATTCATGCGAATGGACAGTTTGTTGCTGGTCATTCCCACATAGAATGCGTCACAGTGTAGGCAGGTCAGTTGGTAGATCACGTGGGTGCTTTCACACGTGGCTCTGCCTTTGATCGTGTACACCTTCCGGGTTACAGGACTGGAGTAGGTGGTGGTGGGAGGGTGCATGGGACAGGTTTTACACCGGGGGCGGTTACAAGGGTAGGAGCCAGAGGGTAGGGAAGGTGGTTTGGGGATTTCATAGGGATGAACTAAGAGGTTACGAAGGTTAGGTGGACGGCGGAAAGACACTCTTGGTGGAGTGGGGAGGATTTCATGAAGGATGGATCTCATTTCTGGGCAGGATTTTAGGAAGTCGTATCCCTGCTGGAGAGCCACATTCAGAATCTGATCCAGTCCCGGAAAGTATCCTGTCACAAGTGGGGCACTTTTGTGGTTCTTCTGTGGGAGGTTCTGGGTTTGAGAGGATGAGGAAGTTGCTCTGGTTATTTGCTTCTGTACCAGGTCGGGAGGGTAGTTGCGGGATGCGAAAGCTGTTGTCAGGTTGTTGGTGTAATGCTTCAGGGATTCCGGACTGGAGCAGATTCGTTTGCCACGAAGACCTAGGCTGTAGGGAAGGGACCGTTTGATGTGGAATGGGTGGCAGCTGTCGTAATGGAGGTACTGTAGCTTGTTGGTGGGTTTGATGTGGACGGACGTGTGAAGTTGGCCATTGGACAGGTGGAGGTCAACATCAAGGAAAGTGGCATGGGATT
The DNA here is from genome assembly GCF_023864345.2 of Schistocerca serialis cubense. NCBI lineage: Eukaryota > Metazoa > Arthropoda > Insecta > Orthoptera > Acrididae > Schistocerca > Schistocerca serialis. The sequence goes on from NC_064642.1 coordinate 61,872,546, forward strand.
TGGAGTAGGACCAGGTGAATCTGATGGAACCAAAGGAGTTGAGGTTGGAGAGGAAATTCTGGAGTTCTTCTTCACTGTGAGTCCAGATCATGAAGATGTCATCAATAAATCTGTACCAAACTTTGGGTTGGCAGGCCTGGGTAACCAAGAAGGCTTCCTCTAAGTGACGCCAACCTATTCATGGGTCGCTTAGAGGAAGCCTTCTTGGTTACCCAGGCCTGCCAACCCAAAGTTTGGTACAGATTTATTGATGACATCTTCATGATCTGGACTCACAGTGAAGAAGAACTCCAGAATTTCCTCTCCAACCTCAACTCCTTTGGTTCCATCAGATTCACCTGGTCCTACTCCAAATCCCATGCCACTTTCCTTGATGTTGACCTCCACCTGTCCAATGGCCAACTTCACACGTCCGTCCACATCAAACCCACCAACAAGCTACAGTACCTCCATTATGACAGCTGCCACCCATTCCACATCAAACGGTCCCTTCCCTACAGCCTAGGTCTTCGTGGCAAACGAATCTGCTCCAGTCCGGAATCCCTGAAGCATTACACCAACAACCTGACAACAGCTTTCGCATCCCGCAACTACCCTCCCGACCTGGTACAGAAGCAAATAACCAGAGCAACTTCCTCATCCTCTCAAACCCAGAACCTCCCACAGAAGAACCACAAAAGTGCCCCACTTGTGACAGGATACTTTCCGGGACTGGATCAGATTCTGAATGTGGCTCTCCAGCAGGGATACGACTTCCTAAAATCCTGCCCAGAAATGAGATCCATCCTTCATGAAATCCTCCCCACTCCACCAAGAGTGTCTTTCCGCCGTCCACCTAACCTTCGTAACCTCTTAGTTCATCCCTATGAAATCCCCAAACCACCTTCCCTACCCTCTGGCTCCTACCCTTGTAACCGCCCCCGGTGTAAAACCTGTCCCATGCACCCTCCCACCACCACCTACTCCAGTCCTGTAACCCGGAAGGTGTACACGATCAAAGGCAGAGCCACGTGTGAAAGCACCCACGTGATCTACCAACTGACCTGCCTACACTGTGACGCATTCTATGTGGGAATGACCAGCAACAAACTGTCCATTCGCATGAATGGACACAGGCAGACAGTGTTTGTTGGTAATGAGGATCACCCTGTGGCTAAACATGCCTTGGTGCACGGCCAGCACATCTTGGCACAGTGTTACACCGTCCGGGTTATCTGGATACTTCCCACTAACACCAACCTATCCGAACTCCGGAGATGGGAACTTGCTCTTCAATATATCCTCTCTTCCCGTTATCCACCAGGCCTCAATCTCCGCTAATTTCAAGTTGCCGCCACTCATACCTCACCTGTCATTCAACAACATCTTTGCCTCTGCACTTCTGCCTCGACTGACATCTCTGCCCAAACTCTTTGTCTTTAAATATGTCTGCTTGTGTCTGTATATGTGTGGATGGATATGTGTGTTTGTGCGAGTGTATACCCGTCCTTTTTTCCCCCTAAGGTAAGTCTTTCCGCTCCCGGGATTGGAATGACTCCTTACCCTCTCCCTTAAAACCCACATCCTTTCGTCTTTCCCTCTCCTTCCCTCTTTCCTGATGAGGCAACAGTTTGTTGCGAAAGCTTGAATTTTGTGTGTATGTTTGTGTTTGTTTGTGTGTCTGTCGACCTGCCAGCACTTTCATTTGGTAAGTCACATCATCTTTGTTTTTATATATATATATATATATATATATATATATATATATATATATATATATATATATATATATATATTGTTGTTGTTGTGGTCTTCAGTCCTGAGACTGGTTTGATGCAGCTCTCCATGCTACTCTATCCTGTGCAAGCTACTTCATCTCCCAGTACTTACTGCAACCTACATCCTTCTGAATCTGCTTAGTGTATTGATCTCTTGGTCTCCCTCTACGATTTTTACCCTCCACGCTGCCCTCCAATGCTAAATTTGTGATCCCTTGATGCCTCAAAACATGTCCTACCAACCGATCCCTTCTTCTAGTCAAGTTGTGCCACAAACTTCTCTTCTCCCCAATCCTATTCAATACCTCCTCATTAGTTACGTGATCTACCCACCTTATCTTCAGCATTCTTCTGTAGCACCACATTTCGAAAGCTTCTATTCTCTTCTTGTCCAAACTGGTTATCGTCCATGTTTCACTTCCATACATGGCTACACTCCATACAAATACTTTCAGAAACGACTTCCTGACACTTAAATCTATACTTGATGTTAACAAATTTCTCTTCTTCAGAAACGATTTCCTTGCCATTGCCAGTCTACATTTTATATCCTCTCTACTTCGACCATCATCAGTTATTTTACTTCCTAAATAGCAAAACTCCTTTAATACTTTAAGTGTCTCATTTCCTAATCTAATCCCCTCAGCATCACCCGATTTAATTTGACTACATTCCATTATCCTCATTTTGCTTTTGTTGATGTTCATCTTATATCCTCCTTTCAAGACACTGTCCATTCCGTTCAACTGATTTTCCAAGTCCTTTGCTGTCTCTGAATTACAATGTCATCGGCGAATCTCAAAGTTTTTATTTCTTCTCCATGGATTTTAATACCTACTCCGAATTTTTCTTTTGTTTCCTTTACTGCTTGCTCAATATACAGATTGAATAACATCGGGGAGAGGCTACAACCCTGTCTCACTTCTTTCCCAACCACTGCTTCCCTTTCATGCCCCTCGACTCTTATAACTGCCATCTGGTTTCTGTACAAATTGTAAATAGCCTTTCGCTCCCTGTATTTTACCCCTGCCACCTTTAGAATGTGAAAGAGAGTATTCCAGTTAACATTGTCAAAAGCTTTCTCTAAGTCTACAAATGCTAGAAACGTAGGTTTGCCTTTTCTTAATCTTTCTTCTAAGATAAGTCGTAAGGTTAGTATTGCCTCACGTGTTCCAACATTTCTACGGAATCCAAACTGATCTTCCCCAAGGTCCGCTTCTACCAGTTCTTCCATTCGTCTGTAAAGAATTCGCGTTAGTATTTTGCAGCTGTGACTTATTAAACTGATAGTTTGGTAATTTTCACATCTGTCAACACCTGCTTTCTTTGGGATTGGAATTATTATATTCTTCTTGAAGTCTGTGGGTATTTCGCCTGTCTCATACATCTTGCTCACCAGATGGTAGAGTTTTGTCATGACTGGCTCTCCCAAGGCCATCAGTAGTTCTAATGGAATGTTGTCTACTCCCGGGGCCTTGTTTCGACTTAGGTCTTTCAGTGCTCTGTCAAACTCTTCATGCAATATCGTATCTCCCATTTCATCTTCATCTACATCCTCTTCCATTTCCATAATATTGTCCTCAAGTACATCGCCCTTGTATAAACCCTCTATATACTCCTTCCACCTTTCTGCCTTCCCTTCTTTGCTTAGAACTGGGTTTCCATCTGAGCTCTTGATATTCATACAAGTGGTTCTCTTCTCTCCAAAGGTCTCTTTAATTTTCCTGTAGGCGGTATCTATCTTACCCCTAGTGAGACAAGCCTCTACATCCTTACATTTGTCCCCTAGCCATCCCTGCTTAGCCATTTTGCAATTCCTGTCGATCTCATTTTTGAGACGTTTGTATTCCTTTTTGCCTGCTTCATTTATTGCATTTTTATATTTTCTCCTTTCATCAATTAAATTCAATATTTCTTCTGTTACCCAAGGATTTCTACTAGCCCTCGTCTTTTTACCTACTTGATCCTCTGCTGCCTTCGCTACGTCATCCCTCAGAGCTACCCATTCTTCTTCTACTGTATTTCTTTCCCCCATTCCTGTCAATTGTTCCCTTATGCTCTCCCTGAAACTCTGTACAACCTCTGGTTCTTTCAGTTTATCCAGGTCCCATCTCCCTCAATTCCCGCCTTTTTGCAGTTTCTTCAGTTTCAATCTGCAGTTCATAATCAATATATTGTGGTCAGAATCCACATCTGCCCCTGGAAATGTCTTACAATTTAAAACCTGGTTCCTAAATCTCTGTCTTACCATTATGTAATCTATCTGATACCTTTTAGTATCTCCAGAATTCTTCCAGGTATACAAACTTCTTTCATGATTCTTGAACCAAGTGTTAGCTATGATTAAGTTATGCTCTGTGCAAAATTCTACAAGGCGGCTTCCTCTTTCATTTCTTCCCCCCAATCCATATTCATCTACTGTGTTTCCTTCTCTCCCTTTTCCTACTGACGAATTCCAGTCACCCATGACTATTAAATTTTCGTCTCCCTTCACTACCTGAACAATTTCTTTTACCTCGTCATACATTTCATCAATTTCTTCATCATCTGCAGAGCTAGTTGGCATATAAACTTGTACTAGTGTAGTAGGCATGGGCTTTGTGTCTATCTTGGCCACAATAATGCGTTCACTATGCTGTTTGTAGTAGCTAACCAGCACTCCTATTTTTTTATTCATTGTTAAACCTACTCCTGCATTACCCCTATTTGATTTTGTATTTATAACCCTACAATCACCTGACCAAAAGTCTTGTTCCTCCTGCCACCGAACTTCACTAATTCCCACTATATCTAACTTTAATCTATCCATTTCCCTTTTTAAATTTTCTAACCTACCTGCCCGATTAAGGGATCTGACATTCCACGCTCCAATCCGTAGAATGCCAGTTTTCTTTCTCCTGATAACGACGTCCTCTTGAGTAGTCCCCGCCCGGAGATCCGAATGGGGGACTATTTTACCTCCGGAATATTTTACCCAAGAGGACGCCATCATCATTTAATCATACAGTAAAGCTGCATGTCCTCGGGAAAAATTACGGCTGTAGTTTCCCCTTGCTTTCAGCCGTTCGCAGTACCAGCACAGCAAGGCCGTTTTGGTTAATGTTACAAGGCCAGATCAGTCAATCATCCAGACTGTTGCCCCTGCAACTACTGAAAAGGCTGCTGCCCCTCTTCAGGAACCACACGTTTGTCTAGCCTCTCAACAGATACCCCTCCGTTGTGGTTGCACCTACGGTACGGCCATCTGTATCGCTGAGGCACGCAAGCCTCCCCACCAACGGCAAGGTCCATGGTTCATGGGGGGGAGACGAAAGGAAGTGGGTTTTAAGGGAGAGGGTAAGGAGTCATTCCAATCCCGGGACCGGAAAGACTTACCTTAGGGGAAAAAAGGACGGGTATACACTCGCACACACACACATATCCATCCACACATATACAGACACAAGCAGACATATTTAAAGACAAAGAGTTTGGGCAAAGATGTCAGTCGAGGCGGAAGTACAGAGGCAAAGATGATGTTGAATGACAGGTGAGGTATGAGTGGCGGCAACTTGAAATTAGCAGAGATTGAGGCCTGGTGGGTAACGGGAAGAGAGGATATATTGAAGAGCAAGTTCCCATCTCCGGAGTTCGGATAGGTTGGTGTTGGTGGGAAGTATCCAGATAACTCGGACGGTGTAACACTGTGCCAAGATGTGCTGGCCGTGCACCAAGGCATGTTTAGCCACAAGGTGATCCTCATTACCAACAAACACTGTCTTCCTGTGTCCATTCATGCGAATGGACAGTTTGTTGCTGGTCATTCCCACATAGAATGCGTCACAGTGTAGGCAGGTCAGTTGGTAAATCACGTGGGTGCTTTCACATCTGGCTCTGCCTTTGATCGTGTACACCTTCCGGGTTACAGGATGGAGTAGGTGGTGGTGGGAGGGTGCATGGGACAGGTTTTACACCGGGGGCGGTTACAAGGGTAGGAGCCAGAGGGTAGGGAAAGTGGTTTGGGGATTTCATAGGGATGTACTAACAGGTTACGAAGGTTAGGTGGACGGCGGAAAGACACTCATGGTGGAGTGGGGAGGATTTCATGAAGGATGGATCTCATTTCAGGGCAGGATTTGAGGAAGTCGTATCCCTGCTGGAGAGCCACATTCAGAGTCTGGTCCAGTCCCGGAAAGTATCCTGTCACAAGTGGGGCACTTTTGTGGTTCTTCTATGGGGGATTCTGGGTTTGAGGGGATGAGGAAGTGGCTCTGGTTATTTGCTTCTGTACCAGGTCGGGAGGGTAGTTGTGGGATGCGAAAGCTGTTGTCAGGTTGTTGGTGTAATGGTTCAGGGATTCCGGACTGGAGCAGATTCTTTTGCGAAAGCTTGAATTTTGTGTGTATGTATGTGTCTGTTTGTGTTTCTATCGACCTGCCACCGCTTTCGTATGGTAAGTCACATCATCTTTGTTTTTAAATATATTTTTCCCGCGTGGAATGTTTCCCTCTATTATATTGATATCATTAATTTGAACCCAACAATTACGTTTTTTATTGTCACAGTTGCATTTCGAAATCTTTTCTGTCGTCTTATTTTCTCTTTCTGTTTTTGCCAGTAGTTTCACTTTGTATTCACCTTCTCCTTTTTACCGTAATCTGCTATACAATTTTATCCCGCCTATATATACTCAATAATACGTAACCCACTTCCAAACCATAACCAAAAAAATTTTTTTGCCGCTTTCAACACTACCGCCGCTATAAAATCCACCATTTCTAGTTCACAAACAGTTCCTTTCACCTTTTAAACCATTTCGGCTAGTTCTAATAACTTTCGCTTTATTTCCATTTCCGTTTTTCCCACATCATTGATAATTTTTAGCCGCTTCCCACAGGTTTTAACGTCATTATTTCTTCGCCAGACAATTGTTAGCCTCATTTTCGTAATCTGCCACCACAAAACCACTCCTTTTAATATATTACACGCAGTTTTTTCGAAATTTTCCCAAATTTCTCCGTCCTCTAACGTGTTTTGGCGGCAACACAACCACCTAACCTTTGTGCACATCGTTGTCTACCAACCCAAGTCCAACATAGCCCAGCTGTAACCAACACCTTTTCGCCTTTTTTCACACCAGATCTCCAGTTACTTTCCAGTCCACCTTTATCCCTCCCCATATATTTTTATTTTCATTTTCATTTCCTCATGTTACACTTTCCACCTTCTAATACCATGTCACCCTCACAACACCCCCACAATGACCCCATTAAGTTTTATTTACATTCCCTCCGCAAACATGCCTTCGCCCTAGCCAGATTACGCTCCCATATTCTATTTTCTCAGGCTTGTCTGACATTTGGCATTACCCCCAAATGCCTCACACTTAAAGTTCCCATCTCTGGCTGCAACCCTTCTTTCCATCAGTCCCTATACCAGTTCCAAACTGAAAAATCCATTGCCCTCACCCACCTAATCCTTCACCTACACATCAACTCAGCCAATGAACACCCGTCAACTCCTATCCTTAATAAAAGTCCTTAATCTTTCCTCTCCCACATTCACACCGGCTGTTCAGAGCATCCTCCTACACGCCAACTGCAAATTAGAACAGCATGCCTCCCTCCAACTCAAAAAACTATCCAATCTCCTGGTTTCCCACCTCCGGAAAGGCAACTCACTCACCCTTCACAACCTTTCCAGCAAACCTCAACCTCCTCTCATCGCACACAAACCCAGTCTCTCCCATCTACTCAATCTCCCACTTCCAGCTCCACTCCCTCCAAAACCTCAAAATTCCAATCAACACAATCTGGAACCTCAACACCCTAATTCAGTAGTTAACCTTTCCTCCAAACCTCTCTCCCAATCCGAAACCTCTGTCCTATCCAAAGGCCTCGCCTTCAGCCCCACTCCCAGATTCAACCAAACAGCCCTCGTCAAAGATTTACTGTCCTACACTCGTACTCTCTGCTGCAAATATCAGTTTGCCACGAAGAAAAATGATCCTAATCCTACTCCTAATGATCCAACTCCCCAAGACACCATCCAAATTTAACCCTGCCTGAAACAGTTCCGTCCTCCGTCGCAGTGGGACCCACCTCCTCTTCCTCAAAATCACCCTCTCCAAACCTTCCAGGAATTTCTGACTTCCAGCCTTGCATCTCAATCCTTCTTAACAAACCTTAATCCTACTCCCAACATCACCACTGCTGAAGCCCAGGCTATCCGTGATCTGAAGGCTGACCGATCCATCGTCATTCTTCCGGCGGACAAGGGCTGAGGGACTGCGTCAGCTTTCAGACAACACCACATACAAAGTTTGGCAAGGTAACCCCATTCCCGATGTCCAGGCGGAGCTTCAAGGAATCCTCAGAACCTTAGGCCCCCTGCAAAACCTTTCACCTGACTCCATCAACCTCCTGACCCCACCGACACCCCGCACCCCTACCTTCTACCTTCTTCCTAAAATCCACAAACCCAATCATCCCGGCCGCCCCATTGTAGCTGGCTACCAAGCACCCACAGAACGTATCTCTGCCTACGTAGATCAACACCTTCAACCCGTTACATGCAGTCTCCCATCCTTCATCAAAGACACCAACCACTTTCTCGAACGCCTGGAATCCTTACCCAATGTGTTACCCCCAGAAACCATCCTTGTAATCATTGATGCCACTTCCTTATACACAAATATTCCGCATGTCCAGGGCCTCGCTGCGATGGAGCATTTCCTTTCACGCCGATCACCTGCCACCCTACCTAAAACTTCTTTCCTCATCACCTTAGCCAGCTTCATCATGACCCACAACTTCTTCACTTTTGAAGGGCATACATACCAACAACTAAAGGGAACAGCCATGGGTACCAGGATGGCCCCCTCGTACGCCAACCTATTCATGGGTCGCTTAGAGGAAGCCTTCTTGGTTTCCCAGGCCTGCCAACCCAAAGTTTGGTACAGATTTATTGATGAAATCTTCATGATCTGGACTCACAGTGAAGAAGAACTCCAGAATTTCCTCTCCAACCTCAACTCCTTTGGTTCCATCAGATTCACCTAGTCCTACTCCAGATCCCATGCCACTTTCCTTGACGTTGACCTCCACCTGTCCAATGGCCAGCTTCACACTTCCGTCCACATCAAACCCACCAACAACCAACAGTACCTCCATTATGACAGCTGCCACCCATTCCACATCAAACGGTCCCTTCCCTACAGCCTAGGTCTTCATGGCAAACGAATCCTGACAACAGCTTTCGCATCCCGCAACTACCCTCCCGACCTGGTACAGAAGCAAATAACCAGAGCCACTTCCTCATCCCCTCAAACCCAGAATCCCCCACAGAAGAACCACAAAAGTGCCCCACTTGTGACAGGATACTTTCCGGGACTGGACCAGACTCTGAATGTGGCTCTCCAGCAGGGATACGACTTCCTCAAATCCTGCCCTGAAATGAGATCCATCCTTCATGAAATCCTCCCCACTCCACCATGAGTGTCTTTCCGCCGTCCACCTAACCTTCGTAACCTGTTAGTACATCCCTATGAAATCCCCAAACCACTTTCCCTACCCTCTGGCTCCTACCCTTGTAACCGCCCCCGGTGTAAAACCTGTCCCATGCACCCTCCCACCACCACCTACTCCATCCTGTAACCCGGAAGGTGTACACGATCAAAGGCAGAGCCAGATGTGAAAGCACCCACGTGATTTACCAACTGACCTGCCTACACTGTGACGCATTCTATGTGGGAATGACCAGCAACAAACTGTCCATTCGCATGAATGGACACAGGAAGACAGTGTTTGTTGGTAATGAGGATCACCTTGTGGCTAAACATGCCTTGGTGCACGGCCAGCACATCTTGGCACAGTGTTACACCGCCCGGGTTATCTGGTTACTTCCCACCAACACCAACCTATCCGAACTCCAGATATGGGAACTTGCTCTTCAATATATTCTCTCTTCCCGTTACCCACCAGGCCTCAATCTCCGCTAATTTCAAGTTGCCGCCACTCATACCTCACCTGTCATTCAACATCATCTTTGCCTCTGCACTTCCAACTCGACTGACATCTCTGCCCAAACTCTTTGTCTTTAAATATGTCTGCTTGTGTCTGTATATGTGTGGATGGATATGTGTGTGTGTGCGAGTGTATACCCATCTTTTTTTCCCCCTAAGGTAAGTCTTTCCGGTCCCGGGATTGGAATGACTCCTTACCCTCTCCCTTAAAACCCGCTTCCTTTCGTCTTTCCCTCTCCTTCCCTCTTTCCTGATGAGGCAACAGTTTGTTGCGAAAGCTTGAATTTTGTGTGTATGTATGTGTCTGTTTGTGTTTCTATCGACCTGCCAGCACTTTCGTATGGTAAGTCACATCATCTTTGTTTCTAAATATATTTTTCCCGCGTGGAATGTTTCCCTCTATATTATATATATATATATATATATATATATATATATATATATATATATATATATATATATACAAAAAAATTGTGATGACCAGGGGTACCCAAAGCAGAGCTAAGTATGAGTCTGTGCTCAGCTTAAGTTCCAATCAGCTACAATATTGCAATACTCAGGATAAATACAGATAAACACAGTCATAATTAGGTCTGAATGATGACACAATCCCATAGCTTGAGGACCAAAATCAGTGTATGAAAGCAGACATGTATACATCTTGTTACATTTTCTACACTAGTAATTGTCTTCCACACTATTTGCTTATTGTTCATACAACTCGTGAATGATCTTCCTGTCTGCCCTATATATTTTGCATTACAAGTTCTGCACTGAATCTTATAAACTCCCAATCTGGTATAAAGAACATAAAGATGTGTTCAGGTTAGGAAATTATGACAAATCAGCTGTTGCGAACCATATATATGAAACAGGCCATCCCCTTAATAGCATAGAAGATAACGTGGAAATATTGCATGTAGAAAAGAAAGGGAGGAAACTTGATTTACTAGAGGAATTCGAGATAGCTATCCATGAAAAGAAAGAAAGCAATATTCTAAATGTACAAGATAATTTTAAAGAAATGAGATTTTTTAGCGGGTTTTTAGAATTACTGTAGGGTAGGTAAGCGACTTTAAGTTGGTAGCATGTCACTGACGGAGTTGCTAGAGGCTAACGATGGCAGACCAATGCAATAAGGAAATAAGGTGCCCAATAGCATAGTGTTACTGTCAAGCACACGGCTGTAACCACGCCACAACACCTAGGCACGTCAGTCCACAACAGCTCCCGAGCCGGCACAGTGCGACAGCATACTTGGTAGCTACAGGATGGCCATCGACTTGTGTCAACAACTTCAATGTAAGACGAGGACCCACAGTCCAATATACTTTTAATTCTGTTTTACTATATGGACTTCCCAACTGTTTGTGATGGTATTTTGTCTTTTTAGTCCATTTAATTTCATGACATAGTCTTTACAACCTGATGATGAGAGCATTGTCTCTTGAAAAGCATTGTTAAATTATGTGTATAAGAATCGCGGTTGAATGCTAACAGTGATAACCACATGCATTTATGCTGAATAACACTATCTTTAGCAGTCTTAGCTAACAATTCACAAATATCAGTCAATACACAGATGTAGTTGACAGATGCTCAAGTACGTTACCCTGCACCTATGATCTCTTGTAAGTTGATTGTTCCAGCAGGGTACAGCATTACAGCAGTGTGAGGAGTGGATCTGCCAACATCTTTCAGTTTTCTCCTTAGAGCTCCCATCACACACTCAAATGGATAGGTAACTTCCTGTCTAGCATTCCCATCAAGTCCTGAAACATTGTTTTGTGTACTAAAAATGCTATTCAGTACCTTGTTTACATCATACAAGATATGCTCTTCTTGGTTGTTTTTCAAACTCATTTATATGGGATTTATGTTAGGTGAAATTAAAAAGTGTTCACAAATAAAACATTATTAAAGATAGTTAAATACAATAAAAATGGACAAATAAGATATTACACACAGATATGCTCAGATACTATTCCAATTTTTTGCAGCACAAATTATGAACATTATCCCATTTCAAAATTGTAAAAAGATCTCATGGCATATATGTACCAAATTCTAAAGCAAAAATTTATTACAGAACATAATTATATAGTTTATCATATATTTTAACTCAGTCAATAGATAAGACAGAACTTTAAAATTCACATCATCTTACATACTAAATTCATGACAATGGAAAAAAAACAAACAAACAAAAATTAGATACTTATGGACCATGTCTGTATGCTTTCAGCTCAGTGATATTGCAGAATCCAGACAACATCTTAAATTTAGGATACCCAAGTCTGTATGCTCTAGGATGCGGATTTTCAAGAATTTTGAATGGTCCAGAATTAATATTGAAAAAATTTCTATCTCAGATGTCAACACTTTACATTTCTCTTTGGCTTTCAGCAACACAAGATCTCCAACCTCAAACTTAGAAAACCTACCTTTATCATCATGTGTCTGCTTTCTCCTGTCTCCCTGTTTTTTCATCTCCCTACCACGCTCATCCCTCTCTTGTGGTGACAGAATTATACTTGGTGGAAATTCAACATTTTCAGAAATAAAGTTAGCTGTTCTGCGATTAAACATGATTTCAATTGGTGAAAAACCTGTTAGAGGATGTTGTAAGCTGTTCATAATATCCTCAAAATCACTGACATAATCTATCCAACTGGTATGATTCTTATTACAATATGTTCTAAACAGTCTTCCAATTTCTCTCATATATCTTTCTGCAGGGTCATGTGAAGGATGGTATGCCAAGGTTAGAATACACCTTATTTTTGCATGATCAACAAAATATTTCCAAGCTTGAGGTGCAAACTGAGAACCATTATCAGATAAAATTGTTTTAGGAATACCCACCTGATGAAAACTTAGAGATGATTTGCTTACTGGTAGCTTTCTTGAGAGGAAATAGGTTTATGAACTTTGAAAATACATTAACCAACACAAAAACATTACAAAATCCATTCCTAGACTTAGGTAAAGGTACATCCACAGACATGACATCAAAGTTACTATTAGGCAGTATGTTTTGCATTTGGCCTCTACTTCTTTGGTTGCTTACCTTCACTCTTTGACATCTGTCACAGCTGGCAATCTTCTTCTTGACTCTCCTTCCTATATTATAAAAATAGATGTTTTCCTGAATCTCTTGTGTGCATTTGGTTGATCCACAGTGTCCAAAACTCTCATGCATATAAGTATTTAAAGTATCAATGCACTGTTCTGGCCAACATAGTTTCCAATACTTTGAGTCAGTCTTATGTCTCCTGATTAAAATACCCTTGTGTCCCTTATAATACCATTCTGTCTTTTCTCCTCCTTTCTTAGCCAACATGCTCTTAAGCAATTTCCAATTTTGATCATGATTTTGATGACTGTGTATGTCTTTTCAAATTTTCGAGCTCTTTTTTTTTCCTTTTTCACACCTCTCAAATACATAATGATCAGCATAGATGATGACTTTGTGACCTAGTAAATAATTTTTAAATTAGTTGAATGCCCAATGTACAACCAAAAGTTATTTCTCAGTTACAGTGTATGTCCTTTCATCTTTCTGCAATACTCTACAGATGCAAGAGATCTATGTTCAACAACACCACCAGCTTCAACCTCTTGAAATAAATGTGCACCCAAACCAACATCACTACTGTCTTTCATGATACAAAGAAAGAGACAAATATGGTCTGAACAATATCTGACTTTGACACAACTGTCCTTTGATCTCATCGAAAGTATCCTGACAATACTGATTCCAGTCCCAAGCGGTATTCTTCTTCAAAAGTTCACACAAACATGGGGCATTCAAAGCTTGACTTCTACAAAATTTTCTATAAAATCCAGTTAACCCAAAAAATGATTTAAGCTGTTTTTTTGTCATGAGGAGTAGGAAAATTAGCAATAGCATCAAGTTTCTCTCAATCAGATGTGATTCCTTTTCCAAATATAATATGTCCGAAAAATTTTACTTCTTCTACACCAAATTTAAGCTTACCTATTTTAAAATTTATGCCTCCTGATTCTAATTTTGAAAACACATCTCTTACCTGATCCAAAGGTTGTTCCCAAGTTTTTTCAGTGACCAGAATGTCATCAACATACACAATTAATTTTGAACTCACTTCACTTCCTAAGACAGAATCCAGAGCTCTTATGAATTCAGCTACAGATACATTTATCCCAAATGGCACCACACAATACTGAAAACACTTTCGTCCATAAAATAATGTAATGTATTGCGAATACATAGAAAGAAGGATCCTTTATTGTATGATTATATGATAGCGGAACAAACACTGGTAGCAGTTACTTCTGTAAAATATCTGGGAGTATGCGTGCGGAACGATTTGAAGTGGAATGATCATATAAAATTAATTGTTGGTAAGGCGGGTACCAGGTTGAGATTCATTGGGAGAGTGCTTAGAAAATGTAGTCCATCAACAAAGGAGGTGGCTTACAAAACCCTCGTTCGACCTATACTTGAGTATTGCTCATCAGTGTGGGATCCGTACCAGATCGGTCTGACGGAGGAGATAGAGAAGATCCAAAGAAGAGCGGTGCGTTTTGTCACAGGGTTATTTGGTAACCGTGATAGCATTACGGAGATGTTTAATAAACTCAAGTGGCAGACTCTGCAAGAGAGGCGCTCTGCATCGCGGTGTAGCTTGCTCGCCAGGTTTCGAGATGGTGCGTTTCTGGATGAGGTATCGAATATATTGCTTCCCCCTACTTATACCTCCCGAGGAGATCACGAATGTAAAATTAGAGAGATTAGAGCGCGCACGGAGGCTTTCAGACAATCGTTCTTCCCGCGAACCATACGCGACTGGAACAGGAAAGGGAGGTAATGACAGTGGCACGTAAAGTGCCCTCCGCCACACACCGTTGGGTGGCTTGCGGAGTATCAATGTAGATGTAGATGTAAATAATGCTGTATACTTTCAGGAATTAATTTCAAGTGGGATCTGGTGAAATCCAGTGGTCAAGGCCAAACTACTCACATATTTTGCATAATCAGCTCATCCATGTTCTCAGGATGGTCGTTCTCTCTGATAAGGAATTTATTAAGATGTCTAGAGTCCAAAACAATTCTCACTCTACCATTTCTCTTACTTAACACAACTAAAGAATTATTGTAAGGACTCATACTTCTCTAAATTACATCCCATGTTTCCATTTTCTGAATTTCTTTCTCTACATCTTTCCTTTTTGAAAATGGTATATTGTATGGCTTGAGAAAGAAAGGTTAATGAACTCTAAGGCAAAGTATGCACTGAGAGCCTTTCACTTTCCCTGGTTTTTCTCTAAACACATTTCTAAACTCCAATAACAAATTTCTAAGTTGTTCCTTTTGTAAGTCATTAAGATTCATAGCTTCCCTTACTTTAGAATTTACTACACTTTCAAAATCCTGATCCTCAGTCTCATCAAAATCTATATCAATCATCAAACACTGGGTACTCACATTGGTTCAAAATGTTTTGCAAATAGTTACAACTTTTCCCATAGTTTAAAATACAGAAATTAGTTTTCACATAAGTATTACTTTTAGGTTCCAAAATAAACAATTCTTTAGCATTCCATCCAAAACAAGCCTCAACTTTCTCTATCCAATACATGCCAAGAATTATATTTTCTTCAAAACTAGGCATCACTAAGCATCCATGTTCTAAGGTTTTGCCTCCTATGCTAAACATTAAAAGTACCTCAGATTTTACCAATTTGCTTTGCTTATCTGTAGCTCCCCTTACCTTTACACCTACAATGAGCATTTCCACAAAATTCTTACTATATTTAATCTTGCCTCTAAATTGTTCAGATGTACCACAAATTAGGCTAACTGTATCAATCAAACAGTTCCCTTCCCACCAATCAATCTTAATCTCAATGTAAGGACATCCAAAACCTGAATCATCATCTCTGTTATTAGTCACCTCATGTAAAAGATCACTTTCAATTTTGTCAAATGTTGTATCCAGACTGTTTTTGGAGGGTCTTATCAACTTTACTTGTGTCACAGGATTACTTTGGTTACTCATGTTGTAAGGTAAAGAGTGAACATACCAAATGGATTCCGCAGCACAACTAATGACACTTATTACAGAAGAAACACGAAACATATTACTGTCAAAATTACATTACCTACTTAGATCTCCTTTCATTTCATTCCACCAATTTGGATGCAAATTTTGACTAACCACAGCTAATTTATCCAGAATGCCCGTTTATCTATGTTATCATCAATTTGGTCCCAAACAAATTTCAAAAAGTTTTTACCTTTATTCTCTAGATTACAGATAACCCACCTTTACTGTTGGGATCATTACTCTGCATGATATTAATGAAAAACTCCTTTGACTGGACTGGTATTCCATGACTCTCTCTTACATCATCATATACACCACTTACCTTACCTGTATTCACAAATAACTCTGAAACTTAATTATTCTTAAACTCCACAAAAACCTGATACTCATCATCATCATCATCAACAACAACAACAACAACAACATATTCCTACAAAATTACTTCACCAACAACATCAATAACAATGCAAGTCTCATCTCCTTTAAAATCACACACCTCCACCTATATTTATTTGCAATAAGCTACCAATCTCAGACTTATCAACCTCAGTCATTTCACAACTCTCATTCACATATACACAAAAAATACCACCCAATTCAGATCCAATCCCATCATTACCTGTTTTGTATACATCGATAACACTGTTTTCTGACCAAGAGAAGAAATGATTAGTACACACTACATCAAAATTCTCATTACTCTCACATTCTGGTTTGTGATTCACATCTGTATCACTATAATTAAAAATAATATTCCATAACTTTTGATCAAAACATAAATGAGGAATCTGATATTCCTTCTGTTCAACATCAGATACATGTGCCACGTTATTAACACTGTTATTATTGTCTAATTGCATGTGTAAATTGGGGGTTCTGTACTTGTGTTTCCCCACCCCAAAACTGTGGAAGTAGACTGCCATTTTCCTGAGTAGTTACCTCTATGATTATTTCTCCTATTAAATTGACGGTGGCTATCTCCATTATTCCTATTCTGGTGATTTTCAAAATTTCTTTCTCTGCTACCATTTTGACCTTCATAGAAGTTACCACTATCTCTGTTTCTGTAGTTATTACCATTGTGATCTCTATCATTTCAGTGATTACATTACATGTTTCTTTCTACCATTGTGATCTCGATCATTTCAGTGATTACATTACATGTTTCTTTCTACTGCCCTATCCAGCCCGTCAACATATTATAAAAACTGTTCAAGGCATTCATCAGGTCTGTGTACTAAATCCCACTGCAATCTTTCTGGTAATCTCCTTTTTAGTGCATCAATCAATGTCATTTCTTCAAATGGTTTGTCCAGGTGTGTTGATTTCTTAATTTTATTCTTACAAAACTCTTTCAGAGTACTGTCCCTATTCCTATAATTACAACCATTCAGAAATTCACTTTTAATTCTCCCTTGTTCAGCTTCTGACCAAAATTTGTTTAAAAAGCTATTTTTGACACTTTAATATGTCTCCCACTGACTTAAATTTAGATTTACCCAAGACAGAGCTTTGCCTTCAAGACATATTTTAACAAATTTAATTTTTTAATCATCATTCATGCCTGACACAAAACTATCTCTACAGTGGTGCAGAAAATCCACTGGATGTAAAATGTCTGATGAAAAACTTTTGATTGGAATGTTGAACAACACAGTACCAATGTTTGTATAAAGATTTTTGGGAATCCAGTTTTCCTGAACTACTGTAATATTTTGGTCTAAAACATTTACATTAGGTAACATACTGTTTTCAACATTTAAAATTTTTTTGATCTAAGCTACTAAAGCTCTGTTCCATTTTTGCTCTATGGCCTTCTGTTGAACTCTGATGTCATTAACATTCTTTTCCTGATTTGCAGATTGGGCAGATAACTCATTTTCCAAAACAATAAATTTATTTTATGGGACATCAACTTTTTCATTCACACTTTTTAATCCATCTAACAATCCATTTTTTAGCTCTGGAACCTGATTTCTAAGTTGGTCTATTTGGTATTGTACCCTGTCCTTTTTACCATTGTTTTCAGTTTTCAGGTCATTTAATTGTCCAGGTCATTTAATTGTCCTTGCAGTGAAGTAAATTTTTCAGTTAACTGATCATTAACTGCTTGAAATTTGCTATTGTTATCTGTTTTTATTTCAGTTAACTGATCATTAACTGCACTAAATTTGTCATTGTCATCCATCTTCATTTCCTCTAATTTTACTAAAATCAACTGCAAAATATTTGCTTTCACTGTTTCTTTGCTGACTACACATTCACTTGGTTCAATGTTCTGGCAGGGTCCTACATTTTTCACTTCATCACTATTGATACAACTTTGTTGGGCAGTCCTCGGGTCTTTTTTCTTTGAGTAATTGGAATTTTATATAAACTGTAGTTGACACAGATCACTGTCCTTTCTCCTTCTGCAACAGACAAAACTTTGTTATCAATCAACTGAGCCTGGCTGATGCCCACACTTATAATCTTACCCTCCCACACATCACCACTAAATTTCTCTGTCTCTGCAAAAGTTTCGAAAGCTTTGAGAGGCATAACATATACAAAAGAAAAACTTCTTACTTATCTTCATTTTCTATCATTGTTGGCTGCAGTTCTCAAGTTAGGGGTACATTCTTGAACCTGAAATTTTGATTTTGTGGGTTCCAGTTGATTTGAATAATTGATGAAATACTTTCTGTTGCTATGACTTCCTTTTATTTTATTCGATTCTTCTATATCACACTGACTTCACAATCTCCATTTTCATAAAACTAACAATTACATTGTTACTAACAAAATAAAAAAAAACATGTGCATTTCCATCAGAGGCATGCCCACTACTACCTACATTCAGCAGTACTCACAATATTCCAAAGAGTTCACAAAGCAAAAGAGTTAACAAACTTCCTTGACAAAAGAAGAATTTACACCAAGTTATATCATTATTTTATAAATGAGTCCAGAATTAGATTTAATAATTAGCATTAGATTATGCAATTAATAATATGAATTTTAAGTATACCAGATATTTCGTAGTTTCAAATACTTCTAAAAGGGGAGTAATTTTAGCTGTACATATCTATAATAACTTTTTATACATTTTAGCCTGAAATATAATACATTGTATACAAAATCATATGAAATTCATTTAGCTAAACAGCTGATATAACGTTCACCTTTACATGGGAAAAAAAAGGTAATGTTAGAGGATTACATCAGGTCAAGTAATTTGCCTAAATAACAAACCACTGATTTTCATATGCAGTGATTGTGCCTGATAGTGACCCAGATTGGTTCCATAGAATTTACATCAGGTGAATCTGGTCTTCAGGATATCAATGTGAGTTCGCAATAATGCTCTTCAAAGCAGTGTAGCATGGTCTAGCTCCGAGATACAGACAATTACACTGCTGAAATATGATATCACTATTGGGGAAGACATCAAGCATGAAGGAATGCAGCTGGTTCGCAGCTGTCAGCATGTCTTTGATTACTACCTTAGGTCCCACGTAAGTGGAGAATGTGTCCTACAGAATAATACTGCTCCCACTAGCCTGTGTCTGTGGCACACTGCACATTTTGACCCACTGCTCATCTCTTTGTCAATGTTTGTGGAGAATTCATTGAAACATTGGAGCAAAAATGTGATTCACCAGAACAGCCAACCCATTTCCATTGATAAACAGTTCAACCCTGATGGTCCTGTGCCCACTGCAGTCATAATTGATGATGTCACGGGTCAGTGTGTGAACACATAGGGATGGTCTTCAGCGGAGCTATATGTTCAACAATGTATGATGAATGGTGTGCTCTGAAACACTTGTGTATGCACCAGCAGTGTGCTCTTTCAGCAGAGATGCCACAGACCACCATTGACTCTACTTATAGAGCAGACAAGCCTTCTAACCCCATGTTCTGTCAAGAGTCATGGATATCCAACCATTTAGTGCCTATTGGTAGTTTGACTGTCCTTCTACCTCTTTCCATGGATGCTCACAACAGTACCAAGAGAACACTCAATCAGTTTTACCATTTTCAAGATACTCGTTCACAGGCTCTGTGCAATAATAGTTTGCCTCACAGTAGGTTATCTCAATGGATTTCCCCATTTGCAGCACATATCTTTGCTATGGTGATCTCCCGTCTGTGTCTGCTCCACTTACAAACTTTTGTTACCACATTACATGCCCGCAATGGCACCTGATGGCATCTAACATCACAGTTGGCAGTGGTCATAATATTTTGGCTCATCACTGTATTTTATACAGTATTGTGAACCAATTTTCGGCTTTCCAGGCCACTGTCAAACAACTGAACACTGAACACACAATCCACACGTCAGCAAGTCTTTTTAGCTGTACAAAGACAATTATTTCCAAAGATATGGGAAGATTTGAAGAATATACATCAGTAAAAAACCTCATAATTGCAATGCATCAATCTGATGTGGGCACAACACACAAAATTTTATTTAATAATGCACTGAATGTTTTATACTCTTATGATATCAGTACAAATCTATAAACACACTGCTTATATCTGCAGAATCTAAAGTATCAAATATGTTGTTGTGGTCTTCAATCCAGAGACTGGTTTGATGCAGCTCTTCAAATATATCATTAAATAACACTTTGTGTTTTGTCTCTGTGTTGGACTGAAGCATTGCATTCTGTGCTTTTTGTATAGATACCTAATCTTTAAATCATCACATATATTTGAAAATAACAATCTTTTTACAGATAGTAACTCTTGCTAATTTGTTCAGACTGTCTGTCCAGTCTTGAGTTTTCTGATGATGGCAGAGAAATTTGAAAACTGGTTGTCAACAAAAAATAAAATAAATGTTATTCTAGAACATTAATCTTGTATGTTTCAAATTTCTGAAGGAATATTCCATAAATGTTAACTAAAATAACTCTCAACAGAATTATTGGGTATGAAATTTAATGAAACAATTTGACATCACTCGAATTCATTCAGAAGTGTTAAACATACAACGTAAAGAATATGCCATGACAATAATGGAAATCTGTGTCAGACCAGGATTTGAATCAAGATCTGCAATTTTAGCAGTAGCTGGTGTACTCTCCAGAAATAACAGGAGGGAGAAATGAATCAAACAATGGGAAATCCAGATGAAATGTAACAATATTATGAGAAGGAAAGTTGCCACTCACTATATAGAGGAGATGCTGAGTCACAGGTAGGCACAATAAAAGGACTCTCACAATTAAAGCTTTTGGCCATTAAGGCCTTCTTCAAAAATACACACACACACACACACACACACACACACACACACACACACGTGCATGCACAAATATGCAAGTCACACACACGACTGCAGACTCAGGCTGTGTGGTTTCAGCTGCCTGTGACTGCATTTGTGTGTGTGGGTTGTGTTTGCATGAGTGTGTTTGTGTTTGTGTTTGTGTGTGTGTGTGTGTGTGTGTGTGTGTGTGTGTGTGTGTGTGTGTGTGTGTGTGTGTATTGTTGACAAAGGCCTTAATGACCAAAACTTTAATTGTGACAGTCATTTTGTTATGCCTATCTGCGACTCAGGAGGGAGAAATGAGCTCAACTAAAAATTTGAATCAATCCTAGTGGCTTCCAAGGATGACCTGACGTGATTAAAGTGAATATTTGTGATTAGTAGAAGACTTGGTTTGAATCACTGTGTGACACAGATGAGTAGATCAGGTAACTAGTGAGGAGGTACTGGATCAGACTGGAGAGAAAAGAAACGTGTAGCTCAATTTTCAGATGATAACGCACATTGTGAGGCAGTAAGGAATAATTAATTTGTTAATGAAGGAACATGCAGAGAGTAAAAACTGTGAAGGGTGACCAGAACATGGCTAGAACAGTGAGCTTCAAATGGATGTAAGGCTGCAGTAGTCATTTAGAGGTGAAGAGGCTTGCATAGGATAGAGTCGCTTGGAGAACTGCATTCAACCAGTCATAGTGCTACTGAGTACAAAATCATGACAAATACATGTTCAGTGGTCAGTGATTTACCATATATAAAAATATACTGCATTATTGCGCTTTAAACTGTATATAGTCTGAGCTGCTAATATTGGTGTGAATCTTGACCACTATTGGTCTTGTTTCTGAAACATGTTCTTTGAACAAGTCTCAAGTGTGAAAGTTAAAAATTTTCTGGTATACAGACTGTTCAATGAAATTTTATGGTGGCAGCAAGTTTTGACATCTAGCAGTACACCCAAAAATTTTTTGAACATATTTTGAATGTTTCTTCAATCTTGTTTCGTTGCATTGTTTTGCAGCCATCAGTTGAACATCTTGCCCAAGAAGTTTTTAAGGATCCACCAGAAGAGGAAGAGGAAGATGAAAGTGAAATTAAGGGAAAACCAGATTATCATAAATTAAAACTGGAGAGACAATTTGCTGCTCTCTCAAGACGTTTAATAAAATCTGTTGTAAACAAGATAGAAGCATGTGATCTAAGACGAAAAATTATGAAGCCTCCATTGCCAGGTAACTTCTTTTTTCATACCACACTGTTGACAATAATTTCAGGTCACATCAAATTTTTCTAGATGCTTCCTTGATAATTTAGACCAACCTGCCTGTAAAGTAAAGAATAAGAAAGTATTATGTGAACATGATAAATTTTTTTAACCTCTCAAAAGAGTAATATAACTGCACCAGTAGCTTCCAAAGAGTACATTGGACCTATTTTATCATGAAGTCAGTGAAATAAAAAAGTTATAAGTTAAAATAATGGAAGAAAGACAGTAGCCACTCATCATATAGTTGATGAGTTGAGTGCTCGGAAAGTACACAAATATGGTTGAAAACATTACTGATCGTTTAGACACTGTCCATTATCAGAGCAGTCTAAAAAAATGTGGAAGATGGGGTAATACACAAGACAGAGATTACTGCAAAAACATTGTCCACAAGTTAATAAGAGGTGGGAGGTCAGAGTGGGGATGGGGATTGGAGGGAATAGACAGGTCAGAAAATAAATTATATACTAAACTAAAAGGGAGTGAAGAAAGGAATAGTTACTGTGAAGCAATTCTGAGACCAAAGAAATTAAATGCAAATTTAAGCCAGGTGGCTGATGAGAACCAGGGACATTTTGTAATGCCAGTTCCCACTTGCGGTGTTCTGAGAAAATGGTGTCTGGGTGAAGAATCCAGATGGCTTGTGTGGTGAAACAGGTCACAACTGTCATGTTGTAGAGCATGCTTTGCAAAAGGATATTGTATGTTGCCAGTATCCACACATTCATCATAACTGATAACTTGGTGATAATTGTGCCAATATAAAAGACCAAACAATGGTTACATGACAGCTGGTACTTGACATGTGACATTTCAGAGATGGCTCTCCCTTTGATAGTATACGTTTTGCCAGTAACAGGGCTGGTATAAGTGGTGGTAGAGTGGTGCATAGGGCAGTCTTACAGCAGGTTCAATCACAGGGTTAGAAGATATAGGGTAGGGAAATGGTGCAGGTGGAGCAAAGGATCTGACAAGGATTTTGTAGAGATTGGGACAGCAACAAAAAGTTATTATAGGTGTGGTGGACTGAAGCTTTGCCTGAATGGACCTCATTTCAAGGCATGATTTTATGAAGTCATATCCTTGTCAAAGTTGCTGATCAACATATTCAAGACCAGAATGATACTGAGTGACAAGAAGTGTACTCCTAAGTTGTTTTCTGGAGGGTTTAGAGGTACCAGGAGTGGATGTGATGGCTAGGAAATCTGTTTCTGAACTGGACTGCTCTGCTGGGGTAATTATGTCAGTGAAGGCTGAGATGAGAATTGTGGTGAATTGTTGTAAAGAGTCAGCATCTAAATAAATACATTTGCCTCAAATGCCAAGACTGCCGAAATTTAAGTACTTCTGATCGTTAGTAGGTTTAATGTGAATAGAAGTGTGTTGCTGACTTTCAGTAAGGATGATGTCAACATTAAGGAAGAGTGGCATGGGACTGGGAATAAGACCATATGAAATTTAATTGTAAGAATCTATTGAGACATTTCAATAATTTTAACAGGTCAGCCTCACCATGAGTCCATGTGGCAAAGATGTCATAAATGTATCTAAATCAAATGAGGGCTGTAGGCTCATGGATCCCAGGAAATCCCCTTTCAAATGACCAATGGAAAGGTTAGCATGGAAAAGAGCCATCCTGGCTCCACTTGCCATGATCCTCATCTGTTTGTATCTGTCCCTCAAAAGTAAAGTATTTGTTGGTAATTATAAAGTTGATTAAGACAAGCAGGAGGGAAGTCATCAGTTCACAGTCACGCAGGTGCAGAGTGAGGAAATGTTCAGCAGCAGACAGACCATGTACATGGGGGTGTTGGTATAGAGGGAAGTGGCATCAGTAGTGACAAACAAAGTGTGTGGTGGGAGCAGGATGGGCACAGATTTCAGACAATCTATCAAATGGTTGTTGTCTTTAATATAGGAGGAAAGTCTTTGTACTTCAGGTTTCAGGTGTTGATTGACTAAGGCAGATATCCATTAGGTCAGTGCTCTTAAGCCAGAAAGAGCAAAGTGGTGCAGTGAATAGCACACTGGACTCGCATTTCGAGGACTACATTTCAAACCTCCATCCAGCCACCCTGATTTAGGTTTCCTGTGATTTCCCTAAATTGCTTCAGGAAAATGCTGGGATGGTTCCTTCAAAAGACCACAGCCAATTTCCTTCCCCATCCTTCCCTAATCAGAGCTTGTGCTACATCTCTAATGACCTCGTTGATGAGACATTAAACACTAATCTCCTCTTCCTCCTCCTCCTCCTCCTCCTCCTCCTCCTCCTCCTCTTAAGCCAGCAACTGTGGGACAATCAGAATGATTCAATTTGTGGATCTTAGGAAGAAGGTAAAAGCAATTCTGGTAGCTAGAGTCCAACGTTTTTGTTAATCATGCCTTTTGCATTCTTGTGGAGATATTTCTATAGTAAAGATCATCCCCTAACAAATATTTCTTTATATCAAGCCAATAAATGAAATACCAGTTTTCATAAATTTAGCTCTAAAATTCTTTTTAATGTAACAAAATATTTTCTTAAAAATGTCCATGCACTATTGCACTACCTTAGGCATTCACTTTCCAGAAACACTGAAATATGTTTTTTTTTTTTTTATTTCTATCCCAGAAGTCAAATATCAGTTGTCACAGATGTAACCTTAAAAATCCTTAGTAGTTCTTTAGTAATTTTTTATTTTCAAGAAAACTTTCACACACTGTTTTACCCCCTTAGTGGCTGAATTTCCAAAAATGCTGTAACATGTATTTTTCATTTTCTGACTAAGAAACAAAATACCATTTATCATACTTCTAGCTTCAAAATTCCCTTAATAGCAAGATACTTTCAAAAAGCCTTTCAACCCCCATTTCACCTCATTAGGAGTGCAATTTCAGACAATCACTTCCTAAATGATACCTGCAGTATAAGATCCACACCCTCTGCAAACTTCAAGTTTCTTTTCTTAGCAGTTTGTGCTGGATGATGATGAGTCAGTGAATCAGTCTGTCCCTATTTCACCTCCTTACGGGCTGAATTTCCAAAATGAGTGATACATGTATTTTTTCATCCGTAACTGAGAAGCAAAATACGATATTTCAAAGATTTAGCTTTAAAAATACCTTCACAGTGAAATATTTTCATAATGACTGAGGCAATGACTGAGGACATGGCACAGTAGCCACGAAATCCGAGGGATCCCGCGAAGCAAGGACATAAGCGTCCATGCCAGGCTGAAGTGAAGTGGGTGGGGTGTCGGTGGCAGAAGATGATGGAGGGTGTGGCGCAGCAGTCATGCCATGCGAAGGTCCCACGAAGCAAGAACAGGGCCAGCTGGCTTGTCCAACTGCATCGACACAGAACCAGTAGCAGGGAAAGTGCAGCTCGACACAGGAGCAAAGCAGAGTGAAGACACAGTAGGAGAGGGAGGCGGCATTGAAAGAAGCAACTCCGCAGTGAGTCTGCATGAGGTACTCTGTGCATGAGCCAATTCAGCGGAGGTGATAGCAGTGCAGGGGTGTAGCTCTGTGTTATGTGTGCAGAGCCCATCGATCTGTTTGCAGATGTCCAGTAAATTGGAGAGACGTGCTGTAATACCTTTGAGCAGAGAATCACATGTGGAAAGCATAGCCAAGGAGCATGTATGCATGAGTGTAATTGGATATGTCTTTTAATTTGTAGCATATTATGTATCAGAGGCTGACTGAGTGGGTTGGGTATGAAGGCCACAAATGAAAGGAAATAAAAAACATAAAAAAACACACACACCTGATCTAGATGTGTAGTCCATGACAGTGCTCTCCTTATAAAGCTTAGTATGCACTGATACATTGTTCAGACTCATTGCTGCAATTTTTTGTCACAGACTTTTTGTGGCAGACTGTTTTGTCCTGTCTCACAAAGAATCATGACTTCATCTAGATGTGATTCAAGGGAACCAAAAAGTTGGCTGTTGATTCCTCTGCCATTCTGCTGAAAAACTTCCCTCATGCAAATGAATCAAAGCTTCATCCCTTTCTGAAAAAGTTCCTTGGAAAACTTCTACATGCAAAATTTAAAAAAAACACAGTTTTTTGATTGACATGTTTTTTTTCCAGTGCAGTTCTTCTCAGATGATTGCTTTGATACTTTGAAGTTAAGTAACTCAGTGCATGTTGTTCAAAGAATTTACAGTAAATTATGAATGTGAATTGTGATTGCTAATCTGAGGGATGCAGAAATGGACAGTCTAAAATTATTGTCCTTTTTTTAAATGCCTTGTTTAAACCTCTGTAGAAGTCTTTAAAAATCTTTTATAATAATCAATAAGGAATTTCTCAATCCCTTTCCATCCTCTGCTTTTAAGGTGCCAAGAAGATCATGCCATGTCTGCTTCCATCTTTAAGAAGCTTTTGAATCCCCCAAAGTTTATGAGTAACATTGGTACTTTTCAGTTGGTGCACTGTAGGTTGTACATTACTGCGCACAGAATTTAGGTAATATTTAAAAACATTTTTTAGTGGTCACCAAGAGCATATGCCTCTTTCTTGTCAGTGGAGATTTGTTTATGAGTCATATGTATTATTTCAAAGTGTTGAAACAAATAATATCTGAATATGTTAAGCTGCATGCAACCTGAGTATTCTATGCTGAACACATTCCACCTGTTTTTAGTACATCAAATGAAGTGGAGTGCTCATACACACCTAGTTTGAATGGGGCTGCATCATTCCATGCAGAACTGTGCTACCAAAGAGTTATGCCATTTGCTGCTAGATGGCTGTGGCATCACTTTTACAATGCTGGTGGAATATAATTCGTCATAGCTAATCGAGTTTGTGCGAAATATTTATAATTTATACCTAGAAATGGCCGTTGTGAATCGGTCTGTGTAATAGTGAAACTTGCACCAAAATCCCTACTGTAGTTTCTGAGACTAACTTGAATGTACAGACAGAAACTGTGGTGGAGGGATGCACAAACTTCTGTTCCATTGGAATCTATGTTATGTGTGTCAGTCTCGGTTCCAGAAAGTGGAGGAGAAGAAAGGCTTAGACCAAACAGAGTAAGGAAGCAGTAATTGAACGTTCCATCATTTCTTGTGGAATGTTCTGCACAAGCTAATATGGCAGATGAATATTCACCCACTTGAAGGAAGACCATAGGAATTGGGGACATACAAATAGACTCTACTTCTGCAGACCACCTCTTTAAATGAAGCCACAGTTACAAGGTGCAGTGTGAAGTCATGAAGTATTACATAACATACACAAAAGATGGAAGGTGAACTACCTTGAAATACCTGCCCAGCTAGCCGCGCAGTCTAACATGCTGCTTCCCAAGCGGTCCCTAGCATGAATCTGCCTGGCAGATTAGTGTTGAGGTTCAATGTGCCAGCCACCCTGTGGATGGATTTTAAGGTAGTTTTCCATCTGCCTCGGCAAATGTGGGCTGGTTCGCCTTATTCTGCCTCAGTTACACTATGTCAGCGATTGCTGCGCAAACACTGTCTCCGTGTACGTGTACACCATAATTATTCTACCATGCAACAAACATTTGGGGCTACACTGGTCTGGTATGAGATGTTCCCTGAGGGGGAAGGGGAGAGGGAGGAGGGGGGTTCCACTGGGGGCCAAGCTGCACAATAACCCTCCGTTCGGTGTGGGGCAACGCATGGGGTAGGTGGACTGCTGTGGCTTGGTGGGACAAATCCTCTCTGTTGTTTCTAGGTCCCCATTTTAATACACACACACACACACACACACACACACACACACACACACACACACACACACACACACACATTGAAATAATGGAAATATATACATTTGTTCACTAGCCTGAGCTTAATACTGAATGATCAGACACAGTTCCCTTGATCACTGCTTCCTACTGGAGTTGCTGCTAATAAACCCTACTAGACTGCTTTATAAATTACTCATCCTATGCACATGCCTTGTTTTCTCCTTTGTTTCAGTTGTTGTTGTTGCACTTGCCATGCTAAACTGACCTTGTTTAATTACAGTTGTTTATAGTCGTTATATTGTAACTGTTTGTAATACTGGACCTTTTGAGGATAATATTGTGTTATTCATTACCCCCCATGGAACACATCACCCAGTCTTATCATATATTGTTCAGCTTATTTTCCTCTTAGAATAATTATTGTAATTTGTTATGTAATTCATTATTTAATGTGTCACTTATTGCTCAAAGCCTAATTACATTTGCATCACATTTATACTGAAATAACCACTCTTGTATTAGTCATAAATCAAGCATTAACAATTGAAGAGCACTTTTTCAAAACTCAGTAAATGTAAAAAATTTCACAGTTGAGTTAGGAAGGCATAATTTTAACCTAATATATCAATATATTTTACTACAATGATTTATTAATGTCAGTGACATATACAGGGTGTATGCAACCTGGGACAACCCAGGAATTTTTCCATCTGGGAAAAAACTGAGAAAAACCCGGGAATTTTTTAGAATTCCGGGAATTTATCATTGTTTTTGTTTTCAGCTAAATTTGTTTAATTTTGACTGGCGAAAACCGGTACTCTAACAAAGGATATTACTGAATCCCACTACTTCAGAATAATATTGCAGCAATAAAACATGAACGAGAGAAAAAACAAAAATAAAACTTAAATTGCAAAGGAAATGTGCCATATACAGCAACAAAACACAGTGCTCATACAAGCATCTGCCAACAGCAAAATGTGTCAAAGGCTTTGTGGCTGTTGGCTGTGTAAGCAGTCGCAGCAAGCAGCTAGATGCTACTGGGAAAAATTTTACTGGAGCGCCCAAGCTGGCAGATTCTTGCATGCGTAGCAGGCCCAGTTCTAGGAGGGGGTAGGGGGCAAATTCATACTATTGAGGGAAAAAACCTTGTTTCACATAGCGACTAACATCCAGCGCACGTTATTCTATCGATTATTCGTATGACTTTGAAACGCATCCCTGTCTTTGAACACATTCTAAGTTGATGTCTGAAAGAATCGTAAGTTGATTTGTGAATGCGTGCATAGTGTGCATGATGTCTCTGTCAGGGGAATCCTCATTGCATGCAGAAACAAATTTCCTACAGACAAAAGGGGCTATATGAGCTGAGCGGAGTAAGGCCGAACGGATGAATGCTAACAGCTTTCTGATTGTGTGGTCGATTGGGTTTGTGAATGATGAGTGTTGTTATAATTACTAGCTAAATCCATAGATTCAGACTACAAGGGTAGAAATAAACGAATCACAGGTAAGAAAGATTACGTATTACCTTCTCGGTGTATCCAAGAAAATGAAATTTTGACAGAAAATTTTTGGCCCGATGGTTATACTAGTACGGGCCAGTTGTACAGTCCCCGGCTAACTGCCGCTTTAAATTCTATTCTGGAAGAAGTGCGGAAAATGCGTTGTATGAACATGTAGCAATGCCTAACCGGAGAATAATCGCGGGATAACTAAACCTGTGATTCTGGCAGAGTTAGTGGAGTTAACCTGCGAATAAGCTTTGACATTGTCAGGAATAGTTACAGAATTAGTGATAGCAAGACTGTTTGTTAGTACGAGGAAGGAGAAGAAACGGTGACATCACACAAATTATGGAACAATATGATGATTCCAAGTTTGTATAAAAATTTCGTACTACTACTTTTCGATCTCATACTTGAGAAACTGGAGCATATGAATGAAGTGTGAAACTATTTCCTAATGTAAGGCTTTTCGCTTGTAGTAGGCCCTATAGGCATTTGATATTGGTACTTTGTGAATTATATTCTGTTGTTACAAAAAAGACCATTTGGGCCAAAACAGTCTCGTTTATTTGGTGTGTATTACAATTGTTGCAGTATTAGAAAGGCGTATTTTGTTTTATCTAGCAGAGAGTGACAAAATAGGCATAATCAGATCGGTCTTGGGTCTTATTTGCATTAACAGCTTTTTCAGTATTAGACAATGACATTTTGACTTTTCATGCAGCAAAATGTTTGATGAACTTTGATGAGGTAATACATTCTTTCGCAGAAAGGAAAGCATGCCATGTAAAGCTGTAGCAAGATTAGACTGAAAAAAAATTGTAGGAGCTGGGGATTGAAGAAATGTGTATTGTCTTGCTTGTCTCATGTCTTTACTGGGTTTATGTACCCTATATTTAATTTATTTAATTTTAGGTGACACAAAGCAGCAAGTTGTTAGCTGATAGGGAATAAAGAGTGCAAAAAAAAAAAAAAAAGGCTGATTGTAAGCAGGAGAGGCACCACGGGACATTTTAATTTCCACTGCCCTGAATACGGTTTGATGGCATCCATTACAAAATATACACGTTTAAATTCCACAGAGCGAAGTATAGTGACGTACAATAGAAGAATGCTGTGTGAGGAGACGAGGCACTGCCCTTTGGCACACATACGACCAAATAACATGTCTTACATTTCCTCAAACACATGTTTTATGCATCAGAATCTTCAGAAAGATGTGCGCTACAAAAGGAACATATTTTTGTAAATTCGATTTTTTTTTTTTTTTTTTTTTTTTAATTTTTGACGTCCTATCTCAAATGCTCGAGGGAGTGGTGGAGTATTGCACTGGTTCAGAAATATCGTAGATCCAGGGATGATGCGCAGAGCAGTCTGAGTTACAGTGGGGAAATGGGTAGTCTCCACGTGACCCGTGTTTACATTTTGTGATTTTCCTGTTTCCTCTTCGTTTACTGCTCTCACATCAAATGAAAACAAAAGATTTCTGATTTTCACCTTTCTGAAAGTCAAGCATTAATTGCCTTGCAGAACAGTGAAGTTTTTTTTGTCGGTTTGCTAAAGAAATTTTCTGTTATTAATCTTTTCCACTGAGGCAGACAATATATTTGAAACGAAGTGTTTAATTCGCTGCATTTCAACTGCACGTTTTCAACTTTTAGCACGTATGGCACTATGCCATAATAAAGAACCAAACATGAGATAACACTACAGTACTGGTACTCCAAGAAAATTTACATCCCGTAAACCACACTGAAAAGCCTAATATCAGGTCGTGGCCTACTTAACTGGGAATGTGGACATACGAATGTGCACTCTAAAGGTGCACATTTTAGTATGGGTCTCGAAATTTCTATGATCTTGGAGTATCCTCTGATGTCTTGTTTCTCCTATGACATAATGTATGATCTTTTAATGTTTTACATGTACGAACATATGGGCTCCCTACGACATCATAGCTGTGCAAGCGCAGTGACGCCTGTCATCTGGCACTCTCAGGCAAACTGCGGAAATGAACCTATTTCTAACAGGTCATGGGAAAATATTCCAAATGGCGGTTTGAAAAGCGCTACTGTCAAAGTACCATTCTGGCAGCTACAACGGAGCTATGTGCGATAATGTACGATGAATTACTTAAATCACAGAGCGTTTGACTCTCATTTAAAAATCAACTCTTTGATGATGAGCCATTTAGATGAATTTCAAGCCCAGAAGATCAGACATTTATGTCGTTATTAAAAATTTTACAGGCACATTTGTGGGATATATCTTAAATTGTAATACACACATAAAAGACCAACATTGTATGTGAAAGCTTACCTTCTCTTGCAGCGTATTAATCTTACAGACCAATATTATATGTGAAAGCTTTGCGTTTTGTGTAACAACACTATGTATATTAATTTAAATCATTAACTTTTTCTGTTTGTGCGTTCGCGCTACTTAACAGTGATGTTGCTATTGGCTGATTACATCACGTGTCCTAAGCTCTGAATACCCGCTGTCATCGGCTGGTGAGATCACGTGACATGAGCTATCACTAGCTTACAAAAGCGCACCGCAATCTCGATTTCAATGCTTCGGAAAGTAACATGCGATGTTTGGTGGAATTCGAATTTATACTTTCATAATACGAAAGTATGCAGTGTACATGTTCCCGCACGTCAAACATCTTTCCAAAACGCATTTTTTTCTCCATGTTTAGTTTTCTAAAGTGCTGGGAAATTTACTCCCGTGTATAAAACCATAATAATTCAAAGGACTTAGAAGTTATACAGTTCCGACAGAAAATATACTGTCAGTTAACAGGGAAAAAGTGTTTTCACCCGGGAGAAAGTGTATTTTTAACCGGGAAATCCGGGAGATATCCGGGAATTTTTTTTCCTTGTCCACTTATACACCCTGATATAGTAATCATGTAAAAATTAAAATATTCAAACATATCTATCTAGACAAAAATAGAAAAACTCTTTTCATGGAAAACTGTGTTGCAATTATCAAGATGAAAAAACACTCCTCATTTGTCAGCTTGCAGAGCCAACTGCAACAGACTGTAGTTGTACTATTTTAAAATCTTTGATCCCATAATCACAGCACAAATATTTATCTTTGTCAAGCAATGAGGTAATAAATGAAAACAGATTTGTAAAATAATAAATATTACATAATAACAATTTCGAAAAGGATTTACTGCTACTCATCATAAAGATGCCATGCTGAGTTTCATACAGGCACAATTAAAAGCCTGTTACAAACTAAGGTTTTGGCCAAAGCCTTCTTCAGCTAAGAAAGGAAAACACACACACACACACACACACACACACACACACACACACACACACACACACACCCGTGCGGGGAGGGAGGGGGGGAGGGGGGGGGGGGGAGAGAGAGAGAGAGAGAGAGAGAGAGAGAGAGAGAGTGAGTCCAGTCACATTAATGTGACCACCTGTCAAAAGCTGAATAACCACCTTTTGCTGTGTGGACTTCTGTGAAAGACATGCAGGAAGAGTCAGTGAGGTTCTGCAAAGTATCAAAAGGAAAGTGGAGCCATGCTGGCACTAGTATCACTGCCAGCTGCACAAGGTTTCTCAGTTGAGAATGAGTGGCAAGTATAACCTGACCAAGGTCATCCCACAGGTTCTCAGTTGGTTTTAAATCTGGGGAGTATGGTGGCAAGGGGATTACAGTAAACTCGTACTGGCACTCTTTGAATCACACGTGTACATTGTGAGCCGTGTGACAGATTGTATTGTGCTGCTGGTAAGTGCCATTGTGACGAGGAAGAACAAACTACACGTATAATTGGACATGGTCTCAAGGATAGATGCATAATTGAGTTGATCCTCCGTGCCTTCCCTGCAATGGACGAGGCAGTTCTTTGTGCAGTTGACAATAACCCTAATGTCAGCGTCAGAAAGTTGCTGCTGTACAAGGTAACAATGTGTCAATCCTCATTTCAGTGCAAATGTTCTCTTTATGGATGAGGCTTCATTCCAACGTGATCAAGTTTTAAATTTTCACAATCAACATGTGTGGACTGATGAGAATCCGTACACAATTGTGCAATTACGTCATCAACACAGATTTTCTGTGAACGTTTGGGCAGGCATTGTTGGTGATGTCTTGATGGGGCCCCAGGTTCTTCCACCTATGATCAATGGAGCACGTTATCATGATTTCATACGGGATACTCTACCTGTGCTGCTAGAACATGTGCCTTTACAAGTACGACACAACATGTGCTTCATGCACGATGGAGCTCCTGCACATTTTAGTCAAAGTGTTCGTACGCTTCTCAACAACAGATTCGGTGACCGATGGATTGGTAGAGGCAGACCAGCTCCATGGCCTCCACGCTCTCCTGATCTCAACCCTTGTGACTTTCATTTATGGGGGCATTTGAAAGCTCTTGTCTACCCAACCCCAGTACCAAATGTAGAGACTCTTTGTGCTCGTATTGTGGACGGCTGTGATACAATATGCCATTCTCCAGGGCTGCATCAGCGCATCAGGGATTCCATGCGATGGAGGGTGGATGCATGTATCCTCGCTAACGGAGGACATTTTGAACATTTCCTGTAACGAAGTGTTTGAAGTCACGCTGGTACATTCTGTTACTGTGTGTTTCCATTCTGTGATTAATGTGATTGGAAGAGGCAGACAATATATTTGAAACGAAGTGTTTAATGCGCTGCATTTCAACTGCACGTTTTCAACTTTTAGCACGTATGGCATTATGCCATAATAAAGAACCAAACATGAGATAACACTACAGTACTGGTACTCCAAGAAAATTTACATCCCGTAAACCCTACTGAAAAGCCTAATATCAGGTCGTGGCCTACTTAACTGGGAAGGGGGAGGAACAGCAGAGTATGGTAGGTGTAGGGGGAGAGAAGAGCTCTGTCTGGTGTAGCGTGCAGGACTAGAAGGTGTCAAGGTAAGGCTGCCATGGTCAGAGTTGAAAAACTGTGGGGGAGATAGGAGTGGGGAGTCCAGATGAGCAGAAAGGGGAAAAGATTGGTGGGTATGATGACAGAGGAAAACAGTGAGGGTAAGGGGATATGAATTGAGGAGGTATGTGACAGCCCTAAACCCAAATTTAAGCATGTTGGGCTAGTCAAAGACCTACCTCCTTCTCCCAATTGCTGCAATGGAAATACCTCTTCACAGCAAATCCCTCCTGCCGAAACCAACGTAATCCCAACATTGACCCCTGCTTCTCCCAGTTCACATCACCATCCAACCATGATTCTCCTGCTCTCCCATCTCACCAACCCTCAATCACCTTCCAGGAGTTTCTTACCAAGAAATTGGTCTTACCATCCTTCCCCACGTCCTTCCTAGGAACATCAGCCTTTCTGCAGATGAAAAGCCAGCGACACACAGCCTCAAAACAGATCCTCACCTAATCATCCTACTTGCAGACAAAGGTTCCACCAGTCATTAGGAATTGCAGTAACTACCTGGTGGAAGACCTTTTCCAGTTGTCTGGCTCCTCCACCTATAAATTCTGCTAAAGGGACCCCATCCTAGAAGCCGAACATAATCTGTAATCCCTCCTTAAAGCCTTAAGTCCTTTCCAAACCTCTCCCCCAAATCCACTTCCCTCCTCACTCCTGCACCACCCTGCATACCCACCTTCCACATGCTCCTAAAAATCAACAACCTGGATGCCCCATTGTAGTTGACTATTGCGCCATCACTGAAAGAATTCTGCTCTTATTGATGAATGCTAACCAACTGCCCAAAACCTAACCTATCACATCAAGGATACTAACCACTTTCTTCACTGACTTTCCACCATCCCTGCCCTTTTACTTCCTGGATCGCTACTCATCACTGTTGATGCCACATCCCTATACACCAGCATCCATCATGCCCATGATCTTCCCACAATTGAACACTCCCTTTACCAACATCCTCCAGACTCCAAATCCACTACCTCATTAGTTATAAATTACCAACTTTATTGTAACAGACAACTACCTTTCCTTTGAAGCAAATATATACAAAAAATATGCAATACAGCCATGGGCACCAGCATGGCATCCTCCTATGCTATCCTATTTATGGGCCACCTAGAGGAAAACTTCACAGCCTCCCAAAACCCCAGACCCCTGGTATGGTTCAGATTCATTGATGATATCTTCATGACCTGGACTCAGGACAAAGACACTCTGTCCTTATACCTTCACAGTTCAGCAACTTCTATCCCATTTGCTTTAAGTGGTCTCCTCAACCTACCATACCACCTTCTTGGACATTGACATCCTCCTCTCTGAGGGCTCAACTCACATTTTTGACCACGTTAAACTCACTAACCATCAAAGTGCCTGCATTTTAAGAGCTGCTGTCCCTTCCACACCAAAAAATGCCTCCCATACAGTCTGACCATCTGGGAACAGCATATCTCCAGTGACAAGAATTCCCTTGCCCAGTATGCTGAAGGTCTCACAAAGGCCTTCACAGACAGGCATTATTCTCCAGACTTAGTCCGCAAACAGATTTCCTGTGCCATATAACCACATACCCCCAATTCTTCTGCTGCCCTCAAGAACCAGCTGCAAAGGAGCACCCTCTTCATCACAACATTCTAGTCCACACCTATGCCACTCCCAATCTGGGCCTCTTGCCACATGGGTCCTATTCCTGTTAGAGTGTATATGCCCCAGGACAAGGAGGGAAAACCTGGAAGTCTTTTAGATTCCCAGAAGTTTTTCATTGTTTTAGTTTTCAGTTAATTTTTTGTAATTTTGACTGGTAGAACTGGTACTTTAACAAAGAATTTTACTTTAGCCCACTGCTGCAGCAGTAAAACATGAACAAGAGAAAAACACCAAAATGAAACTTAAGTTGCAAATAAAATGCACAATACACAACAACAAAACATGATGCACACACAGCAAAATCTGTCAAATGCTTTAGGATGAAGACTATGCTATACTTCATAACAATAAACTGCTTTTGATGAGCATGATGTCACACCTGTTTACATTTCTAAAGGGCTCCATGCACGAGTGACGGATCACAGTGATCCATCACATGGGTGACTGTTTGCTTCATACATCGCATGTATTTGTGCAGATTACAGCAGTCGATTGCTGATGCTGGTTGCATAGAAATCCCAGGCAATCAAATTCATGACATGTAGTTTGTGCATGCAGTATGGCTGCCCAGCTGGTTGCAACAGGCTTGACAAGTGACGTGGCTGTTATTATGGAGTTATTTGCCGCGATGTGGCTGGAGTTAGATTTTAGACACAGATGTGCATATGGCATGTCAACAGTGGTGCAGCCAAGTGATGTGGTGCAACAGTAAGATGCTGATCTTGTATTCTGGAGGATTGTTGTTCTAATACCTGTCTATTAATCCAGATTCAGTTTTTCAATGATTTCCTTAATTTGTTGAAACTAACAGAAGGGTTCCATTGAGGAAGATAGACAAATTTACTGTGGCTGGACCATGGCATAATAGCTGAAAATATTTTAATAAATGTGACATTTTTGGTGGTGAAGGTTTACAATTTACAGATTTCCTTTTTCCCAAATCTGAGAGTCAGCTCTGAGGGTAATGCCCTTGTCCTTAAAGGGACATTAAAATATAATTTTCTTTCCTTCTGTAGGGATATGACCCACAGGGTGTAAATTGGGAACAAGAGTGTTATATGGAAGAATGCACTACCCCTATATCATACCAGGTCCAAACACGTATACCCCTGATAGAGCTTTGGCTTTTGTTTTGTCCTAACATGAAATGATGAAGATTGTTGTTCTCAACAATCTTCCAACACCCTTGGCATTCACCACCTCACCTACTCAGTTTGTGTATCATTATAAACATTTCTTGTGAAAATGAAATATTTATTTCTGCACTGGTGTTGTACCTCTGGTTATCAAATTAGTAAGTTTGACTATAGATTGATATCATATTTTATTATGGTTAATTTATTTCATCTATAAAAATAATCTCATATTAAATTAAGACATGAGATGTCAAAAGTGGGATTTCAGTATTTTGAATTTGTTGAGTTTGTCATTTAATCATTAAATTTAGGCCATTTAGTTACTAAATTTTAGCGGAACATAATCTTACTATTAATTTCATTGGATTATGATTAATGAATTACAATTTTGGCAGAACATAATCTTATTATTAATTTCATTGGATTATGTATGATTAATAAATTATTTATATTATACAATTTTCATTTTAGTGTCCACTGTTCAGAATCTTGTTTGATGTTATTGTGACATAGACTTTGGAAGTTGTGTTTCCTCACGAAATATAGGAACCCTTGATGGCTTAACATATCTAGTACTGAGATGCCAGTTAATTTATATACACCAGTACTTGTATTAGTAAGAGCAATTGTTGGGTTTACAATAGTACTGGTAACATAGTTGTCTGCCTTTGGGCTGTTTGTACAACCAAAGCTGTTACAATGATAGAGTGAACCAATTTACATAAGTGATGAAGGACTAAATGATAATTTGTGTTTGTGTGTGTGTGTGTGTGTGTGTGTGTGTGTGTGTGTGTGTGTGTGTGTGTGTGTGCGTGCGTAGAAGTGATGAAGGACTAAATGATAATTTGTGTTAGTGCGTGCGTGCGTGCGTGTGTGTGTGTGTGTGTGTGTGTGTGCGTGCGTGTTTGTATATGTGTGTGTGTTCTAATGTTTTTGACGACAAGAATGTGTGAAGTTGGATTGCAACCTTCCCACTTCTTTTATGCGCATAGACTTACTTGGTACTTCTCTGGATAGCCAGCTATGTCAGTCTTCAAAACCTTCTTCTCCAAAGAATGGTGCTAGTTAAAGGAATATATATGACTCTCTCTCTCTCTCTCTCTCTCTCTCTCTCTCTCTCTCTCTCTCTCTCTCTCTCTCTCTCTCTCTTTGTGAAGTAATGAGGTACTTGCAGAATACTTTTCAACAACTATCGGTATATTTGAACTTCCACAAAAAACAAAATTGACACTTCTCATGTAATACTTCCTGTAAGTCAACCTGTGTCGCCTCACATTAGAAACAATCAAGTTACATTTACAACAGAGTTGGCTTGATAACCATGACTCTATTATACTGGAATCATACACGTCTTGCCTCTAGCAAATTCAAGTTAAAAGTTACTAAAAATCTTTTTCCACTCAATTGTTCTTTCATCACTAACAATAGTCACACTTATAAAACAGTACAGAATAACGCAGAAGTTCTGCCAAATGGTTCTAGAATTTACGCAGAAATTCTCAAAACACTACAAAAAGAGAGAGAGAGAGTGTGTGTGTGAGAGAGAGAGAGAGAGAGAGAGAGAGAGAGAGAGAGAGAGTGTGTACAAGATCACAACACATTAAATACTACAGTCACATTAGAGACAATCAATAGTTACATCTTAAACAAGTGATAACCAACTGCGTTACACATTATATCATTTATTATTTATTTATTTTGTTTATTATTATATCCATCGGCAGACAATGGAAATTGGATGGATGTTGTCATCACATAAATACAGATACAGAGATATATAAATGTATATGATTACACACATAAATAGATACATAAATTTCTTGCCTCTTAATTCATCATTGGCATCAAGGTCAACAAAATTTACACATCCTTTTAGGTTATTCTTTATGGTATAAAAACATTTTTCTAACAAATAATTTTTTGTGATCAGATAAATAAAAAGAAATCTACTCACAAAGTGGTGGCAGGAGAACATACACACAAAAAGCTTTAACTTTTGCAAACTTTTGGAGCCATGGGCTCCTTCTTCCAGCAGAACAGTTGAAGGGGAAGGAAGAGCAATGAAGGAAAGGTACTGGAGAGATTTAGGAAAAGGGATACAGTTTGGAAAACTCACCCAGAACCCTGGGTCAGAGGAGACTTACCTGAATGACACCATTCCAGGATGTTGGATTGAAAGAGGAGGAGCAGAACATGAGCTTCATCACAGGTGGTCTCCCAGGTCTCCAGACCTCACACCTTGTGACTATCTATGAAGTTATGTGAAAGACCATGTTTCTATCCGCCCTACCCCTGACACTCTTGAAAGTCTGGAACATTGCACTGTTGAAGCTGTGAATACAATAACAAGAGACTAGCTGCTCCATGTATGGCAGGAAATGAGCCACCATTTTGATATCTGTCATGTAACACATTGTGTTCACATTGAATGCATAAAAATTTGGACTTTTCTGTTTCCAGTAATGTTGGAATTCTGTTCCTATCTTTTTTAGATAGTTTGGAAGCAATAAATGTTTGAAATCTGTTCCTTCTTTTTGAATAGTCCTGTATTCAGTCACATCTCAATAAGATTTCAAAGTGGTGTAAAG
This sequence comes from Schistocerca serialis cubense, assembly GCF_023864345.2. Taxonomy (NCBI): domain Eukaryota; kingdom Metazoa; phylum Arthropoda; class Insecta; order Orthoptera; family Acrididae; genus Schistocerca; species Schistocerca serialis. The sequence continues at coordinate 61,912,468 of NC_064642.1, forward strand.
CTTGGCAGCTTGTTTCAAAAGTTAAGAAATATAGAATATTGCACTTCATAAAATAAAAATAATGTAGTATCCACTGAATACAATATCACTGATTCACAACTAGAGTTATTCAACTCATACAAATACAAGGGTGTTGCAATTTGAAGGGATATGAAATGGAATTATCACTTAGACTCAGTCATTGGTAAAACATATGGAAGACTTCAGTTCATTGGTAGGCTACTAGGAGAATGCAATCAGCCTACGAAGGAGATACATCCTAGAGTATTGCTCAAATGTGTGGGACCTATACCAGATAGAATGAACAAGTGATACTGAATATATACAAAAAAGGGCAGCAAGAATGCACACAGGTTTGTTTGACCCAAGCAAGAAAATCATGGAGATGCTGGAAAAACTGAACTGGCAGGCACCTGACAACGGATGTAAACTATCCTGTGAAAGCCTGCTTACAATGTTTCAACAACCAGCTTTAAGTGGAGAGTCTAGTAGAGTGCTACAGCCTCTTATGTATAAGTTATGTAGGATCATGAAGGAAGGGTTACAGCATGTACAGAGGCATTTAGCAGTCATTCTCCTTTGTACACTGGGTGATACTCCTGTGACAATATGCAGTTTGCAGAAGTAGATGTAGAGGTCAGCTTCTACCAGTCTTTCCATTCTTATACTTCTGTAATGTCCCACTGATGATGAGGTCACTGCAGACAGAGTACAAGGTCTGATTGGGGCAGAATGTGGAAGGATATCAGTTGTGCGCATTCAAGGAAGGAGGATTAGTATTCCATGTTCCATCACTTTCAAGGTCACTAGAGACAGAACATGAGGTCAGATTGGGGAAGATGGTGAAGAAACTTTGCCTTAAACTAATGCACTTGTAAAAATTGGTTCATTGACTTAGCACTGCACCACAGTACTTGTTCTAATGTATTGTATATGGGGAAAATGTAAACTGCAGTCAGAATGGGCTCAGCCAGCTTGCATTCAAATTACATTATTAATAATGTCTGCATTTTTGGTACAGATATGAAACACATGCTAGTAGTATAACATAACTAAATCCTTGTGATTATACAGTGTGTTACAAAAAGGTACGTCCAAACTTTCAGGAAACATTCCTCACACACAAATAAAGAAAAGATGTTATGTGGACATGTGTCCAGAAACGCTTAATTTCCATGTTAGAGCTCATTTTAGTATGTGCTGTACTTCCTCGATTCACCACCAGTTGGTCCAACTGAAGGAAGGTAATGTTGACTTCGGTGCTTGTGTTGGCATGCGACTCATTGCTCTACAGTACGATCATCAAGCACATCAGCACGTAGCATCAACAGGTTAGTGTTAATCACGAACATGGTTTTGCAGTCAGTGCAATGTTTACAAATGCAGAGTTGGCGGATGCCCATTTGATGTATGGATTAGCACAGGGCAATAGCCATGGCGCAGTACGTTTGTATCGAGACAGATTTCCAGAACGAAGGTGTCCCGACAGGAAGACGTTCGAAGCAATTGATCGGTGTCTTAGAGAGTATGGAACATTCCAGCCTATGACTCGCGACTGGGGAAGATCTAGAATGACGAGGACACCTGCAATGGACGAGGCAATTCTTTGTGCAGTTGACGATAACCCTAATGTCAAGTCAGAAAGTTGCTGCTGTACAAGGTAACAATGTGTCAGTCCTCATTTCAGTGCAAATGTTCTCTTTATGGATGAGGCTTCATTCCAACGTGATCAAATTTTAAATTTTCACAATCAACATGTGTGGGCTGATGAGAATCCGTATGCAATTGTGCAATCATGTCATCAACACAGATTTTCTGTGAACGTTTGGGCAGGCATTGTTGGTAATATCTTGATGGGGCCCCAGGTTCTTCCACCTATGCTCAATGGAGCACGTTATCATGATTTAATATGGGATACTCTACCTGTGCTGCTAGAATATGTGCCTTTACAAGTACAACACAACATGTGCTTCATGCACGATGGAGCTCCTGCACATTTTAGTCAAAGTGTTCGTACGCTTCTCAACAACAGATTCGGTGACCGATGGATTGGTAGAGGCAGACCAGTTCCATGGCCTCCACGCTCTGATCTCAAGCCTCGTGACTTTCATTTATGGGGGCATTTGAAAGCTCTTGTCTACGCAACCCCGGTACCAAATGTAGAGACTCTTTGTGCTCGTATTGTGGACAGCTGTGATACAATACGCCATTCTCCAGGGCTGCATCAGCGCATCAGGGATTCCATGCGATGGAGGGTGGATGCATGTATCCTCGCTAACGGAGGACATTTTGAACATTTCCTGTAACAAAGTGTTTGAACTCACGCTGGTACATTCTGTTACTGTGTGTTTCCGTTCTGTGATTAATGTGATTTGAAGAGAAGTAATAAAATGAGCTCTAACATGGAAAGTAAGCGTTTCCGGACACGTATCCACATAACATGTTTTCTTTCTTTGTGTGTGAGGAATGTTTCCTGGAAGTTTGGCTGTACCTTTTTGTAACACCCTGTATAATCATTCACAATACTGAAATATAAATTATTTTACTGAAACTTTTGTAGTAGTACAAGTAGGAAAATTTGTGTGATTTTATAATCATTGTCATCTGCTAGTAAGTAAATTATCTTATTAGCCTCTAAATTCAGTATTGTCCAACAGATTTCAAGAAATATCATGTTATCAACAAGCTGGCAGAGAGAATTTTAGAAGATGAATCGCGAATTACTACAGACTCAGATGAATTTCAAGATGCCGTGACTGTCATAATTCAAGAAGTTATCAAGTTATACCAGCAACAAGAAAGTCATGTCAATAAATTATAGGTTTTGATGGCTCTTCTCTTCTGTAGTCACCAGTAACGACAGATTCCATGTGCCATTACATGGATTTTGTGCAAAATCTTTTGTATTACAACATATTTGTTTAGTTGCACCAATGAGAAAATATATTGGAAAAGTTTTCATGAAATTTAAAACTAAGCTTTATTCACTTGCTTGAAGAAGGGAAATTTATTAGTTATATACATTTTATTGAAATAAGAAATGATTACTCTATGAGAATAATTGATGCTGCTTGTCTCTTTGTACATTCTGATTGATGTCGACTGATGCATACTACAAGTCATGCTTCAAGTTCATTCACTCCCTTGTCTTTGTTCTCATCTGGTCTCATTCCTACAAACTGGAGTGAGAGGAACCAGTAAGATTAAGTAATGATAATAATTGATACTCAGTACCAAAATATCCACAGAATGCCAACCTGAGTATTGTCTTCACACTCCATGGAATTGTACTTTGTCTCCAATTTTGATTCTTGAAAATATTCCTTCATCTTCTGATAATGGTCTTAGAACCCAGTTATGTACTTATTTATTTTTCAAATGAGGAACACAATTGGTAAAGGAATTTTGCACTGATGACAAATGTTGGCAATGAAGACAGAATGTACAGCAAAACCAATAAATAGTAGTTTTCATATGGAAATAGGAAGTTGTAACTGGTAATACTCTTTGATTGCAATCTTTCTGTGCCAAGCACATGAAAATTTTCATATTGAAATCTCTAAACCAATCCAAGCCTATTCTGTTTATTTATTTTACTATATTTTATTCATTGTTTTTACTATCCTGAGCACAAAAACTTGTGGATCCACAGGACATAGAAGATGGTTACAATGAATATTGACACAATCCTAATATTCTTAAGAACAATATTTATTAATGTTATGAGCATATACAAATAATCATCCAAACACAGTGAAGTCGTCAGACTGACTAATTGGCAAAGAGTCTGCAGCACCAGACTACTTCAAGAAGCAGTATTCTCACAGAGGTCCCTCCCTCCACCTCTGTGCAGTGCTGAGCCAGTGATGCGATGTGGAGGCAGGTCATCTGCAGCATAGAGAAGATTGGGCATTGAGGTATACTGGATGACATACAGGTGCAAATCCTGGAGGTGGACCACCATATAGTGGGGCCTGCCATAGTGCCAATCTGTGGGAGTATCAGCAGTAAGGGGTGCAGGTGGTTTCATCGGATGTGGGCAGCACCAGCAATGTGGTGGGGTCTGACACAAGCAAGCATGATGCTGTGACCATAAGCATGTCATTGCCAAACATGTGGGAGGTGAGGGTAGCTGTAGTGATGTCACACGGCAGTGTGATGGTCTTACAAAAGTTATGTGTGAAGGAGCCATCTGTAGTCAGGCAGTCTCTGTTGTCATTCAATGAGCAAGTAGTTGTCTATAATTTTGATGGTGATATCTTAGGGAAGGATGGCACTGACATCTAGACAGAATTCAAAGATCAATGATCTAGCAGTAATAGTATGAGGTTTGTTGGACACTAAGTAGGAGGGTGTTTGGCACATGTCATCACTCAGTGCAACATCTTTTAATGTGCATGTGGTGTGCAGTCTGTTAATGAAAACAGTTGTTGGTTTTCTATTGAGTAGGATGAGGAAATCTTTTGTCCAATGGGTTAGCATTGTTGTCAGGTCTTGAAGTACAAAGTCTGCCAGGAGGCATAGCATCTCCCAATACAGGACTTCAGCCAGTGATGCTCTGAGGTCATGTTTTTGTGCTATGCAAACCTCTTGAGGATCCAGAGGACTGCCTCCAGCCGAAGTCCCCCATGGTACATGAGGGCCACTTTTAAAATGTTACATCATTGTTCAACCAGTATATTACTCTGAGGATGGTCATGTGGTGCCTGCTGAACAGTATGGTTCAGAGAAGAGTAATGATTTGGGAGTGGCTTCAGCCATAATTTCTTTAACTGGTGTTGCCCCAGTCCATTGTGTGACATGATTAACAGTTAAGAGGATATACTGATATCCACCAGATATTGGCATTGGGCCAGTGAGATCAATTTGAACGTATTTGAAGCATCCTTTTGGGATATCACATTAGCCCAGTGTTGGTTGTGCATAGGACAAAAATTTGCTTTTTTAACCTGGTATACATGTGTGAGCCCAAAGTTTGCAGTCTTTCTTGACGTCAGGCCAAGTGAAACTGTCTATAAATAGATGAGTCACGGGATGGATGCCAGGGTGTACCAGACTGTAAAGCTATTCCAAAATGGCGTGATGTATGCATTGAAGTATGAGTGGACGTGTTCTGTTTTAAGAAGTATCACATAATATGTGGTGAGTCTCGCATGGGATATGAAGAAGTTCAGCTCTTAGTTTTGTGTCTGGTCCTTGGGTGAGGGCTTGTAACTGATGGCTTTTATATTGTGCCTCGGCAAACTTACCATAAACTATGGTAGATGACAAGGAGTGATGGATGAGAAATAGGCACTGTGCCTTTGAGGTGATGAATATCGGCTATGTAGTACAAGTGTCAGTACTGTTGGGGACAGGTGTCTTTCGATGGGCTGGAAATAGAGTCCATGAGAGGGCAATGATTGGTGTAAGTTATCAGTGTATGTCCTTCAAGGTCACACCTCAAATATCATACTGCTTCATAGAGTGCCAGGAGCTCCCTCTCGTAAGCAGGCTACATGCTTTGCAATAGAGTGTGTTTGCTAGAGAAGAATCAGAGTGGCTGTGGGATGCCCCCTGCCTCTTGTCGTAACACATCTCTGACAGCAGAGTTGCTAACGTCTGCTGCTATGATGAGCTGTGCATTAGAGAATGGATGCGCAAGGGTAATGGCCTAGCCAAAGTAGTCTTTGAGGTGTTCAAACGCTGTCTGAATATGGTTTGTTGACATAACATTATGTTTGCCAGTAAGGGCTTGTGTTAGAGCTGCTTGCAAATATGCTACTTTGCAAGATGCCTTCTGTAGAAATTTATTGTGCCTATAAATCTGTGTAATTCTTGGTAGTCTAATGGTGTAGGTGATTCTCGGACAATCTTGATGCATTGTGGTGTGAGCCTTATTCCCTATGTGTTTACAATGTGTCCAAGGAAGACTACTTCTTTGAGATGGAATCGACATTTGTCTTTGTTTCTTATGATGCCATTGTGAAAAAGTGTGTTTAAAACTTGTTTGAGGTGGTTGTTGTGTGATACCCTGTCGGGTGAGAAAATGAAGATATCATCCAGGTAGGCATAAGAAAATGGAAGTTTGAAGAGTAACCCATCAATAAAGCATTTGCCACTTTTGTCCCAGATTTTGAATCCAGACAGCAATAACAAGTATTCGAATAGACCAACTGGCATGATTATGGCTGTATTTTGGAATGTTGTTTGGGCACATAAGTATTTGTAGACATGCAATTTTACAATCAGTGACACTGAAAATAGACGCATTCTCCAGATTATAGGTGAAGTCCATGTTTGGAACTGGATAGTTTTCCAAAATAGTGCAAGCATAAAGTATTCTATGGTCACTGCATGACCTGACAGTACTGTCGCTCCTGCAGACCAATTTTGTGGGTTAACTCCAGGAAATTTTGGTGGGGAAAATTATGCCTTCTTGTAAGATTTTGTCCACTGAACCCTCAGCAACCCATAGTAGGTCAGGTGGTAGTCAACAGGGTCTGTGATGTACCAGGGAGTCAGATGTGATTATGATTTAATCGGCTGTTCCATTCTTAATGGTACACTGTCTGAAATGTACTTGTGGCAGGCATAACTAGAAAACTCAGTGACAGCTGAATGGGCAAGTGATGCTTTACTAATCTTTGAAGCGACCACTGGGAGTGATGGTGTGGGCACTGGGTGGGTGGTGATAGAGGTGCCAAGTCAGCTTGTTGTGAGTGTGTCAGGGAGGAGGAGGCAATAGGTGGAGGTGGTTGGCAAACTCAGTCAAGGTACTAATGTGTCACAAAGAGTTTGTGTTCAACATCGTGAACCTTGTCTTTGATAGTGTTGTTGTTGCTGTTGTTGTTGTTGCCTAAATGAAAGTTAACTTCACAAATGTCAGAATAAAGCTGTTGGACATACTGCTACTGATGAATTGTGCAGAGATACTCCTGAACAAGCTGATGAATGTCAGGTGTGTTGATAGAGGTCAGGATGCAGAAAGGGCTGTGTTGTTATCCTGAGATGTCAAAGGGTCGTGGTTGAGGACCCTAGTTGTGGAACGGCTGCTGGTCATGTGTATGAACCTGTCACTGGACAGCTCTGGGACCAAGTTGAAGTAGCAGAGGAACTCAGCATCAATAATGGGTTTTGTCACATCCATGACAATAAATGACCAGGGTGGACCTGTGGGCCATAGAGTTGGATTGTCGAGTTCTTCACTGCCCAGAGATGGACATATGTGTAGGTTGTGCTGAATTGCTCACCTCAGAGCCTGTGTTGATAAGTTATAGTCTGCTGGTGTAGTCACACACAAAATTCTGTAATTAGGAGGTGAGTGGGGTGGGTGCAATCTGTCATTGTCTCCTTGAGTGTTAAGGTGACTTAAATGTCAGACACTATCCAGTGTGTCTTCATCTATCTTTGCATTTGGTTTGGGAGATTGTATGATAGTCGGCAGTTGGGTGCAGCAGCAGTGTATCTTGCAGGATACCAGCAGGGGCAATGCTGTTTGGGTGCAACGTCGGGCAGTGTTCTCCACAGGCATGGGTGCAACACAGTTGGCAATGTCCTGTGCGGGTGTAGGCATGGTATGTATGGTGGAAAAGCAAGTGTTTGTTGATGCCATGTGAAGGTGAATGCTCCAGTCGAATGCAGTAGTATCAGAATTGGAGGGGGTCAGGTATAGTTGGCTCGGCTTGTAGCTGGCAGGCCATTGCTTATTCTGAGGTTGAAGTTGTGAACCATTCCCACTGTGATTGCTGTCAATATTATTAATTCTTTTTCAGTGTTGCATAATCAAGGGTATCCAATTAGTGAGCTTAAGACATGCATCCAAATGTTCATGTTCATGGGTAACTATTGCCAATTGCAGTTGTGGGGTTATCTTACAACCCAGTCCAAAAGTGTGGTTGGGCACAAGATGGAGATCAATCTGTGTGCAAAGATGACACCATATTTGTGTGGAGTCATGTCAATGATGGCTTTGTCATGGACAGTGTGATGGATTTACTCCCCCGGCGAGCAGGTGAGATGGTGAATAATGCAGTGTTCACTGTCTCATGCCTGTTGTCTGCTGGAGGGATGAGACTCATATCACTTCTTGTGTCTGCATGTTTCCCTAAGTAGGTTAATAAAGCAATGAACTTGCTACAATTGAAGATGATGTCACTCATTGTGAATATATGGTCCACAATGCCGAACTGCAAATTGGGTTGTTCTGGTGGGAAAGGCAGCAGCCTGAAGTGTGTCCAATGGCAATAATTTTTCCAGGGTTATGTTTGTAGTGTTACATCTGCCGAGCAGGTATTGTCCATATGTGGCATGCCATTATGTGCAGGAGGCAACAAGGTAGATGATGCAGTCAGCTGCATGATTTCTGAAGTGATCATGTTTGCATGAGGTATGCTTGTCTCATGTAAAGTTATTAAACATGTATCCAACTAGTTGGATATCCATGGCTCAGGAGTAGCCCAGTTTGTGAAAGAGATGGGGTTCTGAGTAGCATCACAAAGTACATTGTTTGTCACTTTCCATAATTCGGCATTGTTGCACTTTATCATAGCACTGTCTAGAGAGTGTCACTGTCATATTTTCTCACATGAGTTGCATGTTAGGTGTGATCCATAGTGGCTGAGTGAAAACTGCACAGCACAATGTGGGCATGCTGGCAACGTTGTCATTGAGTACTAGACAGATATATTGAATTTATACATGATTGCAATTATCAGGAGTCACCAGTGTTGATCCACAGGGCATAGGAGATGGTTATGACTAATAACCACATGATCCTAATACTCTGAAAAGCAACATTTATTAATGATATGAGCATACACAAACATGCATCTGAACACAGTGAAGTCATCCAACTGATTAACTGTCAAAGAGTCTGTTTCGCTGGAGCCAAGATGACTGCCAGTAATATTACCTCACAAAGCAGTGCTCCCACAAAGTAAATTATCTGGTTCTTTAACTTATTATTAATTTTTCTATTTTCTTTTTTATGTCTTGGTAACACATTGTTTTAGTCTTATTATCATAACTGAGTTTTAGGTATACCTCCAAATTTTCTGTATTAATCTCTCCCATTAGTTGCTGACATTTAGCTGCACCGAGGCAAACAACACAAAGTTGGCATTAATATGAAAGTGGTTCTTATAGGTTCCAGTAACCTGTTCCTTCTTTATTTTCCCAGTTTAATGATCTGAGTAATTCCTGTAGAGCTACTGAGAACAGTTCATATATTGTGAAATATCCTTACCCGATTTCTCTTTCATTTCCAAGTTTCATATCTAGAGGTATTGTGTCTCAGTGGATCAATGTTTACAGTGCCAGTGTCTAGATCCAGAGGTCTGGATTTCTATCCTTTGTGAGTCCTAGCATTTTAATCTTTCAGTTATGTCTTCTTTCACCTCTGACAATGTTTCTTATTGTAAATAAAGGCTCCTATAATCAACCAAACAATTTGTCAAGCTTAACTATGTTGTGAAATTATTTGGCAGTGTTTGTGCTGTATTTGTCAAACATTGACTGGGTCTGACTTGTTTGAGAGAAATTTGGATTGATGACCAATTTGATGTTATGTCAGACATTGTTTGTGTTAATGTTTCACAGCACATGTGTAGTAAGAAAGAGTTCCACTCACTGTATTTTGAGTTTCCACAATTTTGGAAACTATAATCAAAAGAATATATGGATAAAAACAAAAAAGACCAGACAACTACCAAACTGGAAGGGGTGTTACATCTTTCCCAGTCATTATAGTTATGAAGAAAATCAAAATTCTACACACATCATACAAGTGAGAATGTAATAATATAAAAAATGAATAAAATATGATGTAATCATCAGGTTCTGAGTGTGATATTTCATTTAGTGCATTTTCATGGGTACATTTATCTCTCGAATTTAACCATTTCCTGGACCTGTGCCTTGTTTTCTTTAGCGCTGTTATACAGTGCCAAAGCCACTGCATGAAATGGTTTGCCTGCACTGATATCCATTCCCACAAATGTGAAAATACTTCATGATACATATACACAGTGTGACAGTTGCTTTAAAAGTGAGGTTAAATTTGGATAACTTTGTTGGTATGTGTACATGCTTGTTTGATAAATCTTTGGACAGAAAGCAATGAACAGGACAAGCTAATGTGATCATTACCAGGCACTTTATTCCACAAATTTCAGTGTGGTTTTGGTGTTGACATTGAACTGTATGTACTGTGTAACAATGGCTCAGTGGTAAGGTTTCAGACTACAGATCCAAAATCTTGGGTCTGATTCCCATTCAGTCCTGACACCGTTAACTGCCACTTATCACTTTGTTCTCCTCAGACAGTATTTGATAACGTGAAAAATGCTGAGTTGGACCATAGTCTGGAACCCAAGTTAAATTGTAGATCCCTCTCTATCTGACAGAGTAAGTCAGTTCAAAGGTCAGAGAAAGGCAACATTGTACCAACTTTAATTGTACCATGCCTGTAGAAACCTGTGGTGTTCAAATCAACCTCCAGATTGATGACATCTTTATGGTAAGTATAATGGGAGCTGTTGTGTTTATGTACATATTATTCAGTATAATTACATAATTTGAATCTGTTTATTGTTTCTAAGGTTCTTCACCCTCCACGAAACAGCTTCACTCCACAATTTCATGAGATAAATTTCATGTAGAGGTGTGTGGCTGGTTTACAACAAGGTAGACATCCTTCACTTATGAACACACACAAAAGCCTCACTGTTGATTTACATAGTGTATATGTAGAAGAGAAATTTGTTAACATTCAGTATAGATTTAAGCGTCAGGAAGTTGTTTCTGAAAGTATTTGTATGGAGTGTAGCCATGTATGGAAGTGAAACATGGACAATAAATAGTTTGGACAAGAAGAGAATAGAAGCTTTCGAAATCTGGTGCTACAGAAGAATGCTGAAGATTCAATGGGTAGATCACATAACTAATGAGGAGCTATTGAATAGAATTGGGGAGAAGAGGAGTTTGTTGCACAACTTGACAAGAAGAAGGGACTGGTTGATAGGACATGTTCTGAGGCATCAAGGGATCACAAATTTAGCTTTGGAGGGTAAAAATTGTAGAGGGAGACCAAGAGATGAATACACCAAGCAGATTCAGAAGGCTGTAGGTTGCAGTAAGTACTGGGAGATGCTTCAAGATTGCACAGGATAGAGTAGCATGGAGAGCTGCATCAAACCAGTCTCAGGACTGAAGATGACAACAATAACAGTGTACGTGTTGTTGATTGTTCTGAGTGAAACAATGAAGTACGGCAAAAACTTCCACCTCATACTATTGTACAAAAATTATTTGCTTTCTGTGGTTACATACAAAAGTCCAACAAAAATTGCACGGAAGAAAATGAGCATGAGGCTTCAACAGCCAGTCACAACTTTGAAACAAAGACATAGAGAAGTCAAAGGTCAGAGGATAACAAAAGCAGAATCATTGAATCCAGTGAATATTTTGTATTACCTATGTTTGTACAATTTTTATTTTATGCCATTTCACAGAACACTTACTTATTAGTTATATAAATAAACACAAATCTTTTTTATGTATTGAGGATGTATATTAATTGTAATGATTTGCATGCAAATACTTCAACTTTTTAAACAGCAAAAACAACTAAGATGCAGTGCGAGATGCATTTATAATCAACATCTGTTCTACAATGGCTTCATCAATAGTGCCCTCATTTTTTTCCCACATTATGAAATACAGCATTGTCAGGAGGGTGAAAATGCATGCAGCAGTCAGAAATGTGATTAAGCATGCCAGCATAATTGTTTCAAAATGCTTGAGTGGATATTGCTGAGATTAAGATCAAGAATATCAAACTGTAGTCAAGTCAACATAAGGTGATCACTGACAACTGCAGTGGGCTGGGAGTGGTGGCTTTGCATGTCTAACCCTACCACTAGCATAACACAATTTTGTAAACGTCTCTGTGGAAATGTTTCAGTAGTGTCACAGCTCTGTACATGGCTACCTTTTTCCTTGACAGCCATTAGCACTTTGTAGGTGAAAGCTGGAAACAGTGCTGTGAGCTGTCGGGATAATCTTATGCCATCTTGACTATAAATTTGTCCATAGAATCAGAAAAAAACTTCAAAATTTTTTGAAATTGTCAATAATGTACAGAAGTGTGAAGGCAAAAAGCTGTGATTAAAAATCATTAATATAGAACAGAATTTAGAAAAGGTGACTGATTTGTTCAAATGTGGCACTAATGACAAAGTTTCTTTTAATTCACACCAAGATTAATGAAGTTTTAAAAAATTTTTACATGAAGTGTTGGGTGGAATGGCATTGTTCTCCACTTTTTAATCCTCAAAAGATTGCATATTCACACTAATAAAGCAGACATAAAATTTGTTCCTTCACCTGTGAGAACAGCATTGGGACTTACAAACAGTTATGCCAAGAACTGACAAAGGCTTTTGCCACTGTCTCCTCCATCGTAGCAGAAACTGGTACCAGTACCATGTGCCACAAAAAAATATTAATAACTGAAAGAATGTAATTGTTCTCCTATTGTGTCTACAGAAAGAGTCCCATTATATATGATTCTTCCCTCAGTAGTACATCACAACTGATGCATTAGTGGCACATTTTGTGCTATGACTGGCCTGGATACTCTCATAAGTGCCAAAGTGGCTTTGGCATCATCAATAATTTCCCAAGTGGAGTTTCGCAATACAGAATATCATCTTCAGACACAAAATCCAGAGGAGTGGCATGTTATTTTCATTCTGTACCTTGCTTTTTAGTTTACTGCAGCTCTGCAATATGCATCTCATCTGCCTGTAGTACACAAACGTTGCTAATCAATGGATGTACTTTCTGGTGCAACTTCCATGGCTTATGATATATGACATAGTCATATTCATCCAGTTTCAAAGACCATCACATCAGGTGACTACTTGGGTTTTTCAAATTCAATTGTCGCTTGAGATGTTTCTTTAAAACAATATACATCTATTTATTGATATTAAGGACAGAACCTAGCTTTAGTAAGTATGTGCAACTTTCCTTCTTCAATTACATCTACAAATTTAATTACATTACAAAATTTGTTTAAATCAATACTGTATAATACAGGTATCCTATGAAAGATACCAGTGATCTATATTTTAAATCAGAACTTTGTAGAGACTCAGAGACATTTGATATTCATTTACTAAAACCAAAAAATGTGTGAGTGCTAGATCATTTCTAGCTGACTCCCATCTTCTGCAGTGAAGAGTTGAGTTATTCTGTGTCTGTCCACGTGAGTATTTTTTGCTGTCTTTAGGTTAGATTAAACTTGAGTATAACATATTTAACTGTTATCATTTATAGAGTTGAATTTTCCTTGAATTTTGACAAGCATACATAATTCACTATTTGTCATAATATTTAACAGCTGGAACAGCAAAACTAACAACAAATTCTTGGGAGACATAATAACTTTAAACATACCATGTTCAGCCATTAATTTGTGTTCAAACAAAATATAAAGCAGCCCTGACATACGTTACTGATTTTTTAAGTTATTTTCCAGCAATTTTTGTGCAAGCTATGCTGAAAATGATTTGGTCATTGGTCTCAAGTCAGTGATGTTGCTGATCATGAATACCAGTCAGATCAATGGAGTACTCTGTACTGAACGTATGTACTTCCTTTCTAAAGCATGAACCCCACGCGATAGCAGAATCAGTTACTACTTTGAAATAAAACAATGGAAAATCCAGGATGGAATGTTACAATATTATAAGGAAAGTTGCTACTCACCATATAACAGAGGAGCTGAGTTGCAGATAGGCACAACAAAAAGATTTCCACACTTAAAGCTTTCGACAATGGGCCTTCATCAAGAATAGACACAGACATAGATACAGACACACACACACACACACACACACACACACACACACACACACACACACACACTGCAGTCTCAGGCAACTGCTTTCAGTTTTCACACTTGTGTGTGTGAGATGCATTTGCGAGTGTGTGTGTGTGCATAAGTGTGACTATTGTTGACAAAGGCCACTGGCTGAAAGCTTTAACTGTGAAAATCTTTTTGTTGTGCCTATCTGTGATTCAGCACCTCTGCTATATGGTGAGTAGCAACTTTCCTTCTCATAATATGGTGACTACCTTGAAAGTAAGTGTTGTCCTCTCTTGATGATTGTTTTATGCATCTGATACGTACATATCATTTAATTTAATTAATTCAATTCAACTGTCTCTCTCTGAAAACTTCCACTACTTCAGAGAAAATTAGACTGCATGGTCAGTAGCTACTGTGAACTTCCTGCCATATAGGTAGCATTTGAAGTAGTTTACCCCAAACACCAGACATAACAACTCCTTCTCTGCCATACTATAGTTTATTTCCATCTTACTGAGTTTGGCAAGAAGGTAACCAGTTGGTTCCTGTTTGCCATCCTGCTCTTGATTTCAAGCACCTCCCACAATGAAATCACTGGTATCACAGGTCAAAGTAAAGGGTTTCTTGAAAACAAGGTGTATCAACAAGGGAGAGCTCATTAATAAAACTTTAATCTGGCTACCTCACTTTCCACAGTCCAATCAAAAGGCACCATGTTTTTCAAAAATTCCTTTAATGGTCTGGTTACTGGCATAATTGTTGATGAAACATTGACAACAATTCACTAGCATGGGAAACAAATGTAGTTGTTTCATACTGGTGGGTGTAGCAAAATTATTTACCACTTTTGTAAATCATGGCTCTGGGTTCACCCCAGCAGAATTGATAATATGGCCCAGGTACTGAACCCATGATTTTGCAAAAGAACATTTCTCTGATTTCAAGCTCAAGTGTGCCCCTGTAATCATGATGGCACCCTCCCTAGCCATTTGGCAGGTTCTTCAATTCTCCATGAAAAGACAATGATATCATGTACATAAACTAAGCAAATTGTTGGTTTCAGTCCTCTTAAAAACAGATCAGCAAACTGCTGAAATTTAATGGGTGCATTTCTCAAACCAAATGGCATCCTTAGTTATTCATATAACCCTCGGGGCATTTGAAAGGGTATGTGGGTGGCAAAACCACGAAAAAATATTCTTCAAATACATCCTGTTGCAATATCTTAATAAGTATCTTTATCTTCTAATTACTTTCAATGATTTTCCACTGAATTATATAACAGTCTGCATTTACTAATTATTTGATTTTATTTCATGAACTTTTACAGGTGTACTTTCAGTTTGGATATCTGAGAGCAGCTTTAAAAAGACTAACACATTCTCATTTTTATTAGCACATCTTATTTCAATCTGCAATCTTCCACGGTAAGTCTTACTGTTGCCTTCATTGTGGAGCACCTTCAGCATCCATCCAGTGTTGGAATCTCAATGACATACTTGCTGTGACTTAAAAACATCTGCTAGTGAACTCCTGCCATCTCACACCGTCCAGGAAGTACCTCAAGCAAATAACAACACAACACAAACAAATAGCTACATTAACATAGCATATACTATGCAAAAATAAGGACCTGTGCTACTCAAAATGTAAAATTAAGTTAACATTAATAAACAACATTTTTACTCATATATATATGATTTTGCAACAATGACATATGGGTAAATATCCCAAATTTACTTTTTACTTTACTTCACTTTACATGTGGCAAGGGCCTTATCGACCATATGCCTGCTCTATGAGCCTCGTCCACTTCTGCCTGTCCAATGCACTGTTTGTCTAGTTGCTGCTGCTGTTCATCCACATTGTGTCCTCCTGAATGTTATCCCGCCATCTGATTCTGGGTCTCCCTTTTTCTCTCGTTCCTTCTATTGTTCTGCTGAATGCCATTCTAGGTAGTCTATTCTCTGTCATTCTTGCTATATGGCCTGCCCAATTCAACCTTCTCCTCTTGAGCACTTCGACAATGTTACGGTGTTGGTACAGCCCTTTTCATTCTTCATTTCTTCTTATTCTCCATTCCATGTTATTTTCGTCGTATACAGGTCCAAAAATTTTCCTTAGTACTTTTCTTTCGAATATTAACAGTTTTTCTTCATCTTTCTTTCTAAATATTAATGTTTCACATACATATAACATCACAGGTATAATGGTCGATTGATATAAGTGGATTCTGAAGTTATTGCTAAGTGATCTTTTTCCTAGAATTTTGATGAAACTAAAAAGTGTCTTGTTTGCTGCTGATAAACGGGCATCTATTTCTATATCTGTTCTGTTGTTATTACTAAAAATACTTCCTAGGTACTTGAAGTGGTCAACAGTCTTGAAATTCAATCCATCTACAGTCAGAGGTGCATCTTTTCTGGTTTTCTTACTTATGGGCAGGTATTCTATCATTTCTTCATTAACATGTAATCCTGTTTTCTCAGCAATTCTGTATTAATTTTGCATCATTCTGATTAATTCTCTTTTGGAACTACTTATTAGTGCTCATTATCTGCATATTACTTTATTACTTTACTTTATTACTATATCTTCATCGTTTACCAGCCATGGCTGGACAGACTGCAAAACAAATACAATGTTTATCAACTAACATTTACACAACACCATATACAAAATTTATATTACAAATAAAAGAAAATATTTATACAGTGCACAAAAACACGTAGAACATAGAGAAAATGAAATATAACTAAACAGGAAAGTAAAACTTCATAGCAGCAAATGAAAATACCATAAAGCAAAATGTTTACAAAGACCATGTAGATCACACACATAAAGTTTCATTTTGGCAAAATACACTCCTGGAAATTGAAATAAGAACACTGTGAATTCATTGTCCCAGGAAGGGGAAACTTTATTGACACATTCATGGGGTCAGATACATCACATGATCACACTGACAGAACCACAGGCACATAGACACAGGCAACAGAGCATGCACAATGTTGGCACTAGTACAGTGTATATCCACCTTTCGCAGCAATGCAGGCTGCTATTCTCCCATGGAGACGATCATAGAGATGCTGGATGTAGTCCTGTAGAACGGCTTGCCATGCCATTTCCACCTCTTGCCTCAGTTGGACCAGCGTTCGTGCTGGACGTGCAGACCGCGTGAGACGACGCTTCATCCAGTCCCAAACATGCTCAATGGGGGACAGATCCGGAGATCTTGCTGGCCAGGGTAGTTGACTTACACCTTCTAGAGCACGTTGGGTGGCACGGGATACATGCGGACGTGCATTGTCCTGTTGGAACAGCAAGTTCCCTTGCCGGTCTAGGCATGGTAGAACGATGGGTTCGATGACGGTTTGGATGTACCGTGCACTATTCAGTGTCCCCTCGACGATCACCAGTGGTGTACGGCCAGTGTAGGAGATCGCTCCCCACACCATGATGCCGGGTGTTGGCCCTGTGTGCCTCGGTCGTATGCAGTCCTGATTGTGGCGCTCACCTGCACAGCGCCAAACACGCATATGACCATCATTGGCACCAAGGCAGAAGCGACTCTCATCGCTGAAGACGACACGTCTCCATTCGTCCCTCCATTCACACCTGTCGCGACACCACTGGAGGCGGGCTGCACGATGTTGGGGCGTGAGCGGAAGACGGCCTAACGGTGTGCGGGACTGTAGCCCAGCTTCATGGAGACGGTTGCGAATGGTCCTCGCCGATACCCCAGGAGCAACAGTGTCCCTAATTTGCTGGGAAGTGGCGGTGCGGTCCCCTACGGCACTGCGTAGGATCCTACGGTCTTGGCGTGCATCCGTGCATCGCTGCGGTCCGGTCCCAGGTCGACGGAAACGTGCACCTTCCGCCGACCACTGGCGACAACATCGATGTACTACCTCACGCCCCACGTGTTGAGCAATTCGGCGGTACGTCCACCCGGCCTCCCGCATGCCCACTATACGCCCTCGCTCAAAGTCCGTCAACTGCACATACGGTTCACGTCCACGCTGTCGCGGCATGCTACCAGTGTTAAAGACTGCGATGGAGCTCCGTATGCCACGGCAAACTGGCTGACACTGACGGCGGCGGTGCACAAATGCTGCGCAGCTAGCGCCATTCGACGGCCAACACCGCGGCTCCTGGTGTGTCCGCTGTGCCGTGCGTGTGATCATTGCTTGTACAGCCCTCTCGCAGTGTCCGGAGCAAGTATGGTGGGTCTGACACACCGGTGTCAATGTGTTCTTTTTTCCATTTCCAGGAGTGTATGTCCTTTGAGTAAAACACAAAATTAAATGTGCAGTTAACTGAGAACATAAAAAGAAGATTAAATTTAGGCAAAATTATATATAAAACATAACAATATTTATTATTTTGTCTATTCAGTAGAACCACTGTTGAAAAACTCTTCCAAGGAATATAGTGGATGTTGTTTCAAGTCCTGAGCAATTTTTTTCCGAAATAATTCAGGTGGCAGGGATTTCACTTCTGGAGGCAGTTGATTGTACATTTTTAGGGCGCCTGTTTGAAAGCTGTCTTGTGTACTTGATAGGTGACACCTTGGCATTTCAATGTTCCTCTTACAATGAGTGTCATGATTATGTATTTCTTGTCCTATGCTAAAATTCCTTTGATTTTCTTTTATATAAATGAGGCAGAAAAACACATACTGGCTAAAAACAGTCATTATGCCTAGCCTGGTGAAAATAGGCTTACAGTGGTCCAGTCTTTTGTTAGAGGATGTGATCCTGATGGCTTTTTTTTTTTTGTAATAGCAATACATCTTTGCTCCCTGAGGAGTGTCCCCACAACAACAGTCCATAGCTAATGTGGCTGTGGAAGAGTGCATGGTAGACTATTGTGAGAAACTGGTCAGTTATTACCCTCTTCAGCTTCCCCAGGAGGTATATCACACGAGAAAGTTTGGTGCATACATATGCAGTGTGATCATTCATGGAGAGCTTGCTGTCAATCTCAAAGCCCGGCAGTGTGACAGTCTCCATGTTTTCTTGGTCTTCAATGTTGGTTAGACTGCATATGAAATGTTGGGTTTTTTCTTCATTGATCTTCATTTTGTTTATGATGAACCATTCTTTTATTTCTTCAAACATCAAATTTGATGCACCAAGAGCTTCTGTGGCTGTATGTCCTTTGGCAATAAGGGTAGTGTCATCTACAAACTGCAACATTTGACTATTACAGCTCATATCATTGACATATATGAGGAATAGGAGAGGTCCTAAGACTGATCCTTGGGGCACTCCATGTTCCAGTTTTTGCTCAAGAGAAGTTGCTCCATGCACTGATACTACCTGCTTTCGGTTTTCCAAATAAGATTGGAGTGTCGATAGAACAACACCTCCAACACCATACCATCTCAACTTGACCATTAGTGTTGTGTGTGAGATGCAGTCAAAGGCTTTGCTGAGGTCACAGAGTGTCAGTGCCACACACTCTCTCTCTCTTCAAAACTCTGTTGAATCGATTTTAATACGTCCAGTGTGGTTGTCACTGTTGATCTCCCTTTGTGGAATCCGTGCTGTGTGTTTTGGAATAAGTTGTTTTCCTCAAAGTAATTCAGTACCTGGCAGTGCATCACAGACTCAGTAACTTTGGCTAGTACTGGTACCACTGAGATTGGTCTGAAGCTGGACACCTCACATGGATCCCCATTCTTATATATTGGTACTGTGCATGCCAGCTTAAGGAAGTCTGGAAAGACACCAGAAGACAGACATTTGTTAATCACTATGGCTAGTGGCTGAGCTAATTCTGCAATAATTTTCTTTAGCAGTGTGCAGGACATGCCATAGATGTCTACACTTTCTGAGTGTTTGTAGGAGTTCACAATTTTTATCATGTCTTCAGGGTATACTTCCTTCCAGTTTTGAATACTGCAACTGTCTGCATTTCTTATGTTTTCAGTCGGATCTAGGTCAGGGTGTGGAATTTCACTCACTGTCTTTTCCACTCTGACAAAATATTCATTGAAGTCATCAGGACTACATGAATTTAAGCAGGAGGTAGTCTTCCTTCGGTTCTCGTTTACAAGATTCCAGGCAGCTTTACAAGGATTTTGGGCCTCTTTAATGTATGTAACATTATATTTCTTTTTTGCTTCCTCAAGGCAAGTCTTGTAATGTTCACATCCTGTAGCTGGATCCCTTGTGGACTGGTTTTAGAAAATTCTCTATCAACCTTCTCTATGCAAAATTTCAGTACCCTCACACACTACAAATGTCCTTATAGAAAAGTCTTGAGACACAATAGGAATCTTATGGTATCCTGATTTCATATCCAGTGTAGTGAAATATTTGCAATTCCTCAACCTATCCACAGTTTCATCTACACAGGACACCTGATAAGTGTCAGGTGTTACAACTTTGTTCACTGCTCCCATGTCAACACATAAACAACAGGGTTTCTCATCCTTAACTGATGTTTTGGGTACAATTGCTATAGGTTAGTCCCAGAGACTAGAAGATAGCTGAATAAGCCCTGCATGTAGCTGTTGCTAAATACTGCTCTCAACAACTGATTGCGAGTGGTATGGGATCTGATAATTCTTTTCTGCTACTGGTCAACATTTCCCAATTGGTATTTCATGGTATGTTAGATCTGTGGCTGGCAAACATTGCCTTTATCCAAACAGGCATTCAATTTCCTTCAATATCAGGTATGAAAGGCTTTGATCTGATTCAGACAACAGACAATTTCTCCTTCAAACTATTTCTAATGGGTCACAAGATTGTGTAACTTTGTCTTGCTTCCCATTCTTTTGAAATGGCTTACATTCCATCACAGGTTGTTCTGGTCAGTATAGTTCCACATGGAATTACTACACGTGGTCCATCCAAATTTACCCAAGCACGTTGACAGACATAACTTTCTCAATCATGGTCTCAGCCTTGCGAAGGCCAGGTTTGACATGTGCTTAGAGTCTATCAAGAACCTCATTCTGAGTGAGCATATCAACCAGAAAGATAATTCCATCAGGCTCCCAGAGAAATCTTCTGGTGTTACCACATATGGTTACAGGGGTATTGGCTTTCGACGCTGAGATACACAGCTCAATAGAAATGGGAAGTAGGTCCTTTCCCTTGGATTTCTCACGCTTCTGTGGTGTTGTCCCAGACAAAATAATAAACTGCTACACTGAATTGGACAGTTTTAAACTGATAGTCTTTGACACCCTAGAAATGGCACATAAAATTGCTCCCCATATGTTGTGAAAACCCCATCCTCATTTTTCGAATGCTGCTATCTCAAACCTGTAGCCTACTCCTTCCCACCAATGACTAGTTTAAAATAACTTGTCCCTATTGGCTTGATGAACTCCATCCCAACCAACTAATGGAGGTTTAACTCCTACTTATCACCAGGGGGCAAAAACACTAACCTGAACACATATGTAGAAAAATGTTTACCTTTTTCCCAAGCATTTTGCCAAGAAAAATCATGTTTGACATCTCTTTTAACCCACAAAAATTGATATTGTTAACTGTTCTTAATGGGAGCAAGGAGGGATGGTCTCTGTAATTTCCCAAATTAAGTTTCCTCTTTGTTTTTGGTATCCACCATGGTTTCATCTACTTAATGACCTATTTCCCTAAAATATGGATAATATGATGCTCAACATGCACTGGCAGTGTATCTGCATTGCTTGCCTTGCTCACGGTTTGTTTACTTTATGAACACATGGTGGAAGGGTCAAAACAAATCGCTCCACTTCTTCACACAATAATTCAAGATGGACTGCCTCATACCAAGCTGCAGATGACACCACTTTGGCCTCACCACTGATTTGCTGATTTATACCTTTGATAAACACATCAATGGCTCATGACTCTGCTTCTTCTAATAAGGCATCATTCCATGATGCATCTCTTCCCAAGGTATGGGTATGACATGAGATTGTATGAATTCTATCAGAAAATACTTCAGAAGCTTCTCCTTGTCTTTGCCTTTGCCTAAGACTGGAAAATTTATCACTGTAATAGCTCACACTTGTTTTATCTGAATATCTCTCTTCTAACCCTTTGAGAAATATTTTGAAATTCTCTGTATGGCTTAACACGTTTATTGACTTCCCATAAGTGCATACAATCAACATTTTGCAGAAAAGTGGACACATTCTTTGTTGGATTCCCTGAGAAACAAGAGAAAAATAACTGCAGGGAAGCTGCTCACTATCCTGTAGTCGAGATGGTGTAAGTAGATCCCTGACAGGTCGCACCTTACAACTGTGAAGTGCTAATGGCTGTAGGCAGATCAGTAGCCCTCTACAGAGATGTGACAACACTGAGGAGTTGCCATAGAAACGTTTAAAAAATTGTGTTATGTTATTGGTTGAAGTAGGCCCATGAAGCTGCTGCACCCACTTATTGGAGCTGTCACAGATCGACATATGCTGACTCAGCTACAGGCTGTGGGATGGTGACACCCATAGCCTTGAATTTTCTTGCTGTATGGACAGCTGTGTTAATGCCTGCCCTAATCTCTCCTCTAAATTAGAATTATTAAGTAGCATTTTGTTCACCTGTTCTTGAAAGTCTTGAAAGAATCTTCACTACCACCTTTCTCTGCTCTTATCTAGAATTTTGAGCATGGGGTAGGCATTGTTTTTAACCTCAAATGGGGGGAAAGTTGCTAACAATAAATTACAATCTAGCATGAAAAACTTCTGCCCAGAAAATAGTCTGATCTTGGGTCAGCTCACACTGGCCTGTCAGCTACAATATAGCACAAAGTAACAATTACAGTAAGTGTGATACAATGCTTGAAGGGTGGTGGCACAGGTGGTGCACGTGGGTGGTTGTTACCACATGCACTTGGCACGGATGTGACATGGGCCTGGCAATTATAGACAGCTGCAACAATGGCCAGGCACAGTTTGTGGGCCACAACTACAGGTAACAACATGATGACAAGGAAGAGACACCCCAGCACTGAAGACAGGTCCCTCAGGTGAAGCAGGCACAAGCGGCGTGCAGCAGTCAGCTGTGCCAACAGATGGATGGCAGTGGGCCACATGACTACAGATGGCACTGAAGCAGTACTCTCTCAGCAGGGATGGCTCAGTGTTAGCAACAGGTGGGCTGCTACTTCACCAGGTGTGAGTGAGGTAGCCCATATCCAGACAGTTCGCCCGGCAGGCAGGCAGCAAGACTGGAGGCTGTGCCATCCTGCAACAGAGAGGGACTCCAGTGAGTGACAGGTGGCTAATGTGAGTGGCACTTCCTGTGCAGCATCAAGCCATATCAACCATACACAGCACACCAATTCACTTGGCCCATCATGGAACACACCTCTTGCATGCAACATGCTTGTGAATGGCATACAGTGTTACTCCACATTGAGATGAACTGATGACATGAGTCTCAAATCATGTGCAGATGCAGAACATTGCTGACAGCACTCAGACACCCAGTGTCACTCTCAGGCAAAGCCGACTAGCCAGTACTGCAGGCTTGACTTCACCCGACTGTACAGAATATGCAGTGTCAACCCGTGTGCCCGTGCCAAGTGATGAATGGAAATCTGCCATTGCTACACCGCTCCTGGTCCTACCACAATCTTGAACACAATAACATGCATACCGCAGCATTGAATTGTGAAAATACCCTCCTTGGATTGCCAGTCCTTAGCCCTTCCTCAGTCCCTGTAGATCTGGTGTCAGTTGAATGACATAATCCACCTTACTACCCATAGGTAAAGCAATGTAACATATTAAATACTAAGTGGGTATCAGTGTGAGAACATGATGCCAGAGGTCTCCCAGTCAACACAGAAAGATGGAATTCGAATGGTGTGAGGTCAGCATGATTATAGCAACAAATATGACTGGCTTAACTACGTGAGGAAGTTGGAGGAATAGGAAAAGTCAGTGTGTGTGAAACAGTGAGCATTTATGGTGCTCTATGGTGGTTTCCTTCATTACAACAAGGCCTGAAGATAACATATGGATGACTTCACATGGGAAGAATCATCAACAACTGGAAGAAAGACAGAGTATGATGAACATAGCCCATATGCTTGGTATCGTTCACAGCATCCTTTTATATACAAGGGGAGCATCTACATCTATATGGTCTACGTGATTACTCTGCAATTCACAATTAAGAGCCTGGCAGAGGATTCACCAAATCAAGCTATTTCTCTGCCGTTCTGCTCTCAAACAGGATGCAGTAAGAACAAGCACTTAAATGTTTCCATGTGAGCTCTGATTTCTCTTAATTTCTGATGATGGTCATTTCTCCCTATGAAATTTTATGAGAAGATTCTACCACAATGTAAAACATCTTTGTTTTAATTATTGCCACCCAAATTTGCATAGCATTTCTGTGGCACCCTCTCCCCTATTTCATTATAATGCAAAATGAGCTGCCCTTCTTTGGAGTTTTCTGATGTTCTCCATCAATCCTATCTGATATGGTTCCCACACAGTGCAGCAATACCCCAGAAGAGGGCAGACAAGTGTATTGTAAGCAGTCTCTTTAGAACACCTCATGCATTTTCTAAGTTTTCTGCCAATAAATTGCAGTCTTTGGTTTGCTTTCCCCACAACATTATCTACTTGATCATTCCAGTTTAAATTATTTGTTAGTGTAACCTCTGAGTATTTAGTTGAATGTACAGCCTTTAAATTTGTGTCATTTATCATGTAACCATAATTTAGTGGATTCCTTTGTGTACTCATGTGGATGACTTTACACTTCTCATTATTTAGAGCCAATTCTGAACCACAGGCACTACTGACCAAAGGAGAGGAGGTGGTCAACCATGGTCAACAAGAGCAGCAGATGACTGCTGCATTATGCAGCAAGCAAGAAATTAACCATATCAAATACCAGGAGTAATTGCAATCACATTTAACAGGACTCCAAAACACTCAATCTTACACTCCACAGTGGCATGTCATCTGCATGGTATTGGTCTCCTTGTCCCCCAATTAGTATGTTGTGTCCTGTTGAGACCCTGCACTTTGGTGGCACTATTTGCTATAGTGCCAAGAGCACAGGGACTGTACCAATGCGTGAGGTCACTTGGTCTTCTTCAGATAAGCATAGATTCAGTCTGAGTAGTGTATCTGGACATATCCTCATATGGCGAGAGGGTGTGGAATATTTTGTTCCGGTGGTCAAGTGTTTTGGTGAGGGGAAGCATAATGTTGCATGGGATACCAACATTCAAATACTGAGCATGGTACATTCACCAGTCAACACTGTTGTGACACTGTGCTTCTTTCCCACACACTTCTATCCGGGGTTCATTTGGCCCTGTCTTCATTTTTATGGTTGACAATGCACTACCACATCAAACAGCACAGATGGTGGAGCTCTTGGAATGAGACAATATTTGGCTATGGACTAGCCTGCCCATTCTCCCAATTTAAATCTCATCGAACAAGTGTGTGATGCACTTAGGAGATTGACTGCAGCATTTCCGCATCCACCAATGACAGTCCAGCAACTGTGCTGGTTGAGGAATAGAAGGTTGTACCACAAGAACTCTGTACCAACCTCATGGCCAGCGTGGGAGCACTTTGCAGAGCATGCACTGCTGTCCGTGGTGATCATGCATACTATTAACAACAATGTCCATCTTTTGTAATGTCCAGGGAACCATTATAAACTGTGGTGACTTCAGTGTAATTATTGTCTTTGAACAAAAGTGCCATTTCTGTTCATCTTGTTCTGCATTTCTTTCAGTTGCCTTCTGTACTATTCTGTAGCAATGCTTTCTATGCAAAGTCCAAGTTTCATCAAGCTATGTTACTTCCCAGCAACACAACATGTGAAAGTTACTTTTGTCCTTCTGGACACTACCATTATTCATGGTATGGGATACATGGCACACACCTAGGAAAGATGAAAAGACCACCAGTGGCTTGTTGGAGCCAATAGGAATGAAGTTACAAGAGCAAAGGAAAGTTGCATGTTGCCAGGTCAGAGGCTAAAGACAGAGAAGTTACAAATCTGGAATGCAGGCTGTGCCCACAACCTCTGGAGCTACATGTAGCAGCCCTTCCATATCTCCCATTAGCTGCAGGTGATGCTCACAGAGTGTACTTCATCAGCAGTCTCCAGTCCATAAGAACTATGCTTGGTCTGCAACACAAGCCTGACCTGTTGCACAAGTCATGGGAACTGTCCTGGAAACAGAAACTTCAAGCATCAGAGAAAGAACAATTTCATAACTCGCAGTTACCAGAAAAATGTCCACTAATTCCTCCAAACATGTGGCTACCTACATACACTACTGACAAAATTCTTCAAACTGTAAAAAATTCCTTAGAAAACTTATATGACTGGTTTAATCTAAATGAGTTAAAATCAGACATGAATACAGATTACAACAAAAGAACCAAATACACTCTTGGAAATTGAAATAAGAACACCGTGAATTCATTGTCCCAGGAAGGGGAAACTTTATTGACACATTCCTGGGGTCAGATACGTCACATGATCACACTGACAGAACCACAGGCACATAGACACAGGCAACAGAGCATGCACAATGTCGGCACTAGTACAGTGTATATCCACCTTTCGCAGCAATGCAGGCTGCTATTCTCCCATGGAGACGATCGTAGAGATGCTGGATGTAGTCCTGTGGAACGGCTTGCCATGCCATTTCCACCTGGCGCCTCAGTTGGACCAGCGTTCGTGCTGGACGTGCAGACCGCGTGAGACGACGCTTCATCCAGTCCCAAACATGCTCAATGGGGGACAGATCCGGAGATCTTGCTGGCCAGGGTAGTTGACTTACACCTTCTAGAGCACGTTGGGTGGCACGGGATACATGCGGACGTCCATTGTCCTGTTGGAACAGCAAGTTCGCTTGCCGGTCTAGGAATGGTAGAACGATGGGTTCGATGACGGTTTGGATGTACCGTGCACTATTCAGTGTCCCCTCGACGATCACCAGTGGTGTACGGTCAGTGTAGGATATCGCTCCCCACACCATGATGCCGGGTGTTGGCCCTGTGTGCCTCGGTCGTATGCAGTCCTGATTGTGGCGCTCACCTGCACAGCGTCAAACACGCATACGACCATCATTGGCACCAAGGCAGAAGCGACTCTCATCGCTGAAGACGACACGTCTCCATTCGTCCCTCCATTCACGCCTGTCGCGACACCACTGGAGGCGGGCTGCACGATGTTGGGGCGTGAGCGGGAGACGGCCTAACGGTGTGCGGGACCGTAGCCCAGCTTCATGGAGACGGTTGCGAATGGTCCTCGCCGATACCCCAGGAGCAACAGTGTCCCTAATTTGCTGGGAAGTGGCGGTGCGGTCCCCTACGGCACTGCGTAGGATCCTACGGTCTTGGCGTGCGTCGCTGCGGTCCGGTCCCAGGTCGACGGGCACGTGCACCTTCCGCCGACCACTGGCGACAACATCGATGTACTGTGGAGACCTCACGCCCCACGTGTTGAGCAATTTGGCGGTACGTCCACCCGGCCTCCCGCATGCCCACTATATGCCCTCGCTCAAAGTCCGTCAACTGCACATACAGTTCACGTCCACGCTGCCGCGGCATGCTACCAGTGTTAAAGACTGCGATGGAGCTCCGTATGCCACGGCAAACTGGCTGACACTGACGGCGGCGGTGCACAAATGCTGCGCAGCTAGCGCCATTCGACGGCCAACACCGCGGCTCCTGGTGTGTCCGCTGTGCCGTGCGTGTGATCATTGCTTGTACAGCCCTCTCGCAGTGTCCGGAGCAAGTATGGTGGGTCTGACACACCGGTGTCAATGTGTTCTTTTTTCCATTTCCAGGAGTGTATAAATGATGTTCAGATCCATCACAAAAAACAGGATTTTAAGGCAACTAGCTGTGTCAAACTCAGTACTGGATAAAAATTTATCATGGGTCTCACATATGAAGTGCCTCATAAATAAATTAAATAGCCTGGCATTTGCAATAACAATATTATACAATGCTACCAGCATGAACATATGGGAAGTAGTATATCACATCTACTTCAACTCGGTAATATGGTATGGTATTATATTTTCATGCAGCTCGAACCATATGCCTCAAACATTAACATTCACAAAAATATGTTTGTGTAAAGCAAAGAAAATCATGTGACCTACATCTAAAAAAATTGAAAGTATATGAAGTGTTCCCACATTGTATATCTATGAACTAACTATCTTTTTAAATAGTATTCCTGCTTTATTTCTAGCAAATCAATTTCAACATGATTACAACAGCTAGAATCAGAATAATTTTGTGCTGCCTATCCATCATATATAGTTTATGCTCAATCATCACATACACTGAAGCACCAAAGAAACTGATATAGGCATGCATGGCATGCATATCCAAATACAGAGATATGTAAACAGGCAAAACATGGCGCTGCGGTCGGCAGTGCCTATATATAATACAACAAGTGCCTGATGCAGTTGTTAGATTGGTTACTGCTGCTGAAATGGCAGGTTATCAAGATGTAAGTGTGTTTGAATGTGGTGTTATTGTTGGTGCATGAGCGATGTGACTCGGCATCTCCGAGGTAGTGATGAAGTGGGAAATTTCCCATACAACCATTTCATGAGTGAGTGTACTGTGAATAACAGGAATCCGGTAGAACATCAAATCTCCGACATCCCTGTGGTCCAAAAAAGAGTCTGCAAGAATGGGACCAACAATGACTGAAGAGAATTGTTCATGTGGAAGTGCAACCCTTCCATAAATTGCTGCAGATTTCAATGCTGGGCCATCAACAAGTGTCAGTGCGTGAACCATTCAACAAAACATCATGGATATGGGCTTTCAGAGCCAAAGGTCCACTTGTGTACCCTTGATGCATGGCACAAAGCTTTATGCCTTGCTGGGCCACTCAACACTGACTGTGGAATGATGACTGGAAACATGTTGCCTGGTCAGACGAGTTTCATTTAAATTTCATCAATCAGATGGACTTGTATGGGTATGGAGACAACCTCATGAATCCATGGATCCTGTATGTCAGCAGGGGATTGTTCAAGCTGATGGAGGCTCTGTAATGGTGTGGGCATGAGCAGTTGGATTGATATGTCTAGACATGACTCTGACAGGTGACACACACATAAGCACCCTGTCTGATGTCCTGCATCCATTCGTGTCCATTGTGCATTCCGACAGACTTGGAAAGTCTGGCAGGATAATGCAATGCCCGACACATCCAGAATTGCTACATAGTGGCACCAGGAACGCTCTTCTGAGTTTAAATGCTTCCGTTGGCCACCAAACTCTCCAAACATTAACATTATTGAGCATATGTTTGATGCCTTGCAACGTGCTTTTCAGAAGTGATCTCCACCCCCCAATACTCTTACAGATTTACAGACAGCCCTGCAGAATTCGTGGTTTCAGTTCCCTCCAGCACTACTTCAGACATTAGTTGAGGCCATGCCACATTGTGTTGCAGCACTTCTGCATGCTCATGGGGGGCCTATACGCTATTGGGCAGGTGTACCATCTTCTTTGGCTCTTCTGTGTAATATGGGTATGAAAAGTTATAACAGAGTAAAAGGAAAAGATTTGCTTAGTATTAATTTACAATCACTGAAAAAAATTATTTGAGAAACTACTAGTGCAGAAATGTTGTTATTTAATTGATGAGCCCATGAAGGATAATTGAAGATTTTGAGCAAGAGAATGTATAGACCACACCTATGGCTAGTGCTTGTTACTTTATGTATCTATTACAGTATATTAATGACATTTTAAGAAAAGCTGTAAGCCACTTTTGATAAGTCTTATGTACGTTAAGTCAGTAACTTGATATTGTATGTTATGAGACAAAAAAGTTCCGTTCCATTCAGTTCTGTTTCTGAAGTACAATCAGTACACTAGAAAATCTCAACATAAGAATTTAGACTAGACTAAGGCTGCAAACTCTGTATTCAATTGATGATTCTTTTGCATGAACATTGTGTAATGAACATTGGGAATGGGTAGAACATGTAGTCAAACCAGATAGTGCTGTTAAATTAAATTTTTCTTAATTTAAGCAGTTACCACTTTATACAATGTGAAGCATGAAAATGCCTTTCCTGTTGGTATAAGCTGGGCAGGCTGTCATTCAACTGTTAGAGCCTGCATGTACTTAATCAATGGAAAAAAAACCTTTGAACTATATCAACATTAACTCCATTGATCACGGCCACAAGAGATGGCAAAGAATACACAGCTTGTTCGATTGTTCTGAGCTTGCAATTGAAAATAACCTAACATGCAGGGCATAAAAACAACAGCATTATCTCGTAACTATACACAAACTAACTACTGACATGGAAGACACAAAACAACAAAGAAGCATAATGAAAGAATAACAAAAACAAAACACACATATACAAAACACACCACGTCTGGCAGTTGGAGTGAAATGCTTGATGGCACGATTGTTTCTAAACACACACAGATGACACATGCAATACAACAGAGCAGAGCGTTATTCCAAAAAGCAGGCTGGAAAGTGGACGTGATGTGGTAATCTTGAGTTAGGTGTTGGTAGGTCCACCACTGTTGTAATCTATGCTGGAGGCTGTGAAGGCGATGATGAGGTGACTGTTGGGGGAGGCCATAGTCTTGGAAGCTTTGGCACTGTTTGCTTCTTGGAAGACCCTATCTATAGAAACAGTGGTCACCTTATAACACTTGTGCTGCAAGTTTGCGCCAAGTATAAAGCTATGCTCACAGTTTAGTTTTACCCTCTGTGAGGATTTTAGAAATGTTTTGACTGTGTGTTTACCTAATGGGTAGAGGGTATCGAACAGTAATTTTGTATCTATGGCAGTTAACAGAAAACTGAAAGGATTTATTTTGGAAGTAATGAAAGTAGTGAAGTTCATGTGAATGAAACAACAGACAGTCACTAGCCCAATTAGGCATCACAAGGTCGTTGTAGCTAGGCTCAATACCGTTTCTTCCAAATCCACCAGAAACAAATGCAAAATAATTTTATTTAAAAAAGAGGATAAAGTGTCACTAGAAGCCTTCCTAAGAGACAATCTCCATTCCTTCCGAACTGACTATGCAAATGTAGACGAGATGTGGCTCAAATTCAAAGATATAGTAGCAAAAGCAATTGAGAGATTCATACCTCATAAATTGGTAAGAGATGGAACTGATCCCCCAGGGTACACAAAACAGGTCTGAACGCTGTTGCAGAGGCAACGGCAACAGCATGCGAAGTTCAGAAGAACGCGAAATCCCAAAGATTGGCTAAAATTTACAGATGCGCGAAATTTGGTACGGCTTCAATGCGATATGCCTTTAATAGGTTCCACATCGAAACATTGTCTAGACATTTGGTAGAAAATCCGAAGAAATTCTGGTCGTATGTAAAGTACACAAGCAGCAAGACACAGTCAATACCTTCGCTGCGCAGTGCTGATGGTACTGTTACCGATGACTGTGCTGCTAAAGCGGAGTTATTGAACGCAGTTTTCCAAAATTCCTTCACCACGGAAGACGAATGGAATATTCCAGAATTTGAAACACGAACAGCTGCTAGCATGAGTTTCTTAGAAGTAGATACCTTAGGGGATGCGAAGCAACTCAAACCGCTTGATACGGGCAAGTCTTCAGGTCCAGATTGTATACCAATTAGGTTCCTTTCAGATTACCCTGATACAATAGCTCCCTACTTAGCAATCATATAGAACCGCTCGCTCACTGATAGATCTGTACCTACAGATTGGAAAATTGCGCAGGTCGCACCAGTGTTTAAGAAGGGTAGCAGGAGTAATCCATCGAACTACAGACCTATATCATTGACGTCAGTCTGCAGTAGGGCTTGGAGCATATACTGTATTCAAACATTATGAATCACCTGGAAGGGAACGATCTATTGATACATAATCAGCATGGTTTCAGAAAACATCATTCTTGTGCAACGCAGCTAGCTCTTTATTCGCACGAAGTAATGGCTGCTATCGACAGGGGATCTCAAGTTGATTCGGTATTTCTGGATTTCTGGAAGGCTTTTGACACCGTTCCTCACAAGCGACTTTTAATCAAGCTGCGGGCCTATGGGGTATCTATCGTCTCAGTTATGTGACTGGATTCGTGATTTCCTGTCAGGAAGGTCGCAGTTCGTAGTAACAGACGGCAAATCATCAAGTAAAACTGAAGTGATATCAGGTGTTCCCCAGGGAAGCGTCCTGGGACCTCTGCTGTTCCTGATCTATATAAATGACCTGGGTGACAATCTGAGCAGTTCTCTTAGGTTGTTCGCAGATGATGCTGTAATTTACCATCTAGTAAGGTCATCCAAAGACCAGTATCAGTTGCAAAGCAATTTAGAAAAGATTGCTGTATAGTGTGGCAGGTGGCAGTTGACGCTAAATAACGAAAAGTGTGAGGTGATCCACATGAGTTCCGAAAGAAATCCATTGGAATTTGATTACTCGATAAATAGTACAATTCTCAAGGCTATCAATTCAACTACGTACCTGGGTGTTAAAATTATGAACAACATCACTTGGAAAGACCACATAGATAATATTGTGGTGAAGGTGAGCCAAAGGTTGCATTTCATTGTCAGGACACTTAGAAGATGCAACAAGTCCACTAAAGAGACAGCTTACACTACACTCGTTCGTCCTGCGTGGTGTGGGATCCTTACCAGGTGGGATTGACAGAGGACATCGAAAGGGTGCAAAAAAGGGCAGCTCGTTTTGTATTATCACGTAATAGGGGAGAGAGTGTGGCAGATATGACACACGAGTTGGGATGGAAGTCATTGAAGCAAAGACTTTTTCATCGCGGCGAGATCTACTTACTAAATTTCAGTTACCAACTTTCTCTTCCAAATGCGAAAATATTTTGTTGAGCCCAACCTACATAGGTAGGAATGATCATCAAAATAAAATAAGAGAAATCAGAGCTTGAACAGAAAGGTTTAGGTGTTCGTTTTTCCCGCGTGCTGTTCGGGAGTGGAATGGTAGAGAGATAGTATGATTGTGGTTCGATGAACCCTCTGCCAGGCACTTAAATGTGAATTGCGGAGTAATCATGTAGATGTAGATGTATTATAATTTGAACCATTAAGTTTAAATAAAAATGAATCTGATTTGCTAATGTGACTTTCATTAATACTCCTTTTGAATAGTTCAATGAATACATACAAATTGGCATTTGCATTGTTTAATTCATAAATTTCGGACTTATTACAGTATTTGGGAGTTGTAGCATCGCGTTTTAGTACCTGAATAGTGTAAATTCGCGTAGTCGTCTGTCTTCTGTTTTTGTTTTGACCGGCCAGTGTCGGTTGGTCACAGCCAGTGTGCTCCCTGCCGCCGTTAGATAAGCAGCTGCCAGCAGAAAGTCGTATACTCTTAGCTCACTTATTTGTTACATAAGTTAATTCTTAATTTCTTTGCGTGTTTTAGGTATTTGCAATGTTTAATTCGTAAATTTCGGGCGTATTATAGTATTTGAGAGTTTTAGCATCGCATTTTAGTACCTGAATAGTGTAAAATCGCGTAGTCTCCTTCCGCCGCCAAGCAGTGTGTCAGCAGTGTGCAAGTAGCGGCAGTACTGCATTTACTAGGCAATCTTGTATTTTAATAACCGTTTAAATTTTGTGTCGAATTGTTTGTGCTCTCTGTATATTAGTTCAGACGTTCTTTGCACAACAGTTTCTAGCATGGATAGGGACTGCAACTGCTGTGTTCGGATGCAGGCTGAGTTGGCATCCCTTCGCTCCCAGCTTCAGGCAGTGTTGGCTTCGGTCACACAGCTTGAGGCTGTTGCCAATGGGAATCACTGTGGGGGTCCGGATGGGAGTTTGTCGGGGATGACCAGCTCGTCCCACACATTCCCCGATCAGACTACGACTGTGGCTGCCCGGGATACTGCCCACATTGAGGCTGATCCCTCACCTGTGGTAGAGTGGGAGGTCGTCTCAGGTGTGGCAAGGGGCGAAAGACATTCCGGAGGGCTGAACGGAAGGTGTCTCCAGTTTGTCTGACGAACCGGTTTCAGGCTCTGTCTCAGGCTGATACTGATCTTCGGCCTGACATGGCTGCTTGTCCTGTTCCAGAGGTTGCCCCTCAGTCTGCAAGATCCGGGCAGTCGCAGAGGGTGGGCTTACTGGTAGTTGGGAGCTCCAACGTCAGGCGCGTAATGGGGCCCCTTAGGGATATGGCAGCAAGAGAGGGGAAGAAAACCAATGTGCACTCCGTGGGCATACCGGGGGGGAGTCATTCCATATGTGGAAAGGGTCCTTCCGGATGCCATGAAGAGTACAGGGTGCACCCATCTACAGGTTCAAAAATGGTTCAAATGGCTCTGAGCACTATGGGACTTAACATCTGTGGTCATCAGTCCCCTAGAACTTAGAACTACTTAAACCTAACTAACCTAAGGACATCACACACATCCATGCCAGAGGCAGGATTCGAACCTGCGACCGTAGCAGTCGCGCGGGTCCGGACTGAGCGCCTAGAACCGCTAGACCACCGCGGCCGGCCATCTGCAGGTGGTCGCTCATGTCGGCACCAATGATGTGTGTCGCTATGGATCGGAGGAAATCCTCTCTGGCTTCCGACGGCTATCTGATTTGGTGAAGACTGCCAGTCTTGCTAGCGGGATGAAAGCAGAGCTCACCATCTACAGCATCGTCAACAGGACTGACTGCGGATCTTTGGTATAGAGCCAAGTGGAGAGTTTGAATCAGAGGCTGAGACGGTTCTGTGACCGTGTGGGCTGCAGAGTCCTTGACTTGCGCCATAGGGTGGTGGGGTATCGGGTTCTGCTGGATAGGTCAGGAGTCCACTACACGCAGCAAGCGGCTACACAGTTAGCAGGGGTTGTGTGGCGTGGACTGGGCAGTTTTTTTAGGTTAGATGGCCTCGGGCAAGTACAGAAAGAGCAACAGCCTCAAAGGGTGCGGGGCAAAGTCAGGACATGCGCGGCCAAGCAGCAATCGGTATTGTAATTGTAAACTGTCGAAGCTGCATTGGTAAAGTACCGGAACTTCAAGCGCTGATAGAAAGCACCGAAGCTGAAATCGTTATAGGTACAGAAATCTGGGTGAAGCCAGAGATAAATTCTGCCAAAATTTTTACAAAGGCACAGACGGTGTTTAGAAAGGATATATTGCATGAAACCGGTGGTGGCGTGTTTGTCGCTGTTAGTTGTAGTTTATCCTGTAGTGAAGTAGAAGTGGATAGTTCCTGTGAATTATTATGGGTGGAGGTTACACTCAACAACCGAGCTAGGTTAATAGTTGGCTCCTTTTACCGACCTCCCGACTCAGCAGCATTAGTGGCAGAACAACTGAGAGAAAATTTGGAATACATTTCACATAAATTTTCTCAGCATGTTATAGTCTTAGGTGGAAATTTCACTTTACCAGATATAGACTGGGACACTCAGATGTTTAGGATGGGTGATAGGGACAGAGCATCGAGTGACATTATACTGAGTGCACTATCCGAAAATTACCTTGAGTAATTAAACAGAAAACCGACTCGTGGAGATAACATCTTGGACTTACTGATAACAAACAGACCCGAACTTTTCGACTCTGTAACTGCAGAACAGGGAATCAGTGATCATAAGGCCATTGCAGCATCCCTGAATATGGAAGTTAATAGGAATATAAAAAAAGGGAGGAAGGTTTATCTGTTTAGCAAGAGTAATAGAAGGCAGATTTCAGACTACCTAACAGATCAAAACGAAAATTTCTGTTCCGACACTGACAATGTTGAGTGTTTATGGAAAAAGTTTAAGGCAATCGTAAAATGCGTTTTAGACAGGTATGTGCCGAGTAAAACTGTGAGGGATGGGAAAAACCCACAGTGGTTCAACAACAAACTTAGGAAACTACTGCGAAAGCAAAGAGAGCTTCACTCCAAGTTTAAATGCAGCCAAAACCTCTCAGACAAACAGAAGCTAAACGATGTCAAATAAGGAGGGCTATGCGTGAAGCGTTCAGTGAATTCGAAAGTAAAATTCTATGTACCGACTTGACAGAAAATCCTAGGAAGTTCTGGTCTTACGTTAAATCAGTAAGTGGCTCGAAACAGACATATCCAGACACTCCGGGATGATGATGGCATTGAAACAGAGGATGACACGCTTAAAGCTGAAATACTAAACACCTTTTTCCAAAGCCGTTTCACTGAGGAAGACTGCACTGCAGTTCCTTCTCTAAATCCTCGCACAAACGAAAGAATGGCTGACATCGAAATAAGTGTCCAAGGAATAGAAAAGCAACTGGAATCACTCAATAGAGGAAAGTCCACTGGACCTGACCGGATACCAATTCGATTCTACACAGAGTACACGAAAGAACTTGCCCCCCTTCTAACAGCCGTCTACCGCAAGTCTCTAGAGGAACGGAAGGTTCCAAATGATTGGAAAAGAGCACAGGTGGTCCCTGTCTTCAAGAATGGTCGTCGATCAGATGCGCAAAACTATAGACCTATATCTCTGACGTCGATCTGTTGTAGAAGTTTAGAACATGTTTTTTGCTTGCGTATCATGTCGTTTTTGGAAACCCAGAATCTACTCTGTAGGAATCAACATGGATTCCGGAAACAGAGATCGTGTGAGACCCAACTCGCTTTATTTGTTCATGAGACCCAGAAAATATTAGATACAGGCTCTCAGGTGGATGCTATTTTCCTTGACTTCTGGAAGGCGTTCGATACAGTTCCGCCCTGTCGCCTGATAAACAAAGTAAGAGCCTACAGAATATCAGACCTGCTGTGTGGCTGGGTTGAAGAGTTTTTAGCAAACAGAACATAGCATGTTGTTATCAATGGAGAAACGTCTACAGACGTTAAAGTAACCTCTGGCATGCCACAGGGGAGTGTTATGGGACCATTGCTTTTCATAATATATATAAGTGACCTAGTAGACAGTGTCGGAAGTTCCATGCAGCTTTTCACGGATGATGCTGTAATATACAGAGAAGTTGCAGCATTAGAAAATTGTAGCGAAATGCAGGGAGATCTGCAGTGGATAGGCACTTGGTGCAGGGAGTGGCAACTGACCCTTAACATAGACAAATGTAATGTATTGCGAATACATAGAGAGAAGGATCCTTTATTGTATGATTATATGATAGCGGAGCAAACACTGGTAGCAGTTACTTCTGTATAATATCTGGGAGTATGCGTGTGGAATGATTTGAAGTGGAATGATCATATAAAAGTAATTGTTGGTAAGGTGGGTACCAGGTTGAGATTCATTGGGAGAGTCCTTAGAAAATGTGTTACAGAGATGTTTAGCAAACTCAAGTGGCAGACTCTGCAAGAGAGGTGCTCTGCATCGCGGTGTAGCTTGTTCGCCAGGTTTCAAGAGGGTGGGTTTATCGATGAGGTATCGAATATATTGCTTCCCCCTACTTATACCTCCCGAGGAGATCACGAATGTGAAATTAGAGAGATTCGTGCACGCACAGAGGCTTTCAGACAGTCGTTCTTCCCGAGAGTAACGCGCTTCTTGAACAGAAAAGGGAGGTAATGACAGTGGCACATAAAGTGCCCTCCGCCACACACCGTTTGGTGGCTTGCGGAGTATAAATGTAGATGCAGATGTAGACAAATACTGGATGAACTGATTAGTGGGTAGCAGTAGTTACCATTTACACAAATCAGTAATCACAGGAAGTTAAATGATGTTCCACTCATAGCAATAATAGTTACTATCTCAATCATTAACCACTTCAGCACTAAGATGTTACTCAAGACATCACAAGACTAAAATTGGACATGGCAAGAGCCCTGGTTTAATTAACATACAAACATC
Source organism: Schistocerca serialis cubense (assembly GCF_023864345.2). Taxonomy (NCBI): domain Eukaryota; kingdom Metazoa; phylum Arthropoda; class Insecta; order Orthoptera; family Acrididae; genus Schistocerca; species Schistocerca serialis. The sequence goes on from NC_064642.1 coordinate 61,950,102, forward strand.
ACAAATGAAGTTAAGTAACACTACATAAACACTTCTTATACTCTCACTATTATGGAAATGTATCAGATTTCTTTAGCAAGTGCAATATTCCGTTTATCTTTCTTATAATAGAAAGGGAAATCATGGGGATCCATAAACTAAATGTGTCTTTACAGGTAAATTCTGTGACTATTCCAGAAACAAATTTCAATTTGCCAATATTGATTTCCAACCCCACTTGAAACAATTTATATGTTCATACTTTAAAGCAAGTAATTCAAATATTAAGTTCGATTAACTTCAGAAAATAGTTCATAGTAATAATCAAAGCAAAATTTCTTTGTATAAGTTCAATTTGTATGCCTTTCTCATTACCTGTGAAACATATAATTTAACTAGCAACATTTATACACTTTGACACTGAACTTTGGCACATTTAATGCAGCCACAAATCAACAGTTATTCAAAAACAGGGTACTCGGTATCCTGAACATTTAGGAAGGGGCCCTACATTGGTTTCATGATCAGGATAATTTTAAGGTTCACACACATGTTTGTATCAGTGGAATTATTTTCGAAAACCACTCACACAAACATACTGGTCCATACTATGGTACATATCTGAGTTCCTGAAGCTGGCAGAGCAGTGGCACAATAGTGGTGGCAAGCATGTGGCGGCAATCTGGTGTCACACTCGTGCTGTTGAATGCTCTTTACAAATTCTTGTTGGTGAAATATTGTCCTCATTTTAGAGCCATTCCATAACAAGAGCACCATATAACAGCCTAAACCACATCCAAGGCAATTTCAATATAAATTGGCTTTCAAATGCCTCACTTAGCACCCTCAATGTTAACTGTACCGTAGCTAGCCACTGACTACATAACGCACTCACGCAGTAGCCGCCCAGATCAACCGCTAAATCCACCTTTTAGCTCGCACCAGACCACTTTCTGTAGCGGAGGGGGTTCCCTTCCCCATTTTACTATACAATACCAGATCCCTAAGCATGAACCAGTTTTTACATACACATTTCTCTTTCTTAACATTCATATTTTATAAAGTTTCATTACTTTTAAACATTATTAAGTTTTTTACAATAAGTGCATTACATACTTCAACTTCCCTCTGACAATTTAAAGATCTTAACTAGTAAAGAACAACCAATTAATAGTCACATAGACATAATTACACTGTATAAACTGCTTACAGTCGATATTTGTGTTACACATGCTCCAGGTTTCACTGTGGTTTCCCAACAGGAGTACATCAACGAAACATCAATAACACCTATGTGGTGCTGAGCAGACAAAAAAAAATCAACCCAATTAGAGTTGGTTAAAAAAAAAACATGTCACAAAATACAGTAAAGCACACTAAATTTTATATTCATCATTATCCAAACAAGGCATAAACATCAATATTCAATGCAATAGGCCCATTACAATTCATTCTCATTTTGTGAAACAATAAGTTAATCAAGATTTCCTGTATTCCTAAGAAGATTGCACAGAGTTCAAGAAAAATTGTAGGTATACATATACAAGTATATACATAACAATGGCACAAGACATTTCACACTGTACACTTCATACATCCTATAATATAGTTTTGAAATTATTTATCAAGAAATTTTTCAATGCTATTTCTAATATTCGCTGTCCATTCCAGAACATTTACACAGACTTATAAACACATTTAAATTAAATCTAACATTTTTTTCTCACTGCCCTTACTTGACACAGACAGTTCATTTCAGAAAAATCGTAGTAAAACACACGCAACATTAATTTAGACAGTAATCAAGTATTTTGCTGCCTGCAATAGCATTTGGCAGACCATGTTTGCAAACACTTAAATTTTATCCTACACAAAGCATTTGACTGCCCACTTTGAACTTCATGGCAGTTCATTTCAGGCACAAAATTACACAGAAAACATTCAAAGGAATTTCAATATTGAACACTGCCTACCCCTGATGTATGGCAGTCCTTAATTAATATTTTACCATATTCACACACACTTTCTTGCCCCATGTTTGGCAAGTCCATTCACGCTGCCCACTTTGTATTTATGGCAATCCTTTGTTTTTGTCATCATCATTGGTTGTCTGCCCAATAACACATTTGGCAGTTCATTTGGTCATACTGCAATATTTCATTATCGCAGTCCTTACACAAGTCATTGCCAGGAGTTTACATATATTGTACAAAATATCATCTTATGTTATATAGAATCTGAAACTTACAGAACAAGCATTAGAAATCTGATAACAGAAAAGTTCTTTTCAACATGACGTCATTTGGTGACACAACATCATTAATAAGAACATATACAGGGTGGTCCATTGATCGTGACTGGGCGAAATATCTCACAAAATAAACGTCAAACGAAAAAACTACAAAGAACAAAACTTGTCTAGCTTGAAGACGGTAACCAGATGGAACTCTGGTTGGCACGCTAGATGACACTGCCATAGGTCAAATGGATATCAATTGCGTTTTTTTAAATAGGGACCCCCATTTTTTATTACATATTCGTGTAGTACGTAAAGAAATATGAATGTTTTAGTTGGACCAGTTTTTTCGCTTTGTGATAGATGGCGCTTTAATAGTCACAAATATACAAGTTTAGAGAAACAGTTGGTAACAGGTAGTTTTTTTTAAATTAAAATACAGAACTTACGTATGTTTGAACATTTTATTTCGGTTGTTCCAATGTGATACGTGTACCTTTGTGAACTTATTGTTTCTGAGAACGCATGCTGTTACAATGTGATTACCTGTAAATACCACATCAATGCAATAAATGCTTAAAATGATGTCCGTCAACTTCAATGCATTTGGCAATTGTGTAACGACATTCCTCTCAACAGCAAGTAGTTCGCCTTCCGTAGTGTTCGCACATGTATTGACAGTGCACTGACGCATGTTGTCAGGCATTGTCGGTGGATCACGATAGCAAATATCCTTCAACTTTCCCCACAGACAGAAATCCGGTGACGTCAGACCCGGTGAACGTGCGGGCCATGGTATGGTGCTTAGATGGTCAATCCACCTGTCATGAAATATACTATTCAATACTGCTTCAACTGCACGCGAGCTAATGCCAGACATCCATCATGTTGGAAGTACATCGCCATTCTATCATGCAGTGAAACATCTTGTAGCAACACCGGTAGAACATTACGTAGGAAATAAGAATACATTGCACCATTTAGATTGCCATTGCTAAAATGGGGGCCAATTATCCTTCCTCCCATAATGCCACACCATACATTAACCCGCCAAGGTCGCTGATGTTCCACTTGTCACAGCCATTGTTGAATTTCCATTGCCCAATAGTGCATGTTATCCTGGTTTACATTACCGCTGTTGGTGGATGACGCTTCGTCACTAAATAGAACGTGTGCAAAAAATCTGTCATCATCTCGTAATTTCTCTTGTGCCCAGTGGCAGAACTGTACGCGACGTTCGAAGTCATCTCCATGCAATTCCTGGTGTGTAGAAATATGGTAGGGTGCAATCGATGTTGATGTAGCATTCTCAACACTGACGTTTTTGAGATTCCCGATTCTCGCGCAATTTGTCTGCTAGTGATGTGCAGATTAGCCATGACAGCAGCTAAAACACCTACTTGGGCAACATCATTTGTTGCAGGTCGTGGTTGACGTTGCTCATGTGGCTGAACACTTCCTGTTTCCTTAAATAATGTAACTATCCGGCGAACGGTCTGGACACTTGGATGATGTCATCCAGGATACAGAGCAGCATACATAGCATACGCCCATTGGGCGTTTTGATCACAACAGCCATACATCAACACGATATCAACCATTCCCACAATTAGAAAATGGTCCATTTTAACATGGGTAATGTATCACAAAGCAAATACCGTCTGCACTGGAGGATTGTTACGTGATACCATGTACTTATACATTTGTGACTATTACAGCGTCATCTATCACAAAGCGAAAAAAGTGGTCCAACTAAAACATTCATATTTTTTTACATACTACACGAATGTGTAGTAAAAAATGGGGGTTCCTATTTTAAAAAACACAGTTGATATCCGTTTGACCTATGGCGGCGCCATCTAGCAGGCCAACCATAGCGCCATCTGGTTTCCCCTTCAAGCTAGATGAGTTTTGTTCTTTGTAGTTTTTTCGTTTGATGCTTATTTTGTGAGATATTTGGCCTGGTCACTATCAATGGACCACCATGTGTATTAAAGGACATAGACAATTTTTTCACTGTTGTCCCTTATTATTCATTTCTGTGGACATAAAATTTTAAATCAACCACACTGCGAACACCCAATCGCTTCCTCGATTTTGGATATACAAGATAATATGCATTAACGTGCAGAGTTCCTTGCACAAAGGACCATTATAACTATATTTTAATTTAGAAATTTCTTGATTTACCTCACTGGATTTTTTGTGAATTTTTTACTAGAACAAAATCACTAATTTTGAACTTAACCACTTTGAGGCCCTTATCGTGCCTTTTGGACCTGGCTTCCACTTTTTCTTTCATTCATTTTCTGACCAAATCTTTTTTCTCTTTCAGATCTAGTTCAACATTGGGTGGAAATTGTAAGGCTTCTTCTATTACACTCTTTCTCTTACAATTAAGAAGGATTTCTTCAGGTTTAACTCCTGTAGTTTCATGATGGAGGGTATTCATTACATTTTCGAAATCTGTAACAAACCTACTCCATGCCTTATGATTGTGGTGGCAGTAAGTTCGACACAACCTACCTAATTATGGATATGCCATTCTACCGAATTACTTGCTGGATGGTAGGCCAAAATGTATTTTATTTGGATGCCATTTTGTTCCATTCCTCCCTTCCATATTTTTTAGATAAACTGGATAATACTATCTTCAGTTTTCTGATCGTATTAAAATAGTTGGTCATTCTATTAAAATCTGATTTTGCAGTAGCCTTTTTGATGGGAAATAATTTGATAAATTTAGAAAATACTTCCAATATTACTAAAATGTATGTAAAATTTCCAGAAGTTTTTGGGAGAGGCCTGTACAAATCGTCTGACAAACGTGTCTTCTGGGATGTTGTTCTGCATACAGCCTTGATTGGTTCGGATGGTAACTTCTGCCCTTTGACAAATATCACATGATTTGGTTCTATCTTTTATCTTCTTTGTAGCACTGACATTGATTACTATTTCATCAGAGAGTTTTCCAATGCACTTTTTCGGGCCACAGTGTCCTAAAGTGAGGTTGAAATAAACTATAACCTTGGTTTCAAATTGGGATGGCCAGCATAGTTTCCACTCCTCTCTATTTACATCTTTCCTTTAAAGATCTTATAAAAGTTACAGATTTGAGGATACTTAGGGTTGCTGAAATTTATTTTAACAGATTTACAGACTTCATCTTCGTTTTGATAGTAGGCCTACCGCATATTTTTTGCAAATTTGTTCAATTTCCTTTTTACCCTGAACCTCTTTGATATATCTCATATGAAAAGTACTATCTTCACTAATTTCCTCTGGTACACGTTACATGCCTTCCGGTAATCTGGATAAAGCATGTGCTACATAATTGTCACTTCCCTTTACATAGAAAACTTCATAGTCAGATTGTTGTAGGTACAGTGCCCAATGGCTCAATCTGCCGGTAAATAGGCGACAGTTTTTTTAAAAAGGTCAATGCTTTATGATCTGTATGTATAATGGTTTTGTGCCCCCATAAATAATTTCGAAATTTTTTCAGACCCCATATAATAGCTAGAACTTCCTTCTCTGAGATGGTATAATTCCTTTCATATTTAGTTAAGGTTCAACTAGCGAAAGCTATCGTTCTGCGTTTCAGTTCCATTGATTGTTTGTCCTCTTGGAAAATCTCTATACCAATCCCACATGCACTGCTGTCAGTACTCATATGGAATGGTCCATTCAAAACCAGGTGATTGAAAACATTTTTCCTTATTAATTCATTCTTCAGTTCCTTGAAATCCTTTCGTCATTCTTGCGTCCAAATGAATGCACTATTTTCCTTTAACAATCAATTTAAATGAGGGCTGTTAAACGCTTGTCCATGCTCAAATTTGCGATAAAATCCACAAAGGCCAAGAAGCACTTTCAACTGCTTTTGGTTCTTATGTGGCGGGCATTTTTCGATAGTGTCAAATTCTCTGGGTCCTTTCCAATCCCAGAAGTAGTCATAATATGTCCCAAAAACTTTATCTCTTGTTTCACTAAATCGCACTTTTTCAATTTTAATGTTATTCCTCCTGCTTGAAGAGCAGAAAGGGTTTTGTTCAACAACTTGCGATGTACCGGTACCCTCCAATTTTCACTGGCAGTCAATAAGTCATCCACATAGGCCCTCAGTCTAGCACTATGTTCTCTTCCTAGTACAGAATCTAAAGGTCTAATGAAAACAAAAACAGAAGTATTTTCGATAGTGTCAAATTCTCTGGGTCCTTTCCAATCCCAGAAGTAGTCATAATATGTCCCAAAAACTTTATCTCTTGTTTCACTAAATCGCACTTTTTCAATTTTAATGTTATTCCTCCTGCTTGAAGAGCAGAAAGGGTTTTGTTCAACAACTTGCGATATACCGGTACCCTCCAATTTTCGCTGGCAGTCAATAACTCATCCACATAGGCCCTCTGTCTAGCGCTATGTTCTCTTCCTAGTACAGAATCTAAAGCCCTAATGAAAACAGAAACAGAAGTATTGAGGCCGAACGGAACAACTTTATACTGGTGACATTTTCTTCAAATAAAAATGCGATATATTTTCGGAATTCTTTATGTAGTGGGACTTGCCAATATCCCACCATGAGGTAAAGGTAGTCAAATATCTCACATTGCGGAACTTTGTAACAGATCATCTAAGTTTTCCGTACGATCTACTTCTCTTTTAACAACTTTATTCACATTTCGTGCATCGATTACAACTCGCACGCCTCCATCCTTCGTATTCACAATAAATAGTGGGCTATTGTATTCACTATTACTCATTTCTATAACCCCCCCCCCCCATTTGATCATTTTATCTATTACGGCCTGCATTTCTTCTCTCGGAGCCAGTAGTACCGGGTAAGATCTCACGAAAGATGGTTCGTGTTCTATTGCATCAATACGGCATTCAAAGTTCTTTACCATTCCTAGTTTATCTGAGAATACTTCCTGATTAACAGTTAAAATGCTAAACAGATCGGCTTTTTCTTCCGATGAAAGTTCTTGTATTTCGTCAACTATCTCTTTAAAAGTTTCTGTTTTTGTATCATCAATCATCAAGTTCCTCACATGGTAAATTTCATAAAGACCATCATTTCCCGGGTCTAATTATAATACCAGTGACTCAAAATTTCAGTCCAGTAAAGTTTCGTTTTCCACAATCTTAATTTCCAAAATGCCCGATTTACTATTAATTTTGACGATTCCGTTACCACCATGGAGGTAGAATAAGGGGAGATGGCGCTACAGACTTCCGCTGTACGTTGTTTTGAAGCCAGTGGGCGAGGCCTGCCGCCATCTTGGATCCCCCAAAACATTAGCAGACAAGTGTTAAAAATTGCTTCTTGTTCGTTATTCCTGTCGCGTGCACGCGATATTTGTTTTATGTAGTAAATGTTACACTGTTTTAGTGAAAAACACAGAATAAGGAACGCAACTTCAAACGTTTTTCTGGTCTTAAATGCGTATTGGATACAGTAGTACGACACAAAAATATGACGCTTCTGGCCTCAGTACTGTAATGCCTTTTTGTTTATACACTTCGAATAATCGAGAACAGAAGTATGTGCTATGAAAATCGTGCTTTCGTAATCCATTTCTATTCACTTTCATTGTGTTTGTGTCGATAATTGATAAAGCCAGAACTCCAAAAGCAATGATTGATAGTTTAGAGGCACTGATTTGTATTCGTTGCATTTTCAAGTCAAATGTAAATTTTAAATGTTCAAGTTTGCAAGAAACTTACCTGATTTCCTTTGGTGTCCCATAGACGTATGCAGGGATGATATAAACAAGACAGCTGTCACGTCAACAAAGTGAAAGATTCTTTAAATTACGAAGGAAAAAAAGTGAATTTAAGATTGTCAGACCCATTGCAGTTTACACAGCTGCTTTGTTTTTAAATTGTACCTACCAAGTAACATTTAGTGTGGCAAATAACAGCAATTTACAGGGTAACACGAAAACACAGTGATTAATGTAATGATCTCAATAGCCTTTACTTAGATACGGAACTTTGCTTTAACAATTATGTAACCCTTTAAGTACTTATAATTTAGCCACTGTAACAGGTGTTCCACACATTTTACTGAAAATTTAATTAACTACACGTAGTTACCTTACTTTTATACTAAATAGAACGTGTGCAAAAAATCTGTCATCATCTCGTAATTTCTCTTGTGCCCAGTGGCAGAACTGTACGCGACGTTCGAAGTCATCTCCATGCAATTCCTGGTGTGTAGAAATATGGTAGGGTGCAATCGATGTTGATGTAGCATTCTCAACACTGACGTTTTTGAGATTCCCGATTCTCGCGCAATTTGTCTGCTAGTGATGTGCAGATTAGCCATGACAGCAGCTAAAACACCTACTTGGGCATCATCATTTGTTGCAGGTCGTGGTTGACGTTTCTCATGTGGCTGAACACTTCCTGTTTCCTTAAATAATGTAACTATCCGGCGAACGGTCTGGACACTTGGATGATGTCATCCAGGATACCGAGCAGCATACATAGCATACGCCCATTGGGCGTTTTGATCACAACAGCCATACATCAACACGATATCAACCATTCCCACAATTAGAAAATGGTCCATTTTAACATGGGTAATGTATCACAAAGCAAATACCGTCTGCACTGGAGGATTGTTACGTGATACCATGTACTTATACATTTGTGACTATTACAGCGTCATCTATCACAAAGCGAAAAAAGTGGTCCAACTAAAACATTCAAATTTTTTTACATACTACACGAATGTGTAGTAAAAAATGGGGGTTCCTATTTTAAAAAACACAGTTGATATCCGTTTGACCTATGGCGGCGCCATCTAGCAGGCCAACCATAGCGCCATCTGGTTTCCCCTTCAAGCTAGATGAGTTTTGTTCTTTGTAGTTTTTTCGTTTGATGCTTATTTTGTGAGATATTTGGCCTGGTCACTATCAATGGACCACCATGTGTATTAAAGGACATAGACAATTTTTTCACTGTTGTCCCTTATTATTCATTTCTGTGGACATAAAATTTTAAATCAACCACACTGCGAACACCCAATCGCTTCCTCGATTTTGGATATACAAGATAATATGCATTAACGTGCAGAGTTCCTTGCACAAAGGACCATTATAACTATATTTTAATTTAGAAATTTCTTGATTTACCTCACTGGATTTTTTGTGAATTTTTTACTAGAACAAAATCACTAATTTTGAACTTAACCACTTTGAGGCCCTTATCGTGCCTTTTGGACCTGGCTTCCACTTTTTCTTTCATTCATTTTCTGACCAAATCTTTTTTCTCTTTCAGATCTAGTTCAACATTGGGTGGAAATTGTAAGGCTTCTTCTATTACACTCTTTCTCTTACAATTAAGAAGGATTTCTTCAGGTTTAACTCCTGTAGTTTCATGATGGAGGGTATTCATTACATTTTCGAAATCTGTAACAAACCTACTCCATGCCTTATGATTGTGGTGGCAGTAAGTTCGACACAACCTACCTAATTATGGATATGCCATTCTACCGAATTACTTGCTGGATGGTAGGCCAAAATGTATTTTATTTGGATGCCATTTTGTTCCATTCCTCCCTTCCATATTTTTTAGATAAACTGGATAATACTATCTTCAGTTTTCTGATCGTATTAAAATAGTTGGTCATTCTATTAAAATCTGATTTTGCAGTAGCCTTTTTGATGGGAAATAATTTGATAAATTTAGAAAATACTTCCAATATTACTAAAATGTATGTAAAATTTCCAGAAGTTTTTGGGAGAGGCCTGTACAAATCGTCTGACAAACGTGTCTTCTGGGATGTTGTTCTGCATACAGCCTTGATTGGTTTGGATGGTAACTTCTGCCCTTTGACAAATATCACATGATTTGGTTCTATCTTTTATCTTCTTTGTAGCACTGACATTGATTACTATTTCATCAGAGAGTTTTCCAATGCACTTTTTTGGACCACAGTGTCCTAAAGTGAGGTTGAAATAAACTATAACCTTGGTTTCAAATTGGGATGGCCAGCATAGTTTCCACTCCTCTCTATTTACATCTTTCCTTTAAAGATCTTATAAAAGTTACAGATTTGAGGATACTTAGGGTTGCTGAAATTTATTTTAACAGATTTACAGACTTCATCTTCGTTTTGATAGTAGGCCTACCGCATATTTTTTGCAAATTTGTTCAATTTCCTTTTTACCCTGAACCTCTTTGATATATCTCATATGAAAAGTACTATCTTCACTAATTTCCTCTGGTACACGTTACATGCCTTCCGGTAATCTGGATAAAGCATGTGCTACATAATTGTCACTTCCCTTTACATAGAAAACTTCATAGTCAGATTGTTGTAGGTACAGTGCCCAATGGCTCAATCTGCCGGTAAATAGGCGACAGTTTTTTTAAAAAGGTCAATGCTTTATGATCTGTATGTATAATGGTTTTGTGCCCCCATAAATAATTTCGAAATTTTTTCAGACCCCATATAATAGCTAGAACTTCCTTCTCTGAGATGGTATAATTCCTTTCATATTTAGTTAAGGTTCAACTAGCGAAAGCTATCGTTCTGCGTTTCAGTTCCATTGATTGTTTGTCCTCTTGGAAAATCTCTATACCAATCCCACATGCACTGCTGTCAGTACTCATATGGAATGGTCCATTCAAAACCAGGTGATTGAAAACATTTTTCCTTATTAATTCATTCTTCAGTTCCTTGAAATCCTTTCGTCATTCTTGCGTCCAAATGAATGCACTATTTTCCTTTAACAATCAATTTAAATGAGGGCTGTTAAACGCTTGTCCATGCTCAAATTTGCGATAAAATCCACAAAGGCCAAGAAGCACTTTCAACTGCTTTTGGTTCTTATGTGGTGGGCATTTTTCGATAGTGTCAAATTCTCTGGGTCCTTTCCAATCCCAGAAGTAGTCATAATATGTCCCAAAAACTTTATCTCTTGTTTCACTAAATCGCACTTTTTCAATTTTAATGTTATTCCTCCTGCTTGAAGAGCAGAAAGGGTTTTGTTCAACAACTTGCGATGTACCGGTACCCTCCAATTTTCACTGGCAGTCAATAAGTCATCCACATAGGCCCTCAGTCTAGCACTATGTTCTCTTCCTAGTACAGAATCTAAAGCTCTAATGAAAACAAAAACAGAAGTATTTTCGATAGTGTCAAATTCTCTGGGTCCTTTCCAATCCCAGAAGTAGTCATAATATGTCCCAAAAACTTTATCTCTTGTTTCACTAAATCGCACTTTTTCAATTTTAATGTTATTCCTCCTGCTTGAAGAGCAGAAAGGGTTTTGTTCAACAACTTGCGATGTACCGGTACCCTCCAATTTTCGCTGGCAGTCAATAACTCATCCACATAGGCCCTCTGTCTAGCGCTATGTTCTCTTCCTAGTACAGAATCTAAAGCCCTAATGAAAACAGAAACAGAAGTATTGAGGCCGAACGGAACAACTTTATACTGGTGACATTTTCTTCAAATAAAAATGCGATATATTTTCGGAATTCTTTATGTAGTGGGACTTGCCAATATCCCACCATGAGGTAAAGGTAGTCAAATATCTCACATTGCGGAACTTTGTAACAGATCATCTAAGTTTTCCGTACGATCTACTTCTCTTTTAACAACTTTATTCACATTTCGTGCATCGATTACAACTCGCACGCCTCCATCCTTCGTATTCACAATAAATAGTGGGCTATTGTATTCACTATTACTCATTTCTATAACCCCCCCCCCCCCATTTGATCATTTTATCTATTACGGCCTGCATTTCTTCTCTCGGAGCCAGTAGTACCGGGTAAGATCTCACGAAAGATGGTTCGTGTTCTATTGCATCAATACGGCATTCAAAGTTCTTTACCATTCCTAGTTTATCTGAGAATACTTCCTGATTAACAGTTAAAATGCTAAACAGATCGGCTTTTTCTTCCGATGAAAGTTCTTGTATTTCGTCAACTATCTCTTTAAAAGTTTCTGTTTTTGTATCATCAATCATCAAGTTCCTCACATGGTAAATTTCATAAAGACCATCATTTCCCGGGTCTAATTATAATACCAGTGACTCAAAATTTCAGTCCAGTAAAGTTTCGTTTTCCACAATCTTAATTTCCAAAATGCCCGATTTACTATTAATTTTGACGATTCCGTTACCACCATGGAGGTAGAATAAGGGGAGATGGCGCTACAGACTTCCGCTGTACGTTGTTTTGAAGCCAGTGGGCGAGGCCTGCCGCCATCTTGGATCCCCCAAAACATTAGCAGACAAGTGTTAAAAATTGCTTCTTGTTCGTTATTCCTGTCGCGTGCACGTGATATTTGTTTTATGTAGTAAATGTTACACTGTTTTAGTGAAAAACACAGAATAAGGAACGCAACTTCAAACGTTTTTCTGGTCTTAAATGCGTATTGAATACAGTAGTACGACACAAAAATATGACGCTTCTGGCCTCAGTACTGTAATGCCTTTTTGTTTATACACTTCGAATAATCGAGAACAGAAGTATGTGCTATGAAAATCGTGCTTTCGTAATCCATTTCTATTCACTTTCATTGTGTTTGTGTCGATAATTGATAAAGCCAGAACTCCAAAAGCAATGATTGATAGTTTAGAGGCACTGATTTGTATTCGTTGCATTTTCAAGTCAAATGTAAATTTTAAATGTTCAAGTTTGCAAGAAACTTACCTGATTTCCTTTGGTGTCCCATAGACGTATGCAGGGATGATATAAACAAGACAGCTGTCACGTCAACAAAGTGAAAGATTCTTTAAATTACGAAGGAAAAAAAGTGAATTTAAGATTGTCAGACCCATTGCAGTTTACACAGCTGCTTTGTTTTTAAATTGTACCTACCAAGTAACATTTAGTGTGGCAAATAACAGCAATTTACAGGGTAACACGACAACACAGTGATTAATGTAATGATCTCAATAGCCTTTACTTAGATACGGAACTTTGCTTTAACAATTATGTAACCCTTTAAGTACTTATAATTTAGCCACTGTAACAGGTGTTCCACACATTTTACTGAAAATTTAATTAACTACACGTAGTTACCTTACTTTTATACTAAATAGAACGTGTGCAAAAAATCTGTCATCATCTCGTAATTTCTCTTGTGCCCAGTGGCAGAACTGTACGCGACGTTCGAAGTCATCTCCATGCAATTCCTGGTGTGTAGAAATATGGTAGGGTGCAATCGATGTTGATGTAGCATTCTCAACACTGACGTTTTTGAGATTCCCGATTCTCGCGCAATTTGTCTGCTAGTGATGTGCAGATTAGCCATGACAGCAGCTAAAACACCTACTTGGGCATCATCATTTGTTGCAGGTCGTGGTTGACGTTTCTCATGTGGCTGAACACTTCCTGTTTCCTTAAATAATGTAACTATCCGGCGAACGGTCTGGACACTTGGATGATGTCATCCAGGATACCGAGCAGCATACATAGCATACGCCCACTGGGCGTTTTGATCACAACAGCCATACATCAACACGATATCAACCATTCCCACAATTAGAAAATGGTCCATTTTAACATGGGTAATGTATCACAAAGCAAATACCGTCTGCACTGGAGGATTGTTACGTGATACCATGTACTTATACATTTGTGACTATTACAGCGTCATCTATCACAAAGCGAAAAAAGTGGTCCAACTAAAACATTCATATTTTTTTACATACTACACGAATGTGTAGTAAAAAATGGGGGTTCCTATTTTAAAAAACACAGTTGATATCCGTTTGACCTATGGCGGCGCCATCTAGCAGGCCAACCATAGCGCCATCTGGTTTCCCCTTCAAGCTAGATGAGTTTTGTTCTTTGTAGTTTTTTCGTTTGATGCTTATTTTGTGAGATATTTGGCCTGGTCACTATCAATGGACCACCATGTGTATTAAAGGACATAGACAATTTTTTCACTGTTGTCCCTTATTATTCATTTCTGTGGACATAAAATTTTAAATCAACCACACTGCGAACACCCAATCGCTTCCTCGATTTTGGATATACAAGATAATATGCATTAACGTGCAGAGTTCCTTGCACAAAGGACCATTATAACTATATTTTAATTTAGAAATTTCTTGATTTACCTCACTGGATTTTTTGTGAATTTTTTACTAGAACAAAATCACTAATTTTGAACTTAACCACTTTGAGGCCCTTATCGTGCCTTTTGGACCTGGCTTCCACTTTTTCTTTCATTCATTTTCTGACCAAATCTTTTTTCTCTTTCAGATCTAGTTCAACATTGGGTGGAAATTGTAAGGCTTCTTCTATTACACTCTTTCTCTTACAATTAAGAAGGATTTCTTCAGGTTTAACTCCTGTAGTTTCATGATGGAGGGTATTCATTACATTTTCGAAATCTGTAACAAACCTACTCCATGCCTTATGATTGTGGTGGCAGTAAGTTCGACACAACCTACCTAATTATGGATATGCCATTCTACCGAATTACTTGCTGGATGGTAGGCCAAAATGTATTTTATTTGGATGCCATTTTGTTCCATTCCTCCCTACCATATTTTTTAGATAAACTGGATAATACTATCTTCAGTTTTCTGATCGTATTAAAATAGTTGGTCATTCTATTAAAATCTGATTTTGCAGTAGCCTTTTTGATGGGAAATAATTTGATAAATTTAGAAAATACTTCCAATATTACTAAAATGTATGTAAAATTTCCAGAAGTTTTTGGGAGAGGCCTGTACAAATCGTCTGACAAACGTGTCTTCTGGGATGTTGTTCTGCATACAGCCTTGATTGGTTTGGATGGTAACTTCTGCCCTTTGACAAATATCACATGATTTGGTTCTATCTTTTATCTTCTTTGTAGCACTGACATTGATTACTATTTCATCAGAGAGTTTTCCAATGCACTTTTTTGGACCACAGTGTCCTAAAGTGAGGTTGAAATAAACTATAACCTTGGTTTCAAATTGGGATGGCCAGCATAGTTTCCACTCCTCTCTATTTACATCTTTCCTTTAAAGATCTTATAAAAGTTACAGATTTGAGGATACTTAGGGTTGCTGAAATTTATTTTAACAGATTTACAGACTTCATCTTCGTTTTGATAGTAGGCCTACCGCATATTTTTTGCAAATTTGTTCAATTTCCTTTTTACCCTGAACCTCTTTGATATATCTCATATGAAAAGTACTATCTTCACTAATTTCCTCTGGTACACGTTACATGCCTTCCGGTAATCTGGATAAAGCATGTGCTACATAATTGTCACTTCCCTTTACATAGAAAACTTCATAGTCAGATTGTTGTAGGTACAGTGCCCAATGGCTCAATCTGCCGGTAAATAGGCGACAGTTTTTTTAAAAAGGTCAATGCTTTATGATCTGTATGTATAATGGTTTTGTGCCCCGATAAATAATTTCGAAATTTTTTCAGACCCCATATAATAGCTAGAACTTCCTTCTTTGAGATGGTATAATTCCTTTCATATTTAGTTAAGGTTCAACTAGCGAAAGCTATCGTTCTGCGTTTCAGTTCCATTGATTGTTTGTCCTCTTGGAAAATCTCTATACCAATCCCACATGCACTGCTGTCAGTACTCATATGGAATGGTCCATTCAAAACCAGGTGATTGAAAACATTTTTCCTTATTAATTCATTCTTCAGTTCCTTGAAATCCTTTCGTCATTCTTGCGTCCAAATGAATGCACTATTTTCCTTTAACAATCAATTTAAATGAGGGCTGTTAAACGCTTGTCCATGCTCAAATTTGCGATAAAATCCACAAAGGCCAAGAAGCACTTTCAACTGCTTTTGGTTCTTATGTGGCGGGCATTTTTCGATAGTGTCAAATTCTCTGGGTCCTTTCCAATCCCAGAAGTAGTCATAATATGTCCCAAAAACTTTATCTCTTGTTTCACTAAATCGCACTTTTTCAATTTTAATGTTATTCCTCCTGCTTGAAGAGCAGAAAGGGTTTTGTTCAACAACTTGCGATGTACCGGTACCCTCCAATTTTCACTGGCAGTCAATAAGTCATCCACATAGGCCCTCAGTCTAGCACTATGTTCTCTTCCTAGTACAGAATCTAAAGCTCTAATGAAAACAAAAACAGAAGTATTTTCGATAGTGTCAAATTCTCTGGGTCCTTTCCAATCCCAGAAGTAGTCATAATATGTCCCAAAAACTTTATCTCTTGTTTCACTAAATCGCACTTTTTCAATTTTAATGTTATTCCTCCTGCTTGAAGAGCAGAAAGGGTTTTGTTCAACAACTTGCGATGTACCGGTACCCTCCAATTTTCGCTGGCAGTCAATAACTCATCCACATAGGCCCTCTGTCTAGCGCTATGTTCTCTTCCTAGTACAGAATCTAAAGCCCTAATGAAAACAGAAACAGAAGTATTGAGGCCGAACGGAACAACTTTATACTGGTGACATTTTCTTCAAATAAAAATGCGATATATTTTCGGAATTCTTTATGTAGTGGGACTTGCCAATATCCCACCATGAGGTAAAGGTAGTCAAATATCTCACATTGCGGAACTTTGTAACAGATCATCTAAGTTTTCCGTACGATCTACTTCTCTTTTAACAACTTTATTCACATTTCGTGCATCGATTACAACTCGCACGCCTCCATCCTTCGTATTCACAATAAATAGTGGGCTATTGTATTCACTATTACTCATTTCTATAACCCCCCCCCCCCCATTTGATCATTTTATCTATTACGGCCTGCATTTCTTCTCTCGGAGCCAGTAGTACCGGGTAAGATCTCACGAAAGATGGTTCGTGTTCTATTGCATCAATACGGCATTCAAAGTTCTTTACCATTCCTAGTTTATCTGAGAATACTTCCTGATTAACAGTTAAAATGCTAAACAGATCGGCTTTTTCTTCCGATGAAAGTTCTTGTATTTCGTCAACTATCTCTTTAAAAGTTTCTGTTTTTGTATCATCAATCATCAAGTTCCTCACATGGTAAATTTCATAAAGACCATCATTTCCCGGGTCTAATTATAATACCAGTGACTCAAAATTTCAGTCCAGTAAAGTTTCGTTTTCCACAATCTTAATTTCCAAAATGCCCGATTTACTATTAATTTTGACGATTCCGTTACCACCATGGAGGTAGAATAAGGGGAGATGGCGCTACAGACTTCCGCTGTACGTTGTTTTGAAGCCAGTGGGCGAGGCCTGCCGCCATCTTGGATCCCCCAAAACATTAGCAGACAAGTGTTAAAAATTGCTTCTTGTTCGTTATTCCTGTCGCGTGCACGCGATATTTGTTTTATGTAGTAAATGTTACACTGTTTTAGTGAAAAACACAGAATAAGGAACGCAACTTCAAACGTTTTTCTGGTCTTAAATGCATATTGGATACAGTAGTACGACACAAAAATATGACGCTTCTGGCCTCAGTACTGTAATGCCTTTTTGTTTATACACTTCGAATAATCGAGAACAGAAGTATGTGCTATGAAAATCGTGCTTTCGTAATGCATTTCTATTCACTTTCATTGTGTTTGTGTCGATAATTGATAAAGCCAGAACTCCAAAAGCAATGATTGATAGTTTAGAGGCACTGATTTGTATTCGTTGCATTTTCAAGTCAAATGTAAATTTTAAATGTTCAAGTTTGCAAGAAACTTACCTGATTTCCTTTGGTGTCCCATAGACGTATGCAGGGATGATATAAACAAGACAGCTGTCACGTCAACAAAGTGAAAGATTCTTTAAATTACGAAGGAAAAAAAGTGAATTTAAGATTGTCAGACCCATTGTAGTTTACACAGCTGCTTCGTTTTTAAATTGTACCTACCAAGTAACATTTAGTGTGGCAAATAACAGCAATTTACAGGGTAACACGACAACACAGTGATTAATGTAATGATCTCAATAGCCTTTACTTAGATACGGAACTTTGCTTTAACAATTATGTAACCCTTTAAGTACTTATAATTTAGCCACTGTAACAGGTGTTCCACACATTTTACTGAAAATTTAATTAACTACACGTAGTTACCTTACTTTTATACTAAATAGAACGTGTGCAAAAAATCTGTCATCATCTCGTAATTTCTCTTGTGCCCAGTGGCAGAACTGTACGCGACGTTCGAAGTCATCTCCATGCAATTCCTGGTGTGTAGAAATATGGTAGGGTGCAATCGATGTTGATGTAGCATTCTCAACACTGACGTTTTTGAGATTCCCGATTCTCGCGCAATTTGCATTTTAAAACATTAGTCCCCATTTCCAGGATATTTCTTGCCAGGACGTTTAAGTTACTTGTGAATAACCAAACAAGGAAAACCAAGTGTATTGCTCACCTCCAGAGAGCTCTTCGAATTGGACTGATAGGAAATCTAACGTCAAATCACAGAAATAAAACCATACTGTAAAACTTTACAGTGCATCAGAATTTCAAGTATATATAAGAAAATAGCGCTTAAATAAGTCCACTTACGAATGAAATGTGATTTGTTTAAACTTTAGACTACAATCAAAATGATTAGTACACCCATAAGCGATGGAAGCCGGCATTTTTTTTATCAAAACACTTCACGACTACACGGAATCAAACCACCAGATGTGAATGTTTTGGGGTAGCTAACATGGCGGATCTTCACTTGGAGCGGCTTCAAGTTTGTGACGTCATGACAACTCCTCCTATTTTTACCTCCATGGTCAGCACAGTCAATGAATACTATTTCTTCATCTAGCCAATCATTACCCAAAATCATTTCAGCACTCAACTCAGGTATGAACAAGAAAGCATGTTCAAATTTCTGTTTATTAATTTCAAAATCTACAAAAACTTGTTTTTGAATGGGCTTACTGGACTTGCCAGTTGCTGTTATGATTTTCACTCCATTCACCGACATCATAACCAATTCAGGTTTATCTTAAATGTGTTCAGAGAAGGATTGTGAAATAGCACTAATTTGGGAACCTGCATCCAAAAGTACCTGCAATTTATTATCGTAAATTTTGACTGAGGTGATGGTTTGTTTAATTGTTCTACTTTCTGTATTTTCCTATTCCTCCCATAACAAATCCTGTTCGACCATTAGATCACTCCACAAAATGTTATTAAGTGGCAACTCATATATATCTGGGGGCTTTTTCGGTTTTTTGATCTATATTTCCTTTACAACTCTCATTAACTTTTGCCCCGCTATCATATCATCAGGAGGCTCTTTTGGTTTTGAAGGTTCAAAATATTTCACTACTGTAATCAAATGTTGCCCCAGCATCGTATCATCTGGAAGCTCTTTCTTTTTTGGTTCAGTCTCTACCGCCTGATTTTACTTAGAAAAAATTTAATTAGGCCTTTCATATCTATTTTCTGTAAAGTTTTTTCTCTCTCTTCTATTTCTCTGTCTTTTTCATCTGAACTGTTACTCATTTCACCTTCACTATCTGATTCAAGCATGAAAGCTACCCTAAGACAATGAGCCAGTTCATCATTCGATCTTTCGTTATTTTCGATTTTCTGATAATTTTATAAATTTTGCACTTGATTTTCGATCGCGGTCATTTCTTCAACATCACTTCAGATGGCGTCAATTTTCACTTCATACTTAGTATAATCATCATGAACTACAGTGGTTTGCATGTAATTGTCGGGATCGACATCTTCATCAATATTGCTAACAATTGTTTGTGCGAGATTTTCGTCAGCCAGGATCGTATCCACACTGTTGAGGATTTCATCCTCCACCCGATTCCTACTTATACTAGCCATTTTCCTATCTTCTTACCCAATTTCCCTAAGATCGGCAACTCGTGTGCTTTGCCTTCCTTCCTCTCACTAATCTTTTCTTCTAAATTTGCTGCAAACGCACCTTATGTGGTGCTTCCTATTTCCACCTCAGTTTCATTTATGGACAATGTCCTTATTCTGACGTTTCCTCCATTTAGTACCTTTCCGGCCATACAACTTTCTTCAAAATTTCCCCTCTCATACTGCTTGCTACTGTTAATTAAATCATAATGCTCTTTTTCGATCCCTGACGACTCCCTTTCGCACAACTTGGCCTACTTTTTACTTTTATTGATTAACCTGCCCGATTCTCCATACGTTTTGGTGATATTCTTCACCAAAACAGGTCCACTGACTTCTTTCACCATGTCACCTCTTCTTATTGCAGCTATTTCAGTCTCACAGCGGCCAGCTGATCGATCCATGAAGTTCAGTGCATGCTGTGGCCTGTTTTTTTGTTTTAGTTCGCATGCTACTGTCTGTCGCTTTGTCGCTTGTGCATGACTCATATACGTCAGCACCTGTCATTCTGCATACACCGCCCCATGACGCGTTTCTACCGTTAGCTCATGTCTTACATTCATCTTGCTTTACCCTGTAACATTTCTTCAGTTTGGGCCCACAGTAACTGTCTGCACAGATCTGGCCCATCATACACACGGACCTTAGTTATCTGTATCATCTCTATTTTGAAAGTTTCGTGGTACAAATCCCCTACCGCGAAATGATACGTTACTGCGGCCTCTGCCTCTACCTCTTTGTATCATATTTATTCGGTAACGCTCGTTTTCAGTTTGTACGTTCTGATCGTGATTTTCCTTTGTTTGGTTGTTACTGTTATGACGACAATCACGGTTTTCTCTCCAGTGATCTTCTTCTTCTACTCTCTCCAAAAATGACGAAAGCTTTTCTGGTTGATTCCCACATACTGTTTCGAATCCTCTGGGATTCTGTTCCCCTAGTTTTTAAGTGGACCAGTTTTCGGTACCACATTTCGAAAAATTGTTTCATTGAGTTCCTGCCTCTATTATCATATACCGGTAGTCTTGCCATAATGAATTCTCTCCATAAGTAGTCCTGCTTTTGTTCCAACCGGTATTCCTCATTAAATTTTTACTTAAACTCATCAAATGACATCTGGTCCATATCTAGCTTTGACACCCATCTTTTCGCGTCACCTGCTAACGCACTGATGACGACATTAATCCTTTCCTGATCCATCAAATAATCAGGAAAATTCCTCGCAATTTTTCAAAAAGTCTAAGGGATGCCATCCATTATGTCTTTTAGCCAGATTGAATCGCTCTTCATCCTCCAGCAATTTGTTACAAATTATTCTTTCAGTAGCATAATTTGGTTTTTCTCTCATCTTCCGTTTAAGATCGATCACATTGCCTTTTTTATTTATTTATTTCTTACACCATGGATCCAACTGTGACAATTTCACATGGATGTAGTGTGTGTCAATTTTTACATTGTCAATGACAAGTACTTGTACACTATGTTTACAGGTAAAGAATATAAAGTTACTTAACCACTACAATGATCCATAACACAATATAATGGAATGAGAATCCTTAGACCTACAGATTACAGGTATAAAACAAAGTAAATTAAACCTGAAAAGGTCATATAACCCAGGCTGTTAAATATAAGCAGTTAATTTTGAAGCTGTGAAGCGTTTTGTTCACACTTCTGTTCGCAGGTTGCTACTTGTTTACTCAATTCCTTTTCGGAATCAGTCACCGTTTGTCTCAATTGAGAAATTTCGGTGTTACATTTAGTTATTAATTTTGTTTTGAGACCGAAAACTATTTCGCCAATTTTAGTTATTACCAAAGGTTCCACATTGTCTTGGATTTTCATTATTTCTGTGTCAAATCTATGATTAATGTCATCAAGGGGTCCTTGTATAGTGGCAACATTGTTATCAATAACATTTATCTCACTTTTTAAATCCCTGATTGCATTGCTTACAACACCTACTTTTGAGTATACCTCTTCGATTTGTTTATTGATTTTAATACCTTGCCTTTCAATTTATTAACTTTGTGCTTTCTCAAGTGCTTTAATTTGGTTGTTAATATTACTATTATGTGCTGCAACTAGTGCTGCAATTTGGTGACCTTGAGCTGTAATTTGTGCAGACATCCTTTTTAACAATTCAGTGATATCCAGTGGTTTTTTGCTTTCCTGCTCTAATGTGTCCTGATTTTCGGATTCTCCCCCTCTTGTTTCCTTAGTTTCACTTTCGACTTTCGATGAATTAAACATATTCATCGAGTCGTTAATGTAACCACTGTCTTTAGCTGTGTCGTCTTCCCTGCATTGTTTTATTTGTGGCAAGTTCGTTTATGTGCGTATCATACTTCACGTTAGCCTGTTGCTGTCTCGTCGCATCATCTGTCTTTGCATTTAGCGAACTGCTGCCACCTAGTGCACTCTGTACTTTCTCATCCTGCTTGTTCTGACCTACTGCCATACATATAGTCATTTTTTGTTTATCACTATTTTATATTTTATCTTTCAAATACCTACAGAGCTTTCAACTAACTGTTTTGCCTGATGTACTACAAGTTCATGCCACTGGACATTAAACACTCGTCTTACTATTGTTTTTTGTTCAATATTTCCGTTCTGAACTGTGCTTGTAAGTAAAACTCACGAAAGTCCTGTCACACGGCTAAAAGTATAACACTCGTGCTGCAAGTTTGCGCCAAGTATAATGCTATGGTCACAGTTCAGTGTTACCCTCTGGGAGGATTTTAAAAATGTTTTGACCATGTGTTTATCTAATGGGTAGAGGGTATCGAACAGTAATTTCGTATCTATGGCAATTAATAGAAACTTGAAAGGTTTTATTTTGGGAGTAATGAAAGTAGTGAAGTTCACGTGAATGAAACAAGAAACGGTCGTCAGCCTAATTAGGCATTTTAATTTGAAACATTAAGTTTAAAGAAAAATGAATCTGGTTTGCTAATGTGACCTTCATAAATACTCCTTTTGAACAGTGGAGTGAATACACACAAATACTGGACGAACTGATTAGTGGGCAGCAGTAGTTACCATTTACACAAATCAGTAATCACAGGAAGTTAAATGATGTTTCACTCATAGCAATAATAGTTAGTATCTCAATCATTAACCACTTCAGCACTAAGATGTTACTCAAGACATCACAAGACTAAAATTTGGCATGACAAGAGCCCTGGTTTAACTAACATACAAACATCACAAATGAAGTTAAGTAACACTACATAAACACTTCTTATACTCTCACTATTATGCAAATGTGTCAGATTTCTTTAGAAAGTGCAATATTCCGTTTATCTTTCTTATAATAGAAAAGAATATAGTGGGACCCACAAACAAAAACTGTCTTTACAGGCAAATTCTGTGACTATTCCAGAAACAAATTGCAATTTACCAATCTTAATTTCTAACCCCAGTTGAAACAATGTATATGTTCATACTTTAAAGCAAGTAATTCAAATATTAAATTCAATTAACTTCAGAAAATACTTCATAGTAACAATCAGTACAAAATTACTTTCATGTAAGTTCAATTTGTGTGCCTTTCTCACTACCTGTGAAACAGGTAATTTAACTAGCAACATTTATACACTTTGACACTGAACTCTGGCACATTTAATGCAGTCACAAATCAATAGTTATTCAGAAACAGGATACTTGGTCTTCTGAACGTTTAGGATGGGAGGATGGGACCCTACATTGGTTTCATGATCAGGATACTTTTAAGGTTCACACACATGTTTATATCACTGGAATTATTATCAAAAACCACTCACACCAACATACTGGTCCATACTATGATACATATCTGAGTTCCTGAAGCAGGCAGAGCAGTGGCACAATAGTGGTGGCAAGCATGTGGTGGCTGTTTGGTCTCACATTCTTGCTGTTGAATGCTCTTTATAAATTCTTCTTGGCGATGTATTATCCTCATTTTAGAGCCATTCCATAACAAGAGCACCATATAACAGCCGAAACCACATCCAAGGCAATTTCAATATAAATTGGCTTTCAAATGTTTCATTGGCACCTCAGATATTAACCGTACAACAGCTAGCCACTGACTGCCTAACGTCCTCCCCCAGTAGCCGCCCAGATCGACCGCTATATCCACCTTTTAGCTCGCATCAGACCACTTTCCGTAGCAGAGGGGGTTCCCTTACCCATTTTACTATACAATACCAGATCCCTAAGCATGAACAACTTTTTTACATACACATTTCTTTTTCTTAACATTCATATATTTTATAAAGTTTCATTAATTTTAAACATTATTAAGTTTTTTACAATAAGTGCATTACAAACTTGAACTTCCCTCTGACAATTTAAAGATCTTAACTAGTAAAGAACAACCACTTCGTAGTCACATACACATAATTTCACTGTATAAACTACTTATAATCGATGTTGGTGTTACAACCTTTCCACTGAGTAAAATGTCAGTTGTCTTCTCCCCTCTTGCAACTATAAGATAGGGTCCTGAGTGTGGCAGCAACAACGATGGTTTGATGCCTTCCATGCGTAACATGACATGAGGACAGAGTTTCAAGTCTTGATGGACGAATGCAGTGGCTGTAGTACCGTGTCTGTCCAGCTGGTATGGGCGGATTTGGGCCATGTGTTCTCGCAGTTGGCATAGGAATTCTGGTTGATCATCCCTTTGCTGTAACAGAGCGTTTGTTTCCACGAATTCTCCTAGAAGCCTCAATGTTGCACTGTACACCAGTTCCGCCGAAGAAGCATCTAGATATGGTTTGAAAGTGTTGCTCAGGCTGAGTAGTACCATGGGAAGAGTCTTGGTCCAGTCAGTGTTGTGGAACGTTTGTGCTGCCTTAAGTGAGCTATGCCATCTCTTCAATCATCCTGTTACTGGCTGGATGACAGCTCGTCATTTTGCGGTGAGTTGTGCTGTAAGATATCGTGAGTTGGTTGAAGAAGTCGGATTCAAATTATCATCCTCTGTTTGTTGTGTTGTGTAACAGGCAGCCAAAGTGTGGCACCCAATACAACACAAAAGTGGAAGCCAGATTTTCTGATTTTCCACTGATGCAGCTTCCAGTCAGCGGGTGTAGTTGTCTCATCATTGTAAGTATGTAAAGTTAGCCGTCGGACGACAGCGATGGACCAATGACGTCGATATGGACATGACTGAAATGGGCCATTGCGATCAGAAAGTTCCTAATCGGAGCTCGTATGAGGCAGTGTATCCTACAGCGCCCATTCATGGTAGTTTTTCTGTACATCCAGCGACATGTAATGATTCGTCACTAGGTGGGTTGTTGATCGAATACTGGAGAGGCACAAGTCATGTAGCATTTTGAAATCATCCCTTCTGAAGGCAATTGGTAGTAACAGCAGCGGTTTCGACGTGGTCATGTCACAATATAGCTTGACATCGCTCTCTGGAATTTCGATAAGTTGCAGATCCAACATCGATGTTCCTGCTGATAACAGTCCTAGTAGTTCTTGATTTGATTGTTAAGGAGCTGCGAGTCTGGCGTAGTCAATCGTACTAGTAATGCTTCCGACCTGAAGCAAACCGTCGGTCACCACATTGTCGACATAAGAGATGTGCCAGACATCTGTGCTGAATTGTGAGATGAACATTAGCTGATTGTGTTGCCTAAGTGAACAGTTCCTATTGTTCTGGCGAATGGCGCTAAGTTAGCTGTTTGCGATTGGTTTAGATAGTTCAAATGGCTCTAAGCACTAAGGCACTTAACATCTGAGGTCATCAGTCCCCTAGACTTAGATCTGCTTAAACCTAACTAACCTAAGGACATCACACACATCCATGCCTGAGGCAGGATTCGAACCTGCGACCATAGCAGCAGCGCGGTTCTGGACTGAAGTGCCTAGAACCGCTCGGCCACAGCGGTCGGCCTTGTGATCGGTGTAGATAACAATGTCTTTAGCTTCCAGGTGAGGTCTGAAGTATTTGATCGACTCATAAAAAGCCAGTAGTTCTCTGTTGTTGACACTCCACAGCTCTTGTGAAGGTGATAGTTTGCGTGAGAAAAATGCAGATGTTTACCATGTATCACTCCACTGTTGTTTCAACGTTGCACCGATCGCATTCTTACTAGCCACTAGTGCCAAAGATGCAGTAGGCTCCGGCTGCACCAAAAGTGCAGTGTCTGCAGTGCTCTTTTTGGCTGCTTCAAACACCACACAAATACTATCGTTCCACGTTATAGGTGAGTTAGCTTTGCTCTTTGGGCCAGTGAGAGCTTCAATTAATGGTTCTTGTAACTCGACAGTGTGGCAAGTGACGTCGATAAAAATTTAACATACCAACGACTCGACGCAATTCGTTGGCAGTATTTGGGTGTGAAATCCATAAGATGGCTTACTCCTCCCCTGGCAGTGGTAGCGACCCTACTGATGTTTGCCATGACCTAGGATATCCACTTGGGGCTGGCCAAAGACAGATTTGGCGGTGTTAAAGACGACAATGTAGTGTTTCATCGCTTAAACTCTTGTGTTATATGTTGCCGATGTTGCTCTACCAATGATGAAAAAACTAAAATATCGTCCAGGTAAGCGAAATCAAAAGTTAGCCCCCTTAGCACAAAGTCAGTGAAACGTTGCCACGTTTGAGCAGCGTTCCTGTGTCAGAAAGAAATAAACTTGCACTCAACAGGCCAAAAGGAGTGATGATCACTGTCTTGGAAATGTCTTATTCAGCTACATGGACCTGTGTGTACGCTTTTGCATATTCCAGGGCACTAAAAATAACTGCACCACTCAATACATAGTTATAGCCACGTAACAATGGTACTGGGATCTGTCTGGCATTTTTCTGGCGTTCAGAGCTCTGAAATCAGCATAAGGCCGCCGTACACCATCCTTTTCCAGGACCAAATATAGTGGTGAGGACCGGGGCTGTTGGATTTTTCAGACGACATGGTGTCAAACGTCATGGTCTGCAAGACGTGGGAGGACCATCAATCATCTCCAGGCAGTGGGCAGTGTCGGCTTTTCCTCCCTATGCACTCGAGGGGATCGTGTCAGAACTAGAAATCCATTCAGCAGCTCCGCGTGCCCGACGTTTGCCACCTGTATTACTTTGGCAGTACGAATGACTGTGTTCCGCCAAAATCCGGATGCTGTTAAACCTGTGATATCGTCAGTTAGGCTTGATTACTTTATGTTCGGCAGTAGATTATAATGAGCAAGTAAGTCCACTCTGGTGATAATTGCGACCGCTCAATGTCATTCAATACGATCACGACGACACCCCTCCATCGACGTTAGCACTCGTGGTGTCATCCGCCTTCATACATGGCAGTGGACGTTTGAAAATTCGTGAGGCTGCTCAATGGTCGTCAATTGATTTAAATGTTATTCCCGACTGACTCTTAATTCAATTACTGCCATGGGGGTGAGGAGAAAGAACACATCCTGGTGATACCAGCATTATGCGTATTTAGATGTTCGATTAATCTGAATCTATTCGAACTCTATGCTGATGTACCGACAAGGACCATTTTCGCAGATAAACATGCAAGTACGTAATGGATGTTCAGTTGCTCAATACAGTTCGTCGCACTCACACATTATACATCCGCTGTAAGAACAATTTCATGCATTTACATTTTTGGTGTCCCACAATATTGGTTGGCTAAATATTACGACGATACATTGTATACAGCTTCCACAGATATTGTTTATCATGTAGCCAAGACTACGTAATAAAGCCAAAATCGTGGATAAAATTGAAATGTAGTTTGTTTATTAACACATTTCTTTTCACAAACTAAATATGAAATATGAATCGGGATTGGAGGTGATGATCCTATCCTGCTTTTCAGTATTAGAATGGTCGATATCGTGTTCTGAATAACGCATGTTATATAATATCCAAATATCGACACGACCCAGGCTCTCAATTCGGTACTTAAATGTCTATTCTTCGCTCTCGAAATGTTCGAGGTGATTGTCTTTCACACGCAGGGTTCAATTTAACAGTGTATGCACTGTTTTTAGTATTTTAGGTCCCCATTAATTAATATCTGGTAGTTAATAAGCGAACAATTTTTATGCTGGCGCATTGTTTGTATCAGTTACCCCCGCAACCTTCCAAGGATAAGATTCTCTTAATGTTCCGCACACACGCGTTTCACAATTTTATAAAATGCAAAATTACGTAAATCATAGCTTTCCGTTGCGTACAACTTTCGTGGGTTCCACAACCATAATAGTTTCCCAAGAGTATTTTTCCCAGCTAACACAAATTTCGAATTATGTTGTCAGAATCATTTTCACTTCACCCAACAATAAACGTCTCTGATCACTTCGTCACACGTAATGTATTTTAAATGTGCTTGAAGAGTCTTTAAGTAATCTCCCTAACGAATTTCGCAGTTGCATACCACTTTTTCATCGACTAGCCCGATTGCGATAACCGAAGGTAGAGAGCTCAATAATGTGTAACATGGTGTTTTATATGTATTAGAAAAACAAATGCGCCCCTATATGTTTCTGTCCTGCTTGGTCTTTGCTACTTTGCTTTTTATTACTTTTCATTATATTGCTTCTTAGTAATACTGTGCAGTTATTAAAGTTTCGTATTACTTTCCCCTTTATAATTCTTCCAAAATAAAGTCTATTTATACCCGATTTTAATTAATATGATTCTAATTGACACGCCTCCCCGCAGAGTACAGTTATATAATTCAGCGACGTCTGCAAAGCTAAAAACCCACACAAAGGCTTGTTGTAAACAAAAAAATGGTTCAAATGCCTCTGAGCACTATGGGACTCAACTTCTGAGGTCATTAGTTGTTGTAAACACAGGTCTAGTTCCAAGTGCAGGCTGCCAGACATTGTAATGACCGAGTTGTCTGCAATGTGGGTGGTCGCTTCATGTGGAACACAGTCCATGGGTAAATGGACAAATCGAACCCAATGTCTATTAATTATTTCCAGCTGGGTCGCTGATCACTAACAAACAGGTGCGGAGACACTAACTGGCAATCGGAGGAGGTGCCTACTTCTAACCACTGTTGCTAGTTGGGTAAGTGCAGGGGGTTGTGTCCACTTATTCTCTGAATTTCTAGTGATACTAGCAAATACCTTGCTGCTCAGGTTCATATGCAGAAGAGGTCGTCGATGACGTCCAGTGCAAACATCTGCAGTATCGATCCTGGCTTCTATCTATGGCACGTGAGTGTTGGAGTTTGGGTCCTTATCGTTATAAATAACAACCCGTTGATCCACTTGTTAAAACAATGAGCACATTTATTGTCACACTTCAAATATACGTCATTACACATCGAAAGTATCACACAGTGTGGCAACACTGACATGCCATAACATCTCTGCCGTGTCAGTGTTGCCACATACCATTGCTTGGGTCACGTCGAGATAACAGTTCGCTGAGCTGAGTCTGTCAATAGATCTAACTTGGCCGCCAAGGAGTTATAATCTGCACATGGAACAGTTTGC
This sequence comes from Schistocerca serialis cubense, assembly GCF_023864345.2. Lineage (NCBI taxonomy): Eukaryota > Metazoa > Arthropoda > Insecta > Orthoptera > Acrididae > Schistocerca > Schistocerca serialis. The sequence continues at coordinate 61,979,536 of NC_064642.1, forward strand.
GACACACAATTGCACGGCGTAGTGATTGCACTGATGAGAGCTGACGACTGCTCCACATTCTGTGCAGTACGCTGATCAGAACTGTTCCCACATTTACTTTGCTTCTTATGTGAAGGACTTCTGTCTCCAATATCGTCCTGAGCGGCTACTTGATAGATTCACTCTTCCTGCGATGCTGACACTCACCAGATCAATTCTGATTTAAGCCAGTCATAGGAGTTAGCCTCTGGTGGCGAGGTAATTATGTCTTGCACTTCCACGGCATACTGGTGATCTAATTGACTTACTACCAGCACAAACGTGGTAGCATCTGCTGAAATTCCAGAATAGAAGAAACTGACCTCCACCTGCACAAACCACAAAGCTGGATTATGTGGCCAGAAAGGTGGTAGTCTCACGCCAACCGTGACACGACGGTTTTCGCGTTAGCCATTTTGCAAATCTCTTCTGTAAATGCTCGTTAATCCTATGATACTACGTAGATATGTCACGTTGGGGTCACCACTTTGTCGGTACAAGCTGTACAGACTGTTGTTTGACCATCAGAACTTGTGTGTACATGATCGACGAAAAATATTAACGTTAACTTTACTGATCACAATCACAGGAGAGGACGAAGTATACGTGACTTGTTTATTCTTCCAAGCTTGCAATTGAAGATAAGTTGACATGCAGGGAACAAAAACACCAGCATTATCTCGTAAGTATGCACAAACTAACTTCCAGCATGGAAGATACGAAACAATAAAAAAGCGTAATGAAAGAATAACTAGAACAAAACACACATACATAAAACACAGCGCCTCTGGCGGCTGGCAAGAAATGATTGACACCGCCTTTGTTTTTCGACATATACAGACGACACGTGCGATACAACACTATGTAGTTGCATTATGTTGCTACACTAATCTTACATTTATGTTGTTAACGTATTTCCATTTTGTTGTTCCAGTACATAAACTGTATCCTTAATTGCATATATGTCAGTGTTGAAAGGGCGACACTGGCCGTCCAGTATTGACTGGTGTGTGATTAGTAAGTGGTAATAAAAATTTTACATTTTCTTCCTTCAATGAAGTCAATTTTTGATTGCTAGAAAATGTATTTAATCAGTTTTTTCATCAATTTATATTCTTATCTGAGCATAGTATAGGTTTTTCCATCATCCAGTATTTTAAAATCCTAATTATTTTTCGCTTTCAAAGATGTGGCCTTTTTTGTGAAAGGGCTGTCATACCGGTACGCAAAATTTTTTTAGTACTCAGACTGGTATGTCATGAAAACAAATTAAAGAAAATAAGACACAAAAGCACAATATACACTAATATAAAATGCTGCAAATAACTTCCGATAGCAGCAGTCGACACTACAGCCCGTCTTGCGCCTCGGTTGTCAACGTGAAAACTTTCTTCCAGAGAAACTTGTTGACGTCCAGTTACGGAATCTTGATGGCCTTCGTAAATGCCGCCATTTAAAATTCACTGTCAAATGTTGTGATGCTCTGCTCAGTCAAGTGTAAATTGAGTGTATTAATTCGGTTCAAGTATCATTGGCTCAAATTTTTAATGTTTACACAGTGGAAACAATAAAACTGTCCTGTAGTAATTTTGTTACGTCGGTGTGTCTGTAGCTACAAAGGCCTTTCACTTTCGTCAATTATTCTCCCCCAGTATTTTTATGCTAATAGTACATATGCTAATAGAAAGCTGAAATGTAAGTTGTGCGGAAACAGCGTTACATTTTGGATGCAAAAATTACTTTGTACCGAATTAAAGTACAACCGGATGCAAGTAGACGCATCGTGCATATGGTATGGGAAGAAAAAATTCATAGTTTGCAGTGTATGGAGGTAGCTGTACAATGAAATTTTATTATGAAAGACCTTTTTTTTGTTTTACTTACAAGCAGATTAATATTACAGATTAAGGTTTCTTTATGATAACCAGAAAAGTTCGTCAATTAAAGGAAAAGTCTTTGAGGCGAAGTCTGACAATAGAAATTACTACAATACAGTGCCCATGCACACTTACTGGAGCTGAGAAATTACAAGCAGTCATTGATCGAAAGGTAAGGTATTTTCAACAGTATTGTTCGACGCCATTAGAGGTGCATCTATTAGATTTATTTTTTAAATTAATTTTATTGGGTTTTTGCAACACACCTACTAGATTTATGAAATAATTTCCTTGATCAGTTTTAATATCTGTGTACCCGCGTGACATGTGACTGCTTTGGTAAGCAAAATTTCAGTTTCAAGAAAGAGCAAATTTTAGTCACGAATTTACTGCAGTGACATTCCTTGACTTTTAAATATAGAAGTTTATTGAATTTATTCCTGACGAAGAAGAGACGAAAGACAGGCAAGTGCGACTGTACTTCCTTGAATAGTACTGCAGGGTGAAGAAACAAAACTACCGACCGCAATTTGCAAACTGGATTATAGACGGTTTTGGTATTGCTCTGTACTGTTGTGGTTATTTTGGTCTGGCCCTAAATTTAACCGTACCTGTTTTTACTTTCCGCCCTGCGTAGTGGTCACATAAATTTAGTTCCCAGTAATGAAATATCGTTCTCTACCCAGTACCACTGGAAACCCAATGACTGATTATCATTTAATTTCTTTGTGTGATTTTGAAGCCAAGTAGCCTTATGCTAAAGCAGTTATGTTTATTAATTCACACCGCCTGTGTGAGCAGAACGTGTAGGGTTGTGCAGTCAGTAATAACACGTTCGTTGAGAGAAGCAGTTAGTAACTGTTTGTAGGAATTTAAAGAGATTTTCAGCTTAGGAAAACAGATATTAGGTTAATGTTGTAAGACTGACTGATTAGGGACGATGTCCTTACCAGAAGCAGTATCTTTATGTCGATGGCAATGCTGACTGCAATTCGTCGCACTAATCAGCATAGTTACATACGAGCATGGTCTGCTTTTTTTAGTTTCTACGTTTAGTTGGGAGGTCGTGACACGAGTATATTACCAAATAGGTCTACCGTCAACCGACCATTATTTCTGACGCTACTGTGTAGTGGAATAGTGCTGTGAAAAAAGTATAGCAAGGATCATCTTATCTATCCATTACTTCAGGAAATTTTCAGAATCGTTTCCAGTGTCACCGTTTCTTATTTTTTTCCTATCGATGTGTTCCAAACACTTAATAACTTATTGCTAGAGAAAGAATGTATTTTTTAGCGGAAATATGTACACCATGATACTACTTGCAATTAAAAATATTTACTATATACCTTGTTAACGTACCGGTTGAGTGGGAAATTTACCTTCGACCTAATTTATCTGAGTTTTTCGTGTCCTCTGAATGGCTATAAAATCAGAATTAATGTGCCTACCCTTGTGGTCATTGCAGAAAAAAACACTGTCTCCCAGCTACTGTGTGAGCAGCCAGCCACATTTATTTGCACACGTGTGAGATATGTGTATGCGATTCATTGGCGGTTACGAGCGATCTATCGCTACATACTGCGATTTGCGTACGCATCTGCGATACACGGACAGATCGCGCAACGTGACGAGTGACGACTGGTCAGTGCCAAGTGGTCAGGAGCGGATGGATGTTTTCTTACTTCTTATCCGCCCTGCTTCCCCTAAATATAATTTTCTATCATTCACATTTACCGTACCTTACTACAGCTAGCGTTGCTGACATTAACTTGAAACAAACTATAACTAAGCCAACCAGTATAACTAGCACTTCCGCAACAACCGTTGATCTTGTTTTTGTAAATACGTAAACATGCCAGGAACATAAAATTGTAATTACTTGTTTTAGTGATCACTATGCCCAAATATTAGTAATAATTACTCCGCGAGCCATGAAACCAAAAAACACTAGAACTAATGTCAGGAAGTTCAATGATGAAAATGAGCGTACTTTGTTCCCTCTTGAGAAGAGTTCAGACAACACTTATGACAAGTTTGATAAATTTATTGCCATGTACAAACTTTGTTTGAAATAACTTTTCCGAAACAAACACCAGTAATAAATTCTGTGCACAATTCAAGTAAATGGATCACAGCAGGAAAAAAATACCATGTCAGAATAAAAGGAAATTATATGAATACTTCAAACAAACCACAAATTATTTTAAACGATATAGACAAGTTCTGTACTTAGAAGAAAATGACAAAATAAACAGAAAATTCCAAAGACAAGACTAAGCAACAGGGAATAACATCAAAAAAGAAACAGGCACTTTCTCACTATACCAGAACAACAAAGAACTTCATGAAAATAACAGTAAAAAAACTGACAACACAGTAGTGACTAGTAAATTTAACATTTACTTTTCAATTGTAGCACAACATCTGATAACCAAACATCACAACCAGACAGCAGTACACTGCATTAAGATTCAAAAATTTACACAAGAACACGGTTCATGTCTCCTACAACACCTGAGGAGTTATTTATAATTATAAAAAGATTACCCATAAATATTCAGCAGGTGCTGATGAAACAGCAGATAATATCAGTGAAGCAAGTGTGGGATAGTATTTATCATAGAACCATTAGGAGATACTTTAAGCTCATCATTCGTGAGTGTTATATTCGTGACAAATCGGAAAATGTCTAAACTAACACCATTGTACAAGAAAGGAGTCAAATGTGAGGCTGCAAACTATAGGCCTGTATTGGTATTGTCAGGCCTTGGGAGAATTATTGAAAAACTATTTCTCAACCATTTAACTGCTCTGGACGTGTTAACGCGCGCACCTTTGTACCTGTCCCTGTGTGCTCTGAACATGTTTATGCACTCCGCCATTGCTTCTGCCTGGTACTCTGAATGTGTCTACACATAGACATGTTCAGAGTACCAGGTAGAAGGACCGGAGGTGCATGTAAACATGTTAAGAGCACACAGGGACAGGTACAAAGGCATGTGCGTTAACACGTCCAGAGCAGTTAAAGGGTTAAGAGGCTTAACAGCTTTCCTAAATCAAGAAATGATAATAAGTGCCTCATAACTTGGGTTCAGACTGGCAGATCAACACAGTCAGTCATTTTTACCTTTGTAGATGAAATTCTAACTGCAGTAGAAAACAAGCAACATGTTTCTAGCATATTCCTTGACCTTAGTAAACTTTTATTGTAATTGATCATGACATTCTGTTGCATAACGTAAGTAATTATGGAATATATGAGGCCCACGAAACAGGTGGAGTCATTCTTACCTCCATGGTCATCAATAGGTCTCTTAAATAAAATATGAAGATACAAAAACACACAAAAATTTTTTTATATCATATATGGAGTCCCTAAAGGATCAGTCCTTGGGACCATTCTTTCATTCTTTATGTTAATGAGCTGTCAAGGAAAAGTAAGTTAAGGAACAACAGTACTTTTTTCAGACAACACAAATACCGTCATTAAATCATGCAAAAAAAAAAAAAAAAAAGGAAGGCAGCTGCATATGTAAAACAAAATTTAACACAGTGGTTTAAAGCAAGCAAACTAGTAACAAATTTTGAAGAAACTGCAACAGGCAGCTTCCACACTTCACAGAAACTCCATCATGCAACATTGAGTTTTAACATTTATGGAAAATTGTCTCATCTTTGAATATGACAAAATTTTTAGCTAGACATATTCAGGATAATTTGAAATGGGAGACACATCTGAACATTGTAAATAAAAATTGAAATCACGTACATATGCTGTCAGAATCATCTCACAAAATACAATCTGTGCATCAGTGGTCACAATTAGATCTTAATATAATTGTTTGAATATACAATTCTCCAAATGACAACTGGAATAATTTCCTCAGCCCAGTGGAATCTTGCCTGTGCTACCTAATGTGCCCGAAATCAAAAACTGCATTGTGTGGTTATTTCATTTTGATGAAGAGAGTACTAAGGAGTGGGACGTTATGAACCCAGTAGCCAAATATAAACTGCTGTTAGCAAACCATCTACCGGACAGAGGTGATGCCTGCTTAACACTGTGGTCACAAATCTAAATAATTTGACTTTAGCTGACCCAATGATACCAACCACAGTGCATTAGTTATGGAACTACAGTTTATGAAAAGGGTGACCCAGCCATGGTAGCAAGCTTCAGACTGGTCTCAATAATTCCAGTGTTCACTAAAGTCTTTGAGAATGTGGTGAAAGATGAAATATCAGATTACTTTGAAATTAATGAACTCATCATAGATGTGCAGCATGGTTTTCAGAAAGTCAAAGCTACAACAGCATTAATACTAGATCTGGTTATGAGGGTAAAGCACAGTTTTGAGAAAAAAGAATTTGTAGCATTGACACTTTGTGACCTTAATAAGGCATTTGCCTCCAAGATGAACAGAAGTTAGAGTAATATATGCCACAAGGATCAGTGGTGGGCTGCCTCTTCTGTTCCTAGTTTTTGTAAATGATTTAAGCTTTCTTGGACTGTATGTGCAATTTGCAGATGACACAAATCTCTACTCAAAAGACATTGATGCCAGCAAGGCTCAAGATGAAGTAGATGCCTTATTTAATGCAACAAAGGAATGGTTTGTTATAAATAAATGAAAAAATGGAAAAATTGGCATGTAACCTCATGACAAAGGATACCTAAACAATGCAGGGACAGTGAGGCTTCTGAAGTTCATGGTGGATAATAATCTCACTTGGCAAGAACACACTGTATATGTTGTGACAGTGCCACGAGATTTAACAGTGCCGCCACGTCAGTATACGCAAACAGCGATAGAGATGCTCCGCAACTCGGCTGCGCGCGGGAGCGCCACCTAGCCACGAACGGCGCCGGCCGCATGCCACGGCACGGCAGTCGAATGACCGATACGGAATTGGTGGCATGTAACCAGCTATTGTTTCTACGTTTGTATATCCACGCAATTTATTAGTGATTAAAGGTTACAACACTTTTTGGCGACAAGGTCGGATAATTTTGTTCCTGCATTGTGGCTTTGTGTGTTCGTGTCGGGGCAGACATGGAACAGCTTATGCAAGCGCTCATTGAACAACAAATACAGCTGACAGCTGCTATTCAGGCGTTGTCGACATTACTTACTCATTGTCTGTCTTCCTCTTCTCCGCCTCCGTTCCCTCCTTACGACGAGGCCGCTGAAGACTGGGAGGATTATGAGAAGCATTTGCGGCAATACTTCTTGGCTTTTGGCATTGTCAACGCTCCTATGTGTAAGTCGTTATTTCTATCTTGGATTTCCCCACGGATCTATCAGCTGCTATCTCAGTTAGCCCCGCTGCGGGAACCTGCCTCTCTGTCCTTCCAAGAAATGTGTGACTTATTGTCTAACTATTACCGAAAAAACACCCACATCGTTGCCGCCTGCGTGGCGTTCTACCGGTGTCGTAAACAGCCCCATCAATCTTAGCGGGCTTGGGCGTCGGAACTACACGGTCTGAGTAGGAAATGTCAGTTTGTCATGGACACTCATCATGAGTCTTATGCTGATTCAATGGTTAGGGATGCTATTCTACCGCTTGCTCCTGATAAAGAAGTTGGGCAACGTGCCTTACAACTACCAAACCCGTCGTTGTCGGAAGTTCTAAGCATCGCTCAATCTTTTGAAGTGTCTCACGCTGCTGGTGCGCAAATAGACACGTGGTGTGATGTAGGCGCTATATAGACCACTTTCGACACGGACAATTTGCCTGTTTCCCAGGGGACCGACGATGTGGCGGCGGTACACTCGCGTCAACAACATCGCGTTGGGCCGCCACACTCGCAGCGAAAACAGCAACCACAGAAGCATGTTCAATCTGCACTTCCTTCTTGTCCACGTTGTTTCGTACAGCATGACAGGGCCGCGTGTCCAAAACGTTGGGTCACGTGTAATTCATGTAGGAAAAAAGGCCACATTGCTTCTGTGTATCAGTCCCCTAAAGTTCCTGTCGACGAGGACGAGGCATCGGACATGGATGTTAACTGTGTGCTTTCTCAAACAAATAAGTTGTTTGTTACTGTTCGTGTTCTGGATAAAGACATTCGCATGCAAGTGGACACTGACTCTGCAGTAACTCTCATTAATTCTCGCACGTATTTGGAGTTGGGCTCCCATCCCTTGTCTCCAGTTACGCGACATCTGCGAACTTATAATAAACAGAAAATTCCTATCGTTGGCCAGTTTGATGCTTCCACTGCCTACAAGTCTGTTGTTAGGCCCCTCACGTTTTATGTGGTGGATCATGCGGGCACTGAAAACCTGTTCGGTTATGATGCTTTCCAGTTGTTCGGGTTCTCCATTGATGATGTGCACCTCATATCTGAGGATATTCCGTATCAACAGCTGGATGGATTGTGTTCTGAATTCTCGTCCGTGTTCTCTGCTGGTCTGGGTCGTGCCAAGGATTTTGAAGCCCACATTACTCTTAAACCTACAGCTCGCCCCAAGTTTTTCCAGGCACGCCCTATTCCAGTGGCGTTGCGTGCACCTGTCAAGGCTGAGATAGACAGGTTAACAGCTTCAGGGATTCTCCTTCCTGTTACCTCCAGCGAATGGGCATCGCTAATCGTGGTGGTTTCTAAACCAAACGGGAGTCTGCGATTGTGTGGTGATTTTAAAGCCACTGTCAAAGCTCAGAGCCCCATTGACACGTATCCTCTTCCCCGTCCTCAGGAGTTATTTACCAAGCTCGCTGGGGGCCAGTTCTTTTCCAAACTTGACTTATCGCAGGCGTACCATCAGTTGCCGTTGGATGCGTCTTCCAAGGAATTTCTCGTCACCAACACTCCTTGTGGGTTGTATCAGTACCAGCGGTTACCGTTTGGCGTCGCTAGCACGCCGACCATTTTTCAGCGGTTTTTGGAACGGCTCACGGCTTCCGTTCCCGGCTGCATAAACTATCTGGATGACATTGTTGTCACGGGGGCCTCCACTGAGGAGCACCTTCGCAATTTGCGTTCACTGTTTCGGGTTCTGCATTCGGCTGGGTTGAAGTGTAATCTGGACAAGTCACAGTTCTTCCAACCCTCCATTGTGTATCTTGGTTTCCACTTGTCCCGTGAGGGTATATGTCCTCTACGTCAGCATGTCGGCCATTACTGCTCTACCTCGGCCGTCTACAGTCAAAAAACTTCAGGCCTTTCTAGGCAAGATTGCTTATTGTCACAAATTCATTCCATCTGCGGTGGCGGTAGCTCATCCTTTGCATCAGCTGTTATGCAAAAACGTTCCTTTCTGTTGGTTCGACGAGTGTGAGCAGGCTTTTGTCCGCCTGAAGGCTCATTTGCAGTCGGCGCCTTGTCTTGCCACATTCCGTCCGGGTCAGCACTTGGTTCTGGCGACTGACGCGTCCCAGTATGGCCTAGGGGCTGTTCTCGCCCATCGGTATGAGGATGGGTTGGAACGACCCATCGCCTATGCTTCCAAGACCCTCAACGATGCGCAACAGCGTTATTCTCAAATCGAAAAGGAGGCGCTCGCTATCATTTATGCTCTAAAAAAGTTCAGCGTTTTTTTGTATGGTTCTAAGTTTCACCTCATCATCGACCACAAGCCGCTGATCTATCTGTTCAGCCCATCAGCGTCGCTTCCAGATAAGGCTGCTCACCGCCTGCAACGTTGGGCCTTATACTTGTCTCGTTTTCACTATGAGATTCACTATTGCCCCACAGCCCAGCACGCCAACGCTGACGCGTTGTCGCGTTTGCTGATGGGCCCTGACCCGGTTTTCGATCGGGATGAACTACTCTGTTTCCACATTTATGAGGCAGAATGTTGCGCGGTCGAGGGTTTTCCGCTTACAGGTTCGCAGATCACGTCGGCTACTGCGCGGGACCCGGTCCTGCATCAGGTGATTGGTTTTATTCAACGGGGTTGGCCGGACAGGACCAAGGGCCGTGCATCGGATTCCCTTCGCAACTACCATGCCTTGCGCCTTCGTCTTTCTGTACATGATGGTGTTGTTCTTCTGGCCACGGATGGCGCATCTCCACGGGTCCTGATGCCAGCCTCTCTTTGCAAAGACGTTCTCAAACTGTTGCATGAAGGCCATTGGGGGATTTCTCGGACTAAGTCCCTGGCCCGCAGGCACGTTTATTGGCCCGGTATTGATTTGGGCATCGCCCATGTGGTCGCTGTGTGTGGTCAGTGTGCTCAACAACTGGCTGCACCCCGTACTATGCCCTCTCTGTGGCCTGACCCGGCGCAGCCATGGGAACAGGTGCACGCTGACTTTGCCGGCCCCTTCCTCGGCACTTATTGGCTGCTGTTGATTGACGCCTTCTCGAAGTTTCCGTTTGTTGTTCGATGTCCGTTGCCCACCACTGCGGCGACGACGCTGGCTTTGTCCAAAATCTTTGTGCTAGAAGGTCTTCCACCCATGATCATCACGGACAATGGCCCTCAGTTCTCTTCGCAGGTCCTTTTGTGATTTTTGTACTGGACAAGGGATTCATCATGTTACAGCACCGCCCTTCCATCCGCAATCGAATGGGGAGGTCGAGCGCCTTGTCTGCACTTTCAAAAGCCAGACGAAAAAATTCCTTAGTGATTTTTCCACAGATGACACTCTGTTGCATTTTCTGAGTTCTTATCACTTCACCCCTCTGGGTGATCGCAGCCTTGCTGAACTCTTGCATGGCCGCCAACCGTGCACTCTACTGCACCTGCTTCACCCTGTCAGGCCTTGTCCTGTGTCCCCTCGCGCGGGAAAATACTCGGTGGCCGCCGACGTGTGGGCACGAGGGTATGGATCTCACCCTAAATTGATTCCAGGGGTGGTCAAGGCTCTTCGCGGCCGCCAGCTTTGTGAAATACGTACGAACGACAGCATGGTTGTTCGCCATTACGACCAGATGCGCCCACGTGTGGTGGTCATGCCGGTGCCACCGCCCCTTCCTTCGCCTCCACCAGCCCGAGACGCCAGTCCTGTCGCTACTGCCGATCTCCCGTGCGTGTTGCTGCAGCCGACGTCGCTCCCGCTTCGGAGTACGCCGGAACCGGCCCCAGTCGCGACGCCGCCTTCTCCAGGACCCATCTCGCTGGAGCACACCCCTAGGTCCACGACACCTATGGATGCTGCTCCGGAGTTTTCACCCATCATCTCGTCCAGGAGGCACATTCCACGCACGAGTTTCCGTCCTGGAAATTTTCGACCGTACTCTCGTGTTTCTCCGCGGGATCTTCTCGGGGCCTCCCAAGAGGCCATGGATGTCTCCGCACTGTCCGTGTCTCCCAGGAAGTGAGTGTTTTTTTTTTTCAAGGGGGAAAAAGTGTTGTGACAGTGCCACGACATTTAACAGTGCCACCATGTCAGTACGCGCAAATGGCGATAGAGGCGCTCCGCAACTCGGCTGAGTGCGGGAGCGCCACCTAGCCACGAACGGCACCGGCCACATACCTCGGCACGGCAGTCGAATGACCGATACGGAATTGGTAGCATGTAACCAGCTATTGTTTCTATGTTTGTATATCCATGCAATTTATTAGTGATTAAAGGTTATAACAGTATATGTGTGTGGCAAACAGTCACAAGTCATATACCTCTGAGGACTTAAGCATGTGAAAACTGATCAGTATCTGCTGACAGTATATTATTCGCTGTTCCACAGCCCTATCAGCTGTGGCCTCTTACTATGAGGTCACCCTTCAGGCTGCAAGACAAAAAAGAAAAAAAAATCCATGAGGATCATGGTATCAAGCAGAAAACTAGACCACTGCAAATCAGTTTCCACATATCTAGGAGTGATCACAATTTTCAGTCAGTATGTCTCCAACTGTCTCATCTATGTTAAAGAAAATCATGAAACATTCACCTACATGAGTGACATCCACTATTATAACACATGCAATGAGGAAAGCATAGACATCCCAAGCTGTTGACTTTACATGACAAAGGACAGTTTTCCAACAATAGATATTAAAATGTTCAACTATTTAAATACTAAAATGTAGTGCTTGGAATTGGTGAAATTTCAAGGAAAGATTGTGCGAAGTCTACACCTAAAACCATTGCACAGTTTAAATGTGCTCTTTGAAAGAGAAGGAACAAATTGGATTGCCTAAACAATTCACTTCTACATGAAATTAAGTGAAAATGTACTTCTTAAAAGTTCTCATTGTGTATGTCATTAAGTGTATGCTAATTTGTCCTTATATTGTAATGCTTATGTAATCGTAACCTTGTAACACTGATACAGTGAATCTTGTCTTGACTGGGGAGCAGTGTAGCTATGATAGCAAATGGTAATACCACAGTGAGATCCCTTCACTGCTGATATATGGTCTTATCTTTTGTGGGAACTTCATAAGTAGCAAAAAAACTCCTATGCTACAAAAGAAGATACCTAGAATAATAATACATGCTAAATACAGAATCTCCTGTAGACCAGTATTTAAAAGTTGCGGTGTACTGCCCCATCTCTGTTTACATATATACAAAGTACTTATCTTCATAACAATAAGCATCTTAAAAGAAGCATAATTGCGATTTCCACTTTCATGATACTAGGCAGAACCATTACCAGCGTGTCAATACAGTAAGTACAAACATTTGTAGGGGAGGAGTGTATCATAGTGGCATTACGTTGTATTACCACATGTGATCCTGTCTGAAACAGATATAAAATTTACATAAGTTTAAAGTGAAACTGAAAGAGCACTTGTTTGATCGCTGCTTCTATTCATTTCTGAGTTTCCGGACACCAATAAAATATAGTGCAGTTGATCACATATTCTTAACCATACCATTATTTCAATCATCTACATCTATACTCTGCAAACCACCATGAGGGTGCATGACAGAGGGTACGTCCCACTGTATCAGTTATTAGGGTTTCTTCCTGTTCCATTCACGTACAAAGTGTGGGAAGAATGGTTGTATGAATGCCTCTGTGCATGCAGTACTTATTCTAATATTATCCTTACAATACTTATGTGAGCAATACATAGGGTATTGTAGTATATTCCTAGAGTCACCATTTAATGCTGGTTCCAGAAACTTTGTTAATAGACTTTCTTGGGATAGTTTACATGCATCTTCAAGAGCCTTCCACTTTAGTTTCTTCAGTATCTCTGTTACACTCTCACACACATTAAACAAACGTGGCAATTTGTGCTGCCCTTCTCTGTATATGTTCAATACCCTCTGGTAGTCCTATTTGGTACAAGTAGTCCCACACATCTCAGCAATATTCTATAACTGATTGCGCGAGTGGTTTGTAATCAGTCTCCTTTGTTGACTCATTGCAATTCCCCAGTATTCTACCAGTAAACTGTAGTCTACCACACACTCTATCCATGACATAGCCTATGTGATTGTTCCATTTCATGTCCCTAGAAGGTGCTACATCCAGGTATTTGTATGAGTTGGCCGATAACAACAGTGACTCACTGATATTATAGTCATATGATACTGTGTTTTTCCATTATGTGAAGTAAACAGTTATACATTTCTGAAGATTTAAACCAAGTTGCCAATGTTTGCATCACTTTGAAACTGTATCAAGATCTGACTGAATATTTATGCATCTTCTCTCAGATAGTACTTCATTATAGGTAGCTGCATCATCTGCAGAATGTCTTAAATTACTGTTAATATTATCTGCAAGTTCATTAATATACAACATGGTCCCAACACAATTCCCTGGGACACACCCAAAGTTGCTTTCACGTGTGATGGTCACCCTCCACCCAAGATAACATACTACATCCTCCCTACCAAAAAGTCCTCAATCCAGTCACAAATATGCTTGATACCCCATATGATGGTACTTTTCACAATAAGCATAGGTGTGGTACTGAGTCAAATGCTTTTGGGAAAAAATTAAATACAGCATCTTCCTGACTGCCTTAATCCAAAGCTTTCAGTATGTCATGTGAGAAAAGTATGAGTTGGGTTTCACATTATCGACATTTTCAGAATCCTTACTTGTTGGCACTGAGTAGGTGAAACAGGAGTGGGTGAGAGCCTGCAACTGTCTGATGAGCCGGGCCCCCAGCCAGATGGCGGCGAGTTGTCTTGCAGCAGGATGGTTGTCATCGATGAGGATGGTGACATGCTCTACATGTTCAGGCAGGATGTCAGTTTGCAGAACCATTAGAGGGGGAAGGAGGTAGATAGAGAGGGCGAGAACCCAAGGAACAGCATTGATGGTGCAGCAGCAGCTCTGAAGGGCCATAGCTTGAGCACCAGTCCTCAGTGCTGAGAGGCCGCATAACATCATCGGGCATGAAAGACACTGGTTTGAGGTTTGCTGGTTTCACACAGTGGAGAGAAAGAGTGAGTGGCGAACCTTTAACCCAGATATCCATCATGTTAGTGGTGCAGTTTGTGACCTCGTATGGGCCTAAATATGGTGGGGCAAGTGGGTCCTGGACAGTATCATTGCAGAGAAAAACGAACTTGCGTGAAAGGAGATTGGTGGACATGTATGGCTAGATTGGGGGGGGGGGGGGGGGGGGAGGATGGTTGCAAAATGCATTTGGATCTGGCTTACAAAGTCGGGTAGAGGGGTGGGATTGTCAGAGGAGGAGGTTGTAACAGATCCCCAGGGAGGACAGGGTTTCCACTAGAGCTGAACTCACTCGTGGTGCCCTCTGATTTGTATGTTGAACATAGGCCGAGGAGTACCCATGGGAGGGCAGACTGCTCCTTAGTGAAGTATGCAGTACATAGACTGCTTTGTTGAGAATCTTGAAGTTGGCAGTATGCAGACAGCTGTTTGGGATGAAATGTCTGACCAATGACCAATCTCACTATTTTTCATTTGTCAAGACACTTCCAACACCACTTTCCCACTTTTACAATCATATTGGTTGTGTTTTATAAGTAATTGAAACAGCACCGACAACTATGTGATTGGGCCTTATATACAGGTACGTGTTCACCACTTGGGTGTGAATACACAATAAATGAAACATAAATAATTGGTGCATCATTACAATTATAAGGTTGAACATTATACATTGGTAACTGGTTCATAAGTGACACATACATCATGACAGTTATATGGTTGAGCATTATAATAAATGAAATAGAAGATTCGGATGCTAGTAAATGGCACGATAAATGCAGAAGTAAATATTTATCATTTGCGTGACAACATACAAAAAAATCAGACATAAATAAATAATATAGTATGACTGGGTGTGGTTACATCTAATAATTCAGAAATGCTAGCTTGTTCCCCGGACCCTCCTATAAAATAGGTTTTAGTTGCTTAGTAAAGCTGACACGATAAATAAGAAGGGTCTCAGTAATAGAGACATATGCATGTGGACAGAGGGAAGAATAGCTTGGTACTCAAATGAGAAGTAAGAAATGAAATAGAAGGTTTGGAGTTGAAGAAGAAAAGACAACAGACCCCAAAGACAGGAAACCCCCTTACCCAAGACCCCCACTGTTTCAGTACTTCACTCTAGCACCAGAGGGAGAAGAGTGTTCAGCATTCCCTGCAGAATGGACTTGCCACAGCTTCACCTTCCCAATCCCAGAAAATTAACCCCAACACTCCCTATTGATTGATCGATGAAGGACGAACAAATAGCATTCTGCTGGACAGAGTAAATGACAAATACAATGCTGTATTGGTTAACCAAGTAATAAATGCTAGATCCAACAGCTGACTTATAAGCAGTCCATCTAGTATCTGGGTTTGATCAAACATGATTAATTACATAAACATATAATATTGAAACCTGTGACATATCTGAGACATATACATGAAAATTACTAAAGTGAGGTACAGAATTACTGTGTTCCTCCAACATCTGTTGCTGCTCAAACATAAATTATCATATAAATATAACAATATAGACATAAGGTAGCCAAATGTATCGAATACAACATATGAAACTTCCTGGCAGATTAAAACTGTGTGCCTGACTGAGACTCGAACTCGGGACCTTTGCCTTTCGCGGGCAAGTGCTCTACGAACTGAGCTACCCGAGCACGACTCACGCCTCCTCCTCACAGCTTTAATTCCGCCAGTACCTCATCTCCTACCTTCCAAACTTCACAGAAGCTCTCCTGCGAACCGTGCAGAACTAGCACTCCTGGAAGAAAGGATATTGTGGAGACATGGCTTAGCCACAGCCTGGGGGATGTTTCTAGAATGAAATTCTCACTCTACAGCGGAGTGTGCACTGATATGAAACTTCCTGGCAGATTAAACCTGTGTGCTGGACTGAGACTTGAACTCGGGACCTTTGCCTTTTGCGTGCAAGTGCTCTACCAACTGAGCTAACCAAGCACAACTCACACCCCATCCTCACAGCTCTAATTTCGCCAGTACCTCGTCTCCTACCTTACGAACTTCACATAAGCTCTCCTGCGAACCTTGCAGAACTAGCACTTCGGGAAGAAAAGATATGGTGGAGACATGGCTTAGCCACAGCCTGGGGGATGTTTCTAGAATGAAATTCTCACTCTACAGTGGAGTGTGTGCTGATATGAAACTTCCTGGCAGATTAAAACTGTGTGCCCGACCGAGACTCGAACTCGGGACTTTTGTCTTTCGCGGGCAAGTGCTTTACCAACTGAGCTACCCAAGCACGACTCACGCCCCTGCAAGGTTCGCAGGAGAGCATATGTGAAGACATGGTGTCTGTATGTGTGTGGTTGGATATGTGTGTGTGTGTGTGTGTGTGTGTGTGTGTGTGTGTGCGAGTGTATACGTGTCCTTTTTTCCCTCTAAGGTAAGTCTTTCTGCTCCCGGGATTGGAATGACTCCTTACCCTCTCCCTTAAAAGCCACATCCTTTCGTCTTTCCCTCTCCTTCCCTCTTTCCTGATGAAGCAACCTTGGGTTGCGAAAGCTTGAAATTTGTGTGTGTGTTTGTGTGTTTAAAAAAATTGTGCCTATCTACCAGCGCTTTCCCATTTGCTAAGTTACAGCATCTTTGTTTTTTATATATATTTTTCCCATGTGGAATTTTTCCCTCTGTTTTTTATGTCATTAGCAGAGTGATAGGATCAATTATAATTATGAGATTGCTGTTAAAAATTGCTGGGGTAGGCTGTATGCCACAAGAAAGCAGTTTACCACAAATACAATAAATAATTACAGAGAATTAGGTTGCATGTAACAGCACATCATAATATATGTCAGTACATCAGTAGTTCCAATTTTGTGCCTGTAAGTTGTAGATTAATTATAGTAAGTGCATTCCTTTTGAAAAGAAAATAGCATTGATAATATGTGATTGCTGAGAACAGTATATCATTGTATTAAGTATATGCAGAAAATATTACAAGCAGCAGTGCATATGAATAAACACCCAAAGTTTGAAATTACATTGACAATAGGTGATTGTAAAGGAATATATTGCATATAACAGTATATCATTATATTGAGTCTAGACAGATCAGATTAAACAGCTTATTATAGTATGTACCGTATCATGTATAGGCAGTTGTCAAGCAGTTTACAAGAAACAGTAATTGTTAGCCTTTCAGAAATCTATTTTCATGGAAAAATTATGTCAGTTTTCAACTGTTGAAATGTGCATAGATATAATGACTATAACACTTGTAGAACCAATCGTCCTCATCTCTTTACAAGTCAAAGTCTGACTTTAGAACAACTGAGCCGACATGAACATTTGAGGTCAGGAAACCACAAGGACGGATAAAGGGATTTGCCCACAGTAACTGTCAAAGGCACCTTGTTCTCGTAGCTGGAAAGTCGTCATCCCAAATTTTTCAGCATCTTCTTGTAGAGACTGAGAGTCACCATTGCCACTGTAGAACCATATTTACATTGGCAAATTAAGTACCAGCAGGTTACTTCCAGGACACATACTGCTCAACAACTAGTTGACAGATTTCTCGTTGGTCGTCACCACATTAGACATGATGTAGCAACATCAGATCAGACAGTAATTAAAATTGGACACAGATAAGGTGTAAATTCCAACATAGGTTGAAGCCAAGGATAAAGGATAAAGTACTAGTGGTTAAATATGAATGGGTTAATACTAGGGGTAAAATGGTTAGTTCAGCCACTCTAAAGGTATGATAAATATATATTCCCTCATCAGCTACATGTTAATGAATCAACTAGTTTTCATTTTAAAGTAGATGTCTGCAAGAACCATAACTATACCATGAAAACAAGTCTTCAGTTTTTTTAATTTTTCTTTTTTTCTTTTTTTATACTTTTTTAATTTTTTGCTCATTATACATGAATCATTAGTGGTCATCACAGTATTTTCAATAAGACATTGAAGAAAATTAACCAGTTTTCATTAATAATCAGATAATAAGCTAACATTTGTATGTACTGAAAAACCTGGACTTGCTGTAACATACAGCAGTATTGAACAGTTCAGACTTGTGCAGACATTGTGACAAAGAACACCTCATATCTATACTAAGGAGAAAGCATGACTTGTACAGATACCAGACATGTAGCAAACAGCATTGCTATTTTATTGTAATAGGATGGCAAAAGAATAATTAAATATGACTAGCAATGGTTTTGTCACTGAAGTGGTAGAAAATTACATGAAAATAAAACTGTGTGAATCTTAAATCCTCGGAATCAGAACATTTCTGTCCCAATAACTATCTTGAACATAAGATTCCATTTTCTTCATGCTCCACAGATGAATTACAGAAGTAATACAAACATAATAAATTTCTTTCTGATAAATGTTCCCTTTCCGATTACATATTAGATCAAATACATGTTAAGGACAAGATCATGACAAACTATTTTCATACTTATAGTAAATCAACGTCAATCCAGTGACTTTCACATAATTGGTATAGTAATATGACCAACCAAATGAGAACACAAATATAAGGCTACAAACAGTCTCACCTAATTGTAATCACATCGCAGTTATAAAGTAATATTACATTGCTATAACAGCACAACAGATATAAACATTTTCTCCACTTTTCACAAAATCATCAGCACAATGAGATTATAACTTTATCAGCACAAGGAGAATAACTGTATAGACATCATGAGTAAATATTACACCAACTCTCCTCAAAATTCATGGTCTGGTTGAATCATTAAACCACACACTATTAAATGTGCCTAAAGTTTGTACTCATTTCCAGATAACCAGAAAAAAACAGCTTGCTCAGTATAAAATACATGCACCATTTCCATTTGGCATCGAGTCTCTAACTACTCGTCCAAATCAGAAAGTGGAAGAGGGTGAGTTTGTACAGATAAGTAAGAGAGGATGTGACTTGAAAAGGAAGTCACACCAGCTCGGAGCCTTGGGTTCGCCACCACCAATTTGCAAAAAGAGCTTGCAACCTCCTGAGGAAAATTTCGTTAGAATGATCTGAGGTTGTCATCATTTGAAACAGCATCTGTTCTTACTGTCCTCGCACAATTGTTATGCTTGTCACTACATGTTTCATCAGAATTCATAGCTTTGATAGAATCTCACAATATTTTTGAACATCATCTCTCACATATTTAATATCCATACCACACAAACAGTCAGTCACATCATCTGCTTTTTCATTGAAGGTTACATGTAATAAATCCTGTTCCTTTCACATTGAATGACCATATACTAAATTACTACGTTCATATTTTACTGGTACACAGTAGCAAATCATTACACGATCAATCTTAATAAAAAATGCGTATCATTTTGAAAATACTGGTTACCAATAATAATTGAAATTGGTGTTGTTTTGTTCTTCCACACTCTAAGATAAGTGCCTGGTCAAGATATAGACTTGTGTCTTACAAATTGCACACTGTATACTCTAGGATAGTAGAAGGATCCCAACTGCTCTTATTAACTAGACAGGATAGTAAAAGGGGAGTAATTCCAGAAGATAAATATGGAGTCACTGGCTGGGGCAAGGCACCATATGCCACATGGTGTATCTATGAAAGTACCACAGATCCCCTACCTGTTAAATTTGACCACAAACCTACTAAAAAATCTTTCTGAGAGGATGTTCACCCCCCAGATTTTGCCTTGGCTATACGGTACACAGAATGTATTCTCAACTATTTCAACTCCTCCAATTACTATTTAATTCATAATTTATGATGGAGATAAGAATTCAAAAAAATGTTCTAATATTCAGTGATAACAAAAAATGAAAATAAATTTCCTCTTATTGGTTATTTCCCTTTCACTTGGTTAAAGTACTCACTGTAGAGTTTGCTAAAGTATACAGTATGATCGTGACTGTGTAAAGTAAGATGCATGACAAATAAATTTCCAATGGTGTATCAAATATCAAAGGACAAATATCATGATGCTAAACGGGGGATCAAGGTTGTCTGCACAACAATAACAACAAATTCAAATGGTCCTACATAAAATAACAACCCCCCCCCCCCCAATCTATGCCAGGTAAAACATACACAAATGTTCAAATATACCCTTTCCAACCCCCACTGTATGATTAGACAAAATATAGGTATAAATATGCAAATATTCTCACACAAAATAAATATGAATATAACCTACAAAAGATATTTTACAGTACTAGCTTCATATGTGTTAAGTTATCCGATTTCTCACATGTCAGTGTTTGCATTTGCAAAAAGCAGTGGACATTAATTGAGCTTTTCATGAGTTGTAATTTTCTTTCAATTAGTATCTTTTTTATTATTGGGTCAGAATATTCATAACGTGTCTTAACAAGGTGTACAGCATGGGTTTGTCTGTGTGGCATAGAGTATACATTCTTCAACACAAGCTTACTATTTGCTGGCTGTTTATTCGGTTTTGTCATACTTTCATTAACTGGGTAATTGTTTTTGCAAAGCTCCATCAAATCTGTCTGCAAACTACTGATTTCAACACACGCACTCCCTTCCTTCACTACTTGTACACATTCACTAATTGAGTTACCATTAAATGCCTGTTTCAAATTTCTAAAACAACTTTCCTTTCCTAAATGCACATTTTGACAAATTTCCTTTATGGTTTCAAACTTTTGGCCACTATTGTTACATCTGTCACCATAGGCATTAATTATTTTCACCACTTTCTCACAATCATTACCTTTTACTAGAGGTTCTACACATTTACTAATCATATTACCACCACGAGACTGTTTCATATTTTTCACAGTAATTTTATCATCTGAGTACACACTTTGACAAATTTCACTTAATACCTTACACTTTTGATCACCTTACTGACATTTGCTACTATAGTCATTGACTACACTTATTACTCTGTCACTAATTAGATCTTCCTTTCCATTTTCACAAACACGTTCAGACACAACATCACTGACATCAACTGGTAACATTAATCTATCAGACACTGCTCCACTGGTTTCTAACTCATTACTCGAACACTCACCAGAAATTCCAGAATCATTCAGCATCAAATCATCAACTTTAACTTCTACATATAACTTCTGTAAGTAACATATCATCATCAACATCATTATCATCTGAATAATTCTCATTAGAAACATTATCATCACATTTAATATTATTTTCAACACCAAACTCATTTCTCTCTTCACACTCTTCAACAACCTCAACACTGTGACTACTGTATTCTACCACATCCTCATTTTCCTGTTTATTATCTACTGTAATTTCATATGGAATTACTCTGTCATTCTCACTTCCATTGCCCAGCACATGAACATCAGCTTCCACACATACAGCTCCAGTGTCAGCATTTTCACTCATTTCACAGTCAATCAACATTCTCACTAAATCATACTCATCAGATCTGTTCTCATCACTATCAACAGCTACTACTGCATTACTATTGTTAAAGAAATTTGTCAAAGTGTTTTCTTCTAATTCAAAATCAGATTTTTTACTTTTTTGTTCATCTTTGTTTTCAGATAAAAAAATTTCCCAAAATTCCCTATCAAACTTCATTCTACTCACTTCAGGTTGTATTCTGGGTACAAAATTATGGTATGTTCTATTTGTTCTGCCCCTTCCCCTTCTGAAATTATTACAATGTGCCTGATTGTAATTCCCATGTCTATTTGCCCCATTTCGCCAGACTCCGGAAGAGGCAGGTCTTAGTTTACCAGACCATTACTTCTGTTTTCAAAATTGTTACTATTGCTTCCCTGATTTTGCCCCCACTGCCTATTTCTTGGTTCGAAATTCTTGTTCTCAGATCTCTGCCTATCATTCCTCTCCCCATATCTTCTGTCATCATTTCTAAATCTGCTATTGAAATGATAATTGAAAGCTCTGTTATTGTTATTCCCGCTATCGTCAGATCTGTCATTACATCTGTCATTTCTCTCCCATGCTAAATCCAATTTATCTATATATCTAAGGAATTGTTCAATTGTATCATCAGGTCCATAGACAAGACTCCACTGTACCCTATTCGGTAACCTATGTTTTAGGGCATCTATTTGGATCATTTCATTGTGGTTTATCAATATGTACTAATGTTCTTAACTGTTGTTCACAAAAAGTTTTCATGCATCCACTACCTGGTTTGAAATTTCGCCCACTCAAAAATTCTGACTTAGTTGTAGCTTGTTTAATTTCTGACCAGAATTTGTTCATGAAAGCTTGTTCTATCTCATTAAACGACATTGCAGGTTTGATTGTATCTAAGAACTTTTTAAAAAATTTAATTTTCAAATTATTGCTCATTTTATCAGTCAAGTTGTCTTTAACATGGAACATGAAATCTACTGGATGTTTATTGCCTTCCCCTGAAAATGTTTTTTATGTTTACATTACTCCACAATGGACTGTAAACACAGAAAGATTTCACAGCAATGAATTCTTTGATTTCTTGAAATTTAGAATTGCAGTTCGAAATTTCACCTAAACAAATGTCTACGTCTTGTTTTAACTCTGCGAAATTATCATTTGTAATTTTAGTGAAATTTTGTATATTTTGATCTGTTTCTGTGAATTTCTTTACGAAGTCTTTGATGAGTTTTTTCTATTGTAACACTTCTACAGTGGCAACTTGTTTGAAATTTTCCACAGAATCTAGCCTGTCTTCGAATTTTTGGTTTTCCTGTTTTAAGGTAACAATTTCCCCCTCTATTGTCAACATGTTTCTGGAATTTTCGTCTACTTTTTTCCCAGCATTTTTCTAAACTCTCTTTCGTCTCACGAATTTGGGTTCCATGGTTGTCTAACTTTTTACCGATAGAATCAAGCTTCTGATCAAAAACAGTTTATGTTCATCAAACAATTTTTCAGTTGGTTTTTTCTGTTCTTCCATCGATCTTTTTTGTTCTTCTATAAGTTGAACTAACCTATCCAAGGCTGATACATTAGGTTAAAATCCACGAAAGGGTGTACACACACTACTGCGGTCACTATCCTCTCCGATTTCATTTTCCTGATTAACTACATTATTAGCAGTAATACCTATGCTGTACGCCAAATTTCCATTAACCTCCCCATTATCATCAACTTGTCTATTGTTGTTAACCTCTCTATTATCCTCCATAATGACAAAGCAGACAAAAAAACAGTTTCCAAAAGTAAAAATTCAAATAAATTTTGTACTTACAAACAGTTGGTTCTCCAAGTTGCGTTTTCACATACGTACACTTTGTAGTGTTACGTTCTTCTTTGTCCTGTTCTCGTAAAAATGGAATATTATTTTAACAAGCAGGTTAACTCTGAAAGAAAATACAAAATTAGTTTACAGATTTACACTGTATCCCAGATCCTCTACCAATTATAACATTCTTACGAGTTGTTTCACTCATAGTATCTGGCAATCTGTCACAGCATAAGTCCTGAAACAGTAACTGTAAGAAAAATAACTATAAAGTTATTTTTTAAATAATTAATCCTGTTTTTTGTTACCACTGAACATTTATTATAATCTCAAATTAATTAAAAGCATCTTGACAAATCTGAAACAAGTTGTAATATACTTACAATAATGAAATAAATCATGCACAACAAACTACATGCTTTCTGTATAAAATCCAAAACCAGACTGACTCACTCTGCCAACATGGCAGTCAATATAATTTCTTAACAATCCTTGACATTGTTTAAAATCATTTTTTGATTAATTAACAATTAAAATTTACACATAAAAATTGAAAATACATATATAAACATATGTCTGCTCAGGACAGTAAGTACACTATGATATTAGTACATGTCTGTTATTTCATTTGAGAATAAACTCTCAAATAAGAAATTGCAATAATACATTTATATTTTTTATTAATTACTAGAGACTCCCATCATGGCAATTATTCCCTTCATTTACAGAGCTTCTACACTTTGAACTGAAATAGATTAAACAGTTATTTTTTCAGTTATAAGTTTTTCTAGGTGAGTTACATATTTTGTTTACATGTGCAATCCTGAATTAGACTGGGAAATGTTCATTTTAAATAGGTCTTAATGGGCTGTTATGTTTCAAAGGCCACCTACTTTGTACCTCAAATCTCCCTTTTTGGGTCTTCTTGATTCTCCATAACTATTTAAACTCATTGGTCTCGAGATACAATTTAGTCTTAAGTTTGTGGGAAATGGGGTATGGTAGTGTGACAGCAGAATAGTGACACAACACAGAGATACGAGTTCCCCACTGTTTATTAGTAAGCACATGTACGCAACGTGTGTATCTGTTATAAGCATAATAGTTCCCACTGCATCATGGGACAATAATCCTCCATTTACTGAGCCAGAGACACTACATCGCCACAGAGCCCCAGCCCCCCGTAGTGCAGAGCACATGAACAGAGGCTGCAGCAGGGTGTCATCTGTCTGACTGAGGTGATGTAAGTGTCTTTGTGATGGTGGATGGACTGGAAGACATGTCATAGTTAGCAAGGTGTTTAGGGAATGCCCAAAGAGCGAAGTCGACAGTGGGGCCAACGGGTTGCTGCCGGTGGCATTAGCAGATGATAAAGTAGTCTCAGAAGTGTTTTATTTATTTATTTACTCATCAAGTTCCGTAGGACCAAATTGAGGAGCAAATCTCCACAGTCACGGAATGTGTCAATACATGAAATTACAACATAAACGTAATAACAGATAAAAATAAATGTTCACGAACCTCAAAAAAAGTCAGTCCATAAGTTTCAGTAAACGCTATCAGCAATACAATAAAAATCAGCTTAATTTTTCAAGGAACTCCTCAACAGAATAGAAGGAGTGACCCATGAGGAAAATCTTCAGTTTCGATTTCAAAGCGCATGGATTACTGCTAAGATTTTTGAATTCGAGTGGCAGCTTATTGAAAATGGATGCAGCAGTATACTGCACACATTTTTGCACAAGAGATAATGAAGCCTGATCCAAATGCAGGTTTGATTTCTGCCGAGTATTAAACGAGTGAATGCTGCTTATTCTTGGGAATAAATTAATATTGGTAACAAGAAACAACAATAAGGAATATACATATCGAGAGGCCAATGTCAAAATAACCAGACTCATGAACAGAGGTCGACAAGAGGTTTGTAAACTCACACCATTTATTGCCCGAACCACCCATTACTGAGCCAAAAATATCGTTTTAGAATGGGAAAAGTTATCCCAAAATATAATACCATACAACAATAGTGAATGAAAATAGCAAAGTAGACTAATTTTCGTGTCGAACGATCACTCACTTCTGATACCGTTTGAATAGTAAGAATGGCAGTATTAAATCTTTGAACAAGATCCTGAACATGGGCTTTCCATGACAGCTTACTATCTATCTGAACGCCTAGAAATTTGAACTGTTCAGTTTCGCTTATCATATGCTCATTCTGTGAAATTAAAATGTCAGGTTTTGTTGAATTGTGTGTTAGAAACTGTAAAAACTGAGTCTTACTGTGATTTAGAGTTAGTTTATTTTCTACAAGCCATGAACTGAGGTCATGTACTGCACTATTTGAAACCAAGCCAATGTTGCATACAACATCCTTTACTACCAAGCCAGTGTCATCAGCAAACAGAAATATTTTAGTGTTACCCCTAACACTAGAGGGCATATCATTTATATAAATAAGGAAGAGGAGTGGCCCCAACACTGATCCCTGAGGCACACCCCACTTGACTGTACCCCACTCAGACCCCACATCACAGCCGTTATCAACATTGTGAATAATGACCTTTTGCTGCCTGTTGCTAAAGTAAGAGGTGAACCAATTGTGAGCTACTCCCCGTATTCCATAATGGTTCAACTTATGGAGCAATATTTTGTGATCAACACAATCTAATGCCTTAGTTAAATCAAAAAATATGCCAACTGTTTGAAACCTTTTGTTTAACCCATCCAGTACCTCACAGAGAAAAGAGAATATAGCATTTTCAGTTTTTAAACGACTTCTAAAGCCGAACTGTACTTTTGATAGCAAATCGTGTGGTATAAAATAATCAATTATCCTTACATACATAGCCTTTTCAATAAATTTTGCAAACACTGATGGCATAGAAATAGGTCTGAAATTATCTACATTATCCCTTTCTCCCTTTTTATAAAGAAACTGATCATTCCTAAAGGAACAATTACAAATGTGGCTAAATACAGGGCTAACATGTGCAGCACAGTACTTTAATATTCTGGTAAACACTCCATCATAACCATGAGAGTCCTTAGTCTTCTGTGATTTAATTATTGACTCAATCTCTCTTTTGGCTGTATCACAGAGGAGTATTTCAGACATCAATCTCGGAAAGGCATTTGCCAAAAAAGTTAAATGATTTCCTGTAGAAACTAAATTTTTATTTAATTCACAAGCAATGCTCAGAAAATGATCATTAAATACCATACATATATCTGATTTATCAGTAACAGAAATATTTTTACTGCGAACTGACTTGATATCGTCGACCTTGTGCTGCTGACCAGACACTTCCTTCACAACTGACCATATGGTTTTAATTTTATCCTGTGAATTAGCTATTCTTTTTGTATACCACGTACTCTTTGCCTTCCTAATAACATTTTTAAGCACCTTACAATACTGTTTGTAATGGGCTACTGTTGCTTGATTGTGACTACTTCTAACATTTTGATATAATTCCCGCTTTGTTCTACATGATATCCTTATCCCACTAGTCAGCTACCAGGCCTGCCCATTACTACTAGTACCCCATTTAGAATGTTCTAATGGAAAGCAACTCTCAACTCTTTAATTGTTGCTGGCTTTGTGGCTTGCAAAGCCTGCAGTGGTGTAAGCCAGAATGGCGATGGTGAGTGTAACGTCTAGTGACAAATAGGAGGTGAAACAGGAGTGGTGTAAGTGAAATTGTGTGTGACAGTGCTTGTACCTGACTCCTGGCTGTGTAATATGCAGTAATCATGAGGTCGATATCACATGCCGTGATGGGTATGTTGGCAGGTGGAAAATCATGGAGATGCACACACACATGGAAATTGACTGACAGGTGCATAGGAGGTGATGGGCCGACACTGTCTGTTGTGACAGGTCCTCTAAAGTCCTTGCTGGTTCACTGACACTGTTGTTTGTTTTCCAGCCATTTTGATATCAAAAGTGTTTGTATCACATTTCAACACTCGGTAAGGTCCTGTAAGTGGCAGTTGTACAGTGGATTTCACTGTCTCTGTACATAGCATCATACGAGAACACATGGCCATATCTTCATGAAAAAAAATTCATTGTCTCAGTGATGGGAGGGGGGCGGCACATGGATGTCTCGCATATGTGTGTGCACATGCACATCTAAGTCTGGTATATCCTGGTCTGCAGAGGCCATGTCATATGTTACCAATACAGTGGGTAGAGTGAGTGGCTCGCTGTATAGTATTTAAGTGAGTGACACATTGAGGTCATCTTTATGTGCTGTGTGAGTGTGCAGGAGAAACCATGGAATGGGCTCCACCCACAATTCTGAGTGACACTTGAGAGCAGGTTTCATCGTCCAATGCCACCTTTCCATGAGGCCATTGGATTGGAGGTGGTAGGCAGTTGTGTGGAACTGGTGGCATCCACATAAGTGGCCTAAGTCATTGAACAGTTGGGATTCAATCTGCCCACCTATATCTGATTTTAAGGAGGCTGGGCAGCCAAATCTGGCAATCCAAATTTTGATGAAAGTTTTTGCTAGTGTCCCTGCTGATATGTCAGAAATGGGCATGGCCTTCACCTATTGTGTCACATGAGCTGTCATTGACAGAATGTAATGGTAACCATGTGATTTGGGAGTGGCACTACAATGTCAGTGTGGTTGTGCTGGAATCATCCCTTTGGATCAGAAATACCAAATGGGGGCTGTGCATGGCAGCCAGTTTTTGCCTGCAGGTGCGGAATGAAGGTATTGGCCCATGTGGCACAATCCTTTTTAATGTTAGGCCAGACAAGTGGTTCCATGATGATGCACATGCCCATATGTGCAAGGCTGTGGGAACCACGTGGCCGCTATGGTTGCAGGTTCGAATCCTGCCTCAGGCTTGGATGTATGTGATGTCCTTAGGTTAGTTAGGTTTAAGTGGTTCTAAGTTCTAGGGGACTGATGACCTCAGATGTTAAGTCTCAGAGCCATTTGAACCATTTTTGCAAGGCTGTGGAGTAGGTCAAAATTTATCCTGCAACAAGGCTCTGGGATGACTGGTCCACACCTTTCATGTATTGCATATTGGCAGTGAACTGTGCTACAAAATCTGCATGGTAGAATCTCCTGGGTGCAGACTTTACCAACAGGTTGTGGAATGCATCTGACAATGGGCTGTGGTCTGTATATATGGTAAGGAGTATGTCCTCATCATCATCTTGAAAGTGATGAACTGTTTCATATATGGCTAATATTTCGCAGTCAAACGTGAAGCACTTTTTCTGGGTGTCAGTAAGTCTGTGTGGGAAAAACGTGAGCAGCTGATTGATTCTGCTGATCTCTTGCTGTAAATCGGCCCCAGTAACGTAATTGCTTGGCATCAGATGTGATAATTAGATGTGAATTGGGTGATGGGTGGGCGAGGGTCATGGGGTGTAACAGGTTCTTTTGTTTGGTCCAAGGTTCTCAGTATTTGTGGTGTCCAATCATGGTATCGTTTAACACATGCATTCTTGACACTGTGGTATCAAAGTATCAGGCCTGTGGTAGTAGGTTCCTGTAGAAATTTGTGACCACCAAAAAGCTACGCAGCTCTTGGTAGTTGTTGGGAGGTGGAAGAGGCATATGTGGTCAGTTTTCTCAGGAGTAGGATACACCCAAGATACACCAGATATGTCTATGTGGTGTCCTATAAAGGTCACAAGAGGTTGCCAATGTTGGCACTTGTCATCATTCATTGTGACCACATGAGAGGCCAGGTTATCATGACAATACACACGTAGTGGTCATGGTCTTGTGCATTTTGCGAAAAGATTATGATGTCATCTCAATAGACATAACAAAAAGGCAAATTGAACAGTACCCTATCAATAAATCTTTGCCATATCTGTGCCACGTTTTCTTTCTTTTTTTCCATAAAGCAAGTAGAGGAACTCAAAGAGACTGAATGCCCTGATTATCACAGTTTTGGCACATCTTCATCTGCCATTAGAATTTGCAGGTATGCTGCTTTGTGATCGAAGACGCTGAAAATTTGTACCCGGGCCAAGACATGGGAAAAATCGTGCACTTTCAGAGTGGGGTAGCTGTCAATGATTGTACAGGCATTGAGGTAGTGGTAGTAGCTACATACATGTCAAATACAATACTTTTTAGGAACTAGTTTAATTGTGGAGGCACAAGCACTGTCTGATGGCCTGGCTATACCAGCTTGCAAAAGTTGTTCACTGCAGCTTTAGCTGCTTTCAGTTTGTGGGAAGCTAGATGATAGACAGGAGGACATGGTGTGGTTGTAATGTGGTGGACTGTACTGTCCTGCACGGCACAGATTGTATGTGGTTTAATGGGGGAACATGGCATGAGTCCAGGAAGTGGGGCATGACATGATTTACCGTCACTATTAACGTCACACTGCATTGTCTCAGGAGTGCTCTCAGGAAGGGGTTCTGACACTTTACTAATCTGAAAAGTATCTGTAGTAGCAGCACCACAGTAGTGATCAGTGTCAAGATGACAAAAGTTGTCGAAACGCTACTAAGCCGCATGTAGTGATGCAGTGGCAGCCACAATTCAGCTCCATAGCTGTACATTGGTGAGGTGTGTGACCTCATTGTCGTAATGTAATGATGAGTACTCAGCTGCCCTTAAGCATAGCTGGTTGAAAAGTGCTTCACTTTGTAGCTTTGGGTTCAGTGGTGTGTCGAGTGGCAGCAGCATGACGGGGTGTTGCAGTGCCAGCAGGCAATGTAACACTGACCACACCATGGTTCAACTGCTGGCCACCCCATTGTAATTGTAGGGTGTGATTTAAATCTGGCAGTTTTTGGTAGTGCTGGTTCAACTGTCTCTGCCACTAGGCATGTCCATGGTATTTGCATATACGTGCTGAGGTCGAGCCTGATGTCTGCAGTTCCAGCAAATGTGATTACAATGTCACTGACCACATGCACTTGCGGTGCGATGGCAACAATACAGCAGCATGAGAGCAGGTGGTAGATAGCTTACATTGGCCCTGGTATCAAAGAGGAAAGACATGTGCAGGCACCTATCGTGGACGAATAGTCGGTGTTCTACCTTGGACAGATGCAGGGTTGTCTGCAGCACTGTACATCCTGCCCTGGTGTGGAACCAATCGTAGCATTGTGTGGTGGGCATGGAAGCAGCCAATGCACTTTGTCGGCACGGCTTTTGTTTACACTCAGAGTTGGGGCAGTGGCCAGCTGGGAGGGCGACAATTTTGGCCATCATTATAGGTGCCTTTCATCTACAAAATTGGTTTCAGTGCAGGCATGTCGACAGCAGTGTAGTGCTGTTCGTTGTCGATTACAATGTGGTGTTGTGACTATGCCTTCATCCTGTTGGAAAGCCGAAGTTTAAACTCCAGTGGTGCATCCTCAGCTAGCATCTCTGTTTGGATGTTCTCTGGCAGTTTTAGAAACCAATGTGCCCATAGTGAGTGGTCAGGCAATAGTGTTGGGTCAATAAAAACTCGCAAGTGGTGACAGAGCAAAGATGGAGTGCTGTTGTCCAAATTAGTCTGGTTGACGATGAGATGCAGCTGCTGCTCTCATCCATGTTAGTCATTACATTACTAGTGTCTTGGCAGTTTTGTACCTGTGAGAAGCCAAAATGTCCAAAAGCAAGTTGCTATGAGTATCCACACTGTATCTGTGGTGATTAAGAAGAGAACTTCTTGTCATCCCCAATGATGCCTCTGGCTGACATCATTGCTGAGGGCAAACCACACTGCTGGATAATTCATTTGGAACAATGGTAGTTTTGCATTGTGGTGGATGGTATGATGGTTCTCAGTGGTTTGGTTGTAAGGCACCATTGTGAGGTGGGTGTGGCCTGGAGTGGGAGACATGGGAGAGTTGATGTACCATTGTGAGGTGGGTGTGGCCTGGAATGGGAGACACGGGAGAGTTGATATGCAAGACGGGAAGGAATTGTGGCTCAAAATGAGCACAATGAAGCAGGTTATGATGCGGCATGGGAGGTGTCTACATCAAGTAGCGATGTGCATAGACTCGGGTGGGTGGCTGAAGAACAGCCGTACTTTCGAGTGAAGTTCTGGGGCCAGTGCAGTAGGTATGACTTTCCCTATGACAGATGTCTGAGATGGTGAAAAATGTTTGTGAGACTGTGCGTGAGGTCCTGACACCATAAAAAAGGGAGGTGTGGTCCATTTGTTATCCAGTAGCACTGTCTGTGTCTCATGCAGTTTATTTTGGATGTGCAGTTATTTAACATGTGGCTGATGTGGGTGTGACATCATTCAAGCCAGAAAGCAGTGGTATCTGACCTTGTTGAAGCGAGATCGTGAAAAACGTTCTCGTAGTCCATATACAAAGCATGGTGCTGGGCCGGAAGCAAGTCGGTTGTGGCAGCTGGGATATGAGTGACTTCATAATCTATCTTGTGGAACATGTGTTTAGTCATACAATGTTTTGTGCTGTGTGAAAGTCGAAGGCACTTAGATTAAAATTTGTTTTGGAATCAGGCATCCATTGTTTATTGTGACTCTGTGCTGCACTTTTGTTTGAAATACCAGGAATAGATTCACTTGGGGTCAAATCTGGAATGTTTATTTTGAAGTCACTTGGTAAATTCGAAACTTTTCATGGCACAGTTCACTACTTGGCATCAGTGGTGATATGAGGTTAGTCCAAAGATGCAATGAATGATGAAGAGGTTGTTGCTGCATAATTTTGCACTATAGTATCATCTAAGCCTTCACATATAGTAGGTGATTTCGCATATGGATTGTTCATGGAATTCATGAGCACCTGTTGAGAGATGTTGTTGACATTGCTGAAGAAATGATGAGGTCATACCATTTGTAATGGCAGCATTCTCAATGGTGTATCTGATGTGGCAGATTTTTGACTTAACAGCAAAATCATGGTGCTTCATGCAAATTTGGGGTCACCACTTTGGGAAATTGGGTACCAGCAGTGTGATAGCAGAACAGTGACACAGCATAGAGGTATGCTTTCCACAATATTTATAACTAAGCACATATACATAACACATGTAAGCATTACAATCATACAGAGAATATCAACTCCCACTGCCTAGTGGGGCAGGAATCCTCCATTTACCATGTTAGAGATGTTAGGCTGCCACTGTACAGCCAAGCTGTATTCTCTTCCTTTTGTTAGCAGTCTCCTCGTTTAACATTATTATTAAGTTATAAATACACAGTCTTACAAAACTATGAGGCATTTTGTGTAAACTGCCATCAAATGTTAATAGACAATGAAAATTTATGCATCTACTTCTAAATTGTTAAAATTAAATAATCTCCACCAAACAGGATGTTCAGCTACAATACCTGACAAAAGGGGCATTTCAACAGATAGCATAACATTTTGATTAAGCTTTTGTTCACTGTAAATTTCAACACTTTCCTCCACCATTGTAAGAGTAGAGCCTGAGATCGCAATTACTTCTTAGTCTTCATTTTGCCCCAAAACATTTAGTCAAATTGTACTGCCTGAGATCTGTTTATGTACCTTAGTAAATTTTTGGAAAATTCAGGATGGAATGTAACAATATTATGAGAAGGAAAGTTACTACTCACCATATAGCGGAGATGCTGAGTCGCAGACAGGCACAACAAAAAGACTTTCAAACAAAGCTTTTGGTCAAACAAGCCTTAGTTAAAAATAAATGACAGATCCCCCCCCCCTTCCACACACACACACACACACACACACACTACAGTGTGGGTACAGTTGCCTTACAAACACACACACACACACACACACACACACACACACACACACACACGCACACACACACACACACACACACACACACAAACAAACAAACACTATAGTGTGGCTACAGTTGCATTAGACTGCAGCCATGTGTGTGAGCTGCGTTTGCATGAGTGTGTGATCTATTTTTGACGAAGGCCTTACAGGCCGAAAACTTTATTTGGAGCAGTGTTTTTGTTGTGCTTATTTGCGACTCAGCATCTCCACTATATGGTGAGTAGCAACTTTCCTCTTCATAATATTGTTAGTAGATTTTTGTTCAGTAAAATCTATTGTCTGCTTGAAATCTTTATTTACATCTTTAAACTGCTTATTAATATCATTACTCACTTAGTCACACTGCTTAATAATTTCAGAATGTAACTATCCTGTTATAAAGTTGAAATGGGAACTGTGATTCAGATAATTAGTGTTTGTTTCTAGTTTTTCCTGATGTGAGTCAGCGAGGTGTTGATCTATCTTGTTATTAGTGATATCTAACTTGAAATCTGTTTCAGTAGTAGCCTGCTCAGCCACAACAACCTGGGTCTATATTTTTTCATTTAAGTCAGAGCTCGTTCCACCTATTTTATCATTTGTTTTATGTAACTTAGTATTTAATTTAGCACCCTTCTCATCTGTTTTCGTATAAAACTTCTTTAGATCTGCTTTTAAGTCAGCATTACTGCCCTCTAACATATCATTCAGTTCTTTAGAAAATATTTTAAAAATACCTTTTAAATGCTCCTCCATAATAGTAGACAGCATTGGAATCACCAGAATTAGTCACGTAGCTCACTGTGTCAAGTTGCTGAAGGCAAACCAGGTCACTACATGTGGTGAAACTGGATTGTTGTAGGTTGGTCAGCAGATGCCATTGATTCTGATAGTTGCTGGTAAGCTCAGTTGCTGGCCACCAATCTCCCTATTCAATAACTTAATAATCTTCTATGATTGATCCTGTGCTAAAAACTTTTGATTGTCGCATATCAACAAAATTATTTTTTCTTAAATGTTTGACTTTCGGTGCATGTACGTACCTGCTCATTTCTTCATAATGTTGCATTGCTTACTCAGTTGTCAATAACGACAGTGATAACTTGCCAATAAAACTCCTATTAAAATTTCAACTTGTACTTGATTACTTTCCAACTTCCAATTGTTATTAACAGTTTGATACAGTTATAGCATTAATTATTCCAGATCATATCACCGGGGCACCAGGATGCAATGCTCCTGTTATGTTACTTGTTTTTAAAATATTTATTTTTTGTGTATTGATATATTGATTATACCTTGACCATTATTGTGCAAATCTTTCGACTCCTTTTCTGCTACAGTCTTCAATGATGCTGGAAGAAAGGGTTTTCAAGATAACATTAAATTTTCGTAAATATATAAGAAGAGTTTCTTCAACAACAATCTATGTATATTCTTCAATAACCATAAAAGAAGTTCTTCTGCACGAAACGTTCTTGATACAGGAACATTGCCTATCAATTTCTCTCTAGATATGACATATGAGTGTCATGAATCAGATTTTACAATATTCTGCTGTTTCTTCACAGATCCTTTCCATCACTGTTACACTGAAGACATTTATTCTGGGCTTGCCACGCTACTCCAACTAGCACTTTGATGCATAGAACATGCACAAGTGCCCATGTAGGTATTTCATCATGTGGAGTCAAAAGCAATCATTTCCCCGCCGTGAAGAAACTGCATCCATCAGTATACTCACCACACACAGATGTACATAGTAAAACTGCACAACAGTTGTGCTCTCCTAAATATCAAATCATTATGTCAGTATTATAAAAAGGATAGTTGCTACTCACAAAAGGACTGTCACAAAATGACTTTTTGCCAACAAGGCCTTTGTCAAAAACAAACTCAAACACACACACACACACACACACACACACACACATTCAAACACAACTCACATATACATGACCACAGTCTCTGGCAACTGAAGCCAGACTTCTGCTGCCAGAGAGTTCGGTCATGTGTGTGAGTATGTGTGTGTGTGTGTGTGTGTGTGTGTGTGTGTGTGTGTGTGTGTGTGTGTGTGTGTGTGTGTCTATTTTTTTACAAAGGCCTTGTTGCCCAGAAGCTCCTTTTGTGACACTCTTTTTATTGTACCTATCTGTGACTCAGCATCTCGGGTAGGTGTTGAGTAGCAACTATCCTTTTCATAGCATTGTTACACTGCATCCTGGATTTTCCATTACTAAATCATTATATATTTTATAATTCACAAGCATTATTCATTCTCTGTCAGAGTGATATGTAATACCACAGAATGTACTACAAATCCTGTGTATCACTCCTGTAAGGACTGTGAGGACTGTACGCAACATGCTGTGTCTATACACAGTACTTCTGCCAGGGGATAGGCAGAATGTTTGTAATCAGTGTTTTTTTGTTTGGCCTGTAATGTTACATATGACAAA
Organism: Schistocerca serialis cubense; assembly: GCF_023864345.2. NCBI lineage: Eukaryota > Metazoa > Arthropoda > Insecta > Orthoptera > Acrididae > Schistocerca > Schistocerca serialis. The sequence goes on from NC_064642.1 coordinate 62,015,113, forward strand.
CAGACCACTTGTGTCATGATTTAAGCACAGCTAGGCAATCTGATGATGTTAAACAAACAAAACCAGTTGTAACACAGTAAATGTATAATACTACAGATGAGATGGTTTTCATTAGTCATTAACAATGCTTGTCCACACATGGCAAACGTCTCCCGGGATCTTTTGAGTGATATTGAACCACTCTGGCAGCCAGCAAGATCCTCAGATCTATCCTCAATAAAACATTTATAGGGCCAGTTTGGATGTCAACTCCATTCCATTGCCAGTATCCTGGATACCCAGGACCTGTCAGTTCCTTCCAAGTGCTGCTAGTATCCAGGATACTGAGGATCAGTTGCAACACTTTGGCAGCTGGGCAGCAGCTTGTCTCAGGGGAAGATGCAGTTGCTTTATGGCAGGCACCCTTCCCCACTTTATGTATTTAGGCCAGATGGGGTGCAGTGTTATACTTAGAGGTGGGCCCATACTGCCAAGTTCTACATAAATTGGTTAAGTTTTGCAATCACTAAAATTACATCATTTATTCTGTTGGCCGATAAAGTTTCATTACATTTCCTCCTCCCTTTATGAGCACTTTTTTTGTCAGATAATGTATCTAGACTAAAAATGGAAATCACTTGTTAACAGAATGATAAATTGTAATATCCACAGTATACAAACCTCTATTTGAACAACATGTATATAAATATAATTATTTGTTAATTATGAGTGTAGTTGTGTAAATAACATGAAAATGGCAACCACTTACTACAATTAGAGAAGCAGAAGATTCTTTCCAATGTAGTGGCTTTCTTCAAATTCTATTTTGCCTTTGTAAGCATAACTAGTTCACAAAATTTTCATTGTAATTAATTTCTGATCAGTGTACCAAATCAATTCCTGACCATCTATTATCGTGACTTGTTCCATAACCCTGATGCTACTGCTATATGATGAGAACAATGGAACACAATAAACTAATCACCATCCTCTTAGTTATATCATTCCAATCATTTTGACATCCATGGACAGAAACAAATAATTTACTGTTTCCTGTACCTTTAATATACAACAAGAGAGACACTATGTTGAATTGACTACTGCATCAGATTCAAACATTAGGACTGGACAGCAAACTGTCACACTGATATGCCAGTAGTTAAAAAAATTGAAATACAGTTTAAAATCGGCCTCATCCTCTGAGGTAAGAATATTATTGAATGTTACTAACATTGTATCTTTTTTCTGGTTGATAGCAATGTACCACAAAAAAGAAGTAGACATCAAAGAAGGAAAAGATCATGGAAAGAGTGACAGCAGTAAGAAACAAGTAAGTCTGTGTTGCATTTTTAATCCAAATTACAACCCATTTTTCTAAATCACAGTTACTGCACCTGGCAGTATTATATAATTTGTAAAGTCTGCTATTAATGAGGTCTTTCCTAAAAAAAACTGACTGTAAATAATGGAAGGAGTAAAGGTAACAGCTCAGTATATAGTCAAGATGTTTAGTCATCTGCAAGCACATAAACAAGACTGAGAACCTTGCTTGGCTTTCAGCTGAATCCCTCTCCAGAGCTAACACAACATGCACATACACACCAGCATCCCAACTTGATTAGGTTAAGGGGAAAAAGGAGGGGCTTGGGAGGGAAGAGTGGCTGACAGCTGGGAGGGAGATGTGGTAAACACACAGGGTAGTTGTAAGCAGCATGCAGTGACATAGTGGAGTGGATCGAGGGGGAGAGATTGAACGAGGGAAGAAGATGACAAAGCTAAAGTCAGGTGGGAGGGGTAGACGTGTGTGTGTTAACAGGGTCTAGTACTATGTGAGGCCAAGAGGATTAATATATGTGTTGCAAGGATAGTACCCAATTATGTAACTTAGAGAAACTGCTCTTGAGGAAAGGAACCAGATAGCATGTATTATGAAGCAGAAATTGACATCAAGCATGTTGTGCTCAGTAGTGTGTTCTGCCTCTGGGTGATCAGTTCCACTTTTTGGCAAGGTATCAGGTGACCATTCAGATGGATGAGCAACTGATCCATGTTCATGCCCACATAAAATGTTGGGCCCAAGTTACAGCAGAGTTTGTATGTGATATGACTGCTTTCACAGACAACTCTGCCCCTGATAGTATAGGATATGCCATTGATATGACTGGAGCAGGATGTGCTGGTTGCAAACCTTGCACCTGAGTCAGCTACAGGGGTATGGTCAATGTGGAAAGAGTTTGGGAGTTGGTAAGGTTTAAGGAAGGACTAGGATATGTTGTAAATTGGACAGATGGCAGAATACCCCTTTGGGGGAACTGAGAAGGAATGTGGATAGGATGTTCCTCATTTCTGGCCATGCTGATATTTAGTCAAGCATTGGTGAATGATGTGGTTAAGTTATTGTAGTTGGAGGTGATATTGTACATAAATCATGGTGTTCTTATGCAGATGTTCATAGGGGTGATCAGACAATTAAAGGTATATGTGAATATGGCACAGGAAATATATTTTCAGACTAGGTTTAAGGGGCAAGGCCTCCCTATGAAGGCCACGGTAAGACCTTTAGCATACTGGGTAAGGAGTTGCTTGTCAGTGCAGATGTGTTATCCATTTATAGCCCCAACAAATAAGAGAGATTTTTCTATATGGAAGGTATGACAGCTGTCAAAATGCAGTTACTGTTGATAGAAGATACTGTTGTACGGTCGTATGAACTGGGAGAGGCACAGTTCAGTGCTGGATTAGGTTGGCTTTGGTCAGAGGGATTGGTGGCAAAGAAGTTTTTCCATTGCAGGGATTGGGAGAGAGAGGGAGACAGAGAGAGAGAGAGAGAGAGAGAGAGAGAGAGTAGTTCACCGTCAGCCATACACCCAAATTTAACCATGATGGACTTGTCGAAGATCTATTCTCCTTCTCCCGATCCCTGCAGTGGAAACACTTCTTTGCCACCATCGCCTCCAACTTAAAGCAACCTAATCCCAACATTGAAACCTGCCTTTACCAGTTCATATGAACATCCAGCCATGATCTTAACCCTTCCCACCCAACCACCCCTGGTCACCTCACAGGAATTCCTTCAGCCTCACCATCCTTCCTCAAGACCTTTCCTAAGAACAACAATATTTCAGCAAAAGAAAGGGCAGTCACACACAGCCTCAAAACAGACCCTCACCTAATCATTGCACTTGCAGACAAAGGTTCCACCATTTTCAATCTGAATCACAGTGACTACATGGCAGAAGGCCTCTACCAATTGTTTGACTCTTCCACCTATAAACGCTACCAGACTGATCACATCCCAGGAGTCCAACATAACCTCCAATCCCTGCTTAAAGCCTAGGCCCTGCCCAGAACCTCTTCCCTGAATCCATTTCCCTCCTGATCCCTATGATACCCTTCATGCCCACCTTCTACATGCTCCCCAAAATTCACAAACTCAGCAATCGTAGACACCCCCATCATAGCCCCCACTCAAAGAATTTAAGCCCTCATTGACCAATGCCTCCAACCAGTTGCCCAAAATCTAACCTCCCACATCAAAGATACCAACTACTTCCTCCATCAACTCTCCACCATCCCCACATCTTTACCTCCTGGATCTCTACTCCTCACCATCGGCACTGCTTTCCTATACACCAACATCCTGCAGACCTCTGGTCTTGCCACTGCTTAACACCATCTCTCCCAACACCCTTCAGATTCCAAACCCACTGTCTCATTTCTTATACATCGTACTAACTTTATCATAAAGACGACTACTTCTCCTTTGCAGCTATGGGCATCCATACGGCACACTCCTAAGGCAACCTGTTTATGGGCTATCTACAAGAAACCTTCCTATCCTCCCTATCCTCCTAAGCTCGTAGTCTAGTTTAGGTTCATTGATGATATCTTCATGAATTGGACTCCTGGCCAAGACATACTCTCCTCATTCCTTTTCAACCTCAACACCTAGTCTCTCATCCATTTCACCTGGTCTTCCTCAATCCAGAATACCACTCCTGGATGCAAATCTCCTCTTTTCTGATGGCTCCATCCACATCTCTGTCCACATTGAATCCACCAACCACCGACAGTACCCACACTTTGACAGCTATCATCATTTGCACACCAAAAAGGCCCTCCCACACAGCCTGGCCACCTGGAGATGGCATATCTGCAGTGACAGAACTCCTTTGCCCAGTATGGTGAAGGTTTCACAAAGGCCTTCACTGACAGGCAGTATCCCCCAGACCTGGTCCACGAACAGATTTCCCATGCCATATCCCCACACACTGCCAATCATCCCACTCTCCCCAAGAACTAGCTACAAAGGAGCACCCCACTTCATCATCCAATACCACCCCAGAATGGAACAGTTATCTATCATTATGCCCTGAAATGAGGGGCATCCTACCCAATATCCTTCCCACCCCTCCCAAAATGGTGTTCCATCACCCACCCAACCTCCACAACATCCAAGGCCATCCCTATGACACCCCCAATCCCAGCCCTTTGCCACATGGATCATATGTCTATGGAAGACCTAGGTGCAAGATGTGCCCGATCCACCCATCTACCACTTCCTATTCCAGTCCTGTCACAGGCTTATCGTACCCCATCAGCAACCGGGTCACCTGTGAAAGCAGCCATGCACATACCAGCTCTGTTGCAATCATTGCACAGCTTTTTCTGTTGGTATTACTACAAACTAGCTGTCTGTCAGGATGAATGGCAAACTGCCAAACTATGGCCAGGAGGAAAGTGGGCCAAGCTGTGGCACAACATGCAGCTGAACATAACATACTTGATTTTACTGGCTTCTTCACAACCTGGACCATCTTGATTCTCGCATTAACCACCAGTTTTCCTGAAATTTGCAAATGGGAGTTACCCTTATAACACACAGTCTGTTCTCCCAAAATTATCTCAGCCTCAACCTATAATAACCTACTGTCCCCTGCACCCTCTATCCAACAGTTTCCGCCCCTCTGTTCTATTACCTCCTCCCAATTCATGTCCCGTCACACTCACTATACAGCACTCTCTGCCAATACATCCACCAGTCTTTTCCACTTTCTACTTCTCTCCTTTTCTCACACCCCTTCCCTCTGCCTCCTCCAAAGCCTCATGACACTGCATTTGGCAGCCTTGTCCTGCCACCTTCTAGTCCTTGCACACTCCACCAGATGGCACTCTTCTCTCCCCAACCTATACACTGCTATCCCTCCCCCTTCCCCGCTCCACTACAGATTGCTGCTTTCATTCAGTGCTTGTTCAGTGCAATAATTGCAGTCTGGCTAGAGATAGAGGTCATGTGTGCATGAGGTATGCCTGTTTATGTGAACATGTGTGTTTTCCTTTCTTTTTTGAAGAATGGTTTGGCCAGAAGCTCAGTGTGTAATAGTCTTTTTGTTCTTTCTGTCAGCAACTCAGCATTTCATCTTTATGGTGAGTAACAAGCTATCCTTTTCATAACTGTTCATTTCCCTGTCCAAATTTTCTAGCCTACCTGTCCAATTAAGGGTGCTTACATTTCATGCTCTGACCCACAGAATGCCAGTTTTGTTTCTCCTAATGATGTCATCATCTTGAGTAGTATGCTCCTGGAGATCTGAATGGGAGAGTATTTTACCCAACAGAATACCATCATCATTTAACCATACAGCAGAGGTGCATACCCTTGGGAAAAATTGCAGCTGTAGTTTCCCCTTGTTTTCAGCAGATCATAGTACCAGCACTGCAAGTTCATTTTGGTTGATGTTACTAGGCATCCACATTCATGCCCCTGAAACTATTGAAAAGACTGCTGTCCTTCTGCAGGAACAACATATTTGTCCGGCCTCTCAACAGATACCCCTCCGTTGTGGCTGCACACGTGGTATGTGTATCAGTATTGCTGAGGTGCAAACCACCCCATCAATGCAAGGTCCATGGCTCACAGACTGTAAGTATATTTCACATGTTTACTGGTACCCCACCATCAATCAGTTCTGCAGGGAATACTTTGGAAATCACATCATCATGATTTTTCATAAATGTTTGATATTTTTTCTCCTTAGTTACTTGTTTAACAAGACTCTTTACTGTGTTCTACCATAACTGCAACTAAATTAGGCTGTTTGCTACATTTTGTCAGGTGAAGCAAGATGTAATGTGTCAACTATAAAAGAAATGTAGGAGTCTCTCAAAACTTGTCACTGTTTAAAATTCTCTTAATAAAAATGTGTAGCCCTCTTCAGGAAATTAAATAACTAATTTTATTGCCATTCTAACTGATTCTGGAATCCAGAATATTATTATATTAATGAAGAGGTGAAAACAAATACTTTCCAATAGATTTTCTCTCTCCACTTTAATGTTCTGTAAAATTCAGCAATAATTACAGTAATTTTCATGCCATGCCATATCTTTCTTATTTCTGTCCCTGTATTCAAGTTCTTATGTCCCAAATATAAAGCCTTTTCTTTGCCTCTATTATTAAAATTTCTGTGCGTATTTTCTCTATATCTAGAGGACAAATTGTGGAAAACACTTGCAGATACATAAACAGAACTGAGTGTGCAATACTACCTGTTGTCATGAGGCCATTCTGCTCTCAATACTGAGTGCCATTAGGTGGCCCCTATTTCTACACCTGTGAACTGTGCAACTGATTCTCATGGACCACTGCACTGTGGCTGTCACTGCACATTTTCCATCTCACTATGGATGATTTGGATGGCAAGTCGCAACATTGTGCAGCCAGACTTCTACCCTGTGTGAACTGCTACATATAACCACATGCTATAACTGTGTCCATCTACCAATCAGCTGCCATTCCACAAATATTCCACTCTTGTGAACCCAGCCTAATACAGGGCTGTAGCTGGATTGACCTTTATATACAAAGCTGCTTCTGATACTTCTTTGGACCCTACTATTCTCCAATCAACACTCTCAATGGCTTAAATGGGCTGTCAAGCAATAATTACATCCAACATAACAAGAGACCCCATATATTCAGACCCGTAAAAATTTTAGCAACCAAGATTACGGTCCTCCTTGTGCAGTGTTGTGTTATGCTGTGTCATTTATGAGTGTGTTTATTTACATTACAACTGTACAAAAAAAAATTATGCCAACCACCAGAGGGGCTGTTTTATTTTTTAGACTGCTTTACTATTGTTTTCATAGAGCATATTACTTTACTTGGTTGGTTATGAGTTTCGTGTTTTCTAGGGGAAAGATCTACTTACATAAAACTTCTCTGAAGCTGTGTAAGCAGTAAAGAATTATTCGTTCCTTTACGAGAGTTTATATTTTGTACACCATCCAAGGTAGACTGTGAACATGCAACTTATATGCCAGATTTGGCAGCCAGCATAACAATTGGTGACCCTGATATGATCTAGTCTGCACTACAGCATAGGCAAAACTCAAGCTACTAGTAAATCAAGCCTTGTAGTATGTCTGATATACTGTGGGTGACAGAACTTTTGGTTTCAGACTTTCCATGTTTTTACTGACTTTCTGAGCACACAACCCTGTGCTGTGGTTTACACAAGGGGAGGCTAGTTTCCATAATGCAGGGATCACACTGGATTCTATAAAGTTTGCAATAATGATGAGTCAATTAGGCCACTAGTCTGCTGCACAGATTGAAGATGTGATAAGCACATCACATACAAAAAAGTCCAATGTCTTCCTCAGTCAAAATTTGCCTGACATGCTCTTCTTGAGATACGGAGACTCTGTGCTGTTTCTCTATGGAAACTGAAGACAGTATTGATTCACAGAGTCCCTGGATATCAAGAGGAGTGCATAAGGAAAGTTTTGATTGGGGAAGACATGGGAGACTGGAAGCCATTGCTGTACCTGAGTCACTAGAGGAGGACGATCAACACTGGTATTGTACCCAATAAATTCCCCCGTGTATTATAGAGTAGTCGCCTACCACTGCAAGTAAAGGCAGCTATAGCATCACAAACTCCGATGCCCTCATATGCAGTGGCTGATGTGCTTGACAAGATAATGGATACGATGATACCAGGTGAGTGCAGTGATACTGTCATGCAGCAGCATATCATCAGCAATGGTAACATGCACAGATTATGGCAATCTGGCAGCCAAGATTGATGTACTCACCAAACAGATCACTGAATTGTTAGCTCAGCATTATCACGGCAGCAACAGAAGCCACTACCACAAGATGTCTAGAAGCCACTCTTCCACAACCTCTTCAACTTCTGGGGCAGTATAACAGTCCATCTGTTGGCATCATCATGGATTTAGGGGTCATGTATGCTAATGCATCATGCCTTGCACCTACCAAAATGCTAGACATAGAGACATCATCTGATTGCCGAGCACAATTATAATGTATGTTTATAAGTGATTGTTTGGTGGTCCCACCTGCTTTTATCATCTTTGATAGTCCTCGGTGTTGACGTACTGTGTTGCTACACTGGCTAAAAAATGGGTTGTGGATTCAGACACACACTACTGTAAATCATGTAGCTGACAGGTGCACAGTTGCGTTTTACATTACTTTAATTTTCACTTTGCACAACTCCCAATATTACACAGTTATATGGCCAGTGCACTATTATTTAACCTTCGATAAGACTCACTGATAATTATCAGGTGAAACTCCACATACTGCTACAATAGATTCTTGTTGAACATCTATGAGCAGTAAAACCTAACCACAAAGTTCACAGTTCTTGAAGAATAATCAGGTACTGTTTTTACACACAGCTTAATTGTTTAACACTTGTTCCACAGTTAATCTGAAGCTTTGCTGTTGTTTTAACTCACACAGATTACTCGTCTGAAACTTGGTCGCAGACTGACTGTCTCATGACCAAAAATAAAGTCCTTATATATCATCACAATAATAGGTGATGAAACTACACATTGTTCGAAGTTAAATTTACAGAAATTACAATTAAAACTTAACTCATTAAATTAACTGAATATGTCAAAACATTGGTTCTTTATAACATTTTCTTCTACTGCAACAGTTAGGCCGCATTATTTGTTTAAATCATGAAATTAACAAATAGAGTTATGTAAACAATACTTTGGACAAAACTGTTAATTACTTTGGAATTAATTAAGGGCTGGCTTTGCTAACATGTTATTGAGTAGAGCTAAATAGATACTTTCAGATTACTAGTACTTCGTCTTCCAAATGTTTACAATTATTACAGAATTTATACTTGTTTATATGTCAACAATAGAATTTAAGTTATGAGACAGTCACTGATTTCACCCTATAATAAATGAGATTAACTAGGAATAGCCAAAATAAATTAGAAAATCAATTAAATACATAAAACTAATCACAAAATTAGAACTGGTGTTATTGACTTTAAAACTGAGGGCCAATCTTTCTCTTTTAATGAAATGCAGATTATATTCTCATATGTTAATGATAATTACTTAAAAGTAACAAAACAAATGTAAGGAGGCACATGACAAAACAAGAGAGGAATTAAAATTATCCCAGCTTGCTTCATCAGAATTGGAGGTCAGGCTGCAAGTATTTAGTGGGTACTTGATTGGATTTATGCATATTTCCTCAAACCCTATTTCACGGCAGTCATCCTCCAATCTTGTTCTGCTTGTCTGCAGTGAACAATTCATCTATACTGATGTACGGTATGCAGTGAATGGAATTAGATCTGGGGTTGTGTTTTGTTTTTGCATGGGACTTCACAATTGAAACTCTGACAGACTCCATCATTTGAGCTAATTTCCTAACATACTACCACCTCTTGCAGACGTGGTGAATGCACTAATCGTCAACAGCATAGCTGGCCTGACAGTTTCGAGATTCCCACATAGTGTAACAGTCACATGGCCAAGATCGAGGAAGCAGTGAGTATGTAGACTGGCCTACTGCAGCAACTGCCTGGGGCACCTAAAGAGATGCGTCCCAGTACTATATCAAAAACCACAATGGACCACCTGTCTCATGTAGATCCAGACATCTTGCTCCCAACTGCTTAGTGGCCATTTTGAAAGCACAATTTAAAGCCATGTTGACAGAAGTGAAAAGATTTGTTTGTGATCGTGTTAGTGAAATAATTAAAGAAAGACTTGTAAGGGATAGAACAATTTATCAGCTTCCTGAACATCCTTCCAACAATGAGGAAAACAAAATAAACAAGAAAGAAGAACGAAAATACAACACTGCTGACGTTCCTAATTTAAACTAGAGGTATGTGATGCTGTAAATATGAATCCCAATTACGAAATCGTGAATACGCCCCTGCGTAATAAGATCGATGAAATTAACATTCTATTAACATATGAACTTAATGATATCTCAGTATTATGCATTTCTGAGCACCGGCTTAACCCAGAATTAATCCAGAATATGAAAATAAACAAATTTGTCTTGGCTGCTTACTACTGCAGGAAAAACAGCAAGCAGGGTGGGGTAGCAATTTACACAAAGGATAATGTAGATTTTATTACACTACCTGACTTAACTACGGCAAATGTCAAAAAGGATTATGAAATTGCAGCTATAAAAATTACTCAGTTCAACCTGGTTATTGCTACAGTTTACCGATCACCATCCGGGAATTTTGAACTTTTCTTAAACAAAATGGAGTCATTGCTAAATAAAGTAAATAAAATGGATTGTAAATTGATAATCTGTGGTGACTTCAATATTGACTTCCTCATGAATAGTGGGAATAGGGAGACCATTTTGAACCTTGCAACGGCCTACAATTTAAAGGCTGAAGTAAAAGCAGCTACCCGAGTATCAGAAACTTGCTAAACAGCTCTTGATCAGTTTCTAGTCAAGAAGAGTTTACACAACACCTCACTAAAAATTTTCAATGCAGGTTTTAGTGATCATCTTGCTCAAATATTAAGCATAAAAGTACAAGGCAGTATCATTAACAACATGTCTTTCAGAACAGCATATCGAAGTTATAATCAGCATAATGTGAACTACTTCAACAACTTATTACAGAAAGAAAAATGGCTAGGAGTGTACAAAATGAACAATATAAATGAAAAATTCAACACTTTCATTGATACATTAACCCATTTCTTTGAACTTGCATTCCCACTGAAAACATTAACCATATGGGGAAACTCTAGAACAAACAGCTGGATCACAAAGGGAATAAGGGTTTCATGCCAGAAGAAAAGACTACTTCATGAAATATGTAACTCAAAAAATTCCTCACCTGTAGTACACGCATACTATAAAAAATACTCCAAAATATTAAGAAAAGTAATAAAATGCATAATGATGAAATCATTTATAACTCAGCTAATAAATCAAAGGCTATGTGGAGTGTTATAAAATAAGAATGTGGAGAATACAGACAACCTTGCAAAAATATAACACTATCACATAAAAATAAAAAAGTAACAAAACCCCTTAGAAGCAGCCAACACATTTAACAACTTTTTCACAGGTTTTGCTGAAAATATGTTACAATCAAACTTTAAGAGCACCCAGGCAAATGAATATAAAATAAGTGCATGTAGAGGATCAATGTACATCAGTTCTGTTTCACAAGATGAAGTAGCTAAAGCAATAAAAGGACTAAAAAATTCCAAATCGGCAGGTATTGATGGTATACCTGCAACAATGTTAAAGAAGAGTGCATCAAACCTAATTGAAGTACCCACACATTTATGCGACTGCTCACTTCAGGCAGGCACTTTCCCTGATGTGTTGAAAACATCAAAAGTTATTCCTGTATATAAAAAAGGGGATAAAGACAATGTAAATAACTATAGACCCATCACAATTTCCTCCTGCATCTCTAAACTACTGGAAAAAGTTATGTATGAGAAACTTATGAAATTTATAAATAAAAACAGCATCCTATGTAATGAACAACATGGATTCAGAAATAAGAGGTCAACGACAACTGCTGTCTATGAGTGCATCAATTCCATCCTAAACCTGATGGACAAAAAACGGGAAACAATAGGAGTCTTTATTGACTTGTCAAAAGCTTTTGACATGGTGGACCATAAAATTCTGCTATCAAAGCTAGAAAGATATGGTATTCGAGGTCTGTCCAACAAGTGGATCAGTTCCTTCCTGACTAATCGTATGCAGGCAGTGTGCATCAAGCACACAAATATTGAACTAAAAACTGTATCTAATCACTTATCTGACTACAAACAAATAAAATGTGGTGTACCCCAAGGATCAGTATTGGGAACCCTTCTGTTTCTTCTGTACATAAATGATCTAAGCTTAAATATTGATGCACACAAAACAATCATATTTGCAGATGACACCACGATTCTACTAAAAGGAGACAACGATGAACAGTTACAGCAGACAGTAAACACGGTCACAAAACAACTTAGCAGCTGGGCACAGAGTAATCAGCTTGTAATAAACAGTAAGAAAACTGTTGCTCTAAAATTCCACAATGTTCCTAACAAGGACATGTTTATTCCATCAGTCTCTATCAACGACGAACCAGTTGGTAACAGTACTGAAACCAAATTCTTAGGACTTTGGCTGCAGAGTAACATCAGATGGAATAAGCATATTGAATATCTCAATCCAGAACTGAGCAAAACATGTTACCTTCTTTGTTCATTAAAATCGTGCTGTAGTGAGAAAACAGTATTGAATGCATATCATGCGTACTTTCATTCTCATCTTAGATATGGGGTCACCTTCTGGGGAAACTCTAAAACAGCTAATAGCACTTTTAAACTACAAAAATGGGCCATTAGAATCTTGTTTGGGTGCAAGCCTAGCGACTCTTGTAAACCCCTGTTTAAGAAATCTGGTATTCCTCCATTACCATGTGTATACATTATGGAAACCCTTTTGTTCTTTAAATTAAATGTAATAGGCAAGGACCAGAGACTGCAAAAAAACTGTGATATACATGAGCACTTTACCAGACAAAACAGAAACTTACATATGACTCAAATCAGCACAGCACTGTGCCAAAAAGGTACTTTCACATGGGAGTTAAGCTTTATAACAAACTTCCTGAAAACATAAAAGCTATCACTGAGGTCAATACATTTGGAAAATCTCTAAAGTCATATTTACAGCATCACTGCTTTTACTCCATTGAAGAATATTTAAATTTATGAAATGTGTTATATAAATACTTACATGTAAAGTGTATTATTGTAAGCTTAAATATGTATGCCTCGAAATGACTTTCAGCCTGTATATTTATAACTTGACTTATCCAATGTCTTATGCATAAGCTGCTATGTAGACAACAGGACCAATAAAATACAATCTACAATCTACAAGAAGATATTATTCATCCATCCAGTAGCCTGTGAGTATCTCCTTTGTACCTTGTGCCAAAGAAGTGTGACAGATGGCATCCATGTGAAGACTGTCATGCACTCAACAGTCAAATTGTGCCAGCTCAGTATCCAGTGCCTTTGTTACATGATTATAATTACACTTTATGTGGTGCAAACGTACTCAGTGTACTTGATTACCCTAAGGCGTATACTCAGATCCCAGTGATATAGAAAGGTATTTAGACAACTATGTCTCTTCCTAGATATGCCCAGCTTCTACCGTCAACAACTGCTACACTCAGCCAAGCTATAAATACCATTGACTACAGCACTCATTGGTCTGACATTGGTCTGAAAGTTGAGGAGAACACACGGATTCAGTGGATGGACATGATAAGCTCTGCCTTTGATGTGGCAAAACATAGGATAGTGGATGCAGCACTTCTCACTCACCTTGAGCTGGATGCACCACTTGCACTGGTTGTAGATACAAGTCAAATAGCTATTGGTGCTGTGTTACTGTAGTTTCATGTTGGTGCATGGCAGCCATTGGCCTTTTACTCACTTAAGCTGTCAACATAATAATTGCTGGTTGTCATCCCATGTCAACAGCATCTCAGGCACTATCGATTTTGCTCAGCTGACCAAGCCACAAGAGACTGACCAGGAACTCCTAAATGTCCTCAAGAATACATCATCAGCCATGGAACTTTGACTATTCAATGTTTCTGGCACAGATGGTGAACTTTTCTGTGACCTCTCAACTGGAAAACGTCTTCCATTCTTGCCTACTACATTCTGCAGATTCACCTTTGACAGTGTACATAACTTGGGTCATTCTGGTGTCAGACCAACATTCTGCCTAGTCTTGCAGCAATTTGTTTGGCTTTGAATATCAAAAGACTGCTGAGAATGTACTTGCACTGTGTAAAGTGCCAGTGAAGCAAAGTTTTGTGGCTTGGGCATTCAGCAGTTGGGCACTTTCCTGACCCAACAGTGATATTTGTGTAAATGCATATTGACACTGTAGGCCCAAAACCTCCATCAAATGGATAATGTTACATTCTCACTGTGATTGATCATTTTACTCCCATTTGGAGGCCATGCTAGTTGACAGCACCTCCACAGAACCTAAGCCTCTACTTCAATTTCAAGTTGGATTTCTCAGTTTAGTTGCCTGCTACACATCACAATGGATCATGGTCGCCAATTTGAATCAGACATGTTTTCTCAACTAAATAAATTCTTGTTAGTAATTGTATGATAGACCACTGGCACCATTCTCCAAGGCAGCACTCGTGTCACAAAACAAATTGGGCTACAGCTCTACCAATGGTTTTACTTGGTCCAGGGAGTGGATACAAGCCAGACTTAACATTCCTCATCAGTGAAACTAGTTTACAACAAAGTGCTGCAGATTCCAGGAAAGTTTGTAGACACACAGTACTTCCAGCTTTCTAACCATAATGACAGTACTTCCAGCTTTCTGACCAAAACAACTGTGATTTTATTTATCAGTCAAGGAAACAGATTTCATGGGTTCATTCTCACCAAGATTTGAGCCATGACTCACCTCCCAGCTATGCACATTGTGACCTGGATACACGTACAAACATCATGCTTCTTACAGACGGCATCAAACCCTCACTTCAACCACTGTATAAAGGTGTCCTACAAAAGTCCTACAATGAGGAGCATGTACTTTGGACATATTAGTAAATGTCAAGCCTTTTATTGTCTCTATCGACCATGTCAAAGCTTCATATGTTTTCCAAGAAGCACTACCAATGGATTTACCACAGTCACAACACCCTTTACCAGCTTCACCACTGATGCCGGCAAGTACACCATCCACCACAGACATGACACTATCAGGATGACGCATGCATTTCTACATCTACAACGGTTGACTGAAAAGTAATGCCATCACCTTCGTAACTCTTCAACAGTTGGCAGCATTGGTATACGGTAGGTACTGGCTTGTTCCATAGCCTTTTCTCTGCAGCTCCAGTTCGCAGGAAGCCTTAGCATTGAATGATTGTGTTGTTACAGAGTCAAGTGTGGAACCCTGCACAGATTGTCGGTCAATGTGATTTAAGCAATGTGCAGTCATTGAATTCTTGACAGCAGAAGATGTCACCCCAAAGGAGATTGATCAGAGAATGAAAGCAGTTTATGGTGATTGTGGTTATGTGAGTAGTGTGTGTCATTGGGCGAGTAAGTTTAAAGATGTTGAGTTGGGAACATCTGACTTGCATGACAAACGAAGTGTTGGATGTCCTGTGGCAGCAGCCACTGAGTTTCACAAGCAAAATGCTGACAGATTGATTCAGGATGATCGTTGTATCACTCAGAGAGAAATTGCAAGCACTAAACAAGAATGTGTGGGTCACATTATTGCTCTGCTTGGCAAACCACACACTTCACATGCCACCATAGCAGAACTTCAGACACTGAATCTCACCACCATATGGCATCCTCCATACAGTCCAGATTTAGCCCTGTCTGACTTCCATCAGTTCGTGATAATGAAAGATGATCTGCGGGGACATCATCATGCGTCTGATGAAGACATTGAGATAACTGTGAGACTGTGGTTGTGTAAACAGAGTGTCGACTTCTCCCATGACAGCTTCAGAAAACTTGTTCATTGTTGGCAGAAATGTATCCAATTGGCTTATTAGTAGTAGTATGGTATTCTGCCTTATGGCAGGTCTTGTCATGGGTTAAGCCTCTTCCACTTTTGTCTATCCATATCCAGTCTTTTCATTTCTGAATATTTTCCTCCTTTGATATTGTCCAGCATTTGATATCTTCTTTTTCCTCTTCCCCTTTTTCCCTCCACCATTCCTTCTATCCCTTCCTTCAATAAACAGTCCCTCCTCAAACAATGTTCAATCCAGTTCTGTTTTCTCTTTCTGATGACTTTCAGCATGTTTCTTTCTTCTCCAACTCTTCTTAATACTTCTTCATTCCTTACTCGCTCTTCCCATTTCACTTTTTCCATTCTTCTCCATATCCACATCTCTAGCGCCTCTAATCTTCTTTCATCTTCCTTCCTCAATGTCCAGGTTTCCGCACCATATATTGCAATGTTCCAGATGTAACATTTGGCAAGTCTTTTCCTCAGATCTTTGTTTAGAGGTCCACAAAGTAATTTCTGTTTCCTCTTGAATCCTTCTTTTGCCATTGCAATTATTTTCCTAGTTTCTATTGAGCAATACATATCATCCATTATTACACTTCCCAAGTAATTGAAGCTATTCACTTGTTCTATTTCCTCTCCCCCTATTTTCATACAGCATTTTCTCCCGTTTCCTCCAGTTACCATGCTTTTTGTTTTCTTCTTGTTAATCTTCATTCCTTATTCATCTAATTTTGTGTTTAGATCATCTAATATTTGTTCCATGTCTGTTTCACTCTCTGCCATCACAACCATGTTGTCTGCAAATCTTGTACACTCTACTCTCTGACCCCCTTTACAGACTCCTCTCCTTCCATCAAAACTTTCACTAATAATTTCCTCCAGGTATATATTGAACAGTGTTGGTGATAATCAACAACCTTGTCTTACATCTCTTCCCAGTTCAATTTCGTCACTCATCACACCTCTTATTCTTACTCTTGCTCTTTGGTTCAAATATAAATTTCTAATTAGCCATCTATCCCTCCAGTCAACTCCACGTTTCCTTAGGATTTCCATCAGTTTGTCCCATCTGACACAGTCAAAAGCCTTCTCAAGATTAATGAACACAACATACACCTTCCTTTTCTTCTCCACGTACCTTTCCCCTATCGCTCTCAGTAGCCCAATAGCATCTCTAGTTCCTACTCCTCTCCTGAAACCTAATTTTTCATCTCCTATTACGCAATTCAGCTTTCCATATAGCCTTCTGTTGAGCACCATCAGCAAGACTTTGGCTGCATGTGATATCAGGCTCACTGTTCTATGTTCCTCACACTTTTTGCTGTTATTTTTCTTTTCTATAGGTATTAAGATACTTTCTGTAAAGTCCTTTGGCCTCTTTCTCCAATGACTTTAACAGTTCCACAGGAATCTCATCAATTCCCATTGCCTTTCATTTTTCATCTCCTTCATAGATTCTTCAATCTCAGTAGTTCGTATTGCATTTCCTTTGTCATCATCTGCAACTTTATCTTCTTCTTCTATCCCAGGATCTTCTTCACTTGGTTGGATGTCTGCAGCGTATAGCCATTCTGTATATTCTTCCCATCTTCTCATTATTTCTTGGGTTTCACTCACCATTTTACCACCTGCTGCCTCTACTTCTTTTAGTCCATTGTTGTTTCTCTTTTCCCTGAACGTCAACTCCATTGCTTCTTTGTACATCAAATCATATTTTCCTTCTTTCTCTAATTTCTGTATCTTGTCACACTTTTCTGTCAGCAATTTCTCCTTTGCTTTTTCTGTCTCCCTTCTTAATTCATTATTTAACCACCTGTAGTTGCACTTCCCTTCTTCTGTGTTTACAGTTTTCCATTTTCTGCGATCATCCATCTTGGTTATCATATCTGGTGTTACCCATTCTTTCTTTACTTTTTTCCTCTCCTTGACTCCAAGCGATTCCTTAGCTGCCTTTTTGATCACATTTTTAAAACGATCCGATCTTCCTTCTGTGCACTCCATTTCCTGCCCTTTCCTCATGATTTCACAATGTGCATTCTCTAATTTTTCACAATTTCCTTTGTCTTTCAGTTTCTCATAGTTAATGTGCTCTCTCTTCTGTCCTTTCCAGGTTCTTTTCAATTTAATAAGGACCTCAGCTATTACTAATATAAGATCTCAATAAATATCTGCCCCTGGATAGCTTTTGACACTCTTTAGGCAATTTCGGTATCGTTGTAGTATCATTATGTAATCAATTTGATATCTTTTGTTGTCAAAGTGAGATATCCAAGGATACCGTCGTCTTTTGTGGTTATCAAATGGAGTATTTCCAACTACCATGAAATTTTTATTGCAGTATGCCAACAATCTTTGCCCTCTCTCATTTCTTTCTCCCAGTCCAAATTTTCCCAGAGCTTTTCCTTCTGGTCCTTCGCCAACTACCTCATTCCACTCACCCATTATAACAATACATGCATTTCTTTTCTCTCTCTCTGCTAAGTTTTCTATCGTCTCATAACATTCTACTACCTCTTCATCTGAATGATTACTTGTTGGCATATAGACCTGGATGATAACTAAGTCTTTCTTTTTCCCTTTCAATCTCAACATCATTATTCTTTCACTAACATATTCAACTTTGATAACCTTGTCCTTCAGTCTTTTACCTATCAAAATTCCAACCCCATACATTCCATTTTTATTTTCACCTGAATAGTACAATTGGAAGTCGTCACTTTCTAGTTCTCCACAACCATCCCATCTCACCTCACACATTCAAAGTACATCCAATTTGTTTCTTGTCATTTCATGTTTGGCGTTTTCTAATTTCCCTTCCTGGAGAAGGGTTAAAACATTCCACATCCCAATCCTCAATAAGTCTTCCTTCTTCTTCGCCTTCCTACCTTTTCCATTTGCCCTAATCTCTGGAGTCCTTGTTGTATTCCTCTCCCAGAGATCCAATTGAGGGGAAGCTTTACCTCCGGAATATTGTACAAAGAGGTCCATCCCATCTTATGGCTATGTGGAAAAGTGAATATTGATGATTAAAGATCACATTCTAAAGATTATTTCTGCTTTAGATTTATTAAAATATTTCCATCCAAGCCCAATTAACGAAGGTGGAGGCATTATTTTTCATTCAACCCTCGTACATCTACTTACATACTCCACAAAGCGCCATATAGTGCATGGTTGAGGATACCCTGCAGCACTATTACTCACTGCCCCTCCTGCTCCAATTGTAAATAGAACTAAGGGAAAATGGTGGTCTATATGTCTCCATAAGAGCCCTGATTTCTCATATCTTGTCTTAGTAGTCCTTACAGGAAACATACAATGGTGCCACTAGACTCATTCTGGTTCTCTAAATTTTCTCAATAGTGTTCCTCAAAATGAATGTTGCCTCCCTTCCAGAGATTCCCATTTGAGTTCCTGAAGCATACAGGCATACTTACATATTGTTCAAACATAGCGGTAACAAATCTAGCTGTACACCTCTGAATTGCTCCAACATCTTCCTTTAATTTGACATGGTATGGATCCCAACACTCAAGTAGTAGTGAAGAATAGGTCACATCAGCATCATGTATGTGGGCTCATTTGCAGATGAACCACACTTTCCCAAAATTCACCCAATAAACAAAACTCTGCCATTCACCTCCCATACCACAACCCTCACATGCTCACTCCATTTCATATCACTTTGCAGCTTTATGCCCAGATGTATAAACAAAGTGACTTTGTCAAGATGCACACTACTAATGCTGTATTTGAATATTAGGGTTTGTTTTCCTCCTCATCTTCATTAACATACATTTTTCTACATTTAGAGCTGCTGCCATTCATCACACCAACTAGAATTTTGTCTAGGTCATCTTGTATCCTCCTACAGCCATTTAATCATGACACCTTCCCAGCAGACTTCTGCTCACTCTGTCCATCAGATCATTTGTTGTTGTTGTGGTCTTCAGTCCAGTGACTGGTTTGATGCAGCTCTCTGTGCTACTCTATCCTGTGCGAGCTTTGTCATCTCAAAAGTATGTACTGCAACTTGCATCCTTCTGAATCTGCTTAGTATATTCATCTCTTGGTCTCCCTCTATGATTTTTACCCTCACACTGCCCTCCAGTACTCAATTGGTGATCCCTTGATGCCTCAGAACATATCCTACCAACCGATCCCTTCTTTTACTCAAGTTGTATCACAAATTCCTCTTCTCCCCAATTCTGTTTAGTACCTCCTCATTAGTTACATGGTGTATCCATCTAATCTTCAGCATTCTTCTGTAGCACCACATTTGAAAAGCCTCTATTCTCTTCTTGTCTAAACTATTTATCATCCATTTTTCACTTCCATACTTGGCTACACTCCATACAAATACTTTCAGAAAAGACTTCCTGGCACTTAAATCTATACTCAACGTTAACAAATTTCTCTTCTTCAGAAACCTTTCCCTTGCCATTGCCAGTCTACATTTTATATTCTCTCTACTTTGACCATCATCATTTATTTTCATCCCCAAATAGGAAAACTCATCTACTGCTTTAAGTGTCTCATTTCCTTATCTAACTTCCTCGGCATCACCTGATTTAATTTGACTACTTCCATTATCCTCGTTTTGCTTTTGTTGATGTTCATCTTATATCCTCCTTTCAAGACACTGTCCATTCCATTTAACTGCTCTTCCAGGTCCTTTTCTGTCTGACAGAATTACAACATCATTGGCAAACCTCGAAGCTTTTATTTCTTCTCCATGGATTTTAATTCCTACTCCAAATTTACATCGGGGATAAGCTACAACCCTGTCTCACTCCATTCCCAACCACTGCTTCCCTTTTTATGCCCCTCGACTCTTATAACTGCCATCTGGTTTCTGTACAAATTGTAAACAGCCTTTTGTTCCCTGTATTTGACCCCTGCCATCTTCAGAATTTGAAAGAGAGTATTCCACTCAACATTGTCAAAAGCTTTCTCTAAGTCTACAAATGCTACAAATGTAGGTTTCCCTTTGCTTAATGTATCTTCTAGGTAAGTTGTAGGGTCAGTATTGCCTTACGGGTTCTTAAATTTCTACGGAATCCAAACTGATCTTCCCTGACGTCAGCTGGCACCAGTCTTTCCATTCATCTGTAAAGAATTTGTATTAGTATTTTGAAGCCATGACTTATTAAGCTGATAGTTCAGTAATTTTCATACCTGTCAATGCCTGCTTTCTTTGGGATTGAAATTATTATATTCCTCATGAAGTCTGAGGATATTTCGTCTGTCTCATACATCTTGCTCACCAGATGGTAGAGTTTTTTCAGAGCTAGTTCTCCAAAGGCTATCAGGGGTTCCAGTGGAATGTTGTCTACTCCCGGGGCCTTGTTTCAACCCAGGTCTTTCAGTGCTCTGTCAAATTCTTCACACAATATCATTTCTCCCATTTCATCTTCATGTATGTCCTCTTCCATACCATAACATTGCCCTCCAGTACCTTGCCCTTGTATAGACACTCTTATACTCCTTCCACCTTTCTGCTTTCCCTTCTTTGCTTGGAACTGGTTTTCCATCTGAGATCTTGATATTCATGCAAGTGGTTTTCTTTTCTCCAAAGGTCTCTTTAATTTTCCTGTAGGCAGTATCTATCTTACTCCTAGTGATACATGTCTCCTCATCCTTACATTTGTCCACTAGCCATCCCTGCTTAGCCGTTTTGCACCTCCAGTCATTCTCATTTTTGAGATGTTTGTATTCCTTTTTGCCTGCTTCAGTTACTGCATTTTTATATTTTCTCCTTCTTCAGTTAAATTCAATATCGCTTCTATTACCCATGGATTTCTACTAGCCCTCGGCTTTTTACCTACTTTATCCTCTGCTGCCTTCACTGTTTCATCTCTCAAAGCTACCCATTCTTCTTCTACTGTATTTCTTTCCCCCCGTTCTTGTCATTCATTCCCTAATGCTCTCTCTGAAACCCTCTACAAACTCTGGTTCTTTCAGTTTATCCAGGTTCCGTCTCCTTAAATTCTCACCTTTGAGCAGATTCTTCAGTTTTTATCTACAGTTCATAACCAATACATTGTGATCACATTCCACATCTGCCCCTGGAAATGTCTTACAATTTAAAATGTGGTTCCTAAATCTCTGTCTTACCATCAATAATCTACCTGAAACCTTCTACTGTCTCCAGGCCTCTTCCATGTATACTACCTTCTTTCATGATTCTTAAACCAAGTGTTAGCTGTGATTAAGTTACGCTCTGTGCAGAATTCTACCAGGCAGCTTCCTCTTTCATTTATTACCCCCATTACATATTCACCTACTACTTTTCCTTCTCTTCCTTTTCCTACTATCTAATTCCAGGCCCCCATGACTATTAAATTTTCATCTCCCCTCACTATCTGAATGATTTCTTTTATCTCATCATACATTTCTTCCATCTCTTCGTCATCTGCGGAGCTAGTTGACATATGAACTTGTACTACTGTGGTAGGTGTGGGCTTTGTGTCTATCTTGGATACAATAATGCATTCACTATGCTGTTCATAGTAGCTTACCTGTGCTCCTACATTTTTTTCATTATTAAACCTACTCCTGCATTACCCCTATTTGATTTTGTATTTATAACCCTGTATTCACCTGACCAGAAGTCTTCCTCCTCCTGCTACCAAACTTCACTAATTCCTACTATAACTAACTTTAACCTATCCATTTCCCTTTTTAAATTTTCTAACCTACCTGCCCAATCAAGGAATCTGACATTCCATGCTCCGATCCTTGGAACAGCAGTTTTGTTTCTCCTGATAACAACGTCCTCCTGAGTAGTCCCCACCCAGAGATCCAAATGGGGACTATGTTTCCTCCAGAATATTTTACCCAAGAGGACGCCATCATCATTTAACCATACAGTAAAGCTGCGTGCCCTCGGGAAAAATTACGGCTGTAGTTTCCCCTTGCTTTTAGCCATTCACAGTACCTGCACAGCAAGGCCCGTTTTAGTTAATGTTACAAGACAGATCAGTCAATCATCCAGACTGTTGTCCCTGCAACTACTGAAAAGGCTGCTACCCCTCTTCAGGAACCATACGTTTGGCCTCTCAACAGGTACCCCTCCATTGTGGTTGCACCTATGGTACAGCTATCTATATCGCTGAGGCACGCAAGCCCCCCCACCAATGGCATGGTCCATGGTTCATGGGGGGAGAGGGTGGGGCCAGATCATTTATGCATATCAAAAATAGTAGCAGCCCTACCACACTTCTCTGAGGTGTGCCTTGTCTCTGTCTCACCATTGAGTACTGAATTTTATTATTTACGAAATCTTCAAGGCACTCACATATTTGGGAACTTATTCCATATGCTCATACCTTTGTTAACAGTTTGGAGGAGGGCACCATGTCAAATACTTTTTGGAGATCTAGAAACATGGAATCTGCTTGTAGCTCTTCAGCCATAGGCCACAGTATATTGTGTGAGAAAAAGGAAGCTGAGTTTCACACAAGTGATGCTTTCTAAACCCATGCTGTTTCATGGACAGAAGCTTTTCGGTCTAAAGGAAATTTATTATATTTGTATTCAGAATATGTTCAAGATCTGCAGCAACCCAATTTTAAGGATATTGATCTGTAATATTCCACGTTCATTCTTTTATCTTTCTCATATACAGTCATCTGCACTTTTTCCTGTTGCTTGGGGCTTTGTGCTGAGCAAGAGATTCATGATAAATGCAAGCTAAATAAGGTGCCACTGTTGTAGAGCACTCTTTGTAAAACCAAATTGGGATTCTGTCTGGACCTTGCAACTTATTTGTTTTCAACTCTTTAATTGTTTTTCTACACCAGGGATGTCTATTACTATGTTGTTTCTATAGAACCTCGTGCAATGGTCAAATGACAGTACATTTGTGTGATTCTTCTATGTGAATGATTTCTTACACACAAAATTTAAAGCTGTGGCTTTCCTTTAGCTATCTTCTACTTCCACAGCAGTCTGGTTAATGAGTGACCAGATACAAGCCTTAGACCTGCTTAGCAATTTTACATAGGCCCAGAATTTTCTTGGGTTCTCAACAGATGTTTTGCTAAGTTATGACAGTGGTGGTTGTTGTATGAAAAAGTACATGTTTTAGCCTATTGTCACAGTTCATTTATTTTGCCAACTGACTACCAGTTTCAGTACACAGCAGCACCTTCAGACCATCTTCTGGCTCTCAGTCGTCACATTGTCAAATACACCTACTTGTGATTATCACTTGGGAAGCCAGTGTGACAACTGAGCACCAGGGAATGGCCTGAAGATGGTACTGTGTAATGGAACTGGTAGTTACTTGGTAAAATAAATAAAGTGTAACTATAGATTAAAATATATACTTCTTCAGTGTTGCATTTCTCTGTTCCACTGACAATTTGTCAGGAATATGTAAAATTGTTGTACACTTCGCACATAGATCTTTTTACAGATCCATGAATCTCTACTAACCTCTGCCTGTTGTCATTTTCTTGTTCTCTTTTGAACCGAATGTGCAACAGGCTTTGGTTCCTCAGCATTTTCTAAACTTCATTGTTAAACCATGGTGGGTTTTTTCCATCCCTAATACACTTACTAGGCACATACTTCTCTAGAACATGATTTACAATCCATTTAAACTTTGTACCTAGTTCCTCTATGTTCATCATACTTGAACTATATAACATCAGTTCAATGTCTAAGTGAGATTCTAACAACTGCTTATCTGTTCTTTCTAGCAGAAACACTCTCCTACCATTTTGACTGATTTACTAACTTCAGTAACCACAGTTGCTGTCATAACATCAAGATCACAAATCCTCATATTTAAACTGACAGCACCTATATGGTCACATCTATCTGTAGCTGCAAGGTCTAAAATATTTCCACTGTATGTGGGCTGCTGAACTAGATCCTCAAGACAATTTTCAGACAACGTGTTCGTAAGTACTTTGCAAGACTGTCTGTCTGTACCCCACACAGTGAGTCCTAGAAGCTACAGTCTGTATTCAGTAGGTTAAAGCATGCTTTCTGGACAGCACTCCATTTATCCCGAGGTGGCTCATATAGTGACTGAGAGTATGGTCCTCCTTGTACAGTGCGATGTTGTGTTGTGTCTTAAGTGCATGTGTAGAGAGTTCCACATTTTCTTGAGAAAAGATTCTACTTATGCGAAACTTCTCCAACACTGTTGACTCCCAGGAGGTTTCCTTCTTGAACAAACAATGAATTATTATTTGTTCTTATGCAAGAGTTTATATTTCGTATGCCAGACAGGCTACACCTTCACACATGCAACTTGGATGGTGAGATGGCAGATTCAGCAGCCTGCATGTCAAAACAGATAACAGTAGTTTGATCAGTACTAGTAACAAACCAGAAGTTACTTGTAAGAATGTGGTTTTGACTGTAAATAGACAAGTCAAAAGCTTTGAAAACATTCACCTTTTTATATTCTGAAGGCTGAAGTTTGAGATCTGTAAAAAGACTCCAAAATGGGATTTTGCTAATAGTTGTATGCTCTTATCAAACCATATTGCCATTCATTCATTCATTCATCGATTCATTCTATTTGTGTCACGGGTACCATAAATAAACCTGAATAAAATGATATTGATCGCAACGTGTATTATGATGTAAATCTAATTGTACAAGGGCAGTTGAAAAAGCAACAGCAAATTACCAGTGTTAAGTGCAATTAACACATCAGCATTTGAAACTCCCAGGAAGTAAACACGCATGCATTGAGAAAGTTTAGCATCTGCTGACAGATGGCATGACAAACTGAATAGGAAAGGCAGTTTCCATTGTTAGCTGCAACAGGCAGAAGATGTGCTTTGTTGATACTGCACATTTTAGTGGTTTTGACTGAAATAAACTCACACTGCAGTGTTCTTCTTGAGCATGCCAGTGTAGAGTATGCACAGAAACAGCTAAGTGAAAAATCCATGCAATACACACATTTATATATAAAACCCAACTACAGAATTTTCTTTTGTGTGATACCGTGTGTACAAGATTTGTATGTTGATTTGAAGTTCTAGATCCACATATCTTACTATTGATGTTGCTCCTGCATGATCTTTTATTGTTTGTATTAATACCCATTTGTATTGTGATACATTTTGTGAAATTTTGAACATTTCCAAGTGCACTGATAAACTTGTACTGTTATTGTTAATGAGAGGCTTAAATCAAATTTTGCTCTTTGAAAAGTTTTGAGAGCAGTAGGCCTATCTTCATTCAAAACAGCCATTGTTTTCATTGTAAAATTACATGTTGAAATAGTTTACTTCTGAGAATTTTCAGACACTGGCAAAACTATATTTTTGTAAGTTAGCAGTATGAATGTTTTGGATACTTAACTTATTTTTTAGCATTTCAGTATTTGTCATTCACAGTTCTGTGAAAGTTTACACCACCCCTGATTGTCACTGTATATCAATGCAAATAAACATTCATTTTTGAGATTTTCGGAAGCTACCATTGTCTTGCCAAGGCTAGCAAGAGACAGGGGTCATGTGTGTGTGAGATGCATTTGCAGGAGTGTGCATGTGAATGTTGTCTAATTTGGGAAAAGGTCTTTTTGGCCAAAAGCTTTCTTGTTTGACAGTCTTTTTGTTGTGCCTATCATCGAGATTAAAAAACAGTGCATTGATAATGGCTAGGCACTAGCCAAAATCTGGATTTGTGAAAAAAAAATCATTTATAAATTACATAATAGTCGCTGAGTGCACTCACTTTCCTAATAGAAGATAACCTGATGATTTAGGGTATGTGACAATAGTGTGATGCTTTTGTGATTTCCACGTTTTCTTCTGTTACTCTTCTTGAACAGTGGGAACTCCTCTTCTCAGTCTTCTGGGATCCTGTTTTCTTGCCAGATTAGTGACAGAACTCTGTATAGCCAGTTTAAACCTGTCATTTCTGCTGCCTTTACCATATCTGAGTTTAGTTCATCATAACATGGAGAGTTGCCATTTTGTTTTTTCTTTCATGCAATTTCAACTTCAAGTCATGTCAGTGGGTGTTCCTCACACAATGTCATTTATGGGAGGGTCAGTTGTGGTGGTGTAGCCACTGTCTCCATTTGGGG
Source organism: Schistocerca serialis cubense (assembly GCF_023864345.2). Lineage (NCBI taxonomy): Eukaryota > Metazoa > Arthropoda > Insecta > Orthoptera > Acrididae > Schistocerca > Schistocerca serialis. Next base: position 62,042,040 of record NC_064642.1, read on the forward strand.
ACTTGTTTACAAAATATACCAGATTCAACTGGGAAAATTCTTGAATAGAGCAGAAAAATTCACTGTAGCCACAATAGTTCTCATACGTGAACAATAGTTGACTATACAATTTGTCTGTGACACAATGATACATGTTTTAGACAAATTTGATGTATTACTCATTATTATTGAACAATTAATAGGAGTTTAAGTTTGGATTTGGTACTTTTTGTCATAAAAATTATTTTGGATGTGTACAAATTATATTTCACAAACAAGTAACACATGGTATCAAAATATTTTTGGACATTTATTAAAAATTACTTTAGAGGACATGTTCAGCAATCAAAAATTTAGGACATAACTTATCTTTGTCATACTTAGACCACAACATATCATGTATTAATTCTGTACTAGACCTTCTAGAATAGGATTTAGTTCAATTCCTACCTTTTTTTTTTTTTTTTTTTTGTCTGAGTTATTAAGAGATAGTGTTATTAAAAATGATTACACATACAGGCACTAATTTTTCCTAGTATTACCAATATTTGCTTCAGGATATCAGTCATGATAATGCATGTCTATGTTATCATTGTCTCTATCCTCATTAACTATTTGTACATCATTATGCCCTATCACACTTTTTTAAAAAGGAATTTAGTTCAATTTGCAGCCTCTAGCAGAAAGTAGTGATACCAACTCTTCTTCTTCTTCTCTTTTTTTTCTTGTTGTTCTTGACTATTATTTGGTAAATCTTTTACTTGAGGAAAATACAAGTATACCTTACCTCTCTTCTGATCATTTTATGTTTTCACACCAGTGTCGCGTAGACCAACCAGAGCTGTTGTAAGATGAATAGTGAGACATTTAGCTCCAATAATTTTGAATGTTTTTGACTTTGGAACTGATATTTGACTGAGCTCTTGCCATTTTACCCAGGAAAAATTAAAATTTTGAGAGGGAAGTGTTACTGCTGTCTCAGATACACTGTTGTACTCATCTAGGGCATTAGTTTCAAGTTTTCGGAGTTTATTTTTTACAATACCAAAAGATCTATCTGCAGACATGTATGAATGACCATGATCAGGGAAGAACACTCAATCTGAAATTCATATTGTATTGTAATCATACAGAATAGAAATAAAATACAATAATTTTTGTTTTGAGATGCACAGCTGTCACAGAACAATTGAATACACTTAATATTATTTCCATCACATTATGGTTTTAAGAATAACTTGAAAAAAAATCCAAAGACATGAACCAATTTCCTTTGGACTCCTACAACTTTTACTCAAGTCACCTATCAAAATATGTCATGTCAGATGAAATAATGTTGTTCTCCTCATGAATAACTACCCCCAACATATGATCCCATAATTGGCATAATTGTCACATAGAAGAAAGTGTAATTAGATGAATGACAAATGCTAACTTCACTTAACGTAGGTTTATTCAGCACTTGCACGTACAAGAGCGTGGAGCAAACTGCCTCCAGCCAGAACGCAAACAGTATGTATACATAAATCTAAAAACAAAGATGCTGTAACTTACCAAACAAAAGCGATGGTATGTTGAAAGAGACAATAACAAACACAAACACACACACACAAATTTCAAGCTTTCGCAACCCATGGTTGCTCATCAGGAAAGAGGGAAGGAGAGGGAAAGACGAAAGGATGTGGGTTTTAAGGGAGAGGGTAAGGAGTCATCCCAATCCTGGGAGCGGAAAGACTTACCTTAGGGGGAAAAAGGGACAGGTCTATACTCGGATGGATGTGTGTGTGTGTGTGTGTGTGTGTGTGTGTGTGTGTGTGTGTGTGTGTGTGTGTGTGTGTGTGTGTGTGTGTGTGTGTGTGCGCGAGTATAGACCTGTCCCTTTTTCCCCCTAAGGTAAGTCTTTCCACTCCCGGGAGTCATCCCAATCCTGGGAGCGGAAAGACTTACCTTAGGGGGAAAAAGGGACAGGTCTATACTCGGATGGATATGTGTGTGTGTGTGCGTATGTGTGTGTGTGTGTGTGTGTGTGTGTGTGTGTGTGTGTGTGCGAGTATAGACCTGTCCCTTTTTCCCCCTAAGGTAAGTCTTTCCACTCCCGGGATTGGGATGATGATGATGATGATGATGTTGGGGTTGTGGGGCACTCAACGGCGTGGTTATCAGCGCCCGTACAATTATCCAATCTTTGCTCAGTCCAATTTCGCCACTTTCCTGGATGATGATGAAATGATGAGGACAACACAAACACCCAGTCATCTCGAGGCAGGTGAAAATCCCTGACCCCGCCGGGAATCGAACCCGGGACCCCGTGCTCGGGAAGCGAGAATGCTACCGCGAGACGATTGGGATGATTCCTTACACTCTCCCTTAAAACCCACATCCTTTCGTCTTTCCCTCTCCTTCCCTTTTTCCTGATGAAGCAACCATGGGTTATGGAAGCTTGAAATTTGTGTGTGTTTGTCTCTATCAACATACCAACACTTTCGTTTGGTAAGTTACAGCATCTTTGTTTTTAGATATATTTTTCCCACGTGGAATATTTCCCTCTATTATATTCACAGTATTTATACAGCTACAGAACATTCCAATACAATGCTTCTTGACATTTGTGGATACTTCTAGAATGTACTTGAACTGAAAATAGAAATTAAAATTTTACAGTCCAGGTGAATTTTGAACTCACGACCCTCCATGCAACAGTTTAGTATCATAACGACTACACCACGGTGCTAGTCAGCATCTTGTGTGACATTGCTCCCTCCTTAAGAGAACAGCATCTTGGTGTTACATCATCCTAGTCAGGGAACGAGTCATCAGTCCTGTATACTCCGACTGCCGATAACTGATGCTTGCCCTGGCAGTGATCTTCTTAGAACTTATTTTGCCGCTGTACTCCTCATCACCTTTCTGCTTGTTGCCTGCCGCTGGAGCTTCAAATTTACCCTGGGTTGCAGGATCCTTGTAGGGCTTCATTCGAAGGACGTGGACCGTATCTGTGATCTTTCATCGTCTTGTGTTGGGGTCGAAATCTTCAACTTCGTAAGTAACATCAGACAACTGTCTTACAACCTTATAAGGTCCAAAGTGGCGCCTGAGGAGCTTCTCAGAGAGACCAACAGGACGGTGGCTCGTGTCATACCTTTGGCAATCGTTTTCTTGAGCCTGCAGCGTGTGGAGTCAAGCTAACTGCCAAGCTTCCTCAGCTCTGGTTAACACCTGGCCAATGTAGTCAATGTCCACGTCATCAGGATGTAATGGAAACACAGTCTCCATCATCGTAGTCACCTCACACCTCATCCCAGTTTCTCTGCTCATCATTGATGAACATAGATAGCATGTCGGCCAAGGTCTTATTAAGGTGTTCAGTAAGCTCGGCTTTTGTAAGTGTTCTAGAAGCATAGGCTATAACCTTCTCTTTTCCATCTGAAAGTTGCCCCAAACAGCACTGATCCCATACCCACTGGCATCTGTGTGTAGTTCTGTAGGTGCTCTCTCATCATACAGACCAATGACAGGGTGAGGCATCAGAGTTTTTTGCAGCACATCAAAAGAATGTTGCTGAGCACCACCCCAGATAAATTTAGCATCAGCTTTTAACAACTCTTGGAGTGGCCAGGCTTTGATACAAAAGTCTTTGATAAAAAGATGGTATTAAGAACATAATCCGAGGAAGCTTCTCACATCTCTGATACTTTTAGGAATAGGAAATTCTGTTATAGACCTCACCTTTTCTGGGTCTGGTCGCACAACTTCATTTGACACAAGGTGTCCAAGTATTTTGATTTCTTTTGCTCCAAAAAGACACTTTCTTGGATTACGTTTTAGTCCAGCTTGTTGGAGACACTTAAGAATGGCCCTCAGTTTTTTTATATGTTCATCAAATGTCTCTGAGAACACTATAATGTCATCTAAATAACAAAGACATATCATCCACTTCAGGTGACATAGAAGATTATCCATCATCCGTTCAAAAGTTGCTGGTGCATTACACAAACCAAATGGCATTACCTTAAACTCATACAGGCCCTCAGGGGTGATGAATGGAGTTTTCTCATGATCAGCCTCATCTACTTTGATTTGCCAGTATCCTGAATACATGTCCATGGTTGAGAAAAACTTAGCCCCCTTCAGACAATTTAGTGTATCATCAATTCATAGAAGAGGGTAAATGTCCTTTTTAGTTATCTTATTAAGTTTCCTGTAATCAACACAAAAGCGCCCACTGCCATCCTTCCTGACGAGAACCACTGGTGACGACCTTGGGCTCTGTGAAGGCTGAATGATGTCATTCTTCATCATTTTCTCTACCTCGGTGTGAATTATTCGATGTTCTGTTGCTGACACACGTATGCTCTCTGGCTTATTGGTTGATGGCCCCAGTGCTAATCTGGTGCTTCACCATTGATTTGTCTAATTTGCTCTTCTTCTGTGGATTAAAGCATTCAGAGAACTGTTGAAGACCGGCAAGTAGCTTCTTCTGTTGTTCCTTAGTGAGATCTGGTGATAGTCGAGCTAGAAGATCTTGTCTCGTAATGGTAGTGCTAATTTCGCCCACAGACTCGATATGCGAGGTTTCTATGATGCTCAGCTGTTATGCAATTAATGGCTCAGCATTTTCTATGCACAGGCATCTTGGAAGGATCTGTGGTTCTCGGTGACAGTTAACTATCCGCAATTCACTGTATCTGTTCTTAAATGAGATGATAGAGGCTGGGACGACCAAGTTATTCTTCAGTGGTGTTTCTCTTACATTCCACTACAAGATCCATGGTTTGATGCATGGCATGACACATGACAGTAACCTTTCTAGCACTGACTGCAGGAATGATCATTTCATCCAGCACCCATAGTCTCCACACACTCAGATGCACATCTTCCTGTCCACAGTATCTCATCTCGTCTAGCATAATCTTTGAGTGACCACAATCTATAATTGCCTGAGAAGCTTTCAAAAAGTCCCATTCGAGAATGACATCATGACTACACTCTTGTAAGATGATGAATTCTATGGGCTGTGTATGGCCACTTATACCCACACAAATGGTACATCTTCCTGTAGGTTTTATTTCCCATTAACCAACTTTAGCAGAGATGTTTTGCTGTCGACGAATACCATTTTCTGCAACTGGTGACGGTACTTCTCTGAAATGATTGAATATGATGTTCCAGAGGCCACAAGGGCTTGGGCTGGTTGGCCATCCATGAGGATATTGATGTGGTTTCCTATCATTTTTGTAGTGTTCGACAGCGGAGGATTTTTCTCTTCGGCGGCCTCACCTCCAAGGAAGGTCACACCCTTTAGTTTTCCAGGTTTCAGCAGCTCGGTGATCAGCTGGGGCTTTCAAACGGTCATGGAGACTTTGATTGGTGTGTTGGGGAGTGTCCTATCCAACGGCTAGCTTGCGGCAATGGTGACCTACTTCATGCTGCACCCACATCTTCTTGTTCATCTTTGTCTTCCCAGAGTTGGCATCGGCTGAGATCAGTCTGCTGTCTCCTGATGCAGGCATCATCAAATATCCACCACCTTTCTTGACAATAGCGCACCACATGTCCCTGTCATCTGCAGTGGAAACACACTGGTTGGTTATCCTGGGTCCTCCAGACGTCAGTCTTCCTTGGTGCCCAAACAGGTTCCTCATGCGGCATTGTAGGGATGTAACTTCAACCAGGTCTCCACTTTTTCACCATTTTAAAGGGAAATGAAGGAGAAGGGATTGGCTTCAATGTCTGTTCCACTTCTTCCATTATGACCTCTTGAAACGTCTTGGTTTTGTGCTTGCCGTGCAACCCAAGTGCCTTCTGAACTTCCACTCTCACTATCTGACAAAGAACACTTGTGGAATCAGTTGCTCCCTCCATCACAGACATTGATACAACGTTGGGAAGTTGTTCAAACTTCTTGCATGTAATTCTTTTTTGATGCATTGTCTCGATATACTGGCACCATTTTGTGAAGTTGTCTGCTATCAAAACTTCCTTCAGGCGTAGGGCTTGATATATGTCCTCAGCAACACCCTTCATGAGATGTACAACCTTGTCTTCCTCCTTCATTCTAGGATCCACTATTTTACACAGCTTCAAGATGTCTTGAATGTGGGATGCTGCAGTTTCTCCTGTACACTGTGCCCTGCACTTAAATTTATCTTCAGTCTTGCACTCCCGTCTTATGGGTGTCGCTGAAATACTTGCGCAGTTCTGCCTGGAATACTTCCCAGCTTGTGAACGTCTCCTCATTGTTCTCATACCATTGCTTGGCAGTGCCCTCCAAGTAGAAAAATACGTTGGTCAAACACACAGTGTCATCCCATTTGTTAAATTTGGCTGTACGCTCATATACCTTCAGCCACTTGTTTGGATCTTGGCCATCATCACCAAAGAACCTGGAAAGATGCCTCATGTGGTGGCACACAGTTGCTCTTCTTCTTCTTCTGTCTCCAGTAGATTGCGATCTGTTGAATATGGCTCGAACTCGGGTTTCTTGCTACGTAAACAGCGGCTCTGTCATGGCCTGATGGGAGCCACTGTGTTGATAATGTGTGCCATCACAAGTTCAAATGCCCAGCGCCTCCACCAGAATAATGTCACGTAAAAGAAGATATAATTAGATGAATGATAAATGATAACTTCACTTAACGAAGGTTTATTCAGCACTTGCACATACAAGAGCGCGGAGCGAACTGCCTCCGGCCAGAACACATACAGTATATATACACCTACAGAACATTCCAGTACAATGATTCTTGACATTTGTGGATACTTCTAGAATAAACTCAAATTGAATATAGAAATTGAAATTGTACAGTCCAGGTGAGTTTTGAACTCACGACCCTCCATGCAACAGTTGATTATCGTAACCACCACACCACGGTGCTGCTCAGCTTCTTCTGCGACAATATGCTTTATTAATTTGTGTCTTTGATAAAGGCTGACTCTAAATCCAGTCATTGTTCACTGTTACACTACCAACTTGAAATTTATTAAAGTTCTGAAAAAAAAACTTTGAATGCTAGCCAGTCATTGCAGCTGTCCTGTTTTATGTTGCTGAACTCCAAATTGAAATTGGTGACAAAAATCTGAAGAAAATAAAAAGTTTATGAACAGGTCTTTCCAAAACAAGCTTTTTATTGATATCCCCATTAGTATCAGCTTTGAAATGAACTTTGAATGCTAGCCAGTCATTGCAAGTGTCCTGTTTTATGTTGCTAAACCCCAAATTGAAATTGGTGACAAAAATCTGAAGAAAATAAAACAGCTAATTATTAATTACCTTTTAGTACACAGTGATTTTAAATTTTAGACAGCATATGAATCTAACTTTTAACTTTCAACTCATCATATCATATCTACCCCATAATTAATTTATTGCTCACTCTTATAATACATTGCATAAGTATATTGTGTTGAATTTGTGCTGCCAGCTTCTCTCTCCTTGCAAAATAAATTCCACATCTTACTTGTGGTTAATTCTGGAGGTAAGTAGTTTCTTAATGGTGTCTTCCCCCTCCCCCCTGCACAATGCTGTTCTCTGAGTTAAACCTTCTTATGTGAGCTATAATTTCAACTTGCAGTTTCTTCACATCATCACCAAGCCTTGCACCAACTGTAGTTTCAGAAGCTACTACCCCACTATTCATTTTCTCATCATCTGCATACTCAATATTCCGTCTCCCAACATTAAAAATGCTTAGGAATGCAGGTCTATAAACAGGACCTTCCCCTGAAGAGTAGTTTGTATGCTGTAGCTTACAGTTTTCTTTTTGCTTGATCAGTCTTTCTTACCATGATTAGGCCTTCTTCTTTTAGGATAATTCACATCAATATACCCCATTAAAAAGTTTGTCTAACACATAGCAGAGAAACTCTTGAGATATACATAATGCATGCAAAAATTATCATTATGTTTACATATGATTTGAGGTTTTGCAGCTGAATCAGTGCAATGTTTTTCGTATTTCAAAGCAGTCTGCTTCCAAGTATTTACAGATATTTTACATTTACATTTCCGTGGCTTTTCTGTAACTTCAGACACATTGGCATATTCATTAGACATATCAGAAATCATTTTAAGTGTTCACCATAAACAAATACAACAGAAAACACAAGAATATTTTGTGAAATAACACAATAACAAAACGAAGGCAGCCATTACTGAAACTATAATCACATGATCACACACTCTCTGTATCAGCTCATTGCATTTGTGTCACAGCACTCAGCCAGATCGGTGCATGAGGATTTTGTACTTCTTTCTTTAAAAGATCAAAGGAATTCAGTAAGTTTTGGTGTAAAATGCTGGACTTGATGACCTCTGCATAAGGAATTTGGTACTTTTTGCTAGAAAAATTTACTATTAGATCCAGACAGCTACGAGGTAGGAGCAGCCATCTCTTAACCCATTTTTTGAATTTGTTGGATTTGGTACCTTTTGGAAATAAAGTCCACACCTAGCAAAATTTCAAAATGTCTCTTCATTTCATCTGTGTCTACTTTCTCTGTTCTTATTAAACTTCCATTGCCTGTTTCCACTGTCAGGATATTTACCCATTTACTTTTTTTTATTTTTTTATTACTTTATATAGGAGCTTCCTATTTCCTTGGGAGTCTTGATTAGTGAAATTATTCCAGGTCTTTTCCTTTTACAAAATTGTTAAGGCTTTCGTGGCCACTTGTTGACAAACCGCCTATTGGCTTCTGTCTCACGTTCTTCAGCCGACGTTCATCTAATGATTTTACTGAAGCTTCACCAGCACGAGTGGCTGGCATTGTCAAAGCTTCACCCTCCATTGCCAGTTCACCACTGGCAATGGAGGGTGAAGCTTTGACAATGCCAGCTTTTCGTGCTGGCGAAACGTCAGTAAAATCATTAGATGAACATTGGCCGAAGAACTCGAGACAGAAGCCAATATGCAGTTTGTCTTTTCCTTTTCTTCCTATATCAGACAGTTCAAAGTCAGCTTTTTGTTCCAGTATTCCTGTGTAGATGCTCAACTTCCACCTCATTCTATGCATCACCTGTTTTCTGTTTTTGTGGTCTGGGTTTCTTTTTAGCATTTTTTTCTGCTTTCTTACATTGGTCATTCCACCACAGTGTTTCCTACTCCCTTGGTGTTGTAACTGTTCTTCCACAGGTATCCTGGGCGTCTTTCACAAGTATTTCTTTGAATTCTGTCCATTCTACTTCTACAGTTCTCTTTCCAGTTTTGCGTAATTTACTTGTTATCCTTGCTTCAAAGTTTCTTTTCTTCTGTCTTAGTTTTTGGTATTTTCTTCTGCTTTACTTAGGGAATACAAGTATTTTTTATACCTGCAACTAGCAGCTGATAGTCACTACATAAGCACTTGCTGGGTATGACTTCAACATTTCTGACCTACTGACCAGATTGTTTATCAGTGATGATAAAGTGTATCACAGTTTTGAACTTTCCAGCCAAGCTATGGCTTATAATTTTATGGCTGATTGGTCTTTTCCCTCTGTGATACAACTTGCTTTCAGCGCATGTGCTTGGAAGAGAGTGCAGTGTACACCTCATAGTCTCATCTGGGTGATCCTATCACTTATAGAGTCAACATTTTCCTGTATGTCTATGTCTTTGTGATGGAGCAAACCAACCCCATTTTTTCAATACAGTATGTATCCATTTCTCAAATGGTTCTTCACACAGTCTTTCCAATTTGTCTCACTCCATCTCATTATCTCCAGCTCACACCTGTCCACACAGTGTGTGAGTTCTTCACACTTGTTAGGAAGAGTGAAGATATTCATTGTCCCAATTCTCACTTGCTTCTGCATAGATTTTTTGGGGCCTTCTGTTACCTCCAACAGGCACCAGGCTTTTCATCGTCATTGATTTGAGAGGTAATTGAAAACCTATTATGTCCAATATTATGTTTCTGCCTGAGGCTTGATTTACATTGGAAAGCAATATAAAGATACTTTCCTACCATCTTGCTAGGCCTAATATAACATAGGATTTTCTTTGGGGTTTTGCTACAGGATTTTCTTTTGGGGTTTACTCCTTTAACCTTTGTGATCCTGTTCCTTCCTGGAAGACCTGTATTATCACCAGATGGTGAAAGATTGCCTCCTCTACCAGCTGCATTGTACTGTAGTTTCTTCTCTGCCATTAAGGTCTTTGAAAAAATTCTTGTGCACATGGCCTATGATGCAATACTCTAAGAACCACTATTAATTAAGTAGTCTAGGCGTATACTACAGATTTGTATCACTCCTCTTGGAACTGACAAGTGTTTACAGAGACATGTGAGCAGTCTTTCTCCCCACACTCCATGCATGAATGGAATGAAAAGAAATCCTAATATGTGGCACTATCGAAATTACCCTCTGCCAAGCTCTTCGCAATGCTTTGAACAATTTTGATGTAAATGTCGCTGTGGATAAAGGTGAGACTGAAATCAAAAGTGTTATGAAGAGGATAAACAGTGTTGCAGGAGACTTTTTCTTTCACACTAACATTTGTCACACCCAAGCATCCAGATTTTATTAAAGTTAGATTAGTATATCTTCATTTGTAGTCTTGCGCACCCAATTTTTAAGGTACTTTATATGCCTCTGTTCTGGACATGTGATGCTGACATTTACATATTATAAAATGTGTGGGAACTGTGACAGGACAGCTAATGATTAAAGAATGTCATGTTCAATAGCTGTGATGAAATTCTGTCTTTGCAATATCATTCACCATAATGGTGAAGAACCAGACAATGACATTAACTGCAGCAATAGGCACATAGATAATCAGGGCAAGATTTGTTATACCCAGGATAGTATCCCTGGCAGACACTAAAAATTTGTCCAAGTTCTACCTTGGCAGCCCCCAGAAGGCAAACCACTTGTGTCAACAATCAGTAAACTGCTAGCTAAAAGGGAAATGCTGAGCAAGTTGTGACAAACATGAAAGCTATCACAGCATGGGGGAATGACCAAGCACTCAAGTCTGCAAGTGAAGCATAATGACATCATGGAAGTAGAGAGATATTGTCATACTAGTGGCGAAGCAGAGTTTCTTAAGGAAGGGATTCACTGCTTTCATGAACAGATTTGCTTGGATTGATCAATGCCATGCACTGTCTTGGATCAGACACCCTGTATGGTTCAAATGACCACAATATTTTCCCCAAGTATTACCTCCCTCGACATTCTTTAAAACTAATGTAAAACCATTATCCTGCTTAAAAATATCGTTCACTTTTTTTTACAGGTGTGACAACTAAGGGATGGATCCTAGATATTCAAGCTGCAAAATATCATGTCCTCATCCTCAATTGCACCCAAGACAGTAGTCATCAAGAACAAATGAATCTGATTATCTGTTACATCAAGATGTCAGGCGTTGCAGCTCCGACCATTTAAAAAAAAAATTCATTCAGTCTTTGGTAGTGAGAGAAGGACTGATGAAGGTTTAAATAGACATCCTGGAAGAAAACAATTTAAACATCATGGATTGTCGAGGCCAAGGATATGATAACGGAGCCAATATGAAATGTAAAAATCTGTAGGAGTACAGGCTCTAGTTCTGCAGATCAACAATCAGGCAGTGTTTACGCCTTGTGTTACTCACAGCTTGAACATGGTTCCTGGAGGCATGGGCAAATGTAGTATGGAGGCAATGACATTTTTCAACATAATACAGAAAAGGTACACTCTAATTTTGGCATCCACAGAGAAATGGAATATTCTCGCTGAAATCTGTTCTGAACTAACCTTAAAGACACATACAGATGTTAGATGGGTTCTTGTGATAAGAGCATCAAACCTGTCAGGCACCAACTGGGGAAAGTTTGTGAAATGCTCAAAAAGAATGCCAAAACAACAAACGATTCATCTGTCTGATCCAAATCACTATCTTTAGTAAATCATTTCCTCAGCTGCTTCAGATTCATTTCAGTTCTTATCATATGGCACAACCTCTTACATGTCTTCAATGAAATTAGTAAAGTCCTTCAAGCTGAAAGTATGCAGTTAGATGTTGCCCTACAAGAAATGAGTGGACTGGATGACTTCATCAAAAACTACGGGGAGATAGGATTCACACCTGCTATGTCAACTGAAAAAGAATTGATGGTAGATTTAGGATGAGACGCAAAGTTTTCAACTCAGCGCCAAAAAAGTACATATGATATTTCAGTGAGACTGAAGACAATTCAGACACTATTTGCCAATGAGACCTGAAAACAGTATGCGGCCAAAGAAACATTTAGAATTGAATACTTTCTGGCAGTCATTAATGAAGCTTTGAGCAACATGAGGTCAAAGACATGACTAATTATTCTGCATACTTCAGATTTCTCTTTCATCCATCCGAAATTCATAACATGCAAAATGAGAAAATTGAAATGAGTTGTCAGAAATATCAGAAACAAGCGAGTTGTCTGCAAGATTGGGAACTAGCTTAGGTTGACACATCTGACATCATCTCACAAGTAAAACTGCTGCAGTTCACACACTCAAGTACTTAGGCACACTGAAAATATTGTATGCCAATATTACCACAGCCCATCTGTCACTGTGCCATCTGGAGAAAGAAGTTTTTCAAAATTAAAATGTATTAAGAACAACCTTAAGATCTCCCATGGCACAGGACTATGAGGCTCACTATTCTTTCGAGTGGTGAGGTGCTTCAGTTGAAGAAAGAAGGCATGATTCGAGAGTTTACTTTGGGGGAGGCACACAAAGTACAGTGTTTGTAAGTGTACATTAGGGCAATAGCATAGTTTCCAGCTGTTAAAGTTTAATTTGCTGATTGCGAAGCCAAATATTTTATATACTGTACCTATTCATATGTTCACCATATTGTAGAACAATTTAAGATGCAGTTATTGATATTGATAACATTTTTACATGTGTGCAAGTAAAGTGTTTTATGACGTTAAGGTGGCTAAAAATAATAGCACAGTTTCCATCCATTTTATATTTTGTTTAAGTTGCTGTTAGCCAGATACTTTACATACCTGTTGCTATTTTCCATGATTCTACATGTTTAAAATGTGATAATCGATGATTTTATTTAAAGTTGTGTCTAATTTTGCTAATACAGAAAATGATTGTGTTTTAAAGCAAGCATCCCCTCTCCCTTCCCCTCAATTCTCTGCTGCCTCACACTTGGCTCTGCTACAGGCCAGACTTTGCATGCCCTAGTGATGAACCATGCAACCTAGTTCCTCCCTTAAATCTTTTCCTTCAGCATAATCAAAAAATAAATCATTCTGAATCTCTTTAAAATTTAAGTCTTCTGCCTTATATTTATCACAGGATTCATCCCTTTCAGTTTTCAATAAGTTCACAGCTGCCCCAGACACTACATTTCCTCCATAATTTTCTAACATACGATATATACAAAATAATCTACTGGTTTTTTCCCATTTCTTGTTCAGTTGACTTTCCCACCAGTTTGGATAAAAGGCCTTGCTGATATCAGTAAGCATTTCTCAAAATTTTTCATTATTATTGTTAGTCTCATAAGAATTCCTCACTAATCTTAAAACTTTTCTCCGTTTTCCTCTAAGCTGATCATAAACCCATCCGGAGCAAATTTCTGAGGTTTTCTATTCCTAAACCTTCAGTGACTAATTCTACCGATACCTCTTCTTTAGTCTTCTTCTTCTCATTCTTCTTGTTTATCCCAGCTTCTTGAGATCTCTTGTGAAGAGACATGATACAACAAGTTCCGTAGTGGTGTAGGACAATCAATGAAGTTACACAATAGTTAATAATTTAACTTTTTGAAACTGCTGGTTTATTGGCATTTATGGAAAGAAAAACACTCTCATAGTCTCATGCAGTCAGCAAACTTAGTGTAACATTTTGTGTGTGTGTAATGGGCCATACTACGTTGCAAATCATTCTAATGACTTAGTTAAGCTGCTTTTCAATGTTGCTAGGCAACGTAATCAACAAGGTGACATGTGTCTCAATTAAAACTGGACTTCAATATTTTGAATAAACTTTCGGTTCATTTTTTGTCAAAATCAGCACTTGTCTCAAAATTAATTTCCAACTTTGTGCATTAAGTTCAAACGCATTTGTAACTATTGTACTCGATTTACTGGACGGCTCGATCATGCACTGGCATGTAACGATTTCAAATCGAGTGCGCAGGTTTCAACTTTCCCTAAAGGGCTAAACGACTCTTTTGTAATAACATGATGTGTCTATCTCAGGCAAAGTTTAAATGAAACTGGATTTACTCTCTATTCGGTTCAAGATCACAAAATAAAATTAACCACATAGGTCAGCGAACTGTGCACGCGAACTTTTAGCACTCTAAATGATAACTCGTCTCAGAGTAAAAGCCGCACATAATTCATACTTTTTTTATGCTTACAAAATTCAAAACACTTTATATTAAACAAATAAATTATGGCATGTAATCACTAATTAAACATTTCCAATTCTGAATAAACTTCAAGAACTTGTATTTCATAATCAATAAAATTTTATCACCTGAGAGAAATTATTAGTTTGCTAAAACAGATTCAGATTACAGTCAACTCGTGTCTGGACAATGACATCATGAATTGAAACTTGGAATGAACGAAATACCTGTACTGAAAAATGCTGTCCGTTGAGTAATTTACTAACTTTTATAACAAATTTGGTACCCCTTGCCTCACTACATAATGGCTGACAAGTAGTGTTCAACAATGCCTGTTTTTCTGATCTTTCTTTCCTAATAATCTTTTTCCCTACTATTTAACAAAATTTGCACCATTAATTGCTTCATTACCTCATTTACATTTATATCAATATAAATTCTCTCTTCCTCTTCACACCCTTCAACATCACTTTCTTACTGTCAGCTTCATTGTCTTCATCATCATCACTATCCCTAATCACAACTGATTCACCCCTTAGTATCATATCCATGGTTGTTGCTGCTCAGCATCATCATTCATACAGTCATCTACTTGTATTTCAAATAACGTCCCTAGATTAGAACTGTTATATTCATTATCATCCTTGATTATTTCACTTTCTACCCAGCTATAAAATTCAGGTAAAGCCTCAGCATCCATCTCTGGATCTCTTACGTTTTTATGATCATGTTTGTTCTCTGACAATTATTAGCCCTCACAGCACCCTAATTTTTTTCTCAAATCCTAACTTGTTCACATGGTAAGTGGACTGCCTATTCCATTCCCAGTTATTGTTATTGAATTTTCCTCTTGTAATCCAGTTAAAATTTGAGGTCCTGTAATAACTTGGTCTGCTTGCCTCACAACTGTGGTCTCTCATTAAGGCAACCTGGAGTTTTCCTGTCTGTTTCCTCTGTTGTCTTGCCTCGAATTTGAATGTGTTCCATTCCCCCCCACCCCATCTTCTATTCGTTTCCATCGTTTCTTTCCCACTGTCTGTCTCTTGTATTCCCATTATAGTCTCTTGCCCCATTATTCTGATTTTCTATGGTTACCATAACATCTTTTCCCATAGTTTCCCCTATTACAACTAAGATTCCACTCCTGATAATTATATTCTTGGTTAACATTTCTATCCAGTGCCCTGTCCAATTTGTCAACATATTTTAAAAATAAGCCAAGAGAATCCTCTGCCTCATGAATTAACTCCCACTGTAACCTCAGAGTTAATCTCCTCTTAAGAGCATCGGTTAGTGTCATCTCATAAAAATCTTTGTCTAAGTGAATTAATTTCTTTAATTTGGTTCTACAGAAATCTTTCATAGACCCATTTCTTTCTTTGTAAACAGAACCATTTAAAAATTCGCTCTTAATTCTGGCCGGTTCTGATTCTGACCAGAATTTGGTTAAAAAACTTTTTTCCAAGTCCTTCAGTAATATACACCTAACAAATTTTTGTTTGACAAAGTTTCTCCTTCAAGAAACTTTTTGACAAATTTGAATATGTGTCACAGCAGACACAAAGTTGGTTTTATAATAAGGTAAAAAGACAACAGGGGGCAAATTGCCTTTGGGAAAACTTTTAACTGATAAGTTGGACCACATAATGCCACTGTTAACACTCATATTTTTAGTAACACATTGGTCTTGTATTTCTACAAGTTTTTGAACTAATACTTGTAATTTTTATCTACATTATTTTCCACAATATCAAGTAAATTTCATATTTGTCCCTCTGTTTCAGTGTTTAACTTACTAACCTTATCTTCTACAGTTTTCTGACCAAAACAGCTTATATAATATGAAAATGGAAACAACTTCAAATCTTGCTGGAATTTGAGTGGTATCATAAATATTGCTAATTGAAAAGAAAGTTCTATTGGACTGTGCTGTATTATAGGCTGAAAGTATATACAACAAGATACAAAAAATTAATCACTTCATAAGGGTGTGGTGTAGAGCGCCATAAATATCGATATTTGTTCTGTGCTTAAGTGTGCTATCTTTGAGGAGAGGGCTTTGGGCAGGATGCTGGGCGCTAACGGCAGTTAGCCTCCGGACTTGTATCTGTGTAGAAGCTAAGTGTGAATAAATCTGTATCTGATAGAATTCTAGTTGTTTACCTACAACTATTGCATATTTCCTCACTGGTGACCTCATTTTTGTGTACTACGCGTCCGAGTTACCACCCGAAGGTTATTTACGTGCCTACCGCGTCAGGTTTCTCCGCGATCGCGAGGGCCTATGTTCAGCTCCAGACAATGGCCTTTCAGCATTCACTGCCACCCAGATTCCAGCAACATCTCTCCTGCACTCCTGCCGTCGTAGTGGACATGCCGCAAGAATCTTCGGAATCCTTCAGCCAGAACATGCAGTGGAATTCATCGAGTGCCGCCAGTTTCTTCCAACCGCCAACGGTCGTGGACTCTGGCTTTGTTAGCCTGGACCTTCCCACGTGTTCTCCACAGAGTGTTGGTCGGAACATTCCTACTCCTGTGTCAAACACACAATTCAATACAGTTCGTGGCGTCAAGTGAGGTTTTGCTACTTTGGAAAATCCAGTAGTAAATTCAAACTCGAATCAGTTCCCGCCGCGTGTGTATTCTTCTGCGCCGGCTAGTCAACAGGTGTTCAATGCTCGCCAAACAGCAAATATCACACCGAGTGTGCATCCTAGTGGACGTGTGTGGGATCCTTGTGTTGCTTCTAATCAAGTCAACAATTCTGTGCTGGACAGTAATTACTCTGACATCTACAACCAGCCCCACCACTCACGGTCGAGTGAATACTGTGTGCATAACGGACATTCACCGGCATACTTAAGCACTTGTGGCTTCTCTCCGAGCTACCACGTCAATGAGAATGCATATTTTGACTACGATCCTCACACCGTTCGAGCGTCCATCGCTTCTCAGCCCCCCCCCCCGGAGTCAAGTGAATTTCGCGATTCCCGCATTACGGGACGCCAATAATTCGGACACGCAATCTTCTGCATGCTCTACTTCCGTCTGAAGTAATAGGTGCACCTCCGCAGTGACTGCAGTGCCGAATCTGCCAAAATTACCAGACTTCAAACCCGCTTACCCGAAGTTCTGGTTTAACCCGGTTGAGCAAACATTCAATGTCTGTGCTTTGGACGATGACACACGCTTCGCCTGCCTCATGAACCATCTTCACGACCGCGTCAATTTAATTTACGATCTGGTCAAAGCACCCCCACTGGCAGGGAAGTATGCTGTGGTGAAGCAGACGATACTGGAGCGCATCTCTAAAACCAGGAGAGAAAATGTGCGACAGCTCATCTACGAAGAGCGTCTCGGCGACAGGTCTCCGTCCCAGCTGTGGCGGTGCATCCGTCTTCTCGTCGATGAGCAAGTTATGCCTGATGACATGCTCGCAGAAATCTGGACTGAAAAGCTGCCTTTGCCTGTCCAGACTGCAATCTCTGCGTATGAAGATCGGCCAGTAAATGAACGTTTACGCACCGCCGACAGAGCATACTCCGCCAGGCAATGTGAGCTCCGTGCACTGCATTCTGGACGTGACTGCACTAAGACGCTTTCTGACGCCACGCCCTTGTCTGGTGCTGCTAATAACAAGTTTGTTAAACTAGCCGCCCTGCCTGCACCTTCAACTCCCCGCAATGACAGTGCATCGGCCTTTGTGGAAGACTCTGGGGCACATACTCCGTCACCTAGCAACTACCCACAGGAGCACAGGCCCGCCCAACCTTACTGTTTCTTCCAGGTGAGATTTGGGGAGCAAGCTCACAAATGCTAGTCACCGTGTTCTTACCCAAACTCCAACCGCAGGTAGGCTACGGTGCCACCTCCTGCGATGTAAACAACGAGCACCTTCCCACGTTGCACTCCGTTTCGGACAATAACAGTAAGTGTGGTCGAGTCTATGTTCGCGATTTACGATCAGGTGTGTGTTTTCTGGTAGACACTGGCGCAGACGTCTCTTTGCTGCCGGTTCGCCTAGCAACCAGTAAAGTGCAACCACACAAAACAGTACTTCGTGCAGTGAACTTGTCTACCCTACAGTGTTCGGGTTCCACTTTGTATACAGTGAAACTTTCGCTCGAGTGCAAGCTGGAGTGGACGTTTCTAGTGTCAACAATTGAAGAACCTATTCTCGGAATTGATTTCCTCAAGCACTATCAGTTGTCACTAGATTTTGTGCAAAATACTGTGTTTTACCCCCTCTTAAAAAAACATATTCCTTTCGCTTCGCCGAGTGACAGTTCGGCTAACACCAAACATGTGTGCTGTGCTAAGAAGTGTGTAAACCTATCCTTGGAGCTGCAATCTTGGACAAACAACTGGCTAGTGGAGTACGCCAAGTCTTCGAAGTTGCGGATGGAACATACGGAAATGCTGCTGCATCTCCGCGACATACACCACGAGTTGGCCTCCACACAACAACGCCTCGCGGCACTACAAGCAGACAACTCGTCGGCTACAGACAAGGTCAGTCCATGCCAATCTGGTGTTCCCGTGCCCGCGCATGTTAACGACAATGTTGTGAACTCTGTAAACTGTGTCAGCACCCCCTTTTGTAATGATAGGGTATGCCCGAGTGTTCATGCTCCTTGTGTTCCGAATGGACAATTAACTTGCCAAGCTCGTGGCAATGAATTACGGCCATCTGCTGTTCGGCCATGCCCACTCGTGCCTACAGCGCTCGTAGCGGCACAGCCCGCTACCAAGAACCAGTGTACCACCCTCGCCCATGTTAACAAGTGTGCGGCCTTTACGCAGCCTACGAGTGGGTGGCACACCTGTACTTCCGTGCCCTCAGCGCCACAGCTTGCCCCGTCCGCCACTGCCTGCTCCGCTTCACGGACATCTGGCTGTCGTGTCGCGCCACGTATTGCAGTAGTCACTAATGGCACAGTTCATCGGTTACGTCTAACCGATGGGCCGCCCATATTGCAACGCCCACGCCGCCTCAAGCCGGAATTTATGAAAATTGCAAAAGAACAATTGGATGATCTGTTACAAAAGGGAATAATTGAACCTTCTTCCGGTTGCTGGGCTAGTCCTATCCTGTTTGACCAAAAGAAAGACGGTACTTGGTGTATGGTCAGAGACTATAGGCGTTTAAATGCTCGCACCATCATTGATAAATATCCGGTCCCACACATTGCAGACTTCAATCATGCACTCGCAGGTGCAAAGTACTTCTCTGTTTTGGACTGTAAGCATGCATTTCATCAGATTCCTATGGCTCCGGAGGATATTGAAAAGACTGCCATAACCACTCCCTTTGGGCTGTTCCAATACAAATTTATGCCGTTTGGGTTGAAAAACGCCCCCCAAACGTGGCAGCGTTTCATCAATCAAACTTTATCCCATCTAGACTTTTGTTTCGTATACATGGACGACATATTGGTTTTTGCTTCTACTTTGGGACAGAGTGAGGAGCGTGTTCAAGTCGTGACAGATATTTTAGCAGCCGCTGGTATTGAACTGAACAATAAAAAGACTCAATTGCACCAGTCATCTGTCACATTCCTAAGTTATGTTGTGTCATCGGACGGTCTGACACCACCACAGGACAAGATCAAGCCTGTTCTCGAGATGCTACGCCCTCAGACCTATAGGGGATTACGCAGGTCCATCGGAACAGTTAATTATTACCGGAAACATTTGCCAGCCGCTTCTGCGGTGCAGGCTCCTCTCACAGATGCTCTCGCTGGCCCACAAACTTCTGGCACCCGCCAGGTGCCATGGACACCAGACATGGACAAGGCATTTAATGAACTCAAACAGCTGTTGGCCTCCGCTGTCACTATTGCTCACCCACGGGCGGACGCCACAATGTTTATCACTACTGACGCTAGTGACAATGCTATCGGCGCAGTACTGAGTCAGACATACAATGATGTTACGACCCCCCTGCAGTTTTTCTCAAAAAAGCTAAACAATGCGCAGAAGAAATACTCAGCATTCGACAGAAAATTACTTGCAGTTTACGAGGCCATAAGACACTTCAGAACTGATGTTGAGGGACGAGATTTCTATGTGCTCACTGATCACAAGCCGTTGGTTCCTGCCATAAAAAATCCTGCGGCTGATCCGCCCCCACGACGCTTTCGTCACATCGATTACATCTTGCAATTTACAAATGACATTCGCTACATCTGAGGAGCGGAAAATGTGATCGCTGATTTTCTCTCGCGTGTTGGTGCTGTCACAACCTTAATTGACTTAACGGACCTACCTCGGTTGCAATCGGCAGACGCCGATACCATGCAGTTAGTTTCAGACCACAACTCCTCTCTCCAACTGGTACGCTCTACTTTCCCTGGCATATCTGACTTAGTGTGGTGTGATGAATCAACTGGTACATTGCGGCCATTCATTCCTAAGCCCCTTCAATGCCAGGTCTTTGACAAACTACACACCATTAGCACACCCTGGTGTCAAAGCTTCCACCCATCTGGTAGCTGAACGGTTTGTCTGGAGAGACATGCGCCATGACTGTCAGTCTTGGGCAAGGGCATGCATGGTGTGTCAACAGAACAAAGTTTCCAGGCACACTTCTCCACCTCTTGGCTGTTTTTCCCAACCGCCAGGCCAGTTTCACCATGTTCATGTCGACCTCGTAGGCCCTTTGCCCCCCTCCGAGGGTTTCAGTTACTTCTTTACAGCTATTGACAGGATGACTCGGTGGGCTGAGGCTGTGCCTATTCCGAACATTACCTCTGAGACAGTAAGTCGAGCATTCTTAGATTCGTGGATCTCTAGATTTGGCTCACCTGTTTACCTCACCACTGACCAGGGGCGACAATTCGAGTCTTCAGTTTTCTCTGACTTATGTAAAATGTGTGGTATCATCAAAATTCATACTTCTGCATACCACCCCCAAAGCAATGGGCTTGTCGAGCGATGGCATCGCACCTTAAAGTCTGCCCTGCGTTGCCATGACTCACTATGGACAGAGGCACTGCCCTTCGTGCTTCTTGGTCTTCGTGCGACTTTCAAGGAAGACCTCAAGGGTTCCGTAGCCGAGTTTGTGTATGGCCAACCTCTGGTTTTGCCTGGAGAATTAGTCACTCCGACCCCACTTCCACGGCCCTCTGAACTCCCTTCACTTCTCGAGCAGGTGCGCTTGCACTGCAGCAAAGTTCAGCCGCCACCTCCGGCTGCTCATACACCTCCGCGCGTGTACGTACCGCGCACGCTAGACTCTTGTGAGTACGCGTTTCTCAGAGACGACTCAGTCAAAGCCCCACTGCAGTCGCCCTACAAAGGCCTTACAAGGTTGTCAAACGCTCTGAGAATAACATGGATCTCCTCATAAAAGACTCTGTAACCACGGTCTCACTCAACCAAGTGGAACCAGCTTTCATTGAGCCTCATGTGAACCTCCCTGATTCTGCCCCTATTTCTCCCATTCCTCCTTCGAGCGGCCATCCATCTTCCCACACCATGCATTCGGGTATTGATTCTCCACAGCGTGCTTCTCTGCCGAGCAGTGCTCCTTCTCCGCGTTCATCTAATTCGAGTGGCCAATCTTTTCGGGGCTTCACTCCTCACAGCCCTCGCAGTCGAACTGTCAACCACTCGGATTCTACCATTGTGTTACCATCTTTGTGTGACAGCTCTTTGTCATGCCGTTCAATCCACGCTGGCTCCTCATTGCCTTCGGTCACGCTCCCTCGTCTGTCAGATGATCGCCCGAGGTTGTCTCCTGCGCAGTCCAGTGCACCTGCCACCCCCCTCTTAGCAGATGCTTCCCCCTGCCATGGCTTTCTCACACCTCCCTGCATCCCTACCATTGCTCGTACAGGTGCCATCTAAGAATTCACAACACATGTGCACCCTGACGAGATACATAAATTATCTGTTGTCGTAGATGGCGATACGGTGTGTGTGGTACTCGCGTGTGACAATATTGAGGGAGGAAGTGCAGAATCTCGTGTGGTGCGCCACTTTAAATTGAGCAGAAGTGCTGCGTGTGGCAATTTGCGTGCCTTTTTTAGGCCTTCTGGCAAGGTGATTCTCCGCCTGCCGGCTGACGAAGTGCTACACCTCCACTCCAGGACGGGATGTCGTCTTCAGCCGCCGGCGTCGCTTGATGGCTTCACCGTCGACGTACTGGGTTTCACCCCCCGGTCTCCTACCAGTCGACCGCTTCCGCCTGACGCAGAAGAACTGTGCGTTACCTTACTAACTTCTCACCCTCCCCCCCCCCCCCCCCATTCACAGGGACGTACTCCATACTGTGCGGGGGGGGGGGGGGGGGGGGGGCTGTGTGGCATAGAGTGCCATAAATATCGATATTTGTTCTGTGCTTAAGTGTGCTATCTTTGAGGAGAGGGCTTTGGGCAGGATGCTGGACGCTAACGGCAGTTAGCCTCCGGACTTGTATCTGTGTAGAAGCTAAGTGTGAATAAATCTGTATCTGAGAGAGTTCTAGTTGTTTACGTACAACTATTCCATATTTCCTCAAGGGAGAAGAAAACCAGGAACCATGGGTTGAGGGAAGAAATGAAATGCAAAGCTGCCTGGCAGAATTTTGCACAGACACAATATAATTATTGCTAACAAATGGTTTAATAAACTCTTAATATGACAGCTAATGTACAGGATGAATGCAAGCTTTCAGATAGATTATATAATGATAAGTCATTGATTCTGAAACCAGATTTTAAACTGCAAAACATTTCATGGATAAGTGTTGACCACAACCACAATTTATTATTTATGAAGAGCAGATTAAAACTGAAGAAATTGCAGAAACATAAAAAATCAAGAGGATGTGACCTGGATTGTCTAAAAGAATCACTGATTGTGAAAAGCGTCAAAGAGGGTGTTATGGAACCATTGACCAAAAACTGGAAAAGAAATAAAGTAGAAAATTATGTGTTAGCTTTGAGAGATGAAACAGTGGGGGTAACAGAGAATCAAGTAGGCAAAAACAAGTAAAATTCTGGGCTTTATTTATTTATTTATTTATTTATTTATTTAGTTTGCAGCTGTATTATCACATTCATGATACTGGACTTGTCAAAGTACAGAACAGTATAGAATATTACATATTTACATCATGTACAAAATCTTATCATTGGTATCAACACATCTTTATAACAAAAACATTATTCTGCTTACATACATACAGATAGAATAAAAGCTTGCAAAACCTCTTGGTCAATTTTATTAAAACTATTAAATACCAGTACTTTCATTAACTAGACATAGTAATATACAACACATAATTTGATTAAAGAAGTTTGGTTTTATCTAGGAATGGTTGATAATTACGAATTTTTGTTTAGAGAGTTATGAAGCAGACCTACAGATGTGAGCAGAAGTCCAGCTATTCATTAATGCTGTAGAAGCTGTTGTTTATTAGTAGGGTTTTTAGTTCTTTTTTTAATGTATTACTGTTTGGTATTTTTTTGATGCCATCTGACAATGCACTGTACAGAATTTTTGGTTTGTAAACAGCACTTTCCTGATATATTGATTTTCTGTGCACATACCTTTTCCTTGTTTGATAATTGTGGATCTCACTATTCAAAGCTGAAACTTGATGGTTTTTAATGAAGCATACACTTTCAAGTATAAATATAGATGGTAAAGTCATGATTTTTAATTCCTTAAAAATACCTCTACATGGTGCTCTGTAAGCAACATCACTTATTAATCTTATAGGTTTCTTTTGGAGCTTAAAAGACTGCTTTGCAAAAGAGGTATTTCCCCAGAACACTATTCCATACTTCAGTAGACTATGCATGTATGCGTAATAAGCACTTAAAACTGTTTCAGTATTGCAGCAATCTTTAAGCACTCTTAATATGTAACAGTACTTGCTTAATTTTTTGTTAAGCATTTCTACATATTTTTCCCATCTTAGATGCTAATCCACCCATAATCTTAAAAATTTTATGTGATTCTTTTGCTGAATTTAGCTATTCGATAATGTGAATTTTACATTGGTCCTATTTTTGTTCCTTATATGGTTGAAGTTCATCCATACAGTTTTCTTGTCATTGACAACTAGACAGTTACCTTTAAACCATTTTTCTGCCATTTCTGCTGTTTTGTTGATTTTTTGCTGCATCTCATAATCATTCTTCCCTTTTATAATGAAGCTGGTATCATCAGCAAATAATATGGTATCAGCTGTTGAAAACTGTTGAGTTAGGTCATTAATAAAAACCAAGAATAACAATCGTCCCCAATACCGAGTCCTGGGGCACCCCATAATTAACTTTTTTATACTCAGAATGGTACACATTTCCATCCTGAGAAATTTCTACTCTTTGTTTCCTATCAGTTAAATATGACTTGAACCACTTGTAGGAAATACCAAAGACACCATAATTATACAGTTTTAACAGTAGCAGATTATGATTTATAAGATCAAATGCTTTGGAAAAGTCCGAAACCAACCCACAGATCAGTCCCTTGTCCTCAATAGATTTTTAAACAAGTTGTAGGAAACTGAAGAGAGCTGTTTGTGTAGATTTGCCTTTTCTGAAACCACTCTGTGCATTTACAAGAATTTTCTTTTTCTTTAGGAAGTCTAGCAATTTGTCATACATTACTCTTTCAATTATTTTCGAAAATACAGATAATAATGGTAGTGGTCTGAAATTTTTAATGTCAAACTTGTCACCAGTTTTATAAACTGGTATTACTGCTGACTGCTTAAGTTTACTTGGAAACACAACAGTTTCAGTTTCAAAGGAGTCATTGATTATGTCCACAAGTTGAGAGACAACATTATCGGTACTATATTTAATAATTTTGTCAGGGATACCATCAAATCCCTGACAAAATTATTAAATATAGTACCGATAATGGATAACATCAAATCCCCCCCAAAAACCATGGATCTTGCCATTGGTTGGGAGGCTTGCGTGCCTCAGCGATACAGATAGCCGTACTGTAGGTGCAACCACAACGGAGGGGTATCTGTTGGGAGGCCAGACAAACGTGTGGTTCCTGAAGAGGAGCAGCAGCCTTATCAATAGTTGCAGGGGCAACAGTCTGGATGACTGACTGATCTGGCCTTGTAACACTAACCAAAACAGCCTTGCTGTGCTGGTACTGCGAACAGCTGAAAGCAAGGGGAAACTACGGCCGTAATTTTTCCCGAGGGCATGCAGCTTTACTGTATGATTAAAAGATGATGGCGTCCTCATGGGTAAAATATTCCAGAGGTAAAATAGTCCCCCACTCGGATCTCCGGGTGGGGACTACTCAAGAGGACGTTGTTAACAGGAGAAAGAAAACTGGCGTTCTACAGATCGAAGCGTGGAATGTCAGATCCCTTAATTGGGCAGGTAGGTTAGAAAATTTAAAAAGGGAAATGGATAGGTTAAAGGTAGATATAGTGGGAATTAGTGAAGTTTGGTAGCACCAGGAACAAGACTTCTGGTCAGGTGAATACAGGGTTATAAATACAAAATCAAATAGGAGTAATGCAGGAGTCGGTTTAATAATGAATAAAAAAATAGGTGTGCGGGTAAGCTACTACAAAAGGCATAGTGAACGCATTATTGTGGCCCAGATAGACACAAAGCCCACGCCTACTACAGTAGTACAAGCTTGCATGCCAACTAGCTCTGCAGATGACGAAGTAATTGAAGAAATGTATGATGAAATAAAAGAAATTTTTCAGATAGTGAAGGGAGACGAAAATTTAATAGTCATGGGCGACTGGAATTCGGTAGTAGGAAAAGGGAGAGAAGGAAACGTAGTAGGTGAATATGGATTGGGGCTAAGAAATGAAAGAGGGAGCCGCCTGATAGAATTTTGCACAGAGCACAACTTAATCATAGCTAACACTTGGTTCAAGAATCATAAAAGAAGGTTGTATACGTAAGGCATTTCCAGGGGCAGATGTGGACTCTGATCACAATCTATTGGTTATGAACTGTAGATTAAAACTGAAGAAACTGCAAAAAGGTGGGAATTTAAGGAGATGGGACCTGAATAAACTGACTAAACCAGAGGTTGTACAGTGTTTCAGGGAGAGCATAAGGGAACAATTGACAGGAATGGGGGTAAGAAATACAGTGGAAGAAGAATGGATAGCTTTGAGATATGAAGTAGTGAAGGCAGCAGAGGACATAGTAGGTAAAAAGACGAGGGATAGTAGAAATCCTTGGGTAACAGAAGAAATATTGAATTTGATTGATGAGAGGAGAAAATATAAAAATGCAGTAAATGAAGCAGGCAAAAAGGAATACAAACGTCTCAAAAATGAGATTGGCAGCAAGTGCAAAATGGCTAAGCAGGGATGGCTAGAGGACAAATATCAGGATGTAGAGGGTTATCTCACTAAGGGTAAGATAGATAGTGCCTACAGGAAAATTAAAGAGACCTTTGGAGAACAGAGAACCACTTGTATGAATATCAAGAGCTCAGATGGAAACCCAGTTCTAAGCAAAGAAGGGAAAGCAGAAAGGTGGAGGGAGTATATAGAGGGCCTATACAAGGGAAATGTACTTGAGGACAATATTATGGAAATGGAAGAGGATGTAGATGAATATGAAATGGGAGATACGATACTGCGCGAAGAGTTTGACAGTGCACTGAAAGACCTGAGTCGAAACAAGGCCCTGGGAGTAGACAACATTCCATTAGAACTACTGACGGCCTTGGGAGAGCCAGTCCTGACAAAACTTTACCATCTGGTGAGCAAGATGTATGAGACAGGCGAAATACCCTCAGACTTCAAGAAGAATATAGTAATTCCGATCCCAAAGAAAGCAGGCGCTGACAGATGTGAAAATTACCGAACAATCAATTTAATAAGTCACGGATGCAAAATACTAACACATATTCTCTACAGATGAATGGAAAAAGGGTAGAAGCTGACCTCGGGTAAGATCAGTTTGGATTCCATAGAAATGTTGGAACACGTGAGGCAATACTGACCCTACGACTTGGAAGAAAGATTAAGAAAAGGCAAACCTACGTTTCTAGCATTTGTAGACTTAGAGAAAGCTTTTGACAAAGTTAACTGGAATACTCTCTTTCACATTCTGAAGGTGGCAGGGTTAAAATGCAGGGAGCGAAAGGCTATTTACAATTTGTACAGAAACCAGATGGCAGTTATAAGAGTCGAGGGGCATGAAAGGGAAGCAGTGGTTGGGAAAGGAGTGAGACAGGGTTGTAGCCTCTCCCCGATGTTATTCAATGTGTATATTGAACAAGCAGTGAAGGAAACAAAAGAAAAATTCAGAGTAGGTATTAAAATTCATGGAGAAGAAATAAAAACTTTAAGGTTCGCCGATGACATTGTAATTCTGTCAGAGACAGCAAAGGACTTGGAAGAGCAGTTGAACGGAATGGAAAGTGTCATGAAAGGAGGGTATAAGATGAACATTAACAAAAGCAAAACGAGGATAATGGAATGTAGTCGAATTAACTCTGGTGATGCTGAGGGAATTAGATTAGGAAATGAGACACTTAAAGTAGTAAAGGAGTTTTGCTATTTGGGGAGCAAAATAACTGATGATGGTCGAAGTAGAGAGGATATAAAATGTAGACTGGCAACGGCAAGGAAAGTGTTTCTGAAGAAGAGAAATTTGTTAACACCCAGTATTGATTTAAGTGTCAGGAAGTCGTTTCTGAAAGTATTTGTATGGAGCGTAGCCATGTATGGAAGTGAAACATGGACAATAAATAGTTTGGACAAGAAGAGAATATAAGCTTTTGAAATGTGGTGCTACAGAAGAATGATGAAGATTAGATGGGTAGATCACATAACTAATGAGGAGGTATTGAATAGGATTGGGGAGAAGAGAAGTTTATGGCACAACTTAACTAGAAGAAGGGATCAATTGGTAGGACATGTTCTGAGGGATCAAGGGATCACCAATTTAGTATTGGAGGGTAGCGTGGAGGTTAAAAATCGTAGACGGAGACCAAGAGGTGAATACACTAAACAGATTCAGAAGGATGTAGGTTGCAGTAGGTACTGGCAGATGAAGAAGCTTGCACAGGATAGAGTAGCATGGAGAGCTGCATCAAACCAGTCTCAGGACTGAAGACCACAACAACAACAACCATCAAATCCTCAGGTCATTTTACTCTTTAGTTTGCTGATAGCTGTTTGTACTTCGTTGGGGTGTTGTGGGATATAGGTACATTGTCCTTTCATTTATTGGAGTTGTTACCTTTGTCTTTGGATTATATTTAGTGGTGATCAGGTTTTGGGCTGCATTAATATAATCATCATTAAATATATTAGCTATTAGAAGTGGATCATCAACAATTTCATTTCCGTGTTTTATGGTGATTTTATTACTTCTATTTCCCTGTTTGCCTGTATGATTATTAACAACTTTCCACCTAGATTTAATTTTGTTGTTACCCTTTCTGATATATGAATCATTGTCCTTCCTTTTTGCAGCAACTATAGCTTCCCTGTGCTTTTTTCCTATAACACTTGACATATGGTTTCAAGATAGTATTTTGCTTTGCACACTTATATAGCATTCTAAGACTTTCTGATGACTCTTTGATTTCACTTGTTATCAGTGAATTTGATTTTTTGTTTGTTTTCATTCTCTTCAGAGGGAATGAAATATCATAGCAATATTTATAATCTGACAAGAACTTGTTGAATTTTGTATCTACAGAACTATTGCTTTCCATGTCCCAGTTTACATTTTTTAACATTAAAGACCCTAATGCTGTCATCATTAATTAATCTTCTATCAATATATCTCCTGTTGTCACTTTTCTTGTGAGATTTCTCTAAAGTCAATTTAACTGCTTGATGATCAAAGAAACCTGTATCCAATACCTCAGATGTAAAGCCCATTTTGATTTGTCAATGAATATTTGGTCTATAGAACTTTCACTTTATCTGCTGTATTTGGTGGTATCTTCTACACATATGTCCATATTGTATGTTTTTAGTAGATTAACAAGTTTTTGACCTTTTTTACAGTTTTCCTTGAAATTAATATTGAAATCCCCAAGCACAATTATGAATTTAGACTGACTATTTATATAGTTCAGAAGATTTTCCAAATTTTCAGAGCACAGTTCAAAATTGCCTGATGGGGACCTATATGTACATGCAGTTATAATTTTACTATCTGTTAGTTCACATAAACAATATTCAAAATCTTTTTCAATACAGCAGACATTTTTAAACAAAATTTCCTTTGATTTAATATCTATTCTTACATATATACCTGTTCCACCCCCTCTGTATGTATCCCTACAAAAGCTGCTGTTCAGCTGGTGGTCTGAAATCCCAGCTGCACATTTTTGTATTTCTTGTAGCCAGTGTTCAGTTTTACACAAGATAGAAATTTCCTTCAATGAACCTGTGGCGCCAATGAAATCGACACCAACATCGATATGCATTCATCTTTCGATTCTAAGCATTATCTTTGGCTATTCTGCCATGTTCAGTTCAGTTCTTTATGATCCTTGTGTGTGTTAAGGTTAATAAATGAACTATTGCTAAATGGGTGTGATTATTGGTTCAAGCAACCTGGTAATCCTCCTCACTGGTGACCCCGAGTTCTAATGTCTTCCGTTTTCAACGTTTTACTGTGTCTGCGACCTCGCGTCGGTTATTTTCACGTGTATTACATCGACACAGCATTCAACCAATGACTTCGGCCCAGCGCCTAACGCCAAATTTTGTGATCGACATGCATCGTGTTGCAGGCGATGTACACCCACCAGGACTGCAACACGATGCCTCTCACTCGATGATTCCGCAGATTTCGCCGGATGTTTTGAAGCCTGCAACAAAAGTGGGGTTAGGAGTATGCACAACTCTGGCTATCAAGCGCCTTTGTTCCCACCACATGTGCCCTCCCTCATTGACTGTGCAGTTACCTCTTACAGATCTCCGTGCAGTGCGGGACCAATGCCAATTTCTGCAAATTCTTCGTCGGACAACCTACTGCCACCAGGACAACGATTTGCAATGCCGCAATCCATGCAGTACCACATAGATACCTGCCACGTGGCTGCAACTGCTTCGTTCACAGATCTACCTACTCAGCATCCAACCACGCCTGCGCCTGCCTCAGTTCAGTATCAGCACATGCCTTCCTACTTCGATACCTCGGCCTGCAACAGGAACAATAACTTGTTATCTGTGCCTGACCTCCACCTCTGTCCCACTGCTATGCCTCAGTATTTTGTGCCACGACATTCACCTTACCTGCACACCGTTTTGAGTGGAGTGACTATGAACAGTGAACATTCACACATTCCGCCCCATGTTCGACATCATTTCCCACACTGTGCTTCTGGACAGCCTGCACCTCCGCAGGCTCCCTGCAACACAGGTGGCCCCGGCTCTGATCATACATGAAGCTTCCCACGGGCTAACACGCATTCTCAAACTTTGAACTTTTTCTCACCTGTCGCCCCCACGCCAGCTCCAGTCGAGCTTCCACTACTGTTCTCAGTCCATCTCGGTGCCTCTTCCACGTCGGTCTTCCACGACGTGACAACTCGAACACACCTGCAATGTGTTGAGCTTCCACAACCGCAATCGGCACATTACAGTGTCTCACCCGCATTGGCCTCCCGCGTCAAGACGGATCGCGCTCAACCACAATGAGTCACCTTCGCGCTGCCACCCGAACAGCCGTCATTGCCACATCCCCTGGAGGCACACTCTCCTGGAATACTACAGCAACAACAGCTCGATTCAGGCAATGCCCCAACAAACTTAACTCAACCTGTTATTCGGAACATTCTACTATGCTTACCAATGCTGCCGCCGTTTAATCCCGACAGAGCAACAACCTGGTTCAAAATTGTGTACGAAGTGTTCGACCTTTACAAACTCGACGAGTCAACCAGATTTCTGTGCCTCATCAGCCACCTGCATGACCAGGAGGACTTGATTGCTGTCTGGTCAATGCCCGACACAGCTCTCCTCACCATCTGGTCAGATAAACTATCTCCTCACATCCGCTTTGCTCTGGCTCAAAGGTCTCCTGAACCTGTCGAGCAAAGAATGACAATTGCTGACAAGCTACACGATGCATCACTGCTCTATTTTGCCAGCCACTGCCTACCTGACAAGTCTCAGTTTCAGGCTCATTGCCCTGCGGCCGGACGTGGCTGGGGCCATATTGTGCTGACCATTCCGATCGCTCTGGGAAGCAGTAAACTAGCAACTGGGACACCACTGGCTCCGCCCATGGTGACGCCCCCTCCCCTCCTGCAACCAAACCTGCTGCAGCCACTGAACCTCGGCCACCGCAACTGGCAACGAACCTTCCACAGGAAATGCAACCACACTACCCGTACTGTTACTTCCACACACGGTTTGGTGAGGTGGCACGGAACTGCAGACCACCCTGCTACTTAACAATCGCCAATTGCAGGTAGGTCCGGGTGCCGCCTCCTGCGCACAACTTGATAGGCACCTCCCCAGTGTTCCATTCTGTCTGGGAACGACCAGAGAATTGGGGACGACTTTACATTAAAGACATTTTGTCGGGAAACCTTTTCCTATTGGACACAGGAGCCGATGTTTCGCTGCTGCCTCCGTCCTTAGCATCGTCGAACATCCGCCCTCATCATACTTCAATGCAAGCCGTGAATTCAACTAAACTACAATGCTCGGGTTCAACTTCCCACGTCATCTCACTCTCCACAAACTGCAAACTTGAGTGGACTTCTTTAGTGCACGAAATTTACGAATCTATACTAGGCATTGACTTCTTGTGACACTACAAACTTTCATCAGATCTAGTGTGAAACACCATGTTTCATCATCTGTCCAAGACTCACTTCCCCTGTGCTCCGTCGAGCAAACCGCCCCTCCCCCCAGGACACATCGGTCCAGGCTCATCTCATCCGTACATACTCGTCTCTCTCAACGACGTTACAAGAAACCATGCACAAGTGCCTTGTCGAGCTGGAACACGTCACTCGCCTATGCAAGGAAAACTTCGAGCTCTCCCTCCAGCTCCACGAAACACAGCTCTAGCTCTCCAATGCAGCAGAGGAATTACAGACACTACAGCAAGGACAAAGGCAAGGTCAGTAAGTGCACCGAATCTGCTTGCAATCCCAGCAATCGAGCCTCCGTGTGTTTAACCCCGCTACCCCTCGCAACTGTGCTATCAAGACTGCCATAATGTGTACTGACAGTTCTGCAGGGCCACACCCTCCTAACATGGCTTGGATTTCGTCAACGCACGACAAGTTTCACGACGTATTTCCTCGGATGATTCGTGCGGAAGTCGAGCTGCAACCTGTTCAACAGCACTAACAATTTCTGCGACCGGAGTGAACCTGGGGGTGGGAGCGAAGTTGAGACCTTTCTGCAAAACTGAGACCGTGTCATCACTCAACACCATGCCACTCAAATTGATGACAGTCTTGCACGGAACCTGCAGAGATGGTTTGTCAAGGAGACGTGAGAACTTAGCTGTTTGACGTCCCGTAGCCTTCTTACGGGCGGAATCAGCTGACACCCAGGTGACACCATCAATCCCAGGAAATACGTCCTGAAACTTGTCGTGCGTTGACGAAATCCAAGCCGATGAAGTCAAATATCAGCAGTAAAGAGAGGGCGGCCATTCGTGATCTGAGGGAGCGCTCTGAAATTGTTGTCTTACCGGCTGACAAAGGCAATGCTACAGTTGTTGTCTCCCATAAGGACTACACTGATAAGATGCAGAGCCTGCTAAATGACGATTCCTACTGGAAGATCAGCGTTGACCCTACAAAGAAGGTGGAGAACAAGACGAGGGCACTTCTCAAGGACACAGATTTACCGGAGGGTGACGCTAAGAAATTGTTACCCCAATGTCCGGTACCGCCTAGACTATATGGACTCCCGAAGGTTCACAAAGAGGGGGTACCATTATGCCCCATTGTCAGCAACATCAGGGCACCTACATATTTGTTGGCCAAATACCTGATGGGAATATTAAGTCCTTATGTGGGTAAATGCCCTCATCACATCCGTAATTCCGTGGATTTTGTTAAACGCCTTGATAGCTTCAGGTTGGATGAGTCAGATATCATGGTGAGTTTTGACGTCGTTTCCTTGTTTACGAGGGTACCCCTGCGAGAGTCACTAGAATTGATTAGTCTGAAGTTTGACGAGAAGACCACTGAACTTTTTAGGCATGTCTTGAATTCCACGTATTTTCTTTTTAATGGAGAATACTACGAACAAACGGAGGGAGTCGCCATGGGTAGCCCACTCTCACCGGTGGTAGCGAATTTGTACATGGAGAACTTCGAGGAGGAAGCCCTGTCGTCATCCGTATGGAAACCTACTTGCTTTTTCCGTTACGTGGACGACACGTTCGTCATCTGGCCACATGGTATGGATAAACTCCTTGACTTCCTTACACATATAAACTCCATACACCCCAACATCAAATTCACTATGGAGACTGAAACGGAGGGTAAATTACCTTTCCTTGACGTCTTGGTCAAGAGAAGGGCTGACGGCACCCTAGGTCATGGGGTGTATCGGAAGACAACGCACACTGATCTGTATCTGCACGCAGACAGCTGCCACCACCCTTCACAGAGGAATGGGGTACTTAAAACTCTAGTACATAGGGCGCGCACTACCTCTGACGCAGATAGTCTACCCCAGGAATTGGAACATCTGAGAACTGTATTTCGAAAAAATGGGTACTCAGAGTGGCAGATTCAACGTGCTCTCCGCCCAACCACTGCAGCACAACCTGTTGAGATAGATGAAGTCACGAGGGAGGAGGTAGGCACTGCATTTATTCCAAACACAGGCGCACTCTCGGGGAAAATCGCCCACATTCTGAAGAAACACCGGGTCGGAACTGTGTTTTGCCCTGCAAATAAAACTCGTGCACTGGTGGGGAGTGCCAAAGATGACCTCGGTTTGAGGAAGGGCAGCGTGTACCAGATTCCGTGTCAATGTGGCAAGTCGTATATTGGTCAGACGATGCGTACCGTCGAGGATCGATACCGTGAACACCAGAGGCACACTCGACTCATGTATCCGAGCAAGTCGGCGGTCGCTGAACATTGTTTGTCGGAAAATCACGCCATGGAGTATGACCGCACGAGGATTCTGGTACAGACGTCGAGATACTGGGACAGTGTTGTTAGAGAGGCCATCGAAATTCGCACCAATGACGACCTCATAAACCGTGACTGTGGCTATAATCTTAGCAAGGCTTGGGAACCAGCGATTGGGTTAATCAAGAGTAAATCGAGCAAACGTATAGTTGTGACGACCACGGCGGACAGAGCCATCACACCGACGTCATCTCAGACGCCGTCGCAATCTGTTCCACCGCGCGACCGTGACGCGGGGCATGGACGGCGGAGGGAGCGCGCCGCGGGCGGAGGGTATTTAAATCGGCCGCCGCCGCGACCGAACCCAGTTCCCTCTGAGCCGCCATAGCGTACGGATCTCCGTGTTGGCACGTTCACAGGAGCTCAGTCCGTCAGTTCACCTGATGATGGCGACATGTATGATCACCGAAATATTGTGCCCGTTGGACACTATAGACCGGCAGCACACCCGTGGATATTTTGATTATCAAATACGCCGGGAGAAACTCAAGAATCACAATTATGGACACCTACCCCATACCCAACATTGTCGACTTTACCAGTTCCCTTGCAAGTGCAACCACGTTCTCTGTCATTGATTGCAAATGGGCCTACCACCAGATCACCATGGCACCTGAAGACATCGAGAAGACAGCAATCACCACCCCGATCGGGTTATTTCACTTTCAATTCATGCCCTTCAGTCGGAAAAACACAACCCAGACCTGGCAACGCTTCATCAACGAAGTGCTATTTGACCTAAAATTCTGCTTTGCATATCTTGATGACATTCTTGTGTTCAGCTCCTCCATCGAGGACAACATTCGACATGTGCAAACTGTTATGAACACACTTGCGGCAGCATGCATTGAGACCAACCAGGACAAATTGTAGCTACATCAACCCGCTGTCACTTTTCTTGGTTTCCGGGTCTCTGCTGACAGCAATTCACTGCCCCCTGAGAAAGTATATACAATACTAAACCTACCCAGACCTTCGTCATTCAAAGAGCTCCAGTGCTTTCTGGGGAAGGTTATTTATTATCGCCGACATCTACCTCGGGATGCGGAGATTCAGGCTCCACTGATGGATGCCTTTGCAGGCACCAACACTTCTGGATCTTGCCCCGTTTCATGGACCCCTGCTATGACTGACTCTTCCACTGCCCTCAAAAATCTTCTTGCCGAGGCCTGCACCATAGTGCATCCTCATCCCAGTACGCAGCTTTTCATCACCACAGAAGCAAGCGATACTGCCATCAGTGCTGTCCTTAGCCATGCAATTGACGGCCAAACTTCGCCTCTGGAGCTCTTCTTGTGCAAGCTCACTGATGCACAACGGAAATATTATGCGTTTGACAGGGAGTTGCCCACTGTCTATGAAGCAATTAAGTATTTTAAGACTGACATTGAGGGATGCCCTTTCTATGTTTTAATGGACCACAAACCCCTGGCTGTGGCCATTACAAACCCGCCAGCTGACCCACCTCCCTGCCGCTTTAGATACATGGACTTCATATCTCAGTTCACCACTGATGTCAGACACATAAAGGATGCTGACAATATAGTTGCTGATTTCCTTTCACGAGTCGACGCTGTCCATTCGCTGTTAGACCTCTCTGAACTGCCTAACCTCCAACCCGCCGATGAGGAAACACAAAATCTGATTTCAGACTCTACTTCTTCACTACACTTCATCCACACCACCTTCCCTGGAATTTCTGGTGAGATCTGGTGCGACAACAGTACCGGCACGTTACGCTCCCTCATCCCAACCATGCTCCGTCAAGCTTTCTTCAATGCATTGCATAATATAGCCCACCCCTGTGTTTGTGCGTCTGCCCACCTCATAACGGAGTGCTTTGTGTGGAGAAAATGTCAATAAGGACTGCCAGCAATGGGCACTCTCCTGTATCGCATGCCAATGCTGCAAAGTACACAAGCACACTTAACCCTCCTTCGGCACCTTTTCAATCCTTCCTGGGCATTTCCAGCATATTCACATTGACACTGTCGACTCTGTCTCCCCCTTTAATGGCTTTCGTTTATGTTCTTTTGTCTATCGACTGAACAACTCGCTGAGTCGAGGCTGTCCCCCTCCCCAATATTATGGCAGAGCTTTCGTCGAGTCATGGGTATCGCGTTTCGGATGTCCAGCTATCATCACGACTGTCCAGGGCAGACAATTTGAGTCGGCCCTGTTCAACAGGATTTGTAACATTTGCGGCATCCGGCACATCTGTACCACAGTATATTACCCACAAAGTAACATGCTAGTCGAGCGCTGGCACCGCACTTTCAAGGCGGCTCTTTGATGCCATGACTCTCTATGGATGGAGGCCCTTCCCCTTGGGCTACTCTCCATTCGTGCGATCTATAAGGAAGACCTCAAAGGCACAATAGCCGAGTTTGTACACAGCCAGAACATTGTTCTTCCTGGCGAACTTGTGAGCCCTTCCGCTTCTCTCCCTCAGTCTGACTTACCTTCCTTTGTGGACCACGTCAGACGCCACTTCATCAACCTCCATATCCCTCCACCTGCCAACCATTCCCGCCCTTAGGTTCATGTCCTGAAATCTCTGGACAATTGCGAGTACGTCATGCTCTGGGATGACACTGTCCGTACTCCCCTCCAACCTCAATATACCAGCCCGTACCGAGTTCTCCAGCACTCAGCCAACACCTATGACATCCAGATGAAAGATTCAGCTGTTACAGTCTCTCTCAACAGACTTAAGCCTGCTCATGTCGAGCCTTCTTCTACCCCCCTTCAGGCCATGACCACACCACTCACTGTCGTGGCTCACAACGCTCCGACCACTCCCTCCACACCGGACTTACACACTCGATCAAGTGACTTCCAGCTCCAATCGTCGAGCTCTCCTCTGACCTTGCCCTCTATTCCAGTCTCACACACTCCATCGAGTGACCACATGCTCCCCACATTGAGTTTACCTACGATCATGCCCTCGCCGCCAGGTCCTTCGCTGGTCCTTTCAACCTTTCTACCATTGCCTGCCTTGCCCTGTCGAGGTTTCTCACATCCCCTGTTTGAACGTGCCCTCACTCGAGGTGTTTGTGCCTGTCCCCCCGGACATAATCCATGACATCTAAATAATACTGTGTGATTACACACTGTTCTTTGTGTGTTTCTCTTCATCCAGTGCTCATGACACAACCTCCGCCATTCCTGCCACCTGGTGAAATGTGTTCCCCTCCCGCCCGACGTCGACCTGGACATTCTTCGTGTGTTCACCACATCCACCAGAGACATCATCATTGTCGCTCCATTCCACCCGCAAACCGCCTGCCTACCTGTCTCCGCATGACCAGCACGCCCAGTACGACGCCCGGCTCGCTTCAGCAACTTCCAGGTTCAGTGGCCGAGCCATTCTTCATAACATAAGAGAGTTAAAGAATTAGTCAGTTCTATGAGAGGTATGTTTCCTGCCTGGTTAGTTCTTTGAAGAGTAGGCTCTAGTCTTTTTGTTTCTGACCTGAGTTTCACCTCCTGGGGGTCCTGGACTTCCTCTTGGTTGTTTTCTTCTGCAGAGGATTTGGCCATTAAAAAAAAACGTTCATAGTTGTCTGGATGCTAACTTCTGCCAGGTGCTTCATTGTGATCTGTTGTTTTTAACTTCTGTCCACTCTGGTACATCTTCCACCTCAATCTTTTTACATGGTGATATTGTCTTCTGTGCTGGTTCCCTGCCATTTGTTCATTCCACTGAAGGCATATTTACTGTTAAGTTTTTGGTTTCTTCTTCTGTTATTTTCATATAGTGTGGTGATACTATCTTCTGTGTTGCTTCCTTGTCACTTGTTCATTCCAT
The DNA here is from genome assembly GCF_023864345.2 of Schistocerca serialis cubense. Taxonomy (NCBI): domain Eukaryota; kingdom Metazoa; phylum Arthropoda; class Insecta; order Orthoptera; family Acrididae; genus Schistocerca; species Schistocerca serialis. Next base: position 62,080,257 of record NC_064642.1, read on the forward strand.
AGTACGCATATTTACTGTTAATTTTTTGGTTTCATCTTCTGTTATTTTCCCATATTGTAAGGATACAGTTTCGTTGAGTGACTGATTTGCCTGTTGCAAGCAGTTAACAGAGATCAGTCATGATGTGGTGGGCTGAAACATGGCTGAATAACGAAGGTTCCTGAATAGTTTTTCCTTCCCTTTCAGCACCAAATGTAGCCCATGCTTGTATAATCAGTCCTCCTTAAAAACAGATGTACATCCAGTACCTTAGCATGACTGTACTGGGCAACATATTCCATCAAGATCATGTCCATTTTGTATATTTTGCCATTCCAGTCCACCCTGTCAAATCTGTAGGGTACTGTACACAGAATCACTTTAGTGTTCATAGATTTTGTGAGTAGCATGTTTACAGTGCATTGGTAATCCTTGATATCTGATTCTACAACATTTGTTCCAGCCAGAACAACAACACAGCCAGATTTACTTAAGTCCTTTACCTTTTCTTCAATGTTATTAACAACATATTTCAACTGTGTGTTTGGCTTGACAATGGAATAACAATAATACACAGAACATTAAGTTATTTGTTGAAAGGAGAAAAATGAAGGAAAAAAGCAGCCAAAATGGAATACAGACATAAAAAGCTGAGATTAATAGAAAGCGCAAAATGACATGACAGCACAGTAATGGACATGGGAGAAAGGTTCTCTACCATTCTTCTGCTTGTGGAGTGGTATTGTACAAATATTTCAAAGCCTAAACAATTTTGTTTATTCATGCCAAAAACAAAACAATAGATTTCTTCCCTAGCTCCTTGTTTCTAACAGTATTTTGATACCATCTGCTAATTAGTATTAATGTGGTTGTAATACACATAAAAGGGAACAGAATTAGATCAATAATTGAACACTGTGGTTCTTAGAAAGTGTAAATCACCTAAAAATTGCACCCATTTTATTCTGTGAACCATTCAAGATATCAAAATGAGATTTTCGGCACATGATAATATCTAGAGGGGCCTGTAATTCTGTAGTTTTAATCCACTTAACTCTTGCACCATCTGAGATATAAAAGCAAGTATGGTTTCTAAAATGGAATTATATGATTCATTAATAACAATCAAAAGCTCTTGAAACGATGAGTACAGGGATATAACATTATTATAGTTCTATTGGTGATGAAAATTTTTTCAAAAGTATCTGAGAAATGAGCTATAATTGAGAGGCAAGGTGGATGGAATTGGCTGTTGTAGTGTACACATCACCAAGTAAGGATTTCATGCCAGGCTCCATCATTAAAAGCAGCAAGGAGATAGGCCTATGTAACTAAAATAAAATGTAATTCATCTTGGCCCTACTTCATACAAAAAGGATACAAAGTCAGCTATGACTGTTGTAATTGCAACTACACTGCTGGCGAACAACAAAAGTAGTACATCCTATTACAGGTTTCCAGTATACTCAAGATTTATTGTTAAAACAGTGCCTATGAAGTACATGAAATGATTACATTTACAGATCTATAACAGAAGCAGTTCTGAGGTACCAGGTATCAACCAGTGCTGACACATCCATATTAGTACAAGGTGTATGCTCCACGGGCAGTGATGCAGGTGCTGACTATGGCATTCACTTGATCATACAGATGGTGGATACTGTCCTGGGATATGTTATGCCAAGCTTGCTTGACCTGTTCACATTGTTCTGTAAGAGTTATTAGTTGAAGAGTTGCACAAGTCACTTCTCATCCCATCATATCCTGCACATGCTCAATTGGACACAAGTCCAGGGATCATGCTGACCAGGGAAGTTGCTGCATGTCTTGCATGTTGAGTTACAGGGCCACCTTCCTATTGCAAGAATAGCAAAAGAATTAATGTAACAACATTCTGCATGTACCAAGCACTGGTCAGTATCATCTCCAGGAACAGCAAATGTGATTGAGAGTTGTAGCTTATTGCACCCCTGACCATAAGGCCTGGGCTCAGGCCAGTGTGTCTTGGAGGAATGCACTTTTATGAGACAGCGCTCACCAGGTGTATGTTGTTTGCGCAAATGACCACCACTTGCACATAGGCAAAATCTGCTTTCACCACTGAAGACCGTGGGATACTGTTCCATCTTCCTAGTGATCCTTAATGGTACCAGCTGTGAGCCATGCATGTTGGTACTGTGGCATGCATGGAAGATGGACTAGAGATGTGCATGCCCATAGTCCCACAGCTTATAACCAGTTCACAACAGTTTGTGTTGACACATCAAGGCTCACAAGCCCTCTTATCTGTGCTCTGGTAGCTGTATGAGATGTCACTGCTGCCATTACAATATGACAGTCCTGGCAGGTGTCTGTGATACGTGGATGCCCAGAATCTCATGTGCGGGTGTGAGAATTTTCATGTGACCACTGATACTAGCATCATTCTACAACTGTCAAAGACATCCAACTTGTGTGGTGATTCTCCAAAAGAGCCATCCCACTACTCAGTAGGCCCTTTCGGATTCACTCATTTGGCTGTAGAAGCCACGATTGCATCTCCACGGGATAGTTGCCTGCCTGCTTCATGCTTTTGAAACCACACTGAACCTTCCAGCTGTGAGCATAGACTCAAAACACACCGGTAGCTATGCCATTATGCTACTGCTTGGAGGACAAGGTTGAAACCAGTATCAGTATATCTACTATCCCCCAGATACCATATGCCATCATCGGATCAAAATTGATGTTGTCTTTCTAGGTATACTTTGTTTTTTTCCTGGCAGTTTGTATGCTAAATTATAGTATATCAGAAGGTGCAAATCAAAACTATCTCAAATGTGTGTACATTTCTCATGTTTAAGTGAATAGCTTTTGTGGAGACAAGTAAGCAGTTGAAAGGTGTGATACAATGATCCTGGAATGACAGCATCACTTGGCTGTGTCTATGCCTCAGTAGCCTTTGCAGCCTCCTTAACTTTCAATTTAAGCTTATTTTTAACATTTTTTTTAATGTTTCAACGCCAACATTGGGAACAACTGCACTTGTCACCATTTCCATGGCTCAGGCGCTAACTCACGCTTGTGCAGTGGCGCTTGACCTGGGGTAAGTCAGTTCATATCCCGGTGATGGAACAAAATTTTGCTGCCAGTATTTGGCTGGCGAACGGAGGACAGGTGGTGGTGTAAAGTTCCTGATCGCCAGACTTTTTGCCAATGTCCTGGCTCAGTTTTTCATAAAGACAGGGTGTGTGACACTGTTGATGGTGATCCATCCATCAGATGGGGACATTAAGCTTGGTGGTTCCGTCAGTACTTTTCACTAGGAGTAGGCAATGTGCTGGCACCATATTTCAACCTCTCCCCTCTCTCAGCATTGTCATCATTGTCATCAAACAACACAAACACTACACTATGTGTGCATGCACGCACACACACACACACACACACACACACACACACACACACACACACACACACACAAAATACATACAAGTAGTATTGCAGATAGTGTGTAAGGAGTGTGTTCTAAATAAACAAACAAAAACTGCATTTGTATTTCAAAAACTTCTGAATGCTGTTAAAAAGTGTATCATCCCATTTAAAAAAAACCATATTTACTTCTATAGCTTGGTTGATACAAGAGTTAAGTGGATTAAACTTGCAACAAAAGTACATGTCCTTATTATACTATCATATGTTGATAATCTCATTTTGATATCTCAAATAGTCCATGAAATAAAAGAGTTGCAACTTTTATGTGACTGTATTTGCACACACACTGAGATATAGAAATACTTTTCAGGGAATAAAAGTAGCCAAAAAAATCAATTTCATAAAGAAAAATAATTAGAAATGTATAAGAGAAGGCTTGAAGGCTCATTCTACCCACTATTGCTGGCAAGGGAAACTGATAATTAATGATGGGGTTGAAAAAACTTGTGTAGCATTAAGAAAGAAAAAACTAAAGGATTATCTGGCAAGAAATGTGCTAAAGCCCGTAACTAATAGAGTACAATTAAAGAATACAATTAAAATTCGGAACAAAATAGGGAACTTCACATTAGCATGTGGCTTTTGCAGAAGAAGCAAGTCACATGGAGGCTGATCTATACTTCTACATAGTGATATAAATTATGAGACCAGAAACTGTTTTAATTATTTAAATGAAGAATCTGTGTTTGAGAGCTGTTGTGTAGAAATAGTGGACTCACTAGCAAATGTTATAATGTTATCAATATACAGAATTCCAGGGACATCAACAACAGAACTATTCTTACCTAAGCTTCAAATTACGCTAGAAGACCTGCGTAGAGAAAAAAAGAAAAAAAATTGTAATACTGCTGATTTTAATAATTATAATCACATGTGATAGTAGCTACGCTTCAAGATTCACTGACTTAGTAAAGAAATATGGTTTCAAATTGAATTTCTTTGAATCTATCAGAGACAATGGGCAATCAGCAACATAAATTGACAATGTTCTAACTAATTACATATATGAAGATGTGTATAAATTTTGTCCAGATGTAGGTATTTCAGATCATTGTGCATAGCTCATTGAGCTGCCACAGACAGACAGGAACATTTCACACATGAGAACCCTTATGAGCAGGAACTTTAGCAAAGAAACCTTGCCAACAATTAGTGAGAAGCTAAAAGAGAAAACATGTCCTTTAGATCATTGTAGCTCAATTGATGAAAACTTTGAGACACTCCTAACTAGTTTTTGTGGTGTCTTTAATGAAACATTTCCACATAGACTCTGCAGCAATAAAGTAACAAATAAATTAAAGTGGATTACCCAGGGCACAAAAATTTCCAGTGTAAGGAAAAGGCAACTGCACAGAGAACTAAAATATAATAAATATATTGATTCCATTAAACATGTTAGACTCTATATAACCATATTTAAAAGAGTTGTCAGGGCAGCAAAATAACTGGCAAATAACAGGCTAATTTAAAATCATAAAAATAAGACAAAGGCTGGGTGGTCAGTCATTAAACTGAGTTAGGTGTTAAAGACTGTAACCAAGAAATTTCAAAAATTGACATTGAAGGAAATACTATTGTAAGTCCAACTCATATACCAGAGTACTTTAATGATTTCTTTATAAATGTAGCAAAATCTGATGCAGATGTAACAGATTATCACAACAAAGTATATCCCTTTGGCTTAGGTGAAAACTCTGAAAACTTTACAAAATTCTTAAAACTTTGTGTGCAGGATGTAGAAAATGCTATTCTAACATTAAGAAACAAAAAATCTGCAGGTTGAGATGGATACCCACAAAAGTTATTAAAGTGGTACACAATAGAATTGCAAACCCACTAGCTCAAATAATAAATCAATGCTTTGAGGGGGTCTGTTTCCCAGAGGTACTGTAACATGCTGAAGTTAAACCACTCTTCAAGAAGGGATCAAGAGAGATCATGGGAAATTATCTTCCTATCTCAATTCTCCCAGTCCTGTCTAAAATATATGAGAAACTTGCTATTGCACAAATCCAAAACTTCATTGCAAAATATTCTGTTATTCTAAACAATCAGTTTGGTTTTCAGCAAGGGATAAACACCATATATGCAGTAAACAGTTTCACTGAGAAAATAAACACATCATTAGACAAGAGAAATAAGGTACAGGAATTTTCTGTGACTTCACAAAGACATTTGATTCTGTAAAACATGCATTGCTTGTTTACAAACTTGAAAAGAATGGCATTAGTGTCAGTGTCCTACTTATCAAACCGAAAGCAAAGAGTTAGCATCTCTTCAGATGGTGCATATTATTCATCTGACTGGAAAAAAAAGAATTCTGCCAGGGTGTCCCACAAGACTCCATATTAGGCCCAGTCCTATTTCTGTTCTATGTTAATGACTTACCATTAAATATCAGCTCCCCATCATTTCTGTTCGCAGATGATGCTTCTGTCTTAGTTGAAGATCAGGATTCAGAAAAATTCCTAAATCTGTGATCAGAAACTTGGTTTCAACTAAATGGGTTGAATCTAAATATATCTAAGACTCACATGATGCAGTTCAAAACCAAACAGTCAAAATGTGAGCAGATTAAGATTGTACACAACAATGTGTGCCAGCAGGCACACATTGAATACCTAGCAAACAAACTGAGCGGTTTCACATTTGCAGTGCAAATATTATCAACTGCAACTGACATGGACACACAGAAAGTAGCAGATACAATCTACTTCAAATCCATTATTAGGTATGGTATGGTTTTTTGGGGTAACTCAACGAACATATTGCAGATACTAAAAATGCAGAAAAAAATAATTTGAAATATGTGCACCGCAAATCACAAAGAACCATGTCGATCATTATTTATAAAACTTAAAATATTAATTCTGCCATCCTTATAAGATTATTTTATTTTTGTACACTAGACATAAATTATCTGAGGGAAACCATTTTGTCCATTCACATGATACTAGAAACAAAGAGAATTTCATGCTCCCCGCCCACCACATCAAACTGTATGCCCAGGGACTTCAATACATGGGAATGAAAATTTGTAATAAATTAAAAGGCAACAAGTTGATTCAGATGAATTTAGGGTCACTTTAAAAAAAGCTATATGAGGTACTGACACTGAAGTGTATTTACTCAGTGGATGAATTCATGCAGGACAAACTGTAAATTTTAGCTGGATATAATGTGTTACATATTCCAAGAAATGTCCTTATAGTGCTATTACTTATTGTAGTGCTGTTATTTGTTAATGTAAAAATCACTGTAACTGTATTATAAATTTTTGACATGTCTCCTGTACGCAAACCAAATGGATTGCAAATGTCCATTATGAGATGAATAAAACACAATTCACAGTATTAGTAGATTGATTGGAATAAAAACATTGCCTCTAACATATGAAACCGAAAATAACAAAAGCTTTATGCTCCCTGCACACATGTTAAAGCAGTATGCACAGACTCCACAGTATATTTATACCGACATTTATAATACATTACATATTAGAAATATCCATCACATTGAGTTTTGAATACTGAAGAAGACACCATTCTGCATGTTAATACCAAAATGTTGCTACTCTTTGCTGGAATTTCTGGGCAAGGATGGGCTGCTGTAAATAGCATTTCACATACTTAAACTGGCTATTAGAAACCACAATCTTTTTGTTGTTTCTAATAGGTGTTATTGTGTAATGAAATAATAATAAATATAGATGTGTTTTCTGAACTGTTAATCTGTGGTTTTGTCTGTACATGATGTGGCTGAACAAACTAAACTGGAGCCAACACATAAACTAATCAAGAAACAGGTTTTGTGCTTAGAAGTACCTCTTAATGTGTTGACTTGATGACTTTGGTGATGCCTTATTTTGAACAGTTTTGCAGTTGAAATACATGGAGATCACCATTTACACCTGAGTCATGCAGTGAGCTGATATTACTCAACAGGCACTATATTCAGGAAGTAGGCTGTGGTGTCTGTATGGTGATAAGTATTTGAGAAAGAGCACGTTTCTCAAATATAGATTTTTTTCACAAACTGATACAATCAAACCGGCAGCAGAGTTCCATTTGCAAACTTTAACATAGTCATGATAGTGTTGTCATGATAAACGTTATTATCACAGATAATTCCCTGTTGTTACACATCACAGGGCCATGACACTCACCTTGGAGGGTGAATGCACTCCACTGTTGTGAGCACATTGCTTGATCATGCGACTGTGGGAAGCTGATGGACACGTATCTAAAATGAAAATGAATTAATTTCTGCTTGTTGTGCACTTCACCAACATGTGGCCTGTGGCCTGTGGCTACCAGAATCAGACTGAGGAATTGAGTCAATCAGCTGGGAGCGTGTAATGTTGGCTAGCAGCTTGCAGTAGTCAAGGAGTTCTATGACCAGAATTCCCTGACTGATGTCAGTCACAGCAAATGTTGACACAAATGTGTGGTTTAGGTTTAGCTCCATATCTTGTTACTTGCTAGCATTTGTAAGAGACAGTGCCTCAGCAAACTTGTCATCTCTCAGCATAGTTCACAGGAATACTGACTGGTCAGAATCTGTGTGTTGCCAGGCTTTTCCATTACAAAGAGATGCTTAGATATTGCACTGCAGCTGGTTCCATCTAAGCCCAGTCACAGCTGTCATTTGAGTGCACACAAGGCATCAGCATTTTTCCGTATCATTGCTGATGCAGGCACAGTACAAGCAAAGCCTCCTCAGCCTCCTCAGTAGTTGTTCTGTCATTGGAGGAGTACCACTGGAACAGCTGGTGCTGTGTTGCCAGTTTCACAAGCCGGGTTGTCAGTAACTTTGTCTGCTGCTGCTACAGTGCCTGCTGCTCTGTTGCTGTGAATGGCCAACCAGTCAAGCTGTATGGTTAGTGTTGCCACCCAGGTGGCCAGATTCTGGGCTACGTGGTGCAGGTTGGCCTCCGTGGTGGCAGTCACATCAGGCGCGTGTCAGCACACAGTGAAAGTTGATGCCATGGCTATGGCATTATAGGCTGCTGTGGCTGCAGTATTAGGAGCCATTGCCAGCACATCATATATCCAATCGGCCAGGTCTGCAAAGGTGTCCAGCTGCATCTGATGATGCCATTGTTCTTGTGACAATGAAATCTGTCGGATTAAGTCGTCCTCCAGTTCTTTTGCAGGAGGATTGTGTTGGTAGGACAGTGATTATTTCCCATATTTTGGCTGTATAGTTTTGGTCAAGCCGACTCATGATTTAATGGAATTTAACAAGATTGCAGGTGATGATGTCTTAAGAAAACTGCCTCCTTTTGGTTGAATCACATGAATGGGCCATGGGGTTGAAAGGGTAGAAGCCTGACTAACACTCATCCTGTGCTTGTCATCACTCCTGTAACAGTAAGAGGCCTCAGGGTGACAGTGCATTGTGTGTGGAAGTTTTCTTGAGCTGACTATGGGTGGGCAGAGTCCATGCAAGTGAGGTGTGCCATCAACTTGCTGTCCAGCCTCTAGTTGCAACAGTAATAGGACTTCTGCGAGTGTAGGCTTTCTTGGCAAATTTCATATATGAAGTCTTCACGGGTTGTCAGCCAAGTAGCATCGTTCTCTCGTAGCAACATTTTGATGGAATGCGTCTCCATCATCTTCAGGCGAAGTGTCGGGATATCGTCAGTCGCAGGCTTATATCTCTGCTGGACTGCTCTCCGCTTCCCGCGGCTGGCCAATCACGTGCCCACAGAATCGCCCGATGCACCTGGATCGGCCGGTGGTGGGGAATACGCATGCGTGGTGTTCGAGTCCAGGCATCCGTCTCTGTCTGCTCCGTCCGCGGCCCTTGGTGGGACGGAACATTCTTCTCTGATTTTCCTGATTGCGGGCTCCCAGGCTGTGCTCAGATGGAAGCCACTGTAGCAGTTGATTAGGTTGTCACGTAGCCATATTTCTATGGACTCTTTGATTACTGAGTCCCACAATCTGTTTGTACTGCATATATTCTTTGTGTCCTCGAAATGGAAGGTATGCTTCTCATCAATACTATGTTCCGCCACAGCAGATTTGTTGGTCTGACCCAAGCGTACATGTCTAATGTGTTCACTGCAATGCTGTGAGATGCAATGCTGGGTCTGTCCTATATATTGCATCCCAAATTCGCATCCGATCTTGTACACTCCTGGTGCCGTCAGACCTAGCGGATCCTTGGTTGAACCGAGAAAGTCTCTGATGTTTCCTGCTTCGTGCAAAATGTTCTTCACTTTATGTTTCTTGAGAATTCTCGTGATCTTGGATGTCGGAGGACCCGCATATGGCAAGAACGTACATCCCATTGCTTCATCTTCATTCGGTCTCTATTCTCTCTTCTTTTGGTCGGTCTTCAGAGCTCTCCTTATTTTTGTCTCACTGTATCCATTTTTCTTGAAGGTGTCCTTTAGGTTTTGCAGTTCCCCTGGCAAACTTTCCTTATTGCAGATGAACCTGGCCCTGTGTACTAAGGTGTTGAGTACAGCATTGCGTTGCGCAGGGTGGTGGCACCTATTGGCGTTAAGATAGAGGTCCATGTGTGTTTTCTTTCTATACACTGCATATTCTAGCGTGCCGTCCATGTTTCTTGTGATCAGGATATCCAGAAACGGTAAGCTTCTGTTCTCTTCTATCTCCAAGGTAAATTTTATATTTCCATGCATGCTGTTGAGGTGTTGATGGAACTCTAGCAGTTTGTCCCTGCCATGTGGCCAAACTACAAAGGTATCGTCAGCATACCTGTAGAAGGCTTTTGGCTTGTGTTTAGCAGTGCTCCATGTTTAGGTTGGCTATGTCTGGTGCTAGGGGGGAGCCCATAGCTACACCATCTGTCTGTTTGTAGAACTTCCCACCACATTTGAAATAGGTGGTGGTTAGCACATGGTGAAAAAGCTTGATGATATCATCCTCAAAGTGTTCTTCGAGTAAGGCCAGGGAGTCTTCTATTGGTACTCGTGTGAATAAGGATGTCACATTGAAGCTCACTAGTAGGTCTTCATTTTCCAGCTGCATTCCCTGTAGTACTTTCACAAACTCAGCCAAGTTTTTCTCGTGGTGTGGACCATAACACACCAAGGGTTTTAGCATCTGTGACAAATGCTTAGCAATACCATATGTCAGCGAGTTAATAGTGTTTAAAATAGGTCGTAATGGGACACCTTCTTTGTGGACCTTTGCGAGGCCATAGAGACGTGGTGGTGCCGGTGCCCTCGGATACAGCTTCCTGATGATATCCTTCTCTAGTCCCGAGTTCTTGAGCATCTCAACAGTCTTGCGGGTCACTGTTGTGGTGGGGTCCTTCCTTAGTCTTTTATAGGCAGGATCTTGCAGGAGAGCATCAATTTTTTGCCAATAGTCTTCTGATTTAAGCAGCACTGTACTTTGTCCGCTGCCAAGACTGCAGTGTCCTGGTCCACATTGAATGAAAGGCACTACAGGCACTCAGTGAGGACTGTTGGGTTGCTCAAGAACTCGGGACTAGAGAAGGATATCATCAGGAAGCTGTACCCAAGGGCACCAGCACCACCACATCTCTATGGCCTCCCAAAGGTCCACAAAGAAGGTGTCTAATTACGACCTATTTTAAACACTATTAACTCACTGACATATGGTATTGTCAAGCATTTATCACAGATGCTAAAACCCTTGGTGGGTTATGGTCCACACCACGAGAAAAACTTGGCTGAGTTTGTGAAAGTACTACAGGGAATGCGGCTGGAAAATGAAGACCTACTAGTCAGCTTCAATGTGACATCCTTATGCACATGAGTACCAATAGAAAACTCCCTGGCTTTACTCAAAGAGCACTTTGAGGATGATATCATCAAACTCTTTCGCCGTGTTCTAACCACCACCTATTTCAAGTGTGTTGGGAAGTTCTACGAACAGATAGATGGTGTAGCTATGGGCTCCCCCCTAACACCAGGAATAGCCGACCTAAACATGGAGCACTTTGAAAAGCTAGCACTGGACAGTGCTAAACACAAGCCAAAAGCCTTCTACCGGTATGTTGACAATACCTTTCTAGTTTGGCCACATGGCAGGGACAAACTGCTAGAGTTCCATCAACACCTCAACAGCATACATGGAAATATAAAATTTACCATGGAGATAGAAGAGAACCGAAGCTTACCCTTTCTGGATATCCTGATCACAAGAAACATGGATGGCACTCTGGGACATGCAGTCTATAGAAAGAGAACACACACGGACCTCTATCTTAACGCCAATAGGTGCCACCACCCTGCGCAACGCAATGCTGTACTCAACACGTTAGTGCACAGGGCCAGGTCCCTCTGCAATAAGGAAAGTTTTCCATGAGAATTGCAACACCTAAATGAAACCTTCAAGAAAAATGGATAGAGTGAGACACAAATAAAGAGAGCTCTGAAGACCGACCACAAGAAGAGAGAAGAGAGACCGGATGAAGACGAAGCAATGGGCTGTGCGTTCTTGCCATATGCGGGTCCTCCGACGTCCAAGATCACGAGAATTCTCAAGAAACAGAGTGAATGTTGACCGTTTTCCACACAGCAGGAAAAATCAAAGACCTTCTGGGTTCAACCAAGGCTCCACTAGGTCTGACGGCACCAGGAGTGTACAAGATCGGATGCGAATGTGGGATGCAGTATATAGGACAGACCCAGCATTGCATCTCACAGCACCGCAGTGAACACATTAGGCATGTACGCTTGGGTCAGACCAACACATCTGCTGTGGTGGGACATAGTATTGACGAGAAGCACACCTTCGATTTCGAGGACACAAAGAAAATATGCAGTACAAATGGATTTTGGGACTCAGTAATCAAAAAGTCCATAGAAATACGGTTACACGACAACCTAATCAACTGCGACAGTGGCTACCATCTGAGCACAGCCTGGGAGCCTGCAATCAGGAAAATCAGAGAAGAATGTTCTGTTCCACCAAGGGCCGTGGACGGAGCAGACAGAGACGGACACCGGGACTCGAACCCCGCACACGTGTCCCCACAACCACCAGCCGATTCAGGTGCATCGTGCAATTCCGCGGGCACGTAATTGGCTGGCCACGGGAAGCGGAGAACGGTCCAGCAGAGATATAAGCTCGCGACCAACGATATCCTGACACTTCACCTGAAGATGATGGAGATGCATTCCATCGAAACGTTGCTACGAGACGACGATGCTACTCGGCTGACACCTGTGAAGACTTCATATAAGTAATAGGTCTTCTATTGTCTTCTGTAGTTCCCTCCTCATCACCATCTTGCTTTAGAGCTAAGTTGTCACTCCATGGGAAAGAGACAAACCAAAAATAATATTTATTTCAAGTTGGAAATAATGTCCATGCGCAACTACGGGTAAGTACACTATCGACTATTTGTAAGATAAAGTTCACCATATCTGAAGTCAGTGGTGGTAGGGAACTCAGACTAAAATAGAGGAAAAGTTTATGAGTGTGTTTGTCAAATGCTCATTGATTCAGTGCAAATTAATACACAGCCAATTATCAACTGAGTCAGGTTTACAAATGTTGATGCATTCACGAATCTTGTGCCAGCTAATTGAAAATCTATGTTACAGATCATAGGACACTTTCTCTAAGAAACTGAAACCAAATTTATATGTTTCTCACCTCTACATGTTTTGTACTTTTATGCAGCATATTGTTCACTTTTTCAATTGTGCAATGTTACCACACTATCACATGTTCTATTTACACATTTTTGTATGTTGTTGTTGTTGTTGTTGTCGTCTTCAGTCCTGAGACTGGTTTGATGCAGCTCTCCATGCTACTCTATGCTGTGCAAGCTTCTTCATCTCCCAGTACTTACTGCAACCTACATCCTTCTGAATCTGCTTAGTGTATTCATCTCTTGGTCTCCCTCTGCGATTTTTACCCTCCACGCTGCACTCCAATGCTAAATTTGTGATGCCTGGATGCCTCAGAACATGTCCTACCAACCGGTCCCTTCTTCTTGTCAATTTGTGCCACAAACTCCTCTTCTCCCCAATTCTATTCAATACCTCCTCATTAGTTATGTGACCTACCCATCTAATCTTCAGCATTCTTCTGTAGCACCACATTTCAAAAGCTTATATTCTCTTCTTGTCCAAACTATTTATCGTCCATGTTTCACTTCCATACAAGGCTACACTCCATGCAAATACTTTCAGAAACGACTTCCTGACATTTAAATCAATACTCGATGTTAACAAATTTCTCTTCTTCAGAAACGCTTTCCTTGCCATTGCCAGTCTACATTTTATATCCTCTCTACTTCAACCATCATCAGTTATTTTGCTCCCCAAATAGCAAAACTCCTTTACTACTTTAAGTGTCTCATTTCCTAATCTGATTCCCTCAGCATCACCCAACTTAATTTGCCTACATTCCATTATCCTTGTTTTGCTTTTGTTGATGTTCATCTTATATCCTCCTTTCAAGACACTGTCCATTCCATTTAACTGCTCTTCCAGGTCCTTTGCTGTCTCTGACAGAATTACAATGTCATTGGCAAACCTCAACATTTTTATTTCTTCTCCATGGACTTTAATACCTACTCCAAATTTTTCTTTTGTTTCCTTTACTGCTTGCTCAATATACAGATTGAATAACATCGGGGAGAGGCTACAAACCTGTATCACTCCCTTCCCAACCGCTGCTTCCCTTTCATGCCCCTCAACTCTTATAACTGCCAACTGGTTTCTGTACAAATTGTAAATAGCCTTTCGCTCCCTGTATTTTACCCCTGCTACCTTTAGAATTTGAAAAAGAGTATTCCAGTCAACATTGTCAAAAGCTTTCTCTAAGTCTACAAATGCTAGAAATGTAGGTTTGCCTTTCCTTAATCTAGCTTCTAAGATAAGTCGTAGGGTCAGTATTGCCTCACGTGTTCCAACATTTCTACGGAATCCAAATTGATCTTCCCCGAGGTCAGCTTCTACCCTTTTTCCATTCATCTGTAGAGAATATGTGTTAGTATTTTGCATCCGTGACTTATTAAATTGATTGTTCGGTAATTTTCACATCTGTCAGCGCCTGCTTTCTTTGGGATCGGAATTACTATATTCTTCTTGAAGTCTGAGGGTATTTCGCCTGTCTCATACATCTTGCTCACCAGATGGTAAAGTTTTGTCAGGACTGGCTCTCCCAAGGCCGTCAGTAGTTCTAATGGAATGTTGTCTACTCCCGGGGTCTTGTTTCGACTCAGGTCTTTTAGTGCACTGTCAAACTCTTCGCGCAGTATCGTATCTCCCATTTCATCTTCATCTACGTCCTCTTCCATTTCCATAATATTGTCCTCCAGTACATTTCCCTTGTATAGGCCCTCTATATACTCCCTCCACCTTTCTGCTTTCCCTTCTTTGCTTAGAACTGGGTTTCCATCTGAGCTCTTGATATTCATACAAGTGGCTCTCTTTTCTCCAAAGGTCTCTTTAATTTTCCTGTAGCGAGTATCTATCTTACCCCTAGTGAGATAAGCCTCTACATCCTTACATTTGTCCTCTAGCCATCCCTGCTTAGCCATTTTGCACTTCCTGTCGATCTCATTTTTGAGACGTTTGTATTACTTTTTGCCTGCTTCATTTACTGCGTTTTTATATTTTCTCCTTTCATCAATTAAATTCAATATTTCTTCTGTTGCCCAAGGATTTCTACTAGCCCTCGTCTTTTTACCTACTTGATCCTTTGCTACCTTCACTACTTCATCCCTCAGAGCTAACCATTCCTCTTCTACTGTATTTATTTCCCCCATTCCTGTCAATTGTTGCCTTATCCTCTCTCTGAAACGCTGTACAACCTCTGGTTTAGTCAGTTTATCCAGGTCCCATCTCCTTAAATTCTCATCTTTTTGCAGTTTCTTCAGTTTTAATCTACAGTTCATAACCAATAGATTGTGGTCAGAGTCCACATCTGCCCCTGGAAATGTCTTACAATTTAAAACCTGGTTCCTAAATCTCTGTCTTACCATTATATAATCTACCTGATACCTTCTAGTATCTCCAGGATTCTTCCATGTATAAAACCTTCTTTTATGATTCTTGAACCAAGTGTTAGCTATGATTAAGTTATGCTCTGTGCAAAATTCTACCAGACAGCATCCTCTTTCATTTCTCTCCCCCAATCCATATTCACCCACTATGTTTCCTTCTCTCCCTTTTCCTACTCTCGAATTCCAGTCACCCATGACTATTAAATTTTCGTTTCCCTTCACTACCTGAATAATTTCTTTTATCTCATCATACATTTCTTCAATTTCTTCATCATCTGCAGAGCTAGTTGGCATATAAACTTGTACTACTGTAGTAGGCATGGGCTTCGTGTCTATCTTGGCCACAATAATGTGTTGACTATGCTGTTGGTAGTAGCTTACCCACACTCCTATTTTTTTATTCATTATTAAACCTACTCCTGCATTACCCCTACTTGATTTTGTATTTATAACCCTGTATTCACCTGACCAGAAGTCTTGGTCCTCCTGCCACCGAACTTCACCAATTCCCACTATATCTAACTTCAACCTATCCAGTTCCCTTTTTAAATTTTCTAACCTACCTTCCCGATTAAGGGATCTGACATTCCACACTCCAATCCGTAGAACGCCAGTTTTCTTTCTCCTGATAACGACGTCCTCTTGAGTAGTCCCCGCCCGGAGATCCGAATGGGGGACTATTTTACCTCTGGAATATTTTACCCAAGAGGATGCCATCATCATTTAACCATTTTTGTATATCCGTGCTATTTTTATACTCTCCCAGTAATTTTTGTCATACTTATACATTACTAGCAATCCCAGCAGTACTTCACAGTTGCTAAATATGTAGGGGAATTGCATGTACAAATCTCCTTCTCCCTCCTCTCTCTGTGCATCTCTCCCCCAACCCCCCCCCCCCCCCCCCAAAACAAAAATGTCTCCTTGTCTCTGTCCACCTCCTCCCTTTTTATCCATCCACCACCTCCTTGCCCCCTCTCTCTGCCCATCTTCTCCTCCCCCCCCCCCCCCCCATGTAAATTTCCTCCCTCTGTCTCCATGTATTTTTCCTCCCCTCTCTCTGTCTACTTACTCTTTTGCCCCTCTCTCTGACCTTGATCCACATTTATTGGTACTGTAAACAAAAGCTCATTGGGATTTTTAAGTCAATTAAAACTAACAGGTAAACTGGTTGGGATCACTAGTATATGAGGTATGAGACAGATCTCTCCAACTGCTAGATTTATGAGGATAGTAGCTTCAGTGACAGAATTTCATGTAGTATTAATTTGAGAATGGGTGGGAATTACAAAGTTTTGGATGAATCAGATTCTGTAGTAGCATTCTAATCATATGCTGGTAAGCCATAAATACAACTTCCTTGTTTTTTGTTAAACTGACTGCAAGGAAGAAAACAAAACAGCACATTGTTGTGGATACAGTTTTCGTTTAAAATTATATCAAAGGAGGAAGAATATACACAGCCCACTTGCATTAATGTGACCACTGCCTACAGTCAACATCAACATGCAATAACCACTCAAAGGTGGCAGTTGGGAGCACTAGCAGTGGAAGGCACATAAAGTGTGTTGGGGGGACAAGGAAAACAGAGCAGTCTTTGGTAATGCAGAAATGAAGCAATTCATCTGACGTCCAAAAGGACATGATCATTCGCTTTTAAACTAAACTGAAACTGTACATTTCACAGCATAGCAAAAAAAAGCATTTTTTTTCTCGCAAATAGTTTTAACAGAAACCCGTACCTCATTGTTTAACAAATACATAGCCTATGTGCTGAATTTTCATTAAAGTACTGCATAGAATTTTGAGCAAATTTGTCAAGAACCTTTCAAAAAT
The DNA here is from genome assembly GCF_023864345.2 of Schistocerca serialis cubense. Classification (NCBI taxonomy): domain Eukaryota; kingdom Metazoa; phylum Arthropoda; class Insecta; order Orthoptera; family Acrididae; genus Schistocerca; species Schistocerca serialis. The sequence continues at coordinate 62,097,516 of NC_064642.1, forward strand.
GTTGGAAACAATATTAAACAGTGTTATGCCTGTATATCGGTCCAGATCAAACTTTTGAGGCTAGTTCTTGGGCTGATGGAAGGATTGCGGATGTGAGGGAAATGACACTGGAAATCTGTTTGTGGACTTGGTGTGGGGGATAGTTCCTGCCTCTGAAGGCCTCAGCATACTGTGCAAGGGAGTTCTTGTCACAGCATGTATGCCGTTCTCATGTGGTGAGGCTGTATGGAAGAGATATTTTGGTATGGAAGGGATGACAGTTGTCAAAATGCAGGTACTGTTAGTGGTTTAATCTGGACAAAGGCGTGGATAGAACCATCATAGAGGATGATGAGGAGGAGGAGGAGGAGGAGGTCAACGTCCAGGAAGGACGATCAGGTGAAGTGGATGGGAGAGAAAATATTGAACTTGTAAAGGAATGAAGATAGGCTGTCTTGGCCCTTAGTCCACATCATGAAGATATCATCAATGAACTTGAAGCATAGGTCTTTAGTGTTTTGGAAGGCTATGAAGATCAACTCTAGATGGCCCATAAACAGGATGGCATAGAAGGGTGCCATGTGGATGCCCACAGCTGTGCCACAGATTTGGTTGTGTACATTTTCTTCAGAGGAGACGTAGTTACGAGTTAGGATAAAGTTAGTAAGGTGTATAAAGAATGAGGTAGTAGGTTTGGAGTCTGAAGGATGTTGCAATGGAAACATTTCTTTGCCATGAATCCCTCCAACAAAAGCCAACAAATCCCAACATTGAACCCTACATCTTCCATTTTATATCACCTTCCAACCGTGATCCTCCTCCCTCCCATCTAACCATCCACTGGTCAACTTCTGTGAACCTTGTCTCCATTTTAGTCTCAGTATTTTTCCCTCAGTTCCTTCCTCAGAATATCGGTCTTTCAGCTGCAGAACAACCATACACTATCTTGAATAAATCCTGACCCAAAAAATCTACCTGCAGACAAAGGTTCCACCACTATTGTTATGAAACTGAATTATCTGATTTTTCCACCTACAAGCTCTGCAAGACTGATCCCATCCCAGAATTGTAATGTAAAATCCTATCTCAGCTTAAAACCTTAGGCCCTTTTCAGAACCTCTCCTGTGAATCCATTTCCCTTCCCAACATATGACACCCCACACATCCATCTTGTACATGCTCCCCAAAATCAACATACCCAGCAATCCTGGATGCCCCATTGTGGCTGGTTATTGTACCCCCTCTGAGAGAATTTCGGCCCTCATTGACCAACACCTCCAACCAACTGCCCATAATTTAGCCTCCCATGTCAAAGACACCAGCCCCTTCCTTCACCAACTCTCCCACCATTCCCACCTCTTTACCTCCTGGATCCTACTCATCACTGTTGATACCACCTCCCTGTAGACCAACAACCCTCTGCTCATTGGGGTCTTACCACTATTGAACACTACCTTCTCCATCACCCTTCAGACTCCAAACTCACTGCCTCATTCTTCATACAGCTTACTAACTTAATCCTAACTGACAACTACTTCTCCTTTCAAGGGAAGATACACAAACAAATCCTCAGTACAGCCATGGTTGCCTGCATGGCACCCTCCTAAGCCAACCTGTTTATGGGCCATCTAGAGGAGACCTAGGAGCCTTCCAAAACGCAAAACCACTAATCTGCATAAGGATCATTGATAATATTTTCATGATCTGGACTCAGGGTCAAGACACCTGTCTTCATTTGTTTACAAGTTCAACAACTTCTCTCCTGTCCACTTCATCTGGTCCTCCTCAACCCAGCATGCCACTTTCCTGGACATTAACCTCCTCTCTCTGATGGCTCCCTCCACCTCTTTGCACAGTTTAAACCCACCAATCACCAATAGTACCTGCATTTCAACAGCTGCCATCCCTTTCACACCAAACAATTCCTCCAAAACAGCCTGACCACCCAGGAATGGAATATCTGCAGTGATAAGAACACCCTTGCCCACTGTGATGACGGTCTCACCAATGCCTTCACAGATAGGCACTACTCCCACACTTAGTCTGCAAACAGATACCCCTGCCATTTCCTCTCACACCCTGAATGCTCCCTCCACCACCACCACCTCCACCAAGAACCAGCCATTAAGTAGTGCCCCCTTCATCACCCAATACCACTCTGGACTGGAACAACCGAACCACATCCCTTCCCATGGCTTTCATTACCTATCATCATGGCCTGAAATGAGGGACATCCTACTCAAGATCCTTCCCACCCCTCCTAACATACTGATCCATCCCTAAGCCACTCCCAATCCCAGCCACTATGGGACAAACAGGTGGAAGATCTGCTCTATCCATCCACCCAGCACTTCCTATACCAGACCTGTCATAGGCTTATCCTACCCCAACAGAGGCTGGGCCATGTGTGAAAGCAGCCATGTCATACACCATCTCTGTTTCAATCATTGCATGGCTTGTTATATTGGTATGATTACCAGCCAGCAGTCCATGAGGATGGATGGCCACCACCAAACTGTGGCCATGAGCAAACTAGATCACCCATAAAAAAATGTGGCACAACATGCAGCATGTTCATAACATGTTTGATTTCAGTGGCTGTGTGTGTGTGTGTGTGTGTGTGTGTGTGTGTGTGTGTGTGTGTGTGTGTGTGAGAGAGAGAGAGAGAGAGAGAGAGAGAGAGAGAGAGAGTGTGTTGAAATGTTTATTAGAGTACTGTATAAAAATTTGAAGGACATCAGTCAAGACAAGATGCTTTGAAGAGTTTTGGTAACAATGTTAAACACTTCCTTGTCTTTATATAGTGGTTTTGGTATCAGCTCTTACTGGAAACATTTCAGTGCAATATTGCCACAGTTAGATGTAAAAAGTATTATGTTTTGGTAGTAGGATTCAGAGAATTTTTTACACTATTTGGTGTGTCATCATTTTTCTGACTTGTTTTCTTTGTAGGAGATTCCTTTTGCAAGTCCTGTAGCTTTTCAGTGCCAGCACAGTTACTGCTCAATGTGCTATGTCTTTTAGTGATAAAATTGATCCTAAAGTCAAAGTATTTAAACTGAAAGAGATAGAGAGAGAGAGAACTATGATCTTTTTATTCCAGACATCTCTCAGGTGCATAAAACAACAGAGAATTTTTCCTGTATCATTTTGTTTGTCAGTTATTCTGTAATTCATAGTCACACCATTAATTCATAGTCACACCATAATTTCTTATATATATAATTTTGTTTTTTTTTTCTTTATACAGTTACCCAGATTCTCTGAAGGTACCCGTGACAAAATAACTCCATACTTCTATGGTGAGAAACTAAGTCTTGACCAAGATTTAGTGGCAGATGGTTTCCCAGCCATCACAAATAAAGTTATTGCTTCAGTTTCACCACAAGGCATAATTGAGCTCAAATATGAGGATGGATCCAGTGAATCAAGTTATCTGATTCAACGTCGCAATTCATTCTTTGATTTACATAACCCAGATCTCTCAAGGCTGGAGTGCAGACCCAAACCCAGTTTTGAAGAATGTGAGGAGTTCTTCAAAAATTATATCATTGCCTTTGGATTATTGCATACATCCACTTTTATGTTTCCGTTTGAAGGTGACAGTAATGATGTAAGAGCTATTACACATGAAAGAGAAGAAATATATAAAGATGACAGTATACCTCAAATGATAATCAGTAGACGAACATTACAAGTTAGTGATGAAGATATAGATAGCGCTTACATGCCTCATAGAAGTCCAGCAGACTTTTGTTTTACCATTGGCAATTTTACTGGAAAGGATACTGACTCAAAGAGCAAAACCCAACTGCTGAGATGGGCAGACTCTGTTCAGGAAGAAGAACATATTACAGCAGAGGAAAAAGGGATACATACTATCAAATCCCCTGCAGGTGCTGTTGCTGTACGATCAGTTCATTCAGTTGGGAGTTATAAAGAGTCTGCTGATGAGAAGGATGGTGTATTTGATATTACTGAAATTAAGAAAGTTACAAGCAGTTCATTTAAGACTATATCATTTGCTTCTCTTCATACAACTACATCCAATGAAACTGCTCCGATACATGCTGAGGATTAGCTGTCTATCAGTATTAAAGAAAGATATGGAAATAGATTGTTTCAAAGAGTAAAATATTGAAATATTTGAAAATGCAAGACTGTTGAATACTTTTTATACATTTTAGACAAAATTTACACTACACATATTACAAAATTTTATTTTTACTGAATATTCAAATATTCAATTGTACTATTTTTATTTTTCTCATAAATCTTATAATTTACAATAAAGGAAGTTGAATGTACTTCATATGTCTTAAGGCATTTACATCTAGTTCTGTTCACACTATGAAAAGTCTGGACACATACGAATGAATAAAAAGTGTCAAACATGTCTTAATAACAGCTTATCACATAAGGAATTGTATATTTATGGACTTCTCTGGCATATTTTTTCATTATAGGATCCACTCGCCATAGTTGTTAATCTCACAATATCTTTGCTGTGAACACTTTCACTGAAATAAACAGAGCCATGTGCACGTCAGAGAAGTAAACGACTTCCCAGAATGCTAGTGGGCATTCAGTAAGATGCGTAACAGACAAAAAAGGGTCATAATGTGATTAATATGAGTAATTAATAATTAAAAATCCAGAATCACCAATCACAAAAACTTAAATGATTTTATGTACACATTCCAATGAAACACTTGAATGACGACATTGAGGCAGTAAGCATTGCTAAAACTTGCAAGTGTCTAAATTTTTTGTTTTAGTAACTAAAAAACTGCTGTACTCACAGTTAATTATAAGTTTAATTTCAGTGCATCTGCAGCCATGGAAGTTTAGCATACATGTGTATACAATAAATAATTCTCAAATAGTGATACTAGTGGAAGTTCCAATAACAAACAAGCTAAGTATTACAACAAACAATGGAAAGTCCAGGCCGAATATCAACAATTATGAACTAGATAGAATGCTACTCACCATAAAGATGACACATTGAGTACAGGTACAATGAAAAGGCTGAAGATTGTTACTCACTAAGCTTTTGGCCAAAGCCTTCTTCAGAACAGAAAGTAAGACACACACATTCACACATGCAAGCACACATGGCCCCTATCTCGAGCCACTCTAGGATGACTGCAACTGTTGCATTAAACAAAAGCAGCAATTTGGAGAGGGGCAGACAAGTGGAGGAATAACAGAATATGAGTGGGGAAGAGAACAGTGTTGTTCGGTGGACTGTGCAGGGACTAGAAGGCAGCAGGACAAGGCTCCTCAGATGCACTGTTGGGAGGGTGTGGGAGGTGGAGGGGGCACACAAGGAGCAGAAAAGGAGAGGAACAAGAGGGGAAAACACTGGTGGGTGCATTGGAAGAGAGAAAGTAGAATGAGAGTGACAGAGATGTGAGTTGGGATGAGGTTACAGGACAGAGAGAGTGAAGGGAGGAGGATGTGTGAACAGTAGGTTACCACAGGTTGAGGCCCGGATAATTTTGAAAGCAGAGAATGTTTCATGAGGTTAATTTCAATCTGTGCATTCAGAAAAGCTGGTGATGAAGGGGAGGATCCAGATGGCCTGGGTTGTGAAACACCATTTAAAATAGATCACATTATGTTCAGCACCATGTTGTGCCACAGGGTGGTCTACTTTGCTCTTGGCCGCAGTTTGGTGGTGGCCATTCACCCTGGTGGACAGCTGGTTGGTAGTCATAACAATATAAAAAGCTATCAACAATATTGTAACAGGCCCAGCCTCTGATGGGGTAGGATAAGCCTGTGAGAGAACTGGTATAGGAGGTGCTGGGTGGGTGGATTGGACAGGTATCGCACCTGTTTGTTCCACAGCCATTGGGATTGGGAGTAGCTTAGGAATGGACCAATATGTTTGTGGTGGCTGGGTGGGCATAAAACGCCACTTTAAGATAGGTGAGAAGGAGTTTGAGTAGGATGTCCCTCATTTCAGGGTATACTGATAGACAATCAAAGCCCCAACAAAGGATGTGATTCAGTTGTTCCATCTGGGATGGTGTTGTGTGATGAAGGGGGCACACCTTTGTAACTGGTTCGTGGACTGGGGGTGTGTGGGGATATGGCATAGGAAACCTGTTTGTGGGCTAGGTCAGGGCATACTGCCTGTCTGTGAAGAAGTTTGTGAGGCCTTCAGCGTAATGGGCAAGTTTAAGCATTGCAGATAGTTGAAATGATGCAATGACTTTCATCCTTTTTAATGACGAGGAGCAAGTCGCTGCTAATGATACGTGTGCTGACTGACTCAGTAAAGAGGAGGATGAGTTCCAACTGAATACTTACAATGTGCAGGCCAGATTTGTAAGTCAATTGTAACCACAAAGATGGGCATCCATGAAGTTTAAAGTAACAAGCAAATTGTGCAGATTAATTGAAATTCCGCTGGAATTTCATGCTGGTTTCAATGACATATTTAATGGTGATATTGATGTTGAATCTCTGAGCAATATTGTAATTAATATCAAACAATGGAAAATCCAGGATGGAATGTAACAATGTTATTAGAAGGAAAGTTACTACTCACCATATAGCAGAGATGCTGAGTCACAGATAGGCACAACAAAAACACTTTCATACTTTAGGCTTTCAGCCAATGGCTTTTGTCAACACTTGATACACACACACACACACACACACACACACACACACACACACACAACTCACACACACACACACACACACACACACACACACACACACTAACACACACACTCGACTGCAGTCCCAGGCAACTGAAACCACACTGCAAGCAGCAGCACCAGTGCATGATGGGAGTGGCGCCTGTGCAGATAGCTGTACCCCAATTTGTTTGTAGGTAATGCCGTCAAAGGAGAAGTAATTATGGGTGAGGATATAGTTGGTCATGGCGACTAGGAAGGACGTTGTTGGTTTGGAATCTGTCAGGCATTGGGTAGGTAGTGTTCAATAGCTATAAAGCCATGGGCATTAAGAATGTTAGTGTACAGGGAGGTGGCATCAATAGTGAAAAGCAGGGCACAGGGGCAGGAACTGTGGAGAGTCGGTGGAGGGAATGGTTGGTATATTTTATATATGAGGGTAGGTTCCAGGTAATAGGCTGAAGGCGTTGGTCTATGAGAGCAGAGATTCTCTCAGTGGGAGCACAGTAACCAGCCACAATGAGGCCCCCTGGGTGGTTAGGTTTATGGATTTTAGGAAGCATGTAGAAGGTAGGAGTGTAGGGAGTGGTAGGGGTGAGTAGAGAGATGGAATCCAGGATGAGGTTCTGGGATGGGCCTAAGGATTTGAATAGTGACAGGAGATCCTGCTGGATACTGGAATGGGGTCACTGTGGCAGAATCCCCTGCTCCCAGTCCCTTACCTCGTGGCTCATACCCCCGTAGTACACCTAGATTCAAGACCTATCCCCTACATCCTCCCACCACCACCTACTCCAGTCCAGTCAGTAACATCACCTATCCCATCAAAGGCAGGGCTAACTGTGAAGCCAGTCATGTGGTCTACAAGCTAAGCTGCAACCACTGTGCTACATTCTATGTAGGCTTGACAACCAACAAGCTGTCTGTCCGCATGAATGGCCACTGACAAATGGTGGCCAAGAAGCAAGTGGAGTACCCTGTTGCTGACCACGCTGCCAAACATGATATCCTTCATTTCAATGACTGCTTCACGGCCTGTGCCATATGGATCCTTCCAACCAACACCAGTTTTTCTGAACTGTGCGAATGGGAACTTTCCCTGCAATACATCCTAAGTTTCAGTACCCCTCCTGGCCTCAACCTTCAGTAGTCACTGTCCTCACCCTTCCAGGCCCTTCCCTGCTCCTATTCCAGCACTACTCAGCCATCACTCCACCACAACACCCAGTCTTTTTATTTTTATTTATTTATTTTTTAATTTATTTCTCTCTGTTTTTGCAACTTCCCCTCCCCACCTCTCCTCTGCCCACTGCCTAACCTGCAGCACTTCAATGTCTGCCATCCCCACCACACTAGCCGTCCCCCTCCCCGCCCCAGCCTCCTCCTTACCCCCACCCAGTCACCAGTCCCATCATTCACTGGTGCTGCTCCTCACAGTGTGGTTTCGCCTGCCTGAGACTGCAGTTGTGTGTGCGAGTTGCATTTGCGTGCGTGTGAGCGCGTGCGCGCGCACGCGCGCTTTGGTGTGTGTGTGTGTGTGTGTGTGTGTGTGTGTGTGTGTGTGTGTGTGAGTCTAGTGTTGACGAAGGCCATTGGCCAAAAGCTTTAAGTGTGAAAGTGTTTTTGTTGTATCTATCTGCGACTCAGCATCTCCACTATATGGTGAGTAGCAACGTTCCTTCTAATAATATTGTATTTAATATTATGTGGGTTGACAGCTTTATGGAGATTGAGAGCAATTTATTGGCAGACACTGTGCTGAGGAAGCAGTACATAAAAAAAGTTTTGAAGAATGCATCTGTAGACTGTCTTGTAGACACTAGAAGTGAATGAGTTGTGTTTCAGAGTCCCTTAAAAGTGAAGCAATCTTTGAGGTAGATGTGGGTAGAGCCACTTATGTGCACAGATTTTTTGTGGTATCAAATCTGTGTACCAATACTTTGTTAGGCACAGACTTTCTGGCCAAGTATGCTGTTAACTGATGTTATGGTAACAGATATATTGAGTTGAATACTAGTGAAAAATGGAAGCACATTCAGTTAAAAGTTCACTTGTCAGTGAAAGACTGATGGCCAGTGTATATTTAGATAACAGCATTATTGAATTAGATGCAGTTAACAGCACTAAAGATAATGTGAATGATACCAAAGTATTGACAGAGCTGAATATAAAAGTGAGTTGTCTGAATTATTGTATGGTTACCAGGATGTGTTTCAGGGCAGACATGGGAAGATCATTGATTTAAGGGCAGACAGAAGGCAAGTGGACTTCAAAAATTCGATTTTTAGATTTTAGCATATTTGAAATGCATGGTCTTTCCTGCATGAAACAGTTTTTGTTTTATAAGAATACGAAAATTTTTTTGTGAGATATGATGGTTTTGGTTTGTTGGTTTGGGGGATTAAAGGGGCCAGACTGCTACAGTCATCGGTCCCTTTTTACAAAACTTAAAAACACCCACACAGAATAAAAGCGAACAAGGAAAAGATGACAGATGACGCAGGACAAGAGAAACTTAGACAAAGACCAGACAAAATGAATTAAAATCACACAGAGTGTGATGGTGGTTGGCCGACCACAGAGAAAAAAAAGGAAAAGCAAACCACCGAGAAACACATTAAAAACTCAATCTAAAATCATAGGCCAAACGCCAGACTCAACATAAAAAAAAAAAAAACAACAAACACTCAGATTAAGGGATAAAAAACCCCTGCCCGAATAAAACGCAAAACTAAGTGTGCCAAGGCAGTGTCATTTGTTAAAAGGGGAGGGAGTGTGTCAGGCAGTGCGAACGACTGCCTGAGCACAGCCAAAAGTGGACACTCCAACAAAATGTGGACCACCGTCAAAACAGATCCGCAGCGACAAAGGTGGGTCCTCACATTGCAATAAGTGGCCATGCATTATCTGTGTATGCCCGATGCGCAGCCGGCAGAGGACAACAGACTCCTTGCGAGAGATCTGCAACGAGGAGCGCCACACACCAGTATCCTCCTTGATGGCCCAAAGTTTGTTTGGTGAAGGCAGGGCGCACCATTCTGTGTCCCAAAGTTCGAAAACTTTGTGGCGCAAGACAGCTTGCAAATCAGTCTCCAGGAGGCCAATGTCCAAATTCGGTTCACTGGTGGCCTGTTTGGCCAGGCGGTCAACATGTTCATTGCCCAGGATGCCCACATGACCAGGGGTCCATGCAAAGACCACAGAGCAGCCGCAATGGGCAAGAGCATGTAGGGGCTCCTGGACAGCCATCACCAGACAAGAGCGAGGGAAGCACGGGTCGATAGCTCGTAAACTGCTCAGGGAGTCGCTACAGATAATGAAGGACTCACCTGAGCAGGAGCGTATGTACTCTAGCGCACGAAAGATGGCGACTAGCTCAGTAGTGAAAATGCTGCAGCCAGCCGGCAAGGAATGTTGTTCATAGTGGTCCCCTAGTGCCAGAGCATAACCAAAACGACCAGCAACCATCGAACCGTCAGTATAAACAATGCCAGAGTTCCAATAAGTGGCAAGGATTGATAGCAAGCGATGGCGGAAGGCCTCCGAAGGGACTGAGTCCTTCGAGGCCTGGGCCAATCCGAGCCAAAAGCAAGGGCAGGGCACGCACCACGGGGGTGTACACAGAGGGGCCCGGACAGGAGGTGGAAGAGGGAAAACCTCAAGCCCTGACAGAAGCTCTCTGACTCAGACCACAATCGGACAACCCGACCGGGGCCGACGTTCTGGGAGGTGGATGACCGACTGTGGGAACAGAAGACAATAATTTGGATGCCTGGGCAAGCTAAAAACATGGGCAGCATTAGCGGCCAGTACACGTTGGTGATGTAACTGCAGTGGAGGGACACCTGCCTCCACAAGTAAGCTGTTCATAGGGCTGGTCCGGAAAGCACCAGTGGCAAGGCGTATCCCACTGTGAAGGATGGGAGGTGGATGACCGACTGTGGGAACAGAAGACAATAATTTGGATGCCTGGGCAAGCTAAAAACATGGGCAGCATTAGCGGCCAGTACACGTTGGTGACGTAACTGCAGTGGAGGGACACCTGCCTCCACAAGTAAGCTGTTCATAGGGCTGGTCCGGAAAGCACCAGTGGCAAGGCGTATCCCACTGTGAAGGATTGGGTCCAGCACCCGCAATGCAGAAGGGGATGCTGAACCATAAGCCAGGCTCCCATAATCCAGACGGGACTGGATTAACGCCTGGTAGAGCCGTAAGAGGGTAGATCGGTCGGCGCCCCAGCTGGTGTGGCTCAAGCATCGCAGAGCATTTAGATGCCGCCAACACACCTGTTTAAGCTGCCGAATATGAGACAGCCAAGTCAACCGATCATCAAAAACCACACCCAAAAATCTATGTGACTCCACCACAGCAAGAAGTTCGCCGTCAAGATAAAGCCGTGGCTCTGGGTGAACAGTGTGTCGCCGGCAGAAATGCATAACACAGGTCTTGGCAGCTGAAAACTGGAAGCCATGCGCTACAGCCCAAGACTGCGCCTTGCGGATAGCGCCCTGCAGCTGATGCTCAGCAACGGCAATGCCAATGGAGCTATAGTAGAGGCAGCAGCCATCAGCATACAACGAAGCAGACACAGACGTTCCCACCACCGCAGCGAGCCCGTTAATTGCAATTAAAAACAGACAGACACTTAAGATTGATCCCGGTGGTACCCCGTTCTCCTGAACTTGGGAGGAACTGTGGGAGGCTGTGACTTGCACGGGGAAGGTACAATGCGACAGAAAATTGCGTATGAAAATCGGCAGCAGACCCCGAAGATCCCAGTCATTACATGTAGAAAGGATGTAATGGCACCACGTCATATCGTACGCCTTCCGCATGTCAAAAAAGACAGCGATGAGGTGCTGATGGTGGGCAAAGGCCGTACGGATGGCGGACTCCAGGCTCACCAGATTGTCGGCGGCAGAGCAGCCTTTACAGAACACACCCTGAGACGGAGCCAGGAGTCCCCAAGACTCGAGTACCCAACTCAGTCGCTGGCTCACCATCCTTTCAAGCAACTTGCAAAGAACGTTGGTAAGGCTAATGGGGTGGTAGCTGTCCACCTCCAAAGGGTTCTTGCCAGGTTTCAAAACGGGGATAACAATGCTTTCCCGCCATTGCAACGGAAACTCACCCTCAACCCAGAGACGGTTGTAAAGGTCGAGGTAGGCGCCGCTGGCAGTCCACTGAAAGGTGTTTCAGCATCTGACAGTGGATGCGATCTGGCCCAGGAGCTGTATCAGGGCAAGCGGCTAGGGCACTGCAAAATTCCCACTCACTGAATGGAACATTGTAGGATTCAGGACGGTGGGTGCGAAATGAAAGGCTCCGACATTCCATCCGCTCTTTAATGGAGCGGAAGGCCAGTGGGTAATTCACAGAAGCAGAACTCAGAGCAAAATGCTCTGCCAAGCGATTTGCAATTACGTCGGAGTCAGTACAAACTACTCCATTCAGTGAGAGTGCAGGGACGCTGACAGGGGTCCGATAGCCATAGAGGCGTCTAATCTTGGCCCAGACCTGCGATGGAGAGACTTGGAGGCCAATGGTAGAGACATACCTTTCCCAGCACTCCTGCTTGCGTTGGCAGATAAGGTGGCGGGCCCATGGACACAGCCGTTTGAAGGCGATGAGGTGTTCTATGGAGGGATGTCACTTGTGACGCTGGAGCACCCGCCGGCAATCTTTAATCACCTCAGCAATCTCAGGTGACCACCAAGGTACAGTCCTCCACTGAAGGGACCCAGAAGAATAGGAATGGCAAATTCTGCAGCAGTAACGATGCCAGTGGTGACCGAGTGAACCAGTGCATCAATGGCGTCATTAGAAAGAGGCTCAATAGTGGCAATAGAGGAGAACAAGTCCCAGTCAGCCTTATTCATAGCCCATCTGCAAGGGCACCCAGAAGAGTGACTAGGCAGTGACAGAAAGATCGGAAAGTGGTCACTACCACACAGGTCGTCATGCACACTCCATTGGACAGACGGTAAGAGGCTAGGGCTGCAGATCGAAAGGTCGATGGCAGAGTACGTGCCATGCGCCACACTGAAATGCGTGAAGGTACCATTGTTTAAAAGGGAGAGGTCGAGCTCTACCAATACATTCCCAACGGTGGCGCCTCGACCTGTTGCCACTGACCCACCCCACAGAGGGTTATGGGCGTTGAATTCGCCCAGTAACAAGAAAGGTAGCGGCAATTGGGCTGTCAGCGCAGCAAGGACATGCTGTGGGACATCACCATCTGGTGGAAAATACAGACTGCAGACAGTAACAGCCTGTGGCCTCCACACCCGAACAGTGACAGCCTCTAAAGGTGTTTGTAGAGGGACAGACTCGCTGTGAAGAGAGTGAAGGACATAGATGCAGACGCCACCAGACACCCTTTTATAAGCTGCCTGGTTCTTATAACAACCCCGATAGCCATGGAGGGTGGGGATTGGCATAGCTGGAAACCAAGTTTCCTGAAGAGCAATCCAGAAGAAAGGGTGAAGGCTAAGAAGTTGTCGGAGCTCAGCAAGATGGTGGAAGAAACCACTGCAGTTCCACTGGAAGATGGTATTGTCCGTGGCTGAGAAACGTGTGAAGGGACTAGGAAGGCAGTCTACGCTGCTTGTTCACTCGCTGCCACCGATTCAGCACCCGCGTGAGACATCCATGACGTCTGAGGAGCCGGCGAGATCCAGGTCTTCAGCAGACGCCAGAATCTCGACCTCATCCTAAGACGTGGAGCTTGTAGGAAGCAAAGGGACGGGTGCCACTGCATTGTTGTGATTCTTGGGAAACTTCTTATTCGGGTTCTTGCGCTGTGCCTTCAGCGGTTCAGGCTGGGAGGGCTTCACTGGGTCAGTCTCAGGGACGGACGACGACCGTGAGGCCCTACAAGCAGCGATTGGTGGTTGTTTCAGCCACTTGCGGGTGTCCGTTTTTCCGCTGGTCAGAACTTGCGAAGGGAGGTCCCCAAGGGGCCCCTTCCTGGCGAGAGTAGCCGAAGAAGTCTTACACTTCTCTGGCTGGGAAGAGGGAACAGATGTCCCCGATGGTTGGAGGGGCGGGGGGATGGGGGGGGGGGGGGGGGGGGTGTTGCTCCTGAAGTACATGGAGCAGGAGCAACAGGGAGTGAAGAGCCCCCCACAATAAAGGGGGCGTGTGGATTCTGACCGATCTTAGATCCAACCATACGTGACAATGGGAGAACTGTTGTTGCAGCAGCGGCAGAGGTAGACATCATCGGCACAGGATGGAGCCTCTCATATTTCCGCTTAGCCTCGGTGTAGGTGCAGTCTAGGGTCTTATACTCCATTATCTTCCGTTCTTTCTGGAAAATCCTACAGTCCGGCGAGCAGGGGGAATGGTGTTCTCCGCAGTTAACACAGATAGGAGGTGGGGCACATGGAGTATTGGGATGTGAAAGACATCCACAATCTCAACACGTGATGCTGGTAGTACATCAGGATGACATATGCCCAAACTTCCAGCATTTAAAACACCGAATCGGATGAGGGATACATGGCTTTACATCACAGCGGTAAACCATCACCTTGACCTTCTTGGGTAAGACATCACCCTCGAAGGCCAAAATGAAGGCACCGGTGGCTACCTGATTATCCCTCGGACCCCGATAGACGCGCCGGACGAAGTGAACACCTCGTCGTTCGAGGTTGGCGCGTAGTTCATCATCGGACTGCAGAAGAAGATCCCTGTGGAAGATAATACCCTGGACCATGTTGAGACTTTTATGGGGCGTGATGCTAACTAAAACATCCCCCAACTTGTCACAAGTGAGCAACCTCCGTTACTGGGCAGAGGAAGCTGTTTTGATGAGAACTGAACCAGAGCGCATTTTGGACAAGCCCTCCACCTCCCCGAACTTGTCCTCTATATGCTCCACAAAAAACCGAGGCGTGGTCGGCATAAATGATTCACCATCAACTTGCGTACAGACGAGGTACTGGGGTGAATAATCTGCACTGCCTTCTTTAGCCATACGTTCCTCCCATGGAATGGCCAGGGAGGGAAATGATCTTGGATCGTATTGCTTGCCATTGAGGTTAGCCCTCGATTGCTTAGAGATTGCTGGTGGAGGCCCACCAGCGAGAGATGATGTACCACGCTTGGGTCATCCGGCCTGATGCCGCCCACTCCGACCAGGGGCTCTCCCCACGGGCACCACCCAGCCACAGCAAAGACCACCTGGCAGGATGGCCTTTGCCTGGAGTTCTGATTCCCCAGGGGGATAGACATCTACCCATCGGCATACGTGGGGAGGTAGCAGCTCAGGCATCAGCAGTGCGATCCCTGTGTAGTCAGGGGGCTACCACCAAGAGGGTACATGAGGACCCCACCACAACGGACTGGCTACCGTGCTGGATGTCGGGTGTCAAATATCCATGTATATCACGAGGGCAAAGATGGAAGTGCACAATGGAGGGAATGTATGCTACCCAGAACACACTGCAGCTGATGTGGCCGGAAGCTCGGTGTAAGTCCAACTCCATGACAGTATCTGGTGTGCCAGATCTTACTGCAAGATGGATATAGAATGCACCACGTAAGACGTCCTTCCCCAAATGGTACGCACTAATGGAAAATTTTGAAATGGAGTGGTCAAACCCCTTAGGGGACCATCACATTAAAGGCCAAAACAGTTGAGACTCCTTTTAGTCACCTCTTACAACAGGCAGGAATACCGCGGGCCTATTCTACCCCCAAACCCACAGGGGGGTATGATGGTTTTCCTGACACTGTGCAATCTGGCATTTAAATGCCACACCTTCCTTTTTGCGCCATGCAGAGACAATGCATAGCATTCTTTTACTCCTTGTATATTATTTCATGCTTCAATGTTTTCTACCCTGTATCTACTATCAATATTCATTTTTCCGATCATGTTTGTTATTAGAATGAGATTTTCACTCTACAGTGGACTGTGTGCTGATACGATACTTCCTGCGAAAGGCAAAGGTCCTGGGTTCGAGTCTTGGTCTGGCACACAGTTTTAATCTGCCAGGAAGTTTCGTGTTTGTTATTGTTTTCAAGCGTTAATGGTTGTACTTAGTGAAATTTGTTGTGAGTGAAGGACATGTTGATTTGTATTTTCTTTGGTTCTGCATGTTTTCATAAAAATGCTGCTAATAAAGAAATTCTTGCCTAGATTAAAATTCAGAGGAAATAAATACGTAAAGGTAAATGAGGTTAGTGGGTCAAAGGACCCAAGAATGTTAGGCATAAAGAAAATCAGCACATCAAGAAAGAAACTGCAGTGTCTTCAAGGCACGTCCTCCCAGTCAGCATTTGTTTGAAAATATTACGGTGAACCTTAGCATGCTCTAGGCTAGTTTACTGTCTCAGATCTATTGGTAAAGGGATGGAGGCAGGCAGGCAAACTCTTATGTGCATTACTTGACATTCCAAATCCTCCTGCAAAATTTATGACTTACAATAATGTTATTGGTACTGCTATTTCTGAAGTTTGTAACATCTCAATGAAGGAAGCAGCTGAAGATGCACTCAAGCATAGTGATGACAGTTAAAGTGGTAATGGATGGTAATTGATGTAGAGGTAATTGATGTAGAGATTTTAAGCAAGTACTGTAAAACTTGTGGCAGTGGAACTGAGACAGAGCATGAACATAACTGTCAGGTGAATCATACTGGTCCAAGTGGTGGGATGGAAGTAGCAGGAGTTCTCAGGATTTTTAATCATTCAGTGGCAAACAGAAGTGTCAGATACACAAAGTATTTAGGGGACGGTGACAGCAAGACTTACGACCGGGTATGTGCAGAACAACCCTATGGTCCTAATGTCACAATTTCTAAATTAGAGTGCATTGGGCATGTCCTGAAGAGAATGGGGTCCAGGTTGAGAAGATTATTGAAAGAAAAGACAAAAATAGTATTGGAAGATGGTAAGAAGATAGGTGGTAAAGGTCACCTGACAAATGTTGAAGTAGATAGATTACAGAAGGATCAATCCATACCAAGTGGTCCAGCACTGGTTGCTTGACCATCTCAGAAACATTTTATATCTGCTGGGTGAATTGCCCAATGTTTAATAGCCACAAAAAAATTATTGTTTATTATTTTGAAATGGTGTCCATATTTGTTCCAGGCCGCATGCGTTTTTTCGTATTTGCTAGCATCTACATTTTTTTACAATTATTCAGTAGTGGATTGTCCTAAGCCTTTCAGATAAAATGCATTTAGTTCAACACAGTCTGGGCTACAAATTACAATCATTATCACTTAGCTTAATGTATTCTTTAATATATTTTTAATAGTTCAACATTATCAGCCACAAATTTTAAAAAACACAATTTTTGAACAGTAGTTTTCCAAAGAAAGATTAATTTCTCAGCTTTAATATTTTTTCTGCTATTACACTGTATAATATAGTTACATTTTATAGAGTATCAATGCTGAGCAGCGTACACTTAAAATACACTATTTTTTAAAAATGGATTTTTTTAAATTTTTCCCTTTTGTGGCCTGCAATAGCTTTGTTGGGGGACCAGATAAAAATCTGAAAATTTCACAGTTAATAGACCTTTATGATTGTTGTGACAGTGCCATGACATTTAACAGTGCCACCACGACAGTACGCGCAAACGGCGATAGAGGCGCTCCGCAACTCGGCTGAGCACGGGAGCGCCACCTAGCTACGAACGGCGCCGGCCGCATGTCACGGCACGGGAGTCGAATAAGGGATACTGAGTTGTTATCATGTAACCAGCTATTGTTTCTAAGTGAGTGTGTTTGAATTTCCTAGCAATTATTGGTGATTAAAGGTTATAACACTTTTTGGCGACGAGTATGGGATATTTTCACTGCTTTGTGGATTTGTGTGTTCGTGACGAGGCAGACATGGAACAGCTTATGCAAGCGCTCATTGAACAACAAACACAGCTGACGGCTGCTATTCAGGCACAACAAACACAGCTGACGGCTGCTATTCAGGCGTTGTTGACGTCACTTACTCATCGTCTGTCTTCCTCTTCTCCGCCTCCATTCCCTCCTTACGACGAGGCCGCTGAAGACTGGGAGGATTATGAGAAGCGTTTGCGGCAACATTTCTTGGCTTTCGGCGTTGTCGACGCTCCTATGTGTAAGTCGTTATTTCTATCTTGGATTTCCCCACGGATCTATCAGCTGCTATCTCAGTTAGCCCTGCTGTGGGAACCTGCCTCTCTGTCCTTCCAAGAAATGTGTGACTTATTGTCTAACTATTACCAAAAAAACACCCACGTCGTTGCTGCCCGTGTGGCATTCTACCGGTGTCGTAAACAGCCCCATCAATCTTACCGGGCTTGGGCGTCGGAACTACACGGTCTGAGTAGGAAATGTCAGTTTGTCACGGACACTCATCATGAGTCTTATGCTGATTCAATGGTTAGGGATGCTATTCTACAGCTTGCTCCTGATAAAGAAGTTCGGCAACGTGCCCTACAACTGCCAAACCCGTTGTTGTCGGAAGTTCTAAGCATCGCTCAATCCTTTGAAGTGTCTCACGCTGCTGGCACGCAAATAGACGCGTGGTGTGATGTAGGTGCTGTATAGTCAACTTTTGACAAG
The DNA here is from genome assembly GCF_023864345.2 of Schistocerca serialis cubense. Taxonomy (NCBI): domain Eukaryota; kingdom Metazoa; phylum Arthropoda; class Insecta; order Orthoptera; family Acrididae; genus Schistocerca; species Schistocerca serialis. Next base: position 62,115,716 of record NC_064642.1, read on the forward strand.
GACAATTTGCCTGTTTCACAGGAGAATGAAGATGTGGCGGTGGTTCACTCTCGTAAACAACGTCACGTTGGGCTGCAACACTCGCAGTGAAAACAGCAACCACAGAAGCAGATTCGTTCCGCACTTCCTTCTTGTCCACGTTGTTTCGTACAGCATGACAGGGCCGCGTGTCCAAAATGTTGGGCCACGTGTAATTCATGTAGGAAAAAAGGCCACATTGCTTCTGTGTGTCAGTCCCCTAAAGTTCCTGTGGACGAGGATGAGGCATCGGACATGGATGTTAACTGTGTGCTTTCTCAAAGAAATAAGTTGTTTATTACTGTTCGTGTTCTGGATAAAGACATTCGCATGCAAGTGGACACTGGCTCTGCAGTAACTCTCATTAATTCTCGGACGTATTTGGAGTTGGGCTCCCCTCCCTTGTCTCCAGTTACGCGAAATCTGAGAACTTATAATAAACAGAAAATTCCTATCGTTGGCCAGTTTGATGCTTCCACTGCCTACAAGTCTGTTGTTAGGCCCCTCACGTTTTATGTGATGGATCATGCGGGCACTGAAAACCTGTATGGTTATGATGCTTTCCAGTTGTTCGGGTTCTCCATTGATGATGATGTGCACCTCATATCTGAGGATATTCCGTATCAACAGCTGGATGGATTGTGTTCTGAATTTTCGTCCATGTTCTCTGCTGGTCTGGGTCGTGCCAAGGATTTTGAAGCCCACATTACTCTTAAACCTACAGCTTGCCCTAAGTTTTTCCGGGCATGCCCTATTCCGGTGGCGTTGCGTGCACCTGTCAAGGCTGAGATAGACAGGTTAACAAAATGGTTCAAATAGCTCTGAGCACTATGCGACTTAACTTCTGAGGTCATCAGTCACCTAGAACTTAGAACTAATTAAACCTAACTAACCTAAGGACATCACACACATCCATGCCCGAGGCAGGATTCGAACCTGCAACCGCAGCAGTCGCTCGGCTCCAGACTGTAGCGCCTAGAACTGCACAGCCACTCCGGCTGGCCAGGTTAACAGCTTCAGGGATTCTCCTTCCTGTTACCTCCAGCGAATGGGCATCACCAATGGTGGTGGTTTCTAAACCAAACGGGAGTCTGCGATTGTGTGGTGATTTTAAAGCCACTGTCAACGCTCAGAGCCTCATTGACACTTATCCTCTTCCCCGTCCTGAGGAGTTATTTACCAAGCTCGCTGGGGGCCAGTTCTTTTCCAAACTTGACTTATCGGAGGCGTACCATCAGTTGCCGTTGGATGCTTCTTCCAAGGAATTTCTCGTCATCAACACTCGTGGGTTGTATCAGTACCAGTGGTTACCATTTGGCGTCGCTAGCGCGCCGGCCATTTTTCAGCGGTTTTTGGAACAGCTCATGGCTTCTGTTCCCAGCTGCATTAACTATCTGGATGACATTGTTCTCACGGGGGCCTCCACTGAGGAGCACCTTCGCAATTTGCGTTCACTGTTTCGGGTTTTGCATTCGGCTGGGTTGAGGTGCAATCTGGACAAGTCACAGTTCTTCCAACCCTCCATTGTGTATCTTGGTTTCCACTTGTCCTGTGAGGGTATACATCCTCTACGTCAGCACGTTGTGGCCATTAACGCTCTACCCCGGCCGTCTACGGTCAAAGAACTTCAGGAGTTTCTAGGCAAGATTGCTTACTATCACAAATTCATTCCATCCGCGGCGGCAGTAGCTCATCCTCTGCATCAGCTGTTACGCAAAAACGTCCCTTTCTGTTGGTCTGATGAATGTGTGCAGGTTTTTGTCTGCCTGAAGGCTCATTTGCAGTCGGCGCCTTGTCTTGCCACATTCCGTCCGGGTCAGCACTTGGTTCTGGCGACTGATGCATCACAGTATGGCCTAGGAGCTGTTCTCACCCATCGGTATGAGGATGGGTCGGAACGACCCATCGCCTATGCTTCCAAGACCCTCAATGATGCGCAACGGCGTTACTCTCAAATCGAAAAGGAGGCGCTCGCTGTCATTTATGCTCTAAAAAAGTTCAGCATTTTTTTGTATGGTTCTAAGTTTCACCTCATCACCGACCACAAGCCGCTGGTCTTTCTGTTCAGCCCATCGGCGTCGCTTCCAGATAAGGCAGCTCACCGCCTGCAACGTTGGGCCTTATACTTGTCTCGTTTTCACTATGAGATTCACTATCGCTCCACGGCCCAGCACGCCAATGCTGACGCATTGTCGTGATTACCGATGGGCCCCGACCCGGTTTTCGATCATGATGAACTACTCTGTTTCCACATTGATGAGGAAGAACGTTGTGTGGTCGAGGGTTTTCCACTTACAGGTTCGCAGGTCGCATCAGCTACTGCGCGGGACCCGGTCCTGCGTCAGGTGATCGGTTTTGTTCAACGGGGTTGGCCAGACAGAACCAAGGACTGGGCATCGGATCCCCTTCGCAACTACCATGCCTTGCGCCTTCGTCTGTCTGTTCGTGATGGTGGTGTTCTTCTGGCCACGGATGGCGCATCTCCATGGGTCGTGGTGCCAGCCTCTCTTCGCAAAGCTGTTCTCAAACTGTTGCATGAAGGCCATTGGGGTATTTCTCGGACTAAGTCCCTGGCCCGCAGGCACGTTTATTGGCCCGGTATTGATTCAGACATCGCCCACATGGTTGCTGCGTGTGGTCAACAACTGGCTCCACCTCGTACTATGCCCTCTCCATGGCCTGATCCGGCGCAGCCATGGGAACGGGTGCACGCTGACCTTGCCGGCCCCTTCCTCGGTACTTATTGGTTACTGTTGATTGACGCCTTCTCGAAGTTTCCATTTGTTGTTCGATGTCCGTCACCCACCACTGTGGCAATGACGCTGGCTTTGTCCAAAATCTTTCTGAGTTCTTTCTGAGTTCTTATCACTTCACGCCTCTGGATGACCGCAGCCCTGCTGAACTCTTGCATGGCTGCCAACCGTGCACTCTACTGCACCTGCTTCACCCTGTCAGGCCTTGTGCTGTGTCCCCTAGTGCGGGAAAATACTCGGTGGGCGCTGGCGTGTGGGCATGAGGGTATGGATCTCGCTCTAAGTGAATTCCAGGGGTGGTCAAGGCTCTTCACGGCCGCCGGCTTTGTGAAATACGTACGGATGACAGCATGGTTGTTCGCCATTATGACCAGATGCACCCACAAGTGGTGGCCATGCCGGTGCCACCGCCCCTTCCTTCGCCTCCACCAGCCCAAGAAGCCAGTCCTGTCGCTGCTGCTGATCTATCGTACGTGTTGATGCAGCCGATGTCGCTACCGCTTCCGAGTACGCCGGAACTGGCCCCAGTCGCGTCGCTGCCTTCTCCAGGACCCATCTCGCTGGAGCACACCACCAGGTCCACGACACCTATGGATGCTGCTCCGGAGTGTTCACTCATCATCTCGTCCAGGAGGCACGTTCCACGCACGAGCTTCCGTCCTGGACATTAGGCCACGGAGGTCTCCACACTGTCCATGTCTCCAAGGAAGTGAGTGTTTTTTTTTTTTTCAAGGGGGGCAAAGTGTTGTGACAGTGCCAGGACATTTAACAGTGCCGCCACGACAGTACGCGCAAACGGCGATAGAGGCGCTCCGCAACTCGGCTGAGCACCGGAGCGCCACCTAGCTACGAACAGCGCCGGTCGCATGTCACGGCACGGCAGTCGAATAAGAGATACTGAGTTGTTATCATGTAATGAGCTATTGTTTCTAAGTGAGTGTGTTTGAATATCCATACAATTATTGGTGATTAAAGGTTATAACAATGATATGAAACATCAGTATAAATTTCAACTTTGGGATTCAATTGGAACTTATGGAAAAAAGATTACAAACACGAGTCAAAAATACATTTTTTAACATCTGTAATATCTGGTAGGCTAATCAAATAAAGTATAGCAATTGCATAATTTAACATACCACATTACACTAGCTAATGATGACTTGCCAAAACAATGCTGTGGTAATTGTTTCAGCAGACTAATAGTTGCATCTGCAAGCCTATACAAGTCTGGTTGTTGTCTTCCTCCTTACACCAACAATTGTCTATTCACACTTATTTAGCTTGAAGTTATTGAAGTGTGCATTTGAAAATGGTGTCTCAGTGTTCTCTTGGTGTTATCATTAATAAAACATGTCATAAAAGTGTGTATGGAGTGTATCCTAAAGACATTACTTTAATCGAAGATTACAGTGAAGAAGAAAAAGTGTTGTTTTCCTTACAAGTTGGTCCAGGGGTCAAATCAACATGCAAGTACAATGAAATGAAATACTTAAACAAATTTCACCACCTTTCTTGTCAGTCCTGCATGGACCCTTTTGAGAAACATACGAAACCTATAACAAAAGGTCTGCAAGAAATAACATTTGATCATTATTCTAAAAATAAAAGCTCTTTTGTCAATCTCATACCAGGAAAATCATTGTGTCCAACATGTTATTCTAAGATATCTGTAATTCACAAGAGAAAGTATAGTGAAACATCAGATACAGAATTTTGTGACTTATCAGCAACCATTAAAAGGTACATACAGCTTGTGAAATCCTGGTTATATCGCCTGCTTGTAAAATTAGAAAACTAAGTCAAGATAAAAGACCAAGTGCCTTGAGTACAAAAATTGAGAAAGTGGCAGCTACAGTCAAAAAGAATATTGAAGTTTCATTTCAAAATACAATTTGTACAAAAACAGATGGAAGTTATAAAACTTCACCAACCAAATATGATGATTTGATAAAAAAAAAAAAACTAAAAACTAAATGCAGTACTTCAAACAAAGAGGATAAAATTAAGATTATCAGTTTACTGCCAAATTCTTGGAGTCGAGCAAAAGTTAGTGATGAATTTAATGTGTCAGAAAGTCTTGTTAAGTTAACAAGGCAATTAGTAAAAGAACAGGGAATTTTACCAGCATTACAAAAGAAAAGTGAATCTAATTTGGTAAATGAAAACTCAATCAATAAAGTTATTAAGGATTATGACGATGACAATAATATCAGTTTGATGTCTGGCAAAAAAGACTGTGTTTCTGTGAAAGAAAATGGTTCTAAGATTCAAAGACAGAAAAGGATAATATTGTGTAATTTAAATGAACTATTCACTGAATTTAAAAAATAAAATCCTGACATTACAATTGCAAGATCAAAGTTTTGCGAATTGAGTCCAAGATGGTGTATTGTTACAGGGGCGTCTGGCACCCATAATGTTTGTTTTGTTTGTATCAACAGAATGTAAAGTTGATGATAGACAGGGCCAATCATAGAGCTGACTATAAAGACCTTCTGGAAGTTATGGTATGCAGTATTGACAGTTACAGTGGTATGATCAAGGGACAATGTGAAGATTGTCCAGGCAAACAAGTCTTATTTGACATGTTTGAAGAATCCGAAGAAGAAGATTTGATGTCTGACAATATGAAATACAATCGGTGACACAAGACAGAACTTCAATGGTGACAGTCATAAAATCACAAGAAGAGGTTTTTGAAGTGTTGGTGGCTAACCTTGAAAATCTGGAAATGCACCATTTTATTGAAAAGCTCAAAATAAATTTTTGAAAGATAAAAAGAAAACTTTGGCAGCTGATGAATGCTTAGTTCGTGCTGATTTTTCGGAAAATTATTCCTTTGTTGTTCAAGATGAAGTACAAAGGCACCACTGGGTAAATAAACAGGCCACAGTTCATCCATTTGTATTCTATTATAAAGATGAAGATAAACTAATGAGCCACAGCTTTTGTGTCATAAGTGACTACCTGGAACGCAACACTACAGCAGTGCACATTTTTCAAGTAAAATTAACAAACTACATCAAACAACACCACCCTCCCATAAAAAACTGATTTATTTTTTGGGTGGGGCACCAAGTCAATATAAAAACAAATGAAAATATTAACATCTCCTTTTATAAAGAAGATTTTTGGTTTGATGTAGAACGGCACTTTTTCACTTCGTGCCATGAGAAGAACGCTTGTGATTGTGTCGGGAGTACAACAAAGTGAGCTGTCACAAAAACAAGTCTGCAGCGGACCAATGACAAATATGATAACACCCCAAAAAACGTCTGAATTCTGCAAAAAATGTTTCAAAGGAATTACCTATGTTCTTGTACAATGTGAGGAAATACAAGAAGTCTATGACAGTGTCTTGAAGGAAAGGTGCAACACTTGTCAAAAGATTACAGGCACTCGATCTTTTCATTGTTTTGTACACCATTCACACAGCTTACTGGAGTGTAAGATCACATCAACTTCACCTGATAGTGAACTTCATCAGTGTGGAAAACTTTTACAACTGGTTCTTCAAAATAAATACATAGTGGCTTGTGTTTATGATGAACAGTGGTGGATTGGTGAATTTGATAATATTGACTGTCAAAACCAAGATGTACATGTAGTATTTTATCACCCTCCAGGACCAAGGACATCTTTTTTTAAAAAATGAGAAGCATCAAGTGTAAAAATATACTAAGGAAGCTGTCTCCCATGGAATTTACAACTGTGACTGAGCAAACTTATAATCTGACACCCAAACTGAGTGAACAAGTTTCTCAAATGTTCATTGAGCGATGTACTAAAAACAAATAACAAGAGAACAATATAATGTAATTAGTAGGCTTATTTTAAATAAAAAAACTAAGTAAACATAGATATGATTAAATTATGTACTGTAACTGATATTTTATTCCATAAGACTAGATATTGCAGATGTTAAAAAACGTATTTTTGACTTGTATTTGTAATTTTTTTTCCATAACTTCCAACTGAATCTCAAAGTTGAAATTTATACTGAGTTTCATATCATAAAGGTCTATTAACTGTGAAATTTTCAGATTTTTATCTGGCCCCCAACAAAGAAATTGCAGGCCACAAAATGGAAAAATAAAAAAATCCATTTTTTAAAATAGTGTATTTTTTTATAGTGTAAGCTGCTCACCATTGATAATATACATAAAGTAACTATATTATACAGTGTAATAGCAGAAAAAATATTGAAGCTGAGAAATTAATCTTCCTATGGAAAATTACTGTTCAAAAATTGAGTTTTTTTTAATTTGTGGCTGATTATGTTGAACTATTAAAAATATATTAAAGAATACATTAAGCTAAGTGATAATGATTGTAATTTGTAGCTCAGACTCTGTTGAATGAAATGCATTTTATCTGAAAGGCTTAGGACAATCCACTACTGAATAATTATAAAAAATGTAGATGCTTGAAAATACAAAAAAATGTATGTGGCCTGAAACAAATATGGCCACCATTTCAAAATAATAAACAATAATTTTTTTAAAATTTTTGTGACTACTATACATTGTGGAATTCACCCAGCAAATATAAAATTTTTCTGAGGTGGTCAAACAACCCATGCTGGACCACTTGGTATGGATTGACCCTACAATCTTTTGGCAATTGCAGGCTGTGCCACTCCATAGAAGTGAAAACAACTCAAATTGTTTCTTGGAATGTGTTCATGCTACTGCAAATTTGTAAGTGATCAGTGCTTAAACTCTCTAGATCTGTCTACACTCCTGAAAAATAAAGTTTCATAATTGTCAATGAAGAATTGTGATGATTATTTCAAAGTTATAAAAGAAAGTTTGTGCCACAGTAAAATTCTGTACTATCCAGATGTGCTGCTACCTTTCTGCTTAGATTTTGGTGTGGATATGGTGTCGTGCCAGAGAATGGAAGGGGGTGTGCATGGAATACAAAATAACTTAATTTGCCAAACGCATGATATCTAAGCACAAGCAGGGTTTTGGGATTTCTGAATTGATCAACTGGCAATAGTGTGGGGCTTCACAAAAATCCAGCCGAACCAAGATGGACTTGAAATGGTCACTTTAACAAGCAATAAAGGGCCAAGCTTCATACAAGAAAGCAAGCTGTCGAAGGAGAGGTTGACATAGTGAGCATGGTTTCTTCAGCAGTTTTAGTATACAGGGGAGTAAATAAAATGAGCTGACAATGTCATAGTGGACAATTAATTGTGGCTGCTGTTACTAGAAAAAGAACACTACGAGGAAGGTGACAGCACAGCAGAGTATTGTTATGTATGTGAAGGTAGTTGAAGGCAAAAGGAGATTTGAGGCATCTGTAAAAATATATGGAGAATACAGAATGCAGATCCAGATCTGAAGCTGGGTAAGACAATGTATGGTACTAAGAAAAGTGAAAAGTTGCAGCACTACTACAAGATTTACAGAGGGGTTTTGTTTTAAAGAAAACATGGAGACAAGGAGGAATGGAAGCTCTGTTTCCTGGAACAGCATGTAGGAGCTTAGATTCAGTATACATTTGAGTCAAGGGCACTATGAACCACAGAAGTGCTGCAAGATTATTCCCAGTTCAAGAACATGGCAAGAAGGTTGAGGCAGTAGCTCATGCTTGTGATCATTGCCAGTGGATGAAGCATGATACTGTGCTGAGTCAGGGAAAAACACAGTTCATTCTTACTTGCAGTTGACTTTTTCAGTACTCTTCCTGTGGGCCAGGGGGTGTAAAATGTGTACTTCTCACGGTTGACATATTTTCCAAATACGTTAAACTGTACCCTATGAAAAGGGCCACCAGAAACATAATGAGAAATAATTTAGAAACGAATTATTTTTCCTAGGTAGGAAAGCCTAAGGCCATATTGTTCAACAGTGGATCACAGTTGGTGTGTAAATTAATGGAGGGTTTCATGACTAAAGTAAGTACTAAACATGTGAGGACTTCACTGCTCAACCCAGCTACAAATCTGGCTGAACACTATGTGAGGGAATTGGACAGGCCTGCGAGAACATTTTGCAGCCACTGACAGTCAAAGTGGGCCAAGTATGTACCAACATTTGAGGACTTCAAGAACAGTGTCGAAAGTTGGGCTACTGGGTTCACTCCATGAAGTAAAGATGCATGAGAGAGTGGCAAACCTGTTGACACAGGTAGTGGATTTCCCATCCAGAATGCAAATCCCTGCTCAGGTACTTGAGGCAAAAGTAAAGAATATATAGAAAACATGGCAGAGGAAAGGTAAAGATGGCATGATAGGAAATACAAAGCTGTGCCATAAGAACTGGGGAACATGTTGCTTGTCATGATGAAGGAGAAATCCTGTGATCTTGACAGAGAAATAAAGAAACTATTTGAGCTGTACCATGGACCATGTGTGATTATGCAGTGCCAACATGTGACTGTGAATTCCTTAGCTCATCTGGTCTCAAGGAAACTACTGGGACTAATAAATATAACCAAACTAAGATCATATGTTCAGAAAGGAGCAGTGGCTTCTATTCTAATTTTGTGTTCATTGTAATTTTGTTATGTCTGTGTATAGATAGAAGTTACGTTTTAGGGGTTTTTATTTTCTATATATGTTTATTATGGGAGAAAACTGAATTTACATTAATCCTATGAATTAATTCTTGGTGTGAGGAGGTGGCACTGGGTTTAATAGATTTTGGCAGATGTGACGGTGTTTGATAAAGTGTATTTTTATTTCTTTTTTTTTTTTTGTGTTGTGTTCAAATTTCATATGGAGACAGCTGATGTTTCAGTTTATTTGTTTGGTTGATCATTTGCATTGAGAGTACTTTGACTGAAGCAAAGATCCCTTTCTTTGACATGTGCAGTGTTGTGGTCAGCATTCTTTATGTGTGAAGACACTGATTGTAGCATCAGAAGTAAAATATTGCAATAGTGTGTTCTGTACTCAGCAATATGGCTGCACTTATGCCTGTCTTTGTCCTAAAGAATTTTCTGTTGTGTCAGTTTGGTCTGCCAAGAATGGGACTTTCATAGCCTCACCTATGGGGTTGCACTTCTGTTAGACGATCAAATAACTTATGGGTCATGTTTCTTTCATTTGTGAAAACTGGGCTGGCTACAAGTTGCAAGTGGTGTCATGAATTCTGGCTCCACTCATCTTACTGTCACCACATGAAAGGCTTGCACTGTGATCAGTTCATTTCTATGAGTGCTACATTGAGTGAGTCTGATGTGCAACTTGTGCTATGAATTCAGTGGAATCAATGAATGAGAACAAATTGGAGAGTACTGAGAATGACATCAGACTGAATGAAAGGTACATACAGTATAATGCCAGAAGAGCGACTTTTAAAATACTGTTATTTTAGATCAGTTCAAACTGATGTAGTAATGCAATGTTGAAATGGTTTTAATTTGCGTAAGAGTGTTACATTCATACAGGCACCATTACACACACTACTGGTCCACTGAATATGTTTTACATTGTAAATATGTTGCTTTGCCTAGCTGTAAGATAATACTCTGACAAATGGATACATATTTAGACCCTCACAATGCTCAAATGATACACTTTTATGTTTATTTATTGACATTCTGTTTGCAGACTACTGTATGAGTAGCTTAGATAAATGTTTTAATTTTTGGTACTGCTTCTGTTCCCTTAGTCACTGCATGAAATATAAGGTAAGTGGAGGTATCATGACATGATATATGCTGTTTATGTGTGAAAGAGAGGGTTTGTTTGTAAGCAGCATTAGAATGGCACATGCACCATGAAGTACAGGCTAGCTGCAGAGTAGACTGGGCTAGTGTGTGTATCAGCTGCTGTGCTGGAGCATATTCCATGTGCTAACTTGCTTTGGACCTGTTTCCACATTGACCAATGGCCATTAGTGGGCCATGCGTCTCTGTCAAAGTTTGAAATAATATTCACATGATGTAACCTCAGCCATTGAACACACAGTGTCAGCTAAGTAGAGTGTGCATTGGTGCTCATACAAAGCAAACAACTAACCATACATCTACATCTGTACTCTGCAGATCACTGTGAAATGGATGCACTACAGCTTTCAGATATTTACAAAAAAAAATTGCAGTTGTTTCAAAGAAAATGCCTTTTTTGCATGCTGCATATCGAAATTATTATTTTTATTTATGCACCCAGCCATCTTTATTTACGCACCCCGACGTGTTTTGCCTTTTTTACAAGGCATCTTCAGTGGGTGTCCTGAAATATTACATTGATTTTGCACATAGTTTATTGTTTCACATCTAGGTTACAGATTTAAAAACAGTTCCTTAACGTTTTTTATGAAAGGAAAGGTACTTACAGGTAACTTCTAATTCATTGCTTCTAAGCAAACTACTTTTTCTCATCTGGCAACCAGGTGGACATCTTACAGTTCACTTTCAGTTTACTGTTTATGTTACACATCACTGTAACTGCCATCTTTTTAATACAGAATTCCATTTGTTTCTCTAAGCGTTACCAGCATTTTCAGTCCTCTGCATTCAACTGCCTTGTGAATGTGTGTGTGTGTGTGTGTGTGTGTGTGTGTGTGTGTATTAGAGAGGGAGAGAGATTTCTTTTTTTTTTAAATAATAATAATAATTATTATTATTATTATTATTATATTTTCCTGTATGTACTTATGAGAGGAATCAGATGTGTAATCATTTGTTGGGATTTCTGTCTATTATATGATCAGTCAGTGTAAACAGTGAGTTGTTAGTCATATTTACTTGGTCATTTAGTAGTTGTTTCTTTTCAGCCTATCTTTTCTCTTGAGGTAGGTTTGTGGTTATTTTCTCTCAAATATTCTGCAAAAGTTGAGTGGCTCGTTCCATATTTCCATGCTCTGATATTTTCTTTGCACCAGGTGTCAAATGTTCTGCTGGTTTGTCCTATATACCTTAAATCACATGTGTTGCACTGTAGATGGTATATTCCTGCTTTTTGGTAGATATCTGTGTTTTTTGTTATTTTTGGAATGTGCCTTTGGATTTTGAATGCTATGTTTATCCCTTGTCTTTTGAAAATGTTTGTTATTTTATGTCTGAGTTTGTGCTGGTATGTCATTGTGTACCATCTTGAATCTTCTTTCTTGTTTTCCTGTATTCTTTGTGTTATTATTGTCCTGTCACTGTTTGTGCCTGTTTGTGTAATGTTTTGTTGTACTGTTGTTTGTTGGTGTTTATGTACTGTGTTCACTGACTGTATTTGTCTTTTAGTTGTTTTGTTTAATTTGGTGACTAGATCCCTCTTATACCCATTGTTTGTAGCTATTTGTGTGATGGTGTCTAGTTCTTTCTGGTAATTTTCTGCATTGAGTAGTACTTTGTTGAGTCTATGAAGCATTTATCTGAGTGCTGATTGTTTCTGAGAGTGTGGGTGATTAGAAGTCTGATGTAGGATTGTGTCAGTTGTTGTAGGTTTACGGTAGATTTCAAAGCTATGCTGATTGTTTTCTTTTTTAATGGTTATATCTAAAAAGTGTATTTGGTTGTTCTGTTCTTTTTACATTGTGAATCTTATCTTTCTGTGTATTGTGTTTATATCCGCATGCAAATGGTCAATTTTTGCCTGAGGTTCATCTATTACACAAAGGATGTCATCCATGTATCTGACCCAATAAAGTATGTTGTAATTCATTTTGGTAACATTTTTGAAAATTAAGTTTTCTACATGGTTTATGAAAATGCTGGGGATCTCATTGGTAACCCATCTCCTTGCAAATAGTATTCATTATTGAAATGAAAGTGGTTCTGTTCAGTTATCAGTTCCACCAACTTGTGTATTTCTTTGATGTGTTCATCTGCTAGCTGGGCTGTTGTCCTTCAGGTTTTGTTCTATGATATGTATTGTTTATGCTATTGGAATGTTAGAGTACATGTTTTCTATGTCAAAAGAGAGTAGCTGTGTCTGGGATTTTTATATCTTTTATAAGTTGTATTAACTGTGAGGTGTTCCTTATAGTTCTGTCATCTTCTATTTTATAAGTTTCTGTTAGTAATTTCAACATGTGTCCCGCAAGTTTGTAAGTGGGAGCTTTTTTGAAGTTTAAATGGGTCTTACTGGGATATTTGGTTTGTGGATTTTTGGTTGGCATTGGAGGGTGGGTGCTGTAGGATTGTTCTGTATTAATTTACCTTTTTCTCTGTCATCCAGTGTGTAGTATATATTTTTAACATATTCTTTACTTGGCATGAAATCTGTTTGTTGGATCTGATTTCAATTTTTAATACTATTTTGTGAAATGAACTCTTGTGTTTTGTCAATGTATTGCTGTCTGGGCATAAGAACTACTGTACTTCCTTTGTCTGTGTTTTCATTTTGGAGTTTCTTTCTGAGTTTACTGAGTGTTTCGGATTCTGTGTTTTTACTATTTTTGTCAGTCTGCTTTTTTGTATCTGTAATAATTTTATGTATTTCTTTTTTTTATCAATTCCCTTGTTACCCCAGTGTTTACATTACTGAATCACTTTCCTCCTTTAGAATGGCTTCTGATTGTATTATGAGGCTTTCTATGTATTCTTCATCTAGTTTTGTATTCACGTTATATTTCAGTCCTTTTTCTAAGAACTCTTTTTCTTCATTGTTCAATTGTGTGTCTGTGAGATTCATCAAACATGGATAAAATTAGTGTGTGTGTGTTTTGGTTTTTTATTGTTTGTGTTCCTTTGCTGTGTTTGTTGTCTCTTGAGCTGTGTTATCTTTTTCTTATGTTTTTCTTCACTTTCTTTCAAGACAGTGTCTGCGTAACTTTCAACCTTTTTGACCAGATCAGAAAAAAAAACAGCAGGATTGTTAATGTTATTTGCAAGTTGTAAATGTGTTTTATATAGTTTTCGAGATAAAGTTTGTTTTTTCGAGTGTAGAGCTTTGATTTCGTATTTTAGCCAAACTTTCTGAGCTGTTTCGCTTTTATAGCACTAGACGAACTATTTTAGATCTTTACATTGATGTTGAACTTTATGTGTTCAATGGTTTTTTGGATGTTGAGATGTAGTCTTCTGAATCTGTGGTAGAGGCCAACTGGAAATGCCTGGCAGGGCTTACATAACATGTTTCTTGTTGTGGTCATTTTCATAGCAGCTGTATATAAATTGCAGTTGTTTAAAAAAATGCAGTCTTGTGTGCATGAGTTGTGTCTGAGTGATTGTGTGAATGTGTGCGTGCTCTAATTTTCAGACAAAGGCTATGGCCAAAAATTTAGTTGTGAGAGTGTGATTGTCTTTTCTATGTGCCTGTCTTACAGCTCAGTGATTATCTGTATGTTGAGTTGCTACTTATCCTCATTAGTATGGATTCTTAGAGTATTTATGCAAGTTATCTATTGCACAGATTGATCACAGTGGTCTCATTTCATCAACATGGTGCCTGTGATAAGTAAATAGCTGGCCACACCATTGGACTTCCATGATGGGCCTAAACCACAGGCCATTTCTGTGGGTATCTCTTAATGAATTGGTCTTGCCAATCTGAAGCCAATCATTTCCCACAAATGTGCAGGCCCTGTCCATCGGCTCTAGTCTCACTGATCTGCCTGCAGGCCACGTCTGTTTGTGTGTGGCATAATACGGCAGATTTTCATTTATCCATGGACTCAGGACTGCAGTGCTCCTCGGCAGGCCGGAGGCCATGGCCATTGGATTTCAGGAATTGCGACAGTCTCACTGCAAGTACATAGTACAGTGCCACATTTTATAGACTTTTATTTATTCTAGTACATTTTGGAACTTCAAAAGTAGTTTATGTACTAGAAAATACGGATGCTAAGAGGAAGAAAACTGTGGCAGTCAGTGGCAGTTTGTACGTTATGTACTCACATATTTCTTGACAGAAAATACACACAATACGTGTAAAATAGTAGACATAACACAATGGGTCATAACCGACAATAACAAACATATTAGAACCAACATTTTACTGGCAGTCACCTATAGTTTTGGTTTACACAACTTTTCCCTACCTTATACACTTCTTTCAAGAGGCCTACTTTTTCTGAGGTTATATCTGAAATCAGTGAAGATATTTTAAATCTGTCTTGTGACTCCAAAGAAATGTGTATTTTTGTCACCAAATGGGTTTCATTTTATTGAAATAAAATAAGATCAGTGGTCCTAATGAAACATACACTCCTGGAAATGGAAAAAAGAACACATTGACACCGGTGTGTCAGACCCACCATACTTGCTCCGGACACTGCGAGAGGGCTGTACAAGCAATGATCACACGCACGGCACAGCGGACACACCAGGAACCGCGGTGTTGGCCGTCGAATGGCGCTAGCTGCGCAGCATTTGTGCACCGCCGCCGTCAGTGTCAGCCAGTTTGCCGTGGCATACGGAGCTCCATCGCAGTCTTTAACACTGGTAGCATGCCGCGACAGCGTGGACGTGAACTGTATGTGCAGTTGACGGACTTTAAGCGAGGGTGTATAGTGGGCATGCGGGAGGCCGGGTGGACGTACCGCCGAATTGCTCAACACGTGGGGCGTGAGGTCTCCACAGTACATCGATGTTGTCGCCAGTGGTCGGCGGAAGGTGCACATGCCCGTCGACCTGGGACCGGACCGCAGCGACGCACGGATGCACGCCAAGACCGTAGGATCCTACGCAGTGCCGTAGGGGACCGCACCGCCACTTCCCAGCAAATTAGGGACACTGTTGCTCCTGGGGTATCGGCGAGGACCATTCGCAACCGTCTCCATGAAGCTGGGCTACGGTCCCACACACCGTTAGGCCGTCTTCCGCTCACGCCCCAACATCGTGCAGCCCGCCTCCAGTGGTGTCGCAACAGGCGTGAATGGAGGGACGAATGGAGACGTGTCGTCTTCAGCGATGAGAGTCGCTTCTGCCTTGGTGCCAATGATGGTCGTATGCGTGTTTGGCGCCGTGCAGGTGAGCGCCACAATCAGGACTGCATACGACCGAGGCACACAGGGCCAACACCCGGCATCATGGTGTGGGGAGCGATCTCCTACACTGGCCGTACACCACTGGTGATCATCGAGGGGACACTGAATAGTGCACGGTACATCCAAACCGTCATCGAACCCATCGTTCTACCATTCCTAGACCGGCAAGGGAACTTGCTGTTCCAACAGGACAATGCACGTCCGCATGTTCCTTCTCTTGGTGTTCTTCTTTATGTCAACCTGGCTATCCTCATGACTTTGCTTCATCTTGCGGTTTTGTTTGGTTGCTTTTCCTCCTCCTTTTTGGCTTTTCTCTTTTTATCCCTGTCAGCGGTTTGATCTCCATCTCCAAATTTGAAATCTGAAGTGTGAGCCAGATGGGGAAGAACTCCCTTCCTAGCATCTTTGGCATAGTTCCCCTTCTCCTTCCTCTCCCTCTCCATTTTCCCCCTTTCCCTCCCTCCCCACAAATGTCCTCTGGTGTCCTTGCTAGGTCACCATCTCGGTGGCTGGTCCGTGTGGTGTGGCTGTTACCTACCCATCTGGCTGAGCCCCCTGACAACACAGGGATCACACTGCTGATACCTGCACTGTGAACACCTTGTGCAAGCCTAGGAGTGGTTGCTCATCTTTGCGGGGCATCGAAACTCCTGGCAATGACTGTCCTGCCAGGCAGCCATTGCTGTAGCTAGCTGGTGGCCACAAGGTGAGCCCCTGTTTGAAGTGGGTGGTACCAGGGCAGACATTTGGCACATGACTATTGCTTCTCACAAGCCACTCACTATAACACGGGATGTAATTTTCCATAAGGACCTTCTCCTCCAGGTCGATGATGAACTTATATCTAAAACTTCCTGGCAGATTAAAACTGTTTGCCAGACAAAGAATCAAACTTGGGATCTTTGTCTTTCATGGGCAAGTGCTCTACTGACTGAGCTACCCAAGCACGACTCACGACCCATCCTCAAAGCTTTAATTCCACCAGTACCTCGTCTCCTACCTTCCAAACTTCACAGAAGTTCTCCTGCGAACCTTGCAGAACTAGCACTCCTGGAAGAAAGGATATGCGGAGACATGGCTTAGCCACAGCCTGGGGGCTATTTCCAGAATGATAATTTTGCTCTACAACAGAGTGTGTGCTGATATAAAACTTCCAGGCAGATTAAAACTGTGTGCCAGACCGAGACTCGAACTCGGGACCTTTGCCTTTCTTTCAGGAGTGCTAGTTCTGCAAGGTTTGCAGGAGAGCTTCTGTTAAGTTTGGAAGGCAGGAGACGAGGTACTGGCGAAATTAAAGCTGTGAGGATGGGTCGTGAGTCATGCTTGGGTAGCTCAGCCGGTAGAGCACTTGTCTGCAAAAGGCAAAGGTCCCGAGTTCGAGTCTCAGTCCGGCACACAGTTTTAATCTACCAGGAAGTTTCATATCAGTGCACACTCCACTGCAGAGCGAAAATATCATTCTGGAACTTACATATGAACTGGAACCACATGGCATTCATTTCATCCAGCGTGTCCAGAAAGACCCTAAGGATAGATAGTGCTTTCATCATGGCATTTGAGAGGGTACCTTGCCCGAGAAGGTTAAGGTAATTGTGTACAGATGCGATATGAAACCATACAGTCCACCTCACATGTGTTGCTTCTGTTGCCTCAAGTTCAGCCACATGTCCTTATGATGTGATGCCACTTCCATCTGTGGTGACGGTGGCTGCCCTCTTGATGTGGGGAACTCTTGCATCCCACTGGCTAACTGTGTAAACTGCTCTGATCTTCATTCTCCCCACTCACCGGAGTGTCCAGTGTACATGAAGGAAAATAAATTCAGGAAATAAAGATCCTTTGACATATTTCACCCTGTACATCTCCCCTCAACCTAAGCCTCAGTTACATCAGCCCTCCTCACCCCTCCCCCTCACCCCCATCCTGCCCCCCTTCCCTTTCCTCAACCTCAGCGGCTCCTCTACCTTCCCCTCTAGGAACTGCTGCTGCTCCTCCTCCTCCTCCTCCTCCTCCTCCTCCTCCTCCTCGGCCAGGAAAGACATCCTCTTCTCTGGCTTCTGCTAGGGATGGGGCTCCATCTCAGAACCCCCCTCCCTGGCATTCTCAGGACAGGAAGCTTGCACCCTCAGGCTGGAGGAGAGACTCGTGCTCCGAGTGCACCAAAGCACTCGCTCTCTGTCCAATCCCAACACCACTGCCACCTACTCCTTTACTGATAATGCCTCCTCTCTCCCTCCGAGGGAGAAGAAGTAGCAGCACAACTCAAAGGACGAGGCTTCTTGGGGGGCTTCGCCCCCTCCACCTCATCCCAAATCAACCCTGTTTTTATGGATGTCACCCCACCCTTGTTGGTGACAACCACCAACCAAATGACATGACCTCCCCTTGGCTTCCTTATATCTCACCTGGACTCTCACCACACAATAATCCAGTGGAATTACAATGGATATTATCGTGACCTCCTGGAAATACAATGCCTTGTTTCCTCCTACTTGTTGTTCTGTCTTGCTCTTCAAGAAACACACTTTCATGGTGACCACTGTCCAATAATTCATTTTATTGGGCATTCTGTTGGAACCGTGCCGGCAACGGGATAGCATCTGGAGGGGTCTGCACTTTTGTTAGCACTGAGTCATTAGTGACTGTATCCCTCTTCATACCAACATGGAAGCAATAGCGGTTAGAGTGCAGACGACTCTGGCAATCACCGTTTGCATTGTCTATCTCCCTCCAGGTAGGCCATTTCTTTATGTTGAACTGTCTACCTTAATACAGCAACTCCAGCCCCATGTCTTCTCCCTGGGGACTTCAATGCATACCACCCCCTGTGGGGGAGTGCCACTTCATCAGGTAGGGGTCTTCTATTTGACCAACTTACTAAAGACTTTGATTTGTGTCTCCTTAATGACTATTCCTCTACCCAAATCAGTTCCGCTCATGGAATCTTTACTGCTATTGATCTCACAATCTCACCTCCCCCCCCCCCCCCCGCTCCTCCCTCCCCCCTGCTCTTGCGGCTTTCCTACATTGGTCACCTCTTGGTCATCTTTGTGACAGTGGCAATTTTCTGGTGATTCTGTCATTCCCCTGCTGCCGCCAGGCAGATAGGTCCCCACATTGGGCATTCCACAGGGCTAGTTGGTGTTTATATACATCTGCTGTGCACTTTGTCATCTCTCTCCTGAATCGCATTAATGCGGTCTTGCAGGGCATCTCTGCCACTAGTCTTCATGCTGTTGGCACTGCTGTCCCCTCTTCATTGACGGGTACTGTGATGGACCAGGGATGTAGCAGTCACTGTCCAGGACAGCTAATGGGCATTGCAGCAATTTAAATGACATCCTTCACAGAACAGCATCATTGCTTTTAAACGTCTCCCTGCTAAGGCCCATTACCTTATTAAGTGGAATAAAAGGAAGTGCTGGGAGTGCAGTGTTTCCTCCCTGGAGATGTATGGCTTTTCATTGCAGGTTCGGTCCAGGCTCTGTAACCTTCGGGGCCACCAGCGACAGTCAGCTGTCCAGGGGTTATCCTCCAAGATGCTCTGACTACTGATCGATTGGTCCTTGACGAATACATTGTGACACACTTTGTGACAGCATCGGCATCCTCTTCATATCCAGCAACCTTCTTTCTTTCAACCCTCACCAAGCTGAACCCATGAAACATTCACTGAATGGGAATTCTTACAGGCTCTTACCTCTTCACATGACATTGTCCCAGGCCCAGATTCCATCCACAACCAGATGATCCCACATTTGAACATTACACAGAGGCATTATCTATTCAGGGTCTTCAACTGCATTTGGCTCAAGGGTACCTTTGCTTCACAATGGTGAGACAGTACAGTTATCCCCGTCCTTAAGCCTCGGAAGAATCCAACGTCTCTCTACAGCTATCACCCAATTAGCCTGATGAACGTACTTTGTAAACTGCTTGAGAGGATGGTTAGCTTCCAATTATGTTGGGTACTTGAATCTTGGGGCCTTTTGTGCCCATATCAATGTGGCTTCCGGGAAAGACGATCTCCAATTGACCATTTACTCAGATTGGAAATTGCAATCCTACAGGTTTTTACTAACCGTTGGCACCTTGTTGTGGTCTTCTTTGACGTACATAAAGTATACGATATGGCTTGGCGCCATCACGTTTTAGTTACCTTCTGTGACTGGGGCTTTCACCACCTCCTTCCAATTTTTATTCCCACTGTCTCTTCTGGTTTTGAGTTGGCACTTCACTCAGCACCCCTCGCATTCAGGAGAACAGTATCCCACAGGTTTCTGTATTAAGTGTCACACTCTTCCTCATAGCCAACTATGGACTTATAAGTTCTGTTGGCCCTCAGGTTACCCCAGCATTGTATGTCGATGATTTTTGCATTTGGTGCAGCTCCCACTCGGTAGTGTCTGCTGAGTGCCAGCTCCAAGGTGGCATTTGATGTACCTCTGCATGTGCTGTCTCCCATGGCTTCCAGTTTTCTCCTTCCAACATGTGGGTTTTGGATTTTTGTCATTGACCCACAGTACACCCCGATCCAGAATTTTATTTAGGCGACCAGCTCCTCGATGTTGCAGCACATGCCCATTTCTTGGGCCTTACTTTTGATAAAAACCTGACGTGGTTGCCACCCATTCACCACCTGAAGACTACATGCATGAGGAAACTTAATGCTCTCTGCCTCCTGGCCCGTGCATCTTGGGTTGCAGACTATACTACTCTTCTCCATCTTTACTGTATGCTCTGGTCTTGTCGAGACTAGAATATGGAGTCAGGTTTATGGCCCAGTGGCTCCTTCCAATCTGAAAATACTTGTCCCACTCACCACTGTGGGGTGTGTCTGGCTATTGGTGCCTGTCGCACTAGTCCCATTGACAGACTCCTCACAGAAATGGGGATTCCCGCTCTACAAATATGATGAAGCCAACTCCTGGTTTCTTATGCAATTGCCATTCGCAGATTCCCTGACCATCTCGGGTACCCTGTCCTCTATACCTGCTCAGTTTTCTTTCTCTGGGTCCCAAGTCATGTGTGTATCCCACGGAATGAACTGGCTGACCATTTGGCTAGAGGAGCTGATACTCACCCTCCATTCTCTTTCATAATTCCAGCTGCAGATATGCAGATCTATGTCAAATCTCTCTGCCCAAAAGTGGAATGACATCTTGTGTGCTACTGCTCTCAGTAATAAACTCTGCACAGTCAAGGAGACTACTGCGCTTTGGTGCTCTTCCTTCTGCTCCTCTCAAAAGGAGTCCACTGTGTTATGCCATCTATGCATTGGTCATACCAGGCTCACCCATTGTTTTCTCCTGCATAATGAACCACCCCGACAGTATGGTTGTGGAGCCAGACTGACGGTATCCCACATATTGGTGGAATGTCCCCTTCTTTTGGCCCTTCATGCTAAGTATAGTCTTCCTTAATTTTAATAATAGCAGACAAATCATGAATGGTTGAACTGGTCCTCAGTTTCCTCTGTGAAAATGGTTTTTTCCAGACATAAGGTTTTGCTTTACTCCTGGAGCAGGGTTAGGGTCGTTGTGGTTGGTACCTCTCTTCATGTTTTCTCAGTTTGGGACCCCATGACCACTCACCTATGGAAAGACCACTCTTTCTCCCAATTTTTAGATTTGGTCTAACCTTTTATGCCTTTTACTGTGTGTGTTTTAACTCCCTTGTTTTATAGTTTGACTCCCCTGACTGGATCCATCCACTTTCAGCAGACCCTCTTTCTTCTGTGAGTAACTTTGGAATAACGAGACTGATGACTTTGCTGTTTGGTCCCATAAACCCTCTCAATTAATCAATCAATTAGTCTCAAAATTTGTCAGGGAAAAATGCTTATCTTGTCTGGAAATCAGGGAATTTCACTTAGGGAAACTTGTGGCAATCCTGATGTATGAGTTGGCCAATTCCAGCAGACGCTCATTGACATTAGGGTCATAGAATGCTTTTTTTTTTTCCTTCATTTTATGAAGTGGACAATTTTACATTTTTGAACATTTAAAGCAAGTTGCCAATCTTTGCACCACTTTAAAAACTTATCAAGATCTCACTGAATATATATGCAGCTTCTTTCAGATAATAGTTCATTACAGACAACTGCACCATCTTTAACAAGCCTGAGGTAACTATTAATATTGTCTGCAAGGTCATTAATATACTATATGAATGACAAGGGTCCCAACACACTCCCCTGGGGCACATGCAAAATTACTTCTTGTTCATAATCATTGTATATAAAAAGATACAGCTTCACAATATTTTCTTTTCACTGTGAATCAGGAAAAGTATAATAATTTCATGTACAATGAAGATCACACACTCCAATTATGGCTCTCAGCGAGACGCATTGACTGATACATACACATGATATATAGCATAATTAATTCAGCAGACACATTTTACTTGAAATTAAATGAAAATTCACATGAAATGTACCACAAAATAAGTATACATCAAGGCAGAATGCATTGTTGGATGATGTACCAGACAGTTTACAATATTTAGTTCTTAAGATTTATAATTTTTATTGTATTCTTCTTTCATTTGTTTATAATTTTATCTAGGTTCATCCATAAGTAACGCACTATCAAAAATATCTAAATTCTGAGTAGTGCAATGAAAAGAGAAGTAATATTCCAGTAAAGAAATGGTGTCAAATTAATAATTCTAATAATATTTCATGGATTTATAGCACAAAGAGGAAGAACTTCTGGAAGTAGATATGATGGCTTAAATGAATATGCTAAGATTCCACATATAGAGATAAGCACTTTAATGATGAGCTTGATATCGCTATACATAAACACACAGTTTCACAATGAACTGAAGATCCACGCACTATCTGTTCCAAACCTTAAAGATGGCAGTCCAAAGATAGGTCACTTGACCGATTGCATGCCGCCACAGAGCCCCCCCAGCAGTGCAGAGCACTTATGGCATTATGCTGGGGGGGAGGCATCAGGGACACTGCACACAGATGAAGATCCAGGAGCAATAAGTACATCTGGGTCTGTAGGCAGGGCATGTGCGAGTTGGAGCTGATGGGTGAGGGAGGGAGGGGAAGGAATGCCATAGTCCTTATGCCAGTCAGGTAAGCATAATAAGCAGCCAACGCGTGAGCAAGGTGGATCATCAGAAGTGGTCAGGGGGAAAGGAGTGAGTGGGATGGTGATAGTTACGAGGCCTGTACCATCAATGAAAGAAGAGGTCGTATTGATCTCTGCACCTGGGGGAAGTTGGAGATGTTTGATGATAGAAATGGAAGAGTTGGGAGGGTGATCAGCTGAGTAGGGAGGAGCGTGAAGGATGAAAATGAAATTGTCATGTACCTGTAGAGAGATGTCATCTGGAGCAAAACAGGACACATCTGTTTGGAAGGTGAAAGAGTTAGGAGGGGAGGGGGGAAAAGTGGGTGAGTGGTGAGGAAGGAGAACCCTCACCATCAGGAGTCGGACTTGGGTAGGCTGGAGTTGAAGCCAGTGCCAAGCAGGCATCTGGCGGTGAGACGTCGGATCAGCGAAAACCTCATGAGGTGATGTAGGCGGCTCGACATGGGCAGGCTCGCCCACAACATCGTCTGCAACATTCCATGCTGGCTTCAGTCTGTGAACTGAAACAGTAACAGGTCAGTGATGTAGGAGAATGTCAAATGTGTTTGTTGCATGAGCTAACACTATATGAGGGCCGGAATATGGGCATTGTAAATTTGCGCGCACTGAGTCGTTGCATAACATCACATAATCGCATTCGTCTAGTGCCTTGTGGATAAACACAGTCGGAGTGGACTGAGAACCAGGAGGTGGCGCACGCTGCCGAGAAATATGGGAGCACACTTGCTCTACTAGGGGAGGGAGTTCAGTGTCTACAAGCGGAGGAGAGTCTCTCAACAAACTTGGCCGGAAGGTCCAATGGTTCGCTATACAATATTTTGGCCAGGGCAATCTTGAGGTCCTCCTTGAAGAATGCACGAATTCCCTGGAGAACCCAGGGTAATGTGTCAGAGCACGAGGAGTTGTGGCACATGAGGGCTCTTGTAAGGTCCGATGCCACCACTCCACGAGGCCGTTACTTTGAGGGTGGCAGGCAATAGTCCGGAATAACGCCACCCCACAGAGTTCACATAATTTGGAGAAAAGTATAGATCCAAATTGCCATCCTTGATCTGTTGTAACATAGAATTGACAGCCAAAGTGTGAAATCCCTGTGGCTATGAAATAACAAGCAACAGAGTGTGCAGAAATGTCCACCATAGGGGTAGCCTCCACCCAACGGGTCACCCTATCGATAATTAACAAGCTGTATCTATAGTTTTATGAGGGGGGCAGTGGACCCGGTTCTAGGCACTTCAGTCCAGAACCGCACTGCTGCTATGGTCGCAGGTTTGAATCCTGCCTCGGCCATGGATGTGTGTGATGTCCTTAGGTTAGTTAAGTTTAAGTAGTTCTAAGTCTAGGGGACTGATGACCTCAGATGTTAAGTTCTATAGTGCTCAGAGCCATTTGGACCATTTGGCAGTGGACCGACCAAATCAAGGTGTACATGTCTAAAGTGACCTGGGGATACACCAAACTTGACAGTCAGGGGGTGGCATGTGCCTACCAAGCTTGGAGCGTTGACATGCAACACACGCCTGTGTCCAGCCACGGTTCTGAGCTTTAATTCCAGGCCATCAAAGCATTCGGTGATGAGCCTGGTCGTGGCCTTGATGCCCGAGTGGGCAAGGTTATGTATGGAATCAAAAATCTGTCGGTTCACGGATGATGGGATGAGTGGGCAGGGAGAACCAGTTGAGATATCACACTGGAGTGGGATGCTTGACTCATGGAGCATGTGAGGCTCAATCTTAAGAACCCTGGAATTGTCTGTGAGTAATTTCATTATTTACGCATCATGATGATGTGCTCAGGCGAGTGCATCTAAGTCAATGACACTATCTGTGGAAGAGATGCAGGAGAGATAATCGGCCACAACATTGTTTGCTCCCCGTATGTAGCGAAATTCATTTGTGCGTTGGGCAATAAGCTCCATGTGGTGAGACCGGTGGGGAGGGGGGTTCACAAGTGGGTTGAGTAAAGCATCTGTGAGGGGGCGGTGGTCGGTGAAGACCGTAACGTACCTGCCCCCAATGTCTTCACAGAAATGACATATAGCCGTGTACACAGCAAATAGCTCCCAGTCGAATGCAGACCATTTCTTCCGGGAGGGCAATAACTTCATCTCCAATGTGCTGTTGGAAGAATTGCTGGCGTCCATGGTGACAGAGATTTTGGCATCCGCGACCAGATGAGATAAGGTGACAGCTTGCGTGAGGGTCTGTTTCAAATACGCAAATGCGTGCTCCATTTCCTCGGTCCACAGTACTTTGCATATGCCTGTTGTATTTGGAGCTGACAGTGCATCTGTCAATGGTGTTTGTAGTGACACAGCCTTATGGATGTGGCGATGGAAGAAATTAATCATCCCCAAAAACGATGCAAGTTGTGGTACGTTTCAGGTGGGGATAGCTGGCTAACCAGCACAATTCTGTCCGAGATACATCTAATACCTGCAGCCAACACTTTGTGGCCAAGAAAGGTGACTGAAGTGCATGTGTTTTGTCCTCGTTGATTACCACACTGTTATTGGATAGGATATGGAACACTGCATTCAGATGATATTCATGATCTTCTTCTTCTTCTTCTTCTGATGATGATGATGATGATGATGAAAAAATTAGAATATTGTCAAGCTATGCATAGCAAAATGGGAGCGCAAAAAGGAGGGAGTCCAAGAAGTGTTGCCATGTCTGTGTTGCATTCTTTAAACCATATGGCATGTAGCAGTACTCGAAAAGGCCAAAGGGCGTGACGATAGCAGTTTTATGTATGTCATCAGAGTGCATCGGGATTTGATGATATGCTTTCTTGCAATCTACCACACTGAATATTTGAGGACCACTCAGTTTTTGTGCAAAGTCCGGTACATGGGGGACTGGGTAATTGTCCAAAATAGTTCTGTAGTTTAGTCAACGGTTATCCCCACAGAGTCTGAATGAGCTGCCTCTTTTTGGAACGAGTTGAATTGGTGATGACCAATTGCTGGATGAGGGGAGAACAATCCCTGAGTTTATGAGGGTTCAGTCTCTGAGCTTTATGTCTAACAGGGGGGCCTTCAGTAGTGTTTAATTTATGACACGCACCATTGGTGACATCCAAAAAACTCTGCGGTTGGGGGAGGGAATCACACTGTTCACTAGGTGAGGCAGGAACACTGACCTTAATATCATCCATCACACGGTGATCTTTGTCGGCGGCTGGTGGTGAGACTGAGCAGCTGGTGCTGTGAAGGCTGGAGATCTCACGTCTGGCGAGGTTAAGGGCATGAGAAGTATCCTCGATGAGCCATTGTAACATGGCTTTATTAGTTTTGAGGTCATTAATCTGTTGACATTGAACTAGAAGGTCACAAATTGCACTTGTGAGTTGAGTTGTAAGCAGAACACACTCAGCTGTCAAAGAGCTAAGAGAACTGTCACGAAGGTGCATGGGTTGTGCTCGAGAGGCAGACGTGAGAGGAATAGTCATATCAGTTGGTAGATGATGCAGGGTATTGTCTGCTGTATTGATAGAAAATGACTGGTGGTGTAGGAAATCAATACCTAGCACTGGGTAACTGACTTCTGCTACAAGGATGTCCATGGAAACTGCAGAGAGGTGATAATTTCAACGTGAGTGGAGCTGAACCAAGCACGTTGATGTTTGAATCTTTTTCAGCCCGCAGTGATGTAGGTGAGGGTCACAGATTCAGAGGTGCAAGTGACGGGGGAATGACGCTTGTGTCAGCCCCACTGTCAATCAAAAATTATTTGTTGGTGTTAGCATCGTGCACATAGAGACATCCGCCGACAGGTGAGACAATATGTGCTGACTGCTCATGACTGTGGCACCATGTACTTTTTGCGCGAGACAAGGTGCCTAATGCATCTTGCGTTGTGTGTTTTCTGCTGCACACGGTCAATGACGGTTGCAAGCAGCATCGCCAAACGTGGCGTTAAACCAACATAGTTGATAATGTGGGTGTGGTTGAGTGGCCACGGTAGTACCGGAGGTTGCTGCTACACTGCGCTGCGCATCACTTGAGACCGCCCGAGTCGTGGCAGGCTGCAATGCACGGGGTTCATGGTTTAGGCTGCCAGATAGAAGCTCTCATACTGATCGCGTGGATGAGCGTGCCCAATTGAGGGTGGTGGAGGGGGCAGTACTTCGCTGACGTCACTCGCCTGAGTGGGGGAAGCTGGAATGTGAAATTATCTTGAAAGCACAGTCCGCACAAACAGTTTTTCTTCCAGCATGCTTGATGTGAGGGGCAGGAGTAGTAGTTGTAATGTATCCAGAAATTCCATTAACCAGATCGACCACAGTGCTGCATCTGGCAGAAAGTCACGTGTTACAAGGGCACCTAGACAATGCCACACTGCGGAGGGAGTGAGGTCACCTAAATGTTCCTTTTGAATAACGTGGTGAATGAGTTTGTCAAAAGATAGAGACAAACGTTCACAGATAATTCGTTCAGTATTTGTGTATTGTAGAGGGGGGACAGATGCACCACAGTGTCATTGATTAAGTCCAAATGGTCGTGTAGATGACTGGTGATGCACACAAACTTCGATTCCTCAGAGTGGACACCAGCAGCATGAAAAAGAGAGTCTGCCAGTGCAAACCAGGTGTGTGGCTGGTCCTTTACAAATGTAGGCAACTTCGGAAATTTGGCAAGCGGGATGTCCGATAACACAGCGTTACTTGTGGGTTGATTGCCCGTAACTGTTTGTGTGGTAGTGGTAACACTGGGGACAGAGGGACATGGGGTCCCAGAAACTTGATCGGGCAACCGAGGTTCCTGTTGTAGCCAGGGCGTCAGGAAATGTTGCTGCAAGGTAGTAGCATCTCCCGTATCAATAATGCATTGCTTGGAATTCGCGGTAGGCACGGGAGAGAGTTGTAATTTGGTGAGAAACACGGCTGCCAGCATGCAGCGTGGCAGACTCGACCTCGTCTGAGGCAAGACTGCACGGGACGGCGAACCCACGTTGTATGAGTCAGCGAACCCATGTTGTATGAAATTTGATGCAGTACATATCGGAGCACGAGGCATAGTTCATGATACATCACTCTCTTGATCAATATGTCCGTACATGTATGAAGGCACAGTCCGAGGCAATATGGCAGCGACTGCTTGGGTCCTATTAACTGTAGCACTCACAGGCACAGTAAGAAAATGATGAAAGTTCATGTCCAGAAGTTCTGGTTGCATAGCTGGAAGCTGGGATGGCATCTGGTTTGTTGATAAGTAAGGTGCTGCTGTTGGCTGTTGAAAGATCACATAGCGTAGCAACAAAAGGTGATACGAAAAACACAAAAACAGTTCGGAGCACTTGTCTTCGTGATCACCAGTGTGGAAGTAGGTACAATGGCTTAAGTGAATACGCTGAGATTCCACATGCAGAGATAAGCACTTTAATGATGAGCTTGATATTGCTATACATAAACACAAAGTCGCTCCAATTCAAAAGTTTACAACAAACTGAAGGTCGGCGCGCTATATATCGCAAATCTCAAGCATGGCTGTCCAAAAATAGGTCCACTTAACTGACTGCATGCCACCACAAACTCTCCTAAGCACTGCATTAAGTTTACAGTTGTTCAGCTTTAATTATTGGGCAAACCGTTGTACATATAATAGAATATCATATAACACTGTACACTGGAATTTCAGTGAGTAGCTAATGGCTTCATCTTCACATCTTAATCTCTCTGTATCAAAAGAGGTAAGTGAGGCTGGTGAAACTGCGAACTTCATTAACTGACGCATAAGGGAGTTTCACAAAGAGGGTAGTCCACGACTATATAAATGCGACAGGCATCATGATGTCAACAGAGTTTGGTATGACGTGGTTACAGCAGAACCTGTGTTGGTCAGAGAGTGTTCTATAAAAGCTACGTAAAGTAACATTTAGGTTAGATGGGCGGTGATCCCAGCTGCACATGTTTTAGCAAGATAAAAATTTTATGAGTAGTCCAGTAGCTGGGTTTAGAAAACTCAGAGGCCTTCCTGCTTGGTGACCGTCTCGATCTGTGATTCTTGTGAGATGTGGGTTTTGCACTCTTGTTTCTAAACATTAAAGTTGGACTTTGTCTGTGTTTTACCTGTGAGGGACACTGATGATTTTTATCACAAAACAGCACTTATAATTTATAGTTGTGTGCCAGTTTGCCTCTAATTAAGTGTGTGTTTGTCTGCAGTTTATTCTCCTTTAATGATTAGTAGTGAATATAGTTAATGTTTTTCAGCAGTTTTCATTTTTTTAAAAGCAGCTTACATGCCACTATTGTGGGGACTCAAGGCACTTTTAACCGTTTACTGAAATATTGTCTTACTGCTTAATAGCGTCAGCAGCAATTTCATTTCGTTATTTCAGGAACTAATGTGCACAGGAAAGAGAAGCTGAATTGATCATCCCCAGTGAAGACAATGAGAGCTGCTGTATTTAATTTACAACCCAGCATCACAATTTTTCGCAGTAACATTACAAGAGGTCACACAGTTGGCAAAAATCTTCTGCCAAGAGGTCACTGCAATTTAGTGGTGAAACTTTTGTCTGCAGGTAGGATAACTAGGTGAGGATCTGCATTGAGGCTGCGTGTGGCTACTCTTCCTTCTGCTGAAAGGTTGATGTTACAAGGAAAGGAATTGGAGGAGGTTGGAGAGGTCAGGTTTGAGGTGAGGAATCCCTTGAAGGTAACCACGGGGTTATTATGTGGGAGGGGGTGAGGATCATGGTTGGGTGGTGGTATGAACTGGGAGAGGCAGGGTTCAATGATGGGATTATGTTGACTTTGGTTGCAGGGAATGATGACAAAGAAGTGTTGCAATTGGGGGGACCAAGAGAAGGACAGAAGGTTTTTCAAAAGTCCAAGATGGTTAAAGTTTGGTGTAGGGCTGGAGATGAGGTCTTTGGATTGTACTGAAACTTCTGTGAGGCTGAGGATTTCAGTTGAAAGTTTGACAGAAGTGTTCTGGGACTGTTAACATGACCCAAGTTTAATCCTCATACCACTAAAAAGATGAATCAAATACGTATTAGTGTCAGAGGTGTTGGGAAATCATTAAAACTGAACAAAACTTCAGTGTTTAATGGAATCCCTGTCAGATTCTATACCAAACTTGCAGCTAGTCATTCTTCTAACTATAATCTATTGTAAATCCTTGGACGAAAAACTGTAGTCAGTTCTTGTAGAAATGCTTTTTGTGCAGCCACAGGACATGTGCAATAGGCTGCATGATGTGGAACTTCCTTCTCGATGTCCACGGCGAGGTCCATCTTTGCAATGAAATCTCTATTCTGGTGCTAATAGGAACAGTGACAATGGCAACGACAACGGCCAGTTGTGCTTGGGTATTCAAAGCATGTGACATCACACCACTGTGTGGGAGTACGCATAAACAGAATCTTGCTGCAGTCAGTAGCTAGCCAGGGTGTGAATCGGACACTCAAAGAAACTGTAATTCCCCTTGAAAATGTCCTCCGCAAAGAGGGACGAAATATTAGGTTTTAATATGAGACATTAAAATAGCAAAATAACGTGGAACATTTTATTAATTGTGATGTCTCTGACCATGAAGCTTTACAATTTACAGTAATGTTTGATTGTTTTGTAAGATGGAAGTTCAATGTTCATTCCCATGTGTCTTATGTTTACAAAGAACATTGAGAAGACAGACTCTATAGAGCGAAGAGAAGGAAACATATTAATGTACATGTAATCATCTCTTACTTGTATTAATAGAACCAATACCTTTATTAATTTGCATATGTGAGATGTAATGCAGTGTATACTGAGTGGTTTCAAGGTCAGGAAAAGGTAGAATGACTCCATTTGTGAGAAACAATGATTTCAACTAGGGGAATGTAAATGGGCTAGTGACTTGCTGAATGGAATAGCGAATTATTTGGAAAACTGTACCAGTGTCATTCAAGGGGGATGCATAATAGAACATTTATGAGTTATACTGACAATTTTCCAAATCCAAAGATTATATGATTGAGTATAAAAGTAGCTTAAAAGTATTTTGCATTAACTTTTCATTTGTGTTTCATTTAGAAAACAAATGCTGGAGTGGCATCATCTGCTATTGTCTTTCTTTCCTTGACGCTGCTCCTGACTACATGTTAGACAAAAGGTGGCTTCTTTCTTTGTTGTATATTTTATTATAATTATGAACTTAATGAGATGCAGATGGAATCACCAATTGTGTTAAACATTTCCTTACTCTAAGTTTTTTTTCTAAATGTATTTACAGCAAAAATTTTTGGAGAGTGTGAATCAAGTTCGTCATCTTAACATGGTGATGCTATTAATAAGCTGTCATTGTAGCGCTTTAATTTCATATCACAAGATCAGTGATACAACCTGTCATTTTTTACATTTTTGTTACAAAGTCTGATATTATTTTGAAGAGACATTTTTCTATAAGCCCAATACTGGCATTGAAATTCTTAATTGTCTTCTCATGGTCATGTTTCGCCTTATTAATGACAAACCAACAACCACCAGTTACGACGATTTTTGTTTTCCACAATCCTCATCAGCCAATTGTAATCTGCCATTTCTCAAATTGTTTATTTCACTCATTACCAGTTTCACTCATTACTAATGACATTTCAAAAAATCTGTACAATTTGAAGGGTAGATTGCAGATTGAAAATGCGCCTGCAACGTTTTATAGGTTACTGGAATGTGTGTTGTGGGGTTAGAAACTGCACCAGTGTCTAGTTTACGTGGATGATGTCACCATATTCTCAAGAGACAAGGAGGAGCACAGGCAACGTCTGAAGGAAATAGTTGAGAGATTGAAGGCTACACATCTGATGTTGGGCACAGAGAAGAACCATTTTGCATTAGAAGAGGTACAGTATTTAGGCTATATAATTAGTGAAGATAAAGTAAGGACTGATCCCAGGGCTAGTGCAAGCTGTACAAGAGTTTCCAGAGCCTAATTTAATTAAGGAACTGTAATTGTCTTTGGGGTGGAAGGGTTTGCTGACATATAATGACCACTCACACAGTTGCTAAGAAGAGGTGTGAAATTCATATTTACAGAAGAGTGTTTGGGTGTATCTGAAGCAGCATTAAAAAGAGTTTTGACATCCAGCCCAGTTCTAGGATTTCCAGACTTTTGGAAGGAGTTTACCCTTTCGTGTGATGCAACCAATCATGCTTAGGGATGTGTCTTGAGCCAGGGGGTTAATGGTGAAGAGCATCCTATAGCCTACATGTCAAGACAACTGAATGTGGCAAAGAAGAACTATTCAGTGTTGGAGAGAGAGATGTGAGGCTCGTTTGTGGTGTCACATATTTTAGATGTTATCTTTATGAGAAAAAAATCCCAATAGTGACCAACAACGTTGTTTCAAAGTAGTTATTGCTGGCCGGTGTGGCCGAACGGTTCTAGGTACTTCAGTCTGGAGCCACGCGACTGCTACGGTCGCAGGTTCGAATCCTGTCTCGGCATGGATGTGTGTGATGTCCTTAGGTTAGTTAGGTTTAAGTATGGTAGTTCTAATTCTAGGGGACTGGTGACCTCAGATGTTAAGTCCCGTAGTGCTCAGAGCCATTTGAACCATTTTTGAAGTACTTATTAGAACTGAAGAATCTATCTACCAGGCTGACAAGATGCGCTTCAAAACTTAGTGAAATCGACTATGAAGTATTACACAAGCCAAGAGATAAACAGGGGAATGTAGATATATTAAGCAGGAAGAAAGCACTGTTATCATTTCTGGGCCATAGCTTTGCGGAATTATAAGCAGTGCAAACCACTTACTGTAAACAGTTCAGGACTCAACTGCAGTTTAATCAATGTGAAGCATTCTTGCGCAAGGAAACGAGGCTGAACAATGGGCGGTAGTACTAGTGAAGTACAAGGAAGAGATTCTAAAAGAAGCACATGATCACGTGGTATTTGATCATGGAGAGCATACTGCAACAAACCAGAGAGTGGCCAAGAGATACTGGCAGAGAGGAAGGAAATCTGATATGGATCAGTACATGAGGAATTGAATAAAATGTGCACTGTGAGCTGACTTGAATCTTAAGCAAGTGCATCCAAGCCATTTGAAGTGTTTGGAATTGGTGTATTAGGACTGTTGAGTCGTAACTCAGCAGGAAACTGATCCATATTAACATAAATAGTTCAGACTTATTGCCAAGCCAGCAACCAGTGACAGTTGCACAAGCAGTAGTTAACAACTGGATGTTGCAGTTAGGCATGCCAGGTACAATAATCATGGAGTAAGGTACAAATTT
The DNA here is from genome assembly GCF_023864345.2 of Schistocerca serialis cubense. Classification (NCBI taxonomy): domain Eukaryota; kingdom Metazoa; phylum Arthropoda; class Insecta; order Orthoptera; family Acrididae; genus Schistocerca; species Schistocerca serialis. The sequence goes on from NC_064642.1 coordinate 62,148,722, forward strand.
CATGTCAGCCCTATTGAAGGAGCTGTGTCAGTTATTCCATGTTAAGAAGTTAAGAACTGGTCATCTCCATTGACTGACCGATGGCAGAACAGAAAGACTACACAGAACGCTTAGGAAATTACTATACGAATGTGCATCATAGTGTCAGCGTATAATTCGAAAGTACATATGATTACTGGGTTGTCCCCAGATAAAGTGGTGTATAGACGGAAAGTGCCATCACTGTTCAGTTTTACAAAGGCAAAAAGAGTAAAGATGGAGAGTCGATCTGCAAGTTTGAGAGAACAATAAGAGAACTGCAGAAAATGAGTACAGGAGGCGAATACAAAGGTGTCAGAGAAGTAGGGTGAATCAATGAAATTTTTGGCATGTTTACAGCAGTATAAAGGGAAACAAAGGGCGATGTTATCTAGTCCTTACACGCCAAAAGGGAAGACAAAGAAGCTCATCACAGTTCATCAAGGGTCCTATCAGGTGGTTGAGACCACTTTTTCAGTAAATGTGAAACTTCAGTTGCCCAGTAAGAACGAAAATAGTAAATGTTCAATGTCTGTGACCTTTTTGATGTGGTCCAGAGTCGATTCCAAGAGTTTTGATGGCAGAGGCACAGAAGAACGTGAGAAGAAGGACTCACAGGAAGAGACAAGAAGATGTGGTTCAGCCTGTACGCAATGTACTGTATGCCTTAAGATCAAGAAGATGACGAAAATGAGGGATATATGTCAAGGACTTTTTTAAAACTATATGTATGCTTATGTATAGGATTGTAGTGAATACGGTAAGTTATGTCAGTGTAAAACTTCTTTTTCTGTGAATGGGTTTGCTGGTGGTAGTAGCCTTCTGAGGAGTGAGACAGGATGATATTCGTCCCTGTCCTCAGGCTGCGATGCATTGAGGGCGAGAATAAAGCAATAGAATTCAGAGCTGTATTGCTTTATGTCACCTGAACAGTAAGCAAGTTTTCATAGGATTTACTCCACTTTTGGTGACACAATAGTAGTGGCAAGTTCTTATGAGCAGGAGAAGCTCACGGAGGCCAGACGGATTGAAGTGTGTTACTAATGAATGGGACTACAGCAGACATCTCTATCCTTCTATCTAACGTCTACAATATGGGAATCATGCAAGTGAACATCTCACAACTACAGTTGTATTGGCCAGTTGTACCATTGGAATTATTGCCAGCACCAAATATAACGTTCCCAAATCAAACTCTAGAACCGGCCTAATGCATTCCCTGGAGCACTTCATTGTCACATTGGAAAAACTCATTTCTGCCGAGCAGTTAATGAGCAGATCAGAAAATGACTATGCCTGACAGTGATTTTGAATGCAAGAACACCAAGTGCCGTAGGTGTGCTAACTCTGCTTTCTGCTTTCGTATTTTTTATTCTTATGAGTTGGAGAGCTGTTTATCATTATTAACCACCAATAGCCCACATTCCAGTAGATTGGGTCGCTAGAGCATCAGACAGAGTGAGAGAGTAACCTTGTAGTGTGAATATGGAAAAGAGGTAAATGTAGGACTAAGAGGACAGGAAACAACAGGACAATACATGAAGGTTAAATTGCCAGAAAGTGTGATACATGACTCCTAAGCAACTAGCAGCAAGCAACATAGTAAATAATACTGGTGACATGCAGGCAAGTCGTCAGTTATTTTGGATACAAAGTTTTGTATCAACATGTTGGAGGTTTGATCAAAAAAATACAGTGAAAAATTTTATTAGAAACAAAGCAATAATATCCTTCAGAGTACTGTCCTGTGTAGCAATGCACTTATTCCAGCATTGAATTCAAGACTGGAGGCATTTCTCAAAGGCCTTTGGCATTTACACTTGTTCACTTTGGAACAATCCCTGATTGCACTATGCCCTCAAGAGTGAAAAAAAGGAGCATTTTGCCTGACGTGCCATTTTAGGGTGAGAAGATTCACTGGTTTCCATTGGGAACTTTGAACTTTCATCTGTGCATCGTACCCACACCCACATTTCATCTCCAGTTACAATCTTGGACATAAAGTCCGGATCTGAATGAGGACATAAAGTCCGGATCTGAATGAAGATGATACTTCAGTGCTGGTCAAACTGACACACAATTTTCCTTCTGTTCATCATTCAAAAGTCTGGGAACAAATTTTGCAATCACTCGTCTCGTTTGCAAATTATTGATTAAAATGCTTTGCATGGGCCCTGTGCAGGATACAAAGTTCTTCAGTGAGCTCTCGAATAATTATTCGCCTGTTCGAATAAACAATTTTTGCCACTTCTTGGACATTTTCTTCTGTTTTTGAGGTTCACAGACGTCCGAACGTTGCTCACATTTACCAACTAATTTCTGCTTTTAAATCACTCATACCACTTGTAAACAGCCTTGATGGTTACAGAATTATTGCCATGTATCAATTTCGACATTTCATGCGTTTCTTTGGCAGTTTTGCAACTTGAAACAAAACAGTGTCCATGCATTGTTCGAAATCAATTATGCATGACACACATAGTAAACACATCACTCTAGCATCTCTGGACACTGACTGACAAGTCACAATGTTTCCCAACTTGATGCTGCCTGTCTCAATGAACCTGGCTATCAGACAAATTGTAGCGCCAGAAATTGCTGCTAAAAAATTTTCACCATTTTTTTATCACACCTCAAAATTTAATAAGAAACTGGTTTTGAGGTCGACCTGAGACACCGGATCTTGTTCATAGATGAGGGTAAAATTAGTGTACCAATCATACATGGGCATAATAGTGTGAGCCTGAATGATGTTTACAGCAGCACTTTTGGCAGGTCAGCATATAATGTTGTCACTGTAATAATTCAACAAGGCCAACACAATGCTGAGATGCATGTTAGGTTGTTGAAAGAGTGAACTCAATGGGCCTGCACAGACTAGAGAGCAACCGGCATTGCAGATTTCCACACTGACAGTGGCAGTGGTGTTTTAGGATACTATATCTTTGTCGTTTACCAGCCATGGCTGGACAGACTGCATCACAAATACAATGTTTATCAACTAACATTTATACGACATCATATACAAAATTTATATTACAAATAAAAGAAAATATTTATGCAGTGCACAAAAAAACATAGAACATAGAGGAAATGAAATATAACTAAACAGGAAAGTAAAACTTCATAGCAGCAAACGAAAATACCATAAAGCAAAATGTTTACAAAACCATGTAGATCACACACACTAAGTTTCGTTTTGGCAAAATATGTACTTTAAGTAAAACACAAAATTAAATGTGCAGTTAACTGAGAACATAAAAAGAAGATTAAATTTAGGCAAAATTATATATAAAACATAACAATATTTATTTTATATGTGAGTCATAGTGATGCATAGGCACGACAAGGGTGCTGGTTGCGATGACTATATGTACTGGACATTTTTGTACCAAAATTATTCTTAGCCTCGCAGTCCTACCAGGATGATGGGGGCTGTAGCGGATGAGGTCGCCACATCAACCTGCCAGTAAAAGTCACTTGTTTGAGACCACAGAAGGGCAACAGCTCTATGCACTAAGTCCCTCCCCAGACTTAGTAGTATGGCGCAGTTGGCCGTGCCGGGACAACACCAGCAGCGTGGCAGACTTCTTCCCAGGGCAACAGCAGGTCACTCCCAGCATGCCAGCTGTCTACTGCCAGGTGTCTCATCGTTGTGGGCATCCATCGCCACAATGCAACCAGACAGCCCAAGGGCCGTGACAGATACAACAACGTCAAGTACACGCAGCTGGCGCAGAAACAGTGAGGCTGCCTGCACGTCAAGCTTCATGGGGCGTGCAGGCAGCTAGCCAGGACAATTCATTGACTAGCTGGTCACTGACCCAGTGTATCAAGCAGCTCAATCATCAATAAAGAACTTGTTACATCTGCCATTGCCTCTCCCTGGAGCTTCCTGGATTCCCACTGCCGGCCGGGGTGGCCGAGCGGTTCTAGGCGCTACAGTCTGGAACTGCATGACCACTACGATCGCAGGTTTGAATCCTGCCTCGGGCATGGATGTGTGTCATGTCCTTAGGTCAGTTAGGTTTAAGTGGTTCTAAGTTCTAGGGGGCTGATGACCTCAGTAGTTAAGTCCCATAGTGCTCAGAGCCATTTGACCCTTTTTTTTTTTTTTTTTTTTTTTTACTCCCACCTCGCTTCCCTCACCTGCTCAAACCATAATGATGCACAGCTGCCCCACACTGCACCGGGGCCCTATTTATCATTTGTTGTGACGCTACAAAGAGTAACTGAAAAATTCAGTGAACAGTCTCTGGAAATAAAGTAATTAACATTAGTTACATCACACTTCTGATAATGGTTGTAAAGCTGTTGGAAATAGCCAACACTTCTTGTAGAATCGCTCTAAGCACCAGACTCTTGTGTAGTGTCTATGAAGCATAAGTCATTCGGGTCTAATTTAAGACAGGGAAACAAAAATAAGTCTGCTGGCGCCAAATATGGAGAAGAAGAAGGATACTGAAGAACAGGCACATAGCATTGAGCGCACAGACATTGTGGTTATTCAACAATGTGCAACCACGGTGTTTCAAGCGATACACAAGTACCGTTTGCTGGTTTCCAACAGCCTTACAACTGATGTCAGAGATGTGTTGTAGCTAATGGTGACTACTTCGAAGGCTACTAAGGGTATTTCATTTGTACTCGCTTTTCTTCATTTTCTGAGATCATTCGCCAAACTTTACACACACACGCGCGCGCGCGCAAACACACACACACACACACACACACACTTTGTAGATGGGACACAGGTTCTCATTATAGCTGTGTTGTAAGAATTAGGAGAATAGCGGGATTTATCAGGAGAAGCTAGTCCCATGGCATCTTTTACAGAATCGAGATGTTTTGGGGCCAAAAAGTCTTCATATTTAGGCCAAAAGGGGCCAAAACATTATGGTTACAATGTGTGAGTGGGATATATTCATGTCAGACTGAGATCAATTCACAACACGTGCATAATACTAATACTGGAGCAAAGTTTGCTATGGAATGAAAATAATTCATAAACTACAAAAGCCAGTAATACTTAGAAACATGCAGTCGTATGAAATTTAGTACCTCATTTTCATGTACTCCATACCCGTGTCAAAGCTTAATTGTTTAGTGGATCATACAAAAGTAAAAGAGGCAGCATTCCTGGGCGTTTTGATTTTATGGTGCATCGTATTTTTTGAAAAATGTCTTCATAGCGCTGTGCATTGATTGTGCTTCCATCCTCGAGGAACTCGACGAGCAGAGGCCCCTGCAATCTGAAAAGGTCATCATGACCTTGCCAGAACTTTTGTGAGCAGTGTTGGATTTCTGTGGTGGGCAAGAAGTGGGATGTTTCCAATGTTGGCTTTTCCATCTGCCCTCAGGCTATCAGAATCATCCTGTTGCGCATCACCAAGCTGCCAATCAGACAAAGGCTACACATTAGCTATTTGGTTGGGAAACACTGCAACATCCTCCATACAGCCTACATCTTCACTGTATGATCTTCACATCTTTAGTAACCTGAGGGAAGATATGCATGGACGCCAGTTTCACTCGGTTGAGGACGTGCAGGAGTGGGTGCAGTTGTGGATCCATCAGTGGCCAACTGCATTCTATCAAACAGGAATGAACATCGCATCTCCCAATAGGCTAAGTGTCGTAATATGTGTGGTGATTACGTTTGCATGGAAACATTCCATGCTACCATTGTGGCAGATGTTTGGTTTTCATTTGACTCCCCTTCATGTCTAATAGTAAAATAAGGAGGGCAAATACTGATATTAAAAAAAAAAAATAATAAACAACAAGAAATATTTGAAAGAATGAATGCATTCTAAATAAACAGACCCAAAACACACCTTTGACTTTCTATAGTAGAGTATAATGTAATTTAATATTAAAAAGACAAATTTGTAATTTTGGAAATATTGAATAATAAAATGTGTTAAAAATCAGTGAATGGTAATCTGTGATCTGAGGCTTTCCCGCCGTATGTGCTGTTTGCAGGGTTCTTCAAACAACAACAATAAATCTCTTTACATACAAACCACCAAAACGGACGTTTTTAAGGAACATGCAGAATTTGGCTAGCGCGGTAAGTACAGTTTTACACTTGGACAGCCCCAGTTCCGTTCAGAAGCTGTCGGCACACACAGGGGCGGATCCAGGATCTCGGTCAGGGGGGAGAAAATTTTTTGGTACCTGCCTTCCAAAAAATTAATTCCAAATAAAACCATTAATACTCTATACAAGCGCGCGCGCGCACACACACACACACACACACACACACACACACACACACACATATATATATATATATATATATATATATATATATATATATATATATTCTGTTTTTTGTTTAATTGTGTATCGCTATGTGTTAAGTGTGTTTAATGAAATAACTTACTGCATTACCTAAAAAATATTCTTCAAATACGACACGTGCACTTGAAAAACTCTGTGTTTGCCTGCTAATGTAAAATAATCTATAAAAATGCTAATGTTCATTTGTTTTCATTCTTAAATCTTCGAAATTTGTTCACCAATTGCTTTCATCTGACAGAATGTAGCCATGGAATTCGGGCATGTGTTTATAAGCAGCAATGACGATACGACTGCGAAAAGTTATAGCAGGGTATTTGACTGTGTTCAGGAAATCATCTTATATTGTTAATTACGTCATTCTATGCTCATAATAAGCTGTTTTTCCTCATCAATGTAAATATTAACAATAAGAAATTTCTTTCTTTCTTCTTGTAAAAAAAATAAGAAGTGAAATAAAAGTGTAAATAAAATGAAATTTAATATTGAATATGTATATTCACAATACTGCTCTTAAATATTAAATTCTAATCTCTTTCTACGCTCACTTTTTGAAAATCTTTTAATTACTTTTTCTACGTCTACAGGAATCTGGTAATGAATATGCATAAGTGCAAGACCAAGGAGGTGGTTTTCATTAATCGACGTTCTTAAGTAAGTTTTCAGGCGCTGCAACGACGAAAACGATCTTTCAGCAGATGCAGTTGTCACTGGAAGCGTTGCCAGGACCAATAAAAGCTTATGTATTATAGGATATGCATCCTTATCACATCTAGCCAGTATGTCAAGGGCGATGGTTGGAAGCTCTTTTGTCGTTCCTTTTCTTGATTCCATTTCTCTCGCCACAACATTTCATCCCATAACATAGAGAAGCAATGCCTTTGTCCACGTCAAGCAACGATCCGAAGCGGTTGGTGGGGGCCTCTGCATTTTTTTTTTTTTTTTTTTTCCAGTTTCACCTGCAGAGATCTTCACAATACTTTCTGGACTGAAAACAGAAAGGTTGAACACATCCAAAGTTTCCGCAGAGAATCTTTCTCGTAAATCAGTTATAATGGAGTCCAGTAGGGGAGCATAGACTGTTACTCTGTAATATTTTTCTGCCGAATTTGTTTGAGGGTTGTCACTATAAACTTGGCGCCGACCGTGGCGAGGCACACGAGGAATATTGAGCTCGATGCCTAGTTGATCCGCAAGTTTCTCTGCGCGCTTCCAGACGTTACTGAAGCTAGCGACCAAATTTTCTCGACGACTGGCAAGAATAGCGATAGTGCTCTTGACGTGTGTAGCACTGTCATTCAGATCAATAGAAGGTTTCTGCAATAGTTTGCTTAGAGACTGCTTTAGAGATAGCACATCGCTCAGACACAATAATGACAACACAAATTGTGAGCTGCACAAATTTAACACCAGAGAAGCAGCCTTACCAGCTGTGCTCGGGTCATGCCACTCAGCAATCTTTCCGAGAGTCTGCACAATTTTTACAAGATCAGCTGAAAACTGAAGTACACTGTCATGCCTCTCTACCCACCGGGTCTCACAAAGTGATGTGAGTGCACAACCCAAGGTGTTCATTAAGACACTTTTTCTTTTAGGGTGTGTCTTCAAGAATTTAATGACCTCTTTCATTACTGATATAGCGTCCCGAACAGCAGGCACCTTGGAACTACGGGATATAGAGTTATTTAGTCTGTGGCTATAGCATGGTGTCTTAACAGCGTTCTTGGCCTCCTCCTGTACTTCAGTGGCAGCACCTCGAACCTCGGAAAGCATAACAGCACATCCGTCTGTTTGCCAACACAACGTTCCAATGGTAGTTTGAGCCTATTCTTCAGCTCGTGCAGGACAATTTTACCAATGGCCTTACCAGTTAACGATAACACCTTAGCTGTGGAAGTTCCATCTACCTTCTCTTCTGTGTTAACTAGCTTCTAGGATTCTTTCCAATCTTCTTCATCAGACTGATAGTCCGAAATTCGTATGACCAAGTTCTACAAACGCATCAACGAAACTAATGAAATCCTCACGGATATTACCGTTAAGCACGTATCGTAACGTAAGGCTCACAAGGGGAGGCCGCCAATTGTGAAATTCAGATTCGATTCATACTGCGCATAATAAAAGCTCATGGCCAGAGGTGTAATGTGGCAGAGCACCAAGACGCACTTCTCAGCCGTTGTCGAGAAAATCGACAGTTAAAAGAAACCGTTGCCGTGAAATACTCTCTACGATTAATAATTTTCTTCAGCATCGTGGCGCAGCGGTAAGCGCTCGGGTTCGTAATCCGAAGGTCGCCGGATGCAACCTTTTTTTTGCATTTGTTTTTTGTAATTCATATATATATATATATATATATATATATATATATATATATATATATATATATATATAATTCCCGGCAATCAGTTGCAACAATTATGCATATAATAAGTTATTGAAAGTCGTTTGTCGTGCAAAAACTGGCGACTTCGCACATCATTATGTTTTCCGCAAACAAAGTTGTATTTCACAAATGTTATTAATTGTCTTCATAATGTTAACCACGTATAGTTAACGGAAGACGTAGAAACGGTATTCCGAAACGAATACGTGTAGCGTAAGTCAAACGTTCGAATTAGAATAGAGACCCCACGAACACAAATTTGCTGCGGCATGTATGAAATATAAACTCCGTTACTCGCTCGTTACACTTGAAGGACAGATGTTGAATGGGCCGAAACGAGCCGTCGCATTACAGCGTAGTTGCCTGCTAACTTCGAAAGAAGGTACATGCGGTCCCTAGCGCAACTTATAACATCGTCGAAAATCAGTGCGGACGGGAGAGCTTTGGTACACCCTGTTAAAAAAACGGAAAATGGAGGCGGTACAATTGGAGAGCGATCCGCCTTCACCGACATGCATAAGCAATTCATTAATAGTTTTTATATATATATATATATATATATATATATATATATATATATATATATATATATATATTTGAATTACAAAAAACTAATAATAAAAAAAATTGCATGGCGCCAGACTCGATCCGGCAACCTTCGGATTACGAACCCGAGCGCTTACCGCTGCGCCACGACGCTGTAGAAAATTAATAATCGTAGAGAGTATTTCACCGCAACGGTTTCTTTTAACTGTCGATTTTCTCGACAACGGCTGAGAAGTGCATCTTGGTGCTTTGCCACATTACACCTCTGGCCATGAGCTTTTCTTATGCGCAGTATGAATCGAATCTGAATTTCACAATTGGCGGCCTCCCCTTGTCAGCCGAGATGAGTGAGAAGCATCTGTTGTCTCGTCAAATAGTATTGAATAATATTGTGATGAGCCTACGCTACTCAAAATTTGCTCTGAAATATCTTTCCCACAGCATGAAATGAGAGCATTTTGAGTTGTCTTACTAATATATGTAGCATTTGACGAAGCTGACTGCAGGTGTTGCCCCAGCTTTTTATCGCCAGCAGACACTCTAAATCTTAGCAGTTCACAGCAACAATGGAGCTCTCGTAATTTGCCTGTTTGTGAAATATCTGTCCATCATCTGTGTGTCCACGGAAGGGTAGATTTTGCCGTTCAAGGAAAATAACCGTTTTCACTATAGGACGAAGTCGTTCCCTGTTTCCTTCCACCTCTTTGCTGCGCTGGTGGTGTACACGGTTGATTACCTCCGAGTGAGGTTTACTGAACGTATTGAGGAATGCATTCCCCTGTTCTACGGCTCTTCTGTGATAAATGTGACTGGCTTCCAAATCGCCATTCTGCCCTGCAATATCCTTGAAGTTTTTCAGCAGTTTGGTCACAAGCTTTTGCAACTGCACAGTTTTTTGACTTCCGCCAACGCATCCAGCAGCAAAACACGGACAGTATTTACAAAATAAACCTCTTCTTGCATGTGAACAGACAAGGCAAGGGTATCTGCTGAGGTATTTATTCCCAAAATATCGCTTCACCTCTTTACCTTTGATCATGTGTAAGGAAAATGGAAACTCAAAGTCATCTTTCGGTTGCCAAGGATTCGATAAGAGTTGATATTTTGTGTAGTCATCAACATGCTTATCTAAGAAATTTCCAATGTCATAGGGGACACTAGACCCAGTATACGAATTAGACTCAGAAGAAGTAAGCGACCCGGGCATATTACTAAAACTGTCACACGCAGTAGGCTCGACGGGTTGGGAAGAAGCTTAAGTAACAGGAGTCACAACTTCAGTACTTTCCTCCACGTCAAGCCGAGGTCCAGAAGCTGGAGTAAAAGCTAAAAATGCCCGCTTATGGACAGGCTGAAAAAATGAGTCGATGCTTCGGGTTCGTTTCACTGACGACAGTGGTCGTTGATTTGCCTGTGGGATGAAGGAAAGTAGTGTTAAAAGGGATAAGTAGTTCCATATTTAAGAAGAGGAAGGGAAAGACACGTGGGGGGCATAAGCAGAATGGAACTCGCAGCAATAGAAGTGGACGCTTTCTTAATTCATATCATTAAATTTTAATTTTGTAATGACCAATTAAATAAAACAAAAATCTGAGTCAATGAGTAACCAATTCTAGTACAATCTGCTACTAACTGATTTCAGGCATATAAGGGGGAAATGTAGGTTACCCTTTTTTTCCTCATTGAAGCTATTACAGTAAATGACAATTTCCTAGACCATAATAAATGAAGTAAACCACTAGCAGTAACATAAACTCCATTTTTATTTAAGCTAATTGAAAATGTACATGCAACAACGAGTTACCAATGACATGTGTCGCATATGTTAAAGATAAGGCGTGAAGTTTATTGGCTTTTATTTAAAATTTGTTGTGTTTGTATTGAAATCTGAAGATAAAAGTTGGTTGATGTGACTGATACATCGTTATGCTTGTAGCAGAATTGCCTTTTCTTAAAATTTGTTGCGTTTATGTGACCGATAAGCCGTTTCCGAAGACATGATGATTCTGGGAGAACTCTAAGACCGTTTGTTTATGTGTTTCTTTGTCTGTTCTTATCACGCTACAGGCCGTGTTGCCAAGTTTTTTTGGCTTGAATGTTTGAAGAAGGACTCGTGAGGCACCCACCGTTTGTTGTACAGATTTTGACTTCTAACTTACATACGGTAAAAGTTTTGGGAATGCTGAGTGAAACAGGAGTTTTCAAACTAGAACCTCGACATGCTGACATTGAGCTATCAATATGCAGAAAGCCGAACACGTTCTCTGAAAGGCAAACAACGTAAAGCTTGATGTTTTACGTCTTGTCAAAAGCTGTGGTTACTGGAGAAAGAACTTTCGATCTGAGGTTTTAGATTATTGGAGAGGAAGGAACTGGCCGTGGACTTTTCAAGGCAACATACCAAAAGTTGCCTGGTGCGATAAGCGAAGCCACAGATATCCAAATCTTGATGGCCCGACTGAGGACTGAACACGGGTTCTCCAAACTCTTCATTACGTGTTTCATAAAATTGTAATAGCCTGCTATAGAAAATGAAATAGCTGGCTAAAAATTATATCTGCACCAAGTTTTGATATGTCGAGAATAAAACATTTGAATTATGTGAGGGTCTTATTTCAGACTCAAGTGACAAAACGAAAACGTGAATAAGATTTAAATCATTTTTAAACGTTCGACTGCATTATGAGATAACTGGTAAAAACAGCTTTTGTTTCAATTAAGCGACAACACTGGATATAACATGCAAGCATCTGGGTCCTTGACAAATTCTGGACATAAAATTGTGTTCTCAAAAACAGAAAAGAAATGAAACTTAGAAAAAAATGTGCTCCATTACTAATTATTCGTGGTTTTCTATCACTGAATCAGACGCAGATGTACAAACACACCATACCACAGCTTTCTCTATTACATAGTCCTTTAGCACGATTTGAAACCAGCGTACTATTCGCAAATCAGTCAGATCCAGAAGTACAAAACGCCTTAGTTCATACAGTTGGAAACCTGAAGAACAATGCCAAAAAGTTTAGCAAGTTCCCACATAGCGGCCATATCATTATTGAGTGAAGGTCTACAATGCGCTTTAGTGAAAAATTGTTACATATTATAAGTGATCGTTATCTGCAGTGCTAAAAATGTCACACGGAAGTAATCTTTTTCTGTGAATATAGCATTTGTTGACATTATGATCTGCTACGCAAACGAAGTCGCGGCTATCATATAGTAGAGAATAAAGTAGGAATGCTTCTTCATAACAAAATCTGTTGGGACAACAGGTTGAAAAACGGGACTGTCCCTTTCAGTACGGGACGTCTGGGCACTTTACCTAAACTTTGGATTATGCTTTTTGATACAACCATATTCAGCACATTTACGGCTTTTAGAAACTGGAAAACGTTCAGAATTTTTGCTATTGTAAATTTTCAAAATAAGGAGAGGGTTATAATTTTTTTAATTTTTGTTCGAGTTCGATGTTTTTTACCGCCAGGCTAAATTGGAGATGAAAAAAGAAAATAAATAAAACGATTGTTTTTGCATAGCAATCACCCCGTTACCTGAGGCGAGCTACTGTATGGCAAATAGTACAAAAGACCGAACTGAATGTCGTAGTTGTCACCTTTATCTATAGTGTACTATCAAACACACAAGTTATGTACGACATCCTTTCCAGCAGCAAAAAATATACTAGTTCATATAATCAATAAAGTAATGATGCAATCATTTGCACAGGAGAGGTCAAGTGATGAGAAAGCGTACTCTACGTCTTTTAGAGCAACTAGATAACTTCCTATTCCTGTACTTCCAGAAGTATGGGGGTGTTTGCCTGTACTCCCACACTTTCAAGGCGTTTCTATAAAAATAATGCCCCATTGAAAACTACGGGTAAAGATAACGAATTTGCACTGCACTTAAAATCAATTGGGTCACAAATACAAACAGTAATCTAATGAAATGGGATAACTTGCTCGCTATCCAAACTTCATTACAAAAAATTAATAAAGTTTATGAAAACTCACCGTGGTATTTCCAACGATTTCAGCAAATAACAGAAACGGCGAAGGTTAGCAACTGCAGACGTCTTCAACTGCGGAGTGCGCCCAGACTAATGCATTCACGTGGAACGCTGCGTGTTTGTACACTAGCAGGTAGCAGTATAACGGGGAGGCCTGTAAGGTCAGACTGAGACATCCGTGCGGTGGCCACCCAAAGCGTTCGCACGCTGTCAGTTTCTTCACAGTCAAACCGCACCTCAACACAATCTTCTTGCTTCAGCGGTTCGCAGTAGTTTCTAATATATGATATTTTTTTCTGTCAAATCACGCTTCTAGGCCTACTACAGTGGTGACTTACGTTATCACTATCGTGTTTCACTGAATTTGAGAAGCAAAAAATGCGAATCCTACGTTTTTTACGTTGTTATTTTACGTCCTGTTGATAATGTGGTCATTTGAGACAGCTTAGTGCTAACTTATTGTAGCTTAATCTACAGACATCACTAACACCGATACCCAAGGGGGGTCACGAACCCAGTCTTTGCGTACGCGCGGCTCATGACAACGCCTAAAGCTGTTCCGCTACAGCGACCGAGCACCATTGGGTTTTCAGAGTCCTGTGAAATACTTATGGACCGGTGGTGAAATATATATTATCAGTAAAATCATGTGGGAGGAAAGCAGATGGGGAATGATGGCAATATAGGATTCAGAAACAGGACGTAAACAATAAAAATTCATGAACTAGCAACAGGAGCTCATTTTTTCTTTAAATACAGTTCTGACAGTTCAGCAAGCTCGAGAGCAGATTCTTCCTTCTACTCCGGCAGTTTCCCTAGCTATTTGCAAATACCAGTTTGTTTCTTCAAGATTTGACTTCCGAAATAAGCAAACATTTTGGAGCAAAGCCACAACTCTAAGTTCTAACACTGTTATGAAATTCATGATTTTTTTCAGATTGCGGTAGAAGCATACGCTTAGTACCTGAGAATAAATTATATTGATGAGGAAAACGCATCTTCCTCAGTCTTTGGCAGAGGTGCCCTCTGCACTTTGGAGAAAGAGAAATGAATCTGAGTTTTCTAGATTTCAGTATCTGTTTGAATCTGCTGACCGTAACATTTATATTCTTACTGTATGAGAGAATGGATTGTGAATGAATCTACGGACCTTATTTTCGTGTACATTATTACATTTGGCTAATTAATGTTTGTTCACATTCAGCATCAAAAGTGAGAAGAAAGCCAAAATGGAGGAGAAGCGATCATCCAGATCGAAAACGTGCAATTGCAGAATAAAAGGGACTGCGAAAGGTTCTCACTATTTGCAACTAATGAGAATATTTTCAAGTATTCCTTCGGTGTTCATCGCTTAATTATCAACACCATCTCCATGCAAATTGCCACTAGAAACGAAATCTTACATACGCACTGCAGGGAAAGTGCTAAAAAAGGGACACAGATCGCTCATGCCTCAGCGAATATTATCATTTTATTCGTAAGTATAGTTGTTTCTTCTGAAGTTTATTCGCTAAATGGAAGAGGCTTCAAGGTCTCTTTATGAATTGTTACATCAAACTGCGTGCCATTGTTTACATCTTCGACTTCAAGTAAAACATACTAGATAGGCCGACGTAATCAGCCCCAAAAGCATTCGGAAAAAAAAGATCGGTCACGCACTAGGGGGGGGGGGGGCGGGCAATTGCCCCCATTGTCCCCCCCCCCCTTGGATCCGCCCCTGTAGTGTGTGTGTTTATGTTCTCTCTTACCAATGCCTTCTTGATACTGATTCTAGACACTAGAACAATACAGGGTGTTTCAAAATGAATATACCTGTTTTAATACATTATAGCATTTATTATATTCAATTTAAAATTAGAGATAATACATCAAATGAAAGAGTAGCTCAAATATTTTTATTTGTAAACCTGTTACAAGCTCTAAAGCCTACAGACTACGGTCTACTTACCAACTTTGCAAACAAAAAGTTGGTGAATGACCATGAAGCTTTCCTGAATCGTGTCGTCTTCAATGATGACTCGACATTTCATGTAATTGGAAATGTGAACACACATATTGTATGTGTCTGGAGGTCACCAAATCCCCACGAAATGGCACAGTTGAAACGAAACTTCACTAAATTAAATGTTCCTTGTGTCATATCCCAGCGGAAAGTTTAAGAGTCTCTCTTTTTGCTGTGCAACTGTAGCTGGTGCTTCGTATCGTGATGCGTTGGAAGTGTGGCTCTTTCTGTAGACTGGAAGAAGCTGAAGAGCAGAACATTATTTGGCAGCAAGATGGTGTGCCGTCTCTGGCGTGACAGACTACACGATTGACTAAACGACGTTGGTTGTAAGGCGCGGAATGACAGAGCTTGTTGCGCATGATCTCCACCGTCACCTGATCTGTTGCCAAGCGATTTTTACCCTTGTGATTCATAAAGGATCATGTATAGCAACCTGCGCTACAAGCTGGAGAACGTGACTGCAGAAACAGTACTGAAACAGTTGTTGCAACAATTACCTCTGACACAGCAATCAAGCTTTGGGAAGAACTGGCCTATCAGCTCGATGTGTGCTGTGTGACGAATAATGCTCACATCGAACAGTTGTAAGGAAAACTATTTGAGTTGTTCTTTCATTCAATATTTTTACAACAATGTAAGGTGAATGCAATAAATGTTACAAAGCCTTCAAACCGGTATATTCATTTTGAAACACCCTGTACTTTAGAATTGATGATGCAGCTGAAGTGCTTCAAACTCTCTCCACCTGGAGACCCGTCATGAATTAAAAAAAAGAAAACAAAAAAAAACGCCTTCCTTCTTCTTCTTCTTCTTAACCGTCTGCTATTACATCACAACACTTTCACATCTACTACTATACACGAATAAGGGGTGCTAACCTCCTTGACATTTGCGCATCTGGAGAAATCTTGTACTCTTGGATGACTGCAGAACAGGAGTTATGGACTCAGCTCCCTCGATTTCTTCGTAACACACGGAATGTAGTGGTTTACTTATGGTCAGCTACAGATTAAAACGGTGACAATGCTGCAAGGAGAGTTGGTCAAAGACAATGTGAGGAGATCATTCAGTCTCTAACTGTATCCTAAGAATGCAAGAACGCCATCTGACTTCCATCCGCATAGAGAAAGATCATTAATTATTCACTATGCTCGTAGTGCTAGAAATATGTAGATCGCTGTCTGGTGTATTTTGATGTATATGTTCGAGAATTAACGGTGAATGGGTCTACTGCACAGACATCTATCTACATTCGCAATGGTACTTGTTCAGTAGAGGAGGGGCCAGTTAAGCGATGATACAGAAATTGGTAAACATGCTGCCGCATCATTGGTTGGAGTTGAAATTACGGTAGAATTGCTAAAATTGATAGCACTAGCAACTGTGATGTTTATTACTACAGTAGATCTATTCCATACCATCCACTCACTGGTATGCTGTTGATTAACACATAATGATTGACTGAGATCTCTTCTTAGAGACAGATGAAGAGTCTTGGTGGAGGGTCAACACCTTCCGGGGATGGCTAGAACCGAAACAGTGATCACGTACATGATTCTGGTATGAGGAATCAATCGAAATGGAACACTGAGCCATCACTGTGAAAGATGAGTTTAAACGTATAGGCTGTCAGTCACCTTCGGACAGCAATTTTGGAAACGCTCCACAATGCCGCAAAACTCTTCCAATATCCATATCTTGTAACCGTCTTTTATTTAAAATCATTCAATGTGTGTTATGGTGGCAGCAGCAACATGATTTATACTGTGTGACGTCTAGTTTTCTGTGAGAGGGAATGAATCAAAACCTTTTAATATGGGTTTAGAACTTGACACAGACCTAGAAGTCATGGTGGAAAGGACAAAATGTATGGAAGTGTACAAAGCGTGTTGTAGCAGAGAAAAACAACGTAACAAACAACAAAACAGGGACTCTCTCGTACGACTGATAGTCTGTGCGATATGATCCTCGTACAGTACAGGTGATGAAACTTTACACTGGCCACCTGCTCCAGTGGATCAGTACCTGTATATTTAATACGATCGCCGCATTTACTCGTTGCGGCATGCCGAAGATTTTTTTTTTTCGATATATCGGAAGAGAGAGATGCAGTAACAATCTTATCGATTTCTCTGTTGGATGAAGTTACCAGAGCTTTTATAGTTCGTAATTCTTCTCTGTTGGATGGTACAGAATAACAATGATAGAATGTTTGGGTGATAGATGCAAAATGAACCCTGAGGGATACAGATCTGCTTTGGACTGCAGTACTTGCTGGATTTGGAGTCTTCCTAATTTTCCCGATAAGAAACACCACCATTATTGTTCATACAGTCTTTCGTACTACCTTGTGTTGCAGGAACAGGCTTCGTTTGGCGCTGACCTTACACATCGTACACGGTTGACTGAGATGGAACACCATGTTTCCATTTTCACCGACTGGTCAAAACACGGTCCTGTCGCATTAACTCAGCTCACTCTGTTTCTACACGGGTTGCAGAATGTGGTGGATATAGCGCTCTCTGACTTCAGTTCAGCTCCGACTTAAATTGGGATGGTCACATGGAAGAAGCTGTTGGGAGGCTGGGACAGAGACCGAGAAACAGTTACCAGATGCAGAGGAATTATGTAAAACCACGTTGGAGTTTTGCTGTAGCAGATAGGTTCGAAAAAGGTACCATTCCGAAATATAAGAGTGACACGAAGATTATTCGCCAGTGGCTGCAATCATTAAAAGTCGTTTCCTTACGATCCAACGCAAGTGTGTGGCTGAATGGTGCGACTTGATTTCGAATCGCTAACGGCATTTCTACCATAAAGCGTTACACTACCACTCTTGTGTGTACCTGTAGAACCGAGACAGCTTTTTATGCTTGGTAACAGTATCATAGTCGTCGAGATCGTGTTTTTAACCTTTAACTACACGTGTGGGGTCTCAGCAGACCTGTAGACCCCACGCGTGCTTTTACGTAGTATTTATTTACAGTATGCTAATACAGTAATTTCCACTTATTTCAGTATATTTACAACAATGACTCGCTTTCTTCGTGACGAGGATATTGCACGACTGTTGGAAGAAGGCACTGACTCAGGTGAAGAACTAAATGACCCAGACGAAGATGTTAATGACATCAGTGATCATGATTCGATACACAGTGAAACCTTTCTGGTTCAGAGATGGAGCTAATTGAAGGCTCTTCTTCTAGTGAAAAACACGAAGAAAGCTCAGGGAACTATTTTTATGGTAAGAACAGAGTCAAATGGAGTAAATCTGCCCCACATTCATCTCGTGTACGACAGCACAATATTGTACGAGAACGCGCGGGACTGAAAGGACCTGCTGCCTGTAAACGTGAAATGTCGCCTGTAGAGAGTTCGGAACTATTATTTGCCGACGATGTGATTGAGACTATCGTGCACTGTACCAACGAAAAACACCTCCATTATTAGGGCCGTATTATGCCAACAACATTGATTGCTGTGAGTTACGAGCTTACCTTGGATTACTTCTGTTTACGTCGATATTCAAGTCAAATCATGAAAATGTTAGATCGCTATGGGCGACTGATTTTACTGGAAGAGACATTTTTCGAGGTGTAATGGGGATAAACAGATTTTTATCCATTCATTTCAATGTAACCTTTGATGACATCAGCACACGAGAAGAAAGAAAATCTACAAAAAAACTGGCTTTCATACGAGGAATTTTTGAAAAGTTTATTAGCAATTGTAGCGCTAACTATTCTTGTTCAGAATATTTGTGTGTTGTTGAAATCTTGGTAGAATTTCGAGGAAAGTGCTCATTCAGAATGTTTATCAATAGTAAACCTGTTAAATATGGCCTGAAAATGCAGTGTATTTGCGATGCGAAAACTCATTTCTTACGTAATGCGTTTATATACTCTGGAAAACCGCTTACCCAAAGAAAATCCCTTTCGCAGTGCCAACACAGGATGTGCTAAAACTTGCAGAGCCATTTTATGGAACTAATAGGAATATCACTGGAGACAGTTGGTTTACGTCTGTTGAGTTAGTAGACGAATTATTGAAACGAGGACTAACATACGTGGGTATTGTACGAAAAAACAAACAAGAAATTCCTCGCCTGTTTTTGCCTGGTAAAAGAAGACTGTGCATCATTATTATTTGGCTTTGATCGGGACAAGACCTTGGTATCATTCGTTCCAAAGAAGTGTCTGTAAATAACCAATCGAAGAAACCTGAAATTATAGACTATTACAATGCGATTAAGGGAGGAGTTGATGCCTTGGATTTGAAAAGCTCAAATTACTCTTGCTCACGTAGAACAAGAAGATGGCCGAATGCAATCTTTGCTGCAATGCTGAATATTTCTCTTGCTAACGGATATGTTCTTTGGGTCGGTTCTAATCCAAATAAAAAGTCAGCAGAAGCGAATACATAAAGTCCACTGCAATTAGTCTTGTGAAGCCATACGTTTGCAGGAGATTAGAAAATAACCCAAAGATGTATGGGAAATTACGTGCAAATTGGTTGGCAGAGAACAAATGTTTTTAACGCCTAATGCAGATGGGCCTGGTCCCAGTGCTCCTAAAAAGCGAAGGTGTTATATTTGCCCAAGGTCGAACGATAAAAAGAGCTCTCTAACATGTAACACTTGCAAACAATGTATTTGTAAGCCTCATTCAAAGGCAATCAATTTTTTTTTTCCTGTGAAGCCAAAGGAAAAGAATGATTTTGTAGGCACATAATGTGGTGTCATTTTTTTGTCTTGTTAGTTTTTTCTGTTTTATAATTTATTTGATTTTATGCTCCAATTCTGTACAAAATAAAAAAAAAGTTTAGTTAGAAGTTAGTATTTGTTGCTTTTTATGTCATTTTAACTGAGCTATACAAATAGAAAACCAAAATCACATGTTTTTGTAAATGGCTTATAGTTTCTGATAAGACTGATTAATATAAGCACAATAAACGACTGAAATAGTGAATACGTTGTCTTTTATTATGTAAATATAAAAATATCCAAGTTATTTCCAGTAATTACTTGTAAGCACACCTAAACACTGTTGGGGTACTTCTAGACCCCACCCCTAACTGTTTGTTACCAGAAACAGCGTGTTTACTTGAAGGTTAATAGCGCGGTCCCTACGTGTAATGTACTAGGTGATCAAAAAGTCGGTATAAATTTGAAAACTTAATAAACCACGGAATAATGGAGATAGAGAGGTAAAAATTGACACACATGCTTGGAATGACATGGGGTTTTATTAGAACCAAAAAAATACACAAGTTCAAAAAATGTCCGATAGATGGTGCTTCATCTGATCAGATGGGTGTTTCATGATGGTATTCCTTGTGTGACTGGAATAAAAAAAAAAAAAAGCGACCGATTTAATTATGTCTTACAAGACATGCATCTTTCGAAACAGCAGAGAATGATGAGCAAGAGAAATCCAACCCTGCAAACTGAATTTTTTGTAAATAAATAATATACCCTTGAATTTCCTGTCATGAGGTCCTTCCTCTCCACTATAGTGCCACCAATTTCCAGGTAGGGGAGGGGGGAGAGGAGGGGAGGGTTGGGGGGGTTTACCAGAGGGGTTAATTAATTGATCAATTTAATTAAGTAGTCAATCAAATTGATAACAGCGAGAGGGGGCTATTCAAATAACTGAGGCCTTTGGTTAGCCTTCCCCACAACATTTTCTGTGTGTTCATTCCAATTTAAGTTGTTCGTAATTGTAATACCTAAGTACTTAGTTGAATTTACGGCTTTTAGATTAGGTTGATTTATCGTGTAACTGAAGTTAAACGAGTTCCTTTTAACACTCATGTGGATGACCTCACACTTTTCGTTATTCAGGGTCAACTGCCGCTTTTCGCACCATTAAGATATTTTTTCTAAATCGTTTTGCAGTTTGTTTTGATCTCCTGATGACTTTATTAGTCGATGAACGTCAGCGTTATCTGCAAACAACCGAAGACAGCTGTTCAGATTGTCTTCCAAATCGTTTATATAGATAAGGAATAGCAAAGGGCCTATAACACTACCTTGGGGAACGCCTGAAATCACTTTTGTTTTACTCGATGACTTTCCGTCAATTACTACGAATTGTGACCCCTCTGACAGGAAATCGCAAATCCAGTCACATATCTGAGACGATATTACATAAGCATGCAATTTCACTACGAGTGGTACAGTGTCAAAAGCCTTCCGGAAATCCAGGAATACGGAATCCAACCCCTGCAAACTGAATTTTTTGTAAATAAATAATATACCCTTGAATTTCCTGTCATGAGGTCCTTCCTCTCCACCATAGATCCACCAATTTCCAGGTAGGGGAGGGGGGAGAGGAGGGGAGGGTTGGGGGGTTCTGAAATCTCTTGTCAATAGCACTCAGCACTTCATGTGAATAAAGAACTGGTTGTGTTTACAGGAACAATGTTTTCTAAACCCATGTTGATTGTGTGCCAATAGAACTGATACTTGTGCTTCAGTCATACGTTGCCATACCAGGACTGGCGCCTAACAGTAAGTCATAACACTGATACTACTAACAACACAAATACCGTAGCATACAGCCTGAATATCGTTCCTATAAAGCTGGGCACCCATATGGTAAATAGTTTTCAATCTACAAAGGTTCAGGTTTAACTATAACCACCCTGTACATCTCCTTCATAATAACACAAGATCACAGGCAAGTCTGAGAAGCGAAGAGGAGATCACAGAACTTCTGTGGACTGTTCCACCTCACACACCCTACAAGCCGACCTTGCGAATTCCATCTCTTTGGTGCACTGAAGGGTAGACCCCACAGAAAGTATTACAGCAATTATGAGGAAGTTATTGATGCAACAGAACTTGACCGAGATAGACCAGTAGTGACACCACGATGGCATACAAGCTGACATTAAGGTGGCAAAAAGCCATAGCACTAAACAAGGATTACACTGAAAAATATGGTTTTATTCCCAAAGAATTGGGAAACAACAGGATGTATTTAAATCATAAACCAAAGCACCCTACTTTGAAAACGAAAATGTGTTGCACTCCTTTTTGAACGATCCTCATAGTAGAGACTGCATATTATATACTGAGAGTGTCATGGGGTCAGTCATAAGACACTGAAAGGAAGCTCGAAATAAGGCTCAATATTTAAAACAAGCTAACTGAAGGTTTACAGTCCTGTAGGAAAGAGGATCCAAGCACCAAATCAAACACGCAAAGTGATTTAAGGATATTGTAAAGCGTAAGGTGCCCTTATTCCTATCTGTACCAACTGCACCACCTCACTTGGTGATACGTACAGGCACACATCACTACGAGGGGTAGTCAAAATTTTAATTATCACCTGGAATAAATTATGTTACACAATTAATTTTGTTTGTTCGCAGCTACATGTCTGAAGTTCTGGTGGACACTGAAATCCCGACACCAAGCTACTGCACCATGCAGCTAGAGTAGTCATAACAAAATGGTGTAACCTACTGAGAACATGGGATATTGTACTGTAATAACGTACTATGTATTCACTTTGTCAGTTCTATTTTATGCACAATATTTAGACAAATGACCCAGTCACCTCCTTGTGGAGTTGGAAGTCTTGCTGTTACGGGTACTCACTGCCAAGGTTCGAATCATTGGTTTCGTACCCCTATTTGTAGTGGATTCTGGCTCCACGCATATACTGCACCCTTTGATGCTAATTTGGTCTTACAGCCCACACCTATATTCTAGGAGACGTACATTCACTCCGTGTTTCCCAGGTCTGGTTGACGATACGTCCAACAAAATTATTAATAAACTGAATGCCAGACCCCAAGCGTTGTTTAAATTAAACCCTCTTTCCCAGTTCCTTAGATTTTCTCACATCTTTACCACAGATTATCAGTGCAGGCTCTGAAAAACGAACAAGCATCAAAATGCATAGTCGTTTTGAGCGGTCAAATTGCTACAAATAGCAGTGAGATAGAGAGTGGTTAAAGTGCCTGCAGCAAGCATACATGACAGCACAGCTTGCAGCACGTGAGAAAAGACGATTGGGTTGCTCATCGAAATATTGAGCATAAAATGGAATAAACAACTTAGATGATCACCCAAAAGCAAACAATCAATCACACTAAGAAAACCATAGAGGTCATACGGAATGTAGTAATATGTGTTCTGCATTTGAAAGAGAAAAAACAGTGAAGTGGCACACCATCATACTGTGAAAAACTCGGAAGCAAATACATTAGTGCTCAAAGACCAACATATCAAAACCAAGGCAACAGTGGAAAAAGAAATTAGTCACAGATTAGTTTGAAATACTTTGCACAACATTTTGAATATGGCAAATGTAGCTGCCTGGCAGATTCTCTGTCTGCCAACACCTATTCAAACCGCCACCCAAAATGAGGCAGCAGCAGAAATGTTATACCTGTTTCAAGTTGATCCAGGTGACTCCTTTAGCTGTCTAGTAACCACGGACAAATGCAGAGTTTATTGTGACCCCGAGGCAAATGGGTGAGCACAGCTGAATAAGATGAAGCCCAACACATCACTGGGCAATGTTATGCAGAGTGGTTTTTGGAACTGCCATGGTGCAGTGTGGCGTTATATGGTGTTAACAGATCATGGTCATTAGGGGACAAATAACAGGAGCATGCTACTGAGATCTCCTGACAAGCCTACAGGTAGCTGTTAAGGTGAAGCACCCAATGGGGTGTGCTTACTCCGTGGTATCACCCCAGCTTGTTCCGCACTGGAGAATCACATGTGTTCCTCCTCTGGGCTGTCAAATTGTGCCTCATTCTCTGTATTCTCCTGACACGACTCTCAATGAATTCTTCCTCTTTTTCAGATGAATAAACCATTGCCGGACAGGTTGGTTGGTCGTATTAAAAGAGGGGGAAAGGGACCAGACTATGAGGTCATCAGTCCCTTGTTTCGAATAAAATAATGGATTGAACAAGGGCTTTGTAGAGCTGCAACAGAGTAGAGTGACCTGCAACCGAGTTGGTGTTGCTCAGGCAGCGGAGGGCATTGAGGTGCTGCAGCACTTCCGCTTAAGCTGACGAAGGTGAGGGAGCCAAGTCAATTGGGCGTCGAAAACCAGTGCTAAGAATCGACATGTCTCCACTACAGTGAGTTTATCGACATGAAGGTAAAGTTCTGGTTCCGGATGAACAGTATGACGCCAACAGTATGACGCCAACAGAAGTGCATGACACACGACATAGCTGCCGAAAACTGGGAGCCATGGGCGAGAGCCCATGACTGAGCCTTGTGGATGGCTCCCTGTAGGCGCTGCTCGGCAACACCAGTTCTGGTGGAATAGTACGAAATGCGGAAGTCCTCTGCATACAGAGAGGGTGAGACAGACGGCTCTACAGCTACTGCTAGACCGTTAATGGCCACTAAAAATAGTGATACACTCAAAACAGAGCCCTGCGAGACCCCATTCTTATGGAAATGGGGGGAACTATGGGAGGCACCAACTTGGACACGGAAAGTGTGGAGCGACAGAAAATTCTGGATAAAAATCGGGAGCAGGCCTCGGTAAAAATCGGGAGCAGGCCTCGGAGACCACACCCGTATAATGTGGCAAGGCTGTAATGTCGCCAGTTGGTGCCTTACACTTTGCATTCACTGCTGTTCGGATGGCAGCCTCTAGGGACACAATATTATCAGTGTTAGAGCGACCCTGGCGGAAGCTGCCCTGACGTGGAACCAGTAGGCCACGTGACTCTAGGACCCAAACCAACCACCGACAAACCATACATTCCAGCAGTTTACAAACAATGTTGGTGAGGCTGATGGGCCAATAGTTATCCACATCAAGCGGCTTTTTACCAGGTTTGAGCACCAGACCGATGGTGCTCTCCCACCATTGCGATGGAAAGATGCTATCGCACCAGATCCAGTTGAAGAGGACGAGAAGATGTCGCTTGTAGTCAGACAAGAGATGTTTAATCATCTGACTGTGAATCCGATCTGGCCCAGGAGCTGTGTCAGAGCAATGTGCAGCTGTGCTGAGAAGCTCTCACTCCGTAAATGGGGCGTTATAGGGTTAACTGTGGCCTGTAGTGAATGAGAGGACTTTCCTTTCAATCCTCCATTTGAGGGTGTGAAAGGCTGGCGGTAGTTCTCTGACGCAGAAGCTGGAGCATAGTGCTCAGAAAAGTGCTCGGCAATCGCGTTTGCACCGGCACATAGCACGCCATTGTGGTACCCAAAAAGGCGTCTGATCTTCATCCAGACTTGGGAAGGTGACGTATGTCACCCAATGGTCGACACGTCCCTCTCCAAACACTTCTGTTTCCATCGTTTTAGAGCTGGCATACATGGGCACGGAGCTGCTTAAAGGCTATCAGATGCTCTAGGGAAGGATGCAGCTTATGTCACTGTAGAGCTCGCTGACGCTCTTCAATTGCCTCAGCAACTTCCGGCGACCACCAAGGGACTGTCTTTCACTGGGGGCACACTAAAGAGCGAGGGATCGCGTTTTCTGCAACATCACATCGATGTTACCACATGGGGGAGATTCAACGGTGACAGCAGAGGTGAAAGTTTCCCAGTCCACCTTGTTTAAATCCCATATGGGCACGCGTCCATGGGCCTGACACCGGGGCAGTGACAGGAAGATGCGGAAGTGGTCACTACCACACAGTCATCATGTGCTGTCCAGTGGATAGATGGGAGAGGTCCTGGGCTGCAAATTGATAAATCAATGGCCGAGTAACTACCTCAAGCCACATGAAATGTGTGATGGCCTCAGTATTTAAAAGGCTGAGGTCGAACTGAGACGGTAATGTTTCGACATCTCTGCCTTGGCCAGTAAGCATGGTGTCACCCCACAAGAGGTTATGGGCGTTAAAATCTCCCAAAAGTAGGAAAGGTCTTGGGAGTTGATCAATCAGTGCAGCTAATACATTCTGGGGTACTGCACCATCTGGAGGAAGATATACATTGCAGACAGTTATTTCCTGCATCGTCCATATTCTGACAGCCATAGCTTCAAGAGGGGTTTGAAGGGGCACAGGTGCACTACAGACTGAGTTTAGGACATAATCGCAAACTCCACCTGACACTCGATTACAGTTGCTACGTTTCCTGCATAATCCCTTATAGGCACGGGGGAGGGGGGGGGGGGGGGCAGGGGTCCACAGTGCCGGGAACCAGGTTTCCTGGAGGGCAATACAGAAAGCAGGTGTAAAGCTTAACAGTTGCCATAGATGAGACAGGCGGTGAAAAAAACCGCCGCAATTCCACTGCAGGATGACATAATTGTGAGACTGGGAAGGCGTGGAACATTCAATGAGGCAGTTTACACCTCAGGGTCACCTGCTGTCACCGAGTTTTTGCCTGAGCCGTCTATATCCATTGTGCCTGAGTGTCCAGTGAGGTCCAGGTCCTCAGTGGACGCCAGAATCTCCACCCCATCCTCAGACACAGTGGTGGTGTGGGTGCCACCACATGTTCCTTGTTCTTGGGGGGGGGGGGGTCATCTTTTTAGATTTCTCGCACTGCTCCTTGGGTTTCCCTGGTTGGAAGGACTTCACTAAATCACTATCTGGGGCTGAGGATGAGCGTGAAGCCCTACAACCAGCTGATTTTGGGCTCTTCAGCCACTGGCGGGTGTCATCTTTCCCAATAGCAGAAACCTGGGAAGGGAGTGATCCAAGGGACCCCTTCCTAGCGAGAGGAGCCAAAGAAGATTCATGCTTCTCTGACTCAGAAGTGGGAACTGAAATCACTGATGGTTGAGGGGGGGGGGGTGTTGCTCCTGAAGTAGGTGGTGCGGTTGAAACAGGGAGGGAAGTGCCCCCACACCACCAAGAGGGCAGGTGTAGTCTCCCGGTTCTGAGAGGGGACAGGAAGTCGAGGAACTAATGGGGCGACAACAGTTCTCATAGCAGCGGCATATGAGGAGGACATAGCCACAGAATGTAGGTGCTCAAATTTCCTCTTAGCCTCAGTGCAGGTCAGTTGGTCCTCTCTTTCTGTAAAATCCTGCGATGCAATGGACTTCCTCAATCTCGACGTGGGGGTGGAAGTACAGCAGGAAGACTTATGCCCGAACTTCCAGCACTTAAAGCACCGCATTGTGGGAGGTATATATAGCTTGACCTCACAGCAGTAACCATCACCTTGACCTTCTCGGGCAATGTGTCACCCTCAAAGGCCAAGATGGAGGTACGGGTGGCAACCTGGTTATCCCTCGGACCCTGATGGACGCGCCAGACGAAATGAACGTCTTGCTGCTCTAATTGGCGTGCAGCTCGTCGTCAGATTGCAAAAGAAGATCCTTGTGGAATATAATACCCTGGACCATATTTAAGCTCTTATGAGGCGTGATGGTAACAGAAACATCCCCTAACATGCCACAAGTGAGAAATGCCCGTGACTGGGCAGAGGATGCTGTTTTTATCAAAACTGACCCAGAGCACATTTTGGACAAGCCCTCCACCTCCCCAAACTTGTCCTCCAAATACTCCACAAAACACTGATGCTCCATGGACATGAAAGATTCCCCATCAACTCTCGCACATACAAGGTACTGGGACGAATAAGCTTCACTGCCATTCTTAGCCTGGTGTTCCTCCTGTGGAGTGACCAGAGAGGGAAACGACTTGGGGCCATATTTCTTGGCAGTGAAGTTAGACTTTGCCTGCTTAGAGACTGCTGGCGGCGGACCACCAGCAGAGATAACATACTACGTTTCAGGGTGTGTCATCTGCCCTGATTTCGCCCCCCCCCCCCCCCCCCCCCCCATTCCGACCAGGGGCCCTCCCCACTGGCGCCACCCAGCCGCAGCAAAGGCCACTTGGCAAGATGGCCATTGCCAGAAATCCCGATGCTCCAGGGTGACAGGCATCTGCTCCTTGGCATACATGAGGAGTTAACAGTGCAGGCGTCAGCAGAGTGATCCCTGTGTTGTCAGGGGGCTACAACCAACAGGGTACATGGTGGCCCCACCTCAATGGACTGGCTACTGTGCTGGATAAGAGGTGTAAAGAAGTCCATGGTCATCGTCGGCACTGGAAGTGACACTGCATAGTGCATGGTAGAAAACACACCCAGGAAGGTGTCCTCGCCCAAGAGATGGAGAATGGGCGGGACTGCAACACAACAACGAGAAAATGGGCTAAAGATCTCAATGCGCCATGGACACTATGCACCATGTAAGGTGCCCTTCCCAAATTGGCTCGCTCTTTGGGAAAATTTTGAAAAATGGAGGTCAGACCCTACAGGGGACCATCACATGAAGGCTGAAGCATGTGAGATTCCATTTAGTCATCTCCTACAATAGCATTACCTGGCAGCCACTTTCAGATTGATGAGATGAAAAGTTTTGTTAAACGTCAAAACACTGACATCTACAGCTGAAGTCTGTGTCCAAGTCATCCATCAATGGAAAAATGTGTTCACTGAAAGGTGAATATATAGAGGTGGACTAACTTCAAGTTTCATGGTCGCATCTTTTTTAAGTGGTACTGTCCTTGTAGTATCACAGTGCCGGTCTTACATTACCGATTCCCATGGCAAAGCAGAATGTCATAACACTGCTCAGTTCATCTCCCAAACAGTGAATGAATACACATTCCAACCTTGCAAAGTCTATAAATTTGTACTTGGCCCAAAATGAAGGGACATACTATTCTAATGATCAAAAGCGTAACTCTGTGAATGTTACATGTTTGTTTTGTTTTAGGGCGCAAGAAAACTAGTCACACGCGCCCATGTCACAACCATATAATACGAAGATAAAAAAGGGGTTAAGAATGACTACACCTTAATCCCGGTGAATGGAAGGAAAGACAACTGTCAGAAAGGTCACAGTTCGTAGTAATAGACGGAAATTCATCGAATAAAACAGAAGTAATATCCGGCGTCCCCCAAGGAAGTGTTATAGGCCCTCTATTGTTCCTGATCTATATTAACGACATAGGAGACAGAGTAGCCGTCTTCGATTGTTTGCAGATGATGCTGTCATTTACCGTCATGTAAAGTTATCAGATGATCAAAACGACTTGCAAAATGATTTAGATAAGATATCTGTATGGTGCGAAAAGTGGCAATTGACCCTGAATAAAGAAAAGTGCGAAGTTGTTCACATGAGTACTAAAAGAAATCAGCTAAATTTCGATTATGCGATAAGTCACAAAAATCTGAGGGCAGTAAATTCAACTACATACTTAGGGATTACAATTACAAATAACCTAAATTGGAACAATCACATAGATAATATTGTGGGTAGATCAAATCAAAGACTGCCATTCATTGGCAAAACACTTAGAAGGTGCAACAGGTCTACCAAAGAGACAACTTACACTACGCTTGTTCGCCCTATTCTGGAGTACTGCTGTGCGGTGTGGGATCCACATCAGGTGGGACTGACGGATGACATCGAAGAAGTACAAAGAAGGGCAGCTCTCGTTTAGTATTATGGCGAAATAGAGGAGATAGTGTCACAGACATGATACGTGAATTGGAGTGGCAATCATTAAAACAATGGCGTTTTGCATTGCGACAGGATCTTCTCATGAAATTTCAATCACCAGTTTTCTCCTCGGATTGCGAAAACATTCTGTTGGCACCCACCTACATAGGGAGAAATGATCATCACGATAAAATAAGAGAAATCAGGGCTCGCACGGAAAAATTCAAGTGCTCGTTTTTCCCGCGTGCCGTTCGTGAGTGGAACGGTACAGAAACAGCATGAAGGTGGTTCATTGAACCCTCTGCCAGGCACTTTATTGTGAATAGCAGAGTAATCACGTAGATGTAGATGCAGATGTAGAAAAACTGGGACTTAAGGAAAGGTCCGTAAAATACGCCATAGAGAAACCAAGGTCCTGATCTAAAGATTGAATGTGCTACACCATACTGCTACAATGGATAATAAGTAAAAGGCGATCGACGGCCCACATGTCATTTGCTAAAATGGCGGTAACTCAGACGGTAAACATAAACGAGAACGTAAGTTGTTAAAAAAAAAATTACAGCATTCCGTCAGGAAACGGCGAATCATCAGAGGTTGAGGGCAATGCGATGGCGAAAAGACAGTGCCCAATATGCAATCTAGCTTAAATGATCTTCTCAGGGCGAGAGGAAGTCGTCCAAGTCGCTGGGAGAGGCTTCATTCCCTGGAGCTTGTTCCCATGAATGCAGGACAGTGGTGATGCCAAAGTGAGACCACGCACTGACAGACGGCAACACAGAGATCATCAGAGGAAATGGACGCACTAGCGGGCCGAAATACGAGGACTGCAGCCTCGGCAGCAGCATCAGCGGTCTCGTTTCCCATCAGACTGCTGTGACCAGGAACACAAACATCACAGTGGCTCCAGCAAGAGTGAGCTTTCCTGGACCCATTCCACGAAGGGATGAACAGTGTACAGCACATGGAGGCTCTGAAGGACACAGAGTGTTCGAGCTGATGATGCAATTGAAAAGGCTGAATCTCCAGATGTACTGCATGACCCAATTCAGGGTGAAGAGCTCTGCTGTAAATATTGAGTAGTGTTCCGGAAGCCAACACAGAGAATAGTCTGTGCCAATGACGAAGGCACACGCGACACCACAGTCAGTCCAGGAGCCATCAGTGTACACAAAGGTATTATCACAATGTTCCATGTGAAGATCATGAAACTTACAGCAGTAGTGTGAGACTGGTGTAGTGTCATTAAGAAGCAAATGGAAGCCAAAGTGAATACAGGCAGCTGCACAAAGCCAAGGTGGTGGAGCTCATACCCACCAGGAAAGTGGCAGGTAGCATGAAGTTAAGCTGCCAGAGCTACAGCCGAAAGTGAACTCCAGGAGTTAACAGTGAAGGGGGATGCACCCCACACTGGCGATCAAAGGAGTCATAGAAGGAGGCATAGGATGGTGGCCAGGCATGGCAGACAAATGGCATGCATATCTGCTGAGGAGAAAGCCAAGGTGGTAGCTCGTTAACTTGTGCTTACACTCCCAACCATGCTAGTGTAAAAGGCGCTAGTGGCCAAACAGGTGCCCCTATGGTGGACAGTATTGAGACAGTAAGAGGGACAGACGTG
Source organism: Schistocerca serialis cubense (assembly GCF_023864345.2). Lineage (NCBI taxonomy): Eukaryota > Metazoa > Arthropoda > Insecta > Orthoptera > Acrididae > Schistocerca > Schistocerca serialis. Next base: position 62,180,015 of record NC_064642.1, read on the forward strand.
CAGAAGCATACACGGAACACTCATAGTCTAGTTTCGAAGGACAAGGGTCCAATACAAATGGAGAAGGTTGTCCGATTCACTCCCCAGGAAGTACCGTTGAGGACATTTAGGGACCATGTACCGTGGGCGGCCAGGTAAGACATGTAGGAGGACCAAGAAAGTTTCCTAACAACTATGAGCTCCTGGAATTTCGTAGTTTCAACAAACAGAAAAGCAACAGGCTCAACATGTAAAATTAGTGGAAGAAACCGATTTTGCGCCGCCAGAAATTCATAAAACGGTTTTTTCAGTGGAAAAGCGAAAGCCATTATCAATGCTCCATGACTAAACACGATCGAGACGTCCTTGAAGAGGCTGCTCAAGGAGACAAGCCTTTGGAGAACTGTAATAGATCACAAAACTGGCAAGGAAAAGGGAGCTGGAGATGCCCAATGGGAGACAGGCCATAATAGAGTTGACATCTTGGGTTGTCGGGTGTTCTGCCGGATATCAGCGTCGTACTTACACGATATTTCGGTCACGTAGCTCGTAACCTTCATCAGGTGCGACCTGAGACTGCTCCTCGAGTGGACCTGGAACACCTAGAACCGCAGCGGACGGAAAACGGAGCAGAAACGCTCCAGCAGGTCGCAGGGAATGGGGGCGGACCACAGAGGAAGCGCCTGCAGCCGTTGGTGGAGGGGGAAGGCCATAGGCATAAATACTGGACCAGGTCCACTCGAGGAGCAGTCTCAGGTCGCACCTGATGAAGCTTACGAGCTACGTGACCGAAATATCGTGCAAGTACAACGCTGATATCCGGCAGAACACCCGACAACCCAAGATGTCATTAGATCGCCGGGAAAGCCTGAAGAGTTACATAATAGAGTTAATGGCAATAGCAAAGAGGAATTGCTTAGTAGAAAGGGGACAAGAGTGACTTAAATAATTATAGACCAATCTCATTGCTGACTTCATTTTATAAAATATTCTAAAAAGTTATGCATTCAACAGTAGTCTCACGTAAGTGAAAATAATTTACACAGCATGTCACAGTTCGGATTCCGGAAGGGTTACTCGACGTAGAATGTTATCTACACATTTACCCATCAAATAGTACAAGCCCTAAATAACAAATTATCGCCAGTTTGTATTTTTTGTGAACTTTCAGAGGCATTTGCCTGTGTGGATCATGTCACACTCTTAGAAAAACTCAGGTTTTATGGAATTGAAGGTTATACACACAGCTGGTTTGACTCACACTTAACAGAAAGCAAAAAGTTGTGCTGAATAACACAAATAATGTTGGGAGGGTGGTAAATTCTAGTGAATGGGCAGTTATCACGAAGGGAGTCCTACAGGGTTACATTTTGGGTCCTTTGCTGTTCCTTATTTCATGTGACTGACCTCTCATGTAGCGTTCAGCAGAACTAGTATTTTTTGCAGATGACACGAGTGATATAATAAATCCCATTCCAGAAAAAGCAGCTAAAGATATTGTTAAGTATGTCTTTCAAAGAATTATTAAGTGGTTTGCAGAAAATGGACTCTCCCTCAATTTTGAAAAAACTAATTATATCCAGTTCTGTACACCGAATAGTCATACTGACAATTGATGTAGCATATGAACAGGGCTCAGTTAACAGGGTAGATTTCTCCAAATTTTTGGGTGTTCACATTGATGACAACTTGAACTGGAAGAAGCATATTACTCAGGTTCTTTCGCTCTTCGTATAATCGCTCATCTTAGTAATAAACAGATCAGCCTCCTAACATACTTCCGTACTTCGCATATTTCCACTCAATAATGTCTTATGGAATAGTTTTCTGGGGTAACTCACCACTTAGACAAAGTATTGATTGCACAAAATAGAGCAGTGAGAATAATTAGTTGTGTTCACCCAAGGACGTTATGTAGGCACCTATTCAAGGAGTTAAGTATTTTAACTGCACCATCAGGGTACATATATTCGCTAATGAAATTCCCAGCTCAATTCGCGAGAAACAGTGATGTTCATACGTACAAGAATGGAGGGAAAAATGACCTTTCCTATTCGTTATTGAAGCTGTCAGTTGCTCAAAAAGGAGTACATTATTCAGCAAATCTTTGATCATTTGCCCAACAACATAAAGTGTCTGGCAGGTAGCAGATCGAGTTTTAAATCTAGCTTAAAATCATTTCTTTTGGACAATTCCTTCTATTCCATGGACGAGTTTCTGTTTCAGAACTGGTAAAAAAAATGTTGCCTCTAAATGTAGTTGCATGTGTAGAACTAAAAGTTTCAGTAATATTAATATTAGCACTCTTCATGTGTGTGTATATCTTGTGATCTGATTTGTACCACATCATATTGATAAAATAATCGTGAAAATGATCTATGGAACATGATACAACTAAACTGAACTAACAGAACCCTGAGGCTATTTCTTGGTCTCAGACAAGGCAGAACTCACAAGTACCTTGAAAACTTGGTCTTTCAATAAAATTCCTGAAGGAAATGGGGCATGCAGCCATGGAAGCCGCACGCGTCATGGGTACGTAAGATACTACTAGTTCTCCAGCAGGTGTCGTAATCTTTCTCCAAATTGGAAAACATGGCCACAGTCTGCTATTTCTGGAGTAAACCACTAATAACGTGGGTTGGCAAAGTGGCGAGATGGTCAACTGCAAAAAAGCGCGCTCAAAATCCACAATGTGCAGTGGTTATTAAATTGCGAGATTCATGCCACCATACCACTCAGGAATGAATCATATGTTCCATCATCTTGCAAAGCAGCTGGTGAGAGAAATGGGATGATACCTCGAAGGAAGCTTTTGTTTTGTTTTGCTTCAGGATGCAAAAAAACAGCTGTGGTCATACCCGCCCAAGTCAAAACTAGAGAACACGAACACAGAGTGGAGTTAAATGACCATCTGTCAGAATAGGAGACAGCTAAAAACAGGCACGTGGAAAAAGGGCTACAAAAACGCCATACAGTAATGGAGGTCCAAAACTAAAAATTAAATGGCCTTCGCCATATTGCTTTGTCGGATAAAAAGTAAAACGTGGTCGACATCCCGTGCATCATTCGCTAAAACGGCTGATAAATCAGGCAGCAAACCCAAACCCAAGTTGAAACGTAAAAAAAAAACGCAGTCCAGCAGGAAGTGGCAGACAGTTAAAATTTGTCGCAACCGAGTTAAAATAATCTCCTCCCAGCGGGAGAGCCGAGAGGAGGTTGTCCAAGGCGCTGAGAGAGGCTTAATAAGCCGAAGCTTATTCCCAAGAAGGGACACCACCTCCTGACTGACGGCAACAGAGAGATCATAGGAGGGAATATAAGTACTCATGGGCTGAGATACGAGGATTGTATTCTTGGCAGTAGTGTTGGCAGCCTCGTTTCATGGCAGACCAACATGACCGGGGACCCACAGAAACATGACACTGGCTCCACCAACAGTGAGCAAGTGACATGTTTCCTGGACCCACTGCACTAAGGGATGGGCGGTGTACAGTGCACATAGACTTTGAAGGGCACTAAGTGAGTCTGAGCAGAGGACACAAATGGAAAGGCTGTGTCACTGCATGTACACCGTGGCCTGATACAAGGCGAAGAGCTCGGCTGTAAATACTGAGCAGTGTGCCTGAAGCCAATATCTAAAGACATTGGAGCCAATGACGAAGGCACACCAGACCCCATGCTCAGTCCAAGAGCCATTATTGTATACAAAGGTACTTTCGTGAAGTTCCATGTGAAGGTCGTGAAACTGGAAACAACAGACTGAGGCTAGAGCATGTCCTTAGGAAGCAAATGAAGGCCAAGGTTAACATGGGCGACTTCATGAAGCCAAGGTGGGGAAGGGCTCACACCCACTGGGAAAGTTGCAGGGAGTGTGAAGTTAAACTGCCATAGTAAGTGGCGAAAGCAGACTCCAGGAGGTAACAGAGAAGAGGTATGAGCCCCATACTGACAATCAAAGGAATCATCAGAGGAGGAGGCATAAGATGGGTGGCCCTGCATGGCAGGCAAACGGCATGCATACCTGCTGAGGAGAAAGTCATGTTGGTAGGACAGTGGTAGTTCAGCAGTTTCAGCATACAGAGCCTCAACAGGGATGGTCTAAAAGGTGCCCATGGCCAAACGGATGTCATGATGGTGGATAGTGTTGAGACAATATAAGAGCGATGGGAGTGCAGACACATAAACAAAGCACCAATAGTAGAATTTCGAATGCACAAGGGAACGGTACAAATGGAGGAGGTTGGCACCCCCAGGAAGTACCAGTGAGGACACACAGGAGATTAAGGGACCGCATACAGCGGGCTACAAGGTGAGACACATGGGAGGACCAAGAGAGCTTCCTATCAAGCATGAGCTCCAGAAAAAGTCGTAGTTTCGACGAACGGAAGGGCAACAGGCCCAAGATGTAGAGATCGTGGGAGAAACCATATGCACCACCAGAAATTCATACAGACGATTTTGTCAGTGGAAAAGTGAAAGCCATTGTCGATGCTCCAGGAGTAAAGACAAGCAAGACATTGCTGAATATGCCGCTCAGTGGGACAGGTTCGTGGAGAACTGCAATAGATGGCAAAACCGTCAACAAAGAGAGAGCCGGAGATGCCCGGCAGGAGACAGGCCATTATAGGGTTAACGGCGATAGCAAAGTGGATGACGCTCAGGACGGAACCCTGAGGCACACCATTTTCCTGGATAAAGGTGTCTGACAAGGCAGAACCCACACGCAAACTGAAAAACTCTGTCTTGTAAAAATGCCCAAAGAGAACAGGGCAGGCACCCAAGGAAGCCCCACGTGTAAAGAGTATGGAGGATACCATTTCTCCAGCAGATATCTTAGGCCTTCTCCAAGTCAAAAAATACGCCCACAGTTTGGGATTTCCGCAGAAAACTGTTCATGACATGGGTGGACAAAGTAACGAGACTGTCGAGTGCAGAACGCCACACACAAAATCCACACTGTGCCTTCGTTAGTAAATGGCGAGACTCGAGCCATCACACCAGCTGGCATCACCTTGCAAATGCAGCTGGTAAGAGAGATGGGTCGGAAGCTAGAAGGAAGGCATTTGCCCTTACCGTGCTTAGATATGGGTATGACTGGCTTTATGCCAACAACTGGGAAACATGCACTTTGCCCAGATGCAATTGTACATATCAAGGAAAAAGTGCTTCCCACAAGAGAAAGGTTCTACAACATGTGAACATCGTCTGGCTCTTGGGCGGAGGATCTGGATGAAGTGAGAGCATGATCCTAGCTCCCTCATAGTAAAGGGTAATTGCCTGAGCCTCCTCCATTTTTCTCTGATGAGGGAATGCAGGGTGATAGTGGGTAGAGCTCGCAATCTCCACAAAATAGTGGCATAAGGTGTTGGAGATAGGAGTAGGGTCCACTATGTCATCATCTACTACTGTCAGGCCAGAAATTGGGGAATGGACCTTGGTCGGAGAGAGCCATCATGATGGAAGAAGCAGTGGAAGTGTTAAAAGAACTGGTAAATGAAATCCAGCTAGCTGTTTTGCTATCATCAAGAATGTGGCAACACTGTGTATGCAACTGTTTATAATGAATGCATTTTGCCATAACAGGATGATGATTAAAAACACGGAGAGCATATCTCTGCACACGAGTTGTGTCATGGCACACCTCAGTCCACAACAGGGATGGTAAATAGGAAGTCCAAGGAACGAAACATTCTGCAGCGGTAAGGGTAATGTTTGTAAGATATTCTGGTCACCACAATTGGGGAAACATTGTTCGTCAAAGGTCGCCAGGGAGGACCGAAGCCTCCAGTCAGCCTTAGAAAGCTGCCATTTGGGTGTGAAAGTAGGTGGTGTAGGAGTCAGCAAATGGATAGCGCACAGGAAATGGTCACTCGAGTATGTGTCAGAGAGAATGGACCACTTGAGACAATGGGCAAGCTGGGCAGTGCAGAAGGAGAGGTTCATATGGGAATATGTGTGGGTGGAATCTGAAAGGAATGTGGGTGCTCCCATGTAAGGCAGATGAGGTTAAGTTGATTAAGGTCAGCCAAGAGGGCACCTCTTGGACAGGTTTATAGAGAACCCTAAAGGGGATGGTGCGCATTAAAGCCAGTGAGCAGCTGAAAGGGGTGAGGGAGTTGGCCAATAAGCTGGAGGATATGTGCAGCTGGTGACACCGAATGACGGAGAAATGTAAATGGTGCAAAGGAAAAAGGCGCAAAGGGAAAAAGGTCAAGTGAGGTAGGAAAACGCGGACTGCAGCAGCTTGAAGCCAGGTAGTCAGGAAGATGGGTTGGCTATAAATGTCAACCCGGATGAGCGGCATGACTCCTCCACGAGATGGAATGTGGTTCTCAGGGGGAAGGTCAAAGCAGACTGGGAAGAAATGCGAAAGCTCTAAGTGGTCGTGAGGACGCAATTTTGTTTCCTGGAGGCAGAGGACACTGCGATTCCAAGAGCAGCTGTAAGTCCTCTTTCTTTCATAGAAGGCCACAAATGTTCCATTGGAGGAGAGTCATGAAGAGGAAAGAGGAAGAGAGAAAATATGAAGGTGTGTCACCTTGGCGGCTGCCAAGTGTCAGACTTCGAAGACTCATTGCTACAGGGTGCAGAGGCTAAAAGAACCTGCTCCTTGTGGTCTACAGATGTGTCTGCATTCTCCTCCCCTCAGTCGGCGGAGTCCAGGGCAGAAAAACGGTTGGTGGTGCACACTAGTGATCTGGAGTTCAGCCAGGTGAGGGTATCATGTGGTGACGCCACTGAAGAGGATATCCAAGTCGGCAAAGGTGAAGACCATTTGCCTTTGATTCCTTGGAGCCTTTCCAGTTGGCAGAGGAAGTCTCAGATGTTTGCTGGCTGGAGGGATGTAAGAAGTCTCCATGGGGGGTATTCCTTCTGTCCTTTCCAGGCTCCTGGTTCTGTAGCACGTAACTTTGCACTGTGAGGCAAAAGTTTGGTGGCTTGTTGAAGGGAGGAAATGGGGTTGCTACCATGACACTGGGTGATTTTACAACCACGGTGCTGAATTTGAAGTTGTACGTCTGTGTGACCATGCCCTTTGTGGGGCGAGATGTTGCAAGAACAGTACTGTAAGTGCCAGATCGTATAACGCAGGGTTTTTGACTAGCCAACAACTTGTAAGTGACAGAGTAAGGCACTTTTTCCTTCACCTGGATGGCCCGCTCACTGAGATACACGGGACAATCTCAGGAGGAAGTGGCATGATCACCACTGCAATTGATACAGTGGGGAGGAGGTGGCAGACAATCACCCTCATGAGCATCCTTCCACAGGTTACACATTTGGCCGGGTGTCAACAGGACATTCGAGTGTAGTTGTGACGATGACACTGGTAGCACTGCATCATGTTCAAAATGCAGTCTGACAGTGATAACTTCATAGCCTGCTTTGATCTCTGATGATAGCAACACTATCAAAAGTGGGGAAAAAAAGAAGAAAGCGTGTGTGTGGGCACCAAGGGTGCATCTGCCTCTTTCATCACCTGATGGACTATGACTTGATCATGGCTGACTGTCTTCAGTATGTGAAACTATGAGGAACCATGGTGCAGCTTTAAGTTTAGTAGATGTTGCATCTCCACTTGAGTGCTCCATTCAACTGGTGGCCACCTCAGAGGCAGGCGCACTCACCTTTGGTGATTGTTCACACATCCCAAACACCCAAAGAGGGACCAGTCGGCAATTTGGGAAGGTAGCAGCTCAGGCAATCACCTCTCCCTGGGCCTGACCTGTACCAGGGTGTACATGTGAACCCTGTCACCCAGGGCTGGGAATAATGCGTTACCCAGTCACCAGTTACACATCAGACACATGGGCAGGCCTTCAGGAGCACACAAGGAGCAAGTAGAAAGAGGAAAACCTCAAATGGTCTTCTTTACTGAAACAATACAGTGCCCAGTATGTTATTCTTGTCGAGGGCTTCAAAAGTGTGTTTCCCCAATTCTGGTTTAGAACTCCAGCTTCCATGCCATATCCTCCCATACTCCAACTATATCCACTTACCAGCTAGAAAGAAGCACCATCTTTATTATTCATGAAAACCCTGGATCTAAACAGCTAAATCAAGCTTTTGACTAGCTTTCAGTGGCCTGAAATGTCAATACTTCTGTGTCTCCAAAAGTGATATTCCACTACCCATTCTACAAAATTACCTGCACCATCCTTAGAATGCTAGTATTTCTTACTCTGTCAGGTTATATCAGAATGAAAGGCTCACAAGCAAAAACTGTACCACACAACCAACAAATGAGATGCAGAGCCATCCCTGACAGTAGCCACATCATATAACTGTAAGGCAACTTCCACAATCTTTCAAGAGTGCACCAATGCGAACTGCACTGCATCAGGAATCACTGCAAAACTCACCATGAACAAGTTGAAGTACTCAGTAATGTTCACAACACGGTTATCTCTGGTAGATATTTCACAACTAGTGACAGCTGGACCCTTCTTACACATCTCCTAATACCTTTCTGAATTGTGTGTCTACCTCCAACACATTCTTCAACTACATTATCTCCTGACTACACAATTTGCTAGTCCTCCCGCATTAAGTTCCACCCCTGCCCTTTTAGCAGCAACTTATTTCTCACCACTTCGCTTTGCCGCCGCCGCCCCCCTCCCATTTTAGGTCTAGGAATATTCATCCCTTCTGTCCTTTCAATTACATACCCATCCTTATTTCCTATCCGCCCCTTATTTTTACATGACCTTGTGCAACCTATAGGGTAAGCACACTGTTGCCATATACTTATCCTCTTCCCTTGTCTCATTTTCTGTCATTCATTCCATCAAACAAAAACCTCGCGCAGTCAGCTTCATCACCAGGGAATGTTCTGAAGACCAAATAGTCCAATTCTTGTCGATGTAACTGTATCATGGAACACCTCCATTATATAATAGATGGAGATATTTCCTCATTCAGTTGATTGTAGGCCACTCTGAATTTTCCAGTATAATTTTAAATATGAATGTATACACTTCTGCTCCAAACAGTGCTAAGCTATATTGTTTACGAAACTGTAAGAGGCATTCCACATGCCTTCACTTTTGGCTGCATAAGTAGTCCACATCCACAAGAAGAGGATGTGCCAACAATGAACTGCTTCAGCACCAGAAGATCCACAATTCTTGCATATCTGGGTACATGTAATCATAAAACAAAAGACGACAAATTATGGATCTTGGATGTTTGGCCTTCCACTGCTTCATTATATCAGGGACAGAAATTCAAAAGCAACATCAGTCCATTGTCTTAGGAGGTTCTTCAGTTTTGTAGCACTGATTATCTGGCTGAATCTTTGTTGACAGAATATAATGATAGCTCCCTTTTTATCATTTGTGTCATCACTTTGTAGAATTTTTCTAACACATACAAATACCAACTTCTCCTCTTTAGTGTGTTAACATAGTAAATAATGATAAAATCTATTTGTTCAAGTGTTAATTTTATGCTAGCGACCCTATGTTTAAGATGCCCATATCCCAGGATGATATAGTTATCTTTCATGATTTCTTTCATTGTATCTGTTTTTGTACGTCCTTCCAGTGTGGAACCAGACTGGAGATTTGTTTACACCTGTTTTCCAGTCGCATCTATTACAATACCTATTACAAGCCTGGTTTGTCAAGGCAGGCACGCATAACAACCCCCCCCCCCCCCCCCCAAACAGTCTACATAATAATGCAGTGCTTTTAAACAAAGAGTGGAAACCGATTTTCTCAAACTGATATTTATCATAGGAAATTACAGAAGAGAAACCAATAAAATCGCAAAGCTATCATCCAGAGGCATCTAGTGATCGGTTTATCATGCACAATAAATGGCAAATGAGAAAACTTATTGCCAATCAAAGTAACTTATTTGTCAGTTGGTGCTTCTTGTCCCACGTAGCCATAAATTCAGAGAACAATTTATCTTATCACTGTAAAAGATTTTGGAATCTGACAACAATTAAAACAGGATATCAAAAAAGTTAACATTTTATGTAATTTCTTTTTGTACAATATTCACATACAGCAGTTAATATCTTTTATACACTTTACCATCATACACCTCATATCAGGATCTCAACAAGTACTGTTCACATGCATACTGGAGAACAAAATGGACTTACAGAAGATGATAAATTACCTTACACTACTAACTGTAGCTTCACTGAAGCCAGTAGATTAGCTGTTGGAGGAATGTGCCTTTAATGAATTAACTGCTACCAACTACAATACACTTTAAATATGAAGCTCTTTCCCTTCAATGCACAGTGTTTTCTACAAAACTAGGGATGACTGACAATATACTGTAAGAAAAAATGAGAAAGAACACGACAATAAATACAACATAGAACTGTTATGATGCTATAAATCATACAGTGGTCTTACATTTTACATCTTAACACATTACTCACTCTTCACATAAATCTCTTATTTTTCCTTTAAATTAACAATCACAGAACAATTCGTGTCTTAACACAACAATAAAAATAACAATTTGCCAAGAAATTAAGTTTTTACAACTGAGCAACCAAATTTCATTTTAGTGTCTCTTACATAATTGATATAAAATTTTTAAAACATGAAAATGAACTTTACTTGTTTATATTTGTGCTCATCTGTAATGGCAGGTTTGATGCATAAAATATCAAAATTAAGCATGTATACATCACTAATATTAGGAATGAAATATACAAATAAATTAGTTGTATTTGCTTTACATTGCTTTGTTGCTTGACTTACACAGCAATATGAATTGACATAATAATAAATGAATAATCTTTGTGAGTTAACATAAAAGATGAATAATATACTATGAAATGATACAGCATATTTTATGAAGGCAACTGTATATCAGCTTATCGAACTAATGTATAATAGCACAAAAATTCAGTAAAAATCCCTACTCATTGCAAGATAGCAAATGTGAAACATTTTGTAAATTGGTATACAAATTTAAGGACACGAGGAAAAGGTGTATGTAAGGTAAGGGGTTTGGAGCAGTGATGAGGAGGGAAATGGGACAATTACAATAAAGAAAAAAATTAAAAAAGAACACTAAATCAGTTAAAATTCTGATTAACTAGACAATGGAACAACATAAACAATTGTGTTTTACAACAATTCTAAATACTGTTGATATATCCGAACTAAATACAGTTTGGAACATTCACTTTTGTACAGTGCTGTAATTCTCTGCTATTAGTATGTTGCCAATTAAGTTAAGCAATCTGGAGAAAGTAGCATCAAACTATCAGACTCATAGATGAGTAAACACACAGTGCAACTTTTCTGTACCTCCAGTGTGCTAAAATGAAGTAGCAATGAAATTAAAATTTATTGGATTTTGAACCCTCCTGTGGGCACATTTAATACAATTATTGTGCATTAACAGTGCAGATTCACCCACACAGCACTGTGATATCTGCTCTATAGCCCACAAACCTCAATACTAAACTTAGATAACTCATCCACTATGGCAATAGCACATTTTCATTCACTTCTATTTTCAGTTTTCTTTCTGTTCCTTATGTCAGTTAAAACATGAATTTATTGCTAGAAGTTTGGCTTGGAACAGCTAGGCAGCTTTGTTGCTACAGTATCCTGAATGAGACTATAATGTGATGTAGTCATTCAGACACACATCTCTATCAACAGGAAGATGTACACAAAAAATACATACATACTCACGTCAACTCATTGAAACACAATGAGAAAATGTAATGTGATACTAGAGATGGTAGTTTAAAATACCAGCATAGTAAAACTTACGTGCCATACAAAAGAAGAGATAAATAAAAAGCAACAATACAGTTGTTCTACTAAATTATACTTGTTTGAACCTAATATTGCCAAAATTCAAGTAAACTGCCTTGCCTATATAAGTTATTGCTTCATGACCCATTTTGAAATTAAGAACAGTGAATTATTGGTTAATAGTTAGCGTTTGTGAAATTTAACAAAAAATTTTAAATGAGCACCAGAACGAAAATTACTGTGTAACACCCAGCTTAGAACACCACAAGAAGCCATAGCAAGTAGCCTTTCGAACAAAACCCAGCAAATCTCTCCATAAGCATTTCAGTTTACCACTAGAAAGTTGCCCTTTTTCTTTATCTTTGACTTTCTATTTCTGTCACTGAACATGGAATTTGCTTATGTGAAGCACAATGAAAGACTGACACTGGAAATTACATCCCATGAACTGAAACCAGTTTTACAATGAAATATAAGAAGTCTGACGATTAAGTAGAGATTCATCATTACGACTTCCTTCCTACGCTTGAAGGATATGCAATACGAGGGAAGGGGGAATCAGGATATGCAATACGATGGGAGGGGGAATCAGGATATGCAATACGAGGGGAGGGGGAATCACTAAGTGTGGCTGATATTAACTCACACATGTCCAATATGTGATGTAGTGTCACTATTGGAATAGGGCACTAACCTCCTACAGCTACCATGGACACTGGACAATAGCTACATGAAATGTTCTGAGTAGGCTATTGTCACCTAGTCTGGAAGCCCATACCCCATAACTTATCTTTAAGTATAGCAGCCAACTCCAAAAGTGTTACTCCGGCCATCGAAAGATGCCTACTACAGTTCTCTGCAAAATGGCCGATCTGGGATACAGCAACGTTGGTCCTCAGCCTGAGAGTTTGAAAATTTCATCATATGTCATTTACATTGGCTACAACATTCTTAACTTGTTATACAACAACCTCCCAGTAATTTTGCAACTTTCTCTTTCTATAAACTGGGCATATGTAACAGCACTTCCAAAGTACTACTGTACAATACAAATTCATCAAGATACTCTCTTAACTACAAAGCATGTCTAGTAAGCAATCTTTTCAATACACAAAGATTTCTCGATGTCAGCAATAACATGCTATAAGAAGTTCCCATGTTCATTTCAATGCAATGAACAAAATGATCTACAGTCTTCTAAGATATTTTTGGCAGTGTCTTCAAGGCACATTAAGGAAAAGAAAAAGCCTTCAGATTTGGAACATGCATTGATAGCCATAACAGTAGTTTAAGTTATGAAACTGTAACTAAAAACATCAAATGAGGCAGTATCGATAATACACTACATAATTGTGACTAACTTAAATAAAAGGGAAAATATATGGAAATGTTTCAAGTGTAATGGTCCATGAAATACCTCATCATCAATTCATAAACTGTACATTCTTAACAGCATAAATCATTTACTCTTACAAATACACAAGGTACCTTTATCTCGTATAACAAAGAATACAAAGAACTTATTTCACAGAGTGCCATAGTACAAAATTAGAGCAGACAGAAAACTTACATAACATGTCTTTGCCCCATTTCATTTCTCCACAGAGAAAAACTTGAAATAGCCAAGGAAATTCACTCGACATTCTATTACATAATTATATCTTTATTTGCTTGTCTCATGATTCAAAAACTTACACAGCAATAAGGAATGTATGATTTGTGTACCGGGGGTGATCATGTTGACATGCATCATGAGTAAAACATTTGTTGTTCTTTGCGAGATATGTATTGGGCTTCCAGGTTAAACAAAACATCAGCTGTCCTACTGAAAGGAAGCTCTGTACTATGTTCTCTTGCATTTCGGGACAATTATGGTAAGTGAAAAAGTTTATACAGATGAGCCATAGCCGAGAAAGAATTATACTTCATCTCTTATAAGAAGGTAATGAGCCTCATCCTCTGAAAAGGGGAAGAGCTCACCTAACATGTATTTTGTACAGCAAAGGTAAGAATCTAAGCATCACTAGGTTTAGTGTGGCAATTACTGAATGAAAACTTGACAGTGTATACTACATCTGATGTGTTAACTGATGAATTAACTTGCTATACCAGGGAAGCCACGTTAAATACATCGATCAGGAATGGTTGCTTGTTTACACGTTACTGAGTAATGCAAAATGAGCATAAAATAACAAACTGCAGAAATAATTTGTATGCTTTCAAAGTAAAAATTTTCTAGAGCTCCCAATAAATTGATACTAACAAGTACTTCATGCCACATTGGCACTATGTGGATGCAACAGCTCACTCCCTCTTCCATTTGTTGTATATGTCCATCCTGGACCAAAAAGGACAGACTGATTTTCTACAGCAAACCTTCGCATATAACAACAGTTACTCTTACGCGAATTTTTCGGCTTTATAAGCTGAAACATATGCTCAGTATCTCAGAAATATATCAATTTGTGTTCTAGGGACTTTGTGAAAATCTGATTACTCTTAATGGCAACATCTTATATTTCTAATGTAAGGTATCATTCGACCTTCAGACTGATAACTCTTAGCAGAGTATTGTAACAAATTATGGTAGTAAATCTCTCTTGCTCAGAATTGAAATATAAACAGAGCTGCACTGGATATGGTTTCAACATAAATGAATTTTAATACACATTTTCAATGTCAGGATGTTATTTCTACACAAATAGAATCATGGTCAGATGGCACTTTTCGGACTGCGTATTTTTAAAGAAAGTTTAGAAGAAGAACATTACATAAGACATAACGTTATATGAGACCACTTGCTGCCTTCAACAATGTAGGAAACATTATTAAATTAAGTTTTAATACAGATAGTTTCCAGCATACATTCAGAAATGACCTAGGGAACGTTCTCCTGAAAAAGGTTATTTTAGACATTTTACTGGAGACGCACCCTAAAATACCAATTTCATTGCTGGTAAGAACTGAAAATTTACACACACACACACAATTGCTGAGTAGTGAGAAACATACTTGAGTTAATGCACAATGTAACCAACACAGGAGGGGGCAGTCTGTGCACTCATATTTGTTTATCTCAAAATTACAATGCAAAGACGTGTGGTGCACGAGAGCAAACACACTTTTAACACACAAATCCCACACACTGATTTATGATCATAAGTCTAATAAATATTTCTAAAAATTCTCTGCAATGGGAAAAGAAAAAAATTCACTTGGAGTAATCCAAAATGTCTTCATTTAAATTATCATTTTTTTTAAATAGCTAACCTCTTGATAGCAACAGTCAATGAGATAATAAGAGTTCATAACTTTTAATTGTGCTTCACAGTTTTGTAACATAAGAAATGAAATAATATTAAATTTTTTGTTACACTGTAACAACACATTACATTTCAATGACAAGAGAGAATAGAGATCCACAACTGGGAAAATTCAGAAACTGGGATAGAGAGGAGGAATACTGCTTAACTACTGTATTAAGATTCTGAATTTACAGGCATGACAATTTATGGAAGTTAGAATTTGAAAGGTTTTACCTTCCTAAATAAAATAGCACAAAATTTAGAGATACAGTAACAGTCATTAGAAAACAAAAGTACTTTCAGGTAAGTACTTTTATTTCAACCCACTAATGATAGTGGAAAAATGAGAGTTTCAACTTTCTAAGGCCACTTGGAAATTTGGTTACACGTATGAAAACAAAACCACTTTCTCCCAACATTATCACAAGAGAGAATCCATCCAACTAACCCAAGTACATACAACTATATCTGCAATCTGTTTACTCAAACAATATAATAATATTTGTTCTTTTACAGTTAGAATTCCAGTTTCTTAGACATTTAGGTTGAACCATTATGCATGACACTGAAACGACCAGCACTATCTTTCACCACAGAATAAAATTGTATATATATAATTTAGGTCCCTACATTGAAGGAACTAACAGTTTTGTTTCAATACGCAGCATGTTTCACATATCTGAGACTTCTTTTATGGACTTCCACAAGCACACACGTTGATACACAGCTTGAAGCTAAAGCTCTGTCAACCATACCGTCACATTCAATTATTTATTGTGGTGGACTCAAACTGAATATAATAAATCTTCTAAGAAAAGAGACAGGCAGGTTCATAACTTATGATTTGAGGTCAGCCACGTAAGTCCTTCATACAGGCCATCCCCTGTAGTCGCACATGAGGGTTGGACGTACCAATTACGATCTCTTATTCGAGTGAGTCCCAGTTTCTCCTGGATTTCATGAGGTTTCATAGCTGTTAACAAGATACATAAGAATCAACATAACAGGTTGCATTCAGAAAGAACATACAAATAACAATCTTAAAAGTACAATCTTCTGTATTGTTTTCAGGTATTCAGACTAAGTGATTTTGATTAGGTTTCCCTTTCTCATTATTTCATACCAATTATCCATTACAGAACATATTTCATAACAAACATTCTTTCCAGTCACCATGTCTTATGGTAATGCGGCACACTCCACCGAGGAAACAGTAGTAGCCCCAATAGCAACATTAGTGGTAACATGTGTAAAGGACACATCATTAATCACCAAATAGATAAGCCACTGAGCAATGCACAAGCATAAGAAAGGGATGGGGGAGTACAGATAATGCTTACCCTTTTCCAGAAGTATTTTGTCTGAGCTAGCAAACACACTTGTTCAACTGAGGTAGACACAGTCACCACCGTCTCCTGACACCAACAGTTTGGTGCAGCCCCTCTTACAAGTCCCTCCCTCTCCCTCCCCCTTGCCCACTAATGATCATCTCTCAATTTCTTCACAACACAGGTGATTTATACATAGTAATAAAATTTTCTATGGAATAATTGGAATTAATAAGATTTTTAAATATGTCTTGCAGAAAAATCTCTTACTCCTACTCCGCAATTCACTGATGTCTGTATGGAACTAACTCTCCCTGAATTAATGCTGATTAACTTTTAACAGCTAATTTCCAGACGCTACTCCTGAAACAATTGACAATGAATGAACCAATATTTGATGGGACTAGCAAACAAGCATACTGTCAATATACCACAGTAAAAATCTATGATATTCCATTCTTGTCATCATCAAGTTGTGTCACTACCTACTTCCAAATACGATACTCCTCTAGTCAGCTTAGCAAGCAGTGATTCTGAATTTTTGTCTCCATTTGGTCATTCTAAACACACCAATCACCAATTGTACATCTGCTTGAACCAACTGTCATGTGTCCCCTGTCAGAAAGTCCCTCACAGTAGTCCTGCAGCCATTCATCTGCATTTAGAAATAGGAATTATCCAAATATGATGATTTTTCCGGAGCCTTTACAAACATTCTATTTTGTCTAGCTAGTCCAAAGTGATATGCTATGCCAGTTCTTCATGTGGCACCAACAAACCCATCAACAGTATGGATCAGCTGCTAAACTATATTAGGGTGCAACAAAAAACAAGTGATTTTGAGGTAAATATCGAAAATCTGACCCCCTCATCTTCCCTTTGTTTGTTTTGTTTTGTTTCAGGGCACAAAAACAACTGGGGTCATACACACCCAAGTCAAAACTATAGAACAAGAAGACAGCGAGGAGTTAAAGAAACAACAACACATCGATTCCAATTGACGTAAGAGGAAGATAGCTAAACACAGGGACGTGGTGAAAGGGCTACAAAAGACACCAAACAGAAAAAGAGGTCCAAAACTAAAAATTAAATGGCCTTCACCATATTGCTTTGGCAGATAAAAAGTAAAACATGGTCTACAACCCGCGTGTCATTTGCTAAAATGGCCAGTAACTCAGACGGCAAACCCAAGCGAGAACATAAACAGTTAAAAAATGGACATTCCGCCAGGAAGTGGCAGACAGTTAAAACTTGGATGCAATGCACACGAAGTGGTGGGGGAGCACTGCTTATGAAATGATGATGGCTAGAAGGGCACTGCTATGCAACCGAGTTAAAATGACTTCCTCCTGGTGGGAGGTCCGAGAGGAGGTCGCCCAAGCTGCTGCGAGAGGCTTAATAATCCGGAGCTTATACCCATGAAGGGAGGCCAATGGCGATGCCAAATGGACACCACCTCCTGACAGATGGCAACAAAGAGATCATTGGAGGGAATATAGGAACTAGTGGGCTGAGGTATAAGGACTACAGCCTTGGCAGCAGTGTCAACAGCCTCATTTCCCGACAGACTGACATGACCAGGAACCCACTTAAACATCAGAGTGGCTCCACCATGACAATTTTCCTGGACCCATTGCACTAAGGGATGGGCAGTGTACAGTGCACATAGACTTGGAAGGGCACAGAGAGAGAGTGAGCAGACACACAATGGAAAAGTGTGTTGCCGGATGTACCCCATGGCCTGGTACAGAGCGAAGAGCTCGGCTGTAAATACTGAGCAGTGTGCTGGAAGCCAATATCGAAAGATGTGGGCACCAATGACAAAGGCACACCCAACGCCACAGTCCGTCTGAGGGCCATCAGTGTTCACAAAGGTACTATCACGATGTTCCATGTGAAAAGGTCGTGAAACTGAAGGCGATAGAGTGAGGATTGGGTAGTGTCCTTAGAAAACAAATGAGGGCCAAGGTTAACATGGGCCGCTTCATGAAGCCACGGTGGTGAAGGGTTCACACACACCGGGAAAGAAGCAGGTAGTGTGAAGTTAAGCCGCAGGAGTAAGTGCTGAAAGCGGACTCCAGGAGCACAGAGAAGAGGAACATGCCCTATACTGGCGATCAAAGGAATCATTGAAGGAGGCGACATAGGATGGGTGGCCACACATAGCAGACACATGGCATGCATACCTGCTGAGGCGCTAGGACAGTGGTAGTTCAGCAGCTTCAGCATACAGACTCTCAACCGAGCTAGTGTAAAAGGTGCCATTGGGCAAATGGATGCCACGATAGAGGATAATGAGGGCCTAAGAGGGACGGATGTGCAGACCCATAAACAAAACACCCATAGTCTAGTTTTGAATGGACAAGGGACCAGTACAAATGGAGGAGGGTGGTGTGATCTGCACCCGTGGAAATACCATTGAGGACATTGAGGGACTGCGTAGAGCGGGCTGCAAGGTACGACACATGGGAAGACTAAGAGAGTTTCATGTCTAACATGAGCCCTAGGGATTTCATAGTTTCAAGGAAGGAAGAGCAACAGGCCCAAGATGTAAACATGGTGAGAGAAACCAATTACGCCACCCGACATTCATACAGACGGATTTGTCAGTGGAGAAATGAAATCCATTGTCGATGCTCCAGGGGTAAAGACGATCAAGACATTGCTGAAAATGCCGCTCAGTGGGACAGGTCCATGCAGAACTGCAACAGACGGCAAAATCATTAACAAAAAGGGGCTGGCCAGTGTGGCTGAGCAGTTCTAGGAGCTTCAGTCTGCAACCACGTGACTGCTACAGCCACTGGTTCGAATCCTGCCTCAGGCATGGATTTGTGCAATGTCCTTAGGTTAGGTTAGGTAGGTTTGAGTAGTTTTAAGTTCTAGGGGACTGACGACCTTAGATAATAAGTCCCATAGTGCTCAGACCCATTTGAACCAATTTTTTTTAACAAAAAGGGGGCCAGACATGGCCAGCAGGAGACACGCCATTATAGGGTTAATGGTAATAAAGAGGGCGACACTCAGAATGGAACGCTGAGGCTCACCGGGTTCCTGGATAAAGGTATCCAACAAGGCAGAACCCACACACACCTTGAAAACTCTTTTAAAAATTCCTGAAGGAAACAGGGCAGGCCGTCATGGAAGCCCCACGTGTAAAGAGTACGGAGGATACCAATTTCCCCAGCAGATGTCATAGGCCTTCTCCAAATCGAAAACACGGCCACAGTCTTGGATTTCCACAGAAAACCATTAATGACATAGGTAGACAAAGTAACAAGATGGTCAACTGCAGAACAGTGCACTCAAAATCCACACTGTGCAGTCGTTAATAAATTGCGAGGCTCTAGCCGCCATACCAGCCGGGCATGAATCATACATTCCATCACCTTGCAAACACAGCTGGTGAGAGAGAAGGGGCAGTAGCTAGAAGGAAGGTTTTTATCCTTACCGGCCTTAGGTATGGGTATGATGGTGGCTTCACACCAGCATCCAAATGTGGTTGCACCTATTCAGCAGAAAGTGCGTGCCTGCAAGAGAAAGGTGCACCAATATCTGAATGCGGACAGCATCTGGCCCTGGGGCACAGGATGTGGATGAACTGAGAGCACGATCTAGCTCCCTCAAAGTAAAGGTGGCATTGTAGTACTCACGATTCTGAGAAGATAAGGGTATCGCCCAAGCCACCTCTGCTGATTTCCCAGTGGGAAGAGCTCAAAATATTCGCAAAATGGCAGCCCAAGGAGCTGGAGAGAGCAAATAGGGTCCACAATGACACTGTCTGCTACTGTCTAGCCACAAATTGGCGAATGGATCTTGGTCCCAGAGAGCAGTCGGAGGCTGGCCCACACGACAGAGGAAGGGGTGGAACTGTTAAAAGAACTAGTGAATGAAATCCAGCTAGCTTTTTTGCTATCCCAAAGAATGTGGCGACACTTTGCAATCATCTGTTTGTAATGAATGCAGTTTGCCATTGTATGATGACAGTTCAAAACACGGAGAGCAAATCTCCACACGCGAATGGCGTCGCGGCATGCCTCAGTCTACCAAGGGGCTGGGAGGAATGGAACTTTCTGTAGTAGTAAGGATAACATCTATGAGATATTCTAGCTGGTCATCACAACTGGGGAAATCTTGTTCTCAGAGGTTGCCAGGGAGGAGTAAAGCTGCCAGTCAGGCTCAAAAAGCCACAATTTGTGTTTGCATGCAGGTGGAGTAGGAGTAAGAAAATGGATAGCACATGGGAAATGGTCACTGGAATATGTGTCAGAAAGAATAGACCACTCAAGATGATGGGCAGTAGAGAAGGATATGTCTAAATGGGAATAGGAGTGCGAGGAGTCTGAAAGGAACGTGGGTGCCCCAGTGTTAAGGCAGAGGAGGTTAAGATAATTAAGGTGGTCAGCCAACAGCGCACCTCTTGGGCAGATTCTGGGGAACCCCCAAGGGGATGATGAGCAGTCACCAAGTAGCAAAAATGGAGGAGATAGCTGCCCAATAAGCTGAAGAAAGTCTGCCCTGGTGACATCGAATGACGGATGGACATAAATGGTACAGAGGGAAAAAGTCAGGTGGGGAAGGAAAAGGCGAACTGCAACAGCTTGAAGATTGGTAGTCAGGGAAATGGGCTGACTATGAACTCCATCCCATATAAGCAGCATGACGCCCTCTTAATATGGAATGCTGAAGCTCAAAGTGGTTGTGGGGACAATTTTGTTTCCTGACAGAAGATTATAAGAGGACACTGCAATGCTCAAAACAGCTGTAAATCCTCTTTATGGGACTGTGGGGTGCGAACATTCCACTGGAGGAGAGTAATGATGAGGAAGAAATGAAGGGGGTGTCACATTGGCAGCTGCCGAGTAACAGCCTGCAAAGACTTGCTGCTACAGGGCACAGAAGCAGGAGGATCCTGCTCCATTATGCCCACAGAAGCACTGGCTTGCTTGTGCTGTCAGGCTGTGGAGTCCAACAAAGAAAAATGGTTGATGGTGCGCACCAGCGACACGGTCGGCCGGGCTAAGGAATCATGTGACAACACCGTCAAAGAGGATCTTCGAGTTGGCAAATGAGAAGACCGTTTGCCTTTGTTGGATTTCTTCAAGCCTTTCTGGTTAGTAGAGGAAGACTCAGGTGTTGTTTGGCTGGAGGAACGTAGGAAGTCTTCGTGGGAGTACTCTTTCTGTTCTTTCCAGCGTACTGGTTGTGTAGCTGGTGGCTTTGCCCCTTGAGGCGAGAGTTTGATGGCTTTTTGCACAGCTGGACGGGAGGATGTCAATGCTACCTTAACACTGGGCGATTTCACAACCTCAGAGCTGAAACTGTGGTCACATGTCTGTGTAGCCATGTCCTTCATGGAACCAGAGGTAACAAGAACAGAACTAGAAGTGCCAGACAGGATGACGCAGGGTTTGCGACAAGCCAATAACTTGCGAGCGACTGGGTAATGCACTTTTTCCTTTACCCGGATCTCCTGGACAGCGCGATCATCAAGATACATGGAACAATCCCGAGAGGAGGTGGCATGGCTGTCATTGCAGTTGATACAGCAGGGAGAAGGAGACGGACAATCACCCTCATGTGCATCCCTACCGCAGGTTACACATTTGGCTGGGTGTCGTCAAGATGTTCTACTGTGGTTGAAATGATAACACTGGTAGCAATGTATCGGGTTCGGAATGTATTGTTGGACTATGATAATTTCATAGCCTGCTTTCATCTTGGACGGAAGCACCACTCTATCAGAGGTGAGAAAAAGAGTGCGGGTGGGCACTAAGGAAGAATGTACCTTTTTCATCACCTGATGAGTGGCAATGACACCCTGATCACAGAGGTAAGATTGGATTTCGACCTCGGTCAGACCATCGAGCAGCCTAGGGTAAATAACACCACAGGAAGAATTCAGAGTTCTATGGGCCTCAACACGAACAGGATAGCCGTTTAGAAGTGAGGCAGCAAGCAGTTGTTGTGTTTGAGAATCAGAAGTAGTTTCCAAACGCAAACTGCCATTCCATAACGAGAGCAGGATTTCACAAGGCTGGCAATGGCATCAACAGCTTTCTGAATAATAAATGGATCTCCCGTTGTGAAGGACTGACCGTCTTCAGTACATAAAACCATGAGGAACCATCGTGCAGCTCAAAGGGTCTTTGAATTGTTAGCCTTATTCTGTTTGCATTTCGTATACATTTATTGTGAAGATGATTGGCTCATTGCAAGAAAATCCCCATGATTGTCTGCGTTTCCGATGGTGCACTTCTTCCAAGAGGGGGCCCCCATCACAAGGGGGCTGCGCCTGCCTTAGGTGATTCTTCGCAACTCAGGTCACACCTCCCAAACACCTGACCGAGGGACCAATCAGCAATTTTGGAAGGTAGCAGCTCAGGTAATCACCCCTTCCTGGGCCTGGCCTATACCAGGGGGTACCTGTCGACCCGGGGCTGGGAATTACATGTTACCCAGTCACCTGGTATGCATCAGACAAGTGGGCCGGATGTCAGGAGTGCACAGGGGGGAATAAGAAAAAGAGGAACCTAAAACACCGAAGCAGAGGAATGAGAGCAGAAGGAAAACTAAGAAAGGAAAAAGCAACGAAAAACAGTGGTGAGAACTGTCTTACATCAGCAACAGACAATGTGGAACATTCCCAATAACACCCCCGCCATGTTCCCCAAGGTAGGGGAAAAAGAGTAGCAAGAGGATAGACATACAGCACAGAAGGGAAAAGATGCTGCAAAGGCTGGGGCCCCGTGGTAGCCAAGCACGAACCTGTCAATGAGTGGCGTGCCCCTTGGGGGAGTCCTTCGTTTGTACCTGCAATGAGAAGCCCAAGGTACAGTCCAGCTTGGCCAATGACTAACTGACAATTTAGGTACCAACAATGTGCTTAATTCATGCTGCCAGCACGGCTTTCTTACCTTGTCCCGCCCAAAAAGAGTTGCTTGTATATTTGTAATATGGAAGTAGTGTTTATTTTTGAAGAGAGCTTGACTTACATCACATACTATTGATATTCTTCTTTGTGAGTCAAGCTTAGTTGGTTCCAATGCACTCTACTCAAACAAACACACACAACTCAAACAAGGGGTTCTTATTTACAAATATTTCTTTCCCACAAGAGACGAAACCTTGTCGGTTCTGCTGTTGCAGCGGCAGAGGAGAATGATGTTTCATAGGGTGAATTAGAAAATCCATTTCTTCCCGTGTGCAAATACACTTTTCCCATGTCAAGTGACAGTATACTTCCCCTCAGAACTGTAAAACTTATCAATTATTTGAATGGTAAAGGTTTTATATAGCAGCATGGAATGCCCCAGCACTTGGTGGCAGGGGGAGGAGGGGGAACGTTTTCAGAAATATCATTGGTGTGCAGCAACATGTACGCTGCATGTTTTCGTGTTACGAAAGTAAAAATTCAAATTCCACCACTAGACACAGCATGTTAATTGATATTGTGATGCATGTTTGCAAGCCAATCATCGTTCCCATCATGTCATCTCAACAGCCAATGACAGCAGAAATTCGTAGCATAGGACAAGTGATGTAGCGAGCCAATAGCAACATCACTGTTAAGTGGTGCAAACACACCAACAGGAAAAGTCAATGGTTTAAATTAATATACACAGTGTAGCGACCAGAAAAGCTAACCCTTCACACATATTGGTCTTTTTCTGCATGCGTGACCCTTTTTTTGGGTTTATGGAATGAAAACTGAATCTAATCTGATTAACATTCATCACACAAATGTGCCAGTAAAATTTTAAATAATGACAAAGGTCTGGTCTTCTGGGCTCGAAATTCTTTGAAGTGGCTAGTCCTCAAAGTAATTTAAGAAATTAATTGCACATTCTCACACTTAACATAATTCATCTTGCGCAAAAGTAAATTTACTTTGAAAGTAACGCTTTTCAAACAACCATTCACAATATTTTCCCATGATCTGCTAGAAAAATGTTCACGTCAGCAGTAGCCAGATGACAGACGTTACTGTGCGTACTCAGCTATGATGAGGTAGGAAGCCCATATGTTCATATATATACAGCATTAAGACATCTTACATTACGTTATAAAAGAAACAGGACATCAGAAGATACTCCAAGTGCATTGGAATTTCATAAACTGTACTAAAATGCATAATTCGTATGTCCAGATTCACAATGAAGTAGGTGCCAACCTGATATTAAGCTACTCAGTGTGGTTTTCGGAATGCAGATTTTCTTGGAGTACCAGTACTGTACTATCCCACGTTTGGTTCTTTATTATGACAAAACGCCACACATGCCCGAAGATGAAAGCAATCAGTTGCAACTTGCCAATAGTGTGGAATGAAACAGTTCTTTTCAAATACATTGACTGTCTTTGCGGAAAATATTAATGAAAGTGAAAGCAAAATTTCTGTAGCAAACCAATAAAAGTAACTTTATTATTTTGCAAGGTGAGTAATGCAATTGCCAAAAATGGGGAAATAAAATCGGAAAACTGAAGCTAATAATATATTTTAGCCTTCTGTAATTATGTATTCACTTGATAGCTCCCAGATACAGAAATCCATTTTGTTTTCATTTGACGTTAAAGCTGTAAATGAAGAGGAAACAGCAAATCACTAAACATAAACACAGGTCACGGAGAGACTATCCGCTCTCTACAGCTACTTGGACTGCTCTGCACACGTGTGAATCTGGCAGCTTGGGCATACCAGAAAAATGTTTCCAGGTAGCATCTGGTTGCTTGTTGCTACTGCTGATACAGCTAACAGCCACATTTCAAGTAGCCAGAAGTGGGAGAAGTTACTGCTCATATGTGATTCAACTCCGCATGCACGAGCCCACTGGCAGCTGCTCAAATGGACCTAACATGAACAATAGTGATGTCACAATCATAGAAAGCAGTTTTTCGATATGAAGTATTGTATAGTCTTTCTCTTAAAGCCTTTAACACGTTTTGCTGTTGGCAGATGCTGGTGTGTGCACTGTGCTTTGTTGTTGTTGTTGTTGTTGTTGTTGTTTTAAGTGGCACATTTTGTTTCCATCTTAAGTTTTCTTTTGGTTCTCTTTCTCATCTGTTTTAGTGGTGAAGTATTATTTGCGGAATACAGTAAAACTATTTGACATGTAAGAACAGATAAACATGTCAAATATACAAAAATTTAACTGAAAACTAAAACAATGAAAAATTCCTGCATTTTTCCCGGTTTTCTCCCAGACAAAGAAATTCCAAGTCTTCCCGGATTTTTCAGGGCATATATACCCTGTTCACTCTGAATAGCAGAAATGGTCAGAATCACGGAGAATGGGAACCTGTCATCAAAAAATGAAATTCCATTCTGCAAGGAAAGAAAGATACTGGTGGAAGAAGAACTGCCACAGATATGGATAATCTTCAGGAAATTGCTTGTCACACTGGAAACTTAAGATGGCAAGAGTATTCCATACAACAAAAGGGGGCACATGTCTTAAATAACGAATCTGGTTCCACAGGATGCTGCCACTCCGTTGACTTAAGTCTAAAATGAACAATATCTGAAATCTTTGGATTTTGAAAACAAGACAGTTTAACAATGGGACACGTTCTGGTTGAGAGATCCAATATACAGGGTGATGCAGAGAAATGGGAACATTTGAAGCTGTTGATGGCAGCCCTGCAGATGTTCAGCAAGTGGGCAGTAAATGCCACACCACTGAGTAGTAACGGACATTCCACGCACTGAAGTAATGGAGCAGTGTAACGCGTGCAATTGCTATATGTGGATATTACTGATGTGGTGACTGTGTTGGCAGTTGCACAGTAATTTGTTACCACTATCAGGACCAGTGCCACTCAAAATGTGGGTTCATAACTTTGAAGAGAGAGTTTCAGCTTGTGGAGAGAAAGGGAGGAGGGTGATGACATTTGCATATACTCGAGAAAATAATGATGCTGTGCAAGCTGCATTGGTGAGGAGTCCTTGTCATCTGGTGCAAAAAATTGTGTCATTTGGGCTCTGATATGAGAGCATGCAAAGAATGCTCCATAGCCTTCAATTTCATCATTACTGCTCAAGACTAAGACTGACGACAACATCACCAGCATTCCATCAAAAAAATTGCAGCATTCTGTGCAAAAGGTTCAGACAGTGACATGTGCAGTGCTTAAATTATATAAATTTTAAAAACTGATGCCTAATGAAACTTCCACTGTTGGGAGAGAGGGGGAAACAGGAAGAGGAAGAAGACACTAAGAGGTTCGTTTTGTGGATGTGTGGTTGCCTAGCATTCTGTTGTGCTGTTTCAATTATAGAATTTCTATTATCTTAATTGTAACGTATGGTGTATTCAGTTGCCAAGAAGATCTAGAAGATAAATTCCTGATGTATCATGTAACACCAGAGGATGAGTACTCCTGCTTATATTGGTCAGTATAACAACAGTTAAAAACCATGTCCCCAGGTCACCTCATTACCCAATAAGAGAACAACTCCCATTCTGTTGAGGGAGTGATTTCATTCATACTAAGTTCCACTAGGTACTGTTTTGTTAGGATTAAAAATGGCATTGTTCATGGTTTGTCCCATGGGAATCAATCCATCGACAAGGGGTTGTGTAACGGGAAGCATACCACATGCTTAATGCACTACCAATGTCACAGCAAATAGCAACTCACAAAATTGAAGCAATCGCACTGGGTCTACTTCCTACGGCTTACGGCCTGTAAAGTTTCAGATATTTACTAACTTGACACACTTGGGTTTCCAGTTTTTTAGTGCAGTAAAAATGACAATGTTTTGACAACAGTGAGGCCTTGCTAAGGACTTGCCTGCACATGAGCAAATCACTACTGCTATTGCAGGGTGCCTACACAAAAACAGTAAGCTTCTTGGACAGAAAGGCACTTGTCAACTGCCTTCTATAAAAAGTTCGGTCACACTGGACAGCCAACCGATTTGAAAGACAGCGAGAAACAAACCAGGTTGTGAGCCATGGGGACTGAGACAGCGTGTGATGGGATGTATGCAATCATTTGCTGGTTAGTTAGCAGTATGTTACATCAAACTGTCACTATTCAGTTGCTGTTGCTATATTAGAATACATTCACAGAACATTTATTTATTATCAGTGTGTGTAAAGTATAGTTAATATTTTGGGGTGGGTCTTACTCCTTCAACAACCTATTCCTATCATCCATAAAAAATCAATCCTACTGTTGGTTTGACCAAAGTAGTACATAGTCCTACTGGAAATAATATGCCACTGCTGCGGAAGCAAAGGGAACTTCACAGCAAACATAAACATAGCCAAAGTCTTGCGGACAAACAAAAATTACGCGAAGCGAAATGTAGTGTGAGGAGGGCTGTGCGAGAGGCGTTCAATGAATTTGAAAGTAAAGTTCTACATACTGACTTGGCAGAAAATCCTAAGAAATTTTGGTCTTATGTGAAAGCGGTAGGTGGATCAAAACAAAATGTCCAGATACTCTGTGACCAAAATGGTACTGAAACAGAGGATGACAAACTAAAGGCCGAAATACTACATGCCTTTTTCCAGAGCTGTTTCACAGAGGAAGACAGCACTGTATTCCCCTCTCTAGATTGTTGCACAAATGACAAAATGGTAGATATCGAAATAGATGAGAGAGGGATAGAGAAACAATTAAAATTGCTCCAAAGAGGAAAGGCCGCTGGACCTGATGGGATACCACTTCGATTTTACACAGAGTACACGAAGGAACTTCCCCCCTTCTTGCAGCGGTGTACCGTAGGTCTCTAGAAGAGCGTAGTGTTCCAAAGGATTGGAAAAGGGAACATGTCATCCCCGTTTTTAAGAAGGGACGTCGAACAGACGTGCAGAACTATAGACCTATATCTCTAACATCGATCAGTTGTAGAATTTTGGAACACTTTTATGGAGACTAGAAATCTACGCTGTAGGAATCAGAATGGGTTTCGAAAAAGACAATTGTGTGAAACCCAGCTCGCGCTATTCATCCAGATACTCAAAGGGCCATAGATATGGGTTCCCAGGTAGGTGCCGTATTTCTTGACTTCCGCAAAGCGTTCGATACAGTTCCCCACAGTCGTTTAATGAACAAAGTAACAGCATATGGACTATCAGACCAATTGTGTGATTGGATTCAAGAGTTCCTAGACAACAGAACGCAGTGTGTCATTCTCAATGGAGAGAAGTCTTCCAAAGTAAGAGCGATTTCAGGTGTGCCACAGGGGAGTGTCGTAGGACCGTTGCTATTCACAGTATACATAAATGACCTTGTGGATAACATCAGAAGTTCACTGAGGCTTTTTGCGGATGATGCTGTAGTATATCGAGAGGTTGTAACAATGGAAAATTGTACTGAAATGCAGGAGGATCTGCAATGAATTGACGCAGGGTGCAAGGAATGGCAGTTGAATCTCAATATAGACAAGTGTAATGTGCTGCGAATACATAGAAAGAAAGATCCTTTATTATTTAGCTACAATATTGCAGGTCAGCAACTGGAAGCAGCTAATTCCATAAATTATCTGGGAGTACTCATTAGGAGTGATTTAAAATGGAATGATCATATAAAGTTGATTGTCGGTAAAGCAGATGCCAGACTGAGATTCATTGAAAAAATCCCAAGGAAATGCAATCCGAAAACAAAGGAAGTAGGTTACAGTACACTTGTTCGCCGACTGCTTGCATATTGCTCACCAGTGTGGGATCCGTACCAGATAGGGTTGATAGAAGAGACAGAGGAGATCCAACGGAGAGCAGCGCGCATCGTTACAGGATCATTTAGTAATCGCGAAAGCGTTACGGAGATGATAGATCTAACTCCAGTGGAAGACTTTGCAGGAGAGACGCTCAGTAGCTCGGTACGGGCTTTTGTTGAAGTTTCGAGAACATACCTTCACCGAGGAGTCAAGCAGTATATTGCTCCCTCCTACTTATATCTCGCGAAGAGACCATGAGGATAAAATCAGAGAGATTAGAGCTCAAACAGCGGCATACCGACAACCTTTCTTTCCACGAACAATACGAGACTGGAATAGAAAGGAGAACCGATAGAGGTACTCAAAGTACCCTCCGCCACACACCGTCAGGTGGCTTGCGGAGTATGGATGTAGATGTAGATGTTGAATTGACTTATGCATATATAGTTATAGGGCATTCACCAGTTAACCTGGAATCCGAGCCATGGTGCAACTCAGCATTTTTCACATTAACTCACCTTGCCAGAGGCGACAGAAGTGGAAAGTACCATACTAAAATCCTGCAAGTGACTAATGATTGAATCCATGATTTTCGTATTTGCAGCCTGGAACTTTACCACCAAGCCACGACTATCATTAAGAGTTAGTGCCTGATTAGGTTTTCAGTTTTGACCCTATGCTCCAAATGATCGCTCTTTCTATTGCACCTAATCTTTTCCTTTCTTCTATTTTACCTCTTGCAATGTGATTATTAAACGATAGTTTCAAACCTTCTAATATTCTTTTCCTTTTGATTTTACTTTTCAATATATTTCATTAGCACTTACTGTAGTAGTATCATAGCTTTTCTGTATTTCTTTACTTAAGAGAAATCAGTCTTGTAACATCAATTAGAATCAAAATTCTCTAGTGGAACATATTCAAGTTCTTAAAAATATATAATTTATTTACATAAAAGGTTTAACTGTTCTTAGACACACACACACACACACACACACACACACACACACACACACACACACACACACACAGAGAGAGAGAGAGAGAGAGAGAGAGAGAGAGAGAGAGAATACAAACTCCACATAAAAAGAAAACTAAAAACAATGAAAAATTATTGACTTATTCACAAAGTAAAGAAAAAACCTTTGGTACGTAACAAAATTACATCTCTGGACACTTAATTCTCGAACTATAATACCTCCACTCAGAACAATCATAATGTTTAGTCTGTTGGCAAACTCTTGAGTGAGCAGTGCTGTTGGTGGGAAAGTGGCCCCTCCTGGAAGAACCCTCCAATTGCCCTACAGGCACACTACTAACTGGTTGTTCATTTCCTGTCTACCAGTGTAATGCAGCCTGCTGTGATTTATGTCAATTCAGTTCCTGTGATTTTAGTTACCAGTGTCAGTCAGTTCAATTTGTATGTTTAATGACATACTTATTTATTCTGAAGTGATAGATAGGTGTAGTAAATCACAAGAAAATATATACAATATGGAGACAAGGTATTTGTAAACTAAGGAGCATTTGGACACAAAAACAAATTCTGGGAGGAAACCCATCATTATAGATGGCTTTACAAAATCGGTACTTCGAGAAACAATGACAAATCAAAAAACATTGCACGCATATCACAAATCACTTATTGCTATAAAATACAAAAAATGCATTTTCCTGAACAGAAAGATCTTGTGAGCATGAGTCTGCATGGAATGGGATTTATCTGGAAGAGTTCTGTAAGTGGTAATTGAGTGGTCATGCAAATAATCGATAGAAGTAAGGAAATTAAAAAAGCAAGGTGGAAAGTTATTTTATATCAATAAAACTTGGGGTGACCCTTTCATCTTGTGGCAAGAACTCATGGGGCACCATACTGTTCAAATCTAAGAACATAGTGAGGATAATCTTCGTGTTTAACTGCACTTATCATTTTTTCTTTTTTTTTTTTTTTTTTTTTTTTTCAATCTTGAAGAGCCAGAATGCTACTGCTGGGACGACTGAGTCTTAATTGCATCACCTGTTACCACCCATTTCAGTAGTTCTGCATTGTTGTTGACTTCATCTAGCACCTCCTAGGCAACTGGCATGCACTACTGTTTTTGTTCAAAGTTCAACAATTTTGGAAACAGTGCACCCGAATCATCAGAAACAATTTCATGAAATGAGCCAGTTGACACGCCATCACCATCAGCAACTACTCTGATTGTGATTCGTAGTCATTTCTTTCACTTTTTCCATGCTTTCATCATTTAATGATGTGCAGCAGCACCCAGCATGCTAGACGTCTTCAAAGTCTTCACAGCCTTCTTCTAAACACTTACACCGCTCGGAAACTCTTGTTTTACTTTACCCCTAGTATATGCACCAAAAGTAATATCTAGCATTTCTAAGACTTTGATGCACTTTATTCCATTCTTATAGCAAAATTTAATACAACTTACTCATTTTGAAGCAACACACATAACACCTGTTACTACCAAAACACATGCAACCTCTTTGATAGCTGACGATAGATTAAATAACTGATATGCCTAACTCCGTACAGACAGTTTTCAGAAATGTTTACTAACACAATGACAAAAAAAAGCTATACAACCCAAAATTACCATTTCCCCATTACTTTTTGAACAAACCTCGAATAGTAAGAATTATTGTTTCACTGAAACATGACAAGGAAAGTTGTCTTTTAGTGGAAACACATCAAACGATTAAGCTTTTAATTCTACAAGTTAATTGCATTATATTGTCATAGACTTTTGAATCCTAACATACGAGGTCCAGTCCTATTTAAATGTAATTTAGTCTATAATGCCGTTTTTCAGAAGAAGGCAATCTTCTTCTTTATTTCGTATAGTGTTAACTCATTTACCTAAAAATAAACACTGCCCAGACATATGTGTGCCCTGTGAGGGCACTGATTTAAAGCGTGTGTTGCATAAGGGCTGGCGGAACAATGTTAAACAGCCGTAGGCGCACCCTGAATGTAGCTGGCCAGTCAGAGTGGGGACTTGACTGCTTGCTCAGGAATTTACCGACAGACTATAGTAAGCATCTGAATACCCTTCAATTGCAATAATAATAATAATAATAATAATAACAGTAATAAACACGATACAACAAAAACTAACAATTATTATTTTACCAGTAATTCAATACTGGAAGGTAATGAGTACCATAAAAACAATGGAAGGAGTTAAGGTAACCATTTAAAACATAGTTGAGGTATGTGCTCATCTACAGCTCAGTATCTCAACTACACTGTTATAACCCTATAAAGTGAAGACGATTAATTTTGAACAGTGTATGCCTCCACAGCCAGCCTAAAGAGACCGCCTCACGTCAACACAGACAGCAAGCAAAGCAGCTGTATGCAAGCCAGTGTGCTGGGCCCATCAGCCATTCTACTGTTTAACAGGACTTATGGATTACTTCACTGTGATACTGTATCTACTGTTCATACTGTTTACTACATCACTCAGTGTATAATTAATAAAAGTTAGTTGGTGGGAATTCTGGTTTGTGTGTGTGTGTGTGTGTGTGTGTGTGTGTGTTTCATTATGTGGCTACATCTACTCCTTCCACTATTTTGTTCTGTACCAGTAAACAACTTTGTCACAAACTTACCATCTGGAAGGTCCTGCTTATTTGCAAATATTAGTATGATTGCATCTCTCATTTCCCTGTCATTTATTATCCTATGAAGCTCTTGTCTTGCTTCATCAATTCTGTCTCTATCAGCACAATCAACAACGAATATAAGACCTTGCGTGCCCGTGTAGTAGTGTCTCCATAATGGACGTATTTTATCTTGTCCTCCAACATCCTGAAATTCAAACTGTAGTTGCATGAAATGTTCCCAATATTGGCTGCAATAAATATTAAATCTGAATACTGCTTGTACTATCTACAGCCTATCAAATTGGCAAGAATCGAATTGCTACATCTACAGTAACTTTGATAAAAATCTTAATTAAAGTTCTAATAATGATGCCAATATGTGAAAAATGATTGGTAAACCAGAACTGGAATATGCTCGTCATCTGCTTGACTGCTAACAGTGTTAAAAAAAATTGGAAACCAATTCACACCTTCCAAACTAAAATGACTCACTACTGGATGGAATAAACACATGACACAAGGCAAGTACAAATAGATGATGCAGCAATGAGCTACACCACTAACACAAAATCATAAGGGATTATTTAAACGTGACAACACACATAATGCAAATTCTTCAGAAAACCTATTTATGACTTAACCAGAAAGTTATGTGATGGTAACTCCCAGTTAATCAATAAAGTCACATTATTTGTACTACCAATCATCTTACTCTGAAGAATATATCAACAACCTCCATTTCCTCTGGCCTCAAGGACTTATAAAAGCTGGAGCACTGTTTTTCTTATAAATATCATTAACCTTGCACATATTTTAAGTATATGTAGTAGACCACCAATGAAGCTTAACAAAATATGATGCATAATTAAATGTTATAGTAAGAAATGTGGGGTGCCTGATCATTATATACCAAGAACACTGTTATAGGAAACAGCAATACAACAACCAACTGAACACTGTACTTTTTATGTACGAAAGGAGAATCTACATGCACATAGTGTCTATCATCAGACCATGATTTGATGCAACCACATTCATTAAACTAGAACTTTTATCTCTGCAAGTTTGAAAGGAGTGAAGCATAATAAATTATGCCACTGACAATTAACAACTTTGTAAGTTATAACTCTGAATCGATATTGGTTTGGTTGGTTGGCCGATTTTGGGGAGGAGACCAAACAGCGAGGTCATCGATCCCATTGTATTAGCGAAGGATGAGGAAGGAAGTTGTCTGTGCCCTTTCAAAGAAACCATCCCGACATTTTTCTGAAGCGATTTAGCGAAATCACAGACAACCTAATCAGGAAGGCAGTATGAGGATTTAAAGCATCATCCTCCCAAATGCAACCACTGCGCCACCCCGCTTGGTCAGTATTGGAGTTCGTTTAAATATTTTCTACAGGAGCCATACAAACAGCAGATATGACCGATAGAGTACACTTCGTATGTGGAAATGAAGCGAAAGACAGGCAGTAGAGTAGAATGGCATACTGCTGGAATCCAACCTCAGGTGTGAACCTTAAAGTTTTCCTCTACTACATTAATCCCACATTAGGTTTGAGTATGATTCGAGCCTGGTCTCTTCCACAAAAATGTTCAGTCCTGTTCGTCAGTTGATGGTAATTACTTAGTGATTTACTAGATTTCTGGTGATAATTAAGGTGTTGTTTTAAATATTAAAATTTCCCTACGTTCTCCTTGATCACATGAAAAGAGATAACGTCCACCTCGTGCTCTGTCTTCTTCATATATTTTATCTTTTAGTCCGGACCAATAACTAATAGGAGTAAAGACAAAGGCCAACTACATCTTTTGTTTCAAATCATTCTCATCTGCCATTACGTATCTATGACAACAAATTTCATTTCTTGGCCAAGAACTTTTGTGGATTCACGTTGTTCATGTATGACCAGTTCATCTTCCTCTGGAGACTAGTATATACATTTTTTAAAATCTAAGAATACTAACGTTCCAATTTTCCCACGTGACAAATACTCTATCGGCAATGTCATAGCAAATGAGGGCTGTATTGCTACGGAGTACCTTAAAAGCAGAGAGAGAGAGAGAGAGAGAGAGAGAGAGAGAGAGAGAGAGAGAGAGAGAGAGGGGGGGGGGGGGGGGGGGCGGGGCGGATGTGTGCACAATTTCTATCCTAATCCATCTCAGTACCTTTAAGAAATGTGAGAATGTGATACTCTTTTAATACTTATACTTTTGTCTGGTTACGTTCTTGAGGAAAGGACTAAATATCCCTTGTCCAGTCATTTAGGACCAAATGAATATTTGTGGAACCATACTACTTTACAATCCACCAACCCATTCAGCCATAATAAATTGGCATTTTTGTTTTAAAAACAATTAAATTTTTTTAGCTCTACAGTTGTTTCTCTTTACTTCCAGCAGAGTTGTGAGCATAAAGATCAGTTTTAATCACAGATATTGAAGGCACTTACATGTTAAGTCAACCACAAGAAAATTCCACCAGTCAAGGTCTAAGTATTATATGGGAGAGACAAAGAGCGTCTAAGAGAAGAAGAAATGGCACTTAATTGTTTTGTTTCATTTGGAAGACTTATTTGATCCAGCTCTCAATACTCTTATATACTGAGCTGGTCTCTTGCTGTGAGAGGAATTGTTTTTCAAGTATTGGAGAGAAGTTACAGCAAAAATTCCCTTAAAAGAAATACAATGCCTGTACATAATTACTAAGTACAATGATGTTATTACCAACCCCAGTGCAAGAAGTCAGTATTGTACAAAAACTAAAAAATAAAAAGTCCATAAGAAGTATGCAAGCCCCCTTAACCCCTTAGCTTACAATGTCGTGTGAGAGACTTAGTGTGCCGACCCCGCAAAACATCAACTAGACGTATCAGAGACTTGGTACGTTTACCACGCCGAACAAGCGCATGTCGTGTGAGAGACGTCGTCGGTCAGACGCGCCAAACGTAACCAGAACGTCTCTCACAAATTGCGGAGCTGATCGAGTACACGCGGCATACACGAAGTGTTCTTCGCCGCATTTGGACCTGCCGACATTACAAAAATATTCACAATGTTCCTGGTGCGTAGCAAACGTGTTCACGAGGAGAGGGAGACATGTGGTGGCATAGCTAACAATGATTTTGCAGGATATTTTGACAGCGGCAGTGACAGTGGTAGCGACATTTTACCTGCTGTACGAAAACGATGTAAGCGGCTAGTGATTGAAGATTATACTGACGAAGAAGAGCAAACCTACTAGCAACAATCAGAGTCGTGGATGTGGCAAAAGGAATACAATGAACCAACAATCTGGACGTATACAGAAATTCCCGGAATAAAGGAAGCAGCTTTACAGCACATGAGTACCAGCGTAAGAGAATTAGGCGTTTTCTATGTAATATTTAATAGTAAATTTTGGGACAACATCTTAACTGAGACGAATAGATTTGCACAAGATGTACTCAACAATGAACAGAAGAGACGAAAAATAGACCAAAAGTGGTCTCCTATCGGCTGTAATGAAATAAAAATATACATTGTGCTATGTATAATCATGGCTGAAGTAAGGAAACCGTCGATTCAGATGTATTGGTCTAGGAGGGCCGTTGCAGAAAGGCCAATATTTAGGAAGAAGATGCCATTCAGGAGATTTCTGCACATAAGTAGACTTTTGCATCTAGCGAATAACAGTTCAGCCAACAACACAAATAAGCTGTACAAACTAAGGCCAGTCATAGATATGTTCAATTAAACATTTAAGGAAGCGTACACAATGCAAGAGAATATTGCCATTGATGAATCATTAATGAAATTTAAGGGGCACTTATCCTACAAACAATTTAACCCATCAAAAAGAGCGAGGTTTGGTATTAAAACTTATTGACCGTGAGAGTCAAGTTCAGGATACTGCTATGATTTTAAGATATACACGGGTAGTGACAAATGTGATGCTAGTGGTAGTGTCTCTGTAAGTGTAGTTCTAGAAGTATCACAGTCGGTACTACACAAAGGGCATACTGTAAATTTATAAATACCGGTTTTCTTCACCGAAACTTTTCAAAACCCTCCTCACCAATAAAACTAATGTGACTGGAACAGTGCACTCAAACAGAAAAAATATGCCTACAGACTTCCTGAAGGCAAAATTAAAGAAGGGAGAATATGCAGTGAGGAGTTGTAATGGAATATTGGTACTAAAATGGAAAGATAAAAGAGACATTTACATTCTTTCCACAAAACATTCAACAGCAGAAATGACTGCCACAGACACACCTATCCACAATGCGTTGTGGAAACCGAAATGTGTCGTCGAATACAATAGAGGCACGATTGGAATTGATCGCCAAAATCAGATGCTCGCATGATTCCCTGTGATGAGAAAATGTGTGAAATGATACCGCAAGATATTCTTTTATCTATTTGATGTTGCTTTGTTTAACACGTACATTTTGTATTACAAAATACACTGCAGCAAAAGACAGAGCTATGGAGAATATAGGATTCACATTGCAGAATCATTGTTGAAAACTACACCTTTACTGGAATATAATCGGAAGGGATGATTAGCATCCGGCGATATACCACAAAGACAGCACGCACAACATTGGGCACATTTTCCCAAACATATTGATCGAACACCATCAAAAGTAAATCCTGCGAGAGCTTGTGTAGTGTGCTGAAAGCACAAATGACGCAGCGAAACAACGTGGGAATGCAAAAAGTGCAGGGTTGCACTACATGTGCCAGATTGTTTTGAACGATATCATACAATCGGAGACTATTAAATTCGTGTACATGTCATTGCGAAGACATTGCGTTTGAAAATATGTTTGCCAATATACTAATGTAACAGGTGCCAGAATGTTTTGAACAAATTATTATACAGTTTTAGATCATTGCATTGCATTGCATTGTATTTCATCAATGTATGTTTGCTTATAAAGGGAAATAAAATGTTTGTGAATATATCGTTGCATTTGAGACAATGAATGTTTCATTTCCAATGGGCAACTAATCATAATTATTTATGATACCTGCAGAAATGTCACGTTACAGGTATCTCACACGTACTTACAAATCCTGAGGCCGTCTGCACAACTTCGGACGCCACCAGGCGTAGTGCACCACAGCCTTAGCATGTGTAAGTGCCAGGAATCGTAAGGCGCATCCGTATCTTGCAGCCACTTATGGCTCACACTAACGGAACTTAATTCGTAAGGCAAAGGGTTAACAAACATTCTAAATAAATCCTTCACATCAGGATATTTCCAGAGTATTTAAAACAGGCACGTCAGGATATTTCCAGAGTATTTAAAACAGGCAGGAGTTGTACCAGCCAACTTCCCTGTTGTCACCATTCTAAAAAAAAATAACAGAATCAATTATGAGAGAGAGAGAGAGAGAGAGATTACTGAATTACTTGAATAAGTACACTTTTTCAGTGAATTGAAGGTTTGGTCTCTGAAGTGGTAGGAATACGCAATCAGCCGTAGTAGAATTCTCAAAGGTGCTCTTCACAAAGGTAAGTGTGTCACAGACATGTTTTTAGATCTGTCTAAGGCAAGCTGTTCCAACAGTGCCTGGTTCGGAGCCCATGTGGTGGGAGAAAGCAAACTCAATGCATCATGGCCGCATTAAGTGTAACTGACGCAACAATCTATGTTCAGTGGCAGCTATGGTCAGTTGAGTTGGGGAAGTCCTGTGCCTCAACTGGAGGCTACATTTGTATTTATTGAGAGGGATGATATACAAGATGTGTCCAAAAAGTACGGTGACTTTATATTTTTATGCAAAAACATTTATTTATTCATCAATATTCAAGCTGGCTTCTTCAAAGTAATCCCCCTCAGATACAATACACTTGTACCAACGCTTCTCTCAACTCTCTAAGCACTTTTTGGTATAGCCTTGAGAACTTCCAGTGATGTAGTTTTTATTTCCTCAATCACCGAAAACCCTAGTCTTTTCATAGGTCTCTTCAGTTTTTGGAACAGGAAAAAGTCACAGGGGGCCAAATGCAGTGAATATAGTGGCTGAGGCACGATTGTCATTTTTGACCAAAAAATATCTCACAAGCAATGATGAATGAGCAGGTGCATTGTCGTGAGGTGACAGCCATGAATTGTTTTTCAACAATTCTTGACTTTTTTGCTTATTGCTTCTCGCAGACGGCACATAATGTCAAGGTCCTCATTGACTGTACAACCTTGAGGCAGAAATTCAATACGCCATGGTAACTGAAAGAAACTGATCAAAACTAACATTTTTGGTTTCGACGTCATAACCGTAAACCCGTGTTTCGTCACCAGTTATGACCCTTTTGAGCAAATCAGGATCATCATTGGCATCATTCAAGAGCTCCTAAGTGACATGCAACAGTTCTTCTGATCAAAATTGAGAAGTTTTGCAACAAATTTCGCTGACACACGTCTCATGCCCAAAACATCCGAAAAAATTCCATGGGACGAGCCAACGGATATGCCAACATACTCAGCAACGTCTCTTACGGTAATTCGACGACTTTTCAAAACAATTTTTTTCACAGCTTCGACACCATCATCTGTTGTTGATGTGCTGGGGCATCCAGAGCGAGGTTTGTCACTGGCATCTTCTCGGCCATCTTGGAAGAGTTTGTACGACTTGGAAGTTCTGGTCTTACGTTAAATCAGTAAGTGGATCGAAACAGCATTTCCAGACACTCTGGGATGATAATGGCATTGAAACAGAGGATGACACGTGTATAGCTGAAATACTAAACACCTTTTTCCAAAGCTGTTTCACAGAGGAAGACTGCACTGCAGTTCCTTCTCTAAATCCTCGCACGAACAAAAAAAAATGGTGGACATCGAAGTAAGTGTCCAAGGAATATAAAAGCAACTGAAACCACTCAACAGAGGAAAGTCCATGGGACCTAATGGGATACCAAAAGAAGTACGCGAAAGAACTTAGAACTTGTCCCCCTTCTAACAGCCACATACCGCAAGTCTCTAGAGGAATGGAAGGTTCCAAATGATTGGAAAAGAGCACAGGTAGTTCCAGTTTTCAAGAAGGGTCGTCATTTCTGGAAATCCAGAATCTACTCTGTATGAATCAACATGGATTCCAGAAACAGTAATCGTGTGAGACCCAACTCGCTTTATTTGTTCATGAGTCTGCCCCCGGTAGCTGAGTGGTCAGCACGACAGACTGTCAATCCTAAGGGCCCGGGTTCGATTCCCGGCTGGGTCGGAGATTTTCTCCACTCAGGGACTGGGTGTTGTGTTGTCCTAATCATCATCATTTCATCTCCATCGACGCGCAAGTCGCCGAAGTGGCGTCAAATCGAAATACTTGCACCAGGCGAGCGGTCTACCCGACGGCAGGCCCTCGTCACACGACATTTCATTTCATTTCATTTCGTTTGTTCATGAGACCCAGAAAATATTAGATACAGGCTCCCAGGTAGATGCCATTTTCCTTGGCTTCCAGAAGGCATTCGATACAGTTCCGCACTGTCGTTTGATAAACAAAGTAAGAGCCTACAGAATATCAGACCAGCTGTGTGGCTGGATTGAAGAGTTTTTAGCAAACAGAACATAGCATGTTGTTCTCAATGGAGAGACGTCTACAGACGTTAAAGTAACCTCTGGCGTGCCACAGGTGAGTGTTATGGGACCACTGCTTTTCACAATATATATAAATGCCCTAGTAGGTACTGTCGGAAGTTCCATGCAGCTTTTCGCGGATGATGATGTAGTATACAGAGAAGCTGCAGCATTAGAAAATTGCAGCGAAATGCAGGAAGATCTGCAGTGGACAGGCACTTGGTGCAGGGAATGGCAACTGACCCTGAACATTGACAAATGTAAAATATCGCGAATACATAGAAAGAAGGAGCCTTTATTGTATGATTATATGATAGCGGAACAAACACTGGTAGCAGTTACTTCTGTAAAATATCTGGGAGTATGCGTACAGAACGATTTGAATTGGAATGATCATATAAAATTAATTGTTGGTAAGGCAGGTGCCAGGTTGAGATTCATTGAAAGAGCCCTTAGAAAATGTAGTCCATCAACAAAGCGGGTGGCTTACAAAACACTCGTTCGACCTATACTTGTGTATTGCTCATCAGTGTGGGATCCATACCAGGTCGGGTTGACAGAGGAGATAGGGAAGATCCAAAAAAGAGCGGCGTGTTTCGTCACAGGGTTATTTGGTATGCGTGATAGCATTACGGAGATGTTTAGCAAACTCAAGTGGCAGACTCTGCAAGAGAGACACTCTGCATCGTGGTGTAGCTTGTTGTCCAGGTTTCGAGAGGGTGCGTTTCTGGATGAGGTTATCAAATATATTGCTTCTCCCTACTTATACCTCCCGAGGATATCACAAATGTAAAATTAGAGAGATTCGAGTGTGCACGGAGGCTTTCCAGCAGTCATTCTTCCCGTGAACCATATGCGACAAACAGGAAAGGGAGGTAATGACAGTGGCACGTAAAGTGCCCTCCGCCACACACCATTGGGTGGCTTGCAGAGTATAAGTGTAGATATAGGTGTAGATGAAGCAGTGTATGGGGACATACCTTACCACAACACAGTTCCTTGGCTTTGTCAGGGGAAAGTTCTTGATGTTTTCTTCCCCATTCGTGAAGAAATATCACTCTTTCTACAAATGAAAGAGGAAGAAATGTTTTGTGTGTGTGTGTGTGTGTGTGTGTGTGTGTGTGTGTGTGTGTGTGTAGGATTTAACATGGACATCAGACCTAGTATTCTTAGCTGTTATAATGATGCATCTGAATAATTTAAATCTGGCATTCCAGAGCAAAGAGCAGCTAATAGTTGACATGCACGACCAAATCAGGGCATTCTGAGAAAGTTTTGCTTGTTTGAGAGGCAGAGGGTGATGGAATTTTAACGTTCTTTAATCATCTGGCTTCTTTAAAATTAGCTGAAGGTATTAGTTTCGGCGATTATCAAGCAAAGATAAAGCGGCTCATCATATCTTTTCAAACAAGATTAAGCTCGCCATTTTTGAAATGGATATGAAATCATTCAGCTC
Source organism: Schistocerca serialis cubense (assembly GCF_023864345.2). Taxonomy (NCBI): domain Eukaryota; kingdom Metazoa; phylum Arthropoda; class Insecta; order Orthoptera; family Acrididae; genus Schistocerca; species Schistocerca serialis. The sequence continues at coordinate 62,221,680 of NC_064642.1, forward strand.
TCCTTTCTCGGATTCACCTGACCATTTGCCATTGTCACACTAGTTGGAAGTTATTGATTTCCAAAATTCAACTTTGCTGAAAGACAGATACAACAACTTGCTTAATTTGTTAAAGTGGTAGCATTCATTATGGCAAAAAACATTTTCCAAGTTATGTGAAAATGCCACACAGACTGAGTGCACTTTTGGATATATATATACTTGTGAGCAGCTTTTCTCAGCAATGAAAAGAGTAAAAACCAAGGAACGATCTTTTCTTCAGGACGTAACACAAGTCAACCTTCACATTAATGTTGCAAACACTGTGATGCCCGATATTTCAGTTCTTGATATTAAAAAGAAGTATAATTTCAAATGCCCCATAACCATAGGCAATTTCTCTTAAAACAGTTATTTCTTATTCATGTCCTTAACTTCCTATTACACAACATAGCATGTCACTGTGTAATAGATGCTAAGAGAATGAGGTTGGCAATCCTGTAAGATATTGCGGACAGATCAGAGTGCTTGCAGTGCCACCTGCCATGCTACATGCCCTGGCCCATACGATTGTTCACAGTGAGTGGCAGTGCTCCGCAGAGCAGGAAGCATTCCGCAGCTAAGAATGGAGCTCACGGGCTTTAACAGCTTGCTCTAAGGCTTTTGATATTGTTGACCATAAGATTCTACTACATAAACTAGAAGGATTAGTAACAAGAGTGGTAGATAATGATTGGTCCCAATGATACTTAGCAGGTAGGGATCAAAGAGTAGATATAGCACATACCTCAAGTAAGTCCAAACTTTTACTAAAACACTTATCAGAATCAAAATAAATTAATACAAGAGATCCTCAGGGTACCATTTTAGGACCAGTACTGTTCCTGAAATACAACAATGGCTTTCCTTGCAGTGTTAATCATGGGGAAACAATTCTCTTTGCTGATGATAGCAATATCATAATCACTGGAAAACAAGAGAATACCTTGCCAAGAAAGCGAACTAAACCTTCAAGGAAGTATACGATTGGGCAATAAGCAACAAAGTAACAATGAACACAAGGAAAACAAATGCCATGATTTCCAGCTTGAAGAGGGAAAATAACACTGTTAGACGTAGATGACACCTCTGTAGATTGTCTAACAAATGTAAAGCTCAGTGGAAGTTGCCTGAACATACACAGATATCCACGAACAGAATGTTATCACCATGTTATGCCCTTAGATTCCTGTCATCAGTGTATAACGACCAGTGTCACTTAATTACAAACCTTTCACATGCACACTTAATTCTTAACTATTACATGGCATTCTTTTTGGGGAACACATCTACAAAATATGAAAACAATTTTCAAACTGCAGAAAAGGTCCATAAGAATAACAATGAAAACTAGTAGTCTAGCTCATTGAAAAGATCTGTTTGAAACAGGTATACACGTCAATAATACTGTTTAATCTCTAAAACTAAAAAGAGTACTTTATTTTCTATTTGACATTTCACATTTTTGTAGTATATTTTGATTTACTGTGATAGTTTCACATAACAGTAATTCAAAATAAAAAGATGCAACTTTTACTTAAAAAAATTAATATTTATTACATAACATTTCCTTTTGTTAATAAATAGAGAGAGAGAGAGTGTGTGTGAGTGTGTGTGTGTGTGTGTGTGTGTGTGTGTGTGTGTAGAGCGGGGGAAGCACGTGGTGCATTTGGAGCTTAAAGGCTCACTGCTAGCGAGATTTCGACCAGCAACTTTACAATTACAATCCCACTGCGCTCTAGTGTCTCAAATTTTGGGATACTCTTCAATTTTATGTTTCTTTAACATGTCTTCATTCATTTTGTTACCTCATTTGGTGTAACCAGCTGTTAGTCTCCAGAGTTCCATTTCAAAGGCTATTAGTCTTTTTGCACATTTTTTCCTCTATTGTCCGGGCTTCACAGCAATAGCATAGCGCATGTCTTGCTAAGGACTTATAAAGGCATATCCTAGTGTGCTCCTAGATTAGAGAAGATTTTATTATAATATTAATAACTGCCATTATATTTGCACACCTGGTTATGTCTGTTTCTTGCAGAAAGTATAATTTATAATCTAAATATGTGAATTTGTTCACTCTCTAGAATTTTATTTTTCAAACAGAGCTTGCTTTGGACTGGATATTTTCTGCAGAAGGCCACTTCCCACCCCTTGCCGCCTCCTCTTCTTCCTCCTCTGCTGCTAATGTCCATGCTGTATTTCTTAGATAATATGTGAATTGTGTACAGAACATGGTAGGTCATCCTCTGAAGAGGCTACATGAGCTAAATCTGGAAAAAAGTAAAGCATCTAACTTTGTGTTTCTTTTGTTTCGAATGAAGCTGTGTGGCATTTATCTCCAATCTCGGATGATTTCATTCATATAAATAATAAACAGGAGTGCGAAATGCCACATCCCCCTCTTATTCCTACATATCTTCTGCCCAAACCTAATAATTTGTCCCCTTCCACAACACAGATTAAATTTGTTCTGTGAATTTTGTACATACTACTGATAAGTTGCTGGAGAACATGATCATCTGCCAGAAGCAGGCAAGTATATTAGTTCCTTTGTCAGTTCCTAATATGGTTACACCGTGTCACCTGATTCAGTTTTCTTAAATTCCCTTAGCATTGTTTACTTCTGTTGATGTTCATCTTATAATTTTTCAAGACAATTTTATTCCAATTTCCCTGATCTTCAAAGGCCTTAGGCCTTACCTGTCCTTGGCACAATTTTTAATATCATCAAACCTCAATGATTTTACCATTTTTACCTGAACTTTGATTGCTTATTCAAATATTCTCTTTGGTTTGTTTTGGTCTGTTTAGTGAACGTAAAGGGTTACTACTACTACTACTACTACTACTACTACTACAACTACATTCCTTACTTGAATATCAAACAAGTATACTAACCCAAACATTGAACTTAACATTTTTGTATGTCACTGTTTCCACGTTAAATCCTACAGTAGGAATTGTTGTGACTGACTGACCCAATTTAAGTTTGTATAGAATAGCTGATTTAAATGTTAAGGATATACAGAAAATAATGTTGCCAGTATAGTTATGTACAGTGGAATGAAATACAATTTACCTTAACACCTATTCCACATTCATAACGAACACCTACAGAATATTCATTCACACATGTCACAATGATCACAATATTTGTAATATCTTTGTTGGTGTATGCTTTCACAACTTATCTCACCATTTATGTAAAGGAATGTGTAGAAGATTCTGACAGTCCGTATCACCTCTTCACCCTTTTGTTATTTCCCTAAAAACAAATAATTGTCTTGGGGGGTATGCAGTTAATACAATCCCATTGTATGTTGAGCAAGTTTTTGCTAATATAGCCATACCATTGCAACCCCAATGTGCATGGGTACTTCAAAAACTACAGCTTTTGTGCACATTACTTTCAGCTTTAACAACAGTTGTGAGTATGATGCTTTCCTTCAAATGAATTGCTCAATGTGTTAACAACAAGGCTCAACTTATAGGTAAGACTATCCAGGAATAATGTACATCAGTTGCGAAGAAGCAGAGTACCATATCACTTGGTTTTACTAAAATATAAGAGTACAATGTGTTGCAAAAGGATACTTGTTTTTCCAGCAGCATCTAATCCTAACATCAATATCCTCATCTCCTTATTGCCAAAAATTTTTGACAATAACTTCCCCATCTTGCTGTCAGTTCTTTCACAGCACCTGAAACAAGAAGGAAACTGCTTTAAGCACACCAAAAGCCCTTAAACAAATAAATAATGTCAACTATTCCATGCCAGTGGTAGTACACAGGGTGTATAAAAAAGAACATCCAATCTACAAAATCGTAACTTATGTTATTTGAGATATGTGCGTGAACAAAATACTGTTGGAAAGAGCAAACTCTCTTACATGGTTCCCGCTAGGTCACAGTAGTGTGCGCCAACTTTGGTTCCATTAAAAATGGTGTTGGTAAAACAGAAAGTGTTGTGTGTTCTACGTTTTGCTCAGTGCGGGTCAGTAATAACTGTTCAGCGTGACTTGTCGCACTAGATATGGCATGGATCCTCCTACAGCACAGAGCATTAGATGATGGCATGAACAATTCCGAGAAATAGGTTGTTTTTGTGAAGGCAAATCGCCGAGCTTTCCCGCCAGGTGTCTGACACAGGCTCCAAACGCATCCACCACAGTTTCAAAAGGAGTCGCAGAAATCTGTTCACCATGCAGTTCGACATCTCCATTATGTCCCCGTTGTCTGTCTGGTGTGTTGCATTGACGTTTACACATGAAACCATACAAAATTCAGCTACTGCAACCTCTTCATGAAGGGGACAAACAATAACATGTTGAGTTCTATAATTTTGTTCCTAGCAAGATGGAGGATGACAGTTTTCTTCCACGCTTAGTGTTTAGTGACGAGGCAACATTCCATTTAAATGGAAAAGTGGACCATCATAGTGAGAATATGGAGTATGGAACAACCACATGAAGTTGTACAACACCAGGGGGACTTTCCAAAATTTAAAATGTTTTGTGCAGTTCCACAGGAAATGTGTATGGTCCATTTTTATTTGCTGAGAACACTGTTATGGGAAGTACATACCTCGATATGCTTGAGAACTTTCTTTTCTCACAGTTGGAGACTCATTCGAATGAATTCATTTACCAACAGGATGGGGCACTGCCACACTGGCATCTGAAAGTGTGGAAATTTTTTAATCAAAGGATTACTGAACGATGGATTGGTCACACTGGACCAAATGATTTAGCCTTACATTACTGTATGTGATTACTTTTTGTGAAGGAGACACTGCCTATGTGCCTACGTTACCAACAACAATGAATGAACTGAGACACTGCATAACAGCAGGTGTGGAAACTGTAACTCAAGACACGCTCCCTGCAGTGTTGGAGCAAATTTAATACCGCACTGACATACCACGCATCTCAAAGTGGGCATATTGAACACCTATGGAAAAGTATGAAAAAAACTGAGTTTTTTGTTTGCCAAAAACCAAACTCAATGTGTATGTTTATTAGTTTCAGAAATACAGGCATGCCAAACTGTATGATTCTTTTTGATACACCCTATATATTGAAACACTGAATGATATGACTGAATAGTTCTCATGTTAGAAGATACTTAAAATAAAAGGCAATGTAAAATAAGACATTGTTATCTTTGGTCACTGAGTTGAGGAATACACACCATCAAGATTACCAAAGTTATTAACTCAGAGTTCTATGCTTTCACTTTTAAGAATATTGTTTTACTGTGTTTCCAATGTAAGGCAATTTTACAGGAGAGACTATGATTTAATAATGGTATTCCTGGATGCTGATGCGGCTTATGATACCGTGCAATAAAGCAAGGTTTTGAAAGTCCTTCAGAAAATTGGTTACTGGATGGCTGACTATGAGAAGAATATAGGGAACATAACAAAGAAGTTGAGGTGTGCACAGAGAAGAGATTGGTTAGAACAAAATTTGGGGTTGAAGCAAGGTAGTGCACTATCCCCCTTAATTTTGTTCACTGTAATGCATGAGATAATAGAAGGAGTAGCAGTGAAAATAGGAGATTAAAATGTGAAAGCAATGGTGTTTGCAGATGATTTAATGGTGTGGGGAAAATGGGGGGAGATACAAGAGGGAACGGAAAGTTTCCAGAACTAAGAAAGTATCAAAGAAGAGTGTGGGGGGAAATGATATGAAGATTATTAAATGAGAAGGCAAGCAAATGGATTACTGCAGAGGGTAAGATGCTGGAGCAAGGCTGTAGCACCAATAAACAAACAAGTGTGATACTGTGCAAATTATATGTCAACACTCACATATGCTACAGAAATGTGGTAATGAAAAAAAGGCAGGTGAGCAGGAGATGACCAAGTACAATGGAAGAGAAAGGAATGAGACAGTGAGAAATAGTGAAACAGACGCCCATGCAGGAGGCCATAGGAAAGAGAAGATGGTATATATATATATATATATATATATATATATATATATATATATATATATATAAAGGGAGTTAACAAGATACAAAGGCAAGATCATGAAATGACAATAGGATGCAGCAACCTAGAGGAAGACATAGATAGAGGGATTGTTGGCACGACAAAATGAGTGAATAAGTGAGAAGTAGTCTGGGACACAGTGGGAAGGGAAATGTGGTGTGAGGACTGGAAAAGGCAGGGCCACATGTTGTAAGCAAATCCAATCTGGAGCTGGAAGAAACCGTAGAAGATGAGGTTTTACTGTGTAGTACCACCACAATACACAAACCTAGAGCATAGGCAATATAAAACCCAGTTGGGGAGACAGGCAGTTATTGTCAAACTACAACAACAGAACCAACAAAACTACTAGCAAAGAATCTCCTCAGGATAATAGAAATATCGTGTGTATGCAAGGACGAGGGTGGAGGTTGTGGCATATGTGCTTTAGCGGTCTTTGCAAAAGTCAGGAAGAAATATTCTAATGTAAAGAAAATGCATTAGCCTAAAGTTCAGTGCCATATCTACATCTACATTTATACTCTGCAAAACCACCATGACAGGACTCTGGCGAGGAGATGGGTTTGGCGAGGAGATGGGTTGCCCCCTATCCTGTTCAACTTTGTCCTTAAGAAAATTGTACGCGAGACCTTCCAAGAGAACGAGGGGATTGAAATTGAAGGAAAGGGACTGGCATACTTCGCCTATGCAGACGACATCTGTTTACACTCCACACCTGAAGAGGAATTTGATCAAATTACCAGAGCACTAAAGGAGGCTGCCAGCAAATATGGGCTAAACATAAACGACGCCAAGACAGAGTACCTCATTATGAAGCTTGGTCAAAGTCACACTGCTGGTCCTCTACAATCACTGCAGGTGGGAGACCAGTCCTACTAGAGAGTGCATGAATTTAAATACCAAGGGGCGCTTTTCACTGAGAACACATCATATGAAGCAGAGATCAATGCCAGAATACAAGCAGGAAACTGATCTTACCACAGCCTTGCACAACTGCTTCGGTCCAGATCTCTCTTCATACAGTTCAAGATTAAACTATACAAAATCCTGATCCAGCTTGTTGTTCGATATGGCTGCGAGACATGGAGTATCCGGAAACAGGACTTCCATAAGCTCCTCGTTTTCGAGAGAAAAGTGTTTCGGAAGATCTTCGGTCTGGATCTAGATGCAGACTGAGGGAAATGGAGGATCAGACACAACCAAGAGCTTGAGGAACTATACCAGCAGCCCAACATAGCAGGAACCGTCAAAGCCAAACGAATGCAATGGGCTGGCCACATGGCCTGGATGGAAGATCACAGATAGCCTCGGAAGCTGGATTTCACACCTACAGGAAAGAGACCCCCATGGAGACCCAAGAAGTGTTGGAGGGATGGCGTCCATGAAGATTTAAACCAAGCATCAACAGATTGGATGGATAGCAGATAGCAGCAATGGACCGAATACAATGGAGGAGGAAACTTGTAACAGCGTGTGGTCCACTGGGCATGATCACGAAGAAGAAGAAGGAGAAGAAGAAAACACCGTGAAGGGCATGACAGAGGATATGCCCCACTGTACCAGTTATTAAGGTGTCTTCCCATTCCTTTCACAAATGGAATGTGGAAAGAATGATTATATGAACGCCTCCGAGCATGCCGCAATTATTCTATTCCTGTCCCCATGATCCCTATGTGAGCAATATGGAGGAGGTTGTTGTATATTCCTAGACTCATCACTTACAGTTTGTTCTTTAAACATTTTTGGAAGACTTTCTCAGGATAGTTTACATGTGTCTTCAAGAGTATGCCAGTTCAGTTTCTTCAGCAGCTCCGTAACACACTGCAAGCGGTCAAAGAAACCTCTGACTGTCCGTGCTACTCTTCTCTATATCCGTTCAACAGCCGCTGTTAGTCTATCTGGTGTGGATTTCACACACTTGAGAAATATTCTAGAATATGTTGCATGAGTGATTTTGTTATTCATAAGCAATCTCCTTTGTTGTCTGACTGTTCATCCCCAGTATTCTACCAATAAACTGCTTTATCCACTACTGAACCTATATGATTATTCAATTTCGTATCCCTACAAAGTGTTACATACAGGTATTCATAAGTTGATCAATTCTAACTCTGACAGTGATATTACAGTCAAAGGCTACTACATTTTTTCGTTCAGTGAAAGGCACAATTTTACATCTCTGAATATTTAAAACAGATTTCACTGAGTATTTCTACAGCTTCTTCCAGACAGTATTTTGTTATAGATAACTGTATTACCTGCAAAAAGTCTGAGGTTACCATTAATATTGTTCACAAGGTCACTAAACACCCAAAATTACTTCTACATCTGCTGATGGCTCTCCATCTAAGATAACATGCTGTGTTCTCCCTACCAAACAGCTCTCAGTCCAGTCGCAAATATCTCTTGATATCCCATATGATCAAACTTTAGACAATAAGAGTAGGTGTGGTACAGAGTGAAATTCTTTTTGGAAATCAAATACTGTGTCTATCTAACTGCCTTGATTGAAAGCTTTCAGTATGTCATGTGAGAAAAGTTGGTTTCTTATGATCAATGTCTTTGGAATCCATGCTGGTTGGTGTGGAGGTACTGCAAGAAAGTAATGTCAACGATTTTGGAAGGTGGTTTTGTGGTTCACTTCTACTAACCTTCTTGTAGACAGGTATCACATATGCTTCCTTCCAACTTCTGTGCATGGTTTTTTGTTAGACGGATCTATGATAACACTATAGTTGGAAGAGAGGCAAACTCAGCTGCAAATTCGATATAGAATCAGATGGGATTTCATCAGGCCCTGGAGCTTTGTTCAATTTTAACAATTTCAGCCTTTTCTCAACATGGAACCAAAAGGTTAATATAGAAAGATTATTTAGCCTGGGGGCAAGGGGCAGAGGGAGCCTTACCTATTTTCCTCTCTATAGTTGGGTCAGCCTTAAGCTGATCCGTGACAGCTGCAGTAGGATGGGTGCAGCAGCTTCGCGGGGCTACGGACATTAGCACCTCACTGTTGAAAGTCGGCAACAGCACTACGAGCTGTAACGGATCTACTTATGCCATTTCAAATTTAGATCTTAATTGTTTCATACGCTGTAAATCAGAAAATAACTGAAAAGCTGATTCCCAGAATTTATAGCGTGTATCTTCAACTGCAGAAACTAGCCTGAACACTAAGTATTCTTTAGAAAAAGCATTCCCTAACTGACCATTTACAACATACCAGAACACTCATTGTTGTGTGTCTACTCTTAACTTGTGCATTTACATAACCACAGGAAGCGAATAACTTCTGTACAATAGTTCCTGCAACGGAACTACATCTTTCAGATTTTAGTGCTTCCTTTCTGCAAATCATTGTTTAGTCCAGTATGAAACGAGCTGTCACTGAGATTTGCCTATAATCATTATTTTACACATTTCTCCGTCTAGGACTTTCCATTATTTTTATTCCAACAGTACAGCAACTTTAAGATCTGAAGCGGAACGGGCTTTGAAAGGAATATAGACAGTTTCGTTATGCCCATTAATTCCACTTTGGCCATTGCAATTATTACATGGAAGATATTGTGTCTCTCTCTTTATTTCTGTAGCCTGCTTCACATACAGACAGGCACTTTCAGTTTACTGTCCACAAAAACTAGGTTTACACTCAATGTGCTGGCTGATGGGAGCAACTATAAAGGCATTTTTCGTTTACGGTCGCACCGATCAGCCTCCGTGCTGAGTGTCAACTTCATTTGCGTGGACCGCAATCAATGGCATTACATACTGATTAAAGTAACAGCCATAAAATTACCGTTTTTGCTGTCTCCGAGCAGCAACGAGTGTACTGAGTTACTTATAAACTCTCCCCAAGATGGCTTTGCACACTGTTATTGCCATGACGTGTGTTTTCCTCATATTCCTTCACATATTGTTACCTCCACCTCATTTTCTTTCCATCGCAATCCAGGAACAGTTCATCACCAAATGTTTTGACTCTTATAACCCCCAGCACTGCTAAGACATTTTCTATAAGTTGATGGGGGAAAGGGTATTTTATGGCTACATTAAAAAATTTAAAAACCAAATCTGTTTGTTGTTGTTGAATTATATTAATAACATACTGTTTTAAGCAGAACTGATGTGTAAGTAGCGCCTAGAACCTGAAAATACCTTTCGGCATACACTTAGCAGCATCAATGCACTTTCAACAACACATACTACTTACTTATGACCACCACAAAAATTTAAAAATGCAAATTTTTGTCTAAACATACTTTTTAACAAGATAATAATGTGCAAGTGATATTCTGAACCTGGATATACTGAGTGTGACATTAAATGGGAAAGTGACATCTGCTACGGACAAATTAGTGTTTTACATTTAACTGAAAGATTTAAAACACATATGAAATCTGGTAAAACAGTAAATACTTTTTCAAAATTTTAAAATATAAAGTAACTGATCAGATTACAATATTTTTTAAATGTGGGCATATTGCGAGGGCTAGCAGAAATTCAAGCCTACTGATTCGTTTTGAATATATTATGATTGATGGCCGCGTGAAGAGAGCAGGAAGTCCAGGCGCGGGTGCACGTTGTCGCGACGCGAGCGGAAACAATGGAGCATCGCGGAGGGAACTTGCGAGTGCGGGGGATGGAGCGGAAGTACTCTTGTGAGCGCCAAAGTGCGTTATCTATACAGCCGGCGCACACTCGCTGGGGCACTGCCTAACACTGTGCTGCCAGGCTTCCGCTGTCGCACGACACGGCGTTTTCCCGAGACCGACAGCCTTCACTTTCCGAATATTTATACACTTTTTTCGTGAACAACTACTGATTAGTTTACGGGACATCTGTCACTATAAGGAATCCCACAATCCTTTCCGTTCAAAGGGAAGTAACTGATGACATAGCCGAATAAACGTAGAACGGAGATATGGAGCTGGATGATTATTATTAAGATGTGAATGACAATTTTAACATAGAAATGATAGTTTACCTTTTGGGGAAGGCTGGCAAGTTACGGTTTACCGACCGGTCAATGACTACAACATTATAGACACTGAGCACATGGTCGGACTGGACAAGGATTGGCCGTGTTCTTTTCAAAGCTACAGCAACACGCCTTAAGCGATTTTAGCAGACCACAAGAAACTTACATCAGAGGAGCCGGACGAAGATTTGGATCCCGCTCCTCTCTGAAGCTAGTCCTTTGCCTTCACAAGTACGTCTCCTCGCAAGGTGCAATCGTGGGAGCAGTTAGTCACGAGAGAGGCTAACCAATGTTACGCTACAGGCTATGTATGATACGGTATCCTTCAGATTCCTGAGATCTGGAAAGCACGGATGACCAATGACTTATGAATAAATCGCCTATTTTGATGTGTAGGCGGGAGTTTTCCAGCGCAAAAATATTGGTTGAAAGATCGCCGAGAGTGACGACTGCGTTAAAACCACGAGAGGTACCTTAGTGCACAAAAGCCGCCACACAAATGTATCTTCCTTCTGCATACGAGCACTAATTTGTTCACATATGGCCACTATTTCCCTTTCCTGAAGGTATAACATTTCCCAAATGTACGATTTAACCCTGCAATGCAACATTTTCACCGCACTGGCCAGCTTTTAATGGTCACTTGGCTGGCGTTTTCAGTCAGTCATGAGGCTGCAAAAGCATGTAGGGCACAACACTAGTAGGGAGTGTCCACTGCAGTGGGCTGCGTGCATTTGTAACCTCAGGACTGATCGAAAACGCCAAAGAAGCGACCATTAAAAGCTGTCCACTGTAATTAAAAAGATATTAGAGCAGTTTTTATCATTTTTAAATTGCTTTTAGCTGCTGTTACTCTCATAGTCGCAGCACGATTTGCCGCCGGCAGAAAGTGAGGGATAGGGGAAGTGAAAGTGCGCACGCGCAACAGGTGTAGCTGTGAACATTAGTAATCTCACAGTGCAGTGGGCCACTGATGGTACAGCAGTTAAAACAGGCTGCAGGGCCAACGCCATCTGAAACGCTAACTAGCAACTATGCTGTGACTTCTAGAGACTCGCACGCATAGTAATATCCTGGAACTTTACTCAGAATACAGGACTGTGTAACTAGTTCTTAGTAGCTAACGTGTGATAAATCTGTTCGTTATTTTACAATTTCACAGAAATGAGTAGCTATCGTGACGGAAAAATGAAGCCTTAGGACTGGAATGTAACAGTCATTTTATAGAACTGATGCAAATATCTATTTTGCACATAATTTTCTACTTGCTTGTCCCCGCCTTGCTCAACATCTTCCCCGCTTCCATGGAGGTTGTCCTATGTAATGAACTGAGCCTCTAACAACACAGAATTGCATCGGCCACTGGCATCCGTGCAAGTTTCACTGCAATTCGCGGCATTATTTTACACTCCACAGGAACTGTTACGATTCAGAAGTCCTGTTTTCAAATCCTCACATAATGTTCAGAGTCAACGCAACTGAATTCTAAATAATAGTACACTCCTCAGCGCAATGTGGTCGAAAGGCGGCAAATTAGCTGCATGAAAATCAAATCTTCATATGTGGATATTAGTAAACATTGTGCAGTTTGCCAACTAAAGAAGCCGGATCTGGCAAGTCTATCACAAAGTGTGTACAGAAGCTCAAAAACTGCTTGCGGTGTATCAATGTAGTGAGAAACACTTCTGCATATCTCTAGTCATACGCATTGCATAATGCTGGCGTTTAATCCGTCTTGTCAACTACAAATCTTACCGGATAACCGCAATAATCCATCATGTTGCATGACTATAGTTGGACCAAAAGCAATGTCTGACGCAACACGAGTGAAGGAAATATTTTTATCAACAGGTAGTAGCTTCGCTCGAGCTCTGTTCTGAACCTCACGCAGCATATTAACACTATCTGTTAGAGGTTGGTTTGATGACCATGTTTCGGCAACCTTGCTAGATCGAATACCTTACATCATCATCATCCCCCAAGTCACAGGTCACAAATTAAATCTTGCCTCTCCTCTCCCTGCCGATTCTTATCTTTGCAGTAGTGAAAACACAATGGCCATAATTACATGCACTTTAATATATATTTTTAAAAACCTCGCAAGCTCGTGGACTACACTAAGGCGATAATTTTAACCCTACGACTTTTTTCTCTGGACGAAGACGATAGCGTAGCAGCACAGAATCACGTCGTGGTTATCGTAGAACAACTGTTCATCGAGATTTGTTAGCCTGTTGAGGTTTCACTAATATCTTAAGATATGCGCCGCATTCCATGCGGAATAAAGACAAAATACACTCCTGGAAATGGAAAAAAGAACACATTGACACCGGTGTGTCAGACCCACCATACTTGCACCGGACACTGCGAGAGGGCTGTACAAGCAATGATCACACGCACGGCACAGCGGACACACCAGGAACCGCGGTGTTGGCCGTCGAATGGCGCTAGCTGCGCAGCATTTGTGCACCGCCGCCGTCAGTGTCAGCCAGTTTGCCGTGGCATACGGAGCTCCATCGCAGTCTTTAACACTGGTAGCATGCCGCGACAGCGTGGACGTGAACCGTATGTGCAGTTGACGGACTTTGAGCGAGGGCGTATAGTGGGCATGCGGGAGGCCGGGTGGACGTACCGCCGAATTGCTCAACACGTGGGGCGTGAGGTCTCCACAGTACATCGATGTTGTCGCCAGTGGTCGGCGGAAGGTGCACGTGCCCGTCGACCTGGGACCGGACCGCAGCGACGCACGGATGCATGCCAAGACCGTAGGATCCTACGCAGTGCCGTAGGGGACCGCACCGCCACTTCCCAGCAAATTAGGGACACTGTTGCTCCTGGGGTATCGGCGAGGACCATTCGCAACCGTCTCCATGAAGCTGGGCTACGGTCCCGCACACCGTTAGGCCGTCTTCCGCTCACGCCCCAACATCGTGCAGCCCGCCTCCAGTGGTGTTGCGACAGGCGTGAATGGAGGGGACGAATGGAGACGTGTCGTCTTCAGCGATGAGAGTCGCTTCTGCCTTGGTGCCAATGATGGTCGTATGCGTGTTTGGCGCCGTGCAGGTGAGCGCCACAATCAGGACTGCATACGACCGAGGCACACAGGGCCAACACCCGGCATCATGGTGTGGGGAGCGATCTCCTACACTGGCCGTACACCACTGGTGATCGTCGAGGGGACACTGAATAGTGCACGGTGCATCCAAACCGTCATCGAACCCATCGTTCTACCATTCCTAGACCGGCAAGGGAACTTGCTGTTCCAACAGGACAATGCACGTCCGCATGTATCCCGTGCCACCCAACGTGCTCTAGAAGGTGTAAGTCAACTACCCTGGCCAGCAAGATCTCCGGATCTGTCCCCCATTGAGCATGTTTGGGACTGGATGAAGCGTCGTCTCACGCGGTCTGCACGTCCAGCACGAACGCTGGTCCAACTGAGGCGCCAGGTGGAAATGGCATGGCAAGCCGTTCCACAGGACTACATCCAGCATCTCTACGATCGTCTCCATGGGAGAATAGCAGCCTGCATTGCTGCGAAAGGTGGATATACACTGTACTAGTGCCGACATTGTGCATGCTCTGTTGCCTGTGCCTATGTGCCTGTGGTTCTGTCAGTGTGATCATGTGATGTATCTGTCCCCAGGAATGTGTCAATAAAGTTTCCCCTTCCTGGGACAATGAATTCACGGTGTTCTTATTTCAATTTCCAGGAGTGTAATATGTGGAAGAAACAGGGTAAAAACTTGAGCTATTTTTTGTCACACGATGGTTATTGGGCATGGAAGAGGGAGTTAGGATTTAACATGTTCTCTACAGCAGCTCAGATGGTCAAGGATAAGGAATAGCCACGGTCTACTTAAAGGAAACGTTTTGGTAGCCGTTACAAGTACTTGAAGGAAACTGCGGGGTAAAAAAAAGAGCCACGATCGACCTGCTGAAGACGGGTAAAGCCTACCTTCGTTCGTTAAGATAATTTCTCTGCCTGCTGGTAATACTAGTGTAAACATCGTTTATCCAACGGCCAGTTTAATAACGATATAGCTACATGTTCTATAGAATTACTAGGGTTCTTGCGGAATATTCCTTTAATCCTACGTCATCTTCGCTAACTTAAATGAATATCCAGTTTACCACCAAAGTGGAAACTGATGAGTTTTCACTACCACATATAGTGGAGCAAACCAGCTAAAAAAAAACTTAAGGGTGTGGTGAGGCCTCGTGTAGAGCCCATGCAGTAAATCGCCCCAAACTGATCTTGTGTACCCGCACTAACAGCAGACATTCGATTTCACGCGATGAAGTATTCCGTACCTTGCTGCACAAATTATGTAGAGTTTCTGACCTGCAGATGTCTACAACTTGATAATCATAATGGCCTTATCGTTTAACACCAATTAAACCGGGAGGCAAGGGCAGTGACCATCTGCTATTGGCGCCTCTTTCCTCGTGTAGGCAGCGAAGTATGTTTCTGTACCAAGAAGCCTTGTTTCCATCTACGGCAAACCACAGCAACAAAACGAGAAACGGCAATGCTCTCTAACAATAGGTACCCATGCGCCACCTAGTACGAGGGGCGTTTGGAAAGTCTGTGCAAAGTCCGAGAGACGGCACCACCGGCACGTATCAAGGTAATGTTTAGTTAGTAGCATCTTTGGAAAGAACGCACATCAAGTTTCAGCCATATTGGTCTATTTCTTTGTGTCTGGCATTCGTGTGAATCAAGAAAGTCGAGTGATTGTCAAAAAATGGACGAAAACGATTTTCGTAGGGTGATTAAACATTACTCAATGAAAGACAAAACGCCTCAGGAGACTAAAAAGAAGCTTGATAAACATTACGGTGACTCTGCACCTTCGATTAGAACAGTTTATAAGTGGTTTCAAAATTTTCGGAGTTACCATATGGGCACAAGTGATGCTGAACGTTCTGGACGCCCTGTGGAGGTTACGACGGGCTTTAAGTGCAATTTCGTCACTGTGGATGAAACATGGATACATTACTATACTCCTGAGACCAAAGAACAATCTAAATGGTTTACCAAGGGAGAATCTGCACAAAAAAAAGCGAAGACCATTCCTTAGGTCGGAAAGGTTATGGCGACTGTCTTTTGGGATTCGCCCGGGGTATTCCTCATCGACTATATGGAAAAGGGTAAAACTATTACAGGTGCATATTATTCATCGTTATTGGACCGTTTGAAAACCGAGCTGCAAGAAAAACGCCGGCGATTGGACCGTAAAAAAGTCCTTTTCCATCACGACAATGCACCAGCACACACACACCTCAGCAGTTGTGGTCGCAAAATTAATGGAAACAGGATTCCAACTCGTCCCCTTCCCCCCTATTCTCCAGATTTGGCTCCCTTGGACTACTAGTTGTTCCCCAATTCGAAGAAATGGCTGGCGGGACAAAGATTTTACCCAAACGAGTAGGTGACTGCAGCAACTAAAAGCTATTTTGCAGACTTGGACAATTCCTGTTATTCTGAAGGGATCAACAAATTAGAACAGCGTTGGATGAAGTGTATAAGTCTAAAAGGCGACTAGTCGAAAAATAAAAAAGGCTTAGGCCTACCCCAAAAATGTACGTAGTTTTTATTTTTGCATGGACTTTTCAAACGCCCCTCGTATGTTACAAAACGCCGCGCATAGAAACGCGATTTTTCGTGGGGCTCATCCCTCCGGCTCTATTGGAGATAGATAGGATGAAGTGTTTTGGGTAGCCCTTGTGCTAGCGATCATTTGTATACCCACAGAACGATCATCTTCGTGTTAGACCCTACAGTATAGGGCCAAAGTATGAATATTTATACACTTCCTCCCGCTTAGGCAAACGGACCAAATTAGTTGGTTCTTTATGCATTTTATGTGATCTGCTGTGAGCCCTACGGGGCACCAAAACCGAGCTGCGGATTCCAAAACGGCTATAAACAGCAAATGGCAGAAATTTTTACGATTTATTCCAAAGATTCAGATCTCTGAAAACCTTGAAAACTTTACTGATACCTTTAACGGTTTCCCAGATACAGGGGTTCAAAATTATCCTATTTATACATGTAAATGGCGCATGTAATACTAGGTGTTTATAAAGTGTTGTAACACGGAGAAATATGCTAAGTGTCTCTGATACCATCACAAGAGTTCTGGGAACCCTACGTTAAACGTATTAATGAAGCATATACAAATTTTTGTGCACATAAAATCCCGTCTGATGTATAAAATTAGTTCTACGTTATTTCAATTTTACATAACTACTAAAATTTTACTGATCAATAGCTTTTTTTCATAAGAGTGACATGCCCTGCTGTGGCAGGGAAAACAAGTGAACCAGCTGAAAAATGCTCCTATCGCAGCACAAAAAAGGCAAATATGCTCCTCCTTTTTATTTAAAAGGCTAACTAAAAAGTGGGATACCAGTTGCCTCATTCTATCTTCCTCTGCACCTTTAAAAACTTCCCCAAACATTTTGGCACATGTACATATTCGCGCTTTTCCATGCTGAGTTAGGAGAAGTCAGGGACAGTACGAAAGAGACAAAGTAATAAACACTGGAAGATAGTCCACAGTGGTTGTCTCATAGAAAGAGCGAAGGAGACAATGGCAATGTGAGGGAAAGGGAGGGACACCGTGTTAGTAGAACATAACTGACAATAACAGAACAGTGCTGGGGAAAGAGCAAAGGAGGGAGTGCCAGCGGAAAAGGAATAAAGAGAAAGAGAAAGTGGAAGAGGGTGAGAGCCAGCAGTAATGAGAGACAGAGTCTATGACGATGACAAAGCCGAAGATAGTCACAGTGAAAAAGACCGCTGCAGTTGGAATGAATGAATGAATGACGTGGTAGCAGTAAAAGAGAACAAGAGGGAGACAGTGTGAGAGGAGACAGAATTGGCAGAACAGGGCGAAGGAGACATGTTGAGAGACAGGAGGCAGTGAGAGTTAGAGAGACAACGAGATAATGACAATTGAGTAGGGCTAAATAGTGAGAATGGGCAAGTGGGAGTGAAAGGATATGAGCGGCTTACAACGATGACGTAGTGGGTGTGAACAAATTACAATTGGGGGAGCCTGTGGGAGAGAGATGAGTGGCACATTAGAAAGAGGACGCATCTGTTCGCACGCCAAAATTTTTACATGTGCTGTGAAGGTAGGATGAGGCAACTAATACCCCACTTTTCAGTGACTATTGAGGAACGGAAAAAACGCTATGAAATTCAGTGACTCAATTTGCAGTCTGATCAACTCTCACTCTAATTATGTAAGCAATTACTTTCTTACACCAATTCTATGCCTGCTGGATAAAAAAAATCATTTTCAAAAACTATTTTTTTCACTTTACAGCGGAGAGTGCACTGTTTTGAAACTAGGAGGAGGAGGAGGAGGAAGAGGAGGAGGAAATTAGTGTTTAACGTCCCGTCGACAACAAGGTCATTAGAGACTGACCACAAGCTCGGATTAGGGAATGATGGAGAAGGAAAGCGGCCGTGCCCTTTCGAAGGAACCATTCCGGAATTTGCCTTAAGCGATTTAGGGAAATCACGGAAGACCTACATCAGGATGCCCGGAAGCGGGTTTGAACTGTTTTCCTCCAGAATGTGAGTGCAGTGTACTAATTAATGCGCTTCCGCGCTCGGTTTGAAACTTTGGATCAGATTAAAACTGTGTGCTGGTTCGTGAGACTGCCTTTTGCACGTCATGCTCCACCGCCTGAGCGTTCAGGACTGGACAAAACCTCTCCCTCTCCTTCAAACATTTTCACTTCTACTAGTACTTCTCTCCTCAACATCACGGAAGTTGCACTTAGCACAGAAACATGTGTTTTGCTCAGGAGAACCGAATCAATAATAACTCTGCCTCATGCTGAACCTGTACTATTACAGGGTGCGTCAAAAAAACTGTACACACACTTTGAACTGTCATAGACAATTTATTTCCCGTTCTACAAGGTTGAATATCTGTGAGAAAGTAAAGTAATGTTTCTTCAACAGGTGGCAACAGTGGCAAGGAAGTAACTGCAACATGGCGGACGTGCGTTTGAGGTTTGAAGCGCGGAAGCAGATAATTAAGTGGTACTGTAAGTTTGAGAATGTAGCTGCTGTTCGAAGACAGTGGAGAAGTGAGTATGGTACAGAACCACCTTCAAGGTTAACAATTACACGTCTACGAGACAAATTCGAAATTCATGGAACAGCGTGTGATGTGCATAAAGGTCGATCAGGACGACCTCGTACAGCTACAAGTGATGATTCCACAACTGCGGTCTTGGAACTGTTTCAGCGTTCGCCTCAAAAATCTTCAAGGCAAGAGGCACGTGAGAGTAATGTAAGTGCTAGTAGTGTACTACGAATTCTGAAGAAAAGAAAGTTTCGTGTGTACATTCCAAGTCTGGTGCAACAGCTAAGTGACGACGAACCAGAATTTTGTGAATGGGTTCACGAGATGGTCAGACGTGAACCGGAATTTATGGGTAGCATAATTTGGTCGGATGAAGTCCAATTCAAACTAAATGGAACTGTCAATAGGCACTATTGTGTGTACTGGGCTGAAGATAATCCTCACATTACAGTTGAAATGCTGTGAATTTGCCTGGTGTAAAAGTGTGGTGTGATTTGTCTGCAAGGGGACTCACTGGGCCTTTCCACTTTGAAGGTACTGTTACTGGAGAAACGTACCTAAAAATGCTTGGTGACTCCATATTCCCTGCCATTCGTGCTTTATACGGTAATGATGAGTTTTATTTCCAACAAGATGGCGCCCCGTCGCACTATCATAGGGACGTACGAGCATACCTGGATCACAATGTGCCAGGCCAGTGGATAGGACGCAGGTGACCAATCGAGTTTCCTGCACGCTCTCCAGACCTCACGCCGCTGGATTCCTTCTTATTGGGCACAGTAAAAGATGAGGTTACAAACGTAAACCACGTAACCTGGACACACTTTGGAATGAGATTCAGGTGGTGTGTGCAGAAATCTCATTGGACACTTTGGTACGATGTACGGAATCTGTGGTGACTCGTACTCAGAAATGTATTGATGCTGAAAGCCACCAGTTTGAACATTAATCACATTTGCAAAGTACATTTATTTTTCCAATTGGACTTCAAGCTTTCCATTTCCAGAAATTTAACATTGTAGAACGGGAAATAAATTTTCTATGACGCTTCAATGCGTGTATACATTTTTTTGACGCAACCTGAATTTCTGTACCTCGGAATACGACAATGCATTTAACTTTCACGACGAATCCTATTCGAATTAACAGTTTTCTCAAAAGGGTTTACAGTTCTGCGGACTACAATTTATGACTACCTAATTGTTGTTTGTTGTTGCGGTCTTCAGTCCTGAGACTGGTTTGATGCAGCTCTCCATGCTACTCTATCCTGTGCAAACTTCTTCATCTCCCAGTACCTACTGCAGCCTACATCCTTCTGAATCTGCTTAGTGCATTCATCTCTTGGTCTCCCTCTACGATTTTTACCCTCCACGCTGCCCTCCAATGCTAAAGTTGTGATCCCTTGATGCCTCAGAACATGTCCTACCAACCGGTCCCTTCTTCTTGTCAAGTTGTAACACAAACTCCTCTTCTCCCCAATTCTATTCAATACCTTCTCATTAGTTATGTGATCTACCCATCTAATCTTCAGCATTCTTCTGTAGCATCACATTTCGAAAGCTTCTATTCTCTTCTTGTCTAAACTATTTATCATCCATGTTTCACTTCCATACATGGCTACACTCCATACAAATACTTTCAGAAACGACTTCCTGACACTTAAATCTATACTCGATGTTAACAAATTTCTCTTCATCAGAAACGCTTTCGTTGCCATTGCCAGTCTACATTTTATATCCTCTCTACTTGGACCATCATCAGTTATTTTGCTCCCCAAATAGCAAAACTCCTTTACTACTTTAAGTGTCTCATTTCCTAATCTAATTCCCTCAGCATCACCCGACTTAATTCGACTACATTCCATTATCCTCGTTTTGCTTTTGTTGATGTTCATCTTATACCCTCCTTTCAAGACACTATCCATTCCATTCAACTGCTTTTCCAAGTCCTTTGCTGTCTCTGACAGAATTACAATG
This sequence comes from Schistocerca serialis cubense, assembly GCF_023864345.2. Lineage (NCBI taxonomy): Eukaryota > Metazoa > Arthropoda > Insecta > Orthoptera > Acrididae > Schistocerca > Schistocerca serialis. The sequence goes on from NC_064642.1 coordinate 62,242,761, forward strand.
TCATCGGCGAACCTCAAAGTTTTTATTTCTTCTCCATGGATTTTAATACCTACTCCGAATTTTTCTTTTGTTTCCTTTACTGCTTGCTCAATATACAGATTGAATAACATCGGGTATAGGCTACAACCTTGTCTCACTCCCTTCCCAACCACTGCTTCCCTTTCATGCCCCTCGACTCTTATAACTGCCATCTGGTTTCTGTACAAATTGTAAACAGCGTTTCGCTCCCTGTATTTTACCCCTGCCACCTTCAGGATTTGAAAGAGCGTATTCCAGTGAACATTGTCAAAAGCTTTCTCTAAGTCTACAAATGCTAGAAACGTAGGTTTGATTTCCTTAATCTATTTTCTGTGATAAGTCGTAGGGTCAGTATTGCCTCACGTGTTCCAACGTTTCTACGGAATCCAAACTGATCTTCCCCGAGGTCGGCTTCTACCAGTTCTTCCATTCGTCTGTAAAGAATTTGCGTTAGTATTTTGCAGCTGTGGCTTATTAAACTGATAGTTCGGTAATTTTCACATCTGTCAACACCTGCTTTCTTTGGGATTGGAATTATTGCATTCTTCTTGAAATCTGACCGAATTTCGCCTGTCTCATACATCTTGCTCACCAGATGGTAGAGTTCTGCCAGGACTGGCTCTCCCAAGGCTGTCGGTAGTTCTAATGGAATGTTGTCTACTCCCGGGGCATTGTTTCGACTCAGGTCTTTCAATGCTCTGTCGAACTCTTCACGCAGTATCGTATCTCCCATTTCATCTTCATCTACCTCCTCTTCCATTTCCATGCCCTCAAGGACATCGCCCCTGTATAGACCCTCCATATACTCCTTCCACCTTTCTGCTTTCCTTCTTTGCTTAGAACTGGGTTTCCATCTGAGCTCTTGATATTCATACAAGTGGTTCTCTTTTCTCTGAAGGTCTCTTTAATTTTCCTGTACGCTGTATCTATCTTACCCCTAGCGAGATAAGCCTCTACATCCTTACATTTGTCCTCTAGCCATGCCTGCTTAGCCATTTTGCACTTCCTGTCGATCTCATTTTTGAGACGTTTGTATTCCTTTTTGCCTGCTTCACTTACTGCATTTTTGTATTTCCTCGATTCAACCTAGTACGTGTTTTAAAAGGTGCTTCGCTGTAATTACAATGAAAATGTACTTAAGAAGGCCAGAGAAAGAAGCTGTTGCGTATACATTGCACATTTGTTCCTAAGTGGAGCTACTGTTGCCCGCATGTTTTATAATCGTAGTAGTAAAAACGTGCTGAACGCCAAAGGGGACCCCAGTTTCTTAAACCGGATGGAAGGCCTCCGCAGTCGCTGAGTCACCGTATTAGAGATTATTACGGTGCTTGCCAAGGGCGCTGAAATCTTCCTAGAGAGCAGGCCAGCAGCGAACATCCTACAGTTGGTAATACACAGAACGGCGTGAACCCAACCATGAAAGCGAATCATCACGAGTCTTCGTCCTACTTACCAGCATCAAAATTATTCGAGAGACTGCACAAACGTGTAATAAGTTTGATGTAACGGGTTATGCTCGAGCGTGCTCTGTAATGGTGGGCTGATTCGGAGCACTTTTGTGCTGTTACTGCGCTGTCAGTCGGCGAAGACGTCCTGAGTGCTCAACACGTTCACTTCACAACAGCAGTGAAATATTACTAGCTTTCTATGCATCCATGGATGCATGTATATTGAGATCTAAAGAGGAAAAGCAGCCGAAGCGATATAATAAAGCGTATCTACATCCATACTCCGCAAGCCACATGACGGTGTGTGGCGGAGGGTACCCTGAGTACCTCTATCGGTTCTCCCTTCTATTCCAGTCTCGTATTGTTCGTGGAAAGAAGGATTGTCTGTATGCTTCTGTGTGGGCTCTACTCTCTCTGATTTTATCCTCATGGTCTCTTCGCGAGATATACGTAGGAGGGAGCAATATACTGCTGGACTCTTCGGTGAAGGTATGTTCTCGAAACTTTAACAAAAGCCCGTACCGAGCTTTACTTTAGAAAGTGTACAATGCAACATTTACAGCGTTACTCCTAGGAGTGTAATGTGTTATCGAGTTGTCAATCTAGGATTGTGTGTGCATTATATTTTTATTAAAAAGTTTAGAAAAAACCGAGCAATTATGGAAAAGAGGCCAAATCGTCTTGACAAATTTAATGGACATAATGCACTCAGATGATTCCGAATGACTTATTCTGCAGCAATGTCACCGTAGTTTTCACTTTCCTGTATTTTACCACGAACAGAATTTTCTTTTGGTATATTGTCTTAAAAGTCAGCACATACTCGATGAGAGTGTATCTTGACAATGAGTAAGACTTACTTGTTCATCTTTCTTTCTGTTTTCTTCAGCTGACCACAAAAAAGAGTTCACCATGGGAAAAACGCGTTCCACAACAGCATTTGACGCAAGAATTGCCAGACAAAACTCCGTCAAAAGCTTTAAAAGGCGAGAAACAGGATAAAACACCATTCATTAATATACTGTGGTAAGAGTCATTTAAGTATCAGCATAACTATGACATTCTCCTACCGTATTTCCCCCTCTTCTTCCAGCTTTCTTATTTGATCATGTCAATCTACGAGAAATCTTTCAGACTTTCTACATTGTTATTATTCACTGTATGTTGATGCAAGTTACAGAACAAATTGTTTTTTCTTTCCCTTTTTCATGTATCTTTAGTATCTCTAGCACATAATCCTGAGGTTTCTCCCCGATAACCAATTCGGGTACTTTCACTGTTATGCCATTTTCAGGGCGAAAATGGCCACACGGGAGAAGAACCAACTTCAGATCCAGATGATTCGATGTATTGATCATTATAGAACTGAACCTAACACTTTTCAGATCATTTCAAACAGAATGTCTTTCATTATATTAGACGTTTCAGGAAAAGCTGTGTTGTTCATGATAAATGCCAACATCACTAAATAAACAAATGCACTTGAAAATTAGAGTACATTCTCGAAAGGGTTTCTGCTCAGCATCAAAATATAAGTAACTGGTGCAATTTTCATTATTTAAATCATTTCAAATATGGTGAACCGTATACCGTGCATCAACATTTAAAATGATTGCCACATGTGAATTTAGGACTGAAAAGTTTGATAACTCGTGTAGCACAACCAATTGGTTTAAAGCTACGAGTATAGTTACGCATTGTACTCATACTTTTACTTTTCGTTTGAACACTCGTGCGATGTTTTTTCCTCTTAACGTGATTCACAATGTCAGACCTTCCACCATGGCCAACAGCGTAGTCTGATTTGCGCAACGTATTCTGTTGTTGTTGTTGTTGTTGTTGTGGTCTTCAGTCCTGAGACTGGTTTGATGCAGCTCTCCATGCTACTCTATCCTGTGCAAGCTTTTTCATCTCCCAGTACCTACTGCAACCTACATCCTTCTGAATCTGCTTAGTGTATTCATCTCTTGGTCTCCCTCTACGATTTTTACCCTCCACGCTGCCCTCCAATACTAAATTGGTGATCCCTTGATGCCTCAGAACATGTCCTACCAACCGATCCCTTCTTCTGGTCAAGTTGTGCCACAAACTTCTCTTCTCCCCAATCCTATTCAATACTTCCTCATTAGTTATGTGATCTACCCATCTAATCTTCAGCATTCTTCTGTAGCACCACATTTCGAAAGCTTCTATTCTCTTCTTGTCCAAACTATTTATCGTCCATGTTTCACTTCCATACATGGCTACACTCCATACGAATACTTTCAGAAATGACTTCCTGACACTTAAATCTATACTGGATGTTAACAAATTTCTCTTCTTCAGAAACGCTTTCCTTGCCATAGCCAGCCTACATTTTATATCCTCTCTACTTGGACCATCATCAGTTATTTTGCTCCCCAAATAGCAAAACTTCTTTACTACTTTAAGTGTCTCATTTCCTAATCTAATTCCCTCAGCATCACCCGACTTAATTAGACTACATTCCATTATCCTTGTTTTGCTTTTGTTGATGTTCATCTTATATCCTCCTTTCAAGACACTGTCCATTCCATTCAACTACTCTTCCAAGTCCTTTGCTGTCTCTGACAGAATTACAATGTCATCGGCGAACCTCAAAGTTTTTATTTCTTCTCCATGAATTTTAATACCTACTCCTAATTTTTCTTTTGTTTCCTTTACTGCTTGCTCAATATACAGATTGAACAACATCGGGTATAGGCTACAACCTTGTCTCACTCCCTTCCCAACCACTGCTTCCCTTTCACGTCCCTCGACTCTTATAACTGCCATCTGGTTTCTGTACAAATTGTAAATAGCCTTTCGCTCCCTGTATTTTACCCCTGCCACCTTTAGAATTTGAAAGAGAGTATTCCAGTCAACATTGTCAAACGCTTTCTCTAAGTCTACAAATGCTAGAAACGTAGGTTTGCCTTTCCTTAATCTTTCTTCTAAGATAAGTCGTAAGGTCAGTATTGCCTCACGTGTTCCAGTGTTTCTACGGAATCCAAACTGATCTTCCCCGAGGTTGGCTTCTACTAGTTTTTCCATTCGTCTGTAAAGAATTCGTGTTAGTATTTTGCAGCTGTGACTTATTAAGCTGATAGTTCGGTAATTTTCACATCTGTCAACACCTGCTTTCTTTGGGATTGGAATTATTATGTTCTTCTTGAAGTCTGAGGGTATTTCGCCTGTTTCATACATCTTGCTCACCAGGTGGTAGAGTTTTGTCAGGAATGGCTCTCCCACGGCCGTCAGTAGTTCCAATGGAATATTGTCTACTCCGGGGGCCTTGTTTCGACTCAGGTCTTTCAGTGCTCTGTCAAACTCTTCACGCAGTATCATATCTCCCATTTCATCTTCATCTACATCCTCTTCCATTTCCATAATATTGTCCTCAAGTACATCGCCCTTGTATAGACCCTCTATATACTCCTTCCATCTTTCTGCTTTCCCTTCTTTGCTTAGAACTGGGTTTCCATCTGAGCTCTTGATATTCATACAAGTCATTCTCTTATCTCCAAAGGTCTCTTTAATTTTCCTGTAGGCGGTATCTATCTTACCCCTAGTGAGATAGGCCTCTACATCCTTACATTTGTCCTCTAGCCATCCCTGCTTAGCCATTTTGCACTTCCTGTCGATCTCATTTTTGAGACGTTTGTATTCCTTTTTGCCTGTTTCACTTACTGCATTTTTATATTTTCTCCTTTCATCAATTAAATTCAGTATTTCTTCTGTTACCCAAGGATTTCTACTAGCCCTCGTCTTTTTACCTACTTGATCCACTGCTGCCTTCACTACTTCATCCCTCAAAGCTACCCATTCTTCTTCTACTGTATTTATTTCCCCCATTCCTGTCAATTGCTCCCTTATGCTCTCCCTGAATCTCTGTACAACCTCTGGTTCTTTTAGTTTATCCAGGTCCCATCTCCTTAAATTCTCACCTTTTTGCAGTTTCTTCAGTTTTAATCTACAGGTCATAACCAATAGATTGTGGTCAGAGTCCACATCTGCCCCTGGAAATGTCTTACAATTTAAAACCTGGTTCCTAAATCTCTGTCTTACCATTATATAATCTATCTGATACCTTTTAGTATCTCCAGGGTTCTTCCATGTATACAACCTTCTTTCATGATTCTTAAACCAAGTGTTAGTTATGATTATGTTGTGCTCTGTGCAAAATTCTACAAGGCGGCTTCCTCTTTCATTTCTGTCCCCCAATCCATATTCACCTACTATGTTTCCTTCTCTCCCTTTTCCTACACTCGAATTCCAGTCACCCATGACTATTAAATTTTCGTCTCCCTTCACAATCTGAATAATTTCTTTTATTTCATCATACATTTCTTCAATTTCTTCGTCATCTCCAGAGCTAGTTGGCATATAAACTTGTACTACTGTAGTAGGTGTGGGCTTCGTATCTATCTTGGCCACAATAATGCGTTCACTATGCTGTTTGTAGTAGCTTACCCGCATTGCTATTTTCCTATTCATTATTAAACCTACTCCTGCATTACCCCTATTTGATTTTGTGTTTATAACCCTGTAGTCACCTGACCAGAAGTCTTGTTCCTCCTGCCACCGAACTTCACTAATTCCCACTATATCTAACTTCAACCTATCCATTTCCCTTTTTAAATTTTCTAACCTACCTGCCCGATTAAGGGATCTGACATTCCACGCTCCGATCCGTAGAACGCCAGTTTTCTTTCTCCTGATAACGACATCCTCTTGAGTAGTCCCCGCCCGGAGATCCGAATGGGGGACTATTTTACCTCCGGAATATTTTACCCAAGAGGACGCCATCATCATGTAATCATACAGTAAAGCTGCATGCCCTCGGGAAAAATTACGGCTGTAGTTTCCCCTTGCTTTCAGCCGTTCGCAGTACCAGCACAGCAAGGCCGTTTTGGTTATTGTTACAAGGCCAGATCAGTCAATCATCCAGACTGTTGCCCTTGCAACTACTGAAAAGGCTGCTGCCCCTCTTCAGGAACCACACGTTTGTCTGGCCTCTCAACAGATACCCCTCCGTTGTGGTTGCACCTACGGTACGGCTATCTGTATCGCTGAGGCACGCAAGCCTCCCCACCAACGGCAAGGTCCATGGTTCATGGGGGGGCAACGTATTCTACAGTCTCATAATCAGTAATGAAGGGAAACTCACTTTTTATGTTGTTAAAATCACCCTTTCCTTTTGGCATTATGTGGAGTGATTGTCCAACACAACTCAACAGAATCGGTACTACCAACAGTCCACAACAAAGATTGTTGAGCAGTAAATTGGAAATCAGACATCCGATAACGCAAAATACGTTGGCCTAACGCAATCACAAAGAAACGGGACACTTCAGCGTCCCCAAAGAAACTATCGAGACAGCAAGGCATTTTGCAAAATTGGGCTGCTCCGGAAAAAAAAGAAAAAAAAAGAAACGAATGGTCAACCTAGGATTGAAGCAGCAGAACATGTACCTCCACAGCAAACCATTTGTCACAAAGATGGAGATATCAGAGGGCCATTAGCACCAAGAATCACCTCTGTTCGATTCTAGGGAGAAATGAGTACATGTTTAAAAATTCTGACTACCATTCGACACAAAGGAATACACATGTGCGTGTCCATCATTATTCTTTTGTTACCTATACATGTCATGTTCTAGTTATTGGTTTAGGTAGATGACATTGTACTACTTCAGGTAAATGTGCTACAAAATGAATGTGATGCCGGAAATCGTTTATACTTTACTATTAGGGGAGAATTACATAGCCGAGGTGACGTTATACATATTAACGGTAACAGAACCGAAGACACAATGGAAACTGTTCAAAAAATATCTTCACTGTTTAAAACTTTTAACTAGGCTCCTCGCTGCGCAACTGGACGCCTCTGTTGGTAGTGCTGACACACTCCTCCCACCAGTTGGGGTACTCGAATGCGTGCGCCCGCAAGGTTCCTCGTCACCTAGCTGAAGACCATGAAGGACAATATGTGCGGAACTGCTGGCGTGTTAAGAGGCTGGTCGCGACAATTTTTTGTCAAACATAGTCACTGGCAATGAACCGTGGGTTCATGACTTCGAGGTGGACACCAAACGGCAATTCCCGTAGTGGCGCTGCATCTCCTCTTCTCCGAAGAAAAAGTTCAAAGCCGCAACCTCAGCCAAGGTCTCTGGGATTCTGAAGGGTTTATTCTGTTTGATGCCTTGTCTCATGGTGCAACAATCAGCTCTGAAGTATACTGTGCTTCCCTTAGATGATTTAACGAACGACTTCAGCGAACTGCTTCTCCATGACTACGCAAGGCCTCAAGAAAGCCTGCGCACCCAAGAGAACTGTTCATCATCCACTGTACAGCCTGGATCATCCAACTTCCGCCTTCTATCTGCCTAGCCCAATGAAGGACGCACTCCACCGGAAGCAGTACGTGGATGATTGGGAGGCTACTGATGCAGCAAGACGGTGGCTCCAACGTCGACCAGTAGAGTGGTATCATGCAAGCACACAGGCCCCCCAAGTAAGGTGGCGTACGGCCGACGCACTGAAAGGAGATTACGTTGAAAAACAGGGTTTTGTAGCCGAAAGAGTGGGGAATAATATGGTGTACTGGAATCCTGAATAAAACCATCCTGCTTTCAGAAAAAAGTGTGTTGCATTACTTACTGAACGCCCTTGTAGAATAGATCCCCAATACCGTGACCGGGATATATATTAAACTATTAAAATCAATATCGTACTTAAAAAACACTACCTTAAGTGACACTGTTCTATTGTATGAAGCTATCAGGCAGGACATCATTAATATGTAGAATAACGCAGAGAGAGCAAAGAGTAGGGGGGAGCGGGTGAGCAGGAAGATGTCTCTTGGAAGCCTCAGATGTAGAAAAGTCAGAGCATATTGGGTCTCCAACTAGGAGTGTTGGCTATCTTAAGGGTCCCCATACATATCCTACAAGGATTAGCTTGCGTTGAGTCTGGTACTGTGTTAGCCGGGTAGGATTATCCTGAACACTCAATGAAAACGATTAAGGCGCTGTGTCAATCTAAGATCCAGACAATAAAACTGTTCGCAATCTGCTTCAAGGTCTCCCCCTCTCCCTACAATGCAAGCTATGTCATGCCAGCTATTTTGGCATCGACCACTTGTGTAATGCGTATGAGGGCCCGAGAGCTTAAGAACAGTTCGATTGCAGAGAGAGATCTGTGTAACTGCGTATTCTATCTTAAGGTTAGACAGCAGAAGTCTTCTCATACACAGTTCTCGACATATCGAATCCGGGGGTAAGAGGCAATTGGGTCAGACAGCGAAACCGCTTTTGGTTTTTGGTGGTACCGTACTTGTTTTATATATACCGGTCGTGAAGGCCTGCACTGCAAGATTACGTGCTTTAAACTGGTACTGAGGGGAGGAATAGATTGTGGTATTCGATTCTTATTATTTTGTAAACTCCGCCTTTACGCGCGTTTCCCACAGAGAAGAAGCGTTACCCGAAAAGACACGTTGCAAAAATGGTCGCGCGATACTATGCTTGTCGGAGCGACATCAGTGTCCTCGTTGGAACGATACGATATGAAAAACGATCAACATTATCAGATAACTCCTAGAGTAGTTACATTTCTAACTTTTTTAATTTACAGCCAGTCGGCAAATGTTTTCTCGGCATCACTGTTGCTGGATTCAGCTTTTTTCGAGGGGAGGGGGGGAGGTGGGGGGAGAGAAGGTGGTTATACTATCAAGTCACATTCAACATCACTTGTTTCTTCTGACGTTTGACAACTTTCTGAAGGCCTGTGGCAGACAGCGTTGCATTAAAATTGACTTGCTGTTTTCATTTCACTCGAGTGGAGTTTACATGCACAGATGAGGGAGACCCCTTCATGTACGGGAAAGGAATGAGGTGGGCGTGCCAAATTACCATGGCTTCTTTGACTGTAGACAAATTTTATTGAAGCTACATCTTTAAATGTATTGAAACAGGGGCTTCCTTAATTTTTATACCGGCAACTACTGTCAGAACCTTAAACAGGGGCGCCTCCATTTCAGTTTCGAATGAAGTACTTTTTGAATAAGATTAACGATTTACAATCATGGGCGAAAACCGTAGGTTTATTATGTGAATGAGAAACGGGAGCAACGAAAATAAGGAGTCAAAAACGATGGTACAGATTCCTACATGTTTAATTTCCGTCGCTATTTTCCTCCTTGCCAAGAAGGTCACATCTGCCTTCGAATACGATTTCACAGTGTAATCCCATAGCCATTTTTTTCCTTCTTCTACAAGCTGGATCTTCGAACAGTCCAGTCCTCCTGTGTGGACATGTTGACTACGCAGCACAGAAATAAAGGCACAGGTCAACACGTCTTTCCACTTGAAAGCACACGTGCGAGTGAATACTTCGGCTCGTAGCGGCATCGTACGGAAAGCAGCAGCATGAGACGCCTCCGCATAGCGCCGCGGCAACCGCAGCGTCGAGGGTGGCGTTTCGTAGCTCGTCATGGCCAAACTTCAAAACGTATCACTTCTCTATTCTAGACTGGAAAGAGGGACGACTCTCCTTCCAGCATTAAAAACCATTTCGATATGTTATCTTTGCTTCTTACGCAATAACATAGGCCCGTACATCCACCGAAGGTAAAATGGCCAGCGACTATATTCTTCACTGCAAACTTTTCCAAACATGCACGGTGTTTTATTTTACTTCGAAGTATCACAATAACTATGGACAACAGCGAAAAGACAACCAGTTCATTATAAAAATTATTTTTTTATCCAATAGTTTCCTCAAAACTGAATGAGAAAGACGGCATTGCGTAGAATAAGAGCGAAACTTAAAACCGTGATTTTTATTTTTTTGCGCGAAAAGTAAAATTTTTACCAAGTAACTACAGAGGCGGATGTCGCTTTACTTCATCTATATAACATAATTTCTTTTAATTACATCTGATGATCTTAAATTTGCCTCCCTGTGTATCTTACGACACGAGTTGCGTCAGCGTGGAGCAATCAGCACGCCCTGTTGCATCGCTGTTGTCCCAGTATGAACCAGTTCAACCCTTTGGCGGGCACCATTTTTTTAACAACTCAGAGAAGATAATTCTTTTTGCTATCCTATTGTGGTCAACTGTCTGTATCTTTTGATAATTTTATTTTTGTGATTTAGGACCAAAATCTATCGATATCACCCCGGCACCTTTGTGAGGTATTAAAGCTATGGTGGTAAATAGATTTCCCTCTTCCCTTTTGTAAATATAATGAACACTGTTTTCCGTTTTATTTTACTTTATTTAAAAATCAATATTTTAAGTTTACTAACGACAATGTGAAAACCATCTTTACTTTATCATGCAATACAGGTATGAGCTGATACAGGTCACACAATAACGTATATTGCATAATGTATACTGCAGAAGTGAGGCAATGTGTTCCGACAACACTAGTGATCGCACGGCAAACAGAAACTAATTGTATAGCAGTTTTCAAACACCTGGAGCAACGTTGAACCACAAGATGTCACGCATAGACAGAGGTGGTAAGATGTATTCCCAAAAGCTTTGAGATACGTCTAAGTAAGTGTACTTCCCAAGGACTATAAATGACAGATTAATTCTGTGGCAAGTATAATTCCCAAGCCTCTTCCAAAAACTACTATAATGGTAGCCATACTTCCCAAGACCCATTGAAACACCATTGTTTGGTGGGATATATACATCCCACAGTCCTGAAGGCTATATTTCACAACGAATAGAAATTACGGCTGGTGCAGTGGACTGCCACTAGATGGCAGGAGTGTACAGAAATGGTAACATGTTCCCTTAAAGGCTGTAAAGAAATGCATGTACTGGGAAGTATATCCCCACGGCCCACGAAAGGTTTATGTCTCTCTCGTAATGGTTCTATGAGCTCTGCCGATGCAGACTGCATCTGGATCGTATCGCCTCAGTGTGAACCGCGCCTCAGCCGCAAGTGAGATAATCCTTTCTAGTGAAGCTTGCCTCTTGCAGGCGAATACGCAGATGTCTTTCCAGTGCTAAGAGTATTCGTTCCTCCACATTAGTCCCAATTCCACTGCAGTATAGGAGGCATTTTGGAGGCGAGGTACGTCTGTATTTTGGCTTCCGCTGAACTGGTGGGTTGGTTTGGACTACGTGTTGATTACGTGGCCTACGGTAGCAAATTTCAGCATGACCTATACTGTATTCATCATAAAAATAAACCTGATGTAAACATTACACCATCTATTCTTCCGCGTTTGCTGGAATCTCAATGGATATCGTTCCTCCTGAAGCGGAAGCCAAGTTGTCTCGAGTACAATCAAACACGATGAGGATACATTTTATGTTGCACGTTACTCGCACATCGACTGAGCCAACAGTTTTACTGGCGCATTTAACTCTGGCAAGAAGTTGGTCCAACTAGCCTAAAGTGATGTTAGTTGCAGTTACGACGTAAAAAGAGACTAGCACAGTGACAATATAGCTTCGAATGCATCGAGATAAAGAAGAGGATGTGGCATTAAGTCACAAATTTGAAGCCAATGTACGCCATCTTAACTAACACAGAACATTAGATTCACCGCATTCATACCCCCGTTATGCACCCCGGTGACACTTCCCCGTAACGTGACACACTGTCGTATCAAATACGCATTCAAAAACAAACGTTCGAAATTGCCTTCCTGACACTGAGTTATTCGCGTAAGCTCTATAATTTTTTGTATTTGAAGCAGTTATTGCGCGCACACGACAGAAATAATGAACAAGGAGCACTCATAAACAGTAGTCTGCTGTTTGGGATACTTACAATGGCGCCCATTCTGCCTTCAAAACAATGTACAGCGTTAAGTCTATAGTGCCACATCCCTTCTTTTTATACCTCCATGATCGAATGTCATTTAATTTTTAAAGAAAATGAAATAATATTCGGCGAAACTCCAGCAATACCACACCCTTCTTAGGGGACCGGGCAAAACGCATAACATTCTCTCGTTCTTAGCTGACAGTCCTGTAATGAAGGATACTTCTGCGCGAGATATGCGTGCCGAAAAAGCATTTTCAGGGATTCCACCGTATAGTTAACTACTGAAGCCACTAAAGGTATTGCTTACAGTAAGTCGTCACTGATGAAGTGTCGAACCATAATAGAATCCACGAAGCCTTGTATGAAACAATGGCCATAGTCCAAATAAAGAGAAATTTTAAATTTTTTGTCCCAAAAATTTGATTTATGCTTTCTTAATTTCAACAACCTTTATTAACGATCTTTTATAAAATATCGATAATTAAGAATTTATATTTGCAATTAAAACAAGAAATTTGTGTGCAATGTGTAATTAGAAACAAGGCGATTTATATTTTTCATTAAAATGATCAGATATGTTTTAATTTGCATATACACATACATCAAAAGAAGTTCTGAGTCATCTCGGTTCCGAGTGTTCCGGAACCTGTACAGAAAATTGGAATAGAGATCAACATAAACATCATTTCCGCTCTTTTTACTGTTCATGAAAACCACACATTGCATGTTTTACCACCATACAACGAGACCTTCAGAGGTGGTGGTCAAGATTGCTGTACACAACGGTACCTCTAATACCCACTAGCACGTCCTCTTGCATTGATGCATACCTGTACTCGAAGTGGCATACTATCCACAAGTTCATCAACGCACTGTTGGTCCAGATTTTCCGCTCAGAGTGGTTGGTGGGTCATGTCGTCCATAAACAGTCCTTTTCAATCTATCCCAGGCATGTTCGATAGCGTGCATGTCTGGAGAACATGCTGGCCGCTCTAGCCGAGCGATGTCATTATCCTGAAGGAAGTCATTCACAAGATGTGCACAAAGGGGGTTCGAATTGTCGTCCAGGAAGACGAATGCCTCATCAATATGCTGCCGATATAGTTGCACTATCGGTCGCAGGATGGCATTCACGTATCGTACACAGGGAACCTCCACATTGCTGCATTCGCTAGACAGTGCGTGTAAGGCGTTCAGCCTGACCGGGTTGCCTCCAAACACGTCTCCGACGATTGTCTGGTTGAAGGCATGTGCGACACTCATCGGTGAAGTGAACGTGATGCCAATCCTGAGCGATCCGATCCTTTCGGCATGTTCTTGGGCCCATCTGTACCGCGCTGTATGGTGTCGTGGTTGCGAAAATGGACCTCGCCATGGACGTCGGGAGTAAAATTGCGCATGATGCAGCCTATTGTGCACAGTTTGAGTCGTAACACGATGTTCTGTGGCTGCACGAAAAGCATTATTCAACGTGGTGGCGTTGCTGTCAGGGTTCCTCCGAGCCACAGTCCGTAGGTAGCTGTTAATGCAGTAGTAGCCCTTGGGTGGCCTGAGCGAGGCATTCCATCGACAGTTCCTGTCTCTCTGTATCTCCTCCATGTCCGAACAACATATGTATCTTAAACGGGCAATGATGAGCAACAAAAAGGTCCTGAACCAGAAAATTAGGACAATAATTGGGAATAGTGACATCTGCAGCTAAAAATTTTTGTGTTGGGTTTAACATAAAATTGAACATTTATGGAAACAAATTTTTTTTTCACTATTTGTGAATAATGTAACTGACTAGATAACAATATTTCCAAAAGGTGGGCATGAAGCTGCTCCCCCCCCCCCCCCCCCCAAAGTATTGCGTGGGTTAACAGTGTGACAATCAGAATACAACAATACAGATACTAAGACTGTACACGATTTCTGAAATAAAAGCTGCCTAGCTGAACTGTGACTACGAAAAACGTTGATTGCTGTTAATACATTGTAAATTCTTAACGTTTCGTTTACCTTAACATGGTAATGAGATATCCAATACGGAATTAGGGACCCCAAGTACGTACAACCACCCGTGTACGTGTGCTACGGCAGCTGCCCAGTCATCGCCTTTGTGTTTGCTTCTTCTGATTAACAAATTACAGCATGGTGGTGCTGTGTTCACACACTGAACTCATATTCTGGACGATGGCGGTTCAAATCGTCGTCCTGCCATGCAAAATAAGGTTTTCCATAATTTCTCTAAATAGCTTTAGACAAATGCTGGAATGGTTCGTATGAAAGCTCACGACTATCTCCAGTGACTTCGTAGTCGACTGGACGTTAACAACCTGTCTTCTTTCATACTCCTCTGTGATATCACTGTTCAAGCCGTTTTTCTGGGCTGCTGGCGCCCTGAAGCTGGCACATTTGCCTGTACAGAAGACATTGCGATCGTTAGATTAATTTTATGCGTTTGCTGGTAAGCAGAATGTGTGTGTGTGTGTGTGTGTGTGTGTGTGTGTGTGTGTGTGTGTGTCGCGCAAGCGGGAACACATGGCGTACACTGGCTGTTCCAGCTTTCACCTGCAATGTCGGCTAGAGTTCCTTACACCCACAACCGTTAGTTACAACTGCAGATAACGCTGGCAAAACTAGCGATTTAACTGCCCAATAGGACAGTACATAGTGCTCTTCCCAGTTAGCTAAAAATGTCAATAAAATAAGCCTAAAGGCAATACTTTTTTGGCGACTATTTGTAATTTTGTTACCAGCGACTACAAAAGGAAACGTCAAAATTATCTACCAACGATAAAAAAACAAAGTTACTCAACGGAAAACTGGATTTCGTCATTTCGATAAAATGTGTGAACAGTAAACCAGAAATACACTAAACCCTGGAGTGGGAGCGTGGGGTACACCCGTCACCAGCGGTTTTACATTGTGATTATTTCCGTTATGTTTAAAGTTGCAGCGTTCACACGCTCAGTACCTTTTAAATGGATGCACAGTTGAAGATCCATTTACAGCTAACGTCAGATGGACAGAGCAGAAGGACGTTGAAGTGAGCTGGGGTACAACTGTCCACCACGCGCCTATCCACGTAACAATTTCTTAAGGTAGTTGTTTTCTTTTTTTAACATTTTTCATACTAAATTCGTTGTAAGTACAATATTTAAAGTTTTTATTGATGTGAATAAAGTAACTATGTTAACTAAAGTGGTTACTTATGCAGTCTTCAACATATACTATAATTCACAGAAACTGATACTCAAACATGTTTTTATTTGAGTGATGTCAGATCCGAAGAAATGAAGAATGGATTTGTCTTCCGACCCTGAAGTGTGGAGGAGGTGGCTCGAAGAAGATGTAGTGAGTGATGAAAATGACGTATTTGATTCTGAAGAATCTGATTCAAATGAAGATGATCAACTAATGGAAAGCGATCATGATACTGAAACTGAACAATATGCAGATGAATACGATAATAAGAACGGTGAGTCTAGTATTTCCTATTATCTTAGGAAGGACAGTAAAATGTGAGAACAAGGTCAGAGAATATACTAACTCATCTCTTACAGATGTAGTAATGAGATAAGTGCCAGCGGGACTCACCGTAACATTACTGATCACAACTGGTTCAGCAGTATACCACTGGCTAAGCAACAACTAGAAGACAATGGCAGACGTACGTTGGAACGCCCCGGAAAAACAAGAAGGAAATCCTCAAGGAGTTTTTACCTAATAAGTAAAAAGTTCAATATTCTCCTTTGGCTTCCAAGAGAATTGTACGCTAGTTTCATACTGCCCTTGAGTTAATCAAGCTGGTCTCTTGATATCTACATTACATCATGATGATATCGTTGATAGTTACAAGAGATTCACTGAAACCAGTAATTGTAACTTTTTATAGTATGACAAGGATTGGAGTTGATTTACTTGATCAACTAATTCAAAAAAAATGTGTCTTGAAACACTCGTGGGTAGCCTTTGGTTGTTCTCTGTAATTTACTTAATGTTTCTGCCATGAACGCACTGTGCATATACCGAGCAAATTCTTGAACACCTAAATCACAGAAAAGAACAGAGTTTCTGCAAAGGTTGGCCTAGAAAATGATGCAACCCTAAATTCAGTACCAGATTTGCTGTCCCTCAAATTCCCATTGAACTGCGGCGGCGTGCACATTTTCTACTGGGCATAAATTCAACAGTTACAACACAAGACAATCGCAGAGAAGGTTCCAAAGGACGTTGCTACGAGTGTGGAATGCAGGAAGACAAGTCAACTAGAAAATGGTATCATAAATGTAAAAGGTGAATGTGTGTGCCCCATTTGCAAACCGTATGTGTTAACTGTCTCTGAAATAAA
Organism: Schistocerca serialis cubense; assembly: GCF_023864345.2. Taxonomy (NCBI): domain Eukaryota; kingdom Metazoa; phylum Arthropoda; class Insecta; order Orthoptera; family Acrididae; genus Schistocerca; species Schistocerca serialis. Next base: position 62,259,359 of record NC_064642.1, read on the forward strand.
TTATTGAGATTTTTTTTCTAAATTTTTTTTTTAATTTCTATCCTTATGCATATACAAACATAGAAAAGACAACTAAAGAACATTTTATAATCATTTCAATGACTAATTAAGAATCAAATGGGGACAGGAGTCTACCACGCGCCTAATCAAGTAACTATAGAGCACGCGCCTACTGCACGGTTAATGGTGTTCATTGAGGGTGTGTTTCCAGAATAACCATACCACCTCACATCAATAGCCTGAGCGCCGTCATAACTTTACGACACTTGAACCATATATAAAAGAAATCTTTACAGCGTGAGATGATTGCAATGAGTGACGACTTACTTTCATTTTTACAGTAATTTACATTATCAATTTTAATTCTTAACATGGACTGTTGTGTACTCGATGTTGTAATACATTTTCTACTAGCTTTACCGAAAAACAATGTATTGACTAGTTACGAAGTCGGCATAGAGCAAAGTCCTAAAATTAGTTTTATGATATCAGAATTCATTTATTGTTGCCTTCAGTCCTGAGACTGGTTTGATGCAGCTCTCCATGCTACTCTATCCTGTGCAAGCTGCTTCATCTCCCAGTACTTACTGCAACTTACATCCTTCTGAATCTGCTTAGTGTATTCATCTCTTGGTCTCCCTCTACGATTTTTACCCTCCACGCTGCCCTCCAATGCTAAATTTGTGATCCCTTGATGCTTCAGAACATGTCCTACTAACCGGTCCATTCTTCTTGTCAGGTTGTGCCACAAACTCCTCTTCTCCCTAATTCTATTCAATACCTCCTCATTACTTATGTGATCTACCCATCTAATCTTCAGCATTCTTCTGTAGCATCACACTTCGAAAGCTTCTATTCTCTTCTTGTCCAAACTAGTTATCGTCCATGTTTCACTTCCATACATGGCTACACTCCATTCAAATACTTTCAGAAACGACTTCCTGACACTTAAATCTATACTCGATGATAACAAATTTCTCTTCTTCAGAAACACTTTCCTTGCCATTACCAGTCTACATTTTATATCCTCTCTACTTCGACCATCATCAGTTATTTTGCTCCCCAAATAGCAAAACTCCTTTACTACTTTAAGTGTCTCATTTCCTAATCTAATTCCCTCAGCATCACCCGACTTAATTAGACTACATTCCATTATCCTTGTTTTGCTTTTGTTGATGTTCATCTTATATCCTCCTTTCAAGACACTGTCCATTCCATTCAACTGCTCTTCCAAGTCCTTTGCTGTCTCTGACGGAACTACAATGTCACCGGCGAACCTCAACGTTTTTATTTCTTCTCCATGGATTTTAATACCTGCTCCAAATTTTTCTTTTGTTTCCTTTACTGCTTGCTCAATATACAGATTGAATAACATCGGGGACAGGCTACAACCCTGTCTCACTCCCTTCCCAGCCGCTGCTTCCCTTTCATGCCCCTCGACTCATATAACTGCCATCTACTTTCTGTACAAATTGTAAATAGCCTTTCGCTCTCTGTATTTTACCCCTACCACATTTAGAATTTGAAAGAGAGTATTCCAGTCAACATTGTCAAAAGCTTTCGTTAAGTCCACAAATGCTGGAAATGTAGGTTTGCCTTTCCTTAATGAAATCAGAATAGATGCACCAAAACAGCTGTTTACAATAACTAATCTTTATCCACGACAGACTGTTTCGGCATTTTAGGCCATTGTCAAATACCTGCGAAAACAATTTTGTTGAGAACGAGTATAAATGTAAATGTCATTTATATAAAAAGTGACTATATTGTACTCACAAGTAGACTTAACAATGGCGATCTGTCGTAAATAAGATTTAGTTATTATAAGCAGCCAACTTGGTGCATTTTTCTAATAATCATGTTGTTATCAGGCCGGCCGTCGTGGCCGAGCGGATCTAGGCGCTTCAGTCTGGAACCGCGCTGTTGCTACGGTCGCAGGTTCGAATCCTGCCTCGGGCATGGACGTGTGTGATGTCCTTAGGTTAGTTAATGACCTCGAATGTTAAGTTCCATAGTGCTTAGAGCCATTTGAACCATTTTTGTTGTTATCAGACATGCTGCTGGCCCTAAAGAAGAAAAATTGTTACCTGCATGTTATAACGGACAGCTTCGTAAGTAATTTGTTTGAAGCTCTTAATGGCGCAAGATTAGCCATTACGTGCTTTATATCTTTTAAAAATCGTAGGTTTTTCCAATTTTAATTTCCACAAACCATAGGATATACTCAGGCGACAGAGTATACAAAATTGTGCTAGTGATCACAATGAAGAGTGAGTAATTATATGAGTAACCTGATAATGCAAACTTCCGTACGTGTCGGTTCAACATATCAAAAATGCGTTCAGACTCTGACAGCTATGTCATTGGCAACAAAAATGTGTAGTTGCGATCGACCAAGGTTCTTGAAACAGCATTACTGCTCACAATAAAGTAAATAATGTATTCAGGAAGAACGGTGTAGTACCACAGAAAATCAACCGTGTAACGGTTTTGCCGAGCTGCGACTAAGTCTTAAGTCTGTAAGTTCAGAAGTTTTTCTCGGATCGGGCGAAATAACGAAAAGGAAGGCAACGAACGTCGACCGTACGCCATTTTAGAAGTAGTATCAAGAACAGAAGGTTAAATGGTAATATCCCGTCGACATATAGTTCACTGAGGACTACATAAGCTCACATGAAGAGACGTGGAAGGAAATCGGCAATGACTGTGGCGAAAGAACCATTCTGGCACGGGAAACATAAATCCTAACTGCCAGAATGGGTTCTGAACATTGCTCCTGCCGGCTACGATTCAGACGGAAAACACAAAAGCACAACATTTGTATCTGTGTTATGGTGTGGCTGAATAACAATGCGTCATTTGTCCATGTTTAGTTAAAAACCAGGTCTGAAATGGAAGACAAAGTCGTTATAGAGGTCAGCGATCCCACGAAGCACTGGATCGCACTTCATTTATCGACGCTAGACTAAGGTTTCGGCATACTGTCATCATAGGATCTGTCATAAGGGGAAAAAAAGGAAGAAAAACATTTTACACATCACGCTGATTAACTTTTCATAAAATAAGTCATACCTGTGTGATATATTGGTTACTGAAGTATGGAAACAAATGTAAAATTATATGTTTAACGTAAATTGTATTTTACGTACGTTTAAGTGTCACACTTCAATTGCAACAGATTGAGCTCATCTTGAGGTTCGAACGCCACCTGTTGGCTGTAGGCCTACATACAATATTAAGCACCTCATTTGCGGGCTTTGTGATCACCAATATGCACTTACACACGGTACGTTAAAGTACTATTTTTTGACGTGATAGACTGTATTGATATTTCCCTTGTGTTCTGGTGTGGTGTGGACATTGTCTTTCTGGCAATATGTGTGAAAAATTGTTCTGTGTATTCACTTTTTGACTTAGACATACATGATGACACGAGTGACCTATGTGAATAAATAAAGTGCGTTCCTGACAGTTAATTTGGTATTTAGAAGTCTTCAATACCTTACATCGTGGGCGCGCGGCACACGCAGGGTGTTGCAGCCGAAATTAAGATTTTTTGAGAGATACAGTAGTGGATACGCCAGACTGGGGAAGGAGCTTCCTGGCAAACGGATCCACAACGCTGTGCTAGATGAGTCATCAAAAGTAGAAGTGACGTCACCCTTCTGGCAGCCTTTGCGTTAGCACATCACGCGCTCAAAATATGAGTAAGGATTACAGTAAAATATCCCAATATCTTGACACATTTTGAAGCTAGTTCCTCCAAGTTTTATGAAAACTGCCAGCTAATCAAATCTATATTGAGTATAACGGAACTTCTGCACACGTGAGTCCCTGTTAACTCTAGGTTGTTAACTCTGCTTCATTCACATAAAATAATTTTCATTACATTTGGGTCTGCTTATAGTTACATTCCCTTGCTTTCCCTCGACTTGAAGCTGGTCTGCTAGTTCACTGTGAGGGAGATTCTAGAAATTAAAACTTAGTCAGATGACATTTTCCCACATATACAACGCAGTGCTAGGAAAAACGACTACCCGAGTTCGAGCCTTTGAACTTTCAGTCTGACATCCACCGATTCATCAAGACACATGAATGCGACGGGCGCTTTATGATTTTACGTAACAGTGCTAATGTAGCCCTTGAAATGGATTACGCGACTCGATGGTCGTTATCTGCCCAGAAATGGCGTGCACACAAAGCAACCTCGGGAGAAAAGTTCAACACAAGAAGCGAACAAACCACTTTGGGGAGTCACGCGTTAATTCACGAGTTAGCAGCACATTTTTAAATGGACTTCATTTTAATTCCTCCTAGTTTGTGTAAGTTTTACCGGCAATTCCCCATTATGCTACTAAATGAGCCGACTAATTTAATATCTTATACTTGACTGTACACATGATCATGACAGGTATGTGCCTTTCTTTACGCTGTTGCAGGTACTACTCGCAGGACACACACACACACACACACACACACACACACACACACACACACACACACGCGCGCGCGCGCGCGCGCGCGCGCTCGCGCGCGCGCGCAGCTCGGCAAAACAGTTACACGGTTGATTTTCTGTGGTACTACACCGTTCTTCCTGAATACATTATTTACTTTATTGTGAGCAGTAATGCTGTTTCAAGAACCTTGGTCGATCGCAACTACACATTTTTGTTGCCAAGGACATAGCTGTCAGAGTCTGAACGCATTTTTGATATGTTGAACCGACACGTACGGAAGTTTGCATTATCAGGTTACTCATATAATTACTCACTCTTCATTGTGATCACTAGCACAATTTTGTATACTCTGTCGCCTGAGTATATCCTATGGTTTGTGGAAATTAAAATTGGAAAAACCTACGATTTTTAAAAGATATAAAGCACGTAATGGCTAATCTTGCGCCATTAAGAGCTTCAAACAAATTACTTACGAAGCTGTCCGTTATAACATGCAGTTAACAATTTTTCTTCTTTAGGGCCAGCAGCATGTCTGATAACAAAAATGGTTCAAATGGCTCTAAGCACTATGGAACTTAACATTCGAGGTCATTAACTAACCTAAGGACATCACACACGTCCATGCCCGAGGCAGGATTCGAACCTGCGACCGTAGCAACAGCGCGGTTCCAGACTGAAGCGCCTAGAACCGCTCGGCCACGACGGCCGGCCTGATAACAACATGATTATTAGAAAAACGCACCAAGTTGGCTGCTTATAATAACTAAATCTTATTTACGACAGATCGCCATTGTCAAGTCTACTTGTGAGTACAATATAGTGGTTCTGCAAGAGTGATATCGATGTGACTCGTACAGGGCACTGGTCTTCGCTCGCTAGTTACATACATTAGTGCTTACTGTGTACGGAACTTGCCTAATAGCAGTCTTGTAATTACATAAACCGTTCCAACATAGGTGTACCAACAACATTGCAGCTTTGTAGATACATCTGTTGAGGTGGACGAGAGAGCACGCGGATTCATAAATCTATATTTAAAAATAATAGGGGTGTGTGCGCGCGCGCGCGCGCACACACCCCTATTGCGCGCGCGCACACACACACACACACACACACACACACACACACACACACACACACACACACACACACCTATTATTTTTAAATATAGATTTATGAATCCGCGTGCTCCCTCGTCCACCTCAACAGATGTATCTACAAAGCTGCAATGTTGTTGGTACACCTATGTTGGAACGGTTTATGTAATTACAAGACTGCTACTAGGCAAGTTCCGTACACAGTAAGCACTAATGTATGTAACTAGCGAGCGAAGACCAGTGCCCTGTACGAGTCACATCGACATCACTCTTGCAGAACCACAGGATTTCAAGTATTTCCATTAAGTGAAACTAGCAGCAATAATTTCGGTTTCCACATGGCCTGGACGAGTAATACATAATTTCTATTGTATGTAGCTGCACAAATTCTAGACAGATAAAAGAAATTTCAAAGTTCAAAATACCTTTCCGTGGAATGCTGAACTGTGAACACATGCAGAAACGAAGCCTGCCTTGCACTTCCTATAACAAAGCAACTTCTGGGAACCTTGGTCACACTGTTGCTAGTCAAGCCGGCTTCTTCGCTTTAAAATGTCACAATGAATGTTTAACTCCCTCCCGTTACGATCTCAGTGCTAACGCAACAGAATATAAGAGTCTACACTAATTCGAAACAAACCAGCTTATACACAATGATGACGATACCTGCGCTTAAAAGGTGATACCAAACATTAAGTTTGTCTGTATACAATGTATCTCTTTGGTCTAAGAGTTTGGCTTATTACGTAAATTGATAGTTTTAAACAATGATCTGTACGTTTTGTGATCAGCCCACTTTCGCTCACAAGAACGTGGCGAAGTGAAGCAAATAATCGATTTTAATATTCGTCGTTTATTACTAAACAATCTTCACCAAAAACATAGAGGTCTGAAACTAACACATCTTCACCAAAAACATAGAGGTCTGAAACTAACACTAGGATGACGGCCTTTGACCAACAACGGGGATGAATACATAGGTTTTAATCAAGTAGCAGAGAAGAACGGTGCCCTCGACATTGCTTCAAGAAATAGAAGTGATAATCTTACAGACGTCTAAAAATGAGGTTTGGAGAAGATGCCAAATGACTAGGGGACTACAAAACAGTAAGTTACACATTATTACAGCAGGCCAAGTAAGTTTTCTTGAATACTGCACAGAACATCAAAGCGACACAGACATACATCAAAGCGACACAGACACGACACTTTTTTCAACATCGTCACCATGTCTCTAAACGACCTGAACATTCTACCAATCTTCCTCGACGATAGAATTCCGTCCATTGGTCTGGGAATTGTTCGGCGAACCACAAGGTGAACGTCACGACCATCGGAAAATCTGCAACTTCTGTGAATCAGTTCATCGACTGCCTAGACTTTGTCGTCTGTGGTCGATGTCTAGTGCCTTCTTTTCCGATCGGCATCACTCACATCTGTGTTGCCTTGGTCAAACATTTCACAATGGTTGGTCGCGACCTTGCATTCGGTCCATAAGCCGCAAGAATTTCACTGTGCAAGTTTAACGTTTTGTCCACAAGAATTCAGCTACCCCGCATACTTAAGCTTCGGAACACGCTTCCAGTTACGGTGACATTTCACTCAAACTCAGATGCACCTGTATCCCTGCCGCAGCAGCTCCGTGTCTGTACGAAACCCGTAAGATATGCCTCCTTCTGACAACGTGCCACTCTTGTTGCGTAATGACTGTGCCCTCGTATAACTAGGGGACAGACTGATACCGCCTATAGGAAGAGTAAAAAGAGAGACCTGGAGGACGACAAGTAGCTGTGTGAATATCAAGAGCTCAGAAGGCAAGCCAGTACTAATAGAGACAAGCCAGTACTAACAGAGAATGAAAAGCTGAGAAGGTGGCACGAATGATCAGACGAGCTCTACACGTGAAATGAAATAGACCTGTTATAGAAAGGGAAGAGGAAACAGATGAAGGTGAGATGGAGGGCATACTGCGACAAATATTTGACAGAGAACTATAATATCTAAGTCGAAATAAGACACCTAGAGCAGATCACCCTTAGGAGAATCAACCATGGACAAAACTATTCCATATGGTGCGTAAGATAAGTAAGGTATGTGAAATACCCTCAGACATCATTAAAAACATAATTCAAATTCCAAGGAAATTAGGTGCTTAGGTGTGTGAATATTACCGAACTAGCAATTTAATAAGTCATGGTTCCAAAATGCTTGCATGAATTATTTGCGAAGGAATGGAATAACTGTTAAAAGCCAACCTCGGGGTAGGTCAGGTTGGTTATCTTAGAAGACAGGTTAAAGGAGGGTAACCCTATAGTATCTGTATACGTAAACAAAGCTTGACAAACTACGAAATTTTGAAGAAAGCAGGTATAAAATACAGGGAGCCAAAGGTTATACACGGTGTTTCGCAGTTACTATTAAGGGCTTCCAAAGGTAGTAGAGGGGATTAGTACACAAAGTTTTGATAAAGAACGCATGTCTCTAAATGTACCGGTTAGATTAAAAAAGAAGATTGGGTCACTATTAAATCTCCCGCAGAGAACCTGCGAAGGGCGCGCTGTCCTAGTATGTTGTGATTGTGACATTACATACAAATTTCGTACGACTGCGGGAGATTTGAAAGTGATCCTACCTTCAAACTTATTTTGCATCGAAACGGTATACTTATGGACAAGGGCTCCTTATAAAAATTATCCGCCAAGTCCCCTTTACAGCAGCTAGAAGACTAAAAGAAAATGTGAAACACCCTGTATCCAGCTTGTGCAGAAATCATACTGCAGTTATAAGAGTCGAAGGATATTAAAGGAACGCAGTAAGATAAGACTGTAGCCTATGTCCGACATTATTCCGTATGTACATTGAGCAAGCATGAAAGAAACCAAAGAAAGAAGAAATTAAAGTTTATGAACAAGAAACAAAAGCTGTGATTTGTTGATGACACTGCAATTCTGTCACAGAAAGAGGACTTCGCATTCTTTTTGGCCATCGAAAACATATGTTTACATAGAACACACAATTGTACGAAATTAAAAGCTCACACCATATTTTTTTTTATCTGTCTATAGCCTTGTACTGAAGTGAAACGCAAAACGATAAGCAGTCCAAACAAGAGGGGAATTGAAGGTTTTTAAAATGTGGTGCTACAGTAGAATGCTGAAGATTAGATGGGCAGATTGCATAACTGATAAGGTAGTGCCGTATCGAATTCGGGAAAACAATTTATGGCACAACGTGATTAAAAGTAAGGATCGGCAGACACGGACATTCTGCGGCATCTAGGAATCGTCAGTTCAGTATAGGAGCAAATCGCGCGGGGGTGGCCACGCGGGCCGAGGCTCCTTCCGGTATTTCTGTGTGGCATTTTTCAGTCGGCACGATGTTCTACAGTATCTTAGTAGTCAGCGCTGTTCACCTATCGTTATTTGTTCGTGGCGGCTGGCAGCACAAAATGAGGCAGTCTAGCGGAAGTACTCTCTGCTATATGTGTAGGCATGGAGTAGTGATGAAACTGATGGCACGAACAGTAAAAATTTCCCGAAGTAGCAGCCATTATATTCCATTGTCAGTTGCAAGAGTCTTCCATGACATGCAACTAAGAATATGGAGACACTATTTATTACACCACAGTACGTTGCTTAAAGTCACAGGAATGCCTGGAACGATTTTTCGATTCAAAACCCGCTACTGTTGAATTTATGAACGAAAAAGGAGAGTAGGAACGAGAACTAGACGATCCATAGTGGACTGCAGGCCTCTAATTTTAAGTGGATTTGGCTGCAAACTGCTGACAGTAAGACGTTACAATGTGAGAAATAACTTATTTCTGATCTGATGGGGACGCATTTAACCCTCCATCAGCCGCGCAGACTGCCGCTGTAGTCCAGGCAAAATCGGAAAACTGTCTTCCCGCTCTTGACAGGGGTGTTCATATATCGTACCTTACCGTTGCCTGTAGGGGGGGGGGGGGGGGGGGGCATCTTTAAGTCAGTATCCTCTGACCAGGAGTGAGCCAACCTGTGCCATACAAATCCAAAATCGCTACAGCTGTAGTCCACGCGCCTAACGGTGTCTCAATTTTTGGAAAGTGCAGTTTTTCTTTATCTTCCTATAAATTATTATTATTATCAGAGCTTTCAAAATATTTTACTTATAGTGAGCTACAGTAAGAAATAAGACTTTCTTGACAATTATTCGATGCTTCGGTCTTTGCTATTCGTAACTTACTTTATTTTCTTTTTATACAAGAGAAATGTAAGACAGAGATTTAGGAACCAGGTTTTAAATTGTAAGACATTTCCAGGGGCAGATGTGGATTCTAAGGTTGCACAGAGTTTCAGGGAGAGCATAAGGGAACAATTGACAGGAAGGGGGGAAGGAAATACAGTAGAATAAGAATGGGTAGCTCTGAGGGATGTAGTAGTGAAGGCAGCAGAGGATCAAGTAGGTAAAACGACGAGGGCTAGTAGAAATCCTTGGGTAACAGAAGAAAATACAAACGTCTCAAAAATGAGATCGACAGGAAGTGCAAAATGGCTAAGCAGGCATGGCTAGAGGGCAAATGTAAGGATGTAGAGGCTTATCTCACTAGGGGTAAGATAGATACTGCCTACAGGAAAATTAAAGAGACCTTCAGAGAAAAGAGAACCACTTGTATGAATATCAAGAGCTCAGATGGAAACCTAGTTCTAAGCAAAGAAGGGAAAGCAGAAAGGTGGAAGGAGTATATAGAGGGTCTATACAGGGGCGATGTTCTTGAGGACGTGGAAATGGAAGAGGAGGTAGATGAAGATGAAATGGGAGATACGATACTGCGTGAAGAGTTCGTCAGAGCACTGAAAGACCCGAGTCGAAACAAGGCCCCGGGAGTAGACAACATTCCATTAGAACTACTGACAGCCTTGGGAGAGCCAGTCCTGACGAGACTCTACCATCTGGTGAGCAAGATGTATGAAACAGGCGAAATACCCTCAGACTTCAAGAAGAATATAATTCCTATCCCAAAGAAAGCAGGTGTTGACAAATGTGAAAATTACCGAACTACCAGTTTAATAAGTCACGGCTGCAAAATACTAGCGTGGATTCTTTACAGACGAATGGAAAAACTGGTAGAAGCCGACCTCGGGGAAGATCAGTTTGGATTCCGTAGAAACTTTGGAACACGTGAGGCAATACTGACCCTACGGCTTATCTTAGAAGCTAGATTAAGGAAAGGCAAACCTACGATTCTAGCATTTGTAGACTTAGAGAAAGCTTTTGACAATGTTCACTGGAATACGCTCTTTCAAATCCTGAAGGTGGCAGGGGTAAAATACAGGGAGCGAAACGCTGTTTACAATTTGTACAGAAACCAGATGGCAGTTGTAAGAGTCGAGGGACATGAAAGGGAAGCAGTGGTTGGGAAGGGAGTGAGACAAGGTTGTAGCCTATACCCGATGTTATTCAATCTGTATATTGAGCAAGCAGTAAAGGAAACAAAAGAAAAATTCGGAGTAGGTATTAAAATCCATGGAGAGGAAATAAAAACTTTGAGGTTCGCCGATGACATTGTAATTCTGTCAGAGACAGCAAAGGACTTGGAAAAGCAGTTGAATGGAATGGATAGTGTCTTGAAAGCACGGTATAAGATGAACATCAACAAAAGCAAAACGAGAATAATGGAATGTATTCGAATTAACTCGGGTGATGCTGAGGGAATTAGATTAGGAAATGAGACACTTAAAGTAGTAAAGGAGTTTTGCTATTTGGGGAGCAAAATAACTGATGATGGTCGAAGTAGAGTGGATATAAGATGTAGACTGGCAATGGCAACGAAAGCGTTTCTGATGAAGAGAAATTTGTTAACATCGAGTACAGATTTAAGTGTCAGGAAGTCATTTCTGAAAGTATTTGTCTGGAGTGTGGCCATGTATGGAAGTGAAACATGGACGATAAATAGTTTGGACAAGAAGAGAATAGAAGCTTTCGAAATGTGGTGCTACAGAAGAATGCTGAAGATCAGATGGGTAGATCACATAAGTAATGAGGAGGTATTGAATAGAATTGGGGAGAAGTGGAGTTTGTGGCACAACCTGACAAGAAGAATGGACCGGTTAGTAGGACATGTTCTGAAGCATCAAGGGATCACAAATTTAGCATTGGAGGGCAGCGTGGAGGGTAAAAATCGTAGAGGGAGACCAAGAGATGAATACACTAAGCAGATTCAGAGGGATGTAGGTTGCAGTAAGTACTGGGAGATGAAGAAGCTTGCACAGGATAGAGTAGCATGGAGAGCTGCATCAAACCAGTCTCAGGACTGAAGACCACAACAACAAGAGAAATAGGGTTCTTCATGAACTAAATCTAGGCAGCCCAAAAACAGTGTGCTTAACGCACCAGTGTTCCTATCATAAAGCAATGGCTGGAAGAATCTACTTCTGAAGATAGTATGGGAGATTGTGACTATAGAGAGATGAATTTGCAAGAGATATGCGATAAATCTAATGGATCAGGAGTGGAATCTTGTTACCTTATAATGAGTCAAAAATGGTTTCGCTCCCTTCAACTATGTCTTACATTTAATGACATTCATAGCAGAATAGAAAGAAATGGAATGGATAAGTTGGCTGCAATCAGAAATATTTTTCAAATCTTTGCAGCCAATTTCAGAAACAATGTTATTGCCACTGAAATTCTCACCATCGATAAGCAACTTTTAGCTTTCAGGGAGCACTATTCTTTCAAGCAGTATAGCCCCAACCTCCACAGGAAGCAAAATGCCACCATTTGGATCTTAGCTCACACCATTGCTTATTTATCAATCGTTGTCATACAAACTTGAGAAAGGCTTTGCATATATGGAATACGAACATGCAAAGGTTGAAAATTATGGTGCAGATGCGTATCAGTTAAAGTCACTACTTACCACAAAATATTGTATCACAAGAACAAGGAAATATCAGCAAAACTTACAGAACTATCCTGTGTCAATATAATTATTATGTCTTATTTTTTCCATTATTTGGTAAGGAGCCAATTTTAGTTTCTACAAGAAGACATTTTAAATCAAAAGATTGCTTGTCATCTACCTGAAGACAAATATCACTTGTCATACCAACGTGGCACTATTCTTTTAGTTGTGGAAAAGGTTAAGAAAAATACAAGACGACAAAAAGGAAAATTTCTGTTTTACAACCATACAGGAGAAGACTATTTTGTGAACAGCAGCACAATATTGCTTGAAATTTGATAGCTCCTGTCTCTGCCATTAGAGATATCAACATACTATATTTATATGCAAGACTAATATAACTTTCATCAAGAATATTTTAAGATTTGAAAACTAACCATTCCATTGTGAATTGGTGTGAGGAATATTAAAGATTCAAAAAAGGCTATTTCAAGTTCCACATGTTGCCATCTGTGGACAAGTGTTTAATTTATCCTGTGGATAAGTGACGGAAATGTAACTGATTACTACAAGGAAAGGAAATCTTCACTTAAAGTACTTTTTGAATATAAAACTATTGGATACAGTGCAAAAATAATTTTTGTGAAGGTACTTAATTCTTATAAACTTAACTGTATTTGCATTCAGTGCTTCATTGTATGTTTACATATAAAGAAAATTTTCTTATGTAGTGAACTTGAGGCGCAGTTTGCACATTTAGCTATTGGATACAGTACAAAAATATTTCCTTCATGAATCCTGCGCCTATTCTTAAAAAATGTTGTGTGCTTATTCACACATGTATGCAATAAGATGTTCATATGTATTAAAAAAACTGCCAGCATGATACGACCTCAAAATGTTTGCACTTTTACATCCTAAAATTGGCTATACCATGAATGCCGGAATTCAACCAGCCTAGTCTTGCAAATGCAGTGATCATGGGGAGGAAGGTATTGTTTGTCTAGTGAAACCATTCATGATAAAATTAAAATTGAAACTAATTTAAATGTTAAACTATATTTAGCTCATTTAGATCTTGCTAGTGTCCTATTACCACTACAAACAAATCCATTTTAGCACCAATTGAAAAATTTATGGGTTCAGACATTCACCTACAAAGTTAAAAATTCTCACATATTAAAAAGATCTAAATATATTCAATGAAAAATATCACATACAGAGTAACTTCAAATTTTTTCAAGAAGCAGAAAATCTCGTCGGTATTAGATTCACTCCCACAGAAATACTAAATGAAGGCCTCAAATTTAACACACAACCACAATTATAAAACAGTATGACCAAAAATAATACTGCAAACACTATAGTAGTAATCCACATGGCATACTTGGCACCTCATGAGCAAAACAATATTACTTGCGAAACCAATACAAACCCAAATAAAACGGGAAAGTAGAACCAATATGAGAACAAAGGATAGTAATATCCAACACCAAATTAATAAAATGCGTAAACATACTGCAATCAGGGTAAAATCAGATAGAGGAAATACACTGACGATTATGTCAGAAGAAAAATGAAATGAGCGATTAGCATCGTTGGTCGGGAGGTCCCATTCAGGGAAGTTCGGCTGCCAAGCGCAAGTCTTATTTCATTCGACGCCACATTGGGCGACTTGCGCGCCGGTGATAAGGATGAAATGATGATGAGGGCAACACATCACCCAGTCCACGAGCCGAGAAAATCTCTAACACGGCCGGGAATAGAACCCGGGTCCTCTTACAAGGGAGGCAAGAACGTTACCACCCAACTAAGCAGGTGGACATCAAAATATCCACGGGTGTGCTGCCGGTCTGTAGTGTCCAACGGGCACAATATTTCGGCGATCACACATGTCGCCATCGCCAGGTGAACTGACGGACTGAGCTCCTGTGAACGTGCGGACACGGAGATCCGTACGCTATGGCTGCTCAGACGGAACTGGGTTCGGTCTCGGCGGCGGCCGGTTTAAATACCCTCCGCCCGCGGCGCGCTCCCTCCGCTATCCGCGCCCCGGGCGCGCGGTGGAACAGATTGCGGCGGCGTCTGAGATGACGTCGGAGTGGTGGTTCTGCCCGCAGTGGTCGTCACAACTATACGTTTGCTCGATTTACTCTTGATTAACCCAAACGCTGGTTCCCAAGCCTTGCTAAGATTATAGCCACAGTCACGGTTTATGAGGTCGTCATTGGTGCGAATTTCGATGGCCTCTCTAACAACGCTGTCCCAGTATCTCGATGTCCGTACCAGAATCCTCGTGCGTTCATACTCCATAGCGTGATTTTCCGACAATGTTCAGCGACCGCCGACTTGATCGGATACATCAGTCGAGGGTGCCTCTGGTGTTCACGGCATCGATCCTCGACGGTACGCATCGTCTGACCAATATACGACTTGCCACATTGACGCGGAATCTGGTACACGCCGGCCTTCCTCAAACCGAGGTCATCTTTGGCGCTCCCCACCAGTGCACGAGTTTTATTCGGAGGACAAAACACAGTTCCGACTCGGTGTTTCTTCAAAATGCGGGCGATTTTCCCCGAGAGTGCGCCTGTGTATGGAATAAATGCAGTGCCTACCTCCTCCCTCGTGATTTCATCCATCTCCTACGGTTGTGCTGTAGTTGTTGGGCGGAGAGCAAGTTGAATCTGCCACTCTGAGTACCCATTTTTTCGAAATACAGTTCTCAGGTGTTCCAATTCGTGGGGTAGACTCTCTGCGTCAGAGATAGTGCGCGCCCTATGTACTAGAGTTTTAAGTACCACATTCCTCTGTGAAGGGTGGTGGCAGCTGTCTGCGTGCAAATACAGATCAGTGTGCGTTGTCACCTGATGATGGCGACATGTATGATCGCCGAAATATTGTGCCCGTTGGACACTGTAGACCGGCAGTACACCCGTGGATATTTTGATCATCAAATACGCCGGGAGAAACTCAAGAATCACGTCAGAAGGTTAGAACGGAAAAGTATTATATTTCGAACAAAATAATATTAAAAGTACCAATTAGGACAATTAAAAATTTACTGCACAGTTAAAGAAGGCCCTAAAGGGATATAACTTCATATGCACAGAAAAACACACAAGCATTCCATAATAATGAACCAACAACATAATCACTGCATGCCCAGCTCACGATACATAAATAACAAAACACAATTCGTCCAGATGTTAACATGGTTATAGCTCACCACACGCTGTTTGTGAAGGAAAAAGAAGAATACTCCTTAGGAAAACTAGATTTATGAGAAAAAATACACTACCAAAAATAATTGTTACGATATCGTAAATAAAATTGAAACAAATAAAAATATCGGAAAATGGAACATTTCTATCTCTTGATATCTGACCACCTGGTTAATACCTTGTTTGTCCGTCTATGGGGCGAAATACATAACTGATTCTGCGTATCAGGAATCCGACAGTTTGTTGGTAGGTTTGTGGAAGTATGAGGCATTAGATGTGTGCGCACGGGTCATGCAACTCGCTTGAATAACGGGCCGCTTATCTGCGTACGCGTGTGGCGCCCGATAGCGACCCAGATGGGTTCCATACGATTTACATCATGCTAATTTTGCCCCCGAGACATCAACGCGAGTTCACTATAACGCTCCTCAAAGCACTGTAGCAAGGCTCTGGCTCCGAGATACGGACAGTTATACTGCTGAAAGATGACATCGCCATCGGGGAAGACATCAAGCATGAAGGGATGCAGGTGGTTTGCAGCTGTCAGCGTTTCTTCGATTACCACCACAGGTCCCATGCAAGCGCAGGAGAATGTCTCCCACAGCATAATACTGCCCCCAACCGTGGCGCGCTGCACGTTTCGAGCCACCGTTCGCCTCGTTGTACGTCTTGTGAAGACGACAAAATGTGAGTCACCGGAAGAGCTGACACTTTTCTTTCATCGACGGTCCAATCCCGATGGTCCCGTGCACACAGTAGTTGTAACCGACTGGTCTGCCGCAGAACTCCATGTTTAACATTGTACGATGAACGGTGTGCTCCGGAACACTTAATTACGTGTACCAGTATTGTGCTCTTTCGGCAGAGATGCCACCGATCACCATCTACCCTACTTTACTTTACTTCGAACCCCATTTTCTGGCTGGAGACGTGAATGTCCAACGATTTAGCGCTGGTGCTAGTTCCACCGTACCACCTCTTTCCGTAGATGTGAATATTCGTTCAGCTTCGCCGTTTTCGAGATACTCGTTCACAGGCTCTGCGTAGTAATACTCTGCTCTTTGTCAAAGTCGCTGAACTCTTGGATTTCCCCATTTGCAGGGTGACCCTCCGTCCGTGTCTGCTCCGCGTACATACTTATGTTCCCGTATTATATGCCCGCAGTCCCACCACGCGGCATCCAACTTCGCCGTGGCAGTGGTGGTCATAATTTTTTGGCTTATCAGTGAATATGTAACGCGTATACAAATATTCCAGTGACAGAGACCACAGAAATTAAAAACAACCTTCCCAAATACAAGAAAATTAGTCTAGCAGAAGTTTACTTCTCAATCCAGACCAAAATTTATCCCAGAGAAGATGGAATAGCAATGGGTTTGGCGCCTAGTGGGAACATTGGGTGATATTTTCGAAACACTTTAGAAGAAACTTCCTGGCAGATTAAAACTGTGTGCCCGACCGAGACTCGAACTCGGGACCTTTGCCTTTCGCGGGCAAGTGCTCTACCAACTGAGCTACCGAAGCACGACTCACGTCCGGTACTCACAGCTTTACTTCTGCCAGTACCTCGTCTCCTACCTTCCAAGCTTTACAGAAGCTCTCCTGCAAACCTTGCAGAACTAGCACTCCTGAAAGAAAGGACATTGCGGAGACATGGCTTAGCCACAGCCTGGGGGATGTTTCCAGAATGAGATTTTCACTCTGCAGCGGAGTGTGCGCTGATACGAAACTTCCTGGCAGATTAAAACTGTGTGCCCGACCGAGACTCGAACTCGCGTTCGCAGGAGAGCTTCTGTAAAGTTTGGAAGGTAGGAGACGAGGTACTGGCAGAAGTAAAGCTGTGAGTACCGGGCGTGAGTCGTGCTTCGGTAGCTCAGTTGGTAGAGCACTTGCCCGCGAAAGGCAAAGGTCCCGAGTTCGAGTCTCGGTCGGGCACACAGTTTTAATCTGCCTGGAAGTTTCATAACCCGTCTCTAATGACCTCGTTGTCGATGGGACGTTCAACACTAACCACCTAACCTATCCTAAAGATCTTTGTAACAACTATTCAAAAATGACGTGCTCCCACAATAATAGAACAAATATTACGTTATTCTGAAAAAATTACGCACAGCCATATTCACACCAATGAAGAACAATAATTAAATATAACTGAAACAATGACCTCTATAGCTTAGTTAAATAATTTCTGTAAAATAATTACAATTTTCCTATTGTAAGTACGTTAAAAAACATCGACCTTATATATGACCTTTGAAACAACGGCTCAAAAGAAGCGTGCTCCTAAAATAAAGAAAACCCTGCCAATGGTCTCGGCGGCGGAAGAGGATTCCATTCCCAACGGTGGAGAGAACGGAAGAGGCTAGTGGAGTTAACCACTAACAATAAATCAAATTTCGGGATAACAATTTGATCTTATCTTGGAATTCAATTCCTTACTTTGAATGTAATACAATTTCAACTGCAGTATGGGAAATCCGCAAAATTAATGCACTACCTCAGGTGTTAATTCGAGAGAGAGAAATCCACCATTGGGTCATGCAATGCATTGGGACCAACGGTTCTGGGGAGTCCGAACAGCTGCAATCAAAGTTGAATCAGTGCAACCTTGGAATCCTTCTAAAATTAAATTCAAAAAGAATTCTTTCTAGGCTCTTTACATGTAAATTCACGAATCAAGACTGGTAAACAAGAAGAACTACAAATACTTTTAGAGAATAAAATTCAAATTTTAGCAGTTCAATAAACAAGGTCCCTAGTTGAAAATGTAGCAGATACTTGTAACTACAGAATCTTCAAAATTGAACTAGCACTCAAAATTATGAATCAGATGCCGTTATTGGGTAGAACTTTCTATGTTCATAAAAATATAATAGGAAATGTTACAGAATTTAAACCCACCTAGGAGAGAATATCTTTCCTATCAGTTAAATGCAAAAACAATATATAAACACTTGATAATTGTCATGCACCAATAAATGAAGACAACAGGAAAAATCCACAAAAAACAGGAATTCTGGGAGCTTTTAGAAATATCTAAAATTCCAAAGACGAATGGCGGCTTCAATGCACAAATGGGCAGAGAAAAGAAATTTAGAAATGTAGTAGGCCAATACCCAACTCATAGAAAAACCAATACAAATGGTATGAGTCTACTCAGTTTGTGTCAAAGCTCTTACCTGAAATTAATGTCAACCTTATTCAGGATACTCCCAGGGAAAGCTTAGACATGGATATCTCCCAACCCAATGTTCGCATAATTTCAATTAGACCACGTGGCTACTTTGCAAAAAAGCAGAATGGATATTTTGAATGTGAAAGTAGTAATGACTGATGAATTTGATTCTGATCATTACCTCTCTAAAATTGAAGTCAAACTCCAGCCTAATAAAGAAAGTCACAAAGAATAATAAAATATAACATACAGACTTACTAGAACAAAAGAATCAATTAATATTATCAAGACCATGGCTAAACATGGCAATTGGCAAGAAACATCCAAAGCAGCAATTAATTATCCTGCACAGAAAACATTTGGATCAATAAAATATAAAAGGAAAATATGGTGGAACAAAATAGGCAAAGAAGCCATAGCAGAGCGAACTCAAATTGGAAAAAATGTAAATGCTCAAAGAAAACTGAAGATTATGATCAATTTAAACAACAAAGAAAGGAAACAGCCATATTAATCAGAAATAGCAAATGAGATTTTGAAAAGGAGAAACTTTTGGAAATACACAAAAATTTTGAAAAATAATACTCTTAACTTTCTCAAACTTTTAAGAACAAATTAAATGGGTACCAAACTCCAAATGTCCGTTTGAAAGATGAAAATGGTAAAATTGGGTAAAGCAATATTGAAAATTGTGAAATACTAGCAAGATATTTTCATCAGCTTTTAAAGAGTTCTGAACCAAGTCATAAATTGGAATTCTCAGATATTTATGAAAATTTGGAAGAAGATTTACACCAACTATAAAAGAAAATCAAGAAGTAATCAAGACCCTCACAAACAACAAAGCTATTGGAGAAGATTCTACTACAGAGGAACTTTTGGAGTGGTCCTTGGCAAATACGAGGTGCATTCAAGTTCTAAGGCCTCAGATTTTTTTTCTCCGGACTGGAAAGAGATAAAAACAAGCGCATTGTTTTAATATGAGGTCGCGTTCATTGTCAATACGTCCTAGAGATGACCGTACGGCAGATGGAATTTTACTGCCAGCGGCGAGAATGAGAACTGTTTTAAATACTTAAAATGGCGACGTTTTCTTTACTTGAACAGCGTACAATCATTCGTTTTCTGAATTTGCGTGGTCTGAAACCAATTGAAATTCATCGACAGTTGAAGGAGACATGTGGTGATGGAGTTATGGATGTGTCGAAAGTGCGTTCGTGGGTGCGACAGTTTAATGAAGGCAGAACATCGTGTGACAACAAACCGAAACAACCTCGGGCTCGCACAAGCCGGTCTGACGACATGATCGAGAAAGTGGAAAGAATTGTTTTGGGGGGATCGCCGAATGACTGTTGAACAGATCGCCTCCAGAGTTGGCAGTTCTGTGGGTTCTGTACACACAATCCTGCAAGACGACCTGAAAATGCGAAAAGTGTCATCCAGGTGGGTGCCACGAAAGCTGACGGACGACCACATGGCTGACCGTGTGGCATGTTGCCAAGCAATGTTGACGCGCAACGACAGCACGAATGGGACTTTCTTTTTGTCGGTTGTGACAATGAATGAGACGTGGATGCCATTTTTCAATCTAGAAACAAAGCGCCAGTCAGCTCAATGGAAGCACACAGATTCACAGCCACCAAAAAAATTTCGGGTAACCGCCAGTGCTGAAAAAATGATGGTGTCCATGTTCTGGGACAGCGAGGGCGTAATCCTTACCCATTGAGTTCCAAAGGGCACTACGGTAACAGGTGCATCCTACGAAAATGTTTTGAAGAACAAATTCCTTCCTGCACTTCAACAAAAACGTCCGGGAAGGGCTGCGCTTGTGCTGTTTCACCAAGACAACGCGCCCGCACATCGAGCTAACGTTACGCAACAGTTTCTTCGTGATAACTTTGAAGTGATTCCTCATGCTCCCTACTAACCTGACCTGGGTCCTAGTGACTTTTGGCTTTTTCCAACAATGAAAGACACTCTCCGTGGCCGCACATTCACCAGCCATGCTGCTATTGCCTCAGCAATTTTCCGGTGGTCAAAACAGACTCCTAAAGAAGCCTTCGCCGCTGCCATGGAATCACGACGTCAGCGTTGTGAAAAATGTGCGTCTGCAGGGCGATTACGTCGAGAAGTAACGCCAGTTACATCGATTTCGGGTGAGTAGTTAATTAGAAAAAAAATCGGAGGCCTTCGAACTTGAATGCACCTCGTATAACCAAGGCACTAAATTTACTCTTTGAAGACATCTAGAAAGCAGAAAAATTCCCAGAGGAATGGAAAATTGTCTTGACACATCCACTCAACAAAAAAAGTAATGAACAGGATGCAAACAACTTCAAAGGACTCTCTTTATTGCCAGTAGCGTATAAAGTATTATCCACGGATAGAAGCAACTTTAGTCAGTTATTTAGGTGAATATCATGGTGGTTTTTGGGTACGAAGGTTGTGCTCAGAACTAATATTTAATATCAAGTCAGTAATTCGCCACACATTCTTAATTCAACGCACATTATAGTTATGTTTGTGGATTTCCAAAATGCCTTTGATTCTGTTGACAGAGAAACTATAGATAAAATAATTCGAGAATTTCGCATAAAGTCTAAATTGGCAAACCTGATCCATGAAATACTTACGGATACAGTCTGTAAAGTAAAATTTATGGGTGAAATTTCACAACTTTTCAAAATCAAACCGGGTGTACCAGAAGGTGACGTCCTATCCCCAATTCTTTTTAATAGTGTGTTAGAGAAAACTATAAGAATTTGGCAAGAAGAGGAAGCAAAAAGATCGAAACAGCTGTCTTGCATTGGCAGATGATTTTGCTATACTTTCCGAAAATGTGGCATCTGCTACAACACAAATAAATCTCCTGATAGCCAGCACAACTGACTTAAGAATTTCTGCAGAAAAAAATGTAACAAACGTCAAGGATGCTCTAAGATTCGAGAAAACAAATCTTGGCCAAACAGAGAGAGAGAGAGAGAGAGAGAGAGAGAGAGAGAGAGAGAGAGAGAGAGTAAAATTCAAACATCTACGGGAGATAATCCAAGAATATGCTTTGAAAAATTTATAATAGAGGAAAGATGGCATAAAATGGGGACAGCATATAGTATCACCAAAGACCGCTACAATAAGAAGTGTCTATCCAAAAACGCAAAAATAAAGCATTAAAACACAATAATGAATCCAGAAAGGCTAAATGTAAGCGAATTTCTGGCATTAAACTATAGTTTCGATAAATTAGTAGTACTAGAAAGGCGAATCATAAGGGAAATATCAAGACCACAAAACACAGAGGAAGGTTGGAAATCACAAAGTAATGCTGAAATATACCAAAATAAAGAAAATATTTCAAACGTAATGAGATAAAGAACACTTACGTTTTTTGGACATTTACTTCGAATGCGAGCCAGTAGATTAACTAATATTAGTGGGGTAAGAAGTCCACAACAAGATGGGTCAATGAAGTAAAAAAGATTTAGAAAGACCAATATAAAAACAGAAGACTTTCGGGAAAAATTACTGAAAATGGAAGGATTCCAAGGGAAGGTAGCTACAAAGACTGGTTCAAAATGGTCTTAAGACAGAAAAGAGAAACATAGTGAACAGATGAAAGCATACTGGAAGAAAAGAACGAAGAATTGAGATTGGAACGTGCTCCTTAGATGGCCCATTCCCAGTAAAAAAAAAACTGTTTCTAATTTATTTTATGACAATTATAAAAGACGTACATTGCATAATATACCATTGAAGAATCGTCCACGGAGTTACTTATAATCCTCCTAGTATATCTTGGGATACGATTTTTTCTATGTTAAATTCCTAAGTGCTACTGTTGTATCCAATGTATAATGCTTCCGTTTCAGTACTTGAAAATGGCCTAAGGCCGAAACTCTACAATAGTACATCAAATAAATAATGTCAGCTGAAGTCAGGACGAAATCAATTAAAAAATAAAAAGTTGTTTTCGTGTAAGTTAATTTTCTCAGGTATAAGGAAATCATCAAAAACTACTCATCAACTGCACAAGTTCTCATCAGCTATATTTGTTTAACAATGTCCAAATTCTATAACTTTTAACCTTTCTAACAGTTTAAAATACTGTCAGTACTTTACAAGTTTCACAAACTTGTAACTGCATGGTCCTACCCCGCTGGACGAAAAGTGGAACGCTGAGAATTTTCTCAACAGCAGCTAAGAGAAGAATTTCAGAACGAAACCTTTGCACGGTCAGTAACAGCGAACATTCCACTGCAGTTTCGCTGTTAGTCTACACAGAAAGTGTCAGGTATTTGCGATTTCAACTGTAGTAACAGCAGAGAACTCTCCCAACCTATGGAGACATACGGCAGGAATGAAGGATTTCAAATTGCAATAGTACTGCAAACAGGGCTTGGGAGACAGAAATGTGACCATTTGTTCACGACAAATTAAACTGTGGAACACTCTGAAGGACGATTTGGCGCACGCCGCAGCGTAAAATAGAAAAAGCATACAAGAAAGTCAGTGTTAATCGAGTACAGACATCTGCAAGAAGGATATGCGAGATAAAGCTAAACAGGAAGCAATATGTCTAACATACGCATAAGATGGTAGTTAACGGACGGCACGAGATTGATGTTTCACACTTTGAAGTAATCAGCTCTTTCAAACGACTTGATACTGTGTAATAAAATGACCAAGCAGTCTCAAGTTACAGCACCACGCGCTAGTTGACGTTGAGGACTCTTAGCTTTATACGACGTTCACACTTCGAACCGGTAGTACAGTTTCCTTCAGAAACCTAGCGTACTGTCTCGTACATACTAATGTAATTAAACTCTCAGCTGCGACTTCACTATACCGCCGCTTACGCTTTTTGAATTTATATGTCTATTTTGGCTTCGCAAATTCACGGCTATTACGAAAAGAATAATACGTCGATTTCGAGAAAAGCACAATAGTTTTAACGAATTTTTGAAAGAGTTATTAATTAGGCCTATGACTATTACAAGAATTATTTTAATTTTGTCCACTGACTACTTCATTTGGCTCTTTTTCCTTTGTTTCGAAACTAAGAGGTTTTTACGCGACCCGTGAAACGGTCCATTTAACTGACAAGTCGTTGAGTGAATGAACATGTATGACTACGATGAAGCCAAGCATATGCAATTCTATTCAGTGCACATCCGCTGCTGGACGTTTTCACGCTTTACGCTCGTCAGCTACGGCGCCCATGTGAGCCCTGCATTCTTCTGGTGTCATTCACCTACCTGCCGTCGTCAAGTCGTACTGTTGTTCTTTCTTATCCATTTGAATCCATGCAAAGTAGTTACATGGTCCATGGACCACCCATTCTTTTGGCTACACATTCTGCCCGCTTCTACTTAATTTTCATTGCAGTCGTTGCTGTCTCTTCCACTACAATGTCTTCTCTTACACATTTGCTGTTTTCCTGTGCGTCATACCAGTGCCCAACATAAATATCTCTATTATTCGCTGGGCAACCTTGAGTTATTTTTATACTTTTTGCAATACAAGTGTCTCACTGCTCGAGGCAAAAACACATGCTTACCAAATTTTTCGTATTTGATATATTGTAACCTAACCTAACAGTTTTCAAAACTGTAACGTTTACCAAAACCAGTCCACGGAATTTCTACTCTCATTTCTTTTGTTGGTCATCCAATCATTCTTTTCATTTGGAGTAGCCGTTTTTGAGATACATGCCTTGGAACTTGAGTACGAGTCACTTTTACCTCCAAGTACCCAATTAACAGGGTGTCGACTTTCAAAAGAAAGTCGAAAAGAAGAAATTTGCAGTAGCGTACCCAAGTAGTACTGTAGCGCAATCCTCTAAAAAATTGTTTGGGGTTGCTTGTATAGAACAAAAGGAGTGTGACACGAGGAAGTCTTACCACTTGCATTCTTCTAAGTGTGGGCTACAGAGCCCTTCTGGTTATCTGAAAGCACAATGAGCAAAAGAGCTTTCATAACCACGCAAACTTTTCTGTACAAAGATTAAGGAAGTATAACCAAGAGCAAACTGCTTTTCTACATCGTGTTCACTGAGTGAATGCTACAGTTCCTTCTGAACGACTTCATATTATTAATGCCAAACCCCTTTGCAGGTCAGAATCTCGATACTAAAAGAAGTCTGCACGATGTTCGCAAATTGATAATTATTTCCCAAATCAGCAACCCTTCGTTTCACTTGACACCTACGCATCTGCAAACGAAAAAGAGTAAGAATCATCTGTCACGTTTTCCCCGTTCGCCGACACTGAATAACGCTCTTCGCTTCCTATACCAGATACGAATGGAACCATTGGTGCGCTTTCCCTTAACTAAATAATACTTTCTATTTACGTAAGACTACAGCATGTCCAACGCTATCAAATGCTTTGGTTCGGCAACTTACTTCTAGGTACGAAAATTGGTTATTTCCTTCAAATGCAAGTCTTCCCTTAACCAACGCGCCACAATGCTCAATAAGTGTGGGATTTTTACATGCTTTATACGTATATCGCGTTTCCTATACTTTAACAACATCAGTTACACTGCTAGAACAACACAGATTAATTAACATGTATATAGTATGACGTCCGCCCCTCGTGGTCTCGCGGTAGCGTTCTCGCTTCCCGAGCACGGGGTCCCGGGTTCGATTCCCGGCGGGGTCAGGAATTTTTCCTGCCTCGAGATGACTGGGTGTTATTGTGTCGTCTTCATTACGGTCGGAGGCAAACCACCTCCACTAGGACCTTG
Organism: Schistocerca serialis cubense; assembly: GCF_023864345.2. NCBI lineage: Eukaryota > Metazoa > Arthropoda > Insecta > Orthoptera > Acrididae > Schistocerca > Schistocerca serialis. The sequence continues at coordinate 62,284,942 of NC_064642.1, forward strand.
CCTAGTGAGGCGGCGCGGTTCTCCCGCGTCGCTCCCCTACGCTCTGTAAAGAAGTATGGGACTCATCATCATCATCATCATCATCATCATCATCATCATCATATAGTATGACAGATTCTTGCCAGTCGTCCCTCCTATGCTCCCCCCTTTCCCCAACCCCCTCCTTTCAATCATCGCGTACAATATTAAGCCTGTAGCTCTCCTATTAGTTGGCTGAGGCGTGCTAGTGTAAGCCTAGAGCTGTTGGCAACTATTTACTAACGGTGCTTTTCGAGATATATGTAAATGAATTTTGTTACATAATCCCTGACAGTTCTACTTCACCATGGGAGGGAGCACTTCGTATGTCAAAGTGTAACTTACCGTCGGAATTCTTACGTCCAGATGGTACCGAAATATTACATATGAGAAAAGGAGGAAAGCGGTGATACGTGTGATCGTCTTGCCTTGCCCCATTACGCTCCTGATTCTCTTCAATTTTTCTTTCTTTGCGACATATACGCAATTAGCTTCGGCGCTTTTCATTATTATAGTTCACCTTTTTAATAACAGTAAGATCTGTTTGTTCACCAACGGATTAAAGCAGGTTTTGCGCATAAGAGTTACAATTATTGTCACGAGTGATAGTGCGCCTTCTGATCCTGTCTGGTAATACCAAGAACACATTACGATTTAGCATGAGACGGCGGCGTAGTTTTCCATGCGTCATGGGCAAACACGCAGATCGATTCCACAATGAGCCAAGCTTGTCCTTTGTGTAAATTAATGGTGAGCTCACAGTTCACCTTAAAAGAGGGAAAGTTAATGATTGGGTAAAACTGTACGCAGTGCACATCGCTCCGTTACTCTCATATTGTAAGATGGTGGTGCCTTCTGCCTTGAAACTCTTCGTATCTATAGCTGACAGTTACGACAAGCAGTTTTTACAACGGATTAATTTTTTGAGTTCGTTTCTACATTCTCTCACAATAATTTCACTCAAATCAATATTCAAAACTGTATTTTTTTTCCAAACCGTCTTCAGCTAGTTTGTCAAATATATGACATAACATTACGAGGAACTCGTCATCCACAGCAAGTTGGATTATTCGCCAGCGGAGCAAGGCAAAACCACGCGAAACACAGAATAAGTACACTGCCTGACAAAAAACGCGAAGCACCCAAAAGACATGGTCGGATGTTAATGCAACTTCGTACACGTGCACACCATCGCCTGGTATGTAAATGATTATAGAATTGCAATGCTGTGTGACAGGTAGAATGTCCACTAGCGTGCATTAGTATTGTTACTACGCCTGGTAGGCTATGTAAGGGGCACGAAGTGCATCCGATGATGAGTGATCACTGAAGGGCACGGATATGTCGGGTACACATATGAGACAGCGTTATCAGCACCCGGCAGAGTTTGGAAGGGACCTTATTGCGGGTCTCCGTTTGGTCGGATAGTAGAATTGTGCATCGGAACGTCAGGGCAGGCGTACACGTGATCAACATTCCGGGTACCACATCTGGCCATCACAAGGGCGGATCGCCGCATCGTGCACCTCTTCACATCTGCGCATGCCATCCGAGAGCAAGTAATGGAGTCTCTGCAACAAACAGTGACATTTCAAGCCATTGGTCGAAGACCAGAACCAGCCAGAATAGAGACTTCCGACCCATACGTAGGCTGCTGAAGACACGACACAGACGGCTGCGCTGGAGTAGTGCCGTAACAGAAGCATAGACTGCTACTGAATGGCGTCGCTTTGTATTCAGCGACGAATCGTGGGTCTGCACTATCGTGGATGACCATCGCCGGCAAGTATGGCGGCGACCTCGGGAGAGGTCTCATTCTTCCAACAGTTTGGGGGAGGCACGGCTGTGTTATTCATGACGTGTGGAATTATCAGGCATGACTGCACGTCACAGCTGGTAGTCCCCGAGGGAACTCACATGGCACAATAGAACGTCATCGACATCCTGCGTCATCATGTGACAGCACACTGGTGCCTTTTTCAACAGGAGAATGTTCGTCCACACATAGGACGTGTCCCTATGAACTGCCAGCCTGACGTTGAGGTACTCATGTGACGAACTAGATCTTCTGAGCTGTCCCCAAAAGAAAATTTGTGGGCTCAGACAGTACCCAGGATATCAACAGCCAGATGTAACATTTGTGGGCCAGCTAGCCTCACTTTATCAGGCAGTGTACGACAGGCAGAGAAAGATTAGGTTTGATGGTCCTATCGGCGAGATCATCTGAATTACTGCGTAAGGTCGATTTGTGATGGTTTGCGGAAGGAAGGCGGCCGTGTTCTTTTCAGGGTTGCCATCCCAACATTAGTGTTGAACTACTTGGGAGAACAACAAAAAACCTAACTGGCAGTATAACTCGACCACACTTCTACCGTACCCAAATCTAGTGTATCCACTACTGTAGTTCTTCGCTCAGTCGGGTCTTATATGCTGATCAATACTTTAAAACCAACTGCAGCTTAACATGCATATAAATATTCGACCAATGTGACTAAATATCCTAAACCGGCACTACGTACTCCAGTTTACACCAGTAACACTTTCACGTAGTTGCATGCGACTCCGAGGCAATATAAGTTTTGTAAGTTTCTAGAATTTTTGAGAAAGTTTTGCAAAGGAATACAGTCTTTGAAATTCTGAAGGTAGATGTGATTAAATATACGGATCGAACGTTTATTCACAACCTGTACAGAAACTAAACTGCAGTTATAACCATGGAAGAACAAGAATGTGACGTACACTGCACAACAATTAAACAGTCACTTTTTCGAAACCCCACAATTGTCTCCCATTGCGACGAAGTTTGAAATTTGGCTCAAAGGTGCCTAAAACCTTCCTCGGTATCTGTGCAAAAGCGTGCCGTCCTGCGATGTCACCCTTGGGCTCGGCTACATTTCGAACAGCAAGGTGTTGACAAATGTGGAAAGGTAGAGCTCAGAAGTTCATCTGAGGTGTAAGGTGGGTTAATAATGTCACACTAGTCACCTCTAGTTCCGTAGAACCAAATTGAGGAGCGAATCTCCAAGGTCATGGAACGTGTCAGTGTATGAAATTACAACATAAATGCAATAACAGATAAAATAAAATGTTTATGAACCCAAAAAGACCCACGCCATTACGTTTATGTAACCGCAATCAACAATATAACATAGGAATCAGCATAATTTTTCAAGGAACTCCTCCACAGAACAGAAGGAGTGACCCATGAGGAGACACTTAAGTTTCGATTTGAAAGGGCGTGGATTACTGCTAAGATTTTTGAATTCTTGTGGTAGATTATTGAAAAAGGATGCAGCAGAATACTGCACATCTTTCTGTACAAGAGTCAAGGAAGTGCGATCCAGATGCAGACTGGATTTCTGCCTAGTATTAACTGAGTGAAATGTGCTAATTCTTGCGAATAAGCTGATATTGTTAACAAGAAACGACAGTAAACACACACACACACACACACACACACACACACACACACACACACACACATCGCGAACTAACACCACTTATTGCCAGATGTGCCCATTTTGGAGCCAAAAATATCCTTTTAGAATGGGAGCAGTTACACCAAAATAAAATACTATACGAAATAAGCGAATGAAAATAAGCAAAGTAGACTACTTTTCGTGTCTATCATTTACTTCAGACACCGCTTTAAACAAGATCCTGAACGTGGTCTTTCCATAACAGTTTACGATCGATCTGAACACCTAGAATTTTGAACCGTTCAGTTTCACTAATCATACGCCCATTCTGTGAAATTAAAACGCTAGGTTATGTTGAACTGTGTGTTAGAAAACGTAAAAACTGAGTCTTTCTGTGAATTAGCGTTAATTATTTTCTACAAGACATGAACTTACGTCATGAACTGCACTATTTGAAACACAAGTCAATGTTTCACACATCCTTTACTACCAAGCTAGTGTCATTAGCAAACAGAAATATTTTTGAATATTTAGAGGAGCCCAGTGTGGATCAAATGGCTCTGACCACTACGCGACTTAACTTCTGAGGTCATCAGTCGCCTAGAACTTAGAACTAATTAAACTTAACTAACCTAAGGACATCACACACATCCATGCCCGAGGCAGGATTCGAACCTGCGACCGTAGCGATCGCTCGGCTCCAGACTGTAGCGCCTAGAACCGCACGGCCACTCCGGCCGGCCCAGTGTGGATCAGACCACTATCTAGTTAAAATGAAGTCTTTCTGGCCATGGTAAAATGCAAGGAGTGATACAAGTAACATAAATAAAACGAACCAGACTGAGAAAGATGAAAATTTACCTTTTAATATTGACAGCCTACAAGACGAAAGTATCGGAACACTCTTTGCGGCCAGGATGGAAAGGAAGTACAGAGGAAATATATGACTATATAAAAGCTAATGTGAAAATCATAGCAAGAGAGGTGTTGGGTAAAAAAGATAGCAAACACAACCGTGCAGCAGAGTGGTGGTCAGAGGAACTAGAGGTTCTCGTTAGAGAAAAACGAAATGCGTTCCTTCAGTGGTTGAATGATAAATCAGAAGAAACAAGATCAATATACAAGGAAAAGAAGAATGAAGTGATGAAAAAAATAAGGATGGCAAAAAATGAAGCATGGGAAAGAACATGTGCCAAGGTGAATAGCAAATTAGGATTTGGGAGAGCAAAAGAAGCATGGTCAGTATTGAAAGGGCTTCAACAGGATACAAAAAGCAAAACTAATCTCCAACTGATAACACAAAAGGAATGGGAAGAGTATTTCCAGAAATTATTAAATAAGGACAGAGAAGAATATCTAGAAGAAGGAACAGGGGAAGATAAATGACATGAAGATGATGAGGTCCAGATTTTAGAAAGTGAAGTACTTCAGGCGTTGAGAACAGGAAAGAATGGTAAATCATCGGGACCAGGCAATATCAATCTGGAATGTCTGAAATATGGTGGTGACAAAATTGTGAAACTGATAACACAGCTCTTCAACAAAATGATACATGGAGATTCAATACCCAACGAGATGAAGCTAGGTTACATGAATACAATATTTAAGAAAGGGGATCGCAAAATTTGTTCGAACTATTGAGGAATTTGTGTTACAAACACATTAATGAGAATTTTTGCCAAAGTAATTAAAAACAAACTGGAAAAAATTTTAGAACCCAAGAAGAACAATGTGGATTCACGGCTGGGAGATCATGTGTAGACCATATTTTCACATTACGACAGATTCTGGAGAAACATAGGGAAAAAAAATCAAAAAATATAGGATTAATTTTCATAGATCTAGAAAAAGCGTATGATACTGTTCCAAGAAAATTACTTTGTAGAGCACTACATATGGCAAACATAAACCCTTCCTTGATTAAAATAATACAACAGATGTATAAAGATAACATTTGCCTAGTGAAAGTTGGTAATAAACTTTCACAGAAATTTAGAACAAGCAAAGGCCTTTTACAGGGCTGTCCCATGTCACCATCATTATTTAAAATCTATATAGATATTAGCCTTAGAACATGGTCTCGTAAATGTAATAGTATGGGATTAGAAATAAGAGATGGAGTTTACCTACATCATTTATTATTTGCTGATGATCAAGTAGTCGTAGCACAAGATGGGGAGGATGCTAACTATATGTGCAATCAACTAGCAGTAGCATACAAAACTTGGGTTTTGAAGATTAATTACCAAAAAAACAGAATACTTGACTAATGATTCAGATGAGCTATACATTGAAGGAAAGAAAATCAAAAAGATAAACACTTTCTGTTATTTGGGATCCATTTTAGAAATCGAGGGAAAATCAGTCAGAAATCAATAAAAGAATTAGTAGCGGACGGAGGGTCATTGGGATGCTTAACTCAGTCTTATGGAGTAGGAATGTAATGAGCAGAACTAAAAAATTAATATACAAATCCATATTAGAGAGTGTGGTTCTGTATGGAACGGAGACCTGGACAATTAACATGAAGCACATTAAAAAATTACAAGCTCTAGAGATGGACTTTTGGAGAAGATCGGCAAGAATCTCCAGGAAAGAAAAGATAAGGAACACCGAAGTAATAAGGAGAATGGAAATAAAAGAAAGAATTTATGATGTAATGGATAGGAAGAAATTACAGTGGTACGGGCATGTACGAAGAATGGAGAAAACCAGAATACCAAAATTGATACTGGAGTGGGAACCAGAGGGGAGAAGAAGAAGACCACCTGGCTCCAAAATGTACAGCACACAATGAGGAGAATGGGCGCAGAGGAAGAAGACACACAAGATCGAAACAACTGGAGAAATATTTTGAGAATTTAGTTTAAGAACGTTTATTGTTTGTATTGTAATTTCCAAGTAAATTATTATGTTGGAGATAAGCCTCTGTAATGAGGAAAAGCTCAAAATAATAATAAAATATTTTAGAATTATCTGTAGTGCTAGAGGGCATATCACCTACGTAAATAAGGAATAGGAGTGGCCGCAGCACTGATCTCCCCCTCCCCATTTCACCGTGTCCCACTCAGAACCCACATCGCAGCCATTGTGAATAATAATCTTTTGCTGTCTGTTGTTACAGTAAAAAGGTGAACCAATCATAAACTACTCCCTGTATTCCATAACGGTCCAACTTCTGGAGCAATATTTAGTGATCAACACAATCAAACGCCTTAGTTAAAAAAAAAAAAAAAAAAAAAAAAAAAAAAAAAGATGTCTAGCATTCGAAACCCTTTGTTTAATCCATCCAGTGCCTCACAGAGAAATGAGAATATAGCATTTTCAGTTGTCAAACCACTTCTAAAGCTGAACTGTACATTTGATAGCAAATTATGTGAAATAAAATGATCAATTATCATTACATACACAGCCTTTTCAATAACTTCAGCAAACAATGATGCCACAGAAACAGGTCTAAAATTGTCTACATTATCCCTTTCTCCGTTTTTATAAAGCGGCTTTACTACCGAGTACTTTAATCGTTAACGAAACTGACCATTCTTAAAGGAAAAATTAGAAGTATGGCTAAGTATAGGCCTAACATATGCAGCACAGTACTTTAATACTCTGCTAGGCACTCCATCAGATTCATGAGAGTCTTAGTCTTAATTGATTTAATTATTGACTACCCCTGTCAGTGCCACAGAGGAGTATTTCAGACATCAATCTCAGAAAGGCATTTTCCAAGAGAGTTATACAATTCCCTGTAGAAACATTTCATTTAATTCACCATTCCAAAGGGGCGCAATTACATTAAATGGGGCTGCAAGTACCCGATGTCCTCAGAAAAGCGTTGCTACCACTGCACTGCACTGCACAACACAAGAAAGGATCATGTTTCCAGAACACCATAGTTGTCTCCCTGGTGATGCATAAATTTGAAATTTGCCTCTAAAGTGTCTACACTCTTACTCTGTAATGTTGCAAAAGTTTAGCACTCTGTGATGTCACTCTCAGGCCTGGTGACCCTTCAGACAGCAAGTTGTCGATCAATGTGGAAAAAAGACCGGGGCTCAGAAGTTCATGTGAAGTGTAAGGTGGAATAGTGATGTCACATCACCACAATTCAGCCCAATGCCACTGTGGACATGTAACATGGTGGGAAAGCCGTCACACTTCCTCTTACCCACATTTCACCTCCTCCTTTTGAGGCCTCTGCGATGTCTTAGTGGTTGTGTGTGTGTGTGTGTGTGTGTGTGTGTGTGTGTGTGTGTGTGTACCTACAATAAAAATAGAACTGTGGTAATGGAATGTGGTTGAATTAAATCAGCTGATGCTGAGCTCAGAATACATTATACGATTCTGCAGCAAATGCGTGTCAAGGATATTGGACAGTAGTTATGTGGGTCATTTTAGCTGCCCTTTTTCTAGAAGAATGTGACCTGTGATTTCTTCCAACTACTGGCACAGTACAGTAGATTACAATTTAAAAAAGGGCTAACTCACCCGCAAATTTGCTAAAGAATCTGATAGCGAACAAAATTTACAGCTCAGGCCAGATCCCGGATGAATAGCCGAAATCAACCTTTGTCCCATTACCCAAGAAAGCAAATGCATAAACGTGCTCAGAATTTTGATTGATCTCGTTGATTAGTCATGCTCTGAAAACTTTCCTAAGAATTATTCATAATCGAATTTATTTAATAAATTTGAAGAATCTTGTGGAGGAACCCAGTTTGGTTTTTATGAAGGAATGGGAACTTGAGATGCATTATTTGGCATGAAGATACTTATGCGAAGATGCTATGACTATCAGCACGATATCCATATGTGCTTTATCGACTATGAGGATGCATTTGACACCGTTAAGCATGACCCCCTTATCACACAATCTCACGAGAAATAGGACTGGATGGTAAGGACATAAGAATCATTCAGAAATTATACAGGAATCAGAGAGGAGAGGTCAGAATTACCAAACATTTAAAAACAGAAACAATGCAAATACTGAAAGGAGTCCGCTAGGGCTGTATACTATCCCCATTACTGTTCAATTTGTACCTGGACAAGATTTTTCGATCCAGTCAAAACTCAGAATTATTTGGTATAAAAGTAAATGGAGTGAAGATCTGGAACTTACCGCACATCAACGACATAGCTTTGTTTGCGCCATCCATAGCTGAGCTACAGAAAATACTTACAGAAACAGATAAAGCTGGTCAGCATTTTGGTGTCAGAATAAATACCAAGAAAACTAAATGGATGTCAACTGAAAGAACCCCTGGTCAAAGTAAGTCCCTAGTATTAATGGTAGTAAAATCGAGAAGTAACCAAATTTAAGTATCTAGGATCTGTGATAAACTCGAAACTTGATTGTGATGAAATTAAGATTCGTTGCGGGACTGCCAAAGAAACTTACTGAAAGCTACAAAATGTGCTGACTTACACAGACATGCCGCTCCATCTGAGAATATGGGTCGTACAATGCTATGTTATCCCCGTACTACTCTATGAAGCGGAAACTTGGTCAATTAAAGCAGCTTCTGTAAAGAGATTAGAAGCAACAGAAATGCGGTTCATGTGCCAATTACTAAAAATACCGTGGGTTGAGAAAGTGGGCAAAGTGCTGTGTAGAGCCGGGGTGGATAGAGAACTAATGGGGACAAATAAAAGAAGGACATCATATCTGGGGCACGTTATGACTGGGAAGAAATATGAACTTCAGCAATTCTAGAAGGCAGAATAGAAGGAAAGCGCCCATCAGGTAGAAGGAAGCAATAATGGTTATAGAATATCAAGACATGGACTGGCATCAACAACTTTGAAGAGCTGCTTTAAGAAGCAAGGGAACGCTGCCTGTGAGCAGCTGATGCACTACTAGTGCATGGCACCAAGAAGAAGAAGAAGAAGAATAAGAAGATGATGAAGATGAAGAAGGAAGTAGACAACGAAATGAGACACACGAAGTAGAGGAGTTTTGGTATTTAGGCAGCAAAATAACTGATGATGGCCAAAACTGGAGAGGATGTGGAATACAGACAGACTATAGCACACAATTCCTCAAAAGGAGGAGTTGTTAAAATCTATTATAAATTTAAATACGATAAGGATGCAGGCTGAAGCAACGAATTAAAATTTGTACCAGTGCTGGGATTTAAATCTGGGTGTCGTGCTTGCTAGGCAGATGCGTTATCCACTGCACCACACTGGCACTCAGGCAACCACAGCTGCACGGATTACCGTAGCATGTCTCACTATCCAATACAAATTCCAATTCATGCCTCATCCCATAGCTGTTTCCCTCCTACCATAAGTACTGGCAAGGATCTCCTATATTGGAATAGCACCTTAGCTATGAGCAAAAGGGAGTTAATACTGCCTGCACCTCAGGCGTAGATATATATCTGGAATTTTTATCTGAGAGGGAGACATATTATGGTGGTCCGTGCAGCTGTGGCAGCCAAAATGCTTAGTAAACAGGAGACACGGGTTCGGAACCTGGCACTTGTACGCATTTTAATTCACTATTTCAGCCTACATCATTAAAGTTGATAGTTGTGAGACTCAATGGCCCAGAAACATCAACGGTATAAATTTAAGTGCTAAAAAATCTTTTCTGAAGATATTTGGAGTGTTGTGTTGTACAAAAGTGAAATGTGGTCCAGCAGTTTAGAGAAGAAGATAACAGAAGCTTTGAAAATGTGATGTTACAGAAGAATGCTGAAGAATAAGAGGGTAGATTGTGTAGCTAATGATGTGCTACTGAATCAAATTGGGAGAAAAGATATTTATAGCACAACTTGGCTAAAAGAATGGATCTGTTGACGGACACATCCTGAGGCATAAAAAGTTGTCAATGTGGTAATGGTGGGAGGTGTTGGAGGTTTTTTCGTGTGTGTGTGTGTGTGTGTGTGTGTGTGTGTGTGTGTGTGTGTGTGTGTGTGTGTGTGTGTGCGCGCGCGCACGAGAGAGAGAGAGAGAGAGAGAGAGAGAGAGAGAGAGAGAGAACAAGCCATATTGTTCAAAATGGTTCAAATGGCTCTGAGCACTATGGGACTCAACTGCTGTGGTCATCAGTCCCCTAGAACTTAGAACTACTTAAACCTAACTAACCTAAGGACATCACACACATCCATGCCCAAGGCAGGATTCGAACCTGCGACCGTAGCAGTCGCACGGTTCCGGACTGCGCGCCTAGAACCGCGAGACCACCACGGCCGGCCAAGCCATATTGTTACATGCTCCTAAAATATTCCTGTGAAAACTGGGAGGCTGCTCTCCTATTAGTGTTTAACACGAACTTAACCAATAAGCCACAAGCAACACAGACTGGTGGGTCAATTTGCCGCATAAGGTAGTTGGCAATGTGTGTTATAGATCTTGGAAAGGGGGTAGGGATCTTAGACGGAGATGAATACCGTAAGCAGGCTCAGAAGGATGTAGCTTGCAGAAGTTATTCAGAGATTAAGAAGCTTGCACAAGACAGAGTAGCAAGGAGACTGTATCAAACCAATCTTCAGACTGAAGACCACAACAATGAAGAACAGATCTTGATAGAGAAATTTCTTTTTATGTTACATAGTGGCTGATACAACATAAACATAAAATCATACCTCGCATTAATTTATTATTTAGCACCAACATCAATTCAGTTTTGCATTGCTACAACATGCGAGCAACTGTGCACAGCTGAATGCCACCCTTTTGTTTCAGTGGCCTATTCACGCCCCTCTTTGGCCACTTGTCAGCTTATTTTCCACAGAATCAAGTGTGCTAGTACTGTACAGAGCAAAACTTTGTAAAAGAGTGGTCTGAACATCTTGGACAATTTTTCTGTGTGATTCTAGGCTGCTTGGGGAACCTGAGCCAATGAAAAACTTATCCCTTTGATTAATTGTCATCCACTCTGGTGCCCTTAGGATAGAATACATATGTGCAATGAAACAGACGAATTCTGCTAGGAGGAGACTCTCCAAGGTCAACAAGGAAAACGACTCAACATTCAGAACCATACCTCTGTTATAGTTTGGTGTAATCTATAGCAACTCTGTGTAAAATAAATCCGTCATCAATCTGAAGGGTGGTTGTTCTTATACATGGTCCTGACAGATGGTATGTAATTGTTCTCCTTTGACCCTTGAACTAACTTTCCCAGCAAGTTATATGGGGAACTTCAATGTAATGTTGATTCAGAACCAGGGAGCACTTTGGCATTTTTCATATTAACAATGCCCGAGGTGAAAGAAGTGGAAAATGATAAAAAGTCTTAAGACTACGGGAACCAAAGCCAAGCCTATGGATTCATGATATGCAACTTTATCATTGAGCAGTCGTCATTGTCATCATACTGCAGAAATGGAGTGGTTTATCTAACATACAAAACGCATTATCATTGGCTTTCGGGCCAAGGGCGGAAGCATTTTCTAACTGGCAAAGTTGGTGAACTGTTCAGGTGCTGCTGTGTTTGAAGTACATCACACATGGCAAAATGGTGCTACCCAGAAATGGTGCCAAGGCAACTGTGGTGCCCCACGTACCATAGATGATAGGGGTGAATGACTGCTACGGACATGTGTATGGGCATACAGATGTGCAACTGTTGAGCAACTGACCACCCAGATGAACCAAGGGACTACCACCAATGCCTCTTCAATGACCATCCTGCAACTATTGCTGCTTATGGATCTCCACTGCAGGTGCTGAGTTCATTCACCCAAGCTGACTTCTGTTCACTGGCGATGAATGCTGGAATTTACACATCAGTGCTACTATTAGATGGCCACTTAGTGGTGACAGGTGGCCTTTTCACCAGACAGGTGGCCTCTGACGTTTAAGGTGTGAAATGTCTGAAATCAAACAGCATGCAACAATCGTCTGAAGGGACCAGGCCCAAGGAGGGAGTGATATGGTCTGGGGAGTATTTTTGTGGCATTCCCTGGGTGATTTTATTCTGGAAGGCACAATGGGTCAACACAAGAATGCATCTACCCTTGGGGACCATCTCCACCTCTACATGCAGTTTTTTTTTCCTTAGCATGAAGGCATCTCCCAGCAGGACAACACAACGTGTCACACGGCCAGCAGTGTACATGTATGGTTTGAAGAGCATCAAGACGATTTATAGTACTCCTCTGGCTACCAGACTCCCCAGATTTAAACCCAGTCGATCTGCGTGTTTGGGGCATGGATCCTCAACGGACAAACCTAGCGAAGCTCATGGCATGGCTCCACATCCCTGCTGATACTTTTCAGAACCTCATTGGCTCCATTCCTGAACATCTTGCAGCAGTCTGTACTGCAAAAGGTGGCTATTCAGGCTTACGACAGGTGGTCATATTAATGTGAGTGGACAGTGTAAGTACCACTGTCTTCTCCTAGTCACATTTTATATTATGGACTCTCGTATCTGGCCCACTCATGACACCATCACGAAAGACACATACTCTTACAAATCTGTAAGGTGCTGTGTCATTTCTAACAACTAAGACACTGGCAAATAATTTCACAATTTTGATTAGTAGCTTTATTATACAACAAGTCCACTTGAAACCTTCTGTTTCCAAATGCTATTAAAAACTAGGAGATGGATACTTGTGGTTTGCAGCCTCATGTAAAGCAACTAAAAGTGATCAGCATAGATTTTTCATACACGATTCCTTTTTCTGTGTTTCAGCTGCTAAATAATTACCAGAAATAACTATATCTAAAGACTTAGCCCAATGTGTGGTGCGGTATGCAAAAACGAGATCACCCATTGCTGTCCATAGAAATTTCTAACATGAATTTTAAAGGACGCCACCATATGTGAAGATGATTAAGGCTTCATATGACAAGTCCCTAGCCACTGGGAGAGTAAACAGACAAGAGAAATTTCTGATGAAATGGTGGAGGAAACCAGAGAGACTGTCCAAATAAGTCAGTTTACTGAGCATCACGAGAGTTAAATATCCCTTGCTCAACAGTTCATAAGGTACGGCATAAATGACTTCACTTGCAAGTTTACAAAGTTCAAATTAGGCAAGCATAAAAGCGAAAACAACTATTTAGGAAACATGTTTTCTGATGAAGCAACATTCCGTTTGTGGGAAGGTTAATTGACAACAATCATCTGGTGTTCAGAAACAGTTTTTGGAATAATTTTAGGAAAATGTCAGAAGCAATGAAAAAGATTATTGTGTGGCTTGCACTTATAAAAGACAGCACAGATTTTCCTCACTGAGCAGATGGAAACAAGAACCATTTATCTTAATTTTCTTGAACAATTTGTTGTCCTTCACTTTCTTCCAAATGTGATCTTCCAGCAGAAGATGCACAACTGCACTGGAGTTTGTATGTCTATTACTTCCTGGACCACACATTTCCAAAGCAATGGGTAGGATTTGGTGGACCGACCATGTGGCCACTGTGATTTCAGGACAAATTCTCTGAATTTATTCCTGTGGCGTTATGCTAAACACATTGCTTATGCCTCGTCTGTACATGTACTTGAGAATCTCTGAGAAGAATTGTGGATGCAACTGCCTCCATCACCTCTGACCAGTTTGTGCACACATGGGTTGACACTTAGCACACAATGAACTGCTAGTGTGGCACTAGGCACTCTTCACACAGACCTCGATACAGTGAGGTGTGCTCGACTTTGGGAAGGCTGCACATGACAGTAGCATGTCGTCCGCAGGCTACATGCCAAAGCTGCACCCCAAATCAAAACTACATTTGTAAACATGAATAAAGTACTTTGTTTACTCTGCCTCTGACAAATACGTTCACCATTTATTACTTTGTTACGGCACTTTTGTCCTTGTAACCATCTAGATATAATTAACACACACAACTTTGTGAACAATAATTTAATACTAACAGACAAACTCTGCCTTGTCCAGGTATTCATTTTGCCAATTTTCTATCAGACACAAAAAACAAAAAATGAAATGTGTTTGTAGTGCAATATCGAAAAATTTCATTTCCCTGTATTTCTGAAAGCAACTGTGAAACTACAAAACAGTTGTACAACAAAATATGTGTGAAACGTATGATTGATTCACCACCACCAACATAATGAACAGCTTCCAGCCTCGGCCTTGCCCGCTAGCCCTGCTTTCCCAGCATCTTTCTGTGGTCACTCTGGTCTAGCTGTCACCACCTTTTTCCTTTCACTGATCTATACCTGAATCTTCCTCAGTCATTTCCTTTGCATTTTCATGTATCCTCTTGTTTTCCATTCTCTTTAAGTGCCCTTGTTATCTCAGCTTTGATGCTTCTATCCCTGCTCTGCAAGGGTACCTCTTTCAGTATTTCCCTTATCCTTTTATACCTCATCCTGTATCTCTTTGTTACTCCTATCCTACTTCTGAGGAACTTCATATCATATACCTGTAATCTGCTTACATCTCTTCCTCGTTACTCATGTTTCAGATGCATAGGTCAGTACTGGCATGTAGTAACTTCTATGTATTACTTCTTACTCTCAACACTTCACAGGAATGCTTAGGCCTATATCCCACTTTCAATGATCTAATTTTCATTTCTTCCATTTTCCTCTATCACACTTCCCAAGTACTTCATATTTTCCATTCTGTCTCAAGCATCCAGCTGTTGCCCGGATCATCAATTCATCTGCAAACACCACAGCTTTCATCTTCTCCAGTTCCCCCCCCCCCCCCCCCCCCCACCCTACCTTAGTCATTATCTCATCCAAGTCCACAATGAAAAGGAGAAGTGACACTGTATTGCCCTGTTTCACACCACTTGTTTGCTAGAACCAATCCGTCCTTTCATTTTCCACATTTACACTACTCAGACTTTCACAGCACATCTCCTCCACTCTGTTGCCTCTTTTTCCAAATGTGTGTGTCCTACAGTACATACATTAAGAAATATATTATACAAAAACAAACTGTGATGTTTATTTAACTCCAAATTTAATTATAAAGAATATTTCTAGTTACATGTCCAGGGGCTACAATGAATAAATCTTTGTGAGAGCCCACCCTTGAGCAAGTGACATAAAGCTGTCTGAGAAAAAAGCATGGATGTCAAATCCACTCCACAGTATTTAACAGACTGCCACTGTGACATGTTAACTGTAATGGCAAATCCCAAGTCTTGCTGGAAACTGCAGCCTCGAAGTGAAAGGGGACAATTGTGAGTAAGGCATATCTGTGGGATGTACACAATTTCATTCTTTTCCTTTTCTTGTTAAGACGATAGCTTCAAGGAGATTAGCTGACATCATCTTAAGACATAACCTTACGCCATTGTATAATTTTGGCAGGCTGGGGTTTCATAATAAAGTTTCTGTCACTGGGAGCAGCTGCTTTGCATATCTGCAACACGACTTTGTAAACATCTCTATGGGTACACCTCTTCATAGTTCTATAGATGGCTATTGTCTTTGCCTAAAGCTGTTTGCACTTCACAGTTGAAAGCTGTGAAATGCGCTGCCAGGTGTCATATTTCCTTATGCTGAATTAACATTTCCCTATGCTGAATCAACAGGAGTTTCTTATTAGTAAGAAATAAATGCACTGAAACTTCACACACGATGTATTCATGTGGTTTTGAGGAAAAGAAATCATCAAGCCATGATCAGAGCAAATTTTCGGCTGGAAAGCAAGTTCCTAGAATGTTATTTGATAGAGATCGGAAAAGGGTGAACTCTGAGAGTGCAAAATCAGGTGAATGGAGTGGGTGTGGAATGACTTCCCAACACAGCTCCTGTACAGTGTTTTTGTCAGTATAGCACAACGCGAGTGGGCATTATCGTGGAGTAGCATCACTATGTGGTCTTCCCAGTTGTCATTCTCGGATTGCATTTGCATGACATCTCAATTGTTGAAAATAAATGTCAGCAGTGATGGTTACATCTCAGGGAAGCAATTTGTAACACACTACACCATTGCCGTTCCACCAGACACATACCATTTTTTGTGGATGGGTGTAGGTCTCCATACAGGGAGTTGCTGCTTTGTTTGAGCACAACCACTCCTCTCTTTTCCTTATGTTAGCATAAAGACACCATTTCTCATCACCAGCAATGATATAGGATAAGAATGGTCTGTGTTGCTCCTGAGCTAATTATTTATGAACAAGCCGAGTTGCACATATGGCCATCCACCGATTTTTGTGATTTTGGCTTAGAGCTCATGGTACCAGTACACAACATTTTTTAACATTCCCCACTACATGCAAATGTCACATGATGGTGGAATGATCACAGTTCATCACATTTGCCAGTTCTCTTGTACACTGATGTGGATCACTGTGGATCAAGGTATTTAAACGATTATCTTCAATCTCCGAAGGCCTTCCTGAATGCGGGGAGTCACTAAGGTCAAAATGATCCTCCTTAAAATGAGAAAACCATTTTCTTGCCGTGCTCTTTCCAACGGCATTATCCCCATACACAGTGCAAATGTGCCTGGCTGCCTCCACTGCTGTCATCCCTCTACTGAACTCAAACAGAAGTATAGATCTAAAGTGTTCCAATTTCTCCATTTTCTAGCACCCACAGCTCCACTCAGCATCTCCAAATGACAATAAGTAAACTCAAGTAGCAACAGTAAACTAGAAATGACACTTGGTAAACAAACATGTGGCAACCGGAATGCCAACAGGGGGGTGGGGGGTGGGGAAGACAATACCTACTTATGTACCAGTTATGCCCAGTAGTTTGAAAAAAGCAGAGGCCACACCCATTTACTAGAAGCATAGCAGAAGTGATCCACAAAACTACCAACCACTTTTCTTGACACTGATTTGTTGTAGAATATTATACCATATTCTCTGCTCAAACATAATGAGGTATCTCTAACAGAATGACCACCTCCATACTAACCAAAATGGATTCCAAAAACATCAATCATGTTAAACCCAACTCGCATTGTTCTCTCACATGAGATACTGAAAGCTTTGGATCAAGGCAGTCGGTGAGCTGCAGTATTTCTTGATTTCCGAAAAGCATTTACCTCATTACCATAGCTAGTTATTATTAGAAATATGAACATATGAGATATCAAATGAAATTTGTGACTGGACTGAGGATTTTTGGTGGGACGGGCACAACATGTTATCTTGGACGCAGAGTTATAATCAGTTGTAGAAGTACGCTTTGGGTTGCCCTGGGAAAGTCTGTTGGGACCCCTTACTGTTAATGTTGTATATTAATGACTTTGCAGATAATAACAGTAGCAACCACAGACTTTTAGTAGGAGATACAATTATCTATGATAAAGTACTGTCTGAAAGAAACTGCATAAATGTACACCAAGATCTTGATAATATTTGAAGTGGTGTAAAGATTGACAACATGCTTAAATCGTTGAGAAATGTAAAACTGAGCACTTCACGAAACAAAAGTATCCTACAAATATAACATTACTGGATATAGGTTCCGAATTTTATGTAAAACACTGGTTTTTCATGATACCCAAATATGTTTTGGCACCTCTGTACCATCATAAGTGGGTTTTGTTTATTGAAAAACCATATTTTAGGTAGTAGCTCTTCTAACAAAACGAGGCCTAAAGGCAGTTTTTGTTCTTACTTTGATTTTACATTAGAGGGTTTTGCAGGACCATCAGTATGGTGTTCAGCACTGGTGGCTTGTCATATGTAAACAAAATGAGGTAAATGTGAATTTTATCAGCTTGTTAACACATCCGTTGATTTTTAAAAATGCGATTTTCATGTGGCAAAATTTCTGCATACATATATATATATTACTCAATTTTCTGTTGTGACAGGTCCTCCTGTTGCCTTCTGAGACAAATGCACACACAGGGTGTCTACGTGGACAAGCAAAAAAAATTCCCGGATTTCCCAGTTAAAAACACACTTTCTCCCGGGTGACAGTATATTTTCCCCTATCACTCCTTTGAATGGTTATGGTTTTGTACACGGACGTACAATTACCCGGCACTTCAGAAAACGAAACTCTGAGAAAGAGACAAGTTTTGGAAATATCTTTGATGTGCAGCAACATGTACGCTGCGTATTTTCGTATTACGAAAACATACACTGGAATTCCACCAAACACCGCATGTTACTTTCCGAACCATTGAAATCAAGATTACGATTCGCTTTTGTAAGCCGTTCGTAACTCATGTCCACGTGATCTCGCCAGCCGATGACAGTGGGTATTCAGAGCACAGGACACGTGATGTAGTCAGCCAATAGCAACATCAGTGTTAAGTAGCGCGCCAAACAGGGAAAGTTAATAGTTTAAATTAATATACATAGTGTTGTTACAAGAAAAGAAAAGCTTTCACATAAAATATTGGTCTCAAGCTACAAGAGAAGCTAAGCTTTCGCATATACTGTTGATCTTTTTTGCGCGTGTTACACTTTAAGAGATATCATACAAATGTGCCTGTAAAATTTTTAATAATGACATAAATGTCTGATCTTAAGGGTTCGAAATGCTTCTAAATGGATCGTCATCAGACAGCTGATTTTTAAATGAGAGTCAAACGCTTTGTGATTTAATAAATTCACGGTCCATTCTTGTACGTAGTTCAACTTACGTAAAAGGATATTTACTTTGAAAGTAACGCTTTTCAAACCACCAATCGTAATATTTTCCCGCGACCTGTTACATATAGGTTCGTTTCAGCAGTTGCCAGAGAGCTCAGGTAACAGGCGACACCGCACTTGGGTAGATATCATGACGTAGGAAGCCCGTATGTACGTACGTGTGAAAGATCATCAATGAAAGATGATACTGCAAGAGCATCGGAATTTCGTGAATCATATTAAAATGTGCACATTTAAAGTGCATACTTAAAGGCACACTCGTATGTCCAGATTCCCAATGAAGTACCGTAGACCCCGACCTGATATTAAGATTTTAAGTGTGGTTTTCAGGATGTAAATTTTCTTGGAGCAGCAGTACTGCATTATATCATGCTTGGTTCTTTATTATGGCATAATGCCATACGTGCTAGAAAATGAAAACGTGCACTTGAAATGCAGCGAACAGTTGAAACTACCCAGTACTGTGGAATTAAACATTTCGTTTCAAATACATTGACTGCCTCTGCGGAAAAGATTAGAAAAAGTCAAATTTCTTTAGCAAACAGACAAAAATAACTTCATTGTTCCGCAAGGCGATTAATGCTTGACTGTCAGAAAGGTGGAAATAAAATAAAATCTGAAACTAATGACATATTTCAGTCTTTAGTAATTATGTGAATGTGTTTTAATTCACTTGATAGCTCCCGGCCACGGATATCCGCTGTGTTTTCATTTGACGTGAGAGTAAACGGAGGGGAAACAGCAAAATCACTGAACGTAAACACGGGTCACGTGGAGACTACCCACTATAGCTCAGATTGCTCTGCGCATCAGCCCCGGATCTACGACATTTGCGAACCGGGTCAATACTAAAAAAAAATCGAATTTTCAAAATATGTTCATCTTGTAGCGCACATCTTTCTGAAAAGTCTGAAACATAAAACGTATGTATTCGAGGAAATGTAAGACATATTATTTGGTCTTAAGTATGCCCAAGTGCAGTTCCATGCCCCTTCATAAAGCATTTTTCTACCGCACGTCCAAACTTTATTCAGGAGAGTGGAAATTGAAATGTCCTGTGGTGCCTCTCCTGCTCCCAGTCGGCCGGTTTGACAGCCTGCCTCTCTTAAAAAAAATCTCGCAATTAATAGCGGATGGGATTATTTGTAATCGAGAGAACAAGAACTCTTCGGAAAATCTGAACTCTTCATTGCCCATTAGTTAATAACTTGTTGTTTTGTGTGACATACAATTAAATATAGGATATATAAAACCAGTACTGACAAGAGATAAGCAAGAAATTACATTTCTTCAAACCTTAGCTCCTAGCATTTTTTTCTCTCTAATCTTGCTACAGCTTTACATGGCGTGTTTTCCTTCCTGTAAAAGAATCTTTTACCTCATCAAAGTTTGTCAAACGTTTTGCTACATGGAAAATCGAAATGTAGTTATCTAATATTGAAAAAGCTGTTAATACAAACAATACCCAAGACTGGTGTGGTTTCTCGATCTGATTACGTCTATTTTGTCACTGTCTGATAGATAAAACAAAATAGGCCTTTCTAATACGGCAGCAATTTTATAACACACCAAATAAAAGAGACTGTTTTGGCACAAATGGTCATTTTTATAACACGACAGAATATAATCCAATAAGTATCAATAACAAATGCCTATTAGGCCTACTACAAGCAAAAAGCTTTAAGTTAGGAAATAGTTTCACGTTCCATTCATATGCACCAGCTTCTGTAGTATGAGATCGAAAACTAGTATTACGAAATTTTTATATAAATTTGGAATCGTTTTATTCTTCCATAATTTGTGTGATGTCCCCGTTTCTTCTCCTTCCTCGTTTTAACAAACAATCTTGTCATCACCAATTCTGTAGCTATTGCTGCTATTGTTCGCCGATTAACTTCACTACCCCTGCCATAATTACAGGTTTAGTTATTCCGCGATGACTTTCCGGTTAGACGTTCGTTATCAGGTGTTCGAAAACACGTTTTCCTCGTTACTCCCAGAATAGAACTTAAGCGGCTGGTAGCCGGGGACTGTACTACTGGTCCTTACTAGTGTAGCGATCTGGCCAAACATTTTCTGTCAAAACTTCATTTTCTTGGACACACCGAGAAGATAATACGTAATCTTTCTCACCTGTTATTCCTGTCAGTCATTTATTTCCATTCTGATAGTCTGAATCTATGGATTTCGCTAGTAATTATAACAACGCTATCATTCGCACACCCAATCAGCCACATAATCAGACAGCGATTGCCATTCATCCATTCGGCTTTACTCCACTCAGCTCGTATAGCCCCGTCCCCTTTTGTCTGTGGAAAGTTTATTTCTAGATGCGACGAGGATTCTACTGACAGAGACAGCACGTACACTATGCACGCATTCAAAAGTCAGCTTATGATTCATTCAGAAATCAACTTAAAATGTGTTCAAAAACCAACAGAGAAGCGTTTCATAATCATATGACTAATTGATAGGCAAACGTGCGCTGGATGCTAGGTACTTTGTGAAACAAGTTTTTTTCCTCAAGAATATGAATTTGGCGCCCCCTTTTCCCGTAGTATCTAGCTGCTTGCTGCGACTGCTTGCACAGCCAACAGCCACAATCCTGTTGACAGAAGCGGGAGAATCTACTACTCAAACGTGACTCTACTGCGCATGCGCATGAGCCCGCGCGTTAACTGCTAAAACAAATCGAATGTAAACAGTTGCGACTTCACGCTCACTGGAGGCAATTTCTTGTTATGAAGCCCTGCATAGTCTTCCTAAAGCCTTTGACACATTTTCAATTGGCAGACGCTTGCATGAGCACTTGTGTCGTCGTTGTATATGGCGCATTTCCTTTGCAATTTAAGTTATTTTCGTTTTTCCTCTCGTTTATGTTTTATTGTTTAAGTATTATTCTGCAGTAGCGGGATTCAATAATATCCTTTGTTTGTGTGTCGGTTCTTACTAGTCAAAATTACAAAAATTTAACTGAAAAGTAAAACAATCAAAAATTCCAGGAATTCTAAAAATATCCCGGGTTTTTCCCGGTTTTCTCTTGGATGAAAAAAAATCCCGGATTTTTCCCGGATCTCCCGGTTGTCCCGGGTCGTAGACACACACACACACACACACACACACACACACACACACACATATTAAATCCACTTGCATAATTTTCATTTAACAGTGAATTACAGTTGGTGTCTGTCAACTCACTCATACAAATGCCTGGTTGCAACACTTTGTAGGGATATGAAATGGACTGATCACAGTCCAGTCGTGGGTAAAGCAGATGGTACATTTTGGTCTACTGATAGAAAACTGGGGAAGTGCAATCAGTCTACAAAGGAGACTGCTAACAAATCACTTGTGCGACCTTTCCTAGATTATTGCTCAAATGTGTGGGACACATACAAAATAGGACTAGCAGGGCATATTTATGTATACTAATAATGGCAGCACAAATAGTCACAGATTTATTTGATCTGAGGAAGAGTGTCACAGAATTGCTGAAGAAGCTGAAATGGCATACTCTTGAAAATAAGACAAACTATCCTGACAAAGCCTATTTACAAAACTTCAAAAAACAGCATTAAATGAAGAACTTGGAAATATCTATCAGCCCCTATGTATCACTCCTGTAGGGATCAAAAGGAAAAGATTAGATTAATTGCAGCATGCACAGAGGCATTTAAATACTCATTCTTCAATGTGCTAATAGCTTCTGGCACTAACAGTGGCAAGTGTTTGCTAATATAGAAATTTTCATGCTGTTTCTATTCCTTCTTTCACCCCCAACTTTCACAGAGCGTTGTAATGTTTATACAGACATCATCTGTAGATACTGCTCTGAAAGCAACCATTCCAAGACAGGTGTTTGCTTTGTCATTACCTGCAAATATAATACACTGGTGTCCAAAATTAAAGCAACAAATGGAAATTTTGCAAGGTTGCATTTATTTTCCTACAAAACTGTATGAACAGTGGTTAGTACAGTACAAACAATGAAAAGAATGCAGAACATAAACAACTGCATCATGCATAACGGTAGACAAAATGTTCATTTTTGTCCAACTTAATGGATTTGCGCGCGCGCACACGCACACGCACACACACACACACACACACACACACACACACACACACACACACAAAACTGGTTAATGTGTTCAGTATGGGTTGTGATCACATCTGGCACCAATACAGGCCTGACAATTATGGGACATGCTGTGAGTGATGTCATCAACCTCATGTTGGGGCAATAACACCCATTCTTCCTGCAGAGCTGCTTACAAGTCTTGGAGAGTGGTTGGTGGATGCTGAGGTGATGCAAGCCATCTCCCTAGTGCACACCAGACATCCTCTATGGGATTCAAATCGGGAGAGTGAGCAGGCTATGACATGTATCAATATCTTCTGTTTAAAAAAAAAAAAAAAAAAAATATCAACCACCTGTGCTCTATGAGGTCGAGCATTATCGTCCATCAATATGAAGTATGGACCCACAGTACTTCACAATAATCATGTGTGAGATCCCAAGATCTCTTCATGGTACCTGACAGCAGTCAAATCTTACTGATTCTCCTGTACAATTTCATGAAGGGGTGTTCAAGTGGTCAACACAATCCCTGTCCACACCATTAGGGAGCTGCCTCAATATCGGTCTCTTTCCACAATGTTTGGGTCTCAAAATAGTGTTCCACATGCCCTCCAGAGGTGAATCTGTTGGGAATCAATCTCCAGACCAAATCAGGACTCATCTGTAAAAAGAACATTAGCTCACTGTTTGACTGCCTATGTGACATGTTGACGGCCTTGCTCTAGACGTTCCCTTCTGTAAAGACGTATCAGAGGCAAACAGACAGCAGGTCTCTATCAATAAAGGCCACACTACTGAAACCTTCTGTACACCTTTTGCCTCGATACTTCATGGGATGCTGTGAGGTCAGATGTCAGTTGCAGTGCAGTAGTAAGGCAGTACCACATGCCCTTACAGCCAAATAACGGTCCACTCTTTCTGATGTAACACGTTATCGAGCCTGTCCTGGTCTCTGGGATATGGTTTTGGTCTCCATAAACTATCGTCTCATCCAAGTAACAACAGAATGATTCACATTGAGCCATCAGGCCATATCAGTTTGTGATTTTCCTGCTTCCATTCTTCCTGTAGCCCTCCACAGCAAAGTGCCTGTAGGCATCTTCTCCGTGCCATACTGCACCATCTGTGACTGTGTACAAATTGACTGTGGATGTGGGACTACCCTGCAAACACTACTTCGCTTTACAGGAGCCCTGGCATCATTGCTGGCAAGGTTGTCTGTTGATCGGACTGCCATCTTCCATGCAGAACACGATCTTCACGACATCTGTTGACAATCTGCACTATTACATCATGAATTAGGCAAAGGGTGGGGAAATAGCAGTTTGCTGCTTTAATTTTGGACACCAGTGTATTTCCCATATCCCTGTGCCAATAGTAATTTCACATATTGTGTGTTTTCTTAAGAACAAAGGCTTAAGCATAACTGAAATATCACAGGACACAGGCAGAACTGTACAGCTGTTGTTACTGCCATTTGCCATGTAGCTGTTGATCCAAACATCCTCCTGCATTATATCCAATCTACTTTAACAGGTTTTAGTAACTTATGTATATGATGACTGAGTGCACTAAAATAACTAACACAACATAGGAAATTGCAAATTTCTCTTCCACCTCCCCCCTCTGGTTTGGAGCCATTAGTCCCTTCACTCGTTAAGTGGCAAAACAGGAGCACACAAGTGTGAATGTATTTTAGCACAAAATAGTATACGTCTGAAAGCTAGTGAAGTCTTCCGTCCTGTTTATGTGACAGTCGGCGACTCCATACCTCTATTATTCAGTGAGTCTTACAATACCTCTACAGTTCACTTTATGCCAACTACTTTTGAGAAAAAGTGTTATATTAAGCCAGTGACATATGGCATGGAAGTACAACACTGTTTATCACTAATAGGAATCTGCCACACTTCAGGCAAAAACCTTTACCACTTTCTATTTAAAATATTGAAAGTTTCAATACAGTCCAGAAATTCAACTTAAGTGTAACAGATACAGATTTACTATCTACAGTGACGTGAAAATCTGTGTCAGACCGGGACTCAAAACCAGATTCCCTGCTTATTGCGAACAATCGCATTACCACTTAGGTACCCATATACATTCCCCAGACTGACCCAAACATTCACACATCACATACCTATCTGTTTTTCCTTGTGTTGTTGTGGTCTTCAGTCCAAAGACTGGTTTCATGCAGCTCTACAAGCTACTCTATACTGCACAAGCCTCCTCATCCCTGAATAACTAGTGCAATTTACATCATTCTGAATCTGCTTATTGTATTCATCTCCTGGTCTCCTCCTACACTTTTTTGCCCCACACACTTCCCTCTAACACTAAAGTGGTGACCCCTTTATGTCTCAGAATATGAACTATCAACCAATTCCTTGTTCTGGCACATTGTGGCCATAAATTTCGTTTTTCCCCTGTTCTATTCAGTACCTCCTCATTAGCTACATGGTGTACCCACTTTCACATTTTATTTCGTGACTTAATAATCTGTTAGAAAAGTAAATTGGTGTATGACATGGAAGTCTGGATCAGTCCAGGGAGGACACTGGGATAGCCTAAGGGGTAAGGCAATTGCTCACAATAAACAGGAAATCTGGTTTCATTTCTGGAATTTCTTTCAATATTTGAAATTGCAGTTCATCGTCAAATGTAAATATAAAACAATTACAATTTTAAGAAAATTTAATATGCACAAAATGTTTTCTGGATTTGTCTGCTTTGTAAAAATTCTGCTGCCAATAATTAACTGCCACACAAACTGTCATGTAGTCTGAAAAACTATGATTACATCAATTGGTCAATTGTACAAACTTTATAGCTTTGATGAAAATATTGTGCATTTACTGTATTTGAAATACGTAACTCATCCACAACTTGCAGTTTCCAAATAAAAATAAAAATAATAATAATAATTAAAATTTGCCCTTCAGACTGGTATCGGAAGAAGCTTCCATACACATCATGGACTGCAAAAGAAAAGGTTAGGCTTTTAGCACCCATTCAACCAGGGAGCCATAAGAAAACGCCAACTCAGAACAACAAAGAAATGGAAGAAAATTGAGGTCAAGAGGAATGAATGTTCAATACAAGTCGTCAGTTTTGGCCATACACACAATGTTAATGGCTGCTGTCATGTCACCATTTGGTGCATATATTCACAGTTTTGCTGATACTTGGCAAGGCTAACAATTGTGGTGTTAAAACACCCTGGTGACAAACTGATATGTAGCTTAACCTGTTTGAAAAAAATTGCCCATAACATCACATTATTGTGATCCTCTTTTTTACAGAGTTTGTCGCATGTTTCCTATGTCACTGGTCACAGCCAACGACTTCTATCAAACATTCCTCTATATACAAAAATTGATAGTGCCCTATTTAAGGAAACGCACCAACATTCAGGTGGGCGAGTTAGGAATCACAGAAATCCAAATGTGAATGCCTGGACCCTAAATTTTCTATATTATAGTTCACTCAGACACACAATAATAATGGTGGCACTGACATCTTCCTGTGTCATAATCTTTAAACATACTCCAATCTGAAACACAATTACTGATCTTTAACATCTCCTAAATAGTAAGTGATACCAATTAGTACAATAAATTATGTGGCCGACGACTTTCCCCACATACATTCTTGGTAGAAGTTACATACTGGAGCACCCTTGTATTTTCCATAGTTTATTTACAATGTATGTACATAATATGCATCATAAACTCTGTCCATTATCTAATATCCTGTTTTCTGAATTTATCTAGCAGTTTTTTATGAGAAAAAGCGTGTTGAACATGACAAAGTCCATTTAAATATGGAGAAAATTTACACATTAAGCTATGTTATAGGTCAATCTGGCACAGCAACCTTTAATTGCTATTCACAATCTTAATCTAGACATAAGGCTTTGCTACATAGATGTGACTAGATGAATACTTGTTCCACAGATCATGAATACAACACTTTGTAATGATGTGGAAGTGTCAGCTTAACAAAAGGTTTCTGTACATGACAATGTTCAATTTATTTTCTAATAGTTGTAAATTTTCTAATTAATACCTAAAAATTCATCTATTGAATAGAAAGAGTTGTGATTCAGAAATTCTTTTAATTTTTTTTAAATGTTGGTTGGCTATCTGTCAGGCTTTTGATGCTATTTGGTAAGTGACCAAAGACTTTTGTGGCATCGTAATTCACCCTTTTCTGTGCCAAGATTAGATTTAACCCAGAAGAGTGCAGATCAGTGTTTCTCTGTGTGTTATAGCTATGCACATTGCTATTGCTTTTGAATTTGGATGGGTTATTAATACCAAATTGAGTAAGTGAATACATAATTGTGAATTTAGTGAAGCTACTGTGAATTTCCCTAGTTCCTTAAATAAATATCTGCAAAATGATCTTGGGTGGGTGGCCAGCTATTACTCTGATTGCATGCTTTTGTCCAATGAATACTCCTTTCCTTAATGATGAGTTACTCCAAAATATTATGCCACACAAAAGCAGTGACTAAAAATAGGCATATAATTTAATCTACTAATACGTTTATCGCCAAAATTCTCCAATAACTCTAATAGCATAAGTAGCTGAACACAAACATTTTAGCAGATCACTGCTTCCAATTCAATCTCTCATCAACACATACAACCAAAAATTTTGAATACTCTTCCTTAGCTGCAGATTTTCTGTTCGAAGTCTGTTTAATTAATGATGTTATGCCATTACATTTTGCATATGGACTGTTAAGATAAGATAGATAGTTAC
The DNA here is from genome assembly GCF_023864345.2 of Schistocerca serialis cubense. Classification (NCBI taxonomy): domain Eukaryota; kingdom Metazoa; phylum Arthropoda; class Insecta; order Orthoptera; family Acrididae; genus Schistocerca; species Schistocerca serialis. The sequence continues at coordinate 62,312,749 of NC_064642.1, forward strand.
GTGTTCCATTGATCAATCTCACGGTAACCATAATGATGTGGAATGTGTCTTATGCAACCTCCTACAAGAGGACAAGGTACTGGCAGAAGTAAAGGTGTGAGGATGGGGCATGAGTCGTGCTTGGGTAGCTAAGTTGGTAGAGCACATGCCCGTGAAAGGCAAAGGTCCCGAGTCCGAGTCTCGGTCCGGCACACAGTTTTAATCTGCCAGGAAGTTTCATATCAGCGCACACTCCGCTGCAGTGTGAAAATCTCATTCTGGACACCTAATGTTATTTCACCCCAGTTAGATGAGGTGGGAAATTTCCTTAAATCACTTGCACCATACAAGGAAACTTTTTGCTTCCTGTTCTGTAGATCTGACTTAAGCCACTCATATGCTGTTCCATTTATATCACAGAATTGTAATTTCTGTAGCATGTCATGGTTCACACAATCAAACTCTTTGGATAAGTCACTGAAAAGTCCTATTGGTGACATTTTACTGATTAAAGGCTATTATGTTGGTAGTGAAACTGTCTATTGCTATCTCAGTGGAACAGCATGTTCGAAATCCAAACTGTGATTTACTAAGTATCCCATTACTGTTGTGATGGCTAACCACTCTTAGTACATTACATTCTCAACGATTTTTGAAAATGCTGTAGCCAAGGACACTGGTTGGTAATTATTTTTTTTTTTTTATTTTTTTTTATTTTTTTTTTTTTAACCATACTCACCAATTTTTTCCCCTACTCTTAAGAAATGGTTGTTAAATACATTAATTAGTTGTGTACTGTTGGTTAAGATGGTCTCATTCTCTTTAATAGGAATACTACCTACCCCAGTGGTTACTTTTCCTGTGTCTCTTCTAACAGAATTCCATACTGATGTACATATTTTTTGATTTTCTGACAACTTCTCTCAGCATGTTACAATAATTTTTATAGTATAAAATTACTTCTGGGTCTTTACTAAATTATTGCTGCCTCATACAATTTTTTTTTCCTTTCTTAAGACACTTTAATAGCTGTAGTGATCCAAGGTTTCTTTGAAAACTGTTTGGTGTTACATTTAGTAAATTTTGTAAGTTAATCAGTTGTGCATCATGGTCTGATAATCCATTGGCAACTCCTCCTTTACCCATGCTAAATCTGCAAGCTTAAGATGCTAAATTATACCTATTTATACCGACACTTTCCATCCTCATAGTTATGTGGTGTTCAGACAGATAAAGTATATCGATCTCATTCTCATTTCTGAAATAATCTAAACACACTAACAGCTCATCTACTTCATGTTTTATTACCCTGATATTTTGATAAAGTAAACTGATAATACGCTTAGCTTTATCCCTATTTACTCTACAAGGAGCTTCTTTTATTCTATTTTTCTTGATCACTGTCCATCTGGACTTTGGCTTTAACCTAAAAAAATGGTCTGTCTGGTCCCATCAACCACAGGGATCATCCCTTGTGTGACTGTGGCCCCCCTTACAGTATCTGCTGATAGGGACACTAACTTATCTTTCCCCTTCCTCTTTAGGAGCAGATCACATGTAGTGTATCCCCACCTGCCAATAGCATCAACTGGAACACTACTCATGTGAGATTTTGCTGGTGCCTGGAGCATCCTGTTATGCTTAGTGTTAACATGCCTTCCAGCAGTGTTTATCCAGGGCTGATCATGGCACTGAAAGTCCTCCGCAAACCCCACATCTGTGTGCCCAGCTTCTGCTCCCATTTTGTCCAGGTTAGTCCTAATCTGTATCTTGGATTCATAGCCAGGCTGTTTCCTGCAACTATAATTACCTGATCTTCCTTCTCCAAGTCCCTGCTTAGCTGACCAAAGTTTTCTGTCACCTGGCTGATGTTAGCACTTGGTTTCACGAAAATCGTGACCTGGCTTCACCTAACTTCTCCTGAAGCTGTTGGCCTACACCCCAGCCATGACTGCTACCTAGAAGCAGAATTCTTCTTTTCCTATCCTGATTTGATCAAAACCTATCTTTTCTTTAAGCCAATATTCTGCTTCAACCTATATTCATCTACATCTGAATGAGGCCCTCCTGCACTACTTCAGACAGCAAGCCAAACTGATTTACTAATAAAGTTTTTCCAACAGTTTCCTTTCTTCACCCTTTGCTTGTTACCTTTTCCCAGCACCCCATCTCTTTTTCTTCCCTTAGCCTACATAATTCCAAATTTGCATTTTCTAATTCAACCTTAAGGACACAAATCTTTGCCTCTTGTTCAGAGATTTTTCTGTCCTTTCTACATAAACTACATTGGCATGGAAGAACCTCATTCTCTACCCCTGTTTTCTTGCCCCTGCATTCACCCCAAATGAAACTATAACCTACAGTCTACACAGAACACCAACTCCTCCAGATTTTGGCAACCACCACATTTGTCACACATGGTTTGATAGAAAAATTTACACAAAATTAGAGAACAACTTGGCACAAGATCACAGAAGTTTCATAGCCTGTACTAATATGTAATTAAACACTAATGTAAACAAACTTTTAAACTTACTTACTTTTGAAAGTTCGAATTAACTACTTAAACTCTGTATGACAGACACTAATTAATTTAACTTTGAACTGCTAAGTCTAATTTAAAAAAAAAAAAAAAAAAAAAACCAACGACTATTATTGACCTTTACGAAATACCTTCTTTTCGATCTAAATATGCTCAGAAAAGTGAAAACTTCACTAGATAGCCTATCGAAGATTCAGAAATTAGGGCTCATATGGAGACTTTTAGACAATGGTTTTTCCTTGCTCTATTTCCAAGTGAAATAGGTGAGGAAGTGACAGGCGGTGATACAAGGCACCCTCAACTATGCACTGTGTGAATGGTTTATTTCAACCTTCTGCACATTTCCAGTTAAACATGAGCTAAACCATTCGTGCAAAGTCCTTCTAGTATCACAATACTGAAGCTTATCAAGAAGAATTTCACAATTTACACAATCAAAAGCCTTAGAGAGCTCACAAAAAAATCCCAATGGACGATGTTCAGTTATTCGTATCAGTCCCAATCGGCAATTTTCAGTTATCTGTATCAGTCTGTTGCCACAAACAGAGATTGGGAGGAGGGGGGGGGGGGGGGGGGGGGAGGGTGGAGGAGGAGGGACGTCCAATCTCATAGCTCTACCAATATTTGTTTTCAAATCATACAGTAACGGGGCCTATATTAGATGAATTACATAAGGCTACCTTAATTTTTTTTTAAACGGAAAATCTGTGAAATGGCGGTAGGCAAAATACCTACTGAAGAGCACCCACACATAGTACATAAATACATGTACCATATTTACAAGCTACGTATAACAAATGATATAAAATATTCATTAGCCATTTAACCAACAATGTGGGATGACTAGACCCTTAAATGCATTGTCAGTGTCTGGTCTAGGAGTCTGCCCAGACAATCTGATGCTTTAGTAAACAATATACAACGGCTGTTCTTACATGCAAGCATGCTGACAGAAGTATTAATTTGAAATCTGCCAGTGACAGCAGTGAGCTTTCAATAGCATCCCTAAAATTTAGAATGATTATTTTGCAAAATAATTAACATTCATGCTTCTCTATCCCCCCATTCCCTTCCCAACCTGCGTCAGTGTTATTTTCTGCTATACAAAGATTTGTATCCTATTATTGAGCAATCACTGATTAAAAAATAGGGCCTAACTGATTTTTTTTATCGACTTCTACTGTGTTCTTGCTGCGAGTTTCTTTTTTGAACATTATTCTCTTTCCTACTATTTTCGTCCATACAGTGGAACATACAGAAAAGTTATCGGAATCAAGTTTTCATTTAATGTATTTTAACGTCATTCTAACGCAAATAACGATTGTTAACTACTAAGTATGGATCTAAAATGTGTTCACATTTTGTTTTTACAAGTGATAATTTAATGAGCTGCATACTTACAGTATTATATCTGCGAAAGGAGCGAAGCCACTGTCATATTGCCAAAAATATGATGGGCGGGAACCAAAACCCGGTCACCGTACGTGGCGTCTTTACATGTTTTCCCTACGCTGCTTCTTCACAGTATCTGCATGAACAGCCTACCTCAACCACTGACGTTAAATTTCACTTTAGAGCAGAATATACTGTGGGGCAACGACAAATCATCTCGCAAACACGTAGGTTAGTTGTTATCCAACCAGCTGTACACTGAATATTTTTGTTATATTTTTCAAGAGAGTCACACTTTAAGGGAGCAACGCTCAGTGAATTATAAGGTTTCAGTTTCACAGTATTCATTCTAACTCCGAAGAGTTAAAATTTTGAACAAGGAGCACGGCTAGGTCTTTCTTTATTCCAGATCATGGCGGTCACATAACGGAAAATGAATCACTCTGCCACAAACTCTGGAGTCCACACAATTCGCACTTTAAAGTGAAACTATGATTTACTTAGTAAACTTACGGTCAACTCCATGACTTCGAGATGAGCAGCGAGATCTTACCTCTAGACATTTACAGGTCGGATGACCATTGAACCGCTAACACCCTCATATCAAAACACTTCCTTCTCTGAATATAAGGTAACATCTCTGCTGCTCAGTGCTAATTACAAAGATAAGCTTATCATCACACAGGACAGAAAGTGTTGTGGACGCCAAGGCTGTAAGTCGGCGAAGGACCTTAGGGAAAATTTATTGTATTATCTGCAAACAACTTTTATTTTAAGGGTGAGCATACAAACAAGAACGCAGCGTCGCGTTAGGACTCGTTAGCCATACTTCAAGGAGATGGCAGTCCATAAACAGCGTTAACCAATAGTCACTTCCACTGTCTAGTGGAGGTGAAACGAATAACAAATATATTTTGTGTAACCATGCTTTTGAAATAAAATTAAAGTTTTTGGTCGGTTATTGAATTTACATTTGGCTGCACGCTCCGCTTATACATATATTGAACTGCTACTTTCCAAGAACACAACATTAATGCAGTGATTTCTGTAATGTTTTTACACATATCACACATTCAGTCTCCCAGGTATTTGGGAGATGATGATAATATGAAAATTAATTAGTAAATATTATTCGCTAGATACCCATTTAGTGAATTAAATTGTCTTTGGGTTACAAACTTCATCCCAATTGAACTTATCAGTTACTTGTATGTTACATTGGCTCATCTTATTCATTTTAAAGCTTTGTCAACTAATATTGCTGTTTTAATTCTGCTCAGTATATAGTTTTAAAAACCTAGACAGTGTTTACAGATTGCTATGATAAGAATACTGTGTGCAATATTTGCATAGAGTCTTTTATTTTTTCAGTCATGCAGTAGGCCTGCTAAATAAATTGCTTACAGTAACTATCACAAAACACAATTTACTACATTTTGTTGTTAATTTTATTCAATTTGGTTAACTGTAGCACCTTTATCATCATCAAAAAGAACTTTTAATTCCTATTTCTCCATTTCTTAAAACATGGGAAATCATTCACATGTAGCAGTAAGTACTCATGAGTCTTGATCACATTTACTGGAATACGGTTGCAATTTCTATAGATGTAAATAAGGAAACATTACTTTGTCCATTCCTTTTCTTAAATATAAAGTAAACCTGTAATACATTGCTCTGTAGTCCCCAAAAAATGTAACTTCTTTAAGAGAATGCTGTGATTTGTGTAATGACATGCCTTGCATGGAGCTACTGAGAAATCTCAACTGTTGATCTTCTTATGTAGTTTGTGGATGTGTCAATAGATGTTCCAGTAAAAAATGTAAGACAGCCATCTGTAGTATGTAACATTAATTTCAACCACCATCTCCGGCAGCTCTGGTCAGAGAGCATGTGTGCATGAAGTGTGCTTGCTTATGTGAATGACTGTGGGGGTTTCCTTTTCTGAAAGAGGCTTTGGCCAAAAGCTAAATGTGTAACAGTCTTTTCGTTGAGCCTGTCTGCAACACAACATGGCATCTTTATAGTGAGTAACAATCTATCCTTCTCCTTATGTTGTTAATGTTCCAGCCTGGAGCTTCCATTGTTTAACATCAATTTCAGGGTAGTTTAATATGTTGTCATATTTTATGCCACTGGTACTGCTAATTAAAATGTTTCGTTGAGTATATGTGATGTAAGTGTCATTACCATGTTTTTAAACCAAATGCCAGATTTATGTGATTTATGCTGAGGTCCATATTTAATAGTGTATGAACCATTGTTCTACAAGGATTATAAAACTGCTCATGTATTGGACAGTCCCACAATATCAGTTACTCAGTTAGGCCTGTGATTTAGAATTCTTAGTTAGCTGTGAGAGTGAAATTTATAGGATTTGGACTACAACACACAGTTACAAAGCAGGATAGTGCAGTGGTAAAAACCCTACAGTTGCAGTTCAAAGCGCAGTTCAATGATACACATTTAGATTTTCTGAGTTTGTCCCGTTTCTCTTGATGCAAAAGCAGAATTATTCCTGTGAGAAGAATGTTCCTGATTTCCTTCCCTGCCTTTTCTCTATAGGGATTTGCTTTGACCCTTAAAGATGTTGTCATCGGCAGTACATTAAAATAAAATCGTCTTTCCTTCCTTCAACATCTAGTACCAAATGATAGTCCTCTGAATCAATTGCATTGTTGAGGAAGTGTTATGCATTTATTGTGGATGGTACAATCATTTAAATATAAGTGGTTTCTTGTGATGACTTATGGCAAATAAATTTTGACTAATTCTACAAGGTTCGCAGAAGAGCTTCTGTGAAGTTCAGAAGGTAGGAGGTGAGGTACTGTCAGAATTGAAGCTGTGAGGGCGGGTCATGAGTCGTACTCGGATAGCTCAGATGGTAGAGCACTTGCCCGCGAAAGGCAAAGGTCCCCAAGTTTGAGTCTCAGTCCAGCACATAGCCAGGAAGTTTCATATCAGCACACGCTCTGCTGCAGAGTGAAAATCTCATTCTACTCATTTCTGAGCCAAAAATACTCTTTGCGAATGGGAAATGTTGCCACAGAATATAATGCTTCAAGTCATAAGCAAATCAAAATGCACAAAGTAGACTAGGCCCTAATTTTCTTGTTGGACTATCACTTGTTGAAGGTAACTATATCAGCATTCACTTTTTGAACAATTTCCTGAACTTGCAAGATAGCTTACCATCTACATTGGAACACCTCGGGATTCAGCCTGTTTGGACTCACTTATCGTGTCCTGTTTTGTGTTATCAAAATGTGTGTGTGTGTGTGTGTGTGTGTGTGTGTGTGTGTTGTTGATGAAGGTCCATTGTCGAAAGCTTTAATTGTGAGAGTCTTTTTGTTTTGCTTATCTGCAACTCAGCATCTCCACTACGTGGTGAGTAGCAGCTTCCCTTCTCATAATATTGTTACAGTCCATTCTGGGTTTCCCATTGTTTGATTTTCACTTTTCATTATGGTGTTCAGCTCCCTCAGCAATTCTGTTTTGTCTCATCAGTGGCAGTAAAACAACAGCCTTTCACAGTTTTCTTCAACCTTGGAATGGAAAGGAGTTGCAGGGGCCATGTCCAGTGAATTTGTTGGCTGAGGCAACATACCGGTTTTGTGTTTTTGCAAAAAAAAAAAAAAAAAAAAAAAAAAAAAAAAAAAAAAAAAAAAAAAAAAAAAAAAAAATCATGAACAAGCATTGAGATGTGGGCGAGAATGTTATTGTGGTGTAATTTCCTCGAGTGGTTTTACCACAGTTCTGGTCATTGTCTTTGGTTTGCTTCATGTGAATGGCACTTAACTTCCAGGTAGCATTTCTAATTGACCGTAGGGCCACAACTCATGATGCTTTATCCCATTACTTTCGAAGAAAACAGTGAGAAGAACCTTCACCTTTGATCAAACTTTTCAAATATTTTTAGTATTGGCTCTTCAGGCAGTTACTGTTGGAGCAGTTGGGCCTTGGTTTCAACCTCGTACCCATATACTCATATTTTATTGCCTGTTATAACCTTCCTTAAAAGTCCTGAATCGTTGTCACTTTCATTCAGCAATTCCTGACCAATGTCCTCATGACATTGTTTTTGGTTGAAATACAACAATTTCGGAACAGACTTTGCTGTAACGCATTTCATGCCAGAAACATTTGAAAAACTGGTTTTCAAGAGCCAAAGCATATCCCAACATCATCAGAAATCTTTCTGATGATGCTTTTCTTATTTTCCATAACCATTTTGTTTATTTCTTCCACATTGCCATCAATAATTGGTGTGCTAGGGTGTCCAGGGCAGTCGTCATCTTCAGTGTCTTCTCAACCATCGTTAAAATTGTTATACCATTCATAAACTCTTGTCTTACTGATAGCAGATTCACCAAAATCCACAGCCAACATTTTGAATTCAGTGCTACACTTTTTATTCCATTATTCAAGCGAAATTTGATGTGAATGCTTTGATCCATCTTTTTCAAAAGTAGAAATTCGCTGAGCACTCAAAAACACATTTTACGTTTTCAGCTGTCAACAATAAACTAAATACTGAGAACAGCTGAAAATCAGGGAAATGTGTGCATACAAGATAAAAAATATTGATGTATAATAAAAATCCCATTATTTTTTTATAACACCTCATATAGCATTTTCTCCAGTAAGTGAAATCACTTCTAAAATCAAACTATGTTTGACAGAAAATTATGTGAACTGAAATGGTGTCCATAGTCTTCAGTAATTTAATTATTGACTCTAATCTCCTGCTTTTCATTATCACAGAGAGGTATTTCAGACAGTGGACTTGGAAACCAATTTCTAGGTTTTTTTCTCTGCATCAGAGCAACCATCACCTTACACATAAGGTTCAACAAATCATCATAAACATAAAATTACATCAGAATAATATTAGAAGTTAACCTCATCTTCCAGCAAACAGGCATCAGGAAGACAATATATTCTCACAATATTATGGAAAGGAAAGTTGCTACTTACCATATAGCAGGGAAGCCGAGTCGCAGACAGGCACAACAAAGACTGTCACAATATACGCTTTTGACCAAAAAGGCTTCGACACACACACACACACACACACACACACACACACACACACACACACACACACACACAACCACAACAGCCTCTGGCAGCTGAAGCCACAATGCAACAGCAGTGCATGATGGGAGTGGCAACTGGGTGGGGAGGGGGGGGGGGGGGGGAGAGTAGGGTAGGGGTGTGGGACAGTGAAATGCTTGGTTCAGGAATGGGATCAGGGAAGGGCTGGATGGGTGAGGAAACTAACGAAGGTTGACACCAGGAGAGTTATGGGAATGTAGGATATATTGCAGGGAGAGTTCCCACCTGTGCAGATGAGAAAGGCTGGTGTTGGTGGAAAGGATTCATAAGGCACAGGCTGTGAAGCAGTCATTGAAATGAAGGATGACTTGTCGGGCAGCATGCTCAGCAACAGGGCGGTCCACCTGTTTCTTGGCCACAGTTTGTCGTTGGCCATTCATGCGAAAAGACAGCTTGTTCGTTGTCATGCCCACATAGAATGCGGCACAATGGTTGCAGCTTAGCTTTTATATTATGTGACTGGTTTCACAAATAGCCTTGCCTTTGATGGGATAGGTGATGTTTGTGACCAGACGAGTAGGTGGTGGTGAGTGGATGTATGGAATAGGTCTTGAATCTAGGGCTATTACAGGGATAGTGGGCACATTTCAGGGCATGACAAGAGATAGTCAAAACCTTGGCAGAGAATGTAATTCAGTTGCTTCAGTCCTGGGTACTGAGTTACAAGGGGAGTGCTCCTCTGTGGCCGGACAGTGAGACTTTGGAAGGTTGTGGGAGATCAGATAGATAAGACTCGGGAGGTTTGTTTCTGTACAAAGTTGGGAGGGTAAATACAATCTGTGAAGGCCTCAAGGGGACCCTCGTTATATTTTGAGAGGGACCTCTCGTCACTGCAGATGTGGTGACCATGGGTGGCTAGGATGTATGGAAGGGACTTCTTGGTATGGAACAGGTGGCAGCTGTCAGAGTGGAGGTATTGCTGGTGGTTAGTAGGTTTGATATGGACAAGGATACTGATATAGTCATCTTTGAGGTGGATGTCAACATGTAGGAAGATGGATTGTTGGATTGAGCAGGACCAGGTGAAGCAAATGGGGGAAAAGCTGTTGAGGTTCTGGACGAATGTGGATATGATGTCCTCAACCTTGATCCAGATTGCAGAGATGTCATCAGTGAATCTGAACCAGGTGAAGCGTTTAGGATTTTGGGTGTTTGGGAAGGGTTCCTCTAGATGGCCCATGTATAGATTGGCATAGGATGGTGCCATGCGGGTAATGATAGCTGTACCCTGGATTTGTTTATATGTAATGCCTTCAAAGGAGAAGTCATTGTTGTTGAGGGTATAGTTGGTCATGGGGTTTAGCAAGGAGATCGTTGGTTTGGAATCCATCGGACATTGAGAAAGGTAGTGTTCAACAAGGGTAAGGCCATGGGTATTAGGGGTGTTAGTGTAAAGGGAGGTGACATCAATATTGAGGAACAGGGCAGCATGTGGTAAAGGGACAGGAACTGTGGAGTCAGTGGAGGAAATGGTTGGGATCTCTTATAGTAGGGTAGGTTCCAGGTAATAGGCTGAAAGTGTTGGTCTGTTAGAGCAGAGATTCTCTCAGTGTGGGCACAGTAACTGGTGAGAATGAGATATCCTGGGTGGTTGTGGGGATTGGGCCCCATTGTGGTCAGTTACTGTGCCCCCACTGAGAGAATCTCTGCTCTTGTAGACCAACACCTTGAGTCTATTACCCGGAACCTACCCTCTTATATAAAAGATACCTACCATTTGCTCCACCGACACTACACAGCTCCTGTCGCTTTACCAAACGGTGCCCTACTCCTCACTATTGATGCCACCTCCCTTTACACTAACATCCCTAATGCCCATAGACTTACCGTTGTTGAACACTACCTTCACCAATGCCAGGTGGATTCCAAACTGATAACCTCCTTCCTAATCCCCATGACCAACTATATCCTCACCCACAATGACTTTTCCATTGAAGGCATTACCTATAAACAAATCATGGGTATGGCTATTGTCACCCTACCTATAAACAAATCAGGGGTACAGCTATTGTCACCCACATGGCACTGCCATATGCTAACCTTTAGACAAACCATCTAGAGGAATCCTTTCCAAACACTGAGAATTCTAAACCCCTCACCTGGTTCAGATTCAATGATGACATCTTTGCGATCTGGATCGAGGATGAGGACACTCTATCCACATTCGTCCAGAACCTTAACAGCTTCTCCCCCATTAGCTTCACCTGGTCCTACTCAACCTAACAAACCACCTTCCTAGATGTTGACATCCACCTCAAAGATGGCTTCATCAGTACCTCTGTCTATATTTTTGTATCCCGCCAGGAAGGCTGCGCGTGGGTCTGCTCCTGTGATCTGCAAAATAGGCCGAATGAAGGAAGCAAGTAGGAGCAGGAGGGGTAAAGCACTTTGGTACTGTGTGTAAATTTAAAAATGTTTACTATAGGCAAAAACAAGTTAATAAATGGTTACATAACTTTGCGATGATGAGCATGTATGTGCGAAGCCGTATTCCTGTCGTAAATAGTACAACGTCTCAGTAGCAAGCCAACACCGTCTGAAGTTGAAGCAATGTTTCCAGGCCATCTGCTCTTGATGTCATGGGCAGAAAGCAGAGCGGCACTTGTTGAACTCCACAGCATCAGCTAGAGGGCGCTGTGGTCGGCGTAGTTCGTCCGCTCTCATAGTGTCAACCTGCAAGCGTGCACCTACGCTGTGGCATCGGAACTATCGATACCACATATATCAAACCTACTAACCGCCAGCAATACCTCCACTTTGGCAGCTGCCACCTGTTCCTTACGAAGAAGTCCATTCCATATATCCTAGTCACCCATGGTTGCCGCATCTGCAGTGATGAAGAGATCCCTCTCGAAATATACTGAGGATCTCACTGAGGCCTTCACAGACCATAATTATCCTCCCAGACTTGTACAAAAACAAGTCTTCTGTGCCTTATCTATCCAGTCTCCCACAACCTCCCAAAGCTTCCCCATCCGGCCTCAAAGGAGCATTCCTCTCTTCTCAGCACCACCCAGGACTGGAGCAAGTGAATTACATTCTCTGCTCGGGTTTTGACTACCTCTTGTCGTGTGCTGAAATGAGAAGTGTCGTGCCCACTATCCTTGCCACCCGTGCCAAAGTGGTATTCTGCCAACCAATGAACCTACACAACATACTCGTCCATCCCTACACAACCTTTGCTCCCAACCCCTTACCTCATGGCTCATATCCCTGTAATAGACCTAGATTCAAGACCTGTCCCATACATCCTCCCACCACCACCTACTCGAGTCCAGTCACTAACATCACCTATCCCATCAAAGGCAAGGCTACTTGTTGAACCAGTCATGTAATCTACAAGCTAAGATGCAACCACTGTGCTGCATTCTGTGTGGGCATGACAACCAACAAGTTGTCTGTCCACATGAATGGCCACTGACAAACTGTGGCCATAGAAACAAGTGGACCTCCCTGTTGCTGAGCATGCTGCCCAACACGTCACCCTTCATTTCAATGACTGCTTTACAGTGTGTGCTATATGAATACTTACCACCAATACAAGGTTTTCTGAACTGTGCAGGTGGGAACTCTCCCTGCAATATATCCTATGTTCCCGTAACCCTCCTGGCTTAAACCTTCTTAAGTCATTTTCTCACCCATCCAGCCCCTTCCATGTTCCCATTCCAGCACCACATAGCCCTCATTCCTCTAGTGCACCCAGTCTTTTAACTTCTCTCCTTTTCCACAACCTCCCTCCAACCCCCCCCCCACCTCTCCCCTGCCCTCTGTCTAGCCTCCCCGACTATATCTAGATGCCCAAATCTCCCTCCACCTTGTCCTTGTGCAGTCCCTAGCAGCACTTCAATGTCCCCCTCCCTTACCCTGCTATCCCTTCCCCTCCCCACCCAAGCCACCTCCTTACCCCCACCCAGTTGCCACTCCTATCATGCACTGCTGCCGTTGCTCGCATTGTGGCTTCAGCTGCCAGAGGCTGCAGTCATGTGTGTGAGTTTCGTTTGCACCTGCACACGTTTGTGTGTGTGTGCGTGCGTGCGTGCGTGCGCGCGCGCGCGCGCGCGCGCGCGCGCACAAGTGTGTCGTCTGTTTTTGACAAAGGCCTTGTTGGCCAAATACTTATATTGTGAGAGTCTTTTTGTTGTGTCTATCTGTAACTTAGCACCTCCGCTATATGGTGAATAGCAACTTTCCTTTACATAATATTGTAACATTCATCCTGGGTTTTACAATATATTCTCAAGGCTTTTAAGCAGATCATAATGTTACACATGTTGACTAAGGGCAGCTGATGGTGACCAGACATTGTAGGTGGCGGCTTATACCATTATATTTGTTGATGTAGCCAAAAAAGTGTTAATTACATCCTCACTACATCTGTCTCATGGAGATGCGACCAGACCAGTACAATATAGATGACTCCTGTAGCAGCTGTAGTTGAATCTGAGGCACACTGTTGTGTTTGTGAGTCTTCTGAGCATTGATTTTTCTCGTGCCAAAAGTTAGGAATCAGTACTGGGTTCACTCTGGCATAATCTTTTCCTTTGTATTTGGAGGTCTTGAATTTCTGTGTTCCACATCTCTCTTATTGTTGATTTCATAATGTTTAAAAGAGCTGTAACTGGTAATTCCATGTGTCCCTCCACTTTCTCGTAGATGGCTGATTTGACTATCTTGTCTACTTGTTTTGTTACCAGGTATGACACAGGGTCCTTTTACCTAGCACATGGTACCTCCACATTCCTGTTTCTGATTTGTAACATCAGATTAATGATGTCATATACTATTGGATGGTTGTATCTTGCATTGTGTAGATATCTTAATAGTTCCAGCACTGATATGGAATCAGAAAGGATAACAAACTCAGAACCCAAGAGCTTCTTGGCATATCGAACGGCTTGAAAAATAACCAAAAACTTGGCTGTTGAAATCATGAGTTTCGTAGGTAATTTGAATTTCATTCAAATAAGACAGCTGCTATCCCAGTAAGCACAACCACGTCCATCTTCATTTTTTGAAATTTCTGTGTAGATGAATCTTGTGTTGTTATGTTTGGTGAGATACTCCATCAAAATACAATTATTTCAATAACTACAGCCAAGTCCAGGTCAAATATGGTTTGTGATCCCAGTACACCAATAAGGCAGTGTGCTTTAAAGCAAAGTAATTATTGTGCAGTTATGCATCTTTTGAGAAATGGACTAATACCCATGTATGCAGCAACAAGAGAAGGAAGATTTTATTGTGCCAGTTACTGAACGTATAGTGCAATGTAGATATAGGGGAGGCTCATTTGATTCAACTAAATGAGCGTTACTCAGTGTAGATTACATTACTCCTACAAAAGCTGAGTTTCTATTTAATTCACTTGCTATGTTCAGAAAGTGACTGTTAAATATTGCACATGTACCTGACTTATCCATAACACACACATTTTTGAACATTGTGCTGTTGGACACACATTTCCTTGACAGCCGACCGTCTTTGTTTTAATTTTAGTCCAACAACTAGCTATACAATTCGCATACCACATGCTTTTTGCCTTCCTAATGATAGTTTAAGCACCTTCCAGTACCTACTGTTTCTAATGGGCTACTGCAGCCTGATATATAACTCCCAGTTTGTTGTGCATGATGCCCATATCCCATTATACAGCCTCCTAGGTTGTCTGTTAATGCTAGTACCCTATTTTAAATGCTTCAAAGAGCGAGAGAAATGTGTTGACAAAAGCATAATATTTTGTGTGTGTGTGTGTGTGTGTGTGTGTGTGTGTGTGTGTGTGTGTGTGTGTGTGTGTGTGTGTGCGTGCGTGCGTGGGTGGGTGGTGTATACAAATACTAATGGATTCTTGTTGCTAAAGGTGATTCTGTGAATTGTACTGTTGCGTGAAAGGGAGGTATAACATTTTTGACAAATTCAGTAGAGAATAAATAGTGAGTATTGAGAAGGATTTGTTAGCATAATCAGATCTTTGACGGGACAGTCTTGAGTTTACACAACAACTAATTTGCATTACGCGCTTTTGAACTTGGAAAACTTTAGGTTATCTTCTAGAGCAACTCAGAATATGATACTGTATGTAATTATGGAATGGAAGTAAACAAAACATGTCAACTTTTTAAAAAAGTATTTTTGTGTCATTTGCATGCAACACAATTTGCATTGCAGATATTTATGTAGTCCGCACCTTACTGAATTTATTATTGGGTCACAAGACAAGAATCTAATGCTGTTGACATCTGCATACTGTATGTGACTACTAGGTGGAAAGCTCTTGCAGGTTTTGAACTGAAAACAGATTTTTTTTAAATTTTATGACAACAATAGGGTAGAAATCTTATGTTAATGATCACAAAAAATTTAATTAACATCTCTTTCTAAAACTATAATAAATTTACTATTTATTACAATGCTTATGTCGTGTATACAAAACACACAAAATTGGTAGTGACACTGATGAAAGATAGTTAACACATTGAAGAAACAGTAAAGACCTTGAGATGTGCCAAATGTGGGGTACAGGTGTATCTACTTTCCAGTTGCATGTGGACTGGCAGCTTAGTGGGAAACACTTTTCTGTTGACTCCGTGTGTTTCCTATTACAGAGGTGTGACTTGAACCACTGCATAGAATTTTGTATGTTACTATAATAATCTTATTTTTCTTTAAATAACGCCATGATTTCACATAGTGTACTGCATGCTTGTAATTTACTATCTAAAAAATTAAGTGTATTTTCACTATATTGTGTAAATTAACTTTTTCAACGTCAGATCTCTTTAAAATTCCAAACAATATATTACTTGTAGTCAGATGGTCAAGAAGCCATTTCTGTTTTCAAACATTGTAGAGAGTACTTGTAAAAGTAGAAGTAGGTGAAGTTTTAATGATATTTCTCTGTCCCATAAGCTCAGCATATTTTATCCAATTGGAAAATGTTTCACTACAAAATTGTTGAGGCTTTTGTGGCCACTTCTTGTTGTGTTGGGACTTGTTTGCTGTAGTGAGGGAATCCAGTCTCTGTTTATATTGAGAATTTCCTCTTCATGTTAAAACTGTTATTTTGTTTGTGAATTTCAGTGACCTTTCTGAAAAAAAGGTCACATTAGTTCTTCTCTACAATGAGAAATTGTATATAAATGAATTTTACTAGATGGATGTTTTATTGTTTGCTTTGCCATCGCCAGTTTCTCCATTTGTTCCAACCCAAAATGCCATTTATGTTTGACAATCCCATTTTCGATGGATCATCCGGTCTTTCCAACATAGACTTTTACATATATGCTGTACACTAATGATGCTGCGTGTATGTCGTATCATCCTTCACCAATCTCAGACACTCTCTGATCTTTGTAGTCAGTTTAACCCAGTTGTGTCTGTCACATTGGGGATGTACAGCAGAAAGGCTGTGCCCGACATTTCTTCTACTGACATATCGCTACTTATTCCTCACCAACGAAGATTTCGTCTTTGTAGCTGTACCCTACTAATTTGCGTGGAGACATAATGAAAAATGGAGTGATTACTTCCTAAGACATATGAACACACTCTATGTCAGCATTAAATTTAATTGACAGCTACCCTTTCTGGATGTGCTATAGATGAGAAAAAATGAGAACCTGCACCACTGCATGTATCAGAAACCAACGCACAGACTGATACCAGCACAAACTTTCAAATCATCACCCAAGCCAGGTAACATGTCTGACTAGTATGCTACGGGGATCCAGTCCGAGACTCCTACGGTCGTCAGGAGAGAGCCGAGTGGGATGCGGTAGTGAGGACCTAGTTATGCTCAAGAGCATCAAGAAAACAGTACTAGGAAAACATCATTGGCAATAACGCATTTATTATGCAATAGTACAGGATTGTTTTCCAAAGTGCTGCGCCTCAGCTGGGCTGGTGGAGCAGTGCATCGTCAGTGGCAGAGGGCATCGTCAGTGGCAGAGGGCGGGCGTGCGCTCAACTTGCAGTGCTGCCAGCACAGCAAAGCATCAGGTGGTGGCTATTATGTCGCAGGGTCGCTGTTGACCCAGGGACTCCTGCTGTCTCCATCTTTACATATCGCTCTCCAAAGTGCACTCGTTGATGTTGAAAATTTGCACTGTGTAGTCAGGCCCCATTTCCACATGAAGTACTCACTGGCTTGAAGGCGGTGGCCTTTAGCTGCTGTTTAGGAGACAGGAGCTGACAGCACCAGTGTCTGCCACAGGAACAGATTGAGCAGCAGCAATGCCATCCACCCACCCCCTGGAAGGTGGATGGTCAGTGTCCAGGTCAGACAGGTCAAGCCTCCATCAGGTCTGCACGGTGATGACAGCCTCGGTAATGTTGGCCTCTGTGCCCCATCATTGTTCCCTCGGATGTTGACAGTATGGTTGGCAGCAGCAGCGTCCTTCCCAGTGGGCTTGTGATTTCTTAGACAATCGGAGACAGCTAGGCGTACTGAGGGTTGGCCTCAATAGCCTTCCCTCTCACTGTATAGCTGCATCTGACACAAGGGATGAGACTACACACTGGGTAATCGACACTGAGCAATCAGACATTTGTTAAGACGTGTGAGATATTTATGTTGGTGCTTCCAGTGCACTCTGTGGCGGTGGGGATGGCTGTGACATCGTGTGTCCTGGTTTCCCATCGCTGTTGCTCTCCTAATGACTTAAGACTTTCTCCCCGTCACCTTTCAGAGGTGCTCTTCTGCTGCCATAGCATCTGAATACTTATTGTTGCTCTATTAGCCTTTGTTACAACACTCTGCTTTTCCACTATTTTGTGATGGTATTTCTTGTCTTCCACGATGTCATTATGTGTCAGTTGCAGGCTTGGGCACTAGATCATTCCCCCGGGCTGCAATAGTTCTGTGTTTGCCACAACTTTGTCAGCATTTCTCCCTAGCTGGCAGTCTATTAGTCATTGACATGTGTGATTCGGCTTCCTGCAGCTGCCAAGGTAGAATTTGGATGAATTTTTGATGTCCACTGGGGAGACAATCCTGATGCGTAACATCTACCCCTTCCTTCAAAAGATTTGTCTCAAAGTTTTAGCTTGGAGTTCCAATAATAATCTCATCCTACACATTTTGAAACAGTAGTTACACATTATCCAACTTTAATTATTCTTTCATTACCATAATGCTAATTTACATGATTTTCAGCAGTTAATGTATTGTGATAATGTAGATCTTTGCAGAAGTTTTTTTTATGCACTAATACAGTTACTCATATACTTGTAAGTTCATTTACTAGTTTACGCATAATTCTCTTAATGTGTCTGAGCTTTATTTACAAACGAATCAACGGATATTTGATGCACAAGTAAATCAGTGCAGTGCACTGACTTTCATTAAAACAGAAGCAGGTTACACAAATCACAATCAGAACCACTACAGCACTGGTAGATGTCCCACTTATAGTTGTGATACTATGTTGTTGTCTGTTGTGGTATTCCTATATGTGCTGAAACATTTGTATCTTTTTTAATTCTTCCTTTTTGTATTACTACTTGTTCGTCTAGTGTGCTTAGAATGTCTGGATTCAGGGTACTATGTAGGAAGATTAAGTTTTGGATGAGCAGCACCCCTAGTGGCTTCTCGGGCTGGTACAACATAGGTTGTTTGCACTTCAGTGTGGTTGTGTGTAGCTGGTAGATGAAATGCCGTACTACTAAGTCACAAGTCGTACTGTTTATTATTATTCTGCTCTCCCATAATTCCACTCTTTTCATATCTGTTGGTTTCCTGTGTTTGTAACCGTTTACTATGACCCTTTCTGATGGAAAAAACGGATTAGGCCAGTGGGTCCTACTCTCTGGAAATGTGAATATGGCATTAACAGTCCCCTTTGACATTCACTTGCTGCAGTTTTTCCCACGAATAACTGGACCTCGCATGTCTGCACACCACGTGTCATCCTACGTGGGCAGATTGTAACACTTTCCCTCTGGCATCTCTGTAGGTCTTCCAATGACATTAGAGTGTAATCACCACTTTGCTATGAAATTATTAATACATCTTTGGTCTGTACCTGTACCCATTTTGGTATGTGACCTGAGAGAAAGGAAACTTTTTCACTATCCCCCCTCCATTCAGAACGTGCGAGTACTCAGAAAAACTGTACCCTTTATACAAAACAACATTGTGTTGATCCCTCAATAATGAAAAATAAAAAAGCACATTGCAAAATAGGCAAACAACAATTTCAAATCTTACGTACTGACATGGCCTAAGGGCTTCGAGCATTTTAGACAATCATTTCGAAAGATTTGTCTTCCAAATATTATTACCTCATACGGTGAAAGACCAGTAACTGTATAAACTTTAGAATTGTGTATGGTGGTTAGAAAATTTAAATATATGTCCCAATTTTCACGATTATGCTTCTTATTTGTTCCACAAGGCTTCACATTCTGTACCATAGATGCTGCTGGTATTGTGGCAGTGCTTTGACAGCTCCCTTAAAATATTTAATAAGTCCCATGTGAATAATCAAAGTGTTCATTGGCACCTGTATTTTAACGCAGATCCGTGACTTCATTTCCATTACTTGACGTGGTCCAGGACATTGCATCAAGAATTTCTTAGTTGTGCTTTTTGGTGTATATGGGTTTGTTACTAATACCCACTGGTCAACCCTGTACCATGGTAACTTCTCTACATGTTGACCTATCTGCTCTTGTCATTCTAAGGCTTTTGTATTTGCACGTTTTACTTGTTGCCGAATGTGTCGCAGTTTCTAGCAAACATTTTTACTGATCCAAGCTTCAGCTTAATCACTTCGAAAGATGGAGGCATTTGTCTCCCATATATTATTACCTCATACGGTGAAAGACCAGTAACTGTATAAACTTTAGAATTGTATATGGTGGTTAGAAAATTTAAATATATGTCCCAATTTTCACACTTACTGCCAAAGTAATAGCTCAACATCTTCGAAATCCTGGGATGAACTCACCATTCTCCCATTGGCTTGAGGGTGGAAGGAATTTGTTTGCAACTCGCGAATTTGAAGCAGTCAACAAAGGTGCTTCATAAGACTGGACATGAAATTTGTACACTGGTCTGTAAATAAAGTGTCTGGAATGCTAAATGTGAGCAACCACTTATTTACTAATGCTTGAGCAACTGTACTTGCTTTTTGGTCAGTAATTTCAGCCATTATTATACAGGGTGTTACAAAAAGGTACGGCCAAACTTTCAGGAAACGTTCCTCACACACAAAGAAAGAAAATATGTTATGTGGACATGTGTCCGGAAACGCTTACTTTCCATGTCAGAGCTCATTTTATTACTTCTCTTCAAATTACATTAATCATGGAATGGAAACACACAGCAACAGAACGTACCAGCGTGACTTCAAACACTTTGTTACAGGAAATGTTCAAAATGTCCTCCATTAGGGAGGATACATGCATCCACCCTCCATCGCATGGAATCCCTGATGCGCTGATGCAGCCCTGAAGAATGGCGTATTGTATCACAGGCGTCCACAATACGAGCACGAAGAGTCTCTACATTTGATACCGGGGTTGCGTAGACAAGAGCTTTCAAATGCCCCCATAAATGAAAGTCAAGAGGGTTGAGGTCAGGAGAGCGTGGAGGCCATGGAATTGGTCCGCCTCTACCAATCCATCGGTCACCGAATCTGTTGTTGAGAAGCATACGAACACTTCGACTGAAATGTGCAGGAGCTCCATCGTGCATGAACCACATGTTGTGTCGTACTTGTAAAGGCACATGTTCTAGCAGCACAGGTAGAGTATCCTGTATGAAATCATGATAACATGCTCCATTGAGCATAGCTGGAAGAACATGGGGCCCAATCAAGACATCACCAACAATGCCTGCCCAAACATTCACAGGAAATCTGTGTTGATGATGTTATTGCACAATTGCGTGCGGGTTCTCGTCAGCCCACACATGTTGATTGTGAAAATTTACAATTTGATCACGTTGGAATGAAGCCTCATCCGTAAAGAGAACATTTGCACTGAAATGAGGATTGACACATTGTTGGATGAACCATTCGCAGAAGTGGTCCCATGGAGGCCAATCAGCTGCTGATAGTGCCTGCACACGCTGTACATGGTACAGAAACAACTGGTTCTCCCGTAGCACTCTCCATACTGTGATGTGGTCAACGTTACATTGTACAGCAGCAGCTTCTCTGACACTGACGTTAGGGTTATCGTCAACTGCACGAAGAATTGCCTTGTCCATTGCAGGTGTCCTCATCGTTCTAGGTCTTCGCCAGTTGCGAGTCGTAGGCTGAAATGTTCCGTGCTCCCTAAGACACCGATCAATTGCTTCGAACGTCTTCCTGTCGGCACACCTTCATTCTGGAAATCTGTCTCGATACAAACGTACCGTGCCGCGGCTATTGTCCCGTGCTAATCCATACATCAAATGGGCATCTGCCAACTCCGCATTTGTAAACACTGCACTGACTGCAAAACCACATTCGTGATGAACAATAACCTGTTGATGCTACGTACTCATGTGCTTGATGCTAGTACTGTAGAGCAATGAGTCGCATGTCAACATAAGCACCGAAGTCAACATTACTTTCCTTCAATTGGGCCATCTGGCGGTGAATCGAGGAGGTACAGTACATACTGACGAAACTAAAATGAGTTCTAACATGGAAATTAAGCGTTTCCGGACACATCTCCACATAACATCTTTTCTTTATTTGTGTGTGAGGAATGTTTCCTGAAAGTTTGGCCGTACCTTTTTGTAACACCCTGTATAACATGAGAAATGATCAATTATAGTCAATGTGTACTTATTTACCACTGGTGTTTTATTAAATGGACCTAAATGTCCATCCCAAGTATTTGAAATGATTTAGCTGCTTCCAGTACATGTAACAGAATCAGTTGGTAACTAAGATCAGTTCGTTGTGCACCCTAGGCAGTTCCTTACCTATTGCTCAACATCTTGTTTTCTAGTCCACCACCAACTTTTTTCGGCAATTTGCCTGCCAGTTTCTCTTCGCCCACTGTGACCTGACAGCATAAGGTCACGTACTTGTGCCAATACTTCATTCTAGAAAACTGCAGGTACTACCACTCATAATGCACACTTTGTTGTTCTGTGCAGCAAGCTGTCGTGTGTCACAAACTGAAGTTATGACTTGCATTGTTGACAGTCAGCATCAACAGCTCAAGCCTTTTGCCATTCAGCAATACTCTTGCCCAGTGTTTGTAGAACTGCAATTTTTATACTCAATTTGGCAGCATTTTCTCTGGCTTGTGTATTACCTCATAATCAAATTCACTCAGATGAAGTGCCCACCTTGTTAATCTGCTGCAAGGGTCCTTCAATCCTAGTAACTATTTGAGAGCAACATGATTCATCACTACCTCAAACTTTTGGTCATAAAATAACAGCATAAGTATGTGATACCATAGATTACTGTTAACATTTCTTTCTCAGTTGTGAAATAAGTTTGCTTTGCTTTGTTCAACTGTCAGAATGTGTGCACTACAGGACGCTCTTTACAATTTATTTTCTGTTCTAGGACAGCCCCCATAGCCACATTACTTAAACCACAAAACAAAATAAATTGTTTTTCAAAATAAGAGAATATAAAAAATAGATCCGATGTCAGTGCTTGCTTTGAAGTATCGAACGCTGTCTGTCTTTCAGTAGACCATTAAAGTTTTGCTCCTTTCTGTAACAAATGGTCTGAAGATCCTGCAGTTTCAGCAAAGTCTGTTACAAATCAGTGGTAAATTACAGAGACCAATGAAACTCTGCGACTGTTCAAATGCCTTTGGTGGCGAAAAATTTGGAACTGCTGAGACCAAACGTGAATCTGTACTCACATCTTCCTTGCTGATTATACGCCCAAGATAATTTACTTCTGTTGCTGCAAAATGACATTTATTGGTGCTTCACTTTAGTTGTACTGTTCTAAGTCTTTTGAGTACCTCCTCCAACCATCCTACATGCTCATCAATGTCCTCTGAAAACGCTATTATGTCATCCAGATAGATCAAACTTTGTTTTCGTTTCAGTCTCCTGAAAGTTGGTGGGTGCATTCTTGAGTCCATATGGCATTTGATAATAATGGAAATGACCCCCGAGGACGGTAAAAGTTGTCTGGTCAGGCCCCTTCTATTTGGTGCTACCGACTCTTTAATCCATTGTGGAGAAATGTTACATTGACCCAAGTTATTGAGAGTCTCTGCTATGTTTGACAGTGGATATACATCGGTGATGGTTCGTGCGTTGAGGTTTTGGTAGTTACAGCAAAATTTGTATTTTTTTAGTGCCATCTGATGACTTTTTCGGGGTCAAAATTACGGGTGCTCCCCAGGGACTATAACTGTACTCAATATTACTTTTAACAAGCTGCTGATCAGTAAATTCTTCCATTATCAGTTGCATTTGCCTTAGAACTCAATAAGGGTTCTTGCACACTGGAGCATTATTCCCTGTTGGTATTCTGTGTTCCATGTGTGGCATTTCTGGTAATGGATCACTCAGCTTAAACAAATCCATGAACTGCAGTAACAAACCTTCTCTATCATTTCCTTATTAATGCTTCACTTTCTCACATAATGTGGATTCATTGATGGTTTGCTTGTAGCAGGGGTCCTCAGTTAAATGTCTGTCATCTTCCTCCAAAACTTCTAAATTAGCCGTTAGTAAAGCCTTTGGCAGACTCACTTCATCCCTGCCAAAATTGTCAAGACTGACCAGAACCATACAATCTACATCAACGTTACTGAGGCGTACTATACTCCTGCTTACAAAACATTGTGACTTCTTCAGTTCTTTATTAGTTTATAATGGCTCTACAACATACAATAAATCTGTAGTTAGGTCCATGTCTATAATCATCCAGATACAGGGAACAACTGTATCTTGAGGTATCGTGTCATGCGAATTGATCTTTAGTACCTGTGTCCAGCTTATTGGATAACACCTCCATGATCAGTGAACCTTGCAGCTGTGTAACACTTGTAGCTGTTGCCCCTAGCAGAAATGATGTCCCACCAGGTTTAGTTGTATACTGCAAAAAGTCAATTTTTTCATGATGTTAACAAGAAAGTCAAGTCCCAGGATCGCACAATACCCCTCACCAACATGTGGCAATACTTATGCATGCTCTCAAAAACACCTATTTCCCACATTAAAACTGAACAGTGTTGTCCCCACTGACTTCATGTCACTATCACCTATTCTGCATAAGCTCTATCATGGCGACGCCAGTCTCTTTCTGCCCAAGAGATCAAGACTGACTACTGTGACACGAGTGCCTGTGTCCTCCAGAAATTTATGTTCCCTACCATTTACTTCTATTCCCATTTAATGACTGATTATTAGGACATTGCTTGTCCTGTGCTTTCTTCCAATGATGACCCATTTTATGGCCAACTTCCCCACATTCATACCATTTGGGCTGACGACATTGTTTCCTTATGTGGCATCTGAACCCACATCTAAAACACTTCACTTCAGAAGAAAAAAATGCCACAATGACTCTTTCTTCATGTAGCAATGTCAATCTCCTCCAGCTATATAGCAATCCTAGTGGCAGCAGGTAAGTCACTTGGGTTCTCCATTCTGACCCTCTTTGAAATATACCTCTTTGAAACACACCCAGAGCCCTATTTTCTGCATCACACAGAATCGAACAATAGGCCTGCACATTCTGTGTTAGTTTATACATTTGTGAGTTCAGTTTCCTAATCCTGTCAGAGAAGAATTCCACTAATTTGCCTTACTTCTGTGATTGTCCATTGAGTTTTTTCATAAAGAACCTCAAGCTCTTCTGCTCCCGAAAGTGCCGTATTAGACCATCAGCCAGTTCATCAAATGTTTGTGCCTTATTGAGGGTCTCGTGGTACATAACGTGCATTTTGCAACACCCACTAACTGTAATCTAGCCATATTCAAGGACATTTCTCTGACCATTTTCCCAGTTTAGCAACAGTGTTTACATCACTAATGAAGTAAATACATCCTCAGTTGCTTTCCTGAATATGACACTAAGAGGTTAGCACCTGCGAGATTGATGGAATGGGCGGGTATACTCAACAGGGTTTTAATTTCTCCTGAATCAAGGAGTCCGTGGTCCCCAGTGGATTCCATTTGCTTTATTCACCTGAAAATGCTTCATTGTCCTCTCCCTGTCGCTTTGTAATTTGTAACAGCGTGGCTGTCTGACCCTTCAAAGCCTCTGCCGTTTCATTCAGAATCACTGTTTATGTTTCTGGTATTTGTGTAAACTCCATCTGTTGTTAAGTCTGAAAAGAAGGGAACTGCACACACAGTAGGCAAAGAAAGGGAATTAAACTGTATTTAATCTTTATGCTATATCATAGCCCAATGAGATTCTGTGCACTGGTGTGCTTTGTGACCAACAATTCTACATGTACTACAGACAGCTGACACAGCTTGAAAACATGGCTAGTTATGCCCAGATAAATTACAGTGTGGACACCTCACTGGCTGCAAGTACACTTCAATAGTGTTCCCATGGAGCTGAGATAGTGTGTAGGTTCCTGCAGTTTAACAAATGACACTTTTAACGCACTGTGAAGGTCTCTACAGCTCAATATGGTCATGTGAAAATACAGAACAAGAAAGCAAAGTAATATCAGTCACTAGCCCACCGCAATGTTATGAACTTTAGCTTATAGCTTTTAACCTCACTTTGGAGCGGCATAGATGTACAGCTGCTGCTGTTGTAGACAAGTGGGTGTTGCACCAGGCACAGGTGTCTCCTCCATTGGCAACCACTTGTTGACACCAGATATATGTGTCTGGCTCCATACTCCTACAGTCATCAGGAGAGATCCGTGAGGACCCAGTTATGCTTGAGAGCACCAAGAAAACATCATCGACAATAACACCTTTATTAGGCAGTAATACAGGATTGTCTTTCAAAGTGCTGCACCCCAGCTGGCCCGGTGGAGTAGCACATTGTCAGGGGCAGAAGGCTGGAGTGCGCTTGACTCGCAGTGCTGCCAGCACAGCAGAGCATCAGGTGGTATGCACATTATGCACAGGACGGCTGTCGACCCGAGGATTCCGGCAGCCTCCAGCTTTATGTATTGTTCTCCAAAGTGCAGATGTTGATATAGAAGATTTGGACTCAGGTGTCAGGCCCCAAGTCCACCCAAAGTATTCGCTGGATTGCAGAGAGTGGCTCTCAGCCCCCATTTAGATGACAAGACCTGCAGTATCAGTGTCTGCCACAGGTACAGAATGAGCAGCAGCAATGGCCCTCCCTCTCGAATGCGGATGATGTGCAGCATCCATATCGCAGAGGTCGTGCCTGCAGGGCGATAGCGGGCTCTGCACCCCATCAGTGTGGCCTTGGAAGTTGGCACTGCAGCTGGGAGCAGCAGCAGCATCCTTCCGACTGGACTTGTGATTCTGTAGATGATCGAAGACAGCTGGCATGCTGAGGGTTGACCGCCTTAGCCTCCCCTCTCACTGTGTAGCTGCAGCTGGCATGAGGGCTGAGGCTACACATTGGGCAGTTTGCAAATTGAATTCAGCAATGAGGCGTCTGTTACGTAGGGTGGGATATTTATTTTGGCGCTTCCAGTGCACTCTGCAGAACTAAGGATGGCTGTGACATCATGTGTCCTGGTTTTTCCTTGTTGTCAGCTCTCTTAGTGACTTCGGACTTTCGCAACTTCACCTTTTGTAGGTTCTCTTCTGCTGCCTTGGCAGTACTTATTGTTGCATTGTACCTAGCCTCCCTTATGATACTCTGCTTTGTCCCTGGTATGATGGTCTCTCTCGTCTTCCGTGATGTAATTACGCTTCGCTTGTGGACTTGGGTGCTCAGTGTTTCCCCCGATGTGTGATAGCTTTTGTTTGCTGTAACTTGCCCAGAATTTCCCCCTATCTGGCAGAGTACTGGTGATCGACACATGGGATTCAACTTCTGGAAGCAGCTGAGGTAGAACTTGGACAAACTTTTAGTGTCCACCGAGGATACTACTCGGGGGCACAACAATACTCATAATACATGCAGAATGGATATATATAATCTGTATGAACAATTTGGCGGACAATCTGAGTAGCCTTCCTAGATTGTTTGTAGATGATGCTGTTGTCTAGAAAAGTCGTGAGAAGATGAAAACCATTTGCAAAATGATTAAGACATGATACCTTTGTGGTGCAAAAAGTGGCAGTTGACTGTAAACAGTAAAAAGTGTGACATCCACATGAGTAATAAAAGGAATCCATTAAATTTCGGTTAGTGATAAATTAAAGGCTGTCAGTTCCACTAAATACCTAAGGATTCAATCGTGAACAATTTAAATTGGACAGATCACAACATTTCGTGGGGAAGCCAAATTGAAGACTATGTTTTATTGCACAGTGCTGAGCAGATGCAATAGGTCTACTAAAGAGATTGCTTACATTAGACTTTTGTGACCTTTTCTGGAGTACGGCAGTGTGGTATGGGATCCATACCAGATAGGATTCCCGGAGGACATCAGAAAAATTCAAAAAGTGCAGCTCATTTTGTATTATCCTAAAAAAGGGAAGAGAGTGTCATGGATAAGATATGCTAGGTGGCATGGAAATCACTAAAACAAAAGTTTTAATTTTGCAATGAAAGCTTTCCACAAAATTTCAGTCTCCAGCTTCCTTCTTCAAATGGTAAAGTATTTTGTTGACTCCGACCTACATAGGAAGAATTAGCTACCACAATAAAATAAGGGAAATTAGGGCTGTTACAGAAAGATTTAAGTTTTCATTTTCCCCTGCATGTGAGTGGAAAGTGAAACAATAGAGAAAATGTCTGAAAGTGATTTGATTAACCATGTGCCATGCATGTAAATGTGAATTACAGGGTAATGACATAGTTGTTGATGTAGACGTCAGCCGCAACATCTCGGAGATGAGGTGTGACATGTCGAATGTGTACTGAGTAGCTGCTCTTGCAGGCATATAGGAAGTGTCACAAATCCTAACACCTAGTGTAGTGACACATCAAAAGAAGAAATGCCATACATCTCCAGAGTGATGTAAAGAAACAGCTGTATATTGCACAAAAATGCGTAATGACAATCTGACTGAGAAGATCACAGTGTATCAAATATCAGCGAAGGACAAACCGTTTAAGGAGAATGCTGCAGGCTTTGTACGTGTTGGAATTAACGGATGATCAATGAAAGTGAGGATCACTGGAGATAAATGGTATTGCTACTTGAGACATATGGAGAAATCAGCCATTTCGAAGCTCACACTGTGTGAAATGTGATAAAGTGAGCTGACTCACAGGTTCTTACTGTGGAGAACAACTGCCACACCCAATTGTTCAGGTGAGGCACTGTAATTCATAAGCACAACAATAGCTTTAACAAGAAACAGGAAAGAGTCAAGATAAATGGAGCCTGCATTCTCCCTCCTCCCGATGCAGGGAACAACCATTAGAGTGAAGGGCTGTTGCAGGCAACAAAGGAAAAACTACAGTGTTAACAATCAGGGTAAGACTCTCAGACATTGGTGCGACAGGTACATATAATTTCCAGCTGTGGGCTCAACTCTAGGCAGTCCCTGGAAATGGAGGATGATTCTTTGACAATGTCAGCCACTTTAGCTTCAGAAACTTGAGACAAAAGCACTTAATGACCATTGGCTGAATATCCCAAGATGTATGCCAATAGGCAAAATATTAAACCTTTTCACTGATAAGTGACTGGTTACACAGATGACTCAAAATGTTACTAAATTCAGAACAACTTTCTTTAATTAATTTTTTTGATATTTAATAACCATTAGAATTTTATAGTTCTAAAGATTTTATGATAAATGTTACTTCTTCTGCCGTAGTGAAGATTGTATTCATGTTAATGAAGTTACTTTCAAAAACGGGTAACATTTATGGAAGCTGAGAATCCTGCCTTATCCATAATAAATATAAACTGCTTGTTAAAGAACTGTGCCACTGTACACATGGTGATTACCAGTGTACAAAAGCTATCTGCTCCTTTTGAGCCCTGATTTAATCAGTTTCTCCTTCACTGAAGTGCAAATTGTTTTTATTGTATTGTTTGATGTGACTATTCTCTTTGCATAATGCATTTGCTTCAATGAATGGTTTATTCTCAATATTCTATGATATGTCTTATAATAAGCTAGTGTATAATCATCAAATTTGAGTCTAACTGACAGATAACCTTTCCTTTCTGTCCCCCAAAATACTTTTATCACTTACTTAATACGTATTTCTAGTACACTTTGCTACAAACTGAACTACTTTAAGAGGAATACATTTCTCGTATAAGACATTGTTAATAGGGATAATTGTTTAATGTGGCTCCAAAAAGGGCTTGGATGTTAATTTCCTGGAGTGGAATCATTAGCTGGCATTCTCTGACTTTCCCCAGGGTATGCCTGAGTACTTTTATTGTCCAGATCCCAAGTCATTGCAGTTCCATAGCTGCAAATGAGGAAAGAAAGACAGTGGAGCAGGAGAGAACCCACCCTCTGTAGGGGAACAATCCGCACCTACTATGAGTGAAGTTGAGCAGATGTTTCATTAGAATGTTACTGGCACTTAGAATCACTGCTGAAAAAGCTATTTTGCAACTGTGGAAGGCTATGACCTACCTTTCTCCCTGGCTAGAAAAGAGTTTTTGAAACTTTACCTCCTTGCCACGATGAGGAATAGACAACTTGGATGTCCCTAAATAGATTGAGGTGGCAGATCAAAGGTTTCTTTGACAAGATGGGGCTGCACTGATCAAGATGATATTCAGTGTGACTGTGGAGAAGACTTGACTGTTCATCATATGCTTCAATGCCATCTGTTTTCAACCACGTACACAGGAGATGAACATATACAATGAACAAAAAATGCATTGGAAGTGGCCAACTTTTGGGCAAAAGTATGAGGGCATGCTGAAGAGTAATGCCTCCAAATTATTTTATGAAAACCTGAAAGTATTTAAATAAAATAAATGTTGTTACCATTCTGCATCTTTATTCTTAATGTCTATATGTTTATTTTTCTATATAGTCACCCTGGTGATGAACACATTCCTCCCAACAAGAGACCAGTTTATTTATACTGTCACTATAGAATGTTTGATTTCATTGCAAGAGCCACAATCTCACCTCTGATTGCACCACTTCATTACTATCAAGCTGAAGTACTTGAAGGTGTTCTTTAAATTTTGGAAACAGATGAAAATCTTGTTTTATGAAGTCGGGACTGTATTGGTGTTCGTCATGTGGCAACAACTCCTTATTACCCTCAACCCTCCTTTGCCGAACATTTTAACCGTAACTTGAAGGCAGCCTTGATCATCTACCATACTCGTTACCCATCTAAATGGGAACAGTCTCTCCCGTGGCTAAATTTTGCCTTCAATTCTGCTCATCATGAATCATCTGGGATGACCCCTGCCTCCTTGATGTTTGCATATCCTCAATTGCCCTCTTAGTAACTAGTGGCATATCAGTGACCTCCTGCCACAGGTAATCGACTCTCAGCTTATTATATCCAATTGGCATAAGGCTAGGGTTAATATCCGGTGGGCACATAAAAGGGAAAGGGCTTGCTATAATAAAGCCAGACATCCCTTTCAAGGTACAGTCGGTGACAAGGTGTTTCTCAAGAACCTTAATCCGGTTCACCAATCGGGGAGGGGAGCTAGGGATAAGCTCGCCCCACGTTTTGTAGGTCCCTATATCATACAGGACATAGTTAGCTCTGTCAATTTATCAATTAGACATCCAGATATTGGGAAAGTAATCCGGGTGCACGTTAGTCAAGTTAAAATCAGTGGTAGTTGAGGATTCCCCCCCCCCCCCCCCCCACGTGAAGGTGTGGAGTGGGGGGGGGGGGGTCTGTTTTGCTGTTTTGGAGGGGGAGATTGAACTGTGTCGTTTGCCACGGTTCCTGTTTTTCCTTTGGTTTACTCCTGTTTGGAGTTTCCGCACTTTCGTAGAGGGCATTGCAGAGCCTCTGAGCGCGCTGCTAGTGTGCCCGCTGGGAGGAGGCGCCGTGTGCCGTGCCGAGGGCAGACGAGGCAGTTGAGATGAGTGTTTGGCCCTGGGTGACTGTTCTGCAGTGGGACGCTCGGTCCCTCTACGCTAATTTGGATGGGCCCAAAAACCCGGGGCGTGAGGACACAAGAGGCCGTAAACCTGTGAACAACGTTTGGTTTCCGTTCATGGGATGGGGAAGCTATGAAGTCTGTCTGCGGGTGCCAGTAACCTCCAGAAGGTGGTGTCATCACTGAAAGTAAGATTTTTCATCTAGTTAGTGCAACGGTCATAGTCTGGTGGGACCAATCTCCCAGTGTTGTCGGAGCTATTAATAACTGTGGGGCAACGTTTCTCTTCTTTGAGTTCGTGATCGGAAATTGCCTTGCATGTGTGTTATTATCCCCTTTGAATAATCATGCATTTGAACGCCATGCTGATTTCAGCCGCACGACGTAAATAAAAAAATAAATAAATAAAAAAAAAATTTTTTTTTTTTTTTTTTTTCTTTTGCTGTAGACCTTCTGCAAACCGTTGTTTTCCCATGGACGGCATAGGTCACTATTTAGATAAGCACGTTGTAAAATGTTACATAACCTTGTACCATCTGGCGGAGAGATAGAGCCAATTAATTTTATGGATGTCTGAAATGCGAGATTATGTTAATGTTAGCCAATATCTGTTGTGTTTTAGTATGTAGGCATATTTAACTTTATTCGTTGTTATTGTGTATATATTCTTGTGTTAGGGAGTATACCGGTAGTCCCTGTGGCATTTAAGTGCTCTATTTAATTATATATAAGGTAGTGCTAGAGGTTCTATTTGGTAATACGTCTAGCCATGACTGATGTCTGTTGCTCGGTCTGTCTGAAATATTGGCCGTATTGGGTAGAGACCATTGTTGACTTGCTCTCCTCAGCTCCGAAGTCCCGTATTGATACTATTGTGGTATTTCTGCCGGAATCTCATTTGCAAAAGTTATCAATTCTTGTGAGCACAAATAAAGATACCTTTGCCTCTGTAATTTTCGTCCCCTGGCCAGGAAGCTTTGGTTAATGATTAAAAATCGCCAACTGGTCTTTGTCCAACCTAGTGGCTCTTGTCAGACGAGTTCCCTTTCCAGTTTGGGTAAATGTTTCCTCCTCCTGGTGGAGCCATCCTCTTTCCCGTGCCACGTTGGGGTAAGAGTTGCCCGAGTGTCTATTGCCACTCAGTGTTCCAGGAGAATGAAATAAGAGGTTAATTATCTACTCCACCGTTATGACCAAGAAAGGCGAATTAGAGTAGTTCTGGATAACCTGAGTATTGTACACTATTAAGATAGTTCTAGGTGTCTGATTGTCCTCATGTCACCAGAGAGTTAAAAGGTGGGACTTTATTGACCATTGATCCTTATTGTTTATGGTCTTAAAAATATGTTTGTTAAAAAGGAATAATTTTAGATTCCTATTGTTAAGTAATTCTTAAGTTATATGGCAAATATTATGAGTGCAAATATTCTCTCATTGTTACACTTACTTGTTCTGTGGTTTACACTGAAGGGTGTGACGATAAATGCAAAATCTAAAGTGAAGCGTTGGGGTGAATTAATCCTTTCCCTTATCATTACCATTAAGGATAACTGATTGTATGTCACTTGTTACTGAAATTGGTTGGGAGAATAGTTTATTGGTTGACCCCGTAAAAAGAGTAATCACAGGGTATAATGGTATAGTTTTCTTTTGCTTCACCTTCTCACTTGCATGTGGTATGCAAGAGAAAAGAAACTTTCTGAACATCTTTTGCATTTTTGTTCTCGTACCTTCTTCTTCTTCTTCGCCACCTGTTCCTCCGTAACCCTTATGTATATCATGTTTCATTCTATTTTCAAGATGAAATTTTTTAAAGTGGCAGGCATTCCTCATTCAAGATGAAATTTTTTAAAGTGGCAGGCATTCCTCAGTGTTGGTCAGCCAGGTATCTGTTTAATCTAGTCCACATAATTAATCTTAAATGGAAATTTGTATCTACAATGTTGTGGAAGCGCTGTTTTTTTGTTTTAGTGCTGAGGTGTTGTCAAGTCACTGTTCAGTTTCTTTGTTGTAATTATAAATATGGTTCATCTCCTGACTTTCATTCTTTTACATCTTATGCATTATTACTCAAAAAACCAATTCATTTCATGTATTTTTCTGCATACATCATAGTAATTGTTTTGCTATATGTAAATCACCTAAAGGTTATGAATAAAACATGCACAATACTGGTGTAATGTTCATGTACATGTTAATTCATCTGGAAAAAGAGAATAAAAAGTTTGACTAATGAGAGTTAGTTGGGATTAAGCAGGGAAGTCTTACATGACACACATCATCAAAGGAAACATTGTGGGTTAGAGTAAAATAGTAGGAGTAATCACAAAACAGAACATGATGCCGCTGTTGAATTGAAATTATCTTTAATCATATTAATCTTAAAATTACTAATGTGCTACAAACTATTCTTTGCAGATGGCAACAAAATGGGGAATTGTAAGTGCTGGTAAAATCAGTCATGACTTTGTTGTTGCTTTAAGCACACTCTCCCAGGAAGAACACAAAGTTGTGGCTGTGGCTGCCAGAGATCTTGAAAGAGCCCAGGCCTTTGCAGACCTACATAAAATTCCTTCTGTATATGGTTCATATGAAGAACTTGCAAAAGATCCTAATGTTGGTAAGTCAGTTATTAAAATTTCTCTTTATGTATTCTCCATGTTTGGATAAAAGATTAATCAATAAAAGGAGCAAAGATAACCACTCACAGTATAATGGAGACACTGACTGATCGATGACAGGTACTTTGAACTACATATGTTGTCTGTCAGATGTTTTATATCATTGGGTAAACAATGAAAAATTTTGATGGCTGCACTGTGCACTTCTTTTGTGCTTAAGACAACTTTAATGTAAAGTAATGACTGCCAGTTTTTCATCTGGTGTTGTAATTGCGTACCCCAGGATATTGTTCCTTATGACATTATTAAATGAAAATATGCAAAATATGTCAGCTTACTGATTTGTTTCTCCCCAAGATTTGCAGTGATTTAAAGTGCAATTATTTATTTATTCATTCATTCATCCATCCATCCATCCATCCACCCACCCACCCATCCACCCATGGATCATCTCACAATGATATAGGACTTGTCAAGTTAATACAGTGCCAGTCAATGGACCAAAATATAATACACAGCATACATAACATGCTTTAAGAAGATGAGGAAGGTTGCCTTTGGAGATAGCATACTTACCATTTTTGTAGTATCCGTAGATGTGCAGACCTGTGCCTTTAAGAAATTGAGAGTGAGACCACTCGCAGAAAACCTGTCAATAATACTTTCAAGAACATCATTTTCCATTTCTTCTGTTGCTGTATGTGTGTATGCATTGATTAACAATACTAGTGCCATCCACAAAAAGAAGAAATTCTACTTCTCAAATATATTCGACAGGAGTTCATTTACATACATGAGAAACAGTAGTTGGCTCTCCAATCAGAAGAACCTCCACTGCTTAAACTGAATTATTAAGTGCAATTTTTGCATTCTTTTGCTTAGGTATTACAGTCATTTGTTGGCCAAATCATCAGTTCCATAAAACCTCAGTTTACCTAGGAGAATATTGTGATTCACAGAGTCAGATATCTTAGATAGCTTACAGGCAATGCCACCCATCGCTATTTTGTTATTTAATACTTCTAAAATTTGGTGAATGAATGTTTAAATGGCATTCTCAGTTGAGAAAATCATCTGAAATCGAAACTGTGATTTACTGATGATATTATTGTTGCTCAGGTGGATTACTATTCCAGAATACATCTCTTTGTCAAAAATTTTTGAAGCTGATGTCAGTAGTGGAATGGGTCAATAGTAATTGATGTTTGTCATTCACCTATCTTTTTGAGAGGTTTAATGATGTCATATTTTGATCTTCCTGAGAAAAAAATCTGTGAGTTAATGATACACGGCATATTTATGAAAAGCACAACTGTGTATGGGCTAGTTCTACAAATTGTGAATGTGTTGTCTCCTTATAGTCGATCCACTGTATCGTTGCTGACTACCCTCTTCGAGCTTACAAAGATATGATAATGGACATTCACTGCACATTGGATGATATGTCAGGCAACTAGATCTGGAGATGTAAGATTGCATGAGCCTGTGATTATGCACAATTGTTCACAAATGTTGTCTTTATGTATTTGTTTCCATCAGTCAATAAATAAATAAATAAATAAATAGGGTCTTTTCAAACTAAGTTTCCTGTTGATCTCCACCTATCTCCAACCTGAATGAAATTTTGCTCAAATGAATGAAAGTAAATTGTGCAAAGTGTGAGCTCAAGATACAAGAAGTTCAATGTTTTGTGAGGCTTCCTGTGGAAGGCTGCAAAATGTTCTTCCATAAACACTTTTGGCCACATTGAAGACACTTAAAATAAAATTTAATGGTAATGTAATCAAGAGATTTCTGTTGTATACGCAGCTTGTACTCCTCGCGCTGTTAAAATTTCAAGGGCAAGCCATTCAGAATTTTCATACTGCATGAGGTGAAAGTTAGGGAAAAATCAGTCACCATCATTTTGCCCTTTAACCATTGAGTGGGAGCACCAGTTTCCTTAACACAAACAGGTGTACTTTGTACATGAAAAAACAATGATATAATAAACTTGTATTATATGAGCTACCGTATTTACTCAAATCTAAGCCGCACTTTTTTTCCGTTTTTGTAATCCAAAAAACCACCTGCGGCTTAGAATCGAGTGCAAAGTAAGCGGAAGTTCTGAAAAATGTTGGTAGGTGCCGCCACAACTAACTTCCGCCGTTGAATATATGTAGCGCAACACAGGCATGC
This sequence comes from Schistocerca serialis cubense, assembly GCF_023864345.2. Taxonomy (NCBI): domain Eukaryota; kingdom Metazoa; phylum Arthropoda; class Insecta; order Orthoptera; family Acrididae; genus Schistocerca; species Schistocerca serialis. The sequence continues at coordinate 62,348,617 of NC_064642.1, forward strand.
TCTGCAGGCGCAAAGATAAATACTGGTGCCAAAACCTCTGCGTCAGTAAACACACACAATTAAAAAAAGAGAAAAAAAAAGTGGAAGATGAGTTTTTTTCTCCGCCCCGAGTTTTGACCTCTGCATTTTCATACACTATCCAATGAAGTAAATACAAATTCCGTATTGTTCATCTTCGAGTGTAGCAGCCTTTCAATATACTACGAAAATCTGACTGGCAAGATTTCGGGATGTTTGTCAATATGGCCAACTCTACGTTCTGAATGTTTTCCTACCTGTGACAAGAGAGGGTAGCTAATAGGAACTTTTATGAATTGTGTATCACATGCAGTATTCTCTTCACCATAATATGAATGTAAACATTTTGCCATGTATTCTTTCGTGTTTGCTGCTTTCTCATTTAAATCCTGTCTGCCTAATAAACTACCAAACTAGAGTGAGACAACAGCAACTGCGGAAGAATATACATAATACATCATGTTTATATTCGTATTATTCTTATGCTGAATAGTGATACTGTCAGAAATGAAACACGGCAACTGACTAGATTTTTAAATCTAAGATGACTAATTTCTGTGCAGAATGTAATGTACTAATGAGATGTATGCAAAGATTTTCAAACAGAAAAATTTTTTCGCTAAACTCTCATTCAGAACATCTTCTATCATACACAGTCTATTATTTGATTCTCGTTGATCATTATAAAAGAAAGCAGCAGTGTAAGTAACAACAAATAGCAGAGTCTTGCCATTGTTTTGCTAATGAGACAAGTCCTCTTTTTTTTTTTTTTTTTTTTATTGTAAGCGGCGATAGCGCGCACAAAAGCAAGCCATGCCGCAAGGAGACAGGCCGTAAACACTCATTGTCAAAATGCGACAAACAATGCATGATACAGTACAATAATGCATTTTCAGCTTACAGTGACGTAAGCACCTATAACAAAGAGAACGGCACCTATTAGATCAAAACAAAACAAGCAATCAATTCAAACCAGACGAAGCACGTGAAAAAGGAAGGGTACCTGTATAAATACGGACGGAGCGCCTGACGCAGAGCAATGGCTACCTCGTCCAGCTTAACTGCTAAGCTTACGACCCGAACCAAACTACCGTAGCTGTATCTTGATTCATTCGACCTAAATTGTGTCTCATATTACAATGGACCAACTTTGTTTCGATTTAGAGGTGCGGTCTAAAACTTTCCTCTCCCCTTGAATTTTTGAGTCACTAATTTCAGGTGCGACTTAGATTCGGGAAATTTTTTTTTCCCTTGATTTCGAGTCTCATTTTTCAGGTGTGGCTTAGATTCGAGTGCGGCTCAGATTCGAGTAAATACGGTACATCTCTGTTTAATTAAACAGTAATAAAATAAACTTTCATAGAATCACTCTGTTTCTGTGTGCAAGTGTCACCCCCTAGTAATGACCCCTTTCGGATCATTAAACAGTGTATTTGCATCAGATTCCTGCCAAGTTCTTATCTGATCACTAATTAACTCCTAGACAATTGCCTCATTGTGGGATTGTGCGGATAGCTCAGAATCTGGATCATTTACTTGCACAAATCATAAATTTTTTCTCACCTAGTCCATTATTATTTCATATTACTACTGCTCACTCGGATGTATGACAACAGAGTGTACCATTGCGTTAGCTGAAGCAATGACGAAGGAATAGGTATGGGATCGCAGTTGTAAAACAACAGTAGAATGGTGCAAGACACTGTTATTTGTAGTTGGCACACACTATAATAGGTGTGCCTGCTCAAGGATTAATAGCTTCACACAGAAGTTCCACCGAACTACAGCAGCTATCTGCAAGTGCTGCAGAACTTATTAATATTTAAACTTGCCATCAGTTTTTTTAGCAAATTTTCGTGCATTTTTCCTTCAAGCAGTCTGTTTAGCTTTGTCCTTTCCCTGTCTTTGTTCTTTATTTAGCCTTAAATAAATTATCTGCCATGCACCTACCCTCTTCTGTATTTTTCTATTCCCTTCTCTTCCATATTCCTCAATATTTTGTTCAATTAAATGACCTGTCTTGTGTTTCCTACCTTGTTACTTGTGTGTTCTTAAATAAGAGACAATGAAATATAACAGCTGTATGGTAGAGAGTAATCCACATGTATACTTTTCACCAATTTTTGTGGCATCACTACTCTGTTAAGCTATATGTCTGCAACATGACTTCATGTTTGAAAGCTACCAATTTATTAACTTAGAGTTAATATATAAAGACAAACTGCCACACTGGCAAATGCGTGGCATGTTTTAAGACATGTTGTAGAACATTTCTGCAGTGATCGTGGTAGTTGCTTCACTGCTCATACCATTTGTATCTCTCTTCAAAGTACCAGTAACTGTGAACTCTGTTAACAGAACAGGCTCTTCACTGTGTACATTGCCCTTGCAGTCCACCTGCTCTCAATTTACTCCAGTATGTAAGTATTTATCTTTTCTCTTCTGCTTCACAACTCTGTCTATCCTTACTTTCTTTCTTCATAAGCCCCCTTTCTTCTTTTTAGAAGCACTTGCTTCCATTTTAAATAACTATATATTTTTATTTATTATTATTATTATTATTATTATTATTATTATTATTATTATTATTATTATTATTATTATTACTCCTCTGCCCTCTCAACTCTTGTGCATTACTCCTCTGCCCTCTCAACTCTTGTGCATTTCTGTCTTTAGTTTCATTTTCATGAGCGTGTTTTACTTTGAGTACTCTTCTCTCTGGCCTAGCAAGCTCTGAAGTATCGTTATTAGAAGTACTCTGGAATTTGATATCAGTTGTTATACTACTGGCACTATTGAATTCTTTTCTCCAATCTATGATTGTTTTGATCAAAATCCATAAGAATATCCTTGTGATCTATGGGAACTCTATGCAGTTTTGATAAATTTGGGACACAAAACATGCAGTTGGCTTACTGAAACGTACACAATCCATGGTGACAGAACTGCATAACTTTCAGAAGTTCTCATTTTGAAGCCAATCCGTTAAAACATAAATTGCGAAAAGAGAAAAAAAAAAAAAAAATTCACACTGATAAGCCAAAACATATGACCACCGCCCTCTGTGAGATTGGATGTCACCTGGTGGAATTGCAGGAAGTTTTGCACAGTCGTCTCTATTTTCCTTTTTATTTTTTGCAGGAGGAGCACAAATTTTTTTATCAACATACTTGGAACATTTAGCTGTGTATTGAGCCTACTCAATGTAGCCTCCATCAGCTGTGATGCAGCTGGCCCAACGTTCTTTCCATGATGTAAGTGCACTTTGGTAAAATTCTGGGGATTGACTTTTACACCATCGCTTGACTCAGGATATAGGTCTTTCTCACTATCAAATGTTTTACCATGCAGGTGGACCTTCAGACGACCAAAGAGGTAAAAATCAGATGGAGCCAAGTCCGGACTGTAAGGAGGATAAGGAACAATTTTCCAACCCATTTTCCTGATTTTCTCCTGTGTCATAAGGGCTGTATGGCGTTTGGCATTGTCATGGTGTAGTCTGATGAGCTGACCCTGAAGCTGTGGTCTGTGGGTCTTGATGGCATGTCTCAGCTTTTCCAATGACAAACAATTATGGTCCCGGTTGATTGTGGAGCCAGATTCCAAAAAGTCAATGAAAATGACACCACACTGATCCCAGAAGAAGGTGGCCATCACCTTTTGGCCTGCTGTTTGTGAAAGTCTTGGTTTCTTCTTCTGAGGGGAACCCGGGTGACGCCACTCCGTGGATTGGGTTTTGCTCTCAGGTTCGGACAAAAACAACCATGTTTCATCCAGGGTAATGACGCCATCAAAACGCTGTTTCCACTCTTCAGTAAAGGTCTTCATGAGACCCTCACACACATTCTTTCGCATTGTTTTCATTTCTCTTGTCAGTAATCTAGATACCCAACATGCACAGGTTTTCTGTACCCTAGTGGCTATACCAGAGATACCGCACTATCCAATGACAAACAAGTCATTTCATGTGTCATTACACATATGTCATTTTGGATGATTTGGTCAATGGTCTCTTTATTCACATCACTCACTGCTGTCGATGGTCTACCGCATCCTGGATTGTCCAATAGAGAGAAATCACCTGCTTTAAATCTCTGCAACCACCGCTGGATACTGTTGCGATCCACTGTGTCCTCCCCATAAACAGGGAGCAACTTGACTGTGAATCGATGTGGCAGAGTCATCGCCGCTCTTGAAGAGGACCTCCATCACCGACCATTGTCACAATCTGACATCTACTTCACGGTCCATTATGGCTAATCTCTAAATAAAAGAAAATACTTTTATATACCAACTTATAGCTAAATGTTCCAAGTATGTTCGAAAAAAAAAAAAAAAAAATTCATTCTCCTCCTGCAAAAAAATAAAAAAATTAGAGATGACCATGCAAAACATTTTGAACACCCTTTGTATATAAGTGGATCAAAGACGGATGTGGAAGAATTATTAAAGCGATAACAAGGGCAGCAAATGGGGAAAAGTACTGAAATAAGCATCTGTGATACGGGTGATGTTAATATTACACAGAGCCTGTGAACAAATATCTCGAAAAAGGGATAGCTGGTCAAATGTACATATGCGAGCACCTGTAGAAAATGGTAGAACGACAGTGAAACTCTCAATGGGTGATAAGTAGTTAGATGCCCACAACTGTTCACAGAACATGGGATTTGGAGGCTTGCCTGCTGTGTAAAGTAGGATAGGTGCCAATCTGTAGCATCTCTGCCAAAAGGCACAATGCTGCTGCACACACGAGTAGTTTCAGAGCACACCATTCATTGTACATTGTCAAACATGGGGCTCCACAACAGTCAACCGTATGTGTTCAGTTATTTGCCCAACAATATTGTCAGTTACAATTCTAGTGACCATGGGATCATCGGATTTAGGCCACAGATCAATGGAAATGTGTCGCCTCGCCAAATGAATCACGTTTTGCTACACCAAGTTGATAGTCATTTTTGCAAACGCCCTCATCCATGCAAACAGCAGTTCGAAATATGCACCATGCCAAGGATGCAGGCTGGTGAGAGCAGTATTATGCTGTGGGAGACATTCTGTGCACTCGTGTGGGACCTCTGGTAGTAATCAAAGACACGTTGGTCACTGTGGAGCACTTGTACTCCTTCATGCTTGATGTCTTCCCTGCCAGTGATGTCATCTACCAGCAGGATAGTTCTCTGTGTTTCAAAGCCAGCATCGTGCTGCTGTGGTTTGAGGAGCATTATAGTGTACTCACATTGATGTCTTGGCCACAAAATTCACTTGATTTTAATCAAGTAACCCATTTTGGTCGCTATCAAGTGCCATCACTGCATACACAAATCAGCGGACTGGTGTTTAAGGAAATTACATACTTGTGAATGGACATCTGGTGCAACATACCTCCACAAACCTACCAACAAACTGTTGAATCCATGATACGCAGAGTTGGTGATGTATTGTGTTACAAAGATGGGCCAACATGTTATTGAGCAGGTGGTCACAATATTTTGGCTCATCAGTGTACCAAAACAATACAGAGCCACATATAAAGAATATATCTACAAGGTGCAGTTGAGTACTTCCATCCATGCTTATGAACAATTTGACATTTCAATTCAGTTAACAGGTGTTGTCTGCCTTTACCTTCTGGACATTCTTTTGCTTGTTGTGTGACAGATAGGCCCTGGGAAATAAGGAACCCCTTTTACTATCAGTTGGATATTAACACTTTTGAGTTTGACAGACTTCAATTGTTAATGCAATACTAACAAGGGGCGGTTTGAAGTTAGTGCATTTTTATGATTTATCACTATTTTTCTGTCTCTTCTTTTTACACCTAGTAATCCAATTTGTTCTTGAAAATTGACTGAAATTCTCCTGGAGCAGAAACTCACTGTGGAATGCTGGCTATACAGTGGTGTTTTTAAAGTTATTTGTTTGTTAGTTTTGATTCAGATGTTCTTGCATGAGTGGCAGGATACCTAGAAGTCTGATTCCATCTCAAATAGAACATCAGGCTAGGTTCAGGACTTGTATTGAGAAGAAGCTGGGTTCAAATCCCAAGCCTGCCATACTGAGTTAGGCTGAATCAGCTTTGGCAGGTACTTTGGACAGTTCTTTAAAAAGGTCGTGATTACTTCGTGGCCCTGTCCAAATGTAATCTGATTTTGTTTTCGATCTATAATGGGCTCTTGATGGGATACCAAATCCTAAAATAATCTGTGAGAATGTTGGGAGAGAATGCTGACTGATTGTATAAAAAATGTGAAGTCATGTTCAGTATGCAAATCAGTGAGAGAGACATTAACAAATGCATTTCTTGCTTAATCCAAAGTTTTCTTTCATTTTGGTACCAACGCTATTCAGAGCCACATATAAAAAAAATGTATCTACTGTGTGCAGTTGAGTACTTCCATCCATGCTTATGAACAATTTGACATTTTAATTCAGTTAACAGGTACTCTCTGATTTTTTTCTTCTTGAAATTCTTTTGGTTGTTCTGATTTTTCCCATTCTCTCTACATCTACATTAGTACTCAGAAAACCACTGTTAAGTACGTGGCAGAGGGTATGTCCCATTGTAGCAGTTACTAGGGTTTTCTCCCCTACCATTCATTTATGGGGCACAGGAAGAGTGATTATTTAAATGCCTCAGTGCATGTTGTAATTAATCTAATCCTGTCCACACAATCACTACGGAAGCAATATGTACAGGGTTGTAATATATTCATAGAGTCATCAATTAAAGCTGGTTTTTGAAACTTTGTAAATAGGCTTCCCCAGGGTGATTAACATCTGTCTTCAAGGGTCTGCCAGTTCATTTCTTCAGCATCTCTGTGACACTCTCCCATGGGTCAAACCTACCTGTGACCATTCATGCTGCCCTTCTCTGTATACGTTCAGTATTATGGTTTAGTGCCTTTTGGTACGGGTCCCACACATTTCAGCAATATTCTAGAACTGGTCGCAAATGTGATTTGTTTGCAATCTCCTTTGTAGACTAATTACATTTCCCCATTATTCTGCCAGTAAACCGAATTCTGAAAAACTGCTTTACCCATGACTAAGTCTGTGTGCTCATTCCATTTCATATCCCTACAAATTGTAGCACCCAGGTAATTGTTTGAGTTGACTGATTCTGGCTGTGGTTCATTGATATTATAGTCGTAGGGTATTACATTTTTTTGGTTTGTGAAGTGCAGAATTTTACATTTATGAAAATTTAAAGTAAATTACCAATCTTTGAAACACTTTGAAATCTTATCGAGAGCTGGCTGAATATTTATGCAGCCTCTTTCAGACAGTACTTCGTTACAGATAACTGCATCATTTGCAAAAATTCTGAGGTTACTATTAATATTGTCTGCGAGGTGATTAATATACATTACGAACAGTAAGGATCCCAACTCATTTCCCTTGGGCACACCCAAGTTACTTCAACATCTGTTGATGACTCTCCATCCAAGATAGCTTGCTGCATGCTCCCTACCAAAAAAATCCTCAATCCAGTCACAAAGTCCACTTGATACCTTGTACAATTTTACTTTTGATAACAAGCGTGGATATGGTACTGAGTCAAATGCTTTTCAGAAATCAAGAAATACTGCATCAACCTGACTGCCTTATATCCAGTGCATGGTCAACTGTTTTAAACTTGAGCTATAGTTCCTCTATATGCCCCTGCCCTGTGCTGAAGGTTCATAGTTCCTCATCCAGATATGACGCTACTGGTTTTTAATCTGCTATACTGAACGCACATACCTTTTCACTTGTTTGAGTTGTCCTTTGTACTTTGGTAATCATTGTTGCCACAACCACATCAGGGTCACTGATACCAGTTTTGAAGTGGACACCCTCAGAGAGGTCAGGTCTATTTCTCGCTGTTAGATACAGTATATTTCCATCATGACTTATGTTGCAAACTGTCTGTTCTACAGGGTGAAAAGTATTTAAACTGACAAACTCTAGGAGATTGTAGGCGACATCAAAACAAATATTTTTCCCTAAAGTCATTTTTTTCCTATGATGAGTATTTAAACCAGTAGAGGAAGATTTCTCCGGTGACAAATTAATTAAACCAACAAACACTTTTCCATTTTTTTATGACCAAGAGACAATAACTAGGTAGCAGATACGGCCCAATTAAACAGTCCCCAACAACACCGACCCACACATTAAAGAAGAACTGCACTTGTTGAGCGCTAGTAACTGTGACGTGGGTTATCCTCACTCCAAACATGTGAATTGTGCATGTTGAAGACTCAGTCACGCATGAACGTTGCTTCGTCAGTAAACAACACAGAGGGTGAAAATGTAGGATGCATTTCACACTGTTCCAGGTACTACTGTGAAAAGTGTGCTCTGGGTGGATAATCAACTGGTTCAAGGTTGTGGACATGCTGTAAGTGAAATGGACGTAACAATTGCCCTCGAAGGACCGTTCTTACATTCGTCTGATTCGTCCCCATGTTACGTGCAATTGCACGAATGCTGATTGAAGAATCCCGCTCCACATGCTGCAAGACAGCTTCCTCAACTTGCAGCGTTGTTGCCGTGCGAAGGCGTCCCTGTCCAGTTAATCTGCTAAATGATCCGGTCTTACGCAGATGTTGGTACACAGCAGCAAAGGTCGTATGATGCGGGATACGGCGATTAGGATATTGTTGTTGATAAACCCGCTGTGCAGCTCGTCCGTTGTGGTGCACTACGTAGTACGCACCAACCATATCAGTGTACTCACTCCAGGTGTATCGTTCCATTAGTAAACAGAGACAATGTACTACTACACTGGTGGACAGCAGTTGCCTACAACTGAAGAGCGTTAATACGCCCTGTAACAACTGAAGATCGTAATACAGCCTCTAGCAACTGAAGAGTGTAATACAGCCTCCACCAGTTTAAATGATCCTCATAGGAAAAAATGACATTAGGGAAAAATATTTGTTTTGATGTCCCCTACAACCTCCCAGAGTTTGTCAGTTTAAATACTTTTCACCCTGTAGATAGTTTTCAGAGAAGGCATTTAGCAATGTTTTACAGGATGTCTTATTCCACCCAACACTAACAAAACTGTAATTTTTCCAATTGATTGTTGAATAATTGAAGTCTCCAATGATGATACACTGTTAGTTGGGAACTTGCATACAAGCAAACTGAGGTTTTCTCTAAATTTTTTGGTTACATTAGTAAACGAGTCTGGTGGGCAATAGAAGGATCCAGTTAGCATTTAATGCCCACCCCTGATACTGAGATTTGCTCAGTCTTGCATGCAGCTTCAATTTCTATTTCTGTGTATTTGAGTTTCTCGTCTACTGCAACAAATACTCACTCCCATTTCCCAATATCCTCCCATTTCAATATACGCTTAAACTTTTTCCCAGCAGTCTCACTGCTATCAATTTCAGGTTTCAACCAGCTTTCTGTGCCTAGTATTATATGAGCTTCATTGATTTTCAGGAGGACTTCAAACTCTGACATTTTGTTGTGCATGTGGGCAGCATTCTTTTTGGTCTTACACTTATACTTGTGGGTCTCATACAACTGTCTTTAGAGGGACTGGGTGGAGAGCCACTTAATCTAAAAAGCCCTTGTGTGCACCCCACAAACATTGTAAGGTACCTGGGTAGCAGCCTCTGATGTGTAGTGCACACCTGACCGAATTGCAGGACCCTACAAATCTCAACCCTATGGTGCAAATCCAGGAAGTCACAGCGTAACTTTTCACAGAACCTTCAAATTCTGTGTTTCATTCCTTCCCCTTGACTAAGAACCAGGGGCCAAGATCAGTTCTGGGGACAGTGCTGCAAATTGTGTGCTTTGTGGGAACTCTGTGCATAAGGCTGGTCTTCTCACCCTTCTTTGCCAGTCACTGGAATGACCTCGGAGCCCATACGGCAGACATTGTTTGTTCCAATGTGTGTCACGATCTGCAGTTTGGTTGCACCCTGTTCCTTCATTGGATCTTCAGTAGTGTCTTCAACATGTTGAATGAGGCCTCCAGGCATATACACTGAGTGCATCTGATGTTCTTTTCTGTCCCTTCTTACCATTATTTGCTGTACATGTGAACTTCTGACGATTAATAGACCCCTACCCTTTTGCATTTGCATCCTCTTGACACTAGACTAAACAGATTTCCCTAAAACAGGTGAAGTGAGTCCCACTGGTTTAGTTTCAATGAAGTACAGCACCTTGAACTTGTTTGTTAGGGGGATTGGTATAATACCCTGAGTTCTCCCTGGTCCCTGTCTGCCTTGTACAGGATGCCTACATCTACCATCAATATGCTACTCGCAGTCAAGTGGACAACTAATGACAGATCCTGTTCTTCCTCGAGAGGAGACAGAATCCACAGGAGACAATAGTACAAAGATACCGCTATCACAGGTACACGACTCTTGGGAGCTCTTCTAACACACTGATTCACAGCAGTTGGCAATCATTTGACAGTAGTCATAGTGATTCCCATCTGCTTACGAATGTCAACCAACTCATCCCGTGTTCGAGAGCAGCATTCACGGTGGGACTGCTTTGTTGTTGGTGCTGTGTATTACAGGCCAGTGAACAAATAACATTGAACTAAGCCAGCTGACTATTTGTAATCTGCTGAGCTAGAAAGTTACTTATAAGAATTGAAGTTAGTATACTCGACTATATTTCCATTAAGGCAACATAGAACCCTTTGGTAAAATTTACTGGTTTCCTAAACCTTTTTGAGATTAATTATAGTCAGTCTTCTCCTTTGCTTCCCTTTTTTCTCTCTTATTTTGTACATTTTCATTCTCAGTATTCTTCCACTTCGATTCTTCTTCTGTTTTCTCTTGACCATGTATACTATCTCTCTGCATGCCCTTTGTTAACCTAAATATTGTTTCTTTATCATAATCAATGTCATTATACTCACCAACATTATAATCATAATTATCTGAGACCTCATCCCATTTAATCACTATACAGGGCTATTACAAATGATTGAAGCAATTTCATAAATTCACTGTAGCTCCATTCATTGACATATGGTCACGACACACTGCAGACACGTAGAAAAACTCATAAAGTTTTGTTCGGCTGAAGCCGCACTTCAGGTTTCTGCCGCCAGAGCGCTCGAGAGCACAGTGAGACAAAATGGCGACAGGAGCCGAGAAAGCATATGTCGAGCTTGAAATGCACTCACATCAGTCAGTCATAACAGTGCAACGACACTTCAGGACGAAGTTCAACAAAGATCCACCAACTGCTAACTCCATTCGGCGATGGTATGCGCAGTTTAAAGCTTCTGGATGCCTCTGTAAGGGGAAATCAACGGGTCGGCCTGCAGTGAGTGAAGAAACGGTTGAACGCGTGCGGGCAAGTTTCACGCGTAGCCCGCGGAAGTCGACGAATAAAGCAAGCAGGGAGCTAAACGTACCACAGCCGACGGTTTGGAAAATCTTACGGAAAAGGCTAAAGCAGAAGCCTTACCGTTTACAATTTCTACAAGCCCTGACACCCGATGACAAAGTCAAACGCTTTGAATTTTCGGCGCGGTTGCAACAGCTCATGGAAGGGGATGCGTTCAGTGCAAAACTTGTTTTCAGTGATGAAGCAACATTTTTTCTTAATGGTGAAGTGAACAGACACAATGTGCGAATCTGGGCGGTAGAGAATCCTCACGCATTCATGCAGCAAATTCGCAATTCACCAAAAGTTAACGTGTTTTGTGCAATCTCACGGTTTAAAGTTTACGGCCCCTTTTTCTTCTGCGAAAAAAACGTTGCAGGACACGTGTATCTGGACAGGCTGGAAAATTGGCTCATGCCACGACTAGAGACCGACAGCGCCGACTTCATCTTTCAACAGGATGGTGCTTCACCGCACTTCCATCATGATGTTCGGCATTTCTTAAACAGGAGATTGGAAAACCGATGAATCAGTTGTGGTGGAGATCATGATCAGCAATTCATGTCATGGCCTCCACACTCTCCCGACTTAACCCCATGCAATTTCTTTCTGTGGGGTTATGTGAAAGATTCAGTGTTTAAACCGCCTCTACCAAGAAACGTGCCAGAACTGCGACCTCGCATCAACGATGCTTTCGAACTCATTGATGGGGACATGCTGCGCCGAGTGTGGGAGGAACTTGATTATCGGCTTGATGTATGCCGAATCACTAAAGGGGCACATATCGAACATTTGTGAATGCCTAAAAAAACTTTTTGAGTTTTTGTATGTGTGTGCAAAGCATTGTGAAAATATCTCAAATAATAAAGGTATTGTAGAGCTGTGAAATCGCTTCAATCATTTGTAATAACCCTGTACTTTTTGCCCTTCTTATCCCTTGTCCTTCATATGGTTTTCTCTTTTTCTGTCACTTATATAGAAATTCTAGAGGAAACACAAAAATTGATTCAGCGATTGAACCACAAATTGCCCAGTTATGTTGTCTGAAATATTTCATAGATTTAGTTTGCCAATACCTTTGTCTTTCAATTCCATGCTTACCTGATGTGAAAGTGGTAGATAGTTTAACTGTCTGAAGTTGTTTAGATACCTAAAATGTAAATATGAGGGTTGGAACTTAAATAGTGGCAGCTATTTATTCACAACCGATACAAAAGTTTTACAAGTTTACACCTGTTACTGTCCTTCAAAGTAGTCACCAGCATTGTGTAGAACCCATTGCCAGTGATGTGGTAGGCATAGTACACCGTTAGCAGAGCCTGTTCTGTTGATGGTATGAATGGCACAGTCTAAAGTTATGGTGATTCTCGTGTACGACTGTGATGATGTTATCCTAATGCATTACATTCCTCTGCGGCAGACCGTCAGTGCACAGTATTACTGTTCATTTTTGGAGCATCCCCTGGTACCAGCTTTGCGAAAGAAGCTGCAACACTTTCTGCACAACCCACCCATCATTTTGCATGACTACGTGTGGGCGCATACAGCGCAAGCTGTGGCTGCTCTGTTCAGTCGATGGGCCTGGGAAGTACTGTACCATCCACCATATTCCCAGACTTAAGTCCTTGTGACTTTGATTTGATTCCGAAGATGAAGGAACCATTTGATGGCACTCACTTCAGAACTGTTTCAGAGATTCGACAGGCAGTAGACCGCTCCATTCACACCGTCAACAGAACAGGCTCTGCTAATGGTATACTACGCCTTCCACATTGTTGGCAACGGGTTCTACCCAACACTGGTGATTACTTTGAAGGACAGTAACAGGTGCAAACATGTAACTCTAACTCTTTTGTTTCAATTGTGAATAAGTAGTTGCCACTATTTAAGTTCCAACCCTCGTACACTGCTTGGAAAGGCAAGTGAGAGATTGAAGTGCCAGTCCGGCACAGAAGTTTAACACATCACTATTGCTTTATCATAAAATTAATTGTGTTTTTGATTGTTTTTAAGCAATTATCATATTTTTGCAGATGTTGTATACATTGGAGCTGTCCATCCGCAGCATCTTCCTATTGGAAAGATGATGTTGAATAATGGGAAGCCTATACTCTGTGAAAAGCCATTGACTATGAATTTGAAAGAAACAACTGAACTGATTTCATTAGCGAGGGAGAAAGGATTGTTTTTGATGGAAGCAATTTGGTCTCGTTGTTTTCCTGCATATGACATGCTGAGAAGGGAAATGGAAGCAGGAAATCTGGGTGAAATCGTCCAGGTTATTGTTAATTTTGGCTTTCCAATAGAAAGTGTGGACCGCATGAGGTAAGATGTATTATGTTTTTGTTCTTACCTCTCTTGAAGCAATATTACTAAATGAAAAAAAGCAGTTTTCTTTCGTAAGAATATAATATGATTCATTTTTTAATCCATACTAATATTGTAAATGCAAAAGTAACCCTATGTGTTATGCTCTCATGACCATTCCACTGAACCAATTTTCATAAAATTTGGTATGGAGGCAGTTTGAATGCTGAGGAAGAACATAGGCTATTTTAGAAAGTATCTAATACAATATAGTTATTGATTTGAAGAATATAACATGCAATATGGAACAACAATTACTCTTTAAAAAGTTATTTACTCTTTGATTTTTGAACTTCATATTTGTGAAAATCTTTGTATTGTTTGATATGTTCTACATAATACAGTTCAACTTAATGAATACAATGTTTATACAATTCCACTTGTTTAATCCACACTAACATCAGTCACAAACCCATCACATTTTTGCCACTGGGGGTCATGTGCCTCTGTTTGAATTTGCATGAACACCTTGTGGTTATGTGGTTAGCACTGAGGCATCATGATCATGGGTTCTAGGGTTCTGTGCCCAGCCAGGTTGGTGTTTTTTTTTTTCGCTGGTAGTGTACATTGTCCTCATCGTCATTTTACCATCATTGACATGCAAGTCGCTGAAGTGGCGTCAAAAGACTTGTGCCAAGCTTTTGAACATCCCAGTTGGGGTCTCCTGGGCAGTAAAGCCCTATGAACATTTCATTTCATTTTACTGATTCCGGGCACAGCTGTGGCTAATAGCCAGAATACAATTCTTGTACGATCCTCAATATGTTTAATCCAAGCAAATCCATACTTGCGCATTACTTATAAATGTGAAAGTAACTCTCTCTGTAACATTTTCACAACTAAACCACTGAACCGATATCCATGTAATTTGGTGTGAAATAGCTTGAACTCTGATGAAGGAGATAGGCTATTTTACAAAGTGTGTTGTACAAGATATTTATTCATTTGAAGAATATTATGTAAATTAAGGGAAAATGTTTACTTTTTGAAGAAGCTATTTGCTCTCTCACTTTTGAACTTAATTATATGTGTGAAAATGCTGTTATTGGTTGGTATGTTCTACAGGATATGATTCACTGTAATCAATACAATGCTTATTCACTTCTCAGTGGTTTAATTAATATGTCTATACTAATACCAGTATTAGTAATTGTGAAAGTAAATCACTCTGTTACGTTTTCATGACTCTCTGCTGAACCAATCCTGATGGTATTTTGGTATGGAGGTAGCCTAAACCCTGAGGAAGACTGAGGAAGAAACTCATAGTTCTGGAAGCTATTTCTGCTAGTGTCATCAGTTTTATTTTTATACATTTCTATTGGCAGTACTAAACATTTTGCCTTCTGAATATGAATACTGTGCAGAAATTCTGTTTCCTAATTTATTAGCAATCTTGACTGAATTTTCTTTGATAACATGAATAAATGAATTGTGTCAATTTGTTATCTTTACCCTTTGCCAAGAGTGTATTTCTCATGACACCCTATCATTTACCCTTAGGAGGCTTTCTAATGACTTTAAACAAAAACATAACAACTCGGTAGTTAGTAACATATTATTTTGGCACCTCAACAGAGCAGTATTTGAAACACCAAATGTAATGGTACACACCTATAATTTTGGAGACTGCAGTCAAATTTTTACTCATAAATTATTCAAAGAATTTTACTTTGCAAAGTCAGTATATACAGTGGGTGATATTCACTATAGGAATTATTGAGGATTATCTTGATGAGAGTGGAATGTCTTTTTTACTTTCTGACAGTTTGTATTAGTAACAATTAGCAGGCATTGGAAGGTGGGTGAAGACAACAAAATGTCATGAAGATGTCTGCAGTTGCATTGGCCAGTGCAGATGAGGCACGGCTCAACCTCGTGCAGTAAACATTCGCATCTGAGGCCAAGCTACACTCCTGGAAATTGAAATAAGAACACCGTGAATTCATTGTCCCAGGAAGGGGAAACTTTATTGACACATTCCTGGGGTCAGATACATCACATGATCACACTGACAGAACCACAGGCACATAGACACAGGCAACAGAGCATGTACAATGTCGGCACTATTACAGTGTATATCCACCTTTCGCAGCAATGCAGGCTGCTATTCTCCCATGGAGACGATCGTAGAGATGCTGGATGTAGTCCTGTGGAACGACTTGCCATACCATTTCCACCTGGCGCCTCAGTTGGACCAGCGTTCGTGCTGGACGTGCAGACCGCGTGAGACGACGCTTCATCCAGTCCCAAACATGCTCAATGGGGGACAGATCCGGAGATCTTGCTGGCCAGGGTAGTGACTTACACCTTCTAGAGCACGTTGGGTGGCACGGGATACATGCGGACGTGCATTGTCCTGTTGGAACAGCAGCAAGTTCCCTTGTCGGTCTAGGAATGGTAGAACAATGGGTTCGATGACGGTTTGGATGTACCGTGCACTATTCAGTGTCCCCTCGACGATCACCAGTGGTGTACGGCCAGTGTAGGAGATCGCTCCCCACACCATGATGCCGGGTGTTGGCCCTGTGTGCCTCGGTCGTATGCAGTCCTGATTGTGGCGCTCACCTGCACGGCGCCAAACACGCATACGACCATCATTGGCACCAAGGCAGAAGCGACTCTCATCGCTGAAGACGACACGTCTCCATTCGTCCCTCCATTCACGCCTGTCACGACACCACTGGAGGCAGGCTGCACGATGTTGGGGCGTGAGCGGAAGACGGCCTAACGGTGTGCGGGACCGTAGCCCAGCTTCATGGAGACGGTTGCGAATGGTCCTCGCCGATACCCCAGGAGCAACAGTGTCCCTAATTTGCTGGGAAGTGGCGGTGCGGTCCCCTACGGCACTGCGTAGGATCCTACGGTCTTGGCGTGCATCCGTGCGTCGCTGCGGTCCGGTCCCAGGTCGACGGGCACGTGCACCTTCCGCCGACCACTGGCGACAACATCGATGTACTGTGGAGACCTCACGCCCCACGTGTTGAGCAATTCGGCAGTACGTCCACCCGGCCTCCCGCATGCCCACTATACGCCCTCGCTCGAAGTCCGCCAACTGCACATACGGTTCACGTCCACACTGTCGCGGCATGCTACCAGTGTTAAAGACTGCGATGGAGCTCCGTATGCCACGGCAAACTGGCTGACACTGACGGCGGCGGTGCACAAATGCTGCGCAGCTAGCGCCATTCGACGGCCAACACCGCGGTTCCTGGTGTGTCCGCTGTGCCGTGCGTGTGATCAATGCTTGTACAGCCCTCTCGCAGTGTCCGGAGCAAGTATGGTGGGTCTGACACACCGGTGTCAATGTGTTCTTTTTTCCATTTCCAGGAGTGTACTTTGGAAGCTGATGCGGCAGACTGGCACGACCAGGTTGAGTGCATGTCAGACTGGTAGCCTGCCTGAGCCGTGGCAGATGAGAGGAGTGTAGGCGTCCAGGGAGTGTAACCCAGTCGGGCATATAAGGCAGTATGCCCAGTGGTTCGGTGCCCAGGAGGGCATCAGTTTGACCTTGGGCCCATCAGTGTTGCAGCTGGATCCCCTGGCAGACAGTTCTGTCAAAGTAACATTGGATCAGTAACAACCTCACAACAGAAGCTGACACTGCAACGGACACTGACTGGCCAATTTGTTGATTTGGTGATCAACCTGTCCAGAAAGCCAGTACTTATATGCACTTAATTGGGTTTGTTGTGGTGCTCCTCTCTCATATGTCACATATTCTGCTTGTGGAAGCATGCCCGGTCTCGATAACTAACCAGGCACTGATCAGCAGGTGGGTGGCAGCACCCAGCGGATGCTGTGGTGTAATGCTGCACTAGCAAATATCATATTACTGCATTGAGTCCTCTTGGCTAAGCCTGTGCCATTACACTCTTTTCCTCTTCAAAGAATTTGGCTCTCCAAACTCACTCGCTGTTTGTGTATCTGGATCTAGTTAATTTTCCAAAGTTCATTGCGGGCACATTCAGTTAGTCTGTGGCTCACAGTACCTGTAGTTCTTCTATGATACCTTAACAGCTAAGCATCTTTCTTATGGATGCCAACACTTTTACTATAAAGCATGCAGGTAGAAGGTTGGTGGGGGCAAGATCTGTGCAGTTATGTGCCTCAGATAATAATAAGCAGTGACCGTCACTAGTAAAATTGTGGGTGTGACTGAAATCCTTCACACGGAGTACCTGTTATATTCCTTAACACTGTTGTAAATGCCCAAACAGTAGCCCAGTAGAAGTCTGACAATTATGAGCAGCTATCATTCACTCTTCAGGTGCGAGAAGGGTCGAATCTGTGGTAGCATCAGGTAACTCACATTTTCTCTACGTAGAATTTCATATGGAAGGTTGGGCAGGGAGAGTAAGGTATATGTGGTGTTTCATGATGTAATGGTAGCAGGCAGCCAGAAGGATGAACCAGAGGTGTCACAATGGGTGCCATTTCTTAGCAGATCCTAGCTGTGGAGCTATAATTGTCATGAATTACTTAAGCAGCCCTGGTCACAGCCTGTGCAAATGGCAACTACCGGGTCTGCTACTGAAAAGAGCCAGTGTGACTCTACACTTTGCAAACATTCATTTCGGCCTGTAATCAGTTACCAGGGACATTCATATGCAGGTTTCTCCAAGCAGGATACGTTGAGCTCACATTACCCTGGAACTGTATGTACCAGCATTGTAGGGCATCTGTGACCCTCTCTGCCCGACACTGCAGCTGTTCCGAAGCAGATAGTAACTGTTGAGTGTGACCAGTTATACATCGCTCTCCCTCTGCTGTTCAGACTTCATCATCATTTTTGAGAACAGGATCTGTAGCCTTGAAGTTAGATGCCCAACACTGGCATACATTAACACACCCATTTGCACTCGGTGGCAACCTGCTGTCTGTTACCAGTTTGTACTACGGCACCTCACTATTACTTTGACAGGTACACACTTTACCAAATAATAATCATATTGCCTAAACCCATACTTAAATACAGTAAAATGCTTCCTTCATGCTCATTTGTAAGTCTTGAATAAATGTAGCACATTTTATGATTTTAATTGCAGTTCCTGTTGATGTACACGACCCATCACACACACACACACACAAATGTTCCCAGTTATAAAAAGAGGAGGTAAAATTGAGATACCTATTGAGGGAGAGGAAATTGTCAGTTAACTTCGTAGGCCACATTGTGAACTTAGGGCATACAGATAACTCATTCCTCTTGTCAGATTCTACCTTTCTTCATGCCTATCTCCCTCCCACCTTAGGAGGAAGCCACTGGTAATTGAGGCAGGGTTTCTGGAGCACCCTCAGATAGTGAGACACATCTCATGAATATCACTGATATATGAATCTGCAGTTGTAAATTTACATTGGCCAGAGGTGCCATATCAGTTACCTGGTAAGGTCCCTTGGTATCACATAATACATTTCTTTGTCTTTCATTTCAGAAGATAGTGATTGGTCAACATTAACCATTGTCCAACATGGTACTTGGGCAGCTTGGGCTTCTCTTTTAGTGCCCTTTCCTGCAACTCCAAGTCTTTTGTATCCATGCTTTTAACCTGGCGCAAATGCCCTTCAAACACTCAGCAAAATTATGCACTGCTGGTACATATTTCCCAGGGGTAGTTCACATAGTTCAAAACAATCTCATGCAGTTATTGTCCAGTACTTTGGTGTGCACCTTTGAGTTATAAACTGTTACTACATATGGCAGTAGAGCGTCCCAGTCACTATGATGACTATTCATATAACAATTCAACCTTTACGTCTATGGTTCTACACGCTTGTCCTGTTGGACTGTGGGTGTAATGTTTTCATCTGTAACATACAGATTCATAAAAGTATCCGCAACTGTTTGTTTAACTCTGACACAATGTGTTTACTATGATTATTTATAACAGTCTCCAATGTCCCAAACTTTAAAATCCAGTGGTTCATCATTGCTTGAGCTACTGTCTTCGCCTGCTGTGGTCGTGGCTAAATAATGTAAAAAGTTAAGACACCTCGATCCTCACCTGTCTCTGTGCACATACCAAACATCTGGAATGATATGTAAATAAAACAGTTCTCTGTCAGCCAATTATTTGGTTTTATGTGGCAAAATAAATAAGCAGCTGTTATGGTGCTGTCCTTTGTGGGCAAAATATTCATCTGGAATGGTCTTTTGGTCTCAGGCAACCTCTGTAAGACAATTTATTTATGACTTAGCTCAGCCCTCTGCGTACAGAGTGTGCAGTTTTCCACATATTGTTCTACGTCTATCTTTTGTGTTTACCAGCAGTAATTTTCTGCAACACGTCACTCATTAGTATGGCAACCCCAATGCCCTGTTAAAATGAAGTCATTGGCCTGCTTCATCACTTTGTCACTAAACTCTCAACACAACTGTAATCCACCAGCACTTTGTTTCTACAACACTTCATCATCAGCACAGAACTGGGATTGCACTGTAAATTGTAGACATTCTTTGTCAGTAGTCTGAGCTGTCCATGGCTCATCTGCAGAAATACCAACATATTCCAGCATGAGTGCCTTACAACTTAATCTGTCGACATTGTCATGTGTTTTCCATGAGTGGAATACTACTTCAGTATCAAATTTATTAAGCCATGAAACATATTGTGTTAGGCAGCTAGTCAGATTCCTGAGACCCATCAATCATTTTTACTCTGTGTATCTAGTATGACTTTGAGACAACTACCATATAGGCAGCATGTGATATCATGAATCAGGCAGAGCATCTCCTTCTCTATAGTCGAGTAAATTTTTTTTTTTTTTCCCCCCATTTTCTTTAGCTGCCACGAAGTATAGACTTTTGGGTACTCTGCTCATGTACAGGGCAATTATAATTAATCGGTTTCAGTTTCAAAACAAAAAAAGAACCATTGCTTACAATGGTGTCAAACTTGAAAGGAATGTTATCGAAGAAGGGGAAAACATTGCTGTGTGGGGTGGCCACGCAGTCAGAGGTGCCATGTCACGGAGTGCGTGGCCCCTCCCACCGGAGGTTCAAATCCTCGCTCGGGCATGGTGTGTGAATGGTCACACACATTGAACATTTTGAGAAAACATTATGGAAACAAAACAACATTTAACAAAAATTTTACCAATAGATGGCACTGTAAGTGGTGGAACAATCAAACTAAAAGACATGTTCCTCAGTCCGAAATACTGTCTCAATGTAGGATCGTTCACTGCTAGTAACGCAGTTTTACAAGAACAATGACTGTGCGCCAGTGGCTTTTTAGGAGTTACAGACACTCAAGGATATGAAAAAAGATGTAGAGAAGGGGAATTGCCTGAATGTTGGACATGCCTATGAGCATGGTGCATAAAATTCTATCCTGTATTGCTATTCATATAAAATTACCGCGTCCAGGAGTTGCTTCATGCTGACCCCGCCAGCAGGACAAACATTTTTCATGCTTGCATGGATGTGGGCAATGAATGAATGGTCTGGAGCATTCTGTGGACAGGAGAAGTCCACATGCATCTCCAAGGATAAGTCAGTACATAGAATTGCAGAACTTGAGCACTGAAAAATCCACTCGCAAATCAACTGGTACCATTTCATTCTGGAAAGGCAGCTGTGTGATTCAGATAGATAGCATCGTGTATTATAGAGGACGTATTTTTTGAGGAGACAGGACCTATGGGTCCTGTTGCCTGTACCATCACTGGCAAGCACTTTGAGAGTCTTTTGCACACCAACATCATTCCAAACCTTCAACAGTGTGGATAGGTGGATAGGATCTTTTTTCTATGTGAGATGGCAATCCTCCACACATTGCACAGCCAACGAACCAGTTGTTGTAGAGACTTTTTGGAAATGGTAGACTTATTAGCCATCACTTCCATACAGCGTGGCTGTCCAGATCCCCTGACCTTAATCTCTGTAACTGCTGATGTGAGGTTGTTGAAAAGCTGTTGCGTCCAGTGCTCCAATTGTAAACGTAGATGAATTGAAGACATACATTGGGCAACACTTTCTTAATGTGACCACTGAGACACACTGATCTGTTATTGAAAATTCTGTTTCTCGATTTCAAATTGTGGCAGAAAACAGTGGGCAGCATATTGAACATGTCTTGTGCTGATCTCATTTGTGCTTTTTATGAAGTTTGTGACCTCAGGATGATTAAAAGCCAATTTTTCCCGTCCATTGTGATATGACCTTGCCTTAATGGATGAGCTTACCTAACTAATAGTGCGACAGCTGTTGAATGTTGAGTGCCCATTATGCACTTTGTACAGTATGGTTAGTTTAATGTGCCACATGCACCATAGTCAGTGTATTGCAATCCATCACTCACTTGCAACTGAACCCATTTATTTTATGATTTGTGCTGTGCCATCTAGTGGGAAAATTCTCTTTAAATTTTCTGTTTCCCTGACCTTTCCCCCTTATTTGATAATATTATATTTCCAGACTGAACATGCATCCTAAGGCATGGCTGCTGGCATCATGAGATTAGTATAAACCATTTTTGATAATCTCGATAAGCAAGGCAACAGGTCTTTCTAATTCTCGAAGGCACACTCACAATCTGGAATCTACTGAAACTTTTATGACCTTTTTAACAGATGTGCAAGGTACCTTGCTACAACTGCAGAACTTAGACACAAACTTCCTATAATGATAAGTCAATCTGAAAAAGTAGTTCTTTTTCCCATGTAGTAGTGGGGAATTCCTGCACATCTTGTGTAAACCAGGGATATGTTTGCACACCATCCTGGCTGATAACAAGGTCCAAATAGCGAATTTCTTTCAATGCAAAATGACAACCTTCTGAAATAAGTGTTGGTCGTGCTGGTCGCAACTGATTAAAGATGTCCCATAACCATACAAGATGTTTCTGAATGTCTTTAGACAATACGACAATATTGTTAATTACACCATACAGTGTTTTGGTTTTTGGCCATGTAATACCCCATCCACTAGACATCGGAATCTTGCCAGAGTATTCTTCAACCTGAGTGGCATGGGATGGTACTAGGTAATAGTAGTTAGATCTGTCCTCCAGCATTACTTACAACTAATGGTACCCACTCTGCAAATCAATAGGCATACAATGACATTGTCCAAGGTTTCCACTATGTTTGGCACAGCATTTGCATCTCTGATCGTATGGCAGTTCCAATATTGATAGTCACAACAGTGTCTATAAAGCCCTACGCCATCTGAACTCATTTCTGGTACTGCACAAGATGGCCAATCAGTCTGTCAATATTTCAGAATTTATGCAAAATTGTATTTCTGAGTGTGTTTTACATTAAGTCTTTTAAGTGCACTCCTACTGCAACTTCATCAGTGCCCATGCCAGCCCAGTCCATCCTTCACTACTGAAGCCCTTCATTGAAGTAAAAGCTGATGCAGGTAGCGATCATGGCATCCTCTCCAGCATCTCTGCGGAATAAACCGGTGAATCACGTGTGTGATTACTGAAGAATTCCGGAGGGCAGTTGCTTCTCTCTCATCTGTGATAAGCATCACCCAAAGCAGATATTCTTCTGATTGAGTCTTCGTACAGAGCAGATGGTGTAAGGAGTACTGCAATATTTGATGTTATGACATAGCGATATTGTACATCTTACTGTTATGACTTCCTTCCACAGTGTGTGGTTCTTAAGAGGATACAGGAGCGAGGAACAGATGCCATTCATGAACCGAGAATTCACAGTTAGTTAGTTAGTTACATGTTCCATGGATCATTTCACACAACAGATCATAATGATGTGGACTGACTCATTGTACATTCACATTGCAGATGAATTTGTACATATGGTTTCATTCTGAACATTTCTACTTTTTTTCCCAAAAAGAAAAAAAGATATGCTGATGTGAGCTAGTTATTCCTACCCACCACCTTTTACACATTACAGTAATAGAAATTCGTCTATGGCATAGAAGGAGTTGTCAAGGAGATACTTTCTCAGTTTGTTATCAAATTTTAGTTTGCTGTCTGTCAGACATTGTATATCACTGGGGAAGTAATCAAAATTTTTTGTGCTGCACTGTACACCCCTTTCTGTGCTGAAGACAACCTTACGAATGTCATTCACCCTCCTTATACTGTAATTGTATATATCATTGTTCCTTTTGAACTGTAGTTGATTATTTACAACAAACTTCATGAAGAAATAAATATGCTGTGAAGCAGTAGTCAGAATGCCCATCACCTTAAACAGATGTGTATAAGATGATCTTGGGTGAGCACCGTGTATTATTCTTAGAACACCTTTTTGTACACTGAAGACTTACTTTCTTGAAGATGAGTTACCCCAGAACATTATTCCATATGACACTGAATGAAAATACACAAAATATGTCAACTTACTTATCTTTTACATATATGAGGAACAGTAGTGGACCTAAGATTGGACCTTGGGGAATCCCATACATGAATTCTTCCCAGTGAGAATTATGTCCCTGAACTATATTGCTTGAATTACTAAGTACAACTTTCTGCATTCTTTTCGTTTGATACGACATTATCCATTGCTTGGTTATACCATCTATTCCGTAAAACATCAGTTAATCTAGTAGAATGCCATGATTGCCTCAGAGAGCTCACAGGAGATAGCAACTGGCACTATTTTATTATTTAATACTTGTAAAATGTGGTGAGTGAACATTTACATGGCGTTCTCAGTACAGCAAACCTTTTGAAACCACAACTGCAATTTGCTAAGGATACTATTGTTACTAAGGTGAGATACTATTATAGAATACATCACCTCCTCAAAAATTTTGGAGAAAGATGTCAGCAGTGATACAGGGTGGTAGTTATTGATATCTCTCTCTCTCCTATCGCCTTGCTCAAAGACGGGTTTAATAATGGCATATTTCAGTCTCTGCAAAAATGCTTTGAGTTAGTGATGTGTTACTTGTTTCAGGTAAGACTTTGCTTATTACATAGGAACAAATTTTTAGTATTCTATTGGAAACCCCATCAAAACCACATGAGCTTTTATTCGTGAGAGAATGTATAATTTTCTTAATTTAAGAAGGAGATTTTTGTGATACAAGGGTCTCTCCAAAAGAAATGCACACTATTTTTGTAAAAATACAGTTTTTATTCTGCATGCGTGAAAGTGTGTAGATACATCCTTTCCACTTGTTTTCAAACTTAGTTCAATCTGTTCCTATGAGTGGCACCGTCACAGCATGTTTTCAAGATGGCTGCTACACTTGACATTCGTCAGAAGCAACGTGCTGTCATAGAATTACTGTGCTGTGTAAACGAGAGAGTGGGAAACATCCACAAGAGGTTGAAAAAGGTGTATGGAGATGCTGCTGTCGATCGCAGTACAGTTAGTCGGCGGGCAAGCAGGTTACGTGATGAAAGCGGACACGGCAACATTGAGGATTGTCCTCGCAGCAGCAGGCCTCGTACTCCACACCCTCCAGACAATGTGCAGAGAGTTAACAAATTGGTGACTGCTGACAGATGCATCACAGCGAACGAATTGTCACACTTCGTTGGGATAGGGGAAGGAAGTGTTTGCAGAATACTGAAAGTGTGGGCGTTAAAAAAGGTTTGTGCCAAGTGGATTCCCAGGATGTTGACAGTGGCTCACAAAAAAACAAGAAAACCGATATGCAGCAAACTTTTGGAATAGTACAAGAATAGTGGAGATGAATTTCTTGGAAGAATTGTGACAGGTGATGAAATATGGCTCCATCATTTTTCACCAGAGACGAAGAGGCAATCAATGGAGTGGCATCATGCAAATTCACCCAAGAAAAAAAATTCATAACCACACCTTCTGCTGGAAAAGTAATGGCTACGGTGTTTTTCGATTCCGAAGGACTCTTACTTGCGGACATCATGCCAAGTGGAACCACCATAAATTCTAATGCATATGTGACGACACTGAAAAAACTTCAAGCTCGAATGAGTCGTGTTCAATCACATCGGCAAAAGCAGGATGTTCTGCTGTGCATGGCAATGCATGGCCACATGTCAGTCAAAAAAACATGAAAGCGATCACAAAACTCAGATGGACAACACTGAAACACCCGCCTTACAGTCCTGACCTGGGTCCATGTGACTATCATCCCTTTGGGAAACTGAAAGACACTCTTCATGGAACAAGGTTTGAAGATGATGACTCCCTTGTGCATGCTTCCAAACATTGGCTCGAACAGGTTGGTCCAGAATTTTACCGTGCGGGTATACAGGTGCTGGTTCCAAGATGGCGTAAGGGAGTTGAGAGGGATGGAGATTATGTGGAGAAATGAAAATATTGTTCCTAAAGGATGTATCTACACACTGTAAAACTTTCAAACATGTAGAATAAAAGATGGATTTAAAAAAAAAAAAAAGTGTGCATTTCTTTTGGAGTGACCCTCGTACATTCCTATGACTGAATTTTATGAAAGTTACATTTTCATCATACTGCTGTGATTTTGCTTTTGAACTGTTTGTCCATATGATTTCTATTGTATTTAAGAAATGATTATGAACACTTTCCCAACTGTGGTGTCGTGCACAAAATAGCGGTCAACAGCCGGCGACACCACAGTGGTGTCGTGAGCATAGTATCACGCAGTGGCCGGTGACAGCACTTTAGTATCTTTTTCATTCTGTTGGTGTTTTGTTCAGGTAACAGTAAGTTACACACGTTAACAAGATTTTTGTTTTTATAAGTACTTGTGCACTTTCATCATGGCAGACGAAAGAGACGGTAAGATTATTTACGATGAATGTGCAGACGTCTTCATCTTGTCTGACGTTCTGGATGACTTGGCCGATTGGGACGAAGGCATTGGATATAAAAAAAATGAAAGTGAAGCAGAATCATCGAAAGATAGTGAAATATGTCCAAGAAGAATTCGGCGAACGCTACGCTTGCCAATTGATTCAGATGAATCGGATGAAGAAGGCAGACTATGGTTTAGTAAGGACCAATAATAAATTTGAAGGATCTCAGGATCCACACATATTTCCCAAAGATACTCAGAGCATCGTAGATATCGTAGAATTATATATTGGGAACGATCTGTTTGAATATATTAGCAATGAAACCAACAAGTATTACAGTCAAAATTGCAATAGGAGGAAACTGGATTTAAAAAGTGCCAAATTTGTCGACATTACGGGAAACTGGATTTAAAAAATGCCAAATTTGTCGACATTATGGGACCCGAACTTAGAAAATGGTTTGGGCTTGCTATCCTTGTGAGAACTGTAAAAGAAATGAGGATCGATGATTACTGGTCAACGAATCTGTTGTTAGACACACCGATATTTCGCAAAACGATGTCCCGCAACTGATTCAGATAAATATTATCACTTTTACATTTTTTCGACGACAACATTAAACCAAATAATGCTGACCAGCTTTTCAAAGTGCAATTTGTAACTGATTATTTTTCCAAAAAGTTTAAAGAAACATTTAATCTAAGTCAAAACATCTCAACTGATGAAGGAATGATACCGTGGCATGGACAGTTAAATTTTAAAGTTAACAATCCGTCAAGAGTTACAAAATATGGCATACTCATTCAGATGCTGTGTGATTCGAGTACATGATACATTTCCTCATTCAAGATATATTCTGGTGCTGGACAAGCTTTAGCAAAAACAGTGATGGAACTATAGACACCTTCTTGTGGAAAGTGGTATCACTTCTATATGGATAAGTATTATAACAGTGTAGAACTTGCAGAGAAGGTACTTGAAAAGAAAATTCGAGTTTGTGGAACAATACGGCAAAATAGAGAATTTCTAGAAAAATTAAAGCTCGCAAAAGTCAATGTGTTTGAAGCTTGTCAACAACAGAAAGGTGACAAGCGGCCGGCGACAAGCCAAGTAATCCGAATTAATGCTGCTGGTGCCAAGTGAATAAATTTGTACGAGACGTGTGAACAGCAAAGTGTTAAATGCATTTACTACCTGTGACTCATAATTTATAGACCTTCCATTAAGTTCAATAGTGATGTTGTGTTCTGTGGCTGGTTGTCCTGTGTCTTGTTTCACTTCATTCCATATAGCCTTCAGTCTGTTGTCAGAAGTACTGATTTCTGACATTATGTGCACTTTCCTTGATTTTTTTAATAATCTTTCTTATTAATTTTGAGTAGTTTTTGCATTGTGCAACTACTGCAGAATCCCTACTTGTTCTTGTCAAGAGATACATTTTCATTTTCCTTTCACAAGATACTTTAATCCCTCTAGTGATCCGCAATCTTTTACGTGGCTATTTAGTGTCCTTTCCAATTAGCTTACGAAGAAAGCTATTAATTTAGATTTAGCTGTAAAGATATTAATTTATTCTAGATCTAATATCAAATAGTAAAAGTAATACATAATTTTATTGCTGAAGTTGCAGTGCAGGTTATTAACAGTAGATTTTAATGTAGAAATATTTACAGATACAAAAATTTTATAAATCTGTCACTCTTCAATACAATGTCTGTTCAGAAGATGATGAGGCCTAGCTGCTGTGAAAGTCTGTAAAAGTTATCCAAATGGCAAACGCACAAAATGGGATCAGTGCATGAATGTTCAGATGTAATTACACCCATCACTGGAGCTCTGGAGAGGGGATACTCGCATCTCATTGGCCACTGTGTAACTGCTAGTGAACGTATATGAAAGTGCGACCAACCAGATTGTGGCTGATACTGCGCTTACTTATTGCTGGATTCTGAAATTTTCTAAGTCCAGCATGCCTTGTCGCTGGAGGGAGTACTTTCTTGCCATGTAGCATCAACAATGCTATAAAGCTCATCTGATCTGATATTTGGTAAGCTCATATTTTTTTCACCAAACAGCAATATGTGACTGCGTCAAATACCTTCCCAAAGTCGAGAAACATGGCATCAATCTGAACACTGTTGTGCTATGAATCTAACAGATGGACAGTGCGAGTTGAGTTTTGCAAGATCTCTGTTTGCAGAATCTGTGGTGATTTTTATAGAGTAGATTTTTGTTTTCCAAAAAGTCATAATTATTGAGCACAAAACATGTTCCATAATTTTGTAACAGACTGACATGAATGATACAGGCCTATAATTATGTGCATCTGACTTATGACCCTTCTTGAAAACAGTTGTTGGGTACCCTTCATTGCGTCAATGATCTGCGATAAACTGCTGCTGGAAGGGGGGCAAGTTCTTACGAATAATCTTAAGTGTTTCTCATCTGGCCCTGATGCCTTTCCATCACTATGTGATTGTAGTTGCTTTTGTGTTCCACAATCAGTTATAAAGAGAGCAATGAGAGAAGTACTCAATGAATTTGAAAGAAAAAGTTTAATACCCAATACGAGTAAAAACCCTAAGAGGTTTTATATATATATATACCATATACCAATATACAATACCATATACCAATATATACCATTTCAACATTTGTATGATGATTGAAATGAGGGACAGTGTTACAATCTTCCACAGTGAAACAATTTTGGAAGACTGAATTCAGTATTTCTGTCATTTTCCATTTTAGTGCTGGTATGCTCATTGAATGAATGGCTGGTATGCTCATTGAATGAATGGGAGGTTTCAGACTACTTGCTGATTTTACATAAGACCAAAACCTCTTAGGGGTTTTACTCGTATCGGGTATTAAAATTATTCTTTCAAATTCATTGAGTGCTTCTCTCATTGCTCTCTTTATGCTCATTTTTGTTTCATTCAGCTTTTATTTGTCAGATAGGTTTTGACTTCTCTTGAATCTGTGATGAAGGTCTTTTTGTGTATGTAGCTGTTCTGTAATACATCGATTAAACCGCAGTACGTCTTTCCCATCCTTTAAGACATTCCTCAGAACACCACACTTACTAACTTTTCATCATTCCATCCCCCTCGCCCCCCACGAATTTTGCAATCATCAGGAAATTATTTATAAAAGTAAAAATCTCTTCCCCTGTTTCTTTCTCTGACCCTGCAGACCCTCAGCCTGCCTATATAATTCTAAATTATCTGCTTGTATTTGAGCAGCAGTTAAACAGAGAACTGACTCGTGGTAATAACATATTAGACCTTCTGGTGAAAAACAGACACGAACTATTTGAAACAGTTAATGCAGAACAGGGAATCGGTGATCATAAAGCGGTTACTGCATCGATGATTTCAGTTGTAAATAGAAATATTAAAAAAGGTAGGAAGATTTTTCTGTTTAGCAAAAGTGCCAAAAGCAGATTTCAGAGTACTTGACGCCTCAACACAAAAGTTCTGTCTCAAGTACAGATAGTGTTGAGGATCAGTGGACAAAGTTCAAAACCATCGTACAAAATGCATTAGATGAGTGTGTGCCAAGCAAGATCATAAGAGATGGAAAAGAACCACCGTGGTACAACAATCGAGTTAGAAAACTGCTACGGAAGCAAAGGGAACTTCACAGCAAACATAAACATAGCCAAAGCCTTACAGACAAACAAAAATTACATGAAGAGAAATGTAGTGTGAGGAGGGCTATGTGAGAGGCATTCAGCGAATTCAAAAGTAAAGTTCTATGTACTGACTTTGCAGAAAGTCCTAAGAAATTTTGGTTTTATGTCAAAGTGGTAGGTGGATCAAAACAAAATGTCCAGACACTCTGTGACCAAAATGGTACTGAAACAGAGGATGACAGACTAAAGGCCGAAATACTAAATGTCTTTTTCCAAAGCTGTTTCACAGAGGAAGACTGCACTGTAGTTCCTTCTCGAGATTGTTGCACGAATGGCAAAATGGTAGATATCAAAATAATGATAGAGGGATAGAAAACCAATTAAAATTGCTCAAAAGAGGAAAGGCCGCTGGACCTGATGGGATACCAGTTAACACAAAGTACACGAAGGAACTTGCCCTTCTTGCAGTGGTGTACCGTAGGTCTCTAGAAGAGCGTAGTGTTCCAAAAGATTGGAAAAGGGCACAGGTCATCCCCATTTTCAAGAAGGGATGTTGAACAGATGTTCAGAACTATAGACCTATATCTCTAACGTCAATCAGTTGTAGAATTTTGGAACACGTATTACGTTTGAGTATAATGACTTTTCTGGAGACTAGAAATCTACGCTGTAGGAATCAGCATGGGTTTCGAAAAAGACAATTGTGTGAAACCCAGCTTGCACTATTCGTCCACGAGACTCAGAGAGCCATAGACATGGGTTCCCAGGTACATGCCGTGTTTCTTGACTTCCCCAAGGTGTTTGATACTGTTCCCCCCAGTCATTTAATAAACAAACTAAGAGCATGTGGACTATCAGCCCAATTGTGTGATTGGATTGAAGAGTTCCTAGATAACAGAACGCAGCATGTCATTCTCAATGGAAAGAAGTCTTCTGAAGTAAGAGTGATTGCATGTGTGCCGCAGGGGAGTGTCATAGGACCGTTGCTGTTCACAATATATATAAATGACCTTGTGGATAACATTGGAAGTTCAGTGAGGCTTTTTGCGGGTGATGCTGTAGTATATCGTGAGGTTGTAACAATGGAAAATTGTACTGAAATGCAGGAGGATCTGCAACGAATTGACGCATGGTGCAGGGAATGGCAATTGAATCTCAATGTAGACAAGTGTAATGTGCTGCGCATACATAGAAAGAAAGATCCTTTATCATTTAGCTACAATATAGCGGGCCAGCAACTGGAAGCAGTTAATTCCATAAATTATGTGGGAGTAGGCATTAGGAATGATTTAAAATGGAATGACCATATAAAATTAATCATCAGTAAAGCAGATGCCAGACTGAGATTCATTGGAAGAATCCTAAGGAAATGCAATCCGAAAACAAAGGAAGTAGGTTACAGTACACTTGTTTGCCCACTGCTTGAATACTACTCACCGGTGTGGGATCCGTACCAGATAGGGTTGATAGAAGAGAGAGAGAAGATCCAATGGAGAGCAGCGCACTTCGTTACAGGATCATTTAGTAATCGTGAAAGCGTTATGGAGATGATACATAAACTCCAGTGGAAGACTCTGCAAGAGAGATGCTCAGTAGCTCAGTACGGGCTTTTGTTGAAGTTTCGAGAACATACCTTCACCGAGGAGTCAAGCAGTATATTGCTCCCTCCTACATGTATCTCGCGAAGAGACCATGAGGATACAATCAGAGAGATTAGAGCCCACACAGAGGCATACCAACAATCTTTCTTTCTACGAACAGTAGAAGACTGGAATAGAAGGGAGAACCGATAGAGGTACTCAAGGTACCATCTACCACACACTGTCAGGTGGCTTGCAGAGTAGCCTGATCCCACAAATGTTGTAAAGTTCAAAGAAAAGAGAAGGAAATAGTAATACAAGCCCATACAAAATCTTGAAATTGGCACTTCCTGTATTTTTTCTTTGCTGCTGCTATTGTCGCCCTTTGTAGCTGTGGACTTTGAACTACTGTTGCAGCCTCCACCAGCATTTTTGTCACCACTTGTAAAGGGTGTGGGTGTGCTCTGGTGGAGGACAGTCAATCGATGACAGTAGAATCCTTTTATTACTTTTCAACAGTTAGTATTTGTAGCTGAAGCCAATATCTGGTGAGGCGCTGAAAGGTGAATATCAACCCATGAGCCTCAATGGTGATAAATAATTTTTTTAGTGATGCTTGGGGGTATTATGAGTAAGTTAAGTACTCTCGTTCTCAGTTACTAGATGAATATGATCTGGGTAATTTTAGGTGCCGTGAGTTATGCTGCCTCAAGACATATAAACAGTTTCTGGTATTAATACTTGGTTTACACCTCTTAATGCGTAGAATGTGACATGAAGTAGTGAAAATTAATTTTTTGTTCCCCCTGGAAGCTGTTAGACAGACAACATGCAACTGGGACTGGCTGATCATTTTAGCTGTTTAGATACTGTACTTGCTGATGGGGGGGGGGGGGGGGGCATAAACAATTTTCATTTTATTAAGTTGCCAAGCTTGGAAATTATCATTTTCTGTTCTTGTGAGTTATAACACTAAGGATGAAAGACTTTTCCATTCCTTCAATAATGGTTCATAAATTGACTAGTTTGTATTAAAACTGCCACACAAAGTTATTGACTGAGATACACTTTCTGTATTTGTTGTTTGTCATATTTTGAAAGTGTATTGTGAAATTAATGATATTAATCAATTAATATTACTCTTCAGGTTGAAGGAGCTTGGTGGTGGAACTATACTTGATCTAGGAGTTTACTGCCTGCAGCTAGCTGTGCTCGTATTTGGTCCTGTGAATCCGACACACATTGTTGCTTTGGGACATTTAAATGAGTTTGGATGTGATGAGAGCATGGCATGTGTTTTAAAGTATGAAGGTGGTAAAACAGCTGTTCTGAGCACAAATGCCCGTGTACTTCTTCCAAATGAAGCATATATAATTGGGACTAAAGGAAGTATAAAAGTAAGTAACATAAATGTCGTGTTTCGTTTATCATTCATTTATTCTTTCACATAATTTGTTCCGTAAATCCCACATGAAGGAGAGCCTTCAGGGATGTGAAACTAGTCAACTTACACAGGAGCAATCACTGCTCCCTGTTCCTGCAAAGTACACTACCAACAAGTTATGTCTGGCACTAATCTATTCAAACTGTTAATTACGTCTTGACTACTTTATGTATGTATGTAAAGAGAAATTCGGCTACCTCAGAAGAAGGCAAAAAAAGCACTGCTTCTCCCTCCTATACTACTCAGCTTCTTTTTTCATATCATATATTACTCAGCTTCTTTTTTCATATCATATTTAACCAAAATGTTTATGTAAATTTACACAGCCCACTAACACTTTTCTCCATATTAGCAAAGCCAGGATGTGTCTGTTAAAAGTATTAGTGTTATGTGCAGTTTACATTCCCAAGTCCAAGTATTCTGATAATTTGTGGAAGGAGTGCATAATTTTTATTTTTAAATATTTGGGGATTTTTTTTTTCCCACCTGATGACCACTAGCAGCCTGTTACAGACTGTTGAACCAGAACATAAAACTCCATTCTGAACACTGAAGAGGGATGTGTAGTCTATATGGAAATTATTTGTACTTCTGATATTGTTGTTGTGAATTGCTGAGTTATCTTAAATTCTCTCTTGTTACTAACTACAAATGCCATATACTGAATGCAAGATGTGTTAGAAAGTGTTCCACTGTTCGAGTAGTGTGTATCTAAGGCAGAACATGGAACCAACCCATTATTCACCTAGTGGGATGTGGGAAACTGCCTAAAAACCACATACAGGGTGGCCGGCACTCCAACCACTTATCATCGATGTGGATGGATCAAACTAACGTACAACAACTACAGCAGATTTGTTGGGGTTATCAAAGGTGCAGCCAGACGATGTATTCCTAGAGGGTACCGTAAAGAGTATATCCCTGGTTGGAGTTCCGAGAGTGAGGAGTTACTAAAAGAATATGAAGACCATCCTAACTCTGACAATGCAACAAGCCTCCTCCAGTCCCTGGATGATAATCGAAGAAAGATCTGGCATGAAACTGTGGGGTCCCTAGATTACACCCATTCTAGCAGAAAAGCCTGGTCTATCATCAGGAAATTAGACTCTTCAAACCCTACAACAAAAAGATCAAAAAATGCCATCAATTTGAATGACTATGCTAAACACCTTGTGTCAGTTACAAAGAATAAAAAGGACAAGCAAGTCAAAAGGGATATCAAACTACAGTTGAACACCAAGAAAAGAGCAGCCCCACAGTCTTCCGAATTCTCTACTCCATTTCAAGAAGAGGAAACTAAAGCTGCAATCAAAAGTATGAAACTTGGAAAAGCAGCTGGATATGATGGAATATACCCAGAATTCCTGGCTCACTGTGGACCAGCTACAGTAAAATGGTTGACCAACTTCCTTTCAAACATCCTGCAAACTGGAAACATCCCACATCTGATGAAGAAATCAAAAATATTAGCCATACTGAAACCAAATAAAGATCCCACAAAAGTGGAAAACTATCGTCCAATAGCACTCTTAAGTATCACTTATAAACTCCTTGAGCGTCTGATCTACAACAGAATCTGTGAAACAATCAACCATCATATTCCTATCGAGCAAGCAGGATTTAGACCTGGGAGAAGTTGTAACGATCAGGTACTATCTCTCACTACGCACATTGAAAATGGGTATGAGAAGAAATCAGTAAGTGTGGCTGCCTTTTTGGATCTATCTGCTGCCTATGACACTGTCTGGCGAGAAGGACTCCTTTTAAAATTTGTGAGTGTTATCCCATGTCGTAAACTCACGGCCTTACTCAACAATATGCTAAGCAATAGGTACTTTCAGATCTACTCAGATAATGATAGGAGCAGAATGTTTAAACTAAATGACGGCTTACCTCAAGGGTCTGTTCTGGCTCCCCTCCTTTTCAATTTGTATACACACGACTTACCAGAAACATCTTCAAGGAAATTCATATATGCTGATGATATTTGTCTGGTGACTCAGTGCTCCAACTTTGCTGATGCTGAAACTATTCTATCCACTGATCTGGAAGCCTTAGACAAATATTTCAAGAAATGGTGCCTCCACCTAAATCCTCAGAAAACAGTTATATCTGCATTCCACCTACGTAACAGACAGTCAAATTACAAACCAGAAGTTGTATTCAGAGACCAAGTGTTGCCATACTGTAGTACACCAAAGTACCTGGGATTAACACTAGATAGAACTCTGTCTTTCAAGCAGCATTTATCAAATGTGGCTGCTAAAGTTAAAACTAGAAATAATATTCTTCAGAAGCTTGTTGGTACATTTTGGGGAGCCAATACTAACGTCCTGAGATCTACAGCATTAGCTCTGTCATATTCTGTTGCTGAATATTGCTGCCCAACCTGGATCAACAGTGTTCACACTAAGAAGATAGACGTGCAACTCAATCAGGCAATGCGATTAATCACAGGATGAATTCGGAGCACAAACACGCTGTGGCTGCCGGTTCTAAGCAATATCCCACCTCCAGCCCTAAGAAGATCAGAAGCTCTCCTAAAGACGTGGAAAAACATTCAGCAGAACCCCCAGCTCCCCATCCATCAAGATATTGTACAAGGAACACACCAACGCTTGAAATCGAGGAAACCACCATGGCGCACAGCACTCGACCTTGAAGGATCTGCTTTCAACATTAACAGTTCATGGAAACTCCAGTGGGATCAGTCTTCAGTAGCCAATAAACATCTAGTCAAGGACCCTTCCAAGCAGACGCAAGGATTTGATCTTCCAAGGCGTCAGTGGAGGATCATTAACCGCATTCGAACTGGACAAGGCAGATGTGGCTATCTACTGCACAAATGGGGATGGGTTGGCTCTGCAAATTGTGACTGTGGTGCCCCCTCACAGACGATTCATCACATTGTTGCTGACTGCCCTCATCGTACTTTCAGAGGAACTTTAATGGACATTCATCGTACATCGGATGAAGCAGTCAAGTGGATTGAAGAACTAGACATAGAGCTGTAAAATTGTACGAACTTGTGATTGTACATTTTAGTCCTGAAAATATTGTATATAAATGTAAATCAATGTACACATCATACGATAAATAAATAAATAAAATCGATGTGGTGAGTGGATTCAATCTGTGGCCAGCATACCTCCCCACTTTAACATGTGTGTCTACCCAGGCGGGCCCCATTATGAGTATGTATATTTACTGACATGTAAGTGTAAGCGTCCCTAGTTCCCTGAAGAGGTTTCTGCGAGATGACAGGTTGTCAACTTCAGACCCACAGTGCCCCCTAATACTGAGTAAAACTATGCGTGTTATGTTAGCAAGGCTAGTTTTTCGTGCTGTCAGTGTTTATATCATATCTCCTAAACGATGTGTCATACAATGATATAGTATTGCAGGTATGTTCAGAGGTATATGGGGATACTGTGTGCAAAATATGTTGTGAACATAGTTAATAGTAAAGAAGTAATGAATTAAAGCATTATGCCCCATACTGAAGTTTGATGGCATGGACAGGACAAATGCAGTAAGCGATAAACGTTTTTCTTTTCATCATTTTGTGGGGAAGTGTCAGTGAGAAAAAGTTTCATGAACATTTGAAGTTGTTTGTTAAGTCTATTGACAGTCACTAGGTGCCCTCATTCCCAAATACCAGATGAATATAGTCTGCGCATTTGCACACCATGAGCTATGTTCCCTCGAAGTACTACAGTGTAAAATTTGCAAATGGCTGTGGTGAAAGCTGTATGTTTTATATAGCATGGGTATGTCTCGAACACCATTGTAGAATGCCAGCTATTACCTCAAATGCTTCTTCATGATGGATTGTTGTCTTACTATTTTGTTTTGGTGGTCCAGATCCTCGTGCTACTGCTGTGCTTGAACATCCAGCTCTTCTGGGCTTCGTTCTGTGTTGCAGGGTATGCTAAAGGAAAGTTTTTAACTTCGACTCTGAGCTATGAAATGACTTTGAATGAACTCTTGTGTAACTCTTCCATATTTTGACATTTGTTACTTTCATTAATGTATATTACAGTAGCTCAAATAGGCTATGTGGCGATGCAAGGGGTACCAAATTTGTCATAAAAGTCCATAAATTACTCAACTGTGATAGTATTTTTTAGTACAGGTATTTCGTTCATTCCAAGCAAGTATCAATTCGTGACGTCATTGTGCAGACACAAGTTGACAGTAATCTGAATCCGTTTTAGCAGACCAATAGTTTCTTTCACAGGATAAAATTTTATTGATTATGAAATAAAAGTTCTTGAAGTTTATTTAGAATAGGAAATGTTTAATTAGTAATTGCATGCCATAATTTATCTGTTTAATATAAAGGTGCTTTGATTTTTGTATTCATGTAAAAAGTGTGAATTTATGTGTGGCTTTTGCTCTTAGATGAGTTACCACTTAGAGTGCTAAAAGTGCTTGTGTACAGTTCACTGACCTGTGTGGTGAATTTCATTTTGTGAGTTTGAGGCGAACAGAGACAAATCCAGTTTCATTTCGACTTTACTTACGATAGACACATCACATTATTACAAAACGTTGTTTAGCTTATCAGAGAAAATTGAAACCTGCGCACTCGATTTGAAACACGTTACACACTAGTGCGTGATTGGGCTTTCCATTAAATT
Organism: Schistocerca serialis cubense; assembly: GCF_023864345.2. Lineage (NCBI taxonomy): Eukaryota > Metazoa > Arthropoda > Insecta > Orthoptera > Acrididae > Schistocerca > Schistocerca serialis. The sequence goes on from NC_064642.1 coordinate 62,386,368, forward strand.
GTTTATAATGATTGCAAATGTGCTTGGACTTAATGCATGAAGTATGAAATTACTTTTCGAGACAAATACTGATTTTTGATAAAAACGAACTGAAAATTTATTCAAAATATTGAGGTTCTGTTTTAATTAGGACACATATCACCTTGTTGATCACGTTGCTTAGCAACACTGTAATGCAAATCAATTCATTCATTAGAATGATTTGTGACGTAATAAGTCCCATTACACATTCAAACTGTTACACGGAATTTGCTGATCGAATGAGAGTATAAGAGTGTTCTTTTCCAGAAATGCCAGTAAACCAGCAGTTTAAAAAGTTAAATTACCAACTGTTGTGTAACTTCATTGATATTGCATTTCACTGATGAACACCATTCTTATTGATAAATGGACATTAATTGCAAGTAGATTCTGAATACTCACCAACACTGCCAAGAAGCAGTTCACATCACAACCAGTAATAAATGTCAATATAACTGAATGGGCATTACTTCATTAAAACAGAGCAATCAGCTTCCAATTCTAGAATAAACTGTCAGGTGGAATTATTAAAATCTTGTGGAATTGTAATAAGGTTTATCTGAAAACTTCTATCATACATTATTATTTCACATTAATTGGACAGATTGTTAATTGGAAATGAATTCACCCACAACAGATTGTCTCACGCCACTACTAAACTTTTATCGTGACTCTTAACGAGAGATCTCAAGAAGACAGGATCAAGAGTGTCGGTAGATGCTGTGCATTTGCTGCCAATGTACCTTGACCCTCCAGTAGTATCTGTACCAAAATAAAGCAGTGCAGACAGTCTCTAATTTTGTCTTACACACTGTTTCTACCTATTTCCTCTACTGCAATGCTCTTTTGCTGGGATGATTCTTCAAGGTGGACCAGGATACTTGCTAAAACATCCTGATACACTACAGTATATGTGCAGTTTCTAACTGTAACACTTGTCTTAGTATGTTAGACCTGTAACGTAAAGTATACCTCTTAATGAGTAGATTATTGTAGCATTTTAAGTTTGGTCAATAACTATTTTGAATTACTGAAAATAATTTTTTTTTTGCCCATGGAAGCCATTACATTGGAAACGTGCAACTTGAGTAGGGCTCGCCTATTTGGGGTTTGTGGCTTAGTAATATAGATTGTTACTCACCATATAGTTAAATGTTCTTAATAAGCATTTTCTTTCCTATTCTGCTTGCAAATAAAGCAAGAGAAAAATACTGATGTTATGCCTGTGTATGAGCCTTAATTTCTCATATCTCGTCTTTGTGGTCCATATGTTAAATGTACATTGGGGGCAGTAGAATTGTTATGCAGTCTGCCGCAGTTGCTGGTTCCATAAAGTTTCTCACTATTGATTCTAATTCAGAACATCTCCTTACCTCCATGGATTGCCATTTGAGTTCACAAGGCAGCTGTGAAGTACTTGTGTGTTGGTTGAAACTACCAGTAATAAATCTAGTAGCCCAGCTCTGAATTTCATCAATGTCTTCCTTTAATCCGACCTGGGTTATCCTAAACACTTGAGCCATACTCAAGAATGGATACCACACAGTCTATACACAGTCTTCTTTATAGATGAGCTACACTTTCCTTAAGATTTTCCAGTAAATTGAAGTCAAACGTTTGCCGTCTCCACTACCGACCTTATATGCTTATTCTATTTTGTATCACTTTCCGACATTACGTGTAAATATTTAATTAACATGCCAGCATCAAGCAGTGCACCACTAATATTATATTTGAGCATTACAATATAATTTTCCCTATTCATCTGCATTAACTTACATTTTTGTGCATTTAAAGAAAGCTGCCATTCATCACGTCAAATAGAAATTCTGTCTAAAGAATCCTGTATCCTTCTACAGTCACTCACTTTGACACCTTACCATACACCACAGCAAGATCAGCAAACAATGGCAGATTGATGCCCACCCTGTCTGCCAAATCATTTCCTGAGGCACTCCTGAAAGCACACTTGTCTCTGATGAACACTCGCCATCCAGGACTCTGTACTGGGTTCTATTACTTAAGAAGTTTTTGAGCCACTCGCATGTCTGGGAACCTATTCCACATACTCTGTTGCTAAGATGCTGCTTCATCCAGGTTTGGTGAAGACCTTTAAAGCAATACTATTTCAATTTCCTTAGCAGAACTGTATAATTTTATACAATCAGAGACCTTGACAAGATCACAGAAAATTGCCAACAGGGTAATTTTTATTGTTTAGTTCTTCTAGAATTGAGTAACGTAGATCCTACATTGCCTTCTCGTTACAGTTGCCTTTATTAAAATCAAATTGAGCCATTAAAAGGCTGTTCTTGGCAAGATGGTTCATTAATCTTATGTTAGCTATCTTCTCAAATTTTTGATAACACAGGAAGGATGGAGACTGGCGTATAATTAGAAATCTGTTGTCTAGCTCAGTTTTTGCATGTTGTCCAGTCTTTCAAGAAATATGTCTTGGCCTCCTCCACAGCATGAATTCTGAAAACATAGGTCATGTGAAACTCAACTCACTTTTCTCATGACACACTGAAACCCACAGATCAAGGCAGTCAGGTGCATGTAGTATTCCTCAATTTATGAAAAGCACCGGGCTCAGTATTACATGTATAATAATTATAGAAATTACTATTGTATGGGTTTCCAGTGAAATTTGTGACTTGTTTGAGAATTGTTCGGTAGGGAGGACACAGCAAGTTATTTTGGATGGAGTGCTATTGACAGATGAAGTAACTTTTTGTGTGCCCCAGGAAAGTGTGTTGGGATCCTTGTTCATGTCATATATTACTGACCTTGTGGACAACATTAACAGTAACTACGTACTTCTCACTTCAGAAATGTAAAATTGTGCTCTTCACAAAAGGAAAATGTCTGATACCCTATGAATATTTTATACTAAGTCACAGTTGTATTTATTTATTTATTGTTCCGTGGGACCAAATTAAGGAGAAATCTCCATGGTCATGGAACGAGTCAGTACATGAAATTATAACATATTAGTAACAGATAAAATGAAATATAAAAAAACATATTCAGGTGACAAGTTGTAAGTTTAAATAAAGAAAATCAACAATGTAACACTGGAATTTGCTTAATTTTTTAGCTCTTCCAGGAGCTCCTCGACAGAATAGAAGGAGTGAGCCATGAGGAAACTCTTCAGTTTAGACTTAAAAGAGTTTGGGCTACTGCTAAGATTTTTGAGTTCTTGTGGTAGCTTATTGAAAATGGATGCAGCAGAATACTGCACTCCTTTCTGCACAAGAGTCAAGGAGATTCCACATGCAGATTGGATTTCTGCCTAGTATTAACTGAGTGAAAGTTGCTAACTCTTGGGAATAGGCTAATATTGCTAACAACAAACGACATTAAAGAAAATATATACTGTGAGGGCAATGTCAGAATTCCCAGACTACTGAATAGGGGTCGACAAGAGTTTCTCGAACTTACACCACATATAGCTTGAACAGCCCGTTTTTGAGCCAAAAACCCTTTTTAAATCAGAAGAATTACCCCAAAAAATACCATATGACATAAGCGTATGAAAATATGCGAAGTAGACTACTTTTCATGTTGAAGTGTCACTTATTTCAGATACTGTTCTAATGGTAAATAAAGCAGCATTTAGTTTCTGAACAAGATCCTGGACATGGGCTTTCCACAACAGCTTACTATTTACCTGAACGCCTAGGAACTTGAACTGTTCCGTCTCTGATCAAAATATCGGTTCTTGTTGAATTGTGAGTTAGAAACTGTAAAAACTGAGTCTTACTGTGATTTAGCATCAGATTATTAAAATGTATTCAGTCAAGTCATAGAAGTACCTGGGTGTAATAATTTGTTGAGGGTATGAAATGGAATGGTCACATAGGCTTGGTCTTAAGTAAAGCTGGCAGTAGACTGTAATTCATTACTAGAAATTTGTGGAAATACAAGGTCTACAAAGGAGACTGCGTACAAAACATTCGTGCCATCCATTGTAAAAAAATTGCTTAAGTATGTCACACCCATGCCAAATAGCACTAATGGGGTGTAGAATAGATACAAAGGAGGACAGCAAGAATAGTCACAGGTTTGGTCAACCCTTTGGAGAGTGTCAAAGATTCCGAAAGAACTGAACTTGTAGACTCTTGAATATAGACACAAACTATCCTGTGAAAACTTACTTAGAACATTTCTAAAATCAACTTTAATGAAGGAATGTATTACAATCCCCTCAGTATCTTTCCCATAGTTACAAAGAGAATATTAAAATAATTACAACATGCACAGAATGCACAGAAACATTCAGGCAATCATTCTTTCTGTGATCCATATGTGAATGAAATGGGAGGAAACCTAAATCACTAGCACAATGGAACATACCTTCTGTCACACACTTCACAGTGGTTTCCAGAGTATGGATGTAGATGGAGGCTTATTGGCTGGTTACAGAGATAATTCAAGGGTGGTGCTACCAAGTCAGCACAGTATGCTAGTACTTTGGCTGGGATAACCTTACAGCCAGAAGAGTCATTACTTTTAGCAACCTAATGATTTTTTTGATGTCTCTAACAGGTCAGTTGGCAAAGCATATGTCTGATGATGAAATATACATTGCCTGTCTAAGTAAGAATATTAGCTTTGATTTCAATAGATTGTTTTTAGTGTCCATGTTCTCAGCTGATATTTGGAAGAATTTGTAGAATTTAGTAGTCAATTTCATGTTATCTGTTTCATTGCTACTGTTACCTGTAAGTTAAACATCATTTGTTCAGTTTGTTCCATATGTAATAATGCTCCAATTTTTCTTGACTTGTTCTTGGAATTTTGAATATTTCATGCATGGCTTTGGCCTTTTGGATGACATGCTTAATAACTTTGTGATATTGTTAACAGTACATTTTTAAGTTGTGATATGAGCTGCTTCTTTATATTAAATGAAGCTCTCTCTTTTTAGTGAAAGATATTTTGATCCCAGATGTTAGCTGCACTTTCTCTTGGCTTCCTGAAAGCACATCCCTGGCCAATTGCAAAAGAAAACTGTATTCATAACACTGTAAGAATATTTTTAGGGCAGAATTGAATTCCTGGATCAAATGACCTATGGAAATACAGCTAGGTGACATTTTCAACAACAAACTAAATTTTGATGGGTACACACCCTGTCATTTTCAGGCAACTGTCAAAATGTTGGTGGTTGTTGAAGATGTCACCCAGCTAGATTGCCATAAGCTTCCTAGCAGTATAAAACTGTGCACTGGACTGGCACTCAAACCTGTGACCTTTGCCTTTCACAAACAAGTGTTCTATCGACTGAGCTATCTGAGCAAGATTCATGACCTGCACCCACAGCTTTCATTTCTACCAGTCCCTGTCTCCTGCCTTCCAAACTTCAAATTAGTTTTTCTGCATACCTTGCAGAAATAACGCTCAGAAGAGAAAGGATGTTGTGGAGAAATGGCTTAGCCCGTAGCCTAGGTGATTGTTTCCAGAATAGAATTTTGACTGTGCAGCAGAGTGTGCAATACTTTGAAACTTCCTGTTGGCAAGGTAAGAGATGTTGTACTGTTGGAAGGGAAGTGTGAGGGTGGGTCGTGAATTGTGCTTGGATAGCTCAGTCAATGGAGCACTTTCCCACAAAAACCAAAGGTCCCAGGTTAGACTCCCACTACATTACACACTTTCAGTCTGCTTTATTGCTGCCGTTTGAACCTCATGGTTAGATAAATCATTTATTATGGGGTTCACATCTATTTAATTAAAGACAACTTGATTTAGAAATAACTTATTGACTGCTGTTATAATATGTCTTTCTACTCTTGTTGGGAATGTTGAAATCTATATTGAAATCTCCACTTCAATCATTTCTCAGTTGTTTCTACTAAGTGTTACTAGTACTGTCTCTAATTGCTTAATGAAGTTGAAAACATTTACTGTTGGATGCCTACAGGTTGTCAGAATCGTTACAGTACATGTTTCCATGTTAATGACATTGCGGTTGTAACACAATAATTATAGAAAGTGTGCTATTAAAGATTGATTTACGTTATTTATATCATATTTTGTATTCAGAGTTAGGAGAGTGCAATAATTTTAAGCATGATAGTGCTGAAATTTAGCATTGTAAGTGATGCTTTACTGCCCTGTCCTATGCTGGATTGTGCTGAATTCTCTGTGAATTTCATCAAAAAAGTTTGATCATGCCTTGAGAACAAAACTATGATGATTATATTTGTCCACGACACCTAGAATGATCTTACCAACATGCATGCCCAGCATCATAGCTTACATGACACAACGAAGTTTACAATGGAAAATGAGACCCACAAAAGTGTGAGCTTCCTACATATTAAAACTATAAATGCTAAGCAACAGCAAAATTCAGAATCCATCATAAAGATATGTTATAACCTTTAATCCTAATAAATTGCGTGGATATACAACGTAGAGCAATAGCGAGTTACATGCTTCCAACTCCGAATCTGTCACTCCACTGCCATGCCGTGACATGCAGCCGGCGCCGTTCATAGCCAGGTGGCGCTCCCGCGCTCAGCCGAGTTGCGGAGCGCCTCTACCGCCATGTTCGCGTACTGACGTAGCGGCACTTTTAAATCTCGTGGCACTGTCGCAACACTTTTCCCCCCTTGAAAAAAAAAAACACTCACTTCCTTGGAGGCACGGACAGTGCGGAGACATCCATGGCCTCTTGGGAGGCCCCAAGAAGATCCCGCGGAGAAACACGAGAGTATGGTCGAAAATGTCCAGGACGGAAGCTTGCGCGTGGAACGCGCCTCCTGGACGAGATGATGGGGGAAAACTCCGGAGCAGCGTCCATAGGTGTCGTGGACCTGGGGGTGTGCCCCAGCGAGATGGGTCCCGGAGAAGGCGGCGTCGCGACTGGGGACGGTTCCGGCGTACTCGGAAGCAGTAGCGACGTCGGCTGCAGCAACACGCCTGGAAGATTGGCAGCAGCGACAGGACTGGCTTTTCGGGCTGGTGGAGACGAAAGAAGGGGCGGTGGCACCAGCGTGGCCACCACTCGTGGGCGCATCTGGTCGTAATGGCGAACAACCATGCTGTCGTCTGTACGTATTTCACAAAGCTGGCGGCCGCGAAGAGCCTGGACCACCCCTGGAATCCATTTAGGGCGAGATCCATATCCCCCGTGCCCACACGTCGGCGCCCACCGGGTATTTTCCCGCACTAGGGGACAGTACCAGGCCTGACAGGGTGAAGCAGGTGCAGTAGAGTGCGCGGTTGGTGGCCATGCAAGAGTTCAGCAGGGCTGCGATCACCCAGAGGCGTGAAGCGATAAGAACTCAGAAATTGCAACAGAGCGTCATCTGTGGAATAATCACTAAGGAATTTTTTCATCTGGCTTTTGAAAGTGCGGACAAGGCGCTCAACCTCCCCATTCGATTGCGGATGGAAGGGCGGTGCTGTAACATAATGAATCCCTTGTCCAGTACAAAAATCACAGAAGGCCTGCGAAGAGAACTGAGGGCCATTGTCCGTGACAATCGTGGATGGAAGACCTTCTAGCGCAAAGATTTTGGACAAACCCAGCGTCGTCGCCGCAGTGGTGGGCGATGGACATCGAACAACAAACGGAAACTTCGAGAAGGCGTCAATCAACAGTAGCCAATAAGTGCCGAGGAAGGGGCCGGCAAAGTCAGCGTGCACCGTTCCCATGGCTGCGCCGGATCAGGCCACGGAGAGGGCATAGTACGAGGTGCAGCCAGTTGTTGAGCACACTGACCACACGCAGCGACCATGTGGGCGATGTCCAAATCAATACCGGGCCAATAAACGTGCCTGCGGGCCAGGGACTTAGTCCGAGAAATCCCCCAATGGTCTTCATGCAATAGTTTGAGAACATCTTTGCGAAGAGAGGCTGGCACCACGACCCGTGGAGAGCCATCCGTGGCCAGAAGAACAACACCTTCACGAACAGACAGACGAAGGCGCAAGGCATGGTAGTTGCGAAGGGGATCCGATGCCCGGGCCTTGGTCTTGTCCGGCCAACCCCGTTGAACAAAACCGATCACCTGACGCAGGACCGGGTCCCGCGCAGTAGCCGACGCGACCTGCGAACCTGTAAGGGGAAAACCCTCGACTGCACGACGTTCTTCCTCATCAATGTGGAAACAGAGTAGTTCATCTCGATCGAAAACCGGGTCGGGGCCCATCGGCAAACGTGACAACACGTCAGCATTGGCGTGCTGGGCCATGGGGCAATAGTGAATCTCATAGTGAAAACGAGACAAGTATAAGGCCCAACGTTGCAGGCGGTGAGCTGCCTTATCCGGAAGCGACGCCGAGGGGCTGAACAGAGAGACCAGCGGCTTGTGGTCGGTGATGAGGTGAAACTTAGAACCATACAAAAAAACGCTGAACTTTTTTATAGCATAAATGATAGCGAGCGCCGCCTTTTCGATTTGATAGTAACGCCGTTGGGCATCGTTGAGGGTCTTGGTAGCGTAGGCGATGGGTCGTTCCGACCCATCCGCATACCGATGGGTGAGAACAGCCCCTAGGCCATACTGTGACGCGTCAGTCACCAGAACCAAGTGCTGACCCGGACGGAATGTGGCAAGACAAGGCGCCGACTGCAAATGAGCCTTCAGGCGGACAAAAGCCTGCTCACACTCGTCGGACCAGCAGAAAGGAACGTTTTTGCGTAACAGCTGATGCAGAGGATGAGCCACCGCCGCCGCGGAGGGAATGAATTTGTGATAATAAGCAATATTGCCTAGAAACGGCTGAAGTTCTTTGACCGTAGACGGCCGGGGTAGAGCGGTAATGGCCGCAACGTGCTGTCGTAGAGGACGTATCCCCTCACGGGACAAGTGGAAACCAAGATAAACAATGGAGGGTTGGAAGAACTGTGACTTGTCCAGATTGCACTTCAACCCAGCCGAATGCAGAACCCGCAAATTGCGAAGGTGCTCCTCACTGGAGGCCCCCGTGACAACAATGTCATCCAGGTAGTTGATGCAGCTGGGAACGGAAGCCGTGAGCTGTTCCAAAAACTGCTGAAAAATGGCCGGCGCGCTAGCGACGCAAATGGTAACCGCTGGTACTGATACAACCCACAAGGAGTGTTGATGACGAGAAATTCCTTGGAAGAAGCATCCAACGGCAACTGATGATACGCCTCCGATAAGTCAAGTTTGGAAAAGAACTGGCCCCCAGCGAGCTTGGTAAATAACTCCTCAGGACGGGGATGAGGATAAGTGTCAATGAGGCTCTGAGCATTGACAGTGGCTTTAAAATCACCACACAATCGCAGACTCCCATTTGGTTTAGAAACCACCACGATTGGCGATGCCCATTCGCTGGAGGTAACAGGAAGGAGAATCCCCGAAGCTGTTAACCTGTCTATCTCAGCCTTGACAGGTTCACGCAACACCATCGGAATAGGGCGTGCCCGGAAAAACTTAGGGCGAGCCGTAGGCTTAAGAGTAATGTGGGCTTCAAAATCCTTGGCACGACCCAGACCAGCAGAAAACATGGACGAGAATTCAGAACACAATCCATCCAGCTGTTGATACGGAATATCCTCAGATATGAGGTACACATCATCATCAATGGAGAACCCGAACAACTGGAAAGCATCATAACCGAACAGGTTTTCAGTGCCAGCATGATCCACCACATAAAGCGTGAGGGTCCGAACAACAGACTTGTAGGCAGTGGAAGCATCAAACTGGCCAACGATAGGAATTTTCTGCTTATTATAAGTTCTCAGATTTCGCGTAACTGGAGACAAGGGAGGGGAGCCCAACTCCAAATACGTGCGAGAATTAATGAGAGTTACTGCAGAGCCAGTGTCCACTTGCATGCGAATGTCTTTATCCAGAACATGAACAGTAACAAACAACTTATTTGTTTGAGAAAGCACACAGTTAACATCCATGTCCGATGCCTCGTCCTCGTCCACAGGGACTTTAGGGGACTGACACACAGAAGCAATGTGGCCTTTTTTCCTACATGAATTACATGTGGCCCAACGTTTTGGACACGCGGCCCTGTCATGCTGTACGAAACAACGTGGACAAGAAGGAAGTGCGGAACGAACCTGCTTCTGTGGTTGCTATTTTCACTGCGAGCGTGGCGGCCCAACGCGACGTTGTTGACGCGAGTGAACCGCCGCCACATCGTCGTTCCCCTGTGAAACAGGCAAATTGTCCGTGTCGAAAGTGGTCTGTACAGCGCCTACATCACACCACGCGTCTATTTGCGCACCAGCAACGTGAGACACTTCAAAAGATTGAGCGATGCTTAGAACTTCTGACAACGACGGGTTTGGCAGTTGTAAGGCACGTTGCCGAACTTCTTTATCAGCAGCAAGCCGGAGAATAGCATCCCTAACCATTGAATCAGCATAAGACTCATGATGAGTGTCCGTGACAAACTGACATTTCCTACTCAGACCGTGTAGTTCCGCCGCCCAAGCTCGGTAGGATTGATGGGGCTGTTTACGACACCGGTAGAACGACACGCGGGCGGCAACGACATGGGTGTTTTTTCGGTAATAGTTAGACAATAAATCACACATTTCTTGGAAGGACAGAGAGGCTGGTTCCCGCAGAGGAGCTAACTGAGATAGCAGCTGATAGATCCGTGGGGAAATCCAAGATAGAAATAACGACTTACACATAGGAGCGTCGACAACGCCGAAAGCCAAGAAGTGTTGCCGCAAACGCTTCTCATAATCCTCCCAGTCTTCAGCGGCCTCGTCGTAAGGAGGGAACGGAGGCGGAGAAGAGGAAGACAGACGATGAGTAAGCGACGTCGACAACGCCTGAATAGCAGCCGTCAGCTGTGTTTGTTGCGCCTGAATAGCAGCCGTCAGCTGTGTTTGTTGGTCAACGAGCGCTTGCAGAAGCTGTTCCATGTCTGCCCCGACACGAACACACAATTCCACAACACAGGAAAAAAATATCCGACCTCGTCGCCAAAAAGTGTTATAACCTTTAATCCTAATAAATTGCGTGGATATACAACGTAGAGCAGTAGTGAGTTACATGCTTCCAACTCCGAATCTGTCACTCCACTGCCGTGCCGTGACATGCGGCCAGCGCCGTTCATAGCCAGGTGGCGCTCTCGCGCTCGGCCGAGTTGCGGAGCGCCTCTATCGCCGTGTTCGCGTACTGACGTAGCGGCACTTTTAAATCTCGTGGTACTGTCACAACAAGATACAAGAACAGATGTCATTAGCCATAATAATTCCTGTCGCCTAAATATGCACAAAAATACGTACTTTCATTCCATGCTGCATCAAATTATCTATTGTAATTTCTTTAGAAATCTGTGAAATAGAGGAAGAATTGGGAGTTTTGCACAGGGAGCTTAAAATAATGGTTTTAAATGGCAAATAATACAATGTATGCAGATAAATTAAAGAAAAGCAGAGCAAGAACCGAACAGAAACTACCATGACTAAAGACAGGTTATAATAATGAAATTAAATATGTCTCGGTGTCATATATTGTTAAAATCTTGGATAAAACTGTGTGGTAAAAATAAATAAATAAATAAATAAATAAAAATAAAGGAGCATACTCAGATTCATGTGTCACACAAACAGCAAAGTTGACCCCTTGTCAAGGCCTGGCATTTATAAAATGAATTGTGATAGTTTCCAGAAATTTTATACAGGTCAGACAGGATAGAATTTTGGCACTAGATACAAAGAACACTCCACGTTGACTGACAGCAGTAATTCTTCAACGGCAACACATTCAAAAGAGACTGGCAACACTATTTCAGAGGCCACCAAGCCCGTACAGTTCTACATGAAAGCAGGAAAGGAAGGATTATGGAGGAGATAGAAATTTACCGTCATACTAAAAGGGAGAATTAGTTGGGCAGTGGTGACTGTCTGTCAGTACATCTTTGAAAAACTTTTTACTGGCAGATAGCCAGTGGCAAATTAATACGGCATTAGGTACGAGTAATATGGCAAGTTATGGTTTTATATATATACACACACGTGCCACCGTGGCAGTAGTTATTTTAAAATGTTAACATACATAGAATGTAGGTCGCATGTGGTGTTTAAGAATGTATGAGTATTCACTGGAATGTGACTAACAGTCAAAATCAGCTGATAGTGATTCAGATAACTGCCCTTCAATAAATTTGTAGCTTCGTGTTAAAGAAGAATACTCTTTTTTATGTACTTCTTAATGAGTTGAAGCTTTTTTATTTTCAATTTTCAGGGTCTTTTTTATTATTTTTTGTGACATGCCAGTTTATTAGAGCTGGAAGAAATGTTGGTAATACCAAATTTGCCACGTTCATCTTTGAAATAAATAATTTCTGCCTCGTATAATTTAGTCTATAGTTTATATAGTTTCTTTTCTTTTTATTTTTTCTTCAAGTACTCTGGTGCCACTGTAGTATAAATTAATGTACATACTAGCCACACAGATGATTGAGAGATTGATGAATGTATGATGGGATAAAAGAAACTGTTGACCTAATTAAGAGCATCAAAAGTTTAAATATGGAAGGTGACTGAAAATTGATGGTATTAAAACAAACAGAAGGAAAAAGAGCAGGAGAGCAGGAATTGGGGAAAAGGAATTTAAGAGGCAGCCACCTCATAGAATTTTGCAAAGAGCCTAATTTAAACCTTGCTAACACTTGTTTAACAACCATCAAAGAAAGTTTTATACCTGGAAGAGACATAGAGACTCCAGAATGTTTCAGATAGATTGTTGAGTTGTGTATGAAAAGTAATGAGACTGACAACATCTGAGCGATCTGGCAATACTTCGTTGTTCTACTTGTGTAGAGTGGTGTGCTCATCCCTTCCAGATGCTCAGTCCGAGTTCCAGCTCCCTGCAACCACATGATTTTTGGCAGCATCATCAGTGAGATTGTGTTTTTGTTTTGTATTATGAAAAGGAACAGTAGAATTTAGAAAAATGCTATGCCATCATGTTTTGCGTTAAACTTGGCGAATTCACGAATGTGACCTTTCAAAAGTTGAAACAGGCCTGTGGGGAATACTCCTCATCAAGAATACAAGTTCTTTGCTGCCACAAATCATTTTCGAAAGGCTGAGAACACGTTGAAGGTAAACCTCGCGTAGGGAGACCTTCTATTTAAAAAAAAAAAAAATAAAATAAAATAAAAAAAATAAATAAAAAAAAAAGAGATGTTGAACATGTGCATGCGCTTGTGAGAGCACACCAATGTTTAACGAGAAGGATAATGGGTGACATCAGATTTTGACCAAAGTTTTGCACATGCAAAAGCTTTGTGCCAAAAAGGTGCCAAAGAACTTCACAACTGAGCAGAAGGACAATTGCGAAAATGTGTGCGTTGATCATCGTGAGAGGATTGTCAGTGACCACAAATGGCAAATGGTTCAGTCTTGTGATCACGGTGATCAGTCCTGGATTTTTTAGTACAATCTTGGCACAAAGCACCAAAGTGAGGAGTGGCACACTGTGACATCTGCTCGAGTGAAAAAAGTTCAAATAATCAAATCAAAGATCAGAGCAATGCTGATTTGCTTTTTTGACAGTAGGGGTAACATGCCTAAAGAATTTGTTCCTCTAGAACAAACTGTCAACCAAGTGTTTTACAAAGATGTCCTTAAAAAACTCGAAAAAGGGGTGAATAACGAGAGAGCAGATATTGCAGACAAGTGTATGCTGCACCATGACAATGCCCCATGTCACATGGCCTCTTTCACTGTGGAATTTTTGACCTCAAAAGGCATTCCTATTGTCCCACAACCCCCTGAGTCCTTGGGACTTTTTTCTTTTCCCAAAACTGTCTTAAAAGGACATCATTTTGAAACTCTGGAGAACATTCAAAAAATGTGACCGACATGTTAAAGGTCTACCATTTAAAGCCTTTCAGCACTGCTACCAAGACTGGGAACAATGATTCCGCTAGTGTTAGCTGCCAAAGGGAACTGCTTTGAAGGGGAAAGTATTGTTATTTGAAAAAAATAAAAACTTTGGTACATAAAAAATCACTTGTCACTTTTCTCACACCTTTGTGTATTGGTAAGATAGTGATTCTGAAACCAGAATTCAAATGGCAAAACATTTCCAGGTGCAGGTATGAACTCTGACCATATTTTATTGTTTATGAACTGCAGATTAAAGATGAAGGAACTTCAGAAATTAAGGGAATGAGACCTGGATAAAATGGGAGAACTATAAGTTGGTTAGAGTTCCAGATGGAGCGAGTGGTAATGATTTACTGAAATAGGGGAGGTCAATAAATAGAACATGAATGGGTAGCTTCAAGAGATGAAACAGTGAAGCCAGCAGACAGTCAAGAAGGCAGACAGATAAGGCCGAGAAGAAGTTCTTGGATAACATACATAATATTGAATTTATTTACAAAAGAAGGAAGTATAAAATTACAGCAGATGATGCAGGCAAAATGGAATACAGATGCCTGAAAAAACAAGAATGAGAGAAAATGCAAAATGGCAAAGTTGGATTGGCTAGAGGAGAAATGTAAAGCTGTAGAAATGTGCAAGACTATGGGAAAGGTAGATGTCAGTATTACTTAAGAATGTCTTTACTATTGCTGTCCTCTTCAATAATCTGTGCATAGGAGCTCTGGCTTTCATTAAATCCATCATTTCTTTTATCTTGAATGTACACTTCTTGCTTTAAATTGGTATATAATGCATTATTATATTGTACTTATTATGGACACCTTACTAGAGCTAATCATTAATGTTTGATCATGAAAGTAGAAATGTAGTATAACTTCTACAGATCATTTAAAACTGCATGTTTATTTCAGATACCAAACTTTTGGTGCCCTACAAGTTTGGCAACACCAGAGAAGACGTGTGATTTCATACTACCAACAGCATCAAAGTCATTTAATTTTGTAAATAGTGCAGGTCTACGCTATGAAGCTATGGAAGTTCGCCGTTGCTTGAGGGAAGGTAAGATGAGTTTCAGAAGCTACGTTTGAAAATTTGTAATATTCTAGTGCATTTAAAATACACATTTTTAGATATTCTGTTTTGAAATTTTGTAACTGTCGTGTGCATTTAAGATACTTCTAGAGCTAAAGACATATTTTGTTTGTGTATACTCTTGTCACAAGATTTTTAGATTTGTTCACATCTGTCATATTGTTAGCATAGAGTATCAGTGAACACATTAAACTTGATGAAAGAGGTTAACTAGCATATGCTCACATATATTATTTTTCAGCTAGACCAGTTTCTACTATATGTCGTTCTCAATAGACTATGAAATTTCTTAGCCAATGGCTACATGAGTATGTAGTAGGATCATACATCCCCTCACATTTCCTATTACATGCTGATGCAGCTGTTGGCCAAGTAGGGATGTGGATTATTGAAAATGACGTAAGAGTAGAAGCTAGTGAGGCCAAAAGCAGTATATGTGAGTTGACTGTTAACATTTGTAGTCAGCATTTTTAGACATCAAGAAATACGTTTCCCATGTGCATGCCTGTCACAATATTTTGTGTAAAGTTTTCCATCTCACTTAACACTTAATATGAATATTTTACCAGTGGTGGGGTTCACATGTTACGTAGGCCAGTAGGATCAGGAAGCAGGGTAAATAAATACGATGAAGTACATCATCGAGCTTAAGATATGGTGGCTGGACAGACAATGGAAGAAGTAAAAGTTATATGTAACAATATAATGAAAAGGATAGTTGCTACTCACCATATAGCAGATACGCTGAGTCGCAGAAAGGCATGACAAAAAGACTGTGGGGAAGTTAGCTTTCAAACACACACATGCAAATGCAAGTCCCACACAGTTTTGTGTGTGTGTGTGTGTTTGTGTGTGTGTGCTGCATATTGAGCAACAATTATACCTTTCATTATATTGTTATAAGCATGTGTGCTATTGCAACATAGAATGGCAGTTCTGTGAGAGTTTCCATTGTGGAATAATGTTATCTGTAAGTTAGCTGTTTGACACACACCAATTTCAGATTGAGCTGGAAATAGTTACCAGTTATGACATTGTATAAGAAGTATCACGAGCAAAAGTTTTGACAGTTTGGTTTACTATCTTATTTCCACCATCATAGACATCTAAACAAAAGAAATTTTTATTACAGTGGTAAGGAGAAAATGTGGTATGTTACAGGAGAGTGTTGAAGGTCAGATGGATTGAGTGAGGAATTACACATCTTGAATTAATAAATGAGAAAAATTACCAGTTGAGAGAATGAATTGTTGGACACAAGACTCTTTGTTTAGAATTGTGGCTAATGAGATGGTGGAAGGAAAGGAGTTCTAGATTTGAGGCAGATCATTGAGCATCTAAGGCATGGTAATCATGCTAAAATGAAGAGACTATCTGGCAAGTGACAGGAATGGAGAACTTCATCGAATAAACCTAATGGTTGATGCCTGAAACAACAGTGCTTTCTCTAGGTACAGACTGGTTTGGCTCCTGTTCATGTGCAACTGAAAACTGCCTTCAGTTTGGTCAAACAGCTGGAAACATACTGATCAGTGTGTTGGTTGGAATATCTGAGGTACAAACCTTCTGTCGCTCACACCAACACCTTCATCTCCAGAAATGGTAGATTTGCAGAGTACTTGCCTACTTGAGTGTACATTACATATGAATATCAGGTCTATGTAACGTGCAGAAAAGTCATTTTGGAGGAGGGGACTGCTTTGTTATTTATCTTCATCACCCACAAGCACTATCTGAAACTGGCAACGTACGTGAGCCATTGTGATTCCACTTTTGCTGTTGTAAATTGTCCAACTTATTGTACTAACTAAAAGTAGGTGCACAGGTATAGAGGTAAGGGCTGTAAATACATGGGATAAGAAGACAACTTACACTCAACATGTGTGCCAAAGAAACTCGTGGGAGAAGCACTTTCAGTTTGTATTACAGACAGAGTGGAACTAATAATAAGTTGTGGTTCTCCTTGGAGCAAAAGGTGCCTTTTGTCCAAGTTCTCTTTCAGATTATTGACAAAGAAGATCCAGATGGCCAACCTCGATCCTAATGTGTATACAGCATCATTCACCATAAGTGCCAGAATATTTCGAATTTTATAAAGGAATGGTGGAACATATAGTAGTTACTACAAAAGTTACCTAAAGCCTGAAATAAACTGCTGTGTGATTTTTGTGACATATTTAAATGTTTACTAATGGGACTTGTTACACAGAATGTGTGGTAAATAGGAATGACTTTGCATGTAAAGTCATTTGAACATGACAAGATGTTATTACAGATAGATTGAAAGTTATGGGCAGACTCGACAAAGTACCAAACTCATATGAAAAAGCGATTGAAGGCTTTATAGGAAACCAAGACCAAACCATAGTAATTAAAGAAATCCATAGTCTCCATTAGTTCAATGAGAAAAGTGCAGCTTTAAAACAAAAGTTCTGTGAAATCATTGTGACGGCTTTACGAAAAAATTATGTTGCATATGAAGTTTAGAAAACATTCATTTTTAAAAGCAATGGGAAATTAAAACCCATGTCCCTCTTGTGGCCAGGATTTGGTGGACATAAAAGGAAGAAGCTCCTATGTGGACAAATAACACTATACACTTTATTAGGAATAGCATAAATAAAGGTACTTTCATAACCACACAGCCTGCCATAGAATTAATCATTGAAAAACACAAAGAACTTCTGAATGTAGTGTGCACTGCTTCAGTCTGATAGTTTTGCTAATCAATGACACTTCTAAATTGGGCATCAATCGTGAATCACAGTTATAGTCTATGTACAGACATGCCACAAGCTGGATTTCTGTCCAGTATTCACAATTTTTCTACAATAGTTTGATACTGAATTCGAAGGCAGCAGTCTACAAACCTGTGATCAATGAGGGACAGGTTCTCGGTTGCCCAGCTGGCCGCTCTGGAGGATAGCAAAGGCATAGTGGTCCCATATCGGCTGTTGGACTGCATCCTGTATCTGCTGCTGAAACTGTCTAGTTGGTGGCTGGGGCCAAACTGGCTGGCTGTGGCCTTAGGTTGACATAAATACCATAGAGGCAGCGGAACGTGGCACAGCCTACTTGCAGGCACATGACCTGGCGGACACAAGTACTGTTGAGATAGTCGCATCTCCTACTGGTGACAGCAATGCCACCTGTGGGCAACGCTGACATCACTGGTCACAGTGACTGGCAGTGAGCTGTTTGGTTCTCAATGATGGGGCACCAGGAGGCTTATGCTGTCGCTGTTAGCAACTGGACTGTTGTATTCGTTCCTCAGTGACACAGTGTCAACAGGCCCATGATTCAGCAGCCAACAGAAATGGTCTGTATTGTTGGTGGACTTGATATCTGGATACAGCACATGTACCTTATCACAAGGTATCCTGCAATGGGAGGTGAAATATTAAGCAGAAAGTATTGCTGTTTCCTTGGCCTAAGTCTCAAAGTTGTTTCATCTTCAAGGAAGTTAACATTGCCCATGAATGTCTGCATAGTATGGTTAATTTGGTTTCTCAAATGTTCCTTGACACAGGAAAAGAATGCTGCTTTCAGTCAGTTGTTGATGCTGACACTGTAACTTGGCAGAATTCCAGTCGTACATAGAATTCTCATATGAACTAGTGTCATTTTAATGGTAATGTACTGAGCTACCTCATGAAGAGAAACATTTCAGTTGGTTGTTATTATGGGTGTAGTTGTTTTTGGACACATTTCTTGGAAAGGAACACAAGGAATTTTGCTGAGTGAAAAAAAAAGTGGCAGATAAAATATTAGTGTTTCTGCAAGCTGAGTCAGTGAAGTGTATAGTGCCGTATATCCTCGACTGTGCGGACAGCATACACGAGGAGTACAATGATAACGATACAAGCTTAACAAGTGAAAGTAATTTTGAAACAGGTGTCAAGCCTTGCAGTTCATCATTGTCTGACAGGGAGCCACAAGTCCCGTCTCCGGTGACGGGAGCAGATGTGAAACATAATTATGTACATGGAAGATCATATGCAACATAGAAAAAACAATTATGAACAGATTTAAAATAAGTCCACAGCAATATGAGTCACAAAGAGTGGCATCCGGTATATTATGTTCCCTCCCTTTCATCCGCGGTCCAATAGAGGCGGAATGTCGTTGGTACGTACATTCAAAACCCAGATGAAAAAGTATATCACTCTATCTTTTCCCAAAGAAACCCTCAATAGATCCTTTAAGCTCATAAAGGTTCACTCCAGTCAGAAACCATTGCCCACTGAAGCTGCTTCACAGCCACCCCGTACATTGTTTCATCTGCTCTGGCCAACACCCATCTACCAACCTGCACCTGCCCCTGAGCAATTCCATCTATGCTCTGTCATCTGGGCCTGTGGGTTTGGCAGGTGATACCAGCAGTCATCCATCGCTGCCAGGCCACTGCCTCTGCATCGTGTGCACGTCCAATGACTCATTGTCATGACACTATGACTAGCTCTTTCCTTAAGTGACCGACTGGAGAACCCTCCACCGATGCGGCTGCCCCCACCACCTGCGCCTGCCCCCATGATGTGGGTTGCACCCCCTACGTTTCTGGTGCTGTCTTCCCCCTGGGTGCCTTGGGTGGGTGGAGAAGTCAGTGCTGGGCCGCCTCCATCTCCACAGCCTGTCACTACTGCCGCCATCTTCTCTACTGCCTCCATTGCCGAGTCCCACCCAGATGTGGACATGGATGCAGCACCATCGCCACTAGTGCTCCCTTGTGGCTGCTCATGGGGGAGTGGGCATCATGCCTATCTGCACCCTTGCTATTTCAGACCATATTCTCCTGTGGCAGCACAATACCTGCCCCAGCAGTCATCACCTACCAATCTAGACATGAACACTTTTCCTCAAGGGAGAAGGAATGTTGCAACTCTGTAGGGTGAGCACCCATAATCAAACAGCATGCAATGCAAATACCTCCAGGCCTACGTAGAGATGCCGCCTCTCAACCTGGATAGACTGCGCAACAGGTGCTGTGCCGTGTGGACAACAGCCCAATATAAGCCTGATGTGCTGGGCCCATGGCCTCACTTGCTTATTGTATGCTCATTACAAAACTGTATATTGTTGTGTTCTATAACTATGAGACTTAGTACTATTCTACACTTCACTCAGTGTTTCTATGTATCTCATCATGTGGAAGCAGAATAAACTTGGTTGGTGTTAATTCTGATATAGTGTCTGTACAATATTGAAGCACAGCTACTACTTGTAAAGCAGAAAGGCAATAATAATATTCTTCCTTGACAAATACAGCCACAGTATCTTCAGGCTTCTTGCTGCTGAGGTCCTTTTTTCTGTGTAGGGGTTGTAACAATACACCGTTGGGGCCTTGTTGGTCGTAAACATGTCTCCAGTAGAGGGCCACCATGTTTACATTGGCCTTGCCTGTGCTAGGAGTCTTAGTTGCTGCAAATTAATCCTGAATCCATTTACATTTCACCAGAATATGAAATTGTGACCTGTCATTCAGGTTCCTGGGATATCATCTTCTTATTCTTCTTCAGTCCAACTGTTTATTGCTGCTAAGTGTTTTGAGTGAATTCTGAGCAACTGTACACATCATCAAAGTAGATTTTCTTCTAGTTGATGTACATTTATTTTCAGTGTCCTCTTTGTTCATGATCAGATTTTATAGTGAAAACCTCACAGCTGGGCACAATATCACAGATTAGTAAACCTTGCAATACTGCAATGAATCTAAATTAAATGAGCAAGTGGCATTAATGCTTGATGTATACTCAATAAATCTCCAGTTAAAGCTTTACACAAATGACTGATTGTGGTTAAAGCTCTATGATGATTTACTGTATTAACATTACTTTATGAAAGTGCAACCAGGACTGTCAACATGGAACTTTACACAGTGAAAGAGCAACGCTAATTGCCTTCTGCTCTCTTCATAGTACTTGCTTAAAGATACATGTAAGACTGTTTTAATAGATTATATGCGTACAAACTGATTACATATTGAATGGTGAAATTGAAAACAGAAATAACAGATAGTACTTATGCGCGTTAGAGCATGAAGTTATTTTGCCTAACAATAAGGTGGTTATTCTTCATATGGAAAAAAGGTTATATTCTACTTTATATAGTGTAGTTTTGGGTGTGCACTTTTATCCCTTGGAAGTTGAAAAGCTCGCCAAGAATTTTCTTTAAACTCACATTTTATAACTGAAATATTTTATTAACTGGCATGTTATTCTAGTAAAATTATAAATGTTTGGAAACAGAAAAATTAGGACTGCAAGACAATAACACTAAATTTTTGAAACGATTGCATTTTAAGTTTCAAACATTCTTTAAACCTACAGTTTTGAATATGGATAACATTTTAATTAAATAGTTTTTCAAGGGTTGATTTTATTTAGAAAGAAGAGACTGAGGGCTTTCTGGTAAGATAGGTTGTAAGCTCTCACCCCCGTAATTTTAAGACATTTGAGTGTTGTCCTAAATGTTGGTTATTGAACTATAAGGAGAGAGAGACTTTATTCAGCAATGGTAGCACAAAACATTAAAGTACTAGCTAACAGTACTTGTCAAAACTGTAATTATTTATGAAAAAATTAATCATAAAGGATGGTAAGGTTCCTCTGAAATAAAAGATGACTTCCTTTAACTTAATTTATTCATCTTCAAACAATGGAAAACATTCCTAAGTATGTCACACTGATTGCTGTGATAATGATGACAATGATGATGGCAGTTATTCACTCCAAAAAAGTCACAGACGATTCAGCATTTGTATTCCAATGAAATATTTCCTTCAATGCACTATTAAACACTTCATAATTCAATGTAGCATATTTATGACTCGTGACTATTTACATTCTCACACAACCGAGTCCACCTCACTACTGCTCTCGTGTGCTCACTGTTAATTCACATTTAGACGCAACACGGCAGTTCCCTGTCCACTGGAAAATACTGGAGGCTGCAGAATGTTCTAGAAGCTAAGGCTCTCCAGCTAGTGCATGCTGCTAGGTAGCTCTCTTGCAAGGATATTAATCACAGTATCCTTTTAAGGTTAATCATAAAACAAATGTGGTGAGCAAGATTGAATTTTGAAGACTTGTGCTCTTAGTGAATTGTAAATGATGAGTATTTCATTAAAGAAATTGCTTGTACACAAACTATTTATACTGTTGTTAGCAGCAGCCTGGAAACTATAATACAGTTTTGAAAACTACAGCTCAGTTAAGAATTTGGAAATTTCATTTCTATACAGTATATGGATGAAAAATTAATGGCAAATTTGCCACATCAAATTCGGATGTAATCCCAAGCTTTTGATGAAGGAGGCACTCATTGAAAGATCGGGGTTTTATCCAAGTTTGACGAGGCAAGTTTACCAAAAACTTTTTATACAAGGACTTAATCACGAAAGAATTCATAGCCATACACAGTATGTGTATTATGTATGCAATAGATAGTAGAAATGGGAAAAAAATGTTCATGTTAATGGTGGTACTATAAAAAGTGGAGCTACTCCAATTTGCTTCCTTTCAAGTGGTAAGAGATTTTTTTCTTCTCCCTCTTTTGTCTACTTGTCAGCGTCATACTGTGATAACAGAGGGATATGTTTGTGGGCTGCATGGACCTTGTAAACTAACCTTAAGTTCCCCTAAACCATTCAGCTAAACAAGGTTCACATGGTCTCTTTCTCTTTAAATTCTGCCTTTTTGCAACCTCGCCTCTTTGTGAGGACATTGACAGTTTTGCACGTGATAGACCAGCAAGTTTCTAAACTATACTCTGTGCTTTGTAGAAGTATCATGCCAAAGAACTTTTTTACTCTTGGCTTGTTCAATTTGCATAGAGATACTTTAAAAGGATTACTTATTTCCTGACAAGCACATTTACAAGTACAGGTGTTTGATCGAGTTTTGGTAACCTTTGCTTAGTATGCAGCACTAGTTTTGACACACTGAGAC
This sequence comes from Schistocerca serialis cubense, assembly GCF_023864345.2. Lineage (NCBI taxonomy): Eukaryota > Metazoa > Arthropoda > Insecta > Orthoptera > Acrididae > Schistocerca > Schistocerca serialis. Next base: position 62,409,282 of record NC_064642.1, read on the forward strand.
AAAAGAAATTTTTAAGCTTGGAGGTGTCATTATCTTAAATACTTTTTTAAGTCCACAGTAAGAAATTTTTCACTTTCTAAATACGCTGTTTATTTCATACTTCATACATATGATTTCTTGAGCTGTTAATACCCATGGGTTGCATTTTCTGGCAGTTGTTTCACCTTTACAAGTCATAATGGTGTGCCTAAACTTATGACATTAAAAATATACTTTCACCTCCAGTGACTTCTGTGCTTTTCCAATCTTCTTGTAGGTACTTCACATTAGCATGCTGATAACAACATGGATGTCACTACACCCTTACAGATCATGAGATTGTTTGATTCAGGGACAACAGGGAAGTCAATGAATGTGTTTATCCAGAGAAGTTGGACTGCACGTTGTATTGTAACAGTCTCAATGAGAAGGGTGCCATTACACAGTCTTTTCACAGACTTCAAGGTGCCAGGTATTTGTTCTGACCTTTCCTGTTAATGACAGTGGGATGACTTTTACACTACAATGCCCACTCTACTGAGAGAGCTCAAAAGAGTATCCCTACTCCCACACCCCTCCCCTCTCAAGCCCACTTAGCAGGTGGCATATTACTACAAACTGGACAGCCTGAATCACTGAGAATTTTGTTGCTAGAATTAGTAAGTCTCATTTCATCCAAAGAGATTCCTGTGATACCAAGATAAGCCTCATTCAACTGGGGTATGGTAAATGCCTAATGGGTTACCCACAAATGACTGTGGCTGTTCTGTTTCAACCTTCATCCAGTCCATTAGTGTGGAACACAACTTGAGGTTCAATTTTATGTTTTAATAGATTTTGTCTCATACTTCCGGTCCAGATGTTTTACCCACTGTCAAAGACATACAGTGTTCCACTATAATACCTCACAGTGTTTGCTGAAGCCTGCTCAAAACTTTCAGGGGGCTAGAGGGCTGCAAGTGTTGACCACTTGACCCTCACAACTGATGTTTTAAGTGGCATTGATTGCGGTAATCAGGTGAATTCGGTGTTCATGCACACAACAGCATATTACCTGTATCAGTCATCCACAGACACTGGAGTAATTTTGAGTGGTAAGAAACAGAGGGAAACTGCTGTCTGCATTATGTGCTATTGACTTTTGTTTCATGTAACTGAAATGTTAAGATTGAATATAATAGAGGGAACATTCCACGTGGAAAAAATATATCTAAAAACAAAGATGATGTAACTTACCAAACGAAAGTGTTGGTATGTTGATTGAGACACTAACAAACACAAACACACACACAAAATTCAAGCTTTCGCAACCCACGGTTGCTTCATCAGGAAAGAGGGAAGGAGAGGGAAAGACGAAGGATGTGGGTTTTAAGGGAGAAAGTAAGGAGTCATTCCAATCCCGAGAGCAGAAAGACTTACCTTAGGGGGAAAAAGGGACAGGTATACACTCGCGCGCGCACACACACACACACACACACACATATCCATCCGCACATATACAGACACAAGCATATGTTGCCTTTTTTTACAAGAAAATCAACACTTCGTATATGTAAAGGGTGGTGATGGGATAAGGGTGGTATGGGAAATATTTTTAAATTTTTTACCTATGGTTGACAGGATATCTTTTGTTTGGCAATATGTATTCATAATTATGTTCTTTTGTAAAACTAAGGGTCTCATGATATTTGTTAAATTTTCTGAAAAGATTATACCATAATGAATAACTGACTCAAAGTAGCAGTGATAGACTATCTTTCGTCTATATGTCACCTGACAAAATACACGTTGCAGATGCTAAGTTGTTAGTAATCAGTATGCAAGAGTTTAAATTTTTATTAGGATTTAGGCCTAAAAACTTTACATGGTTTGCTTATGTGATATCCTGATAATTGCAGGTTATATTTATTTCACTCCATTCTGATGACTTCATTTCAAATTGCATGATTTTGGCATTAGTTACATTTAGTTTTAGACCATGTTGATGAAACCAAGATTCAAGTTTTTTTTTTAAGTATTTTGGCAATTTCCTGGAATTCTTTCAGGCACCTGATTTTCAACTAGAACTGTTGTTTCACCACCAAAGCTCAGCGAATGTCAGTAGCAACTGTTAGGTCATTTATGTGGAACAGGAAGAGCTAGGGACTGTAGTGTACCTTATCACTTTGGTATAGTGATGTGTTACACAGTGTCTACCTAGCTGATGAATGGTGATTGCCGCAGTTGAAAGACTTTTATTTAAATGGTTTAGAATCACAAACTGTGTGGAAGGTTTTTGTTACTGTATTGTGAGGTGTTGATTTGACATTAAAATTATGATTGAGAGAGTATTGTAGTGTTGCTTATAAAGACATGTTACTCTGAAGAGTTATTGTAGTTGAAATCAAAAATATATGTCACATCAAATGGAGAAGTTTTGAATTCATTTTCAAAATTACATATTATGCTGAACTAGATACTACCAGTTGAGTACAGCTGAATTTGGGAACAAAGTCTGAGCTTTTCAATATTGGCGGTCATGAAGAAATAGAAAGGTGAACCAATTAATATCCAGAAGTTACAGCTCATGAGCAAATCGGTCATGTACAATGATCAGAACAACGCAAGACCCAGTATCGAACCTTGTGGGACTCCTTGTAAAATTGCATCCCAGTTTGAGGAATAATTGCATGCAATTGAATTTACAATTACTCTTCATTTTCTTACAGTTAAGTAAAAGTTGAACCATTGTAAAGCAATGTACCTGATTCCATATATCTGCCATTTGTGGAGAAATAAGGAGTTCTTCACCAAATCAAATGGTTTTGTCAGATCACAGAATATTCCCATGAACTTTTTACCATTGTCTAATGTGAATCATTTGAGTGAACTCTTTGATGGCATTTTTACGCTCTTTTGGGTTGTTGCAGTCCAAACTAGTTTTTAAAAAATTACAGCGTACACATTCTGAAACACTTGTAACATTTTTTACATTCAGCAACACGTCATTCAATATCTTTTTGAAAACAGGCAGTAATGTGGAAGTGAGTTTTGTAATCAGAATCTTTTACAGATGTTTCCAATATTGTAACCCTCACTTTGGAGCCAACAAGCATTTGTTGAACACAAAATTAGCATTCTGTAACAGAAGAAAAACTGTCCATTAGTTCACAAAACCAAACAAAACTACTGTATTTATCCAACTATAGGATGAGTTTCTTCCCCAAATTTGTCATTCAAAAAATAGTTGCATTTTATACAGTATTTACAGGTTAAACTGTTGCTGCTCAGATTTTTTTTTTAATTGTGTAATAGATAAATATAGGATCATTTCAATTTACAGAGGATGCTTTGGCAATGACATCACATGCAGATATATTTTAAAGGACTCGTTGGAGTTGGAGGGGAATAGATTACACCAGATCACTGACATCTAGGACAAATGTTGGGAGGGCAGTAAATTTTGTCATGTTGCCAACCATGGGAATGTATACCACGTACGTTGGTTTATCATTAACATCTACTAGTCTTAAATTGCAGTTTGCCTGAATCTGTTTGTAGTGAGAAATGAACTGGCTAAAATTGAACAAATATTCAGCAATAGTATTAATTTTTGCAGGAGATATAAAAGTCTAGGTGAGGGCCAATGATGTATGTGTTTTGTGCAGAATGTTATCAACACTTACAGTGAATTATGATGGGACTGAAATGAAGTGTGCTAACTGCTGGTTCTATGCAGCCAATCAGAGAACAGCCGGCAGATGATATGTTTGGAAGGAAGAGACAATGGATTGTTGTCACATTCTCACATCATTATAGACATGAAATTCTCTATTTATTTGGAAAAAACAGCTGTTTTTTCAGATTCCACCATAACAAAAACCATGGAAATCACAGCATATTTGGAAGAAACAGCCAAATATCAGTGATTAAAAATTGTGACACCACAAATGACTTCTTTAGATAGTAAGGAAAAAAGGATGTGAAGATAAAAAATAAAGTGAACCATTTCTTTTTGTTTATTTTATTTCTCCTCATATTATCAAAATGTAGAAAATCAACGGATGGCATAAGATTAGAAAGGGTATAATATCAACTTTTTTAGGTAGATACTTTATATGAAGAAAACCATTTGTAATTTTGATTAGCAACTGTGGCCTTAGTTGCCTGAGCCTGCAGCTATGTGTGTGTCGCATTTGAGCACACGCATGCACGCACGTGCGCTTGTGTGTGTGTGTGTGTGTGTGTGTGTGTGTGTGTGTGTTGGTCATCTAATTTTGACGAAGGCCTTACTGGTCGAAAGCTATCTTTGTGACAGTCTTTTTGTTGTGCATATCTGCGACTCAGCACCTCAGCTACATGGTGTGTGTCAACTTTCCTCCTCACAATATTGTTACACTATGTGATCAAAAGTATCCGGACACCTGGCTGAAAAGTTCACGGTGACCTCCATCGGTAATGCTAGAATTCAGTATGGTGTTGGCCCACCCTTAGCCTTGATTACAGCTTCCACTCTCACAGGCATATGTTCGATCAGGTGGTGGATGGTTTCTTGAGGAATGGCAGACTCTTCTCCATGGAGTGCTACATGAGGAGAGGTATTGATGTTGATTGATGAGGCCTGGCACGAAGTCGGTGTGCCAAAACATTCGAAAGGTGTTCCATAGTGTTCAAGCCAGGACACTGTGCAGGCCAGTCCATTACAGGGATATTTTTGTGTAACCACTCCACCATAGACCGTGCATTATGAACAGGTGCTCAGTCGTATTGAAAGATGCAATCACCATCCCCGAATTGCTCTTCAACAGTGGGAAGCAAGAAGGTGCTTAAAACATCAATGTAGGCCTGTGCTGTGATAGTGCCATGCAACACAACAGGGTGTGCAAGCCCCCTCCACGAATAATACGACCACACCATAACACCACCACCTCCAAATTTTACTGTTGGTGCTACATGCGTTGGCAGATGACGTTCACAGGGCATTCGCCATACCCACACCCTGCCAGCAGATTGCCATGTGGTGTACCGTGATTCGTTACTCCACACAATGTTTTTCCACTGTTCAGTCATCCAGTGTTTTCAGTCATCCAATGTTTACACTCCTTACATCAAGCGAGGTGTCGTTTGGCATTTACCAGTGTGATGTTTGTCTTATGAGCAGCCGTTCGACCATGAAATCCAAGTCTTCTTACCTCCCACCTCACTGTCATAGTACTTGCAGTGGATCCTGATACAGTTTGGAATTCCTGTGTGGTGGTCTGCCTATTACACATTACGACCCTCTTCAACTGTCGGCAGTCTCTTTCAGCCAACAAACGAGGTCAGCTTGTACGCTTTTGTGCTGTACATATCCCTTCACGTTTCCACTTCACTATCACATTGGAAACAGTGGACCTAGGGATGTTGAGGAGTGTGGAAATCTCACATACAGATGTACGACAAAAGTGACACCCAATCACCTGACCACGTTCGAAGTCCTTAAGTTCCATGGAGCACCCCTTCCTGCTCTCTCACGATTTCTATTTACTACTGAGGTCACTGATATGGAGTACCTGGCAGTAGGTGGCAGCACAATGCAACTAATATCAAAAACATGTGTTGTTGCGGGTATCCAGATAATTTTGATCTCACAGTGTACATTCCATCCTGGATTTTCTATTGTTTGATTTTTACTGAGGTAAATAAGGTATTTCCTGTTGAAATTGATGTAAATCCAAGCATTACTGTTTTGTTATGCACACACATATTACAGTTATAATGCTAAGTGTTGTGGACTGGCAAGAAAGCCAATCCACTATGACAGGAAGCCGAAAGGCACGCGTTTAAGCTCACGCAGGCTGGCGTGAGGTCTGGAAAATGATAAGGAATTGAGACTAGCAAAAACGGTACGTAGCTTCTGGAATACTTAACTTTAATCCATAATTGGTGAACATCAGTCTGACGGTACATGCATCACAAGATAAATAGCAAATGGTAACGGCGCCTTGCTAGGTCGTAGCAAATGACGTAGCTGAAGGCTATGCTAACTATCGTCTCGGCAAATGAGAGCGTAATTTGTCAGTGAACCATCGCTAGCAAAGTCGGCTTTACAACTGGGGCGAGTGCTAGGAAGTCTCTCTAGACCTGCCGTGTGGCGGCGCTCGGTCTGCAATCACTGATAGCGCCGACACACAGGTCCGACGTATACTAACGGACCGCGGCCGATTTAAAGGCTACCACCTGGCAAGTGTGGTGTCTGGCGATGATACCACACTAATAAATTACAAATAAGTTTTTTGGTGGTGGAAACCACATGCTCATCAAGTAGAAGCACTATATGGGAATTTTATACCAGCATGTGAAGTGGAGGTCAAGGATTCTACTGTCCTGATGCATGCTTTTACTTCCAGCTGACAGAACTCCTATCTCCTCTAGAAGGTCTTGCTGAAGATTGCTTTTAACAGACAGGAAATATTCAACTGTTGTGGAAGATTACCTGGATTAATTTGCTAGATTGCAAGCAGGCTTAAATTCACAACTCAAGTTCTAACTTATAAGGAATACTAGCATGACTGAACTGTTCCAAGGCTATTGGCAAAATAGTCCTTCACTTCGTTCAACCCTCGTGGGTCAGCATTGACCATCATCATGGAACTTCAGTGTGGAGGGCTCTGGTGCAACGTATGGTGCTTGTGATGATTTGATTTCATCATAAGATGGTCTTTCTACACCGCATAATGCCTCGTGAGCACCTCTAACAAAAAAATCGAAACATAAAGAATGCAGAATCAATTCAACACTCTGACTAACCCTAGTGACATAACTTAAGTGTGACTGCCTACCAAGTAGCCACAGTTTCTCAGTTATGTCAGCTATTAAGGGGGAGGTGTTTTATGAACTCCCAAATTATTAATTTGCATCATTGTACCTTCATTCTGTTCATGCTGCTCTAGTCATGCAATTAATTGGTGAACATGGCACCCACTATCCAAAAATAAGTTTCAATCCAGTCCAGGTAAAGAGCAGTAGTAGTTGTAGTTCACATGGTAGAGGCTGATCTGGATAACAGCAGCTAATGGAGAAAAACTGAGTGCGAGCCAACTGCTGGGTAGCCCTATATTGACCTGACTTCATGTAACTGGCCTACGAGATTGGTGGCTGACCTGCTGGAGATGTCCTCGACAAAGTAGGCAAAGTTACACATTTTGGTACGTCCGAATCTCCATTTGGACATCCAGCGAGGTTATTAAACCCACAAACAAAAGTTGGGTATAAACAAATCACCTGCATCTATAAACCCAGATTGTAGAAAATCATAGTGGTGTTGATTGTATGAGCCATAGCATTGTCATGCTGAAACAACACATACTGCAGCTGGTCTTTTGGTATAGTGTGTAAAAATTTCTGCACAATCTGTATGTAGTGTCCACTCTTCGCCATTCCCTGAAAGAATGTGATAGGGTTTACATATGTGGCATAGCACAGCAAACAATCATTTTTTGTGTGTGCAGAGGACATGTAGATGTAGACATTTGCAGCCGATGTGTAATTTCCATAGCCCAAATGCATGAATTTAATGAATACATATATGCATCAAGATGAAATCATGACTTCTCAAACTAATACCAATCATCAAGTTCTGTCTCTTGTGGTGTTACAAATGATATGATCCACTAACACATTTCCAATATCTTCAGGTAGCAACTCGTGAGCTATACAATTTCTGTATGGGTTCATCTTTAAATATGTATGCTAGCAATGGAGAGACTGGCTAGATAGGTGTGCCACATACTTCTTGGGTCTCAAGGAATATACAGTTTGCAGGTCTATCAGTTTTTATGTCGTTAGCAATTTAGCATGACCACTTTCAGCTGAATCTGCCACTCTCTCTGTCTTCTGGAACTTGTCATGCTGCTGTTGAATGGTGGATTTGTTTGGTGTATCCTATGCAGAGATTTCGTTAAAGGCATTCTGAGACTTGCTGTAACATGCACATCCAATATACTGGGTCACAATGAATACTCTGCTGTATGTGAAACTTTTTTTTCCCCTCTCTCAAATTAAGAAATGATCGTACCTGCTACAAAACAGAAACATTCTTCCATAAGTTTTATACATTTTGGAACATACTTATAATACCATACCTTTACAAATTGTCAATATAGTGCATAGATTGGCAATTCTATTAAAAATTACATTAAGTCATACACCATCATCATCATCATCATCTTCATCATCTTCATCTTCACCACCACCACCATCACCACCACCACCACTGCCACCAGGTGGCTGCTGCTGCTGCTGCTGCTACGATTATTACTACTACTTCTAACACTAGTACAGTTTATGGGCATATGTAATCATTCATGTCAGTTTTTACTCTTTTGAGACCATACTCAGTGATAGCCATGGTTTTTGTTTTCTTCTTGTATACTTTAAACTAATGTTTTTGTATGAAATTAGTTCTCATTAATCTATTTTCTATATCTGTATTTGTATTCAATAAAGCCTCACGTGGTGTACGCCAGGAAGAAAAATTACTTAAAAAACAATTTGGATGTTAAATGATGTTCTGTTCAAATATGCCTCCTTTTCTTGCTCTGTTTTTTTACTTTTATTTCAAGTCTGTTGTGTGTATATAAAGCAGTATTTTCCTAAATTATGTGTCTGATAGAGGGATCTCTGATCTTCCGGCTCTCAAACAAATATTCATACACTAATTACAAAAAAGTAATTTATGAATCCATGAAGCATTTTTGGGATATACTTGTGACCAGTAAGGGACCGCGTATTTCTTAAGTTGTTATAGCCTTGTAAGCATCTCTGCCAAAAATAGAAAAAGGAAAAACTCGATGTTGACCTACATGAGAATTTCACAAATAACCTTCTTTAGTATTACATAACATTTCTCATGCACACTGTTAACAACTGACAGTGTTCTGTTGCTTTGTTGCTCTTTGCTCCTTTTTATTTCAATCACTGCAAAATATTTGATAGACTTGGTGATTTAGGTTATCTGCTGCTAACAATGTCAATGAATGTGTGTGTGTGTGACATACCTGTGAGCTTTGTGTTGTACTGTATGTGCTTTTATTTAAGCTAGCTAGTAATCATTGAATGGTGTTGAACCTCTTCCAGCTCTTTTGTGTTTCATAGTGTTTTATATTGATTTTTAGTTGTTCTTCCACTTAAAGAAATGTCCTAATTTTCTTGTGCTATAATATTATCATACTATATAATAAAATTCTCTTGAGGAAGCTACACAATTATGAGACAGAATTAATGGCCACAATGACCTTCAGAAGGTGAATATTTAGTACTCCCAACAAATATGTAAGAAAGTACATGAATATCCTAGATTTTAGAACTACTAGTTTCTTTTTTGGGAAGAAGAGAGGAATAAATTGGTGAAGGTTGAAAAGGAAGGGCAGGTCACTCATACCCCAGGATGAGAGAGACCTACCTGAAAGAGAGGAGAGGAGTGTCAGAGGGAGTAGATGACCAAATTACTACATTGTTTACCCCATTCGTCTATCTCCCCTCATCCTCACATCAGGTGAGTCCCTCTTATCGTCAGGTCTGAATGTCCTGCTCTTACTTTTTAATCAGCTGCAACCTATTCCTCTCTCCTTGACATTCAGTCTATGACTGAAACAGTAATGCAGGGAGTGTCACAGGTGACAACACTGGGGCCAGTTCTTTTTCTTGTGTGTGTAAATGACATTGTACGGCTTTCTAACTTCTATATAATTACTTATGCTGATGACATCTCTCTGATGTTTTATGGTTACAATGAGAACATAACATTTTTCAACACATGGGACATCAGAAGTGATTAAATATTTTAGTAACCATGGCCTAAAAGTCAGTACCACAAAATCACGGTTACTGGAGTTCAAAGTGGGAATTCATACCACAGATGTTCAGGAAATGTTTGTGTAGGAAAATAAGCAGTGCATTTTACTTGCTAAAACAGCTTTCCATGACCATATGTAATAAAATGCTGAAATTATTGTACTGTGGGACAATTTTCCTATTTATAAAGCATAGGATAGAGTTGTAGGGTATGCCACTGATGTGCACTTGAAGAGAATAGTGATGCTATAAAAGAGAGCTGTTAGGCTGTCATATGGTCTTTTGTGCTGGGAGGCCTGTCAGTGGGAGACCACATTTTTTTGTAAGCTCTTAGAGTGAGACACCCTAATGTTACGATGTGCGCACTCACAACACAAGAAATAAGTACAGTTTTTACAGGCAAAGAACAAAATTAAAGAGGAACAGACCACTGTCCATACATCTGTGAGTCAATGTGGTACCAGTACAACAAATTACCAGACTACATAAGAGCACATACTGGGAACCCATTATTTTAAAAAATTAAAATCTTTTCTTGTAAATAAAGTTCTGTATTCATTTAAAGAGCCGAAGTTGTACATATTTTGTGTTGACCTTTCTAGATAAATATGTTAGTTTCAAACTTTTGTTATTACTGTATAAACAATATGAAGTTTGTAAGTCAACATTTGATGACAACACATTAAAAGAAATGTGAATAATAAAAACAAGGAACTAATGGTTCCAAAAGACGTAATAGTGTCGTGTACTCTTATATGCATAGATTGGCAGTAATAAATATTTCACCTTCTGGAGGTAAGTGCTAAGCTTTTCTTAGTGCAGACGGTGACAGCTACAGAGGCAGCTCCACAGTCACAAATAAAATGGAAAATAAATGAGGTGTTTCTTTCTCCAAAACATATAGAACAGGGAAGTAATTTGGGTAACATTGAAAAAAAAAAAATGCTGTATCCTATTAGTTAAATGATCCATTGTTTCCTGAGGCACTTTGTTACTTTAAGAGTTTAGGTGATCCACTGATACAACTTTTACAAAGAAGTGTCCTATTATATTTTCAAGTGTGCATATTATTTATATGTAATGTCTATAAATACAGCAAAAATTGTTTTGTCTGTCACAGGATTGCTAGAAAGCCCCAAAATAACCCATGCTGAAAGTAAACTGATTGCTGAATTGGAAGACAAATTGAGAAAAGAAATTGGAGTTACATATGAACAAGATGAGTAGTTGAAGCTTGGTATTCATTTGCACACTATGTTAGCAAAAAGGTGTTATTTTCATAATTACCTGCATTTTCAGGGAAAACTGGGAGTAAAATGTACATATGTGAGTCTGTGGATGTTGTGATAATGCTTGACAGACTTTCTTGAATTTTATTTTTGTGCTTAGCAATATTCATAAAATATTGTAGCACTCAGCTGTGTTTTACTCAACCGCCTGTCAGCATCTTAAATTCTCATGGGTTTTATGTGTAATATATTGGTTATGCTATGACTGTAACAAGTAGAGTACTGATGAGAGGACGTACAGCATCAAGTCAAAAATGAAAAATACAAATATGAAAATAGTAGTGACTAGTTTGCTGTAAATTATCTCATAAGTAACATTAAATTCTAGTTTAGTGGATCTCTATGAAAATTTCTAACTTCTTTTTTTTTTTAAGTATATAAACCAATACTTTTTTTGGGAGCTGCACAGTAATATAGAATAAAATATTTTTCTTCCTTAGCTGCTTTTTTTCCAACAAAATTATACCGTCATCAATGAGTTATTTTTATATAAAATAATATTGTATTTCACAGTATATATAAGACTATTGACACACATTGAACATACTTTGGAAGTGTTTGCAGCATTACCTACTGCTTTTTATCTTTCAAGAGGATTGGTTTTGCTAATTCCATTAAAAGTGTCTGTGCATATATACAGTGTGTCATCAATAACACAAATGCAAGTCAGTTTTGTGGAGAAAATAATATGCCTTAATAGAAGAATGAATCCAGTAGAAAAAAATTAATTGCAAACAGTAAAGGATAACTTCATCTTAACCAAATTAAAAATTAAATCCTTTGAGTAGAAACTGTTGAAGAATGATGTAATGATATTATTTCTGATTCATTTTTTAGCAAAGTAGTATTGCTAGACAGAAATATCTCATATTATTTATATCTATTATACTGTTTGTGGGTAAAGAAGAAAAGACATATTTTTTGATTATGAAAAATCCTCACAGCTTAGGCACTTACGGGGAAATTGAAAAAAATATGAGACTTTTTCAATGGGAAAACAGTAGCAAAAATTACTTCAAAATGTCATTTGTAAGTGACTGACTCCTTTCATGTATTTACACAATTGCTTCAGAAACTCTGTAAGCTGACTTCTACAGGTGGTGTGAAATAAAACATCTGATCACTGGTGTTACAGTCTAATGTAGCATACATTGCAGACTATCTGCTCATTGAAATTTACAGCATACCGGAAAGTGTGGCAGAATATTATTTTTATACTATTAATTTGTGATGTTATGCATTTAACTAATAAAAATCCCTAATACGGTTCTACAAATTTCTGTTATGTAATTGCCGTTCTTTTTTGGTATATAACAAAGGAGAGAACAGTCAACAGTTTTGTAAGTTGCCATAAAAGTAAAAGCACATTGTTAAATTGTTGTAGATAGTATTTCAGCTTGTTTACAAAATTCAAATGAATGTAGCCGTCTTATCTAGTATGTGATCATATTGAGGTGAACAGGTAGTTGCAGGTAATATGGATTGTTGGTCGAGAGAGGAATAATACAGAAATGTGATTTAATATATATTTTATATTGCTGAAACATAACATTTTATGTAAAATTATCTGTGTCATATTTTTAGTGTACATCAGTGTAGATTACGTGTGTCCCCCCCTTCCCCCCAATATGTCCCAGAAATAAATGTGAAATAAAAAGACAGTTTAATTTTTTATATACAAGACCTTTGTTTGTCTAAAAGTTATTTCGTCACTACATATGTGAATGTCACTATGAATATCACCTAATAAATTGTTGCTAATATTGCACCTTTTACCAGTGAAGTAACAAGTTAATTTCATCAGGTACATTTTGTTGTTGATTATAGCCACATTCATCAAACTTCGCAAGTGGGCAATTTTGACACTCTGTCCAATGATTTGTTGTTGAGCACTTATAGTTACCTGATTTTAGAGGAAACCACTGGGAGCAAGTGAGCCAACACCCCCTGCCCCCTGCCTCACACCACTCACACCATAGGTGGACTACGATGGAGAGAGAACTCGTCAGCTGCGCAATACGTTTAAATAAACAATCTGAGAGCACAGCCATTTCATAAAGTAGATTCATCAGCTGATGTTAACAGTAGTGATACTTAAATTTGCTTTCAGGACTGCAGTATGTTAACAGTCTTGCCATAAAACTGAGACGAATAAAGATCCGACATTCTAAGGCGCATCTTCCTAAATTGATGTATGTGCTTAAGGTTCCTCTCAAAATAATTCAGTGTTTTGAAATTTCTTATTTAAATCAGTGTACAGTTCTAACATCAACCTTGCACTCCCAGGCAGCTTCTTATTGCATAATGCTGAATGAACTAATTTGAATTACGCTGTTATTCCCATGCAGAGCCCAATAGTATTGCCTTTCAGCTGATGGCAGCACTAAAACCTCGTTGTATAACATGGTTCTAAGGTTAGCAATTCCACAGCATCATCACTTATAGGTTGCAAGTACCATTAATAGTCAGATGCTTTCCTTAATCAGCAATATTTACATAGTTACCATAGTATATCAGTAATGTGTGCCTTAACAGTCAAATTGAGCATCTTTCAGTGACATTCTAGTAGGAATTCTGTGAACTAATCCTTTCAGTAATGGATACCGTGAACATTCCAGACATACCACTCTTTACTTGAGGATAATGATTTAGTTTTTGTCTATAATTTTGTTGTATGTAATATTAATTATTAATGCCAATGTTCCGTACATGTACCAGAATAAGTGTATCTCACATTAAAAGGTTTTTGCTTCTAATAAGAAAACAATAGAGGCAATTTCACTTAAAATATACTGTTTAGTGAGAGGATGTTTTAACAACCCATCAGTGGCACCACCCAGGATATGTATACCTTTAATTTCATTTAAGGTATTCTTACTTTTATGCAGTTGTTAACCTATCTTATTAAGTTTCACAAACTGAAGTCATGTGATACAGAAAGTGAAGAATATTATGCTTGTTTTATTTACATTATAGCCATTTTATTTTTTGTGCAGAACGTCACTGTTAAAAAGTGTAGTAAAACAAGTTAGTTCAAATATTGATTATTAACTTCAAGGAAAATTCAGTCCAGTGGCATATCTACTTTGGAAATAGTTACAATTATGTATCCACTGCCTCACTGCAGTCTTTTGCAAGCTTTGCAGCTTTTTTGAGCTGATGTGAAATGTGTAGATATCCAGCCATTCTCTTGCCAGACAATTCTAGTATTTGTATTTAACACTGTGCTTTGCTTTTATAAATCTTCTTAACGAATTCTGCCATTAAACTCCTACTGTTTCCTGATGAATCTATTTCTAGTACAACTTACATGATGAGATAATAGCAAGGGAAACATGGTATAAATATTCCTGTGCCTTAAAATTAATCTGAACATAGTTTAAAGGTTGTCAACATTTGAGTATTTTGCTTTCAGTTGTAAATGACGGACATAGGTGCATTTCTGTAGCCTTTATAGTCATGGTTTTTGAGAATGTTATTTTGGTGCTTTTTTTTTTAAACTTTTTACTGATGACATGAAACTATATCTGTTTGGGATTATTTCAGTTGTCACTTTTTGTATCTTTGTGAAAATTTAAACCTGATGTTCTTATCTAGGATGCTGCAATTTTCCATATAAAGGAGGTATTTTTATAAGATGTCCTCATTTGGATAAGAGTATTTGATTAGAATTTTGTTGCTAGATGTTTTGATAAAAAATGTTCAGAACAAATTCTTATGCACACCAGAACAGTAATGACATGTTCATTACCTATTTCTATGACAATAACAAACACATTTAAAATGAGAGAAATTAGTTATATTTGTGATTAGAATATTGATTTTAAGTTTGATCAGGTAAGGAATATGTGAGTAGCAGTAGATTTCCAATGTACATACACAGGATTGTAATCTGTAAACAAATTTCCAAGCATAATTTTGTAATTCATCACTGTTTATGTGTCATATATGTATTGTAAACTGTTTCACAATAATAATATCATTACTAAGAAGTGTCATGGCATTGAGAGCCATAGAAGATGGATAGGTAGACCATGTGTGGGAGAATCTTTATTTGGCATTCATTGTTTCTGGGTCCCTTTGTAGTGATATATGAATCACTGGCAATTCATGGGGGATTAGTGTAAGTTATAAGATATAACTTGTATGTTGAGGACATTTTGGGTAGTAGATGTTTAAACTGTTATTCATTGTACATTATCAAAGACACTATGAAAGTAGATTGTAAGTGTTCTAGTAGGCTAGATTTTGGACAAATAAACCAAAGATGTCATTCATTCACAAAACAAACTCTTTTGTTACTCTAAGATTCTTTAGTAATAATGCACGACTTTTATATTTTTGTATATGTAATCATAAATTACAAAAGCACATTCACCAATATTGTGAAAAAAAACTTTTATGTAATCAAGTAAGATATAACCACTTTGGTATGATATAAAACTTGGACAATAACTGTAAGACAGATGAATAAATATATGTTGTTACTGAGAAAAAAATTATCATATAATCCTTTGTGTTGCAATACTAAGAGACAAATTTGAAAAATGTTAAGTTGCTTAGTGGGTAGGCATCCACATGAAACTGCAGTTCCTCCTATAACGTGCTGGGTAAGTCAATTCAAAGACCACAGGAAGGCAAGGGCACACAAACTCCAGCAGGAGCAAGCCTGGTAAATCACTGTAGTGTTCAAACACACCTTCGGGCAGCTTTACCTTACCTACCAAGATTTTAGTGCTGGAAGTTACTATTTAATACACACTGGAGTAATGCCACTGATCCTTAATAAAGTTGTGAAGTAGTAGGCATTGTGTTAATATGATCAGGTTTTGTCTTGTTCCTCTTTGCCTCAGGAGCAAGCCTTTTAATCGTGTTAAAAAAGTTGGTCAACGAGTGGAAGTGCATAAAGCCTATTGCTATTTTCACAGTTGCTTTGCTTTGCTGGAACTGAGGAATGGAAAAACTGACTTCCATTCAATATACTAGGTGTCTTTTGAAGTGTAAAATTGGTTTAAAAAATCAGTAGTAATAAACAGATGCACATAATAGGGGAAGGTAAAGCTTGTTGCTTTCGGAGAATTCCTATGTTACACATTCCTTTTGGGTGGTGCTAAATGCTGAACAAAGAGGCAATTCAGTGTGTATCATCTAAGTTCAGATTTTCTGAGGTGGTCAGCACCACTAGTCCTTCTATAATGTGAGCTGGGTCTTGCTTCAGTGCATGGGTCTTGCTTCAGTGCATGTCGGTGAAATCAGCTTTTGGCCAGATACAGGTTTGACAAACCCAAGGGTTTTGAGCTAGAGGCTGGCCAGCCATCATTCCTTTGTTGTTATAAGTTTAGAGAATTATTTAAATTTTTATTGAGTAAATACATATTAATAAAAGTGGAAGTCATAAATTAAAATAACAAATCTTCTAGTGGTGTACATGGGCCACCAGAAATCACTAACACTCACCAACTTTAAAGTGTCTGATTTTCAAGTAATCCTGTTGAAAACTGTCAGAATTATTAGATAACAGTAACACCACACAATATGTTTTCTAGAATGGGTTCATCGTGAAGAGGGTAAAAGGTATCTTTGAAGAGCTACTCCAGTTTTACATCTAATAAGCATTTGAAGGTATTGCTATATTAAAATGTGCAAAGGGGGTACATAATGGTACTCTTCTAATTGAAACAACAATAGGTTATCACCTACCGAGTGCAGGTATCCTTAGCAGAGTATTCTGTACACAGGGAGAAAATTAAATGCTATTACAGCAGAGGAGTTATCTCATCCTGTGGCACATTGTAAGTTAAGGTGAATGAGCTTAACAATGAGGTGCTAACAGAGGAACTGAGGCTAGAAATATAATAAAATGGGTGAAAGGGCTACCTACTTTCTCCAGCTCTGTGGTGTTAAAGGAATATGTAAGGGTAGGATGTCCCTACATTCTTAACCCATAATGTCATTGTAAATACCAGTACCACCATATCATGTAATGGAAAAGCTACTTCAATCAATGTGATAAATCTGCACATGTGGATGAAACATAATGTAACACTCCTGGCAGTTGCATTAACAGTTGAAATAATCATCTAGTGTGAAGGAGAATCCATGTTAGTGTACAACAAGCAATGGAAGATACGATAAATCGAGTTTATACAATGGATTCTATGTGCAGAGAGAAAGAAATTATGTAAGATACAGCAACAATAAATCTTGGTGTCCCATTTACCTTTCTCAGAAAGAAGTTTTCTCCAAAAGTGAGTTTAACACATACATATTCTTCCAAAACAAATGTTAAAACCTGCTCAAGAACTGTGAAAAATTTTGACCACTGAAAAATTACATTTTGCTCCTAGAAAATATTAAAGTAAAATCAAACAGTATAAAGAATCATCCATTACCATGAAGAAATAGCATCAGTACCTACCCCCCTCCAGACCACTTAAAAATTGGGTAAAATTCTTGTAAGAGCGAAAAACTGAAAAAAAACTTTTGGGGATGTCGATACTTTTCGAAAGGTCGATATACTTTTAGACGATAGGCTCTTTATGGAAGGTCGATACCTTTCGAAGAGTCGACGTGTTCGAGCATTAGATATCTACCGAGAGACCAATAACACACAAGGGATCTATATCCATCGATCTTTCGAAAGATCGCTATTTTTGAGAATTCGACATTACTCGAGAAATAGATATTAGTCGCTAGATCTATATTTTCCGAGAGCTACTTTTTTCCTGAGAGATCCATATTTTCCGACAGATCGAATTTAGCGACAGATTGACATATTTAGAGAGATCGACATTCTTCGCAAGAGATATATACTCAGAGATGTCGACTTTTACCAAGAGATCTACATTTTTCAGAGATCGACCCTTTGTGAGAGATCGGTATCTATCAGCTTGCCTATATTTTTCCTGTGTCAGAGATATTTTGCGAGAGACCGATATGTTTCGAGAGATTGTTGTTTCGAAAGTACGATGATTTTCACGAGATCGATGTTTTTCGAGGAGTGGATATAATTCGAGTCATAGATCTTTATTAGAGGTCAATATTTTACTAAATATTGATATTTTTCGAGAGCTCGATATTCATCGAGAGAACAATATTATTCGAGTGACCGATATAATTCGAGGGGTCGCAATTCCTCAAGAGACCGAGTTTTTTCGTCAGTTCGATATTTTTCGAGTGATTGATGTTTTGAAGCGATCGTATTTCTTCATCGCTCAACACCTCTTGATCGGTAATTTCATTTCAAGGGGTCGATATTTTACGAGAGGTCTTTATTTTTCGTGGGTGTGGTATTTTTCGAGAGGTCGATACTAGTTCCAGCAGGAAAATATTAAATTACTCGAGAGATAAGCTATCGATGTGAATTTCTAGCATTACATTAGTATGATAACAAATGACAAAAACGGGAAGTTTTCTTACGTTTTCAGTAAAAATTAATACTTTTCGCATTTTCTCGAGTAATGTGGTTACTACATCTAGTCTTGTGCAAAATCTTAGGGTCCTAGGTCAACTGCAAGGCACTTCAAGCAGTCAGTAATTGAAGTTTGGATAACTAAAACATGACCTGTTATATGGATTATTTGTCGATGCATTAACATAGAACATTCTGTTTTCAACAGAATGAATAAGTTGGGAACCTCAGTACGGTACATATATTTCCAGCCAATAAATGCAAACTTTCCCAAGTGAAAGAAAGCAAATTTTGTTTTTGGTGACATAGACACTTTTCGAGGGACCGATACTTTTGTAGAGCCTGATACTTTCCGAGAGACATACTTTTCGAGCGACCTATACTTTTCAAGCGACCGATACTTTTCGAGCGACTGATACTTTTCGAGCGATTCGGAAACTGCCCGAGTGTTAGATACTCTCTGAGTGTTCGATACTTTCCGTGAGATCGATACTTTCCGAGAAATTGGATACTATCTTAGAGATCGATATATGCGTGAGGTCTACGCTATTCGAGAGAACTTTTTACCTTCAGAGAGATCGATACGTGCTGACGGATCGATACATTCCGAGAAATCAATACATTCCTAGACATCAACACATTCCAAGAGATCGATACTTCTCGAGAGATCATATTTTCACAGAGTTCGGATATTTTCCGATTGATCTGATATTCACGATTTTCCGATAACTTTACAACAATTCAACACTTTTCGGGTTATCATTAATTTCGAGAAATCGATACTATTTGAGATGTCGATGCTATTGGTTGGTCCATTACTAATCGAGGAATCGTTGCTATTAGAGATAGACACTAACTGAAGGATCAATACCTCCTAGAAATTGATAAGTTCGTCTAGATCGGCTACTTTCGAGAATAAAAATCTTTCGGGAGGTTGATATTTTTCGAGAAGTTGGAATTTTATATGAGATCGATATTTCTCGACCGATCAATAATCGTTGAGATTTAGATATTTTTCGAGAGACCGATATTTGTGACGGTTCGCTATTTTTAAAGGGATCTTTACTTCAGTGTTCCAATACCTTTCGAGCGATTAATACTTTCGAGATCGATACCGTCTGAGTGTTCGATGCCTTTCGGTAGATCGATTACTCACATAAGGTCGATACAATTCGTAAAATCAATGCCATCGAGCGATCGATACTTTCAGATATATCTATTATTTCGAGTGGATGAAACATTTCGAGAGGTCGGAAACTTCCGAGAGATCAGATAATTTCCGAGAGATCGGATACTTTCCAAGAGTTCGCATACCATCTGAGAGATCGGGTACTTTCCGAGAGGTCGATATTGTTCTGAAATTGACACAATTCGTAACATCTATATACACCAGAAGGTCGATACATTCCCAGCGATGGATACATATGAGAAATAGATAATTTCTGACAGGTAAGTGCATACGAAAGATCGAGACTTGTCCAGATATCGATAGCTCCAGAGAGATCAAGTCTCTTCAAGGGATCAACTACTTTCTTGTGTATGATATCTTCTGTGATGTCGATGATAACGTAGAAGTCGATACTATTTGTAATTTCTGCACCTCTCGAGAAATAGGAATTTCTAGACATATTGAAACTTTTCGAGAGATCTATATTTTTCGAGATTTTGATGTTTTACGAGAGCACGACCGTTTTAGTTATATCGATTGTTTTGTGGTCTATATATTTCTAGGAATCTACACTTTTCTTGGAATCAATCTTACACTGATGCTTTATGTAAGTTCGATACTTTTCGTGAAACCGGTACATTCCGAAAAACGATCAGCAGATCGGTTCTGTTCGAGAGGTCGATACATATCAGGAGACATATTGTGAGACATCAATACTTTTCGAGATCCATGTTTTCCGAGAGATCAATAGTTTCTGAGAGATTTCCAGCGAAATCGATATAATTCGTGTTGTCAGCACACATCGATTTTCCAGAAGTTTCAATGATATCGATATTTTTGAAGTGCTCCATAACATACAGCAAATCATAACTTTCGAGAGTTCAATAACTTCGTCGGTTGCTCCTTTTCGAGGGCTACTGTCTTAAAAGGTATCTATGTTTCTCTTGAGATCAATACAATACGAGTGAAAGATACATTTCGTAAGATCGATACTTCAAAGTTTCGTTATGCTTCGAGAGATCAGATATTATGCAGAGATCAGATATTTTCTGTGGGAAGTATATTTTTGGTATCGATGTTCCTCGAGGAGTCGTTATACATAGAATGTTCGATTCTCTTCGAGTTATCGATATCACCGGCACGACCCATATTCTTTGAGAGGTTGATATTTTACTAGGTAATTTATTTTCTAGGTATAGATATTTTCCTCGGTTTAGATTTTTTTCTAGGTGTTTTTCTAAGTATATGTATGTTCGTATGATGGAATATTGCGATAGATCGATATTTTTCCTTTTCGTTGTGTGTATTCGATATATGGATAATAATCGAGTGATTGAAACTTCTTGAGACATCAATATCTTCGAGGAATCTATTTTTTCTAGGTATAGATTTTTTTTAGGTATAGATTTTTGTTCTATAGCAAAAAATCGATATCCTTCGAGATATCGATAGTCTTAGTACCGTGTGTTTTTAACGAGGGCTACATGACGTTATTTGCCGATAGATCGTTACTTCTCGATAGATGATATCCTTGTGTGTTAGTCGTTTTACAATATTACGAGATATTCGAATATCGACACTGTACATTGTTACGAATTATTCGATATGTCGGTATGCCGAATAATCGAAATTTTCCTCAGATCGCAAGCTTTCGAGATATTGATATTTTTCCATAGTTAGATTTCTTTCGACAGATCTGTATTATCATATTGATTGTAATAATTCGAGAGACTGATACTTTTCTGTTCGTCGATGTTTTCTGTATATCGACTATTTTCGAATTATTGATGTACTTCGAGTGAACGAAATTTTTCAATGGCTTGGTAGTCTTCGAAAATTTGATATTCTTCGTTTGACTGGTTTTTCTGACAGATCGATATTATTTGACAGATCGTTGTTTTCGCGATGTCGAAATTTTTCGATATATAATTATTTTTCGAAATGTTTCAAGATACAGATTTCTTTGCATAGATAGATATTTTCCGGTGGAGCTATACTTTTCGAGTGGTTAATGTTATTCGATAGGTCGATATACTTTGACAGTACGATACTTTTCGTTTGACCGACATTTTTCGCCAGATGCATATTTTTCTACCTATATTTTGAGATATTGATAGTTGCCTTGGGCGATAAATTCGATCGATCGGCATATTTCGATGGATCGACATCGTTGTTAACGTCGATCTTTTCCTAGTTATCTATCTTTTGTGTTATCGATATTTCTCGAGCTATACGTTTTTTCCAGGATTTCGAAATTCTTTGAAAGATCCATATTTTTCGAGGATTGACCTTTTTCGATGTGTCTGTATATATGATCTATATTTTTTGTAACATCTATGATATTCGACTGATCGGTAGTTTTGTCAGTTCCTCAGTCTTCTGGTGAATGCTGTTTTTCGATAGATCGAAATTTTTCCTTAGAATGTTATTCT
This sequence comes from Schistocerca serialis cubense, assembly GCF_023864345.2. NCBI lineage: Eukaryota > Metazoa > Arthropoda > Insecta > Orthoptera > Acrididae > Schistocerca > Schistocerca serialis. The sequence goes on from NC_064642.1 coordinate 62,431,374, forward strand.
TCGAGACATCAACACTTTTTATTAGACTGGAAATAATTGAGGTGTATTTTTTCATGTTATCGATATGGTCGATTATCTACGGTAATCCGATATTGCACGACGTATAGATGCATAGTGACATGTCATTATTTTTCGATATTTCGATAACTTATAATAGACGATATTATTCGATAGATCGATACTTTTCCATAGGTCGATTTTTGATCCCCAATTCACGGCGTCGTCTTCCACGACTTCTGTCAGCTCAACTATATCAAACATATCCGTAGCCCCCCCTTTCCACCCTTCGTCCAATGGCGTGGCGGAGAGGCTTCTCTGCACTTTTAAACACCAATAGACTACAGCAACACACATCTCCAACCACGTAAGCCCACACCCTGATTTTGAGCACCTATCGCACTAGACCAATTGATGGACGCAGCCCGGCTGAGCTCCTTCATGGGCGACAGCAGCGGACCCTGCTCCATTTGCTGATGCCGTCCTCCTCCCGCCCCCACTCCTGGCCCTCACAGCAGTATGACCATGGCATAGCTGTGTGGGCCCGCAAGTACGGGTGCAAGGCAGGTAAAACACACCCACCACCACAGTTGTTGCGGCCCATGGGCGGCGTGTGACGTCAGTGCAGACATCGAAAGGCTTGGAGCGCCGACATCATGATCAGCTCTGCCTGCATGCCGCCACGGGACACTCGTCACGACCTCTTTCCCTGCATCCTTCAGGTGCGCACGTGGTCCTCGAGTCACCGTCCCTGTCCCCGGTTGCTGTCTCCCCGCAGGCCTGCCACCAGCCCTCTCCACCTCCTGGTGGATCGGCGCCTCCCTCCCCCACACTGGACCCTGGATCAGCTGTCATGGCTACCTCAGGCGTCCCTTCCTCCCCGCCAATAGCGGTTGATGAGCCTGACTCCTCTTCTCACTGCCACCAACCTCGGCACCGTCCGGGGCGTTTCTGCCCCTATGCGCAACTTTCAGGGGGTGGGATCTGGTACCGCGCGCTGCAGAATTTGAATCCCCGCCAGATGTCATGGACATTGAAGACCCCTGGAGGTCTCTGCACCATCACGCTGTAAGCTGTGGTGGCGTGCGCCTCATGGCCCGCATTTAGTGTGTGGGCACCACAGTGGAACACATGGCTCCGGCGGCCAATAGTGGCGCCCCCGATAGAGTATTTAAGCGCCTGCCTCTCGCTCAGCCAGCCAGTCTAACCTTTCATACATCTCTGGACACATCGCCTCGCCTTAGACAGCTTATTTACTTTCTTGTTCTGTGTATGAGTGGACGTGGTTGTTATGTTTTCTTGTGACTCCGTTGTTTCGATCTTGTTGTTGTTCATTCTGTCCTTTGTTGGTCGTGTCCGTCCTCTCCCGTTGTGTTGTTGTTCACAGGACACTCCGCGGGTCCCGCCACGCTTTCTGTCACTTCAACCCCACGACCGTTCCAGTCGCCGTTACAACACTTTGTATGCAACGCTGAGATGCGTTATAATGACATGGCACAAATAGCAGTGAACTGGGAAGTCCCTGTACACTCGCTCGTCTCTGTATCTCTCAGATGACACAGAGCTCGTTTCACCACAAATGACCTGCAAGGGCCAGGAAAGCTTTGTAGAAGGTTTTGCACTCTGTGCAGTTGCCTGTTTCATTGGGGGTGGGGGGGCTAAGGTGACATACTCAGATACCTACTCCACGACTACCTGAATGTAACTGTATACCCTACCTGTGAACACAAGGGGGCTCTTTAAACCGGTTGCAGTGAGGTGTTTTAGATGGAATTATGGGATGCAGAGGTTCCTGCATTGTCACCGTAACATGCTTTGATTTCTGACAGGCTTTAGACACTGCCAATACCCTCCAAATTCGTCTGTCCACATCTTTAAATAGGCACAGTGTGCGTAATTTCAGTTAGCATTTCCTGATTCCAAAATGTGCGTAGCTAAAGTGAGTGTGCCAGATTACCTTGTTCACAATTTCATCTGGAATGCAAAGACGCTACGGCGCTCCTTTTCCTTCACTGTGAAAGAACAAGATTCCCTTTTGCAATATGTAGAATTGCCTGAACTTAGTTTCCGTCCTATCCTTCATTCTCTTCTTTAGAGCAAGTAGTGCTCGATCCCTGTCTTGTTTCCTGCTGATGTCCCTTACCTGCCTGTGGTAACATAATTCTCAAACGCCACCTTTTTAATATAATACAGGCTGAAGTGTTCTTCCTCTAGTTTTGTGGTGTAATTTAGGTTGAGGCATTCGCCAGGAATTTGTGCATGTATTGCGTGATCAGCAAATGTAATTTTCCGACACCATCTTTTTGCCATGTGAGTTCTCCTCATCCCACATCAAATATGGCCTGAGGTTGGTCTTCCCGTTGTTTCTTTTGCTGTTGTGGTTCTCCAGTATCCCGCTGGAACTGGTTTGCATTTCGTTGTTCTCTCCAGTTTGTTCTTGCCATTCGTTGTAATTATTGTTGCAATTGTCTTGTGTACCTCTGTTCTCTCACCGAGCGAGGTGGCGCAGTGGTTAACACACTGGGCTCACATGCGGGAGAATGACGGTTCAAACCCACGTCTGGCCATTGTGGCGAAATAAATAAAAATAAATTAAATTTATTGATTTTTTGGAAAAGAGAAAAAATTATGGATATGGAACTGTAACTTTAGAATTTTTGACAGGCTTTTTTACGGACTGTATTGACCGGCTTGAATGCAGACAGATTTAGTGCTGCATGAAATTTGCCTGTAATATAATTTAGAATTCCGATTAATTACATTTTTGAATTCTACATCATTGTTGATTTATTCAGAGAATTCGTCCTTCTGCCACAATATTAATTAATTAGTCGCCATCGATGTTCTTCTCTTTGCTGACCGTGTGTATCTTCCTCAGTCGGAATTGGTTCACTTCACGAAGACGGTGGAAACCAAGGAATACAATGCTACATCACTTTAAATACTTCTCGTAAAACTTAGATACTTCTCACTATTTTTTATTCACAAGACAATAGGACTTGCTCTGCTCGTCACACAAACCATAAATACTAAAAAGATGGCTGCCTTTCTGCACACACCAAAAATTACGATCATCCCCTACAAGGTAACAATCGAAAGTGTCTCTTACCTCCTTCTTGGAGTATGAAACAAAAGTGAATCCAATATGCATATTACAGAGATTATATTCTACATCCCTCTCAATTTAATCTTTGGCGCAATCTTTAAGGTATTATATGTCTCTGCATCGGAATGTGCCATTACAACTGCCCCCCTATTGTATACTGTAGTGTCGCAGAATATTAAAGAGTTGGAAACGTGGAATATTGTCAAAGTTTCGTTGCCTATGCCGAGAGCCAGAGGCAGTAGGTTAGCCAAGAGGTAGGAGGATTGCACATGTATCGGAATGTGTCGTCACGCAGGGCCTGGTTACACACAACAGGTGAGAGAGAATTGCTTAGCACGCGGGTTTGTGTTAGACGGAGACTTTCGTAGAGTGGAAGACAGAGGTAGAGCGTCAGCTATACTGCATTTCACAACTTTGCGTAAGTCTGTCGTAACGACACGTAACTCTGTCACAAGAACACCTAAGGGGCGAGTACGACAGATAAATCAGCAGTATAAGTGGAACAAATGCGTTCATTACAAACGAGCATGACGTCAGGACGTCGCTCGTGGTTCCTTTAAATACGCCAGCTTTGATAGCAACAAGGCACTCGCAGTTAGATGTGTACTGGGTCGCTGCATAGCGCTCAGCTCGGTGATCGACATGTTAATCTTTATTAAGGAGATGTTGCAGTAAGGGCGGCCCATCAAGCAGCAGACGTGAGGGGACAGTACCAGCTCTGGTCCTCTCTGCTGCCGCTGTCAATCATCAACCCAGGCCATCGCGGCAGACTCGCTCGCCGACAATGCTGACCACATCAGTGAGCTGTCGTCGAGATTGTGCAGGGCCTAGGCCCTGTGCATCCGCCGTCACAACCTGGTGAACCAACGAAGCTGGGGGACTGCAGCCCGTTCCGCCCGTCCACTGCGGACGAGCCACCAGGAGGAGCAGGGAAGAAGACGGGGTGGGATAGAGTACAGTCCGCATTACGAGAACGCCTCTCGTGCCGACAGCAACGGGACTCCAACCCGGAGCATCCTACGCGCAGCGGCTGCTGTCCGCCGCCCAGCCGGCCGACTAGCTGGGCACCGCCAGCCATGGGCGGCCGAAGTCCACCGCTAGCAAGACTGGTGCGGCCCGGAGCTGGTGTCATCGCTCCGAGTTAGCGAGAACTCGGGGGAGGTCGTTGATATCACCAAGCTCAGCCAGCCTGTGTTACGCGGGCCACATTGTGCTCGGCAGGAATAAAGGTGTCATGAATTAATAATGTTTCTTTGGCGTTTCTGACGCGTCCACAGTCATTTCCTAGCATCTTGACAACTGGAGAGATCATCACTCGGACTCCAGGCCACCATAGGCGACCGGGACCACTGGGGCGCCTACAGATTTGGTGGCAGAAGTCCTCGCTCCCACTGCCTACAGATTTGGTATCAGAAGTGTTCGAACTGCCCACTACAGCACTGGCCTGCAGATCTGGTATCTGGAGTCGTCGACACCGCCACTGCAGGACTGACATCACAGAGTTGCGGTAGAACTGTCGACTCTACGCAGCCTTGTGGTAAGTGCACGAGGCGATTTTTGTTAATAACTATGGGTGCACGTTCTTTGTTGGGAGTGCACTTTGTGAGACCTGCGGAAACAGCAGATTTATCTGAGTTTAAGGCAACGAAACTCTGACAGTATTCCACGTTTCCAACTCTTTACTATTCCGCGACACTACAATACTGTCACTAGAAAATTTTATTTGGTTGACAGGATACAGTAGTCAACCTTGCAATTGATAGGTTTGGGGGTCTTTTATTTACAAACTTCATTTTTACTGTCTCGCTTTCATGACACTGTGAATTCTTTGGTATTACTGAGTGTGTGTCAGGTTTTTGGCATACTTATGCTAACACGCTCCTGGAAATTGAAATAAGAACACCGTGAATTCATTGCCCCAGGAAGGGGAAACTTTATTGACACATTCCTGGGGTCAGATACATCACATGATCACACTGACAGAACCACAGGCACATAGACACAGGCAACAGAGCATGCACAATGTCGGCACTAGTACAGTGTATATCCACCTTTCGCAGCAATGCAGGCTGCTATTCTCCCATGGAGACGATCGTAGAGATGCTGGATGTAGTCCTGTGGAACGGCTTGCCATGCCATTTCCACCTGGCGCCTCGGTTGGACCAGCGTTCGTGCTGGACGTGCAGACCGCGTGAGACGACGCTTCATCCAGTCCCAAACATGCTCAATGGGGGACAGATCCGGAGATCTTGCTGGCCAGGGTAGTTGACTTACACCTTCTAGAGCACGTTGGGTGGCACGGGATACATGCGGACGTGCAGTGTCCTGTTGGAACAGCAAGTTCCCTTGCCGGTCTGGGAATGGTAGAACGATGGGTTCGATGACGGTTTGGATGTACCGTGCACTATTCAGTGTCCCCTCGACGATCACCAGTGGTGTACGGCCAGTGTAGGAGATCGCTCCCCACACCATGATGCCTGGTGTTGGCCCTGTGTGCCTCGGTCGTATGCAGTCCTGATTGTGGCGCTCACCTGCGCGGCGCCAAACACGCATACGACCATCATTGGCACCAAGGCAGAAGCGACTCTCATCGCTGAAGACGACACGTCTCCATTCGTCCCTCCATTCACGCCTGTCGCGACACCACTGGAGGCGGGCTGCACGATGTTGGGGCGTGAGCGGAAGACGGCCTAACGGTGTGCGGGACCGTAGCCCAGCTTCATGGAGACGGTTGCGAATGGTCCTCGCCGATACCCCAGGAGCAACAGTGTCCCTAATTTGCTGGGAAGTGGCGGTGCGGTCCCCTACGGCACTGCGTAGGATCCTACGGTCTTGGCGTGCATCCGTGCGTCGCTGCGGTCCGGTCCCAGGTCGACGGGCACGTGCACCTTCCGCCGACCACTGGCGACAACATCGATGTACTGTGGAGACCTCACGCCCCACGTGTTGAGCAATTCGGCGGTACGTCCACCCGGCCTCCCGCATGCCCACTATACGCCCTCGCTCAAAGTCCGTCAACTGCACATACGGTTCACGTCCACGCTGTCGCGGCATGCTACCAGTGTTAAAGACTGCGATGGAGCTCCGTATGCCACGGCAAACTGGCTGACACTGACGGCGGCGGTGCACAAATGCTGCGCAGCTAGCGCCATTCGACGGCCAACACCGCGGTTCCTGGTGTGTCCGCTGTGCCGTGCGTGTGATCATTGCTTATACAGCCCTCTTGCAGTGTCCGGAGCAAGTATGGTGGGTCTGACACACCGGTGTCAATGTGCTCTTTTTTCCATTTCCAGGAGTGTATTTACAAACCTTAATCCTAATACACAAACTTTTGATTTATACTGACAAATGACGTCACGTAGTAAAGTTTGTACAATAAAATATACAACGTTATTTACAAATGTTTCCTTCCTCGTCAGAGGTGAAAATTAAGTCCTTGTATTGCTTTCTGTATTTATTCTGGGGCGACGAGCTTTGGTCGTCCGTTAGCGCGCGACGTTGGTTGAATGCGCGCGCCAGTGCAGTGAATATACACCGACGTGCGGATACCGTCTAGATTTCCGAACCTCAGTATGCATGTGCTTTTCGTAGTTCCTTCCAGTACTTAAGACTGGATACGACGAGGTACATTGGAATATGTGCCCGGAAGAACACACCACACTATGTGCGAGGCGGAGGACGGTCCCGTCGATGCACATCCAGGTAAGAAGCGTACCATGTCAAACTTGGTTGGCATTGTCTTTTCTTATTGCGACGCCATGGGTCTTTGACGATACAAGCTTCAATTTTCGATGTCACTTGTTTAGGCTCGCTGACACTTGCAACGTAGCACTACTTTGCACAATTTTAATTTCTACACACACCACTTTAACTGGGAGTATTGCGATCGAAACTTTCTTTTTCACTACACTTTTTTCTTCGCATGAACCCCTTTTACCTATTGTACCAAGATTCATTCCCCTCAATACTTCTGGTCAATGTACATAAGTATTCACAAATTTATAAGTCACGGGCTCGGCATGAAATACAAAATACATCACATACAGTGGAATAACATATAACACATACAATACATTGTTTACATTAATTACAGGAAAAAACAATCGACGAAAATTGAAAATTTTTTTGACCACTCATAGTGGCTTCTTCGCCTTGGATTTTACTGACACACACACCTTTTTCTATTAATCTGTCAGCAGGAACAAGTCCTTTGTTTTCATTCTTGAACTCGAGTGTAAGTTAAGGTTCACCTTACGTTACGTATTCTTCATACGCAACGACATGCATCAGCATGCAGAGAATACACCTGTAGCCGCTCCACTGAAGCTTGGGAAGGAAATTTTCTACCTTCTACTTAGGGTAATGGCAACGACTACGTGTATGCTACGGTTTTTACATATAAAATCTGAAAATGCACGAAATAATAATTTATATGCAGCATAACCGTAATATGTACAGTGTATTGTGCTTAAGCACGTTCTGGTGTGCTTGTAAATCATTACCCTTAATAAAACTTTCTACATCAACATGGACATATAAACATAAAATCTTGAAGTTCAGGGTGTAACTACTATTACTATGTACAGTGTTTCATAATAGCGGCACGCCCTTGTGTGCGTGTATCATCCTCAATTAAAGTGAGCTTATAGGCGTCTTGTGTTATCATGAGTCAAAAAATACATACATTTTAGTGCAACGATTCTCATGAAAATTATGTACACGAATAATCCGACTTTCATAGCTTCAGTGCAGCATAAAATTCTGTATGACGTTTTTGTTCATAATTCATTTTATAGACAATTCCTTTGCTTACATGTCGTCGATCACACTACTTACCTGTTTCTCGTATAGCGGCGATATCATTTTCATTCTTTGTGACTGTAAATCGTGATATGTATGAAAGATATAATTTTGACATGATTTATCATTTCATGTTTCAAGTGTGTAAAGTAATTCATACCTTCCTTCTGCATACATGAGTGAAGCATAGCTAATGTTGCACTGTGTGTCAGGTTTTTCGTATTTTCTCGTAAACTCGTAGTCTCACGGTTTTAATTAAGTTGTTTCTTGAAGTTAGGTATACATTTTATACGAGGTTGTCTTAGAGTTTAATTTTCCTTACACACTTCTATGTTGTTTAGGTTCCGTACATGTACAGAGCTTCTTTCGCCTTTCACATATTCATACGTACGTTTATACATACAAAAAATATCTACCACTATAATATACACTTTGCTGGTGGGGTCCTTTTTTGGTACCCTGCACCATTCCCTCAATAGTCCAAAATAATTCAGGGTGTGCTGAGCATCGTCCCTTCATACTAATAATACTTACAACTAAATATTTCTTCTTACATACATAACTGCCTTACGGTCCATTAATGCGCAATTATTCCATATTTTCCTCCTTTACACTTCAGCTTTCGTACATGTACCTTCGTGTGTAGCTTATATATTCTACAAAGTTGTTTGCTGAGTGCTTTAGGTGTTTCCTAACGTTAATGTGTTTCTCTCTGTATAAAGCCTAGGTATTTGTTTTGAGGGCGATTCAGTTCATTACTCACGTTGCATAGATATGTTTATTATTTTCCTATTTTAAAGCTTGTGTCATTCTCTTCCTTAGTCATAAAAATTCACGCGTTTATCTTGTTCATTCTGAAAATCGCTCGCTGCTGTGTAATTTAAATGTATGTGTTATCTCTTTGCTTTCCTCTTTGCTGCTAGCTTTTCCCTATATGTAATTGTGTGTTGTTCTCGTGTACATGGCCTTTCTTCCGGTTATATATCTGCATTATTTATTTATTTTCTATTGTGCTATTTTCTTTCTCCTTCCATACAAGCTAAGATTTTACTCAATATAATATAATATTACAATACCGTTCATGACCAGTATGTACTTGTATGTTCACTTTTATTAGGTACGTAGTACCAGCTTATAATTAAATTTTCTAAGCTACTATTTACGAGACTTGTGTACCCTTTTCTTTCTTGTTTTTGAATGACTTTCGAACTGTGTCTCATAGTAAGCGTGGTCTCAAAACTTCTAAACGTTCCGCGCACGACTGGACTGTAGGCGCGGGGAAAACTCTGCATTGTTGGTGAACATTATTCGTGATAGCCGCCATCGTGTAATAAGAGTCACGTGTCGTCTGGACTCGACCGCGCATGCGCCTTCGTGCCTTCGTATACACTCAGCTGATCGGACAGGGAAGGGGGAAGATTTCTCCCCGGCTCGCTGCCCACAGCGCGGACAATGCCCTCGTCTTGCCATGCTGCTATCGCGTGCTCATCAGCTGAGCGTTGGATTGCAACCTCAACGCGTGTTTGTTGCTCGTCTCAAGCGAACAAACTCTGACCTTCGCGCTAATTGGTCTTTGTTCCTCTCTCTTAAATAACTGAGTTAGACTACAAAAGTACCGTATGGTTTATTTTATAGTGTTAAGACTCACAGTAACACATGTTTCATTAGGTGTGGTTAACTATGCGTTTTTAAGCTGGCATATGCCCCCAGTTGGTTACTAGTTTCGATGTTTAACTGAAACTTCAGTTACGTTTTCTAGTTTAATGCATAACCTTTAATGAAAAGATTCCTTGATACCATTGTGGGGGTATAACCCTTTCACCTTGTCCGTTCGTGTGTTACCTAACAGATAACATCCTGGGTGTGGTTTGTCTATTATAATGAAAAGGCCATCATACAACAACTGCCACTTTTTGTTTAATGCCTTAATTTTAGAGGATTCTGGGTGGGTACTTAATAGTACTTCCTGCTCAATGTTAAATTCTGTAACCTTTCTTATTTTTTGTTGAACTGTTTTCTCCTTATTTCTGCTTGTTCTTCCATCTGTAGTAATGCTTGGCGTACCTTTTCGTCTAGTGTTATTTCCTTTGTGGCTAATTTAGGTAAAGGTTTAGCCCTTTCGTCAAGTTCTGTGCCTGTGCCTTGAAACATTAACTCTGTAGGTGTAAAGCCTGTTGAAGTATGAATTAAATTATTTACAATATGCTGAAATGGGGCTATGTTTTCTACCCATTTTGACTATGTATTTGGTATATAAGTTCTTATAAAGCGATTAAATTTCTTAAAATTTCTCTCAATTGGGCTCGATTCTGGGTGAAATTTGGATACCAATATATGTTTTATGTTTTGAGATTCGAGAAATGTTTTCCATTTATTACTAGTGAAGTTTGTTGCATTATCAGTTAATATATTTTCGGTTTTCCCACTAGTGGTACGTAGTCTTCCATCATGCGTTTGATTATTGATCCCGGCAGTACTGCTTTTATAGCATACATTTTTAAGTACTTTGTGAAGACATCATAAAATGCGATCACATATCTAACTCCTCCCCATGGATATGGTCCTGCTGCGTCCACGGAAACTAGTTCTCTTGGTCTAGTTGGAATGATAGGGTGTAATACGTCCAAACAAGATCTATTAAGATGTTTAGCCTTCTGACATATTGTACACTTTTTTATTATTTGTTCAATCCTGCATCTGAGATTCGGGAAGTAACAATACGTTGATATTTTCGCTGTACATTTTGATACTCCATAAAGTCCCCATACTCTATGTGTGTGTCTTATCAAATTTTCTATGTATTCTTCCGGGATGCATACACACCAGGTGTTGGACTGGGGATTGCGCCTGTAGAAAAGAACATCGTTTGACAGTGTGTAATATTGTTCCAATGTACTATTGTCATCTGCCTGCAGTTTTTGTATAACTTAGTCTCCATCTATTGTCTTCCTTTTGTAGTTTGCTCATGTCTTTACACATCTTTCTGTAATATAGTTGAAATGTGCCATCATGCATCAGAAAAACTCTAAAATCGGAAGTTTGTTCGATCAATTCATTGAACTCGGTCAAGCGTTGTGGCAAGCGCGATAATGCGTCGGCAATTACATTCTGTTCACCCTTGATATAAACTATCTCGAAATCAAATTCCTGGAGTAATACACACCAGCGTGCAATCCGTTTGTGCAACAATTTACATGTGAGTAAAAACGATAATGCTTGATGGTCACAAAACACTCGAGTATGCCTTCCCCAGAGATAGTATTGGAACTTGTGGAAAGCCCACACTACAGCTAACGCTTCGAGTTCAGTTGCCGAATAGGTTCTCTCACATTCCGTTAACGTTCTACTGGCAAAACTAATTATGTTTACTTTCTGTTCTCCATTATCCTTTACTAATTGGAACAGACAAGAGCCTAATCCCTGACATGAGGCGTCCGTGCTCAAACAAAAGTTGTAGTTCATGTTAGGATGCTTCAAAATTGGTGCATTTATGAGTGCCTGTTTGATTTTTACGAAATCTTCCTCACATTTTTCTGTCCACAACCATGCGTGGTTTTTCCTTAAAAGGTTGAGTAGGGAATCACTATTCAGTAACTGTTTAGGCACGAATTTTCGAAAAAATGAGGTGACCCCCAGAAAAGCTTTCAATTGTTTACGTGCATGTGGTGATGGGAAATATTTTATGGCATCAAGCTTTTTTGGAGCTGGTAAAATTCCGCCTGGTGAAATAATGTGGCCTAAAAATATTATCCGATCCCTTCCGAATTCGGGCTTCTTAAAATTTGCTGTGACGTCATATTCTCGGAACTTTTGGAACACCTTGTGTACCAATTCTACATGTTCTTGTCAGGTCTCTGTGGCTATCAAGAGATCGTCTACATACAACGTCGCTTTGCTAATCAGTTCTGGACCCAATACTCTGTCTAAAGCCTCTATGAACACCCCAGCACTCACGTAGAGTCCAAATGGCAGTACTTGGAACTGATAGCTTCTGCCAGCATGAATGAACGCACTATATTTTCTGCTATGACTATGTAGGGCTACTTGCAAATACGAAGCCTTCATGTCAACGGATGTTAAATACTTCACTCCATGAAATTTAAGCAATTGCTCATCTAAGTTTTCCGGCCTAGTGCGTATTGGTACGATGATCTTATTAATTTACCGCGCATCAAGTACTAATCTGACTGACCCGTCAGGTTTGCTGACAGCTAGGATGGGACTGCAGTACGGTGAATGCGAAGGTTCTATCACCTTCCACAGAACCATTCTATCTATTTCTTTGCGAACCGCCTCCTTCTTTGCCCATGGTATCGCATATGATTTATGGCAGTACGTTTTATGTGGGTAGACTTCCATTTTGTATTCATAATTTTTGATTATTGTCGCCTGTTTTCTAAAAATGTCTCGGTATTCATAAATAAGATCTGCAGAAATACGAAAAGAAACACGGCGAGCAAAAGAAGAATGGTACAAGGAACAATGGTCTGAAATTGAGAGTTATGAAACAAGACATGATAGTTTCAACTTACACAAAAAAGTTAAAGATTTAGCTGGACTTAATAAAAAGAAAAGTACAAGTTTATTGTTAGATAAAAATGACAAAATAGTTCCTGATGTTAAAGGTAAACTGGACAGGTGGACAGAATATGTCAAAGAACTATTTGAAGATACAAGAAAAGATCAAAAATTTTATGATAACATGATCGGAGAACGAGGACCAAGCATATCGAAAGAAGAAATATTACATGTTATCAACAAATCAAAGACAGGAAAAGCCCCTGGACCGGATAAGATACCAAATGACATCCTGAAACTCATAGGAATAGACCATATAGATATATTTGTACAATTGTTTAATGATATTTATAATTCGGGAATTATTCCTAGGGATTGGTTGACATCTACCTTTGTTACATTACCCAAAAAGGCTAATGCCAAAACTTGTAATGATCACCGTACAATAAGCTTAATGAGTCACACCTTAAAGATATTTCTAAAAGTTATACACCAACGAATATACAAAAAAGTAGAAGAAGGTATAAGTGAAACACAATTCGGTTTTAGAAGTTCCCTCGGTACAAGAGAAGCATTGTTTGCTTTTAACATATTAGCGCAACGATGTATGGAGGTTAACCAGCCACTATATGTGTGCTTCCTGGATTATAATAAAGCATTTGACAAAGTTCGTCATGATCATCTTATAGAATTGTTAGAAAAGAAAACACTTGATAAGAAAGACATCCGCATTATATATAACCTCTACTACAATCAAACCGCAACCGTGAAGGTAGAAAATGAGTTATCGAATGATATAGAAATAAAGAGGGGTGTGAGACAAGGTTGCGTTCTCTCACCCTTATTGTTTAATATGTATTCAGAAGACATAATCCAGGCAGCTCTATCAGATGAAATAGCTGGCATTAAAGTGAATGGGCTAAACATTAACAATGTTAGGTTTGCTGATGACACTGCACTACTAGCTGGAAACCTCAAAGATCTACAATTACTTCTTGACAAAGTCGCAGAAAAAAGTGAAGAATTTGGCTTGACTCTTAACGTAAGCAAGACTAAGTTCATGGTGGTATCTAAAACACACCAACAAGAAAATCTTACAATCAATAGGGAAAGAGTCGATCAAGTACGTAAATTTAAATATCTCGGAACAATTGTAAATGAGGAGATTGAAAGCTCAGAAGAAATTAAATCGAGAATAGGACAGGCCAGAAGTATCTTTAATAAGATGAAAAATGCATTCTGTTCGAGAGACATTTGTTTAAACACAAAAATGAGGTTGCTAAGATGCTATGTATTCTCAAAATTATTATACGGAATGGAAGCGTGGACATTGAAAAAGAAGGACATGAACAGTTTAGAAGATTTTGAAATGTGGGCATATAGAAGAATACTTAGAATTAGTTGGGTGTCGAGGATTACTAATCAAGATGTCCTAAGAAGAATGGGAAAGGAAAAAGAATTAATTAAAACTATTAAAGTAAGGAAGCTACAATATTTAGGCCATGTTATTAGGGGAGTAAATTACAAAATATTGCAAATAATACTAGAAGGAAAAATTTGTGGGAAGAGAACGAGGGGTAGAAGACGGACATCCTGGATTGACAATTTAAAAAATTGGTACAACTGTTCAACGTCAGAACTCCTTAGATCAGCCAAATCAAGATCAGAAATTGCCATGATGACAGCCAACCTTCTTAGAGGAGACGGCACATGAAGAAGAAGAAGTTCATTTTGTTGAGTTTCTGAAAGACAAGTAGATTTTCCTACCTTCTCGTGGGCGGCATGTTCGTTAATTATTTCCGTGTTTAATTGTTCGGGGAAAGGAATATCTATCAATAACACTTGTGGGTAAACTAATTTTACTTCAGCTTGTTTCTGTAACTGGCCATTATACTATACTGTTGACTTTACAAGATTGACCTTCACACTACGACTGCCCATTCGGAAATAGCAAAGTCCACTGCCTATGTCGATGTGAATATGGATTGGGGGTAAGAAATGAAAGATGAAGCCGTCTGGTAGAATTTTGCACAGAGCATAACTTAATCATAGCTAACACTTGGTTCAAGAGTCATAAAAGAAGGTTGTATACATGGAAGAACCCTGGAGATACTAGAAGGTATCAGATAGATTATATAATGGTAAGACAGAGATTTAGGAACCAGGTTTTAAATTGTAAGACATTTCCAGGGGCAGATGTGGACTCTGACCACAATCTATTGGTTATGAACTGTAGATTAAAACTGAAGAAACTGCAAAAAGGTGGGAATTTAAGGAGATGGGACCTGGATAAACTGACTAAACCAGAGGTTGTACAGAGTTTCAGGGAGAGCATAAGGGAACAATTGACAGGAAGGGGGGAAAGAAATACAGTAGAATAAGAATGGGTAGTTCTGAGGGATGAAGTAGTGAAGGCAGCAGAGGATCAAGTAGGTAAAAAGACGAGGGCTAGTAGAAATCCTTAGGTAACAGAAGAAATATTGAATTTAACTGATGAAAGGAGAAAATGGCTAAGCAGGGATGGCTAGAGGACAAATGTAAGGATGTAGAGGCTTATCTCACTAGGGGTAAGATAGATACTGACTACAGGAAAATTAAAGAGACCTTTGGAGAAAAGAGAGCCACTTGTATGAATATCAAGAGCTCAGATGGAAATCCAGTTATAAGCAAAGAAGGGAAAGCAGAAAGGTGGAAGGAGTATATAGAGGGTCTATACAAGGGCAATGTACTTGAGGACAATATTATGGAAATGGAAGAGGATGTAGATGAAGATGAAATCGGAGATACGATACAGCGTGAAGAGTTTGACAGAGCACTGAAAGATCTGAGTCGAAACAAGGCCCCAGGAGTAGACAACATTCCATTAGAACTACTGACGGCCTTGGGAGAGCCAGTCCTGACAAAACTCTACCATCTGGTGAGCAAGATGTATGAGACAAGCGAAATACCCTCAGACTTCAAGAAGAATATAATAATTCCAATCCCAAATAAAGCAGGTGTTGACAGATGTGAAAATTACCGAACTATCAGTTTCATAAGTCACAGCTGCAAAATACTAACGCGAATTCTTTACAGACGAATGGAAAAACTGATAGAAGCCGACCTCGGGGGAGATCAGTTTGGGTTCCGTAGAAATGTTGGAACACGTGAGGCAATACTGACCTTACGACTTATCTTAGAAGAAAGATTAAGAAAAGGCAAACCTATGTTTCTAGCATTTGTAGACTTAGAGAAAGCTTTTGACAATGTTGATGGAATACTCTCTTTCATATTCTAAAGGTGGCAGGGGAAAACACAGGGAGCGAAAGGCTATTTACAATTTGTACAGAAACCAGATGGCAGTTCTAAGGGTCGAGGGGCATGAAAGGGAAGCAGCGGTTGGGAAGGGAGTGAGACAGGGTTGTAGCCTCTCCCCGATATTATTCAATCTGTATATTGAGCAAGCAGTACAGGAAACAAAAGAAAAATTCGGAGTAGGAATTAAAATCCATGTAGAAGAAATAAAAACTTTGAGGTTCATCGATGACATTGTAATTCTGTCAGAGACAGCAAAGGACTTGGAAGAGCAGTTGAACGGAACGGACAGTGTCTTGAAAGGAGGATATAAGATTAACATCAACAAAAGCAAAACGAGGATAATGGAATGTAGTCGAATTAAGTCGGATGATGCTGAGGGAATTAAGGAAATGAGACACTTAAAGTAGTAAAGGAGTTTTACTATTTGGGGCAAAATAACTGATGATGATCGAAGTAGAGAGGATATAAAATGTAGACTGGCAATGGCAAGGAAAGCGTTTCTGAAGAAGAGAAATTTGTTAACATCGAGTATAGATTTAAGTGTCAGGAATTCGTTTCTGAAAGTGTTTGCATGGAGTGTAGCCATGTATGGAAGTGAAACATCGACGATAAATAGTTTGGACAAGAAGAGAATAGAAGCTTTCGAAATGTGGTGCTACAGAAGAATGCTGAAGATGGGTAGATCACATAAATAATGAGGAGGTAATGAATAGAATTGGGGAGAAGAGGCGTTTGTGGCACAACTTGACAAGAAGAAGGGACCGGTTGGTAAGACATGTTCTGAGGCATCAAGGGATCACAAATTTAGCATTGGAGGGCAGCGTGGAGGGTAAAAATCGTAAAGGGAGACCAAGAGATGAATACACTACGTAGATTCAGAAGGACGTAGGTTGCAGTAAGTACTTTGAGATGCAGCTTGCACAGGACAGAGTAGCATGGAGAGCTGTATCAAACCAGTCTCAGGACTGAAGACCACAACAACAACAACAACAACAATAGCAAAAACTTTATACTGCCGGAAATCTTCCATACCTAAAATACAATTGACGATTAATTTGTCAACCATTAAGAATGTACATTTTATCGTGACATCGCTAATGGTAACAGGTATTTACGTCTGCCACTTAATACTTTTTGACTTGTTACCTACAGCTGCCAAGATATTACAATTTTGCCTTGGCAACACTGGTACTTTTAATGCTTTCGAAACTTCTTTAAGTAAACTGTTAGAAATAATATTCGTATATGCGCCTGTACCTAAAATTACGTTGGTAATTATAGTTCCTATCTTTGCTGTTATTCCAGCCTGCACGAGGTCACTTACCTTGTTCGGTGCTTTCATCTCTTCTTCACATACACTCCTGGAAATTGAAATAAGAACACCGTGAATTCATTGTCCCAGGAAGGGGAAACTTTATTGACACATTCCTGGGGTCAGATACATCACATGATCACACTGACAGAACCACAGGCACATAGACACAGGCAACAGAGCATGCACAATGTCGGCACTAGTACAGTGTATATCCACCTTTCGCAGCAATGCAGGCTGCTATTCTCCCATGGAGACGATCGTAGAGATGCTGGATGTAGTCCTGTGGAACGGCTTGCCATGCCATTTCCACATGGCGCCTCAGTTGGACCAGCGTTCGTGCTGGACGTGCAGACCGCGTGAGACGACGCTTCATCCAGTCCCAAACATGCTCAATTGGGGACAGATCCGGAGATCTTGCTGGCCAGGGTAGTTGACTTACACCTTCTAGAGCACGTTGGGTGGCACGGGATACATGCGGACGTGCATTGTCCTGTTGGAACAGCAAGTTCCCTTGCCGGTCTAGGAATGGTAGAACGATGGGTTCGATGACGGTTTGGATGTACCGTGCACTATTCAGTGTCCCCTCGACGATCACCAGTGGTGTACGGCCAGTGTAGGAGATCGCTCCCCACACCATGATGCCGGGTGTTGGCCCTGTGTGCCTCGGTCGTATGCAGTCCTGATTGTGGCGCTCACCTGCACGGCGCCAAACACGCATACGACCATCATTGGCACCAAGGCAGAAGCGACTCTCATCGCTGAAGACGACACGTCTCCATTCGTCCCTCCATTCACGCCTGTCGCGACATCACTGGAGGCGGGCTGCACGATGTTGGGGCGTGAGCGGAAGACGGCATAACGGTGTGCGGGACCGTAGCCCAGCTTCATGGAGACGGTTGCGAATGGTCCTCGCCGATACCCCAGGAGCAACAGTGTCCCTAATTTGCTGGGAAGTGGCGGTGCGGTCCCCTACGGCACTGCGTAGGATCCTACGGTCTTGGCGTGCATCCGTGCGTCGCTGCGGTCCGGTCCCAGGTCGACGGGCACGTGCACCTTCCGCCGACCACTGGCGACAACATCGATGTACTGTGGAGACCTCACGCCCCACGTGTTGAGCAATTCGGCGGTACGTCCACCCGGCCTCCCGCATGCCCACTATACGCCCTCGTTCAAAGTCCGTCAACTGCACATACGGTTCACGTCCACGCTGTCGCGGCATGCTACCAGTGTTAAAGACTGCGATGGAGCTCCGTATGCCACGGCAAACTGGCTGACACTGACGGCGGCGGTGCACAAATGCTGCGCAGCTAGCGCCATTCGACGGCCAACACCGCGGTTCCTGGTGTGTCCGCTGTGCCGTGTGTGTGATCATTGCTTGTACAGCCCTCTCGCAGTGTCCGGAGCAAGCATGGTGGGTCTGACACACCGGTGTCAATGTGTTCTTTTTTCCATTTCCAGGAGTGTAGATCTTCTTCTATGGCAGCATCCTGACCATATCTTAAAAATAATTGTTTAAGATGTAATATGTGCTTGTTTGTGCCCCCTGTTGTCAAATCGGTCACCCAGTGGGGGCTCGTTGCGACCGATTGTTGTTTACCATTTGTCAGCGATTAAGAATGTACATTTTATCGTGACATCGGTAATGGTAACAGGTTGTTGTTTACCGGGGGGGGGGGGGGGGGGGGGGACGGGACAACGGCGTTGCTTGATTACTGTCCGTTACCTCTACGAAGTGTACTGAGTAGTATTCTGTCGCCAATTAGTTTCCGGACCGCTGCGTGCAACATTTTCTGCGGCCGGCCTCGCTATTTCTCCTTGGTCGGTCATTCCTACTACTGTAACTATCGTAATTTTCTTTTGTGTGCCGCCTTTCATAACGCGGGCCTGACCAATCATTCACGTGATTTCTATCAATTCCATACCGGCGTGGACCGTAATCTGTATTATATCTTCGATCTTCAAGCCTTTCTGGCGCCGAATTCCTCCGATTTCCGTAATTCCAGTTTCCATTATTTGGCCTTGTCGCATACAGGTGTCAACTGTGTTGGTTTTGACCACTGCCATTAAAATGATTTCCGTTACCGTTGTTTTGATTGGTTACGGAGTGTCCATTCCGATTACTTGTGTTCGGCTCGTCTTCATATATCAGATCAATTGAGTCAAGCACAGAAAGAAAGTATTCAAGGTCGTTCTCCGGTA
Source organism: Schistocerca serialis cubense (assembly GCF_023864345.2). Lineage (NCBI taxonomy): Eukaryota > Metazoa > Arthropoda > Insecta > Orthoptera > Acrididae > Schistocerca > Schistocerca serialis. Next base: position 62,450,606 of record NC_064642.1, read on the forward strand.
TGGTTACCAATTTTTCTAGTAAGTTCGCGGGTAGTCTGTTTTTCAGAATTTTGAGAACATGTACGTGCGGTACTGGATTGTTCCAATAGCGCGTCTTATTCAAATACTTTTCGAAATACTTTCTCAACCCGCCGTTTTTTAGGTTGAACGGTTGTGGGTTGAATACCTCACGTCGCAGTCTTTCTTGGACCCCAGTAAACCAATATTCCTCCAAGAAAGCCCGTTCAAATTGTTCGTAGGCGACGCACTGTTCAGCCATGTCTGCGGCCCACAGAAGTGCGTCGCCTTGTGTGAAGCCTACTACATATCTAATTTTCTGTGCCTCAGTCCAGTTTCTTGGTAAGACATTTTTGAATGCTCTTGCGAATACGACTGGATGGGTTTTTCTGGATTCTGTGAGCCTGTTGCAGCACCGCGTTTGGCGAATAGCTATTGTTTGCCTGCGCCGGTGCGTGCGCATACGCCGGACTGGGCGCGTGATGTTCTGCGTTATTGACATCGTAATCTGGCACGGGCGAATAAGTGTCAGGCTGCCTGTTGCTTGACGTAGGCAAGTAATTTGAAACATTCAGTCTACCCACAATTTCCTTACGTATTTCGTCCTCGGCTACTTTGATTTCATTACCTAATTTTTCAAAAAGTTTTGTTTCCCGGTCAGTTATTGATTCATGTACATGACCGGTTTCTAAAGTTTCATTTATTTCGATAATGTCCGCGTTGATACGTCGAATCTCCTGTTTCAGAAGACCGACTTCTTCGGTAACTTCATGAACTTGGTCAGGTATTTCTTCACATGTACTTCACGTGTACTCTGGATAAATTTAATTGAGTAGCCTGTACGTTTTCATGTATTTCTTTTTGTACCGTTTGTGTTTGATTGTGTGTTTCTACGATTTCTGACAGTTCCTGTTCCTGTTTGTAAGATCTGTCAATTTCTTTTCTAAATCATTTGCCAATACATTGTATACACTATTGACTGTTTTGATGACTTTGTCTTCGATCTTTTGATCGATTTCGTTGGTGAGTTTATTTAAGCGTTGATCGAAATGTTTGTGCATATTTTCAAATTGCGTGTTTACACTTGAAAACTGCTGTTGGAACCCAATTTCCATATTTGACAATTTTGTGTTTGTCACTTTGTGGCTGATTTCTAGATTCGACAGTTTTGTGTTCGTTGTGTTGTGACTGATCTTTAAATCCGATAATTGCTCGCTCGCGTTTGACATCAGACTATATAATGCCTCAAGCGTAACTGACGAAGCTTGTGTGTATTTATGCCTTTATTTGTAACCATTGTTTCTCTATCACTGTCTGATTGAATCGAAACGGGGCTAGGTTCACTGATTTCACGCGAAATATTTTCATCTGATCTGGTAATCGATGCTTCATCGACTGTGTACAAGTTTTCATTTGCAAGTGGTTCGTTATTGTTAATCCCTGTGGAGTGCAATTGAATTGTATTTACTTCTACATTATGTTGTGCTGAAAAACTAATTGCGTCATCATTTACGTCACTATTGTCAGAATCGGTGACGTGTCCATGAACATTTATCAAATTAAAATTCTCCGATTCCATTGTGAAGATATTATTTTCATCTGGACTTTACTGTTAATCTAAATCTTTAAATTCTCTCGCAGTTGAATTAATAAAAATATCTCGCGACTGTTATTTGTTGCGTGTCGGAAATTTACAAGATGGCGCACTACGCCTTCTAATTCTGCGATTGTTTAACATAAAAAAGTAATTATCAAAGTGATATTGTGTGTTACCACCAACACTGCCACGATTTTTATATGGAACGGTTCTGCTGGAGCTATGCCAAGGTGCAGCCGCGGCACGGGTTTGCGCTTTCCTGCCTTAATTCCGGCTGAGCTGCGTCACTCACGATTACGTTAGTTTTGTAAATCCTTGTCCTTGTTCCTTCTGGTTATTGTGCCATCCGTTTATACAATTAATATTGTTTCACTTTATTCGTCATTTTCCATGTGCGTCATGTAACAGAGAAACAGTAATTTGTATATTTGTAGTACAACAATCAAGTACTTACTCTTTGTTCCACCAGCACTGTCCTTGTCAGCGGTCGCCAGTGTGGCGAAATAAATAAAAAAATTAAATTTATTGATTTTTTGGAAAAAAGAAAAAATTATGGATAGGAACTGTAACTTTAGAATTTTTGACAGGCTTTTTTATGGACTGTATTGACCGGCTTGAATGCAGACAAATTCAGTGCTGCGTGAAATTTGCCTGTAATATAATTTACAATTCCGATTAATTACATTTTTGAATTCTTCGTCATTGTTGATTTATTCAGAGTTCTCACCTCAGACGTAGAATTCGTCCTTCTGGCACAATATTAATTCATTAGTCGTCATCGATGTTCTTCTCTTTGTTGACCGTGTGTATCTTACGGAGTCCGCATCGGTTCACTTCACGAAGACGGTGGAAACCAAGGAATACAATGCTACATCGCTTTAAATAATTCTCGTAAAACTTAGATACTTCCAAATATTTTTTATTCACAAGGCAATAAGACTTGCTCTGCTCGTCGCACAAACCATAAATACTAACAAGATGGCTGCCTTTCCGCACACGCCAAAAATTACGTCCATCCCTTCGACCATAGATATTGGTAGACTGGTCATGACGTAAATTTCGTGGCACCAACATCTCTACTGCTATACCACTTGACTATTGGCAAAACAATGGTGGTATCCTCTTGTGCTTGTGGTTGTACCGAGCGTTTTGTGAAGGGAACTAACATTAAATTTCACGTGTAAGTATTATTAGTTTAATTTAGCGGCATTTCTTGAATACTGATAAACTATTGTGTGTATCATATCCTTACCCAGAACGCCACAGTTACGTAAATTGGCGGTTTGAAGTGCTGTGTGTGTTTCCAAGCGCACATTGCAATCGTATATATTTCTTGAAATGGTAAGCTAAAAAGCTGCTTTTTCTCTTTCGTATAGGTTTCCAAAGGATGAAGGGCGCAGGCAGATGTGGATACAGGCAGTGAAACGAAAATATTTCAAGCCTACTGCGCACACACGCATCTGTTCGAAGCACTTTGAAGAAAACTGTTTCGACAAAGACGACGTGCCAACAAAATTCGATTTCCCTGAGCATCTGCAAGCAAAGAGAGCCAAGCTTCGTAAACCTCCGACTAAGAGAGATTCATTAGACGAAATTTCATGTGCAGAAACTTCCCATAATTCTCGTAAGTCTAGATATCTACTTTGTGTTAATATGTTAACGTAAGAAGGAGAGTGTTAAGCAGTGGCTGTAAAAATGTAACAGCGTTTTTTAAAGTGACATTGTCGTATTATGCTTCAGACTGTGGGGAAATTCTTTCATGTACATTTTCGTTCAGTGGACTGGTATTTTGTTTGCAGCCACTGTACAAGCTTCTGAAGTAAAAGCTGGGACAAGCAAATGTTTTAGATACATAGGAGACTTTAAGGAAGATGATTTGGTTGTTCCTGGCATTGCTAGTAAAATGGCAAGTGTTGCAAAAAAGCAGCTGAAGAAGAAAGCCAGAAAATTAAGTAATTTGCAACGATCAGCCCACAGAATGAGGAAGAAAATTTTAAATTTGGAATCATTAATAAGTGACCTTCAAAAGAATAATCTTATAAGTGAATCCATGGGTAATTTGCTGAAGGTAAGATAGAACTATGTACTTCAAGTAGTACTTATAATTTCTTGACATATGACATTAAAGACATACCAAATTGCCATTCTTATTATAAATATCAGGTGGTGTAGATTCTAGTATTGTACCTGTCTTATTGTTCCATGACAAGTGGCTTAGTTGATTGTAAGAAAGTCTCTATTCACAAAAATGTAGGCATTGTTTTGAAAAATATCAACATGTTCATGTAAATAATAGGATAAAATTACACTGTGGAAAGTACTGCAACTAGCCACAAGTTTCTTAGAAGTGATTGTTATTGTAACATTGCTAGTTTCGGCCTGGAACCCATTGCCATACAATACCACTAATTCCTTGCAGTTTTACGTGTGTGTCCTAAAATTTTGAAATTACATATTTCTTGAAAGGTATATAGAAGAGATTGTATATAGACTGTACACATTGCACTTACTTCATGAAATTCTCTCTTTTACATTTCCTCTCTTAGAACTTTGTTATATTTTGGGACACATACATAAAACTTGCAAGAAATCAATGCTACCATCTGACAATGGGCTCAGGCTCAAAACTAGTAATGGTACAATACAAATCACTACTAAAAGAATCTTGTGACTGGTTGCATTATTTCCTTCAGTGTAATTTACAAAAACAGTTGTGGTGTTCAATAACCACAATGGATAAAATAAAGTAGGAGAAAGTACCATAATTTAATATAAATGAGAAAGCAGTAACTTTTATTAAAGTGGAGACACTCTTGGAAACTTAACTATGTTAGATCTACCATACATGAGCACAAATAGTAGAAACAGTTATGATATTTTGTTCCTTCTATGCACAAATTTAGTTTGTAACTGCTAATTATGTGTTGTTTTCTCATTCCTTATCAATGTAGAGTCTTCTGCATGATGTGATTGATATTCAGAACATGTTGAGTGAATGACAGTTTGTAGCCTAGCTCTTGCAGTTCTTTACTGAGAGTATCATATTGCTTTCAGATGCTGCCACCAGGTACCTCAGAGTTGTTAAAGCGTGTCAGCAGAGGTCAAACAAGAGAAAAGTATCCAGCAGCTCTTCGGACCTTTGCTTTAACTCTTAATTTCTACAGCAGCAAGGCTTACAGTTACGTAAGGAGAAATTTCAGTACATCTCTGCCACATCCACGGACACTGAGAAGGTGGTATAGTGTGATTGATGGAAATCCAGGTTTCAGCAAAGAAGCAGCAGTTGCTCTCAGAATAAAGAGTCAAGAGCTTATGAACAAGGGCAAGAAATTGCTGTGTGCTATGTCATTTGACGAAATTGCAATAAGGAAACACATTGAATTTCCTCAAAATACATTTGTTGGATATGTAGATTATGGGGCAGAGCTTGATGATGATAACCTTCCTGTTGCAAATGAGGCACTAACATTTATGGTAACTGCTGTTAACAGTTCTTGGAAACTGCCAATTGGTTACTTTCTAGTCAATAGACTAACTCCACTAGAAAAATCTAACCTATTGAATGAGGCTCTAAAGTTTACTTTTGATGCTGGTGTTGAGGTGATATCAGTAACTTTTGATGGAACACATGTAAATACTGCAATGATAGAAAAGCTAGGTGCTTCTTTTTCTTTACCTAACATAAAATCTTTCTTTAAGCACCCATTGTGTAACGATGAAATATGTATTTTCTTTTACCCATGTCACATGCTAAAGTTAGTACGTAATACCTTAGCTGGTAAGGGCACAATTTTTGATGGCGATAGAAATCCTATTAAATAGGATTATGTACTCAAGTTACATGATTTGCAATGTGTGGAGACACTTCATCTTGCTACAAAAGTAAGAATGAAGCATGTTGAGTGGTATCGCCATAAGATGAATGTCAGAATTGCTGCACAGACATTGAGTAATAGTGTAGCTAATGCCCTTGAATTTCTTGGCAAAGATTTGCAGCTAGACGATTTTAAAGACTGTGATCCAACAGTTAGGTTCATAAGGATTATGAACAATGTTTTTGATTGCTTCAGCAGTAGAAATCTGTTAGCGAAAGGTTATAAAGCACCTCTGTCATTGCAGACTGCTAGCCACATTTTGTCTTTTCTGGATGAAGCTGAAGAATATATAAAGAATTTAAGACTGGATGCAAATGGCCCCTCTGTTTTGTTTACAAACAGAAAGACTGGTTTCCTTGGTTTTATTGTGTCAATTCAAAGTCTCAAAAGGTTATACAAATCTCTCATAAGCAGTCCTAATCCACAACTTAAATTCATACTGACACACAAGTTGTTACAAGATCACATCGAGACATTCTTTAGTTCAATCAGGAGGTATGGTGGTGATAACAATAACCCTACTGCCACTCAGTTCAAAGCTGCTTACAAAAGGTTACTTATACATCAGCAAGTAAGGGGTTCAGAGTTTGGAACTTGTTTAGACACTGAAGAGTGTTCTATTCTGAATGTATCTTCAGCACTGGGTAAAGTACAAACAAACCCATTTGTTTCATGTATAAATTTCCGAGCTGAAATTCCTGATGTTGAAAACGTGTCTCATGATCACTGTTACAGTATCCCTTCTATTTGTTTCAAACAACTGTCAAAGTATGTGACAAATGTTGTTGTGTACATTGCAGGATTTATAGTATGTAAGTTGAGAAAACCATACATTGTACTGAATGTGCAAATTCTTTATATGGCTTATTAGAAAGCGAAAATGAACTCCTGACGAGAAAGAATATGGGAGGTTTAGTAACACCTTCCAGGGATGTTGTTCAAATCTGTAAAGTAGCAGAACAAGCCTATCGTTTGCAGCAGGCAAAGGGTATGCTGACAAAAAAAAACATATAATGCTTGTGCTCTTGTCATCTGCTATGGCAGAAATTGACAGCAATGTATTTACATTTATCAATGAACATATAATGAGCATTGACCCCACAGAAAACCATTGTACAACTCTTATAAAATCCATTTTATTTGAGTATTTCAAGATCAGAAATCACCATTTGGGGAAGGCTGTAACAGAAACCTTTCAGAAAGGATGTGTAAGGAACTTGCTTACAAAAACAATATTATTTAAGGGACACTAAATGGTTCGTGTGTAGTGTTAGTCTACTTTTAAAAAAAAATAGAAATTTGTTCAGTGCTGAGTTTGTTGTAAATACTGTATTGTGTTGCAAAATAAATGTTTTATGAAAAATTTATGTGAATTATATTATGCTCATACCTTTGTCATTCAAGATGTGATATTCCTAGTCTAGTAACAGATTGCCATAGACAGTTAAGAATAGAACTCTTAACATACTTTGCAGGAGAAAGAATAACTTAATTGTTTGCTATTTGGGCTGCGCCTGTTTAAACAGATAGTTGGAATTTCATGTTAGTGTCTCGAATTGCAAGGAGCTAGGGATATATATATATATATATATATATATATATATATATATATATACACTCCTGGAAATTGAAATAAGAACACTGTGAATTCATTGTCCCAGGAAGGGGAAACAATATTGACACATTCCTGGGGTCAGATACATCACATGATCACACTGACAGAACCACAGGCACATAGACACAGGCAACAGAGCATGCACAATGTCGGCACTAGTACAGTGTATATCCACCTTTCGCAGCAATGCAGGCTGCTATTCTCCCATGGAGACGATTGTAGAGATGCTGGATGTAGTCCTGTGGAACGACTTGCCATGCCATTTCCACCTGGCGCCTCAGTTGGACCAGCGTTCGTGCTGGACGTGCAGACCGCGTGAGACGACGCTTCATCCAGTCCCAAACATGCTCAATGGGGGACAGATCCGGAGATCTTGCTGGCCAGGGTAGTTGACTTACACCTTCTGGAGCACGTTGGGTGGCACGGGATACATGCGGACGTGCATTGTCCTGTTGGAACAGCAAGTTCCCTTGTCGGTCTAGGAATGGTAGAACGATGGGTTCGATGACGGTTTGGATGTACCGTGCACTATTCAGTGTCCCCTCGATGATCACCAGTGGTGTACGGCCACTGTAGGAGATCGCTCCCCACACCATGATGCTGGGTGTTGGCCCTGTGTGCCTCGGTCGTATGCAGTCCTGATTGTGGCGCTCACCTGCACGGCGCCAAACACGCATACGACCATCATTGGCACCAAGGAAGAAGCGACTCTCATCGCTGAAGACGACACGTCTCCATTCGTCCCTCCATTCACGCCTGTCGCGACACCACTGGAAGCGGGCTGCACGATGTTGGGGCGTGAGCGGAAGACGGCCTAACGGTGTGCGGGACAGTAGCCCAGCTTTATGGAGACGGTTGCGAATGGTCCTCGCCGATACCCCAGGAGCAACAGTGTCCCTAATTTGCTGGGAAGTGGCGGTGCGGTCCCCTACGGCACTGCGTAGGATCCTACGGTCTCGGCGTGCATCCGTGCGTCGCTGCAGTCCGGTCCCTGGTCGACGGGCACGTGCACCTTCCGCCGACCACTGGCGACAACATCGGTGTACTGTGGAGACCTCACGCCCCACGTGTTGAGCAATTCGGCGGTACGTCCACCCGGCCTCCCGCATGCCCACTATACGCCCTCGCTCAAAGTCCGTCAACTGCACATACGGTTCACGTCCACGCTGTCGCGGCATGCTACCAGTGTTAAAGACTGCGATGGAGCTCCGTATGCCACGGCAAACTGGCTGACACTGACGGCGGCGGTGCACAAATGCTGCGCAGCTAGCGCCATTCGACGGCCAACACCGCGGTTCCTGGTGTGTCCGCTGTGCCGTGCGTGTGATCATTGCTTGTACAGCCCTCTCGCAGTGTCCGGAGCAAGTATGTTGGGTCTGACACACCGGTGTCAATGTGTTCTTTTTTCCATTTCCATGAGTATATATATATATATATATATATATATATATATATATATATATATATATATAGAGAGAGAGAGAGAGAGAGAGAGAGAGAGTGTCTGAGAGAGAGAGATATTTATTACCAATAACCCTTCCCACTCCAAAAGCAATGGCAATGTGCATTGCTACTACATAAGAAGAAATGATGATTTTTACTATCCTGGATTAAATCTGACTTTGGTACAAAAAGGGCTGAATTATGCTGGTATTATTTTAAATAATAAAGAATAATTTGCAAAAACAAGTTAGGGGTTTCCTTTCTCATCAGGGTTTAGTTTTATTTTGTACTTCCCAGTTACTATACATACGAATATCAGAAACAGATACTGAATACCATTTGCAAAAAGGTAGTTGTGTGGCCTATGTTAGTTTCCAGATAGTAAGCTGTAATGTATGGGATAAATAATATGCTGCTACAAAAATCTTTGGTCATTTACCAAAAAGCATTAAAAGCCTGACAGATAGCCAACCAGCATTTAAAATCAAACTAAAAGAATCTATGAATGACTGCTCCTACTCAGTAGACGATTTTTTAGATATAAATAAGTGATTGAAAGAATTGTCATGTAATGATAGGTCTACCTTTCATTAAACTGACACATCATTGCGAAGTATCGTATTCATGATCTGTGGAACAAGTATTCGTGTAAGTAGGTACTAATTTTGTAGATATAAATTCTATCTTATTTGATACATCTACGAAACAAACTGTTTAAACCAAAAAAGAGCTTTCAAATGAAACTGCTTTACGTTTTGTGGGTGAACGACACAATTGAGTTCGTTACATTCGATGTGAACACGTGTGTTTACGTTACAGGTTTCGTTGTTTATGCCGATTTTTGACGTCTATAACACTTTCTACAACCAAGGCACTAAAACACACACACGCAATATTTACATTTTATGCAGTGCATAACGCGTATTGTTAGTGGAGAATGCATCTCATAATTGGTAACACTGAAATATTCACGGCGAATATATTGCCGAACATCGAAAGTGTTTCAGCAGTTGACAAAGTTCATTGGGAAATAATGGCTGTAAAACTAAATTTGTACAGTGGTTACGCAATAATTTATCACTTCTAGCTGTGTTTACATAAGCTACATTTAATGTGGTGAGGTTAGCAGGAAACCCACTGAGAAATACTGTAAGTGAAATCAGAAATCAGAATGCTGCCTTGAACTCCCGCCGACGTTCTGCCAACAGTCACGTGATTCTATGTTGCAGCCACGCCAGATGTATAGCCGCTGCACTGCTTGCCCAGTCTACTAGTCTACTAATATCTATGGTCGAAGGTCCATCCCCTACAAGGTAACAATCGAAAATGTCCATCTCCTTCTTGGAGTATGAAACAAAAGAGAATCCAATATGAACATTACAGAGATTATATTCTACATCCCTCTCAATTTAATCTTTGGCGCAGTCTTTAAGTTATTGCATGTCTATGCGCCGGAATGTGTCATTACACCATCCTGATTTAGGTTTTCCATAATTTCCCTAAATCGCTTCAGGCAAATGCTGGGATGATTTCTTTTGAAGGGCACGGCCGACTTTCCTCCCCATCCTTCCCTAAACCGATGCGACTGATGACTTCGCTGTTTTGTCCCCTCTCGCAAATCAACCAACCTCTGTTCTGACACAGTAGCTGGTTATTCCCTCTATAGTTCGAGCTGTCGTTTCCCTGCGATCGATAGCTTCTCCCCATTTCGTGTTTCGTCATTCCTTCCTGACGAGTCTTGCGAATTGTGGTCATTATTTCTGTTCCTGTCTCTTGCGTTTTGTATTTCGTCGACATAGTGTAATTCGCAAAGCGCTCTCTCGAATGATTCAGCGGAATCGTTGCACCGACCGATAAGGAGTTGTTGGTACTGCAGAGGTACTTTGACCTAACATTGCCTCATACTTTCCTTGGGACTGTACGGCTGGTCAAAAAACAGAGTCTTCTTAGTTAGTGACTCAAATAACTTCACCGGACTACGGAATCCTAACGCTTCTAGGTCTTTGCCCAGCATAATCTCCTACTTGATTGTTTCTTGCGTGTCCTGCGACCAGTATTTATTAAGGAACGCGTCCTTGAACTCTTTGCATGGGCGACACTGCGCAATGTTCCGCAATCGACCACTCTAAAAATCCGCAGATAAATTCCAGTTTGTATTTCAGTGGCCACGATTCTGGTAGCATTATATCGTACCGATCTTTTTACCTGTTCGGACGTACCGTATTGTTATTCTCTTTAAACACTTGGAAATTTCGAAAGGAAAAGAAACGTTTGTGGTCAAATGGTTCGACATTTCCTTCGAACGAATTTTCCCTCGTTTCTGCAGCACGCGCCTTCAGAAATCGGCATACAAACGCTCTTTGTGCATTGTGAATGCCTCCTTTTGTGTTGTACGATTCACGGCGTAATGTAACCGTCGGCCGGACTGCCATACTGCGCATCGAGATGTCTTAATAAATGCCCTTCTCTCCCACCATGATCACGGGGGAGCGCTGACACACCAGTCCGTCTTTCTAATTGCGCAACCCGCTCACGTGCTTGCTGGACGTCTTTGCTAGCTCGTTTTGCTGTGAGGTGATTCGGTCCAGTTTTCTTTAACCTCTGAAATTTCTGCCTGTCTATTCTCGATCTGTTCGATGTGCTTTACGTTCTCGCTAATTTTTTCTTGCTTTTCCTGGACGATCCTTCTTTCCCGTGTTTGGAGTGTGGCAAGAACCTTTTTGGTTTTGCACATTTCACTTTTGGCTTGTTTTACTCGTCCTTTAGCTAACAAAGCGTCCTTGCGTGCACCGTGGGCTACTGATCTTGCCGCCCTGACATCGCGTACTGCCTCGTCCGCGACCTCTCGCTTGTCTGTTGATGTTTGCTTGACGTTTTCTACCTTTTCTGTGACACCAGCGTCTTCCTTCTTAACCTGTTCTATACTTTCAATACCATCCGTATCTCTTTCGTCTCCCAAGTGAATAATTCCCTCATCTTTGTGGCTATCTTCTGTCTCTCCTGCCTCTTCCCCTCTGCTTCTTGCATCTTCTTCTCCGCTTCCTGTCTCTTCTGCACCGCTTCCTGCAGGAATCTCATGAGGGCCTCCAATTGAGATCGTCAGCTAATACCTCCAGGACGAGACGAACGCGATTCCAATGCTCTGCGACGGTTTTGTTCGTGAGTCCGATCTGCCACTCTCTCTAACGGTACGTCTTGCCATGCCTGCAGATTCTACATGGCGTTCTGCTGCGCTTTCACCTTCGCTCTCGTTGTATGACTGTATTACCTCGTCATACTCAGAAAACTCTGCAACCGACATATCCGCATGGTCAGAGAATTCTCCGTAATTTTCTCTTGATCAATGCTGCGTCGTTGATTAAGATTCGGATCTTGTCACTGCTTTGAAGCAAACGTGGCTTGCTTCTAGTAAGCATGCTTTTGGTTCCTATCCCCCAGAAGTTTCAATTGCTTCTCATCGCAGCGGCACTCGATTCTACCCTGGCGAGCCCATAATTCTAAATCTCTGACGACGCATATCAAATAAAAACAGCTCGAATCTACGACAACATGCGTGACTCTCAAATAATCTACCACTCTACACGTTAACACAACGTCATTCTCCATCAAGGACAATAAACAAGTGACACAGAAGTCACAACAACAAATGGATGAAAATACGAAGACAACACACAAAAATTTACAGATCATCAATGTGTTTAGCTACAGCAATTGTTATGGTTACGCGAATGCACCAAATGACTTTCAACATGGTAAAACAGAAGCCTTGAAGCGCAAATCACATTTGATGGTCACAGAACGCGCCATCAATTCAGCAACCTAGGCAGCGCTCGCCAAATTGCAAGACTATAATGGTCTTGCGTTCTGATTTCAAAGACTACAGGCGAGAGTAAGTTTACACCCTGACAGCAATCACTTCAACTTGTAAGCCTTTAACCTGTCTACCTGGCCATAGTCTACAAAATTGCTTCTGCCTCTGACAGTGGTTTTGTTGCTAGCGTCCATTGGAGGGTATTACATTTATCAGAATCTTAAGTAAAACTTGAATGTTGAAATAATTTTAATGAAATGGTGGCCATGTCATTACTGCAGTCACTTATTTCCGGTGATTAATATATCCACATGGGTTTAGTCTTTTATTAAAAAAACCGAAAGAGTTTACTGATGATAAAATACGACAAACAACGGAAGTTAAGTGAGATGACAAATACACTCCTGGAAATGGAAAAAAGAACACATTGACACCGGTGTGTCAGACGCACCATACTTGCTCCGGACACTGCGAGAGGGCTGTACAAGCAATGATCACACGCACGGCACAGCGGACACACCAGGAACCGCGGTGTTGGCCGTCGAATGGCGCTAGCTGCGCAGCATTTGTGCACCGCCGCCGTCAGTGTCAGCCAGTTTGCCGTGGCATACGGAGCTCCATCGCAGTCTTTAACTCTGGTAGCATGCCGCGACAGCGTGGACGTGAACCGTATGTGCAGTTGACGGACTTTGAGCGAGGGCATATAGTGGGCATGCGGGAGGCCGGGTGGACGTACCGCCGAATTGCTCAACACGTGGGGCGTGAGGTCTCCACAGTACATCGATGTAGTCGCCAGTGGTCGGCGGAAGGTGCACGTGCCCGTCGACCTGGGACCGGACCGCAGCGACGCATGGATGCACGCCAAGACCGTAGGATCCTACGCAGTGCCGTAGGGGACCGCACCGCCACTTCCCAGCAAATTAGGGACACTGTTGCTCCTGGGGTATCGGCGAGGACCATTCGCAACCGTCTCCATGAAGCTTGGCTACGGTCCCGCACACCGTTAGGCCGTCTTCCGCTCACGCCCCAACATCGTGCAGCCCGCCTCCAATGGTGTCGCGACAGGCGTGAATGGAGGGACGAATGGAGACGTGTCGTCTTCAGCGATGAGAGTCGCTTCTGCCTTGGTGCCAATGATGGTCGTATGCGTGTTTGGCGCCGTGCAGGTGAGCGCCACAATCAGGACTGCATACGACCGAGGCACACAGGGCCAACACCCGGCATGATGGTGTGGGGAGCGATCTCCTACACTGGCCGTACACCTCTGGTGATCGTCGAGGGGACACTGAATAGTGCACGGTACATCCAAACCGTCATCGAACCCATCGTTCTACCATTCCTAGACCGGCAAGGGAACTTGCTGTTCCAACAGGACAATGCACGTCCGCATGTATCCCGTGCCACCCAACGTGCTCTAGAAGGTGTAAGTCAACTACCCTGGCCAGCAAGACCTCCGGATCTGTCCCCCATTGAGCATGTTTGGGACTGGATGAAGCGTCGTCTCACGCGGTCTGCACGTCCAGCACGAACGCTGGTCCAACTGAGGCCCCAGGTGGAAATGGCATGGCAAGCCGTTCCACAGGACTACATCCAGCATCTCTACGATCGTCTCCATGGGAGAATAGCAGCCTGCATTGCTGCGAAAGGTGGATATATACTGTACTAGTGCCGACATTGTGCATGCTGTGTTGCCTGTGTCTATGTGCCTGTGGTTCTGTCAGTGTGATCATGTGATGTATCTGACCCCAGGAATGTGTCAATAAAGTTTCCCCTTCCTGGGACAATGAATTCACGGTGTTCTTATTTCAATTTCCAGGAGTGTAAATCATGAGCTGTTGGCGACACGAATAGAAGCAACAAATAATAAGCAATCTACTGCGCAGTGTTTGGGTGGGAAAGACTAAGGTACACTACTGGCCATTAAAATTGCTACACCACGAAATTAACCGACATGAAGAAGATGCTGTGATATGCAAATGATTAGCTTTTCAGAGCATTCACACAAGGTTGGCGCCGGTGGCGACACCTACAACGTGCTGACACGAGGAAAGTTTCCAACCGATTTCTTATACACAAACAGCAGTTGACAGGCGTTGCCTGCTGAAACGTTGTTGTGATGCCTAGTGTTAGGAGGAGAAGTGCGTACCATCACGTTCCCGACTTTGATAATGGTCGGATTATAGCCTATCACGATTGCGGTTTATCGTATCGCGACATTGCTGCTCGCGTTGGTCGACATCCTATGACTGTTGGCAGAATATTGAATCGGTGGGTTCAGGAGGGTAATACGGAACCCGTGCTGGATCCCAACGGCTGTCTCACTAGCAGTCGAGATGACAGGCATCTTATCCGCATGGCTGTAACGGATCGTGCAGCCACGTCTCGATCCCTGAGTCAACAGATGGGGACGTCTGCAAGACAACAACCAACTGCACGAACAGTTCGACGACGTGTGCAGTAGCATGGACTATCAGCTCGGGAGAACATGGCTGCGGTTACCCTTGACGCTGCATCACAGACAGGAGCGCCTGCGATGGTGTACTCAACGACGAACCTCGGTGCACGAATGGCAAAATGTCATTCTTTCGGATGAACCCAAGTTCTGTTTACAGCATCACGATGGTCGTATCCGTGTTTGGCGACATCGCGGTGAACGCACATTGGAAGCGTGTATTCGTCATCGCCATACTGGCGTATCACCCGGCGTGATGGTATGGGGTGCCATTGGTTAAACTTCTCAGTCACCTCGTGTTCGCATTGACGGCACTTTGAAAAGTGGACGTTACGTTTCAGATGTGTTACGACCCGCGGCTCCACCCTTCATTCGTTCCCTGCGAAACCCTACATTTCAGCAGGATAATGCAAGACTGCATGTTGCAGGTCCTGTACGGGGCTTTCTGGATACAGAAAAGGTTCGATTGCCCTGGCCAGCACATTCTCCAGATCTCTCACCAATTGAAAACGTCTGGTCAATGGTGGCCGAGCAACGGGCTCGTCACAATACGCCAGTCACTACTGTTGCTGAACTGTGGTATGGTGTTGAAGCTGCATGGGCAGCTATACCTGCACACACCATTCAAGCTCTGTTTAACTCAATGCCCAGGCGTATCAAGGCCGTTATTACGGCCAGAGGTGGTTGTTCTGGGTACTGATTTCTCAGGATCTATGCACCCAAACTGCGCGAAAATGTAATCGAATGTCACTTCTAGTATAATTTGTTTGTCCAATCAATACTCGTATATCATCTGCATTTCTTCTTGGTGTAGCAATTTTAATCGCCAGTAGCGTATATCTGTTTAATGTATTTACCCTGGTTCACAAGATGGATAATGCAATCTGAAATTATTTAACGCTGAATAGACTTTGATGGATTTATTCTACACAGAAGTCATGCTGCGCTGGTGCAAGTCAGAAGAAGTGGCGAGACTGTGATAGTGTTTGCCCAGACAAGCCAGAGTAGCAATATTCTGTCCCATCCTCGATGCGTAATGCTGTCTCAGCTGACAGTCGTGGTGCAAGAGTCTGCAGAGTAGCGAGATGCGGCGCCTGTAATTCGTTATCGTGGGTACGAAATATGAAAAGTTGCAGGCAGGTGCTCTGTCAGACAGATCATAATTACTCTTTGATGTTGCTGTTGTTGTGGTCTTCAGTCCATAGACTGGTTTGATGCAGCTCTCCATGCTAGCCTATCCTGTGCAAGCTTCTTCATCTCCCAGTACTTACTGCAACCTACATCCTTCTGAATCTGTTTAGCGTATTCATCTCTTGGTCTCCCTCTACGATTTTTACCCTCCACGCTGCCCTCCAGTACTAAATTGGTGATCCCTTGATGCCTCAGAACATGTCCTACCAACCGATTCCTTCTTCTAGTCAAGTTGTGCCACAAACTCCTCTTCTCTCCAATTCTGTTCAATACCTCCTCATTAGTTGTGTGATCTACCCATCTAATCTTCAGCATTCTTCTGTAGCACCACATTTCGAAAGCTTCTATTCTCTTCTTGTCCAAACTTTTTGTCGTCCATGTTTCACTTCCATACATGGCTACACTCCATACAAATACTTTCAGAAACGACTCCCTGACACTTAAATCTATACTCGATGTTAACAAATTTCTCTTCTTCAGAAACGCTTTCCTTGCCATTGCCAGTCTACATTTTATATCCTCTCTACTTCGACCATTATCAGTTATTTTGCTCCCCAAATAGCAAAACTCCTTTACTACTTTAAGCGCCTCATTTCCTAATCTAATTCCCGCAGTATCACCCGATTTAATTCGACTACATTCCATTATCCTGGTTTTGCTTTTGTTGATGTTCATCTTATATCCTCCTTTCAAGACTGTCCATTCCGTTCAGCTGCTCTTCCAGGTCCTTTGCTGTCTCTGGCAGAATTACAATGTCGTCGGCGAACCTCAAAGTTTTTATTTCTTCTACATGGATTTTAATACCTACTCCGAATTTTTCTTTTGTTTCCTTTACTGCTTTCTCAATATACAGATTGAATAGCATCGGGGAGAGGCTACAACCCTGTCTCAATCCCTTCCCAACCGCTGCTTCCCTTTCATGTCCCTCGACTCTTATAACTGCCATCTGATTCCTGTACAAATTGTAAATAGCCTTTCGCTCCCTGTATTTTACCCCTGCCACCTTCAGAATTTGAAAGAGAGTATTCCAGTCAACATTGTCAAAAGCTTTCTCTAAGTCTACAAATGCTAGAAACGTAGGTTTGCCTGTCCTTAATCTGGCTTCTAAGATAAGCCGTAGGGTCAGTATTGGCTCACGTGTTCCAATATTTCTACGGAATCCAAACTGATCTTCCCCGAGGTCGGCTTCTACCAGTTTTTCCATTCGTCTGTAAAGAATTCGTGTTAGTATTTTGCAGCCTTGGCGTATTAAACTGATAGTTCAGTAGTTTTCACATCTGTCAACACCTGCTTCCTTTGGGATTGGTATTATTATATCCTTCTTGAAGTCTGAGGGTATTTCGCCTGTCTCATAGATCTTGCTCACCTGATGGTGGAGTTTTGTTAGGCCTGTCTCTCCCATGGTTGTCCGTAGTTCTAATGGAATGTTGTCTACTCCCGGGGCCATGTTTCGACACAGGTCTTTCAGTGCTCTGTTAAACTCTTCATGCAGTATCATATCTCCTATTTCATCTTCATCTACATTCTCTTCCATTTCTATAATATTGCCCTTTGATGGAGCCTTGAAATCTCGACAGATTCCAGCAAGTGACACTCTCATTCGCCGGTCATGCCATGGGCCAATTTCACTCGCTTGCATGGCATTGTGGACAAGGAGCTCAAACGTCAAGGTGGCACAATAAGACTGTCCTCAGCTCAGCGAGATGTCCGACATGCCTGAGGTCTAAACTATTGGTACAGCCATGACTTCACCAGCATCAGTGCGAAGTCTTGCACAGGACTAGTGTCCACGTGCAACCCACTCATAAAAAGAGTCAAGACTAGAATCTCCTCTCCAGAGCGTTTCTAAATGAGAAGTCCCGTTTCTCCATTTGTCCGTTTCCATCAAACTTCGGTAAACTCGAAAAGTGCACTCGTGCAACCGTCCCCACAAGTGCCATGTCTGCCTTCTAGCTCGTCTGCTCTACCTCCCGGTCAATCCTAAACAAAGTTAATACTATTCTTTTCCCTGCTGGAGAAGCAGCCAGTCCCTGTCTTGTAAACTTGCGCGCACGGAGGAGAAGACGTTACGCTCTCTCAAACGGTTTTTCCAACAGACACTTTAGGCTGCGACTTTAGGCTGCTTGTTTTGTGTTTTTGTATAGACCTAAAGTGAACAGCACATTTATCATAGAGATCATTATCTTGATGGGCCGAACATTACAGCATGTCCGACCAGGAGACTTAGCTAAACTACACTACTGGCCATTACACTTGCTATACCAAGAAGAAATGCAGATGATAAACGGGTATTCATTGGACAAATATATTATACTAGAACTGACATGTGATTACATTTTCAAGCAATTTGGGTGCACAGATGCTGAGAAATCAGTACCCAGAACAACCACCTCTGGCCGTCAGTCAGTCAAACAGAGCTTGCATGGCGTGTACAGGCACACCTGCCCATGCAGCTTAAAACGATACCACAGTTTATCAACAATAGTGACTGGCATATTGTGACGAGCCCGTTGCTCGGCCACCATTGACCAGACGTTTTCAATTGGTGAGAGATCTGGAGAATGTGCTGGGCAGGGCAGCAGTCGAACATTTTCTGTATCCAGAAAGGCCCGTACAGGACCTGCAACATGCGGTCATGAATTATCCTGTTGAAATGTAGGGTTTCGCAGGGATCGAATGAAGGGTAGAGCCACGGGTCGTAACACATCTCAAATGTAACGTCCACTGTTCAAAGTGCCGTCAATGCGAACAAGAGGTGACCGAGACGTGTAACCAGTGGCACCCCATACCGTCACGCCGGGTGATACACTGGTATGGCGATGACGAATACACGCTTCCAATGTGCGTTCACCGCGATGTCGCCAAACACGGATACGACCATCATGATGCTGTAAACAGAAGCTGGATTCATACGAAAAAATGACGTTTTGCCATTCGTGCACCGAGGTTCGTTGTTGAGTACACCATCGCAGGCGCTCCTGTCTGTGATGCAGCGTCAAGGCTAATTGCGGCCATGGTCTCCGAGCTGATATGCCATGCTGCTGCAAACGTCGTCGAACTGTTCGTGCAGATGGTTGTTGTCTTGCAAACGTCCCCATCTGACTCAGGGATCGAGACGTCGCTACACGATCCGTTACAGCCATGCGGATAAGATGCCTGTCATCTCGACTGCTAGTGATACGAGGCCGTTGGGATCCAGCATGGCGTTCCGTATTACCCTCCTGACCCCACCGATTCAATATTCTGCTGTCATTGGATCTCGACCAACGTGAGCAGCAATGTCGCGATACGATAAACCGCAATAGCGATAGGCTACAATACGACCTTTATCATAGTCGGAAACGTGATGGTACGCATTTCTCCTCCTTACACGAGGCATCACAACAACGTTTCAGCAGGCAACGCCGGTCAACTGCTGTTTGTGTATGAGAAATCGGTTGGAAACTTTCCTCATGTCAGCACGTTGTAGGTGTCGCCACCGGCGCCAACTTTGTGTGAGTGCTCTGAAAAGCTAATCATTTGCATATCACAGCGTCTTCTTGCTGTCGGTTAAATTTCGCTTCTGTAGCACGTCATCTTCGTGGTGTACCAATTTTAATGGCCAGTAGTGTAACAGAAGTGCTTTTGTGTCCCAATAGAGACCATTTCAGAGCCGCCATAATTCTTGCGTTCCATCTTAAAATTCTTGCGTAGGCTTGAGGCTTCCCAAAAAAATTCGGCAGGCAGAGGGACGACACCTCCTGATGGCTTCACCGATAATGTCCGATCCAAAGTGAACATGGGAACTCGCGGATTTTAATGGACGCCAGCTCTTCCCACAATGGTTATTTATGACGCTGTCGAACTGCCTTGGCCGGGCAACCTACTTTTCTCCTGCGCTGCCTTGGCTAGAAACGCGTAACAGGTAGGTCCAGGTGGCAGTGTTTTGCATCTTTGGCATTGTCTGGACACCAGTGCAAGATATTCGTGGGACCAGCGTTCTGTCCCCGCTTAGTACTTTGAGATGTTCCTTTCTTTATCACTAGCATGTGGCCAAGCCCCAAATGTTCACAGCAAGATTTACTGTTAAATAATCAAACCACCCACTTGTTCTCAACTCCAGAAAATAATATTCGAAGGAGGGCTACCATAAACACCCAACATGTATTAACAACGTACATGCTCCCATCGATACCTTCTAATGTCGATGACTTTCTGTTTTCTCACAAAAGTGATGACTTGCCCTGTTGCACAACGTGTTCACAGGAGTTTGTAGTTCGATTACGGTACGATATGATTTGAATGTTAGTTTCTTTTTAGCTTTTTTATATCCAGATCTGAACAATGAAGCAGTTGTGATCACTTGTTCTTGATCTTGCTTTCCCCACAACTTTTCACCTTCACTCACTGATGTTTCTAAACTTTTCTTTTCTTTTATATGTATGATTTCTATGTATTTAATGTGTGATTTGCACCTTACGTGATCACCGATTTTACCATTTAGTTTACTTGCATTATTAGCAGAAACATTAGCTAAAAACGCATTATCGGTAGGCACATGTTCCAAGCTTTCCGTCATAAGTTCACGAATTTCTGGACACAATGTGCTTATGACCAAGTTTTGGTCATTTAGAGAAAGCGACAGCTTAGTGTTTTGCCAGTTCTGAAAATGTGATAATGCAACACAATTTCCTACTATAATCTGAGACTTAGTGTTTGCACATGTATCTGATAATGCACTGCTCTTATGGAACGACGAAATTTTGCTTTGTTTGAAAGCCATGCTGAAACTCCGTGATTCTTACAGCCCTGCTCGCACTCATCTCACCAACAACACTACTGAAGCGGAAACGTGTGGATATCGCCGTGCCTTTTGGGGACAGAAGTGAACAACCGAACGGCACCAACTAATTTTGTGTACGCGACACTGTGGAAGGTGCGTTAAGCTCGACCTACATGGTCCGAAGCAAGCGAAATCAGACTGCAAGCTCGCAAGTAACGAACGGCACACCTTATATGAAAGCAACAATGACAGCATGAAAACGACGACTCAGCTTGAAAGGATTTGGAAGCTTTTATACATACGCTATTTCCAGAGTTAATGACCAAATACAGAGGGGTCCAAAAAAAAGTATCCATTGTTTAAAAGTCCATAACTGGCAAACTAATTGACGGAGTTGTCTCATCTTTGGTAGTGTAATAGTTATAGTTCCAGCAATCGCCACACAAGCGTTGTATTGTGTTATTTTGTTTTGTCAGATGACAGTCGCCAGATAGTCAGTGTTTTGTTCTTAGTTGCACCTAGTTACTCGAGTAAACAAGGCTGGCGCAAGGCTTACATTCAATGAAAGGAAGTCAGTTGTGAAGCGGTATTTTAAGTACGAAATCATTAATGAGGTTCAACGGCAATGGTGAAATGAGTATCAAACATAGCCACCGACACGTTTAACGATTCGTCGCATTCGAGACAAATTGGAAGCCGAAGGCTGCGTTAAAGATGTACACAGACAACGATCTGGACGACCTGTAACAGTAACAAGTCCAGCTAACTCCCGTCGTGTGTTACAACAATTCACTCGCTCACCACAGAAGTCTGTGAGACAGTGTGCCCGTGAAACTGGAGTGAGTCGCTCAAGTGTTCGGCGAATTTTGAAGACGGCAAAGTGGAAGTGCTACATCCCACGATTGCTACACGCAGTGAACGAGGACGACCCAGATCGTAGAACGGAGTACTGCGAGTGGTTTACTAACATGGTGCGCAACGATGAAGAGTTTGCGGAGATGATTGTGTGGTCTGATGAGGCACAGTTCAAGCTCAATGGTACAGTAAATCGCCACAATTGCATCTACTGGGTCGCCGAAAATCCGAACGTCCATGTAGATAAAGCCGTAAATTTGGCAGGAGTAAATGTGCAGTGTGGGTTGTCTTACCGGGGCTTGATCGGGCCATTCTTCTTTGACGGCACAGTTACCGGTAAGGTGTACCTTCAGAAGCTTCAGACATCCATTTTACCTGCCATCCGAGACTTGTATGGAGACGGACGAGTTTACTTTCAACAAGATGGTGCCCCAGCCCACTACCAAAATCGTGTTAGGGCTATCTCGACGAAAATCTACCAGGAAGATGGATAGGCGCTAGAGGTGCTGTGGAGTATCCACCACGTTCCCCAGACCTAACTCCTCTGGACTTTTAGCTGTGGGGAACACTGAAGGACGTCGTTTATCGACAAAAGCCACGCACACTGGATGAACTTCGAGAATCCACCGTACATTCATGTGCAAATATCCAACTGAACACAGTAGTTCGTGCTGCAGTTCGGTGGCATCGTTTGTGTGTGGATGTTAATGGTGACCATTTCGAACACCTATAGTGGTATCTTTAAGTTGGACTTTTAAGCTACACTTTCACCAAAAATGTGACAACTCTGTCAATTAGTTTGCAAGTTATGGACTTCGAAACAGTGGATACATTTTTTTGGACCCCTCTGTTTGTTAATAGTAATAGTGTACTAATACTTTCTGTGTACGGCTCCAAAAATTTGAATTAATTGGTAAGTTTTACGTATCCAGTGGGCGGCAAATTACCCATCTCTGGTTGGGATGGGTAATTTAAATTCAGAGGGGAGGAGGGAAAACGGTGGTTTGATACAGACGGGGAAATTCCCCCCCCCTCCCCCCCCCCCCCCCCAATGCAAATCGCACACTCAGCTACTGAGGAAAAGTGTATTACTTCCATTCCCACCTGTATAATACATCATAAAATTGTTGCCTCGTTAAAGTAAACACTAGAGCGAGAGAGAGAGAGAGAGAGAGAGAGAGAGAGAGAGAGAGAGAGAGAGAGACTGGGGGCAGCCCACGTGCGTGTTCTTGGCTTTCTTCTTTTTATTCTTCTCTCTCATTCCCAACTTTTTCATGATTTCGTGTTACTGCACTGAATCTGAACAAGGGCTCTGAAGCTACGGTTTTTTTCTTTCATCTCTTTTGCTGTTCTTTCAGCTCTCAGCAGCTTTCTGTTGCAGTTATGTACTATGTTTGTGTAACCTTCCAATATAGTTGATTTCATTGATTGTTGCAGAACAACACACGTATAATGGTATAGTATATTGATGTATAGTTTTAAATTAAATGGCTTCACTGCCTTCCTTATATATTAACGTCTTAATAAAAACTGCAATTCGAATCATGTCAAAATAAACGAGAAAATAGACCAGAGTAAAAGCAAGCTCATACATTAAGAAAGATAGGAAAAAACATCACTATTTTTGACAGGGCCGAGTGTTTCTTTCGTTTCGTTCTCGCACGTGTTGCTCACATTAGACATTATTGCCGTGGCGCAGCCGAACATCGTAAAGCCCCTATTACACGATACGCGTAAACCGTACACCTATGCATCAGCGCCCTAAGCGTGCATATCTAAATACGGGCTGGTGTACGTAGACCTATTATTACACCATCCTCGCGGGTTATACTTGGCGCATATGTGCAATGCCCCCGCCCCCCCCTCCCCCCCCCCCCATGAACCATAGACCTTGCCGTTGGTGGGGAGGCTTGCGTGCCTCAGCGATACAGATAGCCGTACCGTAGGTGCAACCACAACGGAGGGGTATCTGTTGAGAGGCCAGGCAAACGTGTGGTTCCTGAAGAGGGGCAGCAGCCTTTTCAGTAGTTGCAGGGGCAACAGTCTGGATGACTGACTGATCTGGCCTAGTAACACACCAAAACGGCCTTGCTGTGCTGGTACTGCGATCGGCTCAAAGCAAGGGGAAACTACGGCTGTAATTTCTCCCGAGGGCATGCAGCTTTACTGTATGGTTAAATGATGATGGCGTCCTCTTGGGTAAAATATTCCGGAGGTAAAATAGTCCATTCGGATCTCAAGAAGACGTCGTTATCAGGAGAAAGAAAACTGGCGTTCTACGGATCGGAGCGTGGAATGTCAGATCCCTTAATCGGGCAGGTAGGTTAGAAAATTTAAAAAGAGAAATGGATACGTTAAAGTTAGATGTGGGTTTTAGTGAAGTACGGTGGCAGGAGGAACAAGACTTCTGGTCAGGTGAATACAGGGTTATAAATACAAAATCAGATAGGAGTAATGTAGGAGTAGGTTTAATAATGAATAAAAAAAGTATGAGTGCGGGTAAGCTACTACAAACAGCATAGTGATCGCCTTATTGTGGCCAAGATAGACACGAAGCCCACGCCTACTACAAAAATGTTCAGATGTGTGTAAAATCTTATGGGACTTATCTGCTAAGGTCATCAGTTCCTAAGCTTACACACTACTTAACCTAAATTATCCTAAGGACAAACGCACACACCCATGCCCGAGGGAGTACACGAACCTCCGCCGGGACCAGCCACACAGTCCATGACTGCAGCGCCTTAGACCGCTCGACTAATCCTGCGCGGCCACGCCTACTACAGTAGTACTAGTTTATATGCCAACTAGCTCTGCAGATGACGAAGAAATTGAAGAAATGTATGATGAGATAAAAGAAATTATTCAGATTGTGAAGGGAGACGAAAATTTAATAGTCATGGGTGACTGGAATTCGATAGCAGGAAAAGGGAGAGAAGGAAACGTAGTAGGTGAATATGGATTGGGGGGAAGAAATGAAATTGGAAGCCGCCTGGTAGAATTTTGCACAGAGCATAGCTTAATCATAGCTAACACGTGGTTCAAGCATCATAAAACAAGGTTGTATGCACGGAAGAAACCTGGAGATACTGACAGGTTCCACATAGATTATACGATGGTAAGACAGAGATTTAGGAACAAGGTTTTAATTTGTAAGACATTTCCAGGGGCAGATGTGGACTCTGACCACAATCTATTGGCTATGAACTGTAGATTAAAACTGAAGAAACTGCAAAAAGGTGGGAATTTAAGGAGATGGGACCTGGATAAACTGAAAGAACCAGGGGTTGTACAGAGTTTCAGGGAGAGCATAAGGGAACAATTGACAAGAATGGGGGAAAGAAATACAGTGGAAGAAGAATGGATAGCTTTGAGGGATCAAGGAGTGAAGACAGCAGAGAATCAAGTAGGTAGAAAGACGAGGGCTAGTAGAAATCCTTGGGTAACAGAAGACATATTGAATTTAATTGATAATGAAATGAAATGTCGTGTGGCTAAGGCCCCCCATCGGGTAGACCGTTCGCCTGGTGCAGGCCTTTCGATTTGACGCCACTTCGGCGACCTGCGCGTCGATGGGGATGAAATGATGATGATTAGGACAACACAACACCCGGTCCCTGAGCGGAGAAAATCTCCGACCCAGCCGGGAATCGAACCCGGGACCTTAGGCTTGACATTCCGTCACGCTGACCACTCAGCTACCGGGGCCGGACATTTAACTGATGAAAGGAGAAAATATAAAAATGCAGTAAATGAAGCAGGCAAAAAGGAATACAAACGTCTGAAAAATGAGATCGACAGGAAGTGCAAAATGGCTAAGCAGGGATGGCTAGAGGACAACTGTAAGGATGTAGAGGCTTATCTCGCTAGGGGTAAGATAGATACTGCCTACAGGAAAATTAAAGAGACCTTTGGATAAAAGAGAACCACTTGCATGAATATCAAGAGCTCAGATGGAAACCCAGTTCTAAGCAAAGAAGGGAAAGCAGAAAGGTGGAAGGAGTATATAGAGGGTCTATACAAGAGCGAGGTACTTGAGGGCAATATTATGGAAATGGAAGAGGATGTAGATGAAGATGAAATGGGAGATACGATATGCGTGAAGAGTTTTCAGAGCACTGAAAGACCTAGGTCGAAACAAGTCCCCGGTACTAGACAACATTCCATTAGAACTACTGACAGCCTTGGGAGAGCCATTCCTGACAAAACTCTACCATCTGCTGAGCAAAATGTATGACAAGCGAAATACCCTCAGACTTCAAGAAGAATATAATAATCCAATCCCAAACAAAGTAGCTGTTGACAGATGTGAAAATTACTGAACTATCAGTCTAATAAGTCACGGCTGCAAAATACTAACGCGAATTCTTTACAGACGAATGGAAAAACTGATAGAAGCCGACCTTGGGGAAGATCAGTTTGGATTCCGTAGAAATGTTGGAACACGTGAGGCAATACTGACCCTACGGCTTATCTTAGAAGCTAGATTAAGAAAAGGCAAACCTACGTTTCTAGCATTTGTAGACTTAGAGAAAGCTTTTGACAATGTTGACTGGAATACTCCCTTTCAAATTTTGAAGGTGGCAGGGGTAAAATACAGGGAGCGAAAGGCTATTTACAATTTGTACAGAAACCAGATGGCAGTTATAAGAGTCGAGGGACATGAAAGAGAAGCAGTGGTTGGGAAGGGAGTGAGACAGGGTTGTAGCCTCTCCCCAATGTTATTCAATCTGTATATTGAGCAAGCAGTAAAAGAAACAAAAGAAAAATTCGGAGTAGGTGTTAAAATCCATGGAGAAGAAATAAAAACTTTGAGGTTCGTCGATGACATTGAAATTCTGTCAGAGACAGCAAAGGACTTGGAAGAGCAGTTGAACGGAATGGAAGGTGTCTTGAAAGGAGGATATAAGATGAACATCAACAAAAGCAAAAATGAGGATAATGGGATGCAGTCGAATTAAATCGGGTGATGCTGAGGGAATTAGATTAGGAAATGAGACACTTAAAGTAGTAAAGGAGTATTGCTATTTGGGGAGCAAAATAACTGATGATGGTCGAAGTAGAGAGGATATAAAATGTAGACTGGCAATGGCAAGGAAAGCGTTTCTGAAGAAGAGAAATTTGTCAACATCGAGTATAGATTTAAGTGTCAGGAAGTCGTTTCTGAAAGTATTTGTATGGAGTGTAGCCATGTAGCCGGCCGGAGTGGCCGAGCGGTTCTAGGCGCTACAGTCTGGAACCGCGCGACCGCTACGGTCGTAGGTTCGAATCCTGCCTCGGGCATGGATGTGTGTGATGTCCTTAGGTTAGTTAGGTTTAAGTAGTTCTAAGTTCTAGGGGACTTATGACCACAGCAGTTGAGTCCCATAGTGCTCAGAGCCATTTTTTTTTGTAGCCATGTATGGAAGTGAAACATGGACGATAAATAGTTTGGACAAGAAGAGAATAGAAGCTTTCGAAATGTGGTGCTACAGAAGAATGCTGAAGATAAGATGGGTAGATCACATAACTAATGAGGAGGTATTGAATAGAATCGGGGAGAAGATGATTTTGTGGCATAACTTGACTAGAAGAAGGGATCGGTTGGTAGGACATGTTCTGAGGCATCAAGGGATCACCAATTTTGTGTTACACTAAGCAGATTCAGGATGTAGGCTGCCGTACGTACTGGGAAATGAAGCAGCTTGCACAGGATAGGCTAGCATGGAGAGCTGCATCAAACCAGTCTCAGGACTGAAGACCACAACAACATGTGCAATGGACTGTGATAACGCGCGAAACGCAAATAGAACCGTCTAATATCTTGTAAAGTCGTTCGTTCTAACACAAGGGGTACCGTGTGACAGATTGGAAAGTCTTTCGTTCAAATTATTTATGTCAGCTCAAGGTTTCTATTTAATAAGAAACTTTTTTATAATTATTTATTAAGTAATTGTTATTCTATTATGAAGGTTACTACTGGTCTGAATCACAGACTCCACAGTTAGTTTCATGTTACAACAATTGATCACACAGGTACATTATGTCTAAATTTACATTTTGCAGATGGGGGAGCTGTCTTTGGAGCGTTTGTCCAGGCAGTGACAGTAAATCTTCGGTTTAGGGCGGGACGACGACGAAAACGGGAAGCCAGACATGGCCGAGTTCGACCCTGGCTGGACAGAAGGAACGAAGGCAGGGGATTATGTTGCTTATGAAAGAACTGAGGCCTGAAGACATACAAGAATTTCGGAACTTCGTTAGGATGGACATGGCTTGTTTCGAGAAGCTGCTGTCTACGTTAGAAGATGGGAATTAGCATGTGTGACAAAGTCATGAGGGACGCTATCTCACCTTCTACAAAGTAAGAATAAAATCATATTTTTGTTTGTTTTGTAATCATACCAACCTAGATCACTGATAAAATACCAGTACATGCGCTGTTATGCTGCAGGCTGGTTGTAACATTACGTTTTCCTGGCGACTGCGGAATCTTTAAGTGTCTGGCTTTTAGCCACAGAATAGCGCGGCCCACCATTCAAAAGTTGTGGGTGTATGCACTGCAATTTGCAACACTTTAAAGGACCACTTAAAGGTGCACCTGTGTTGTATTTCCAAGTTTGGAAAATTGAATGCGCTGTCTGTCGCACTGGGCCAAACTGCAGTTTCCCTTTTGTGGCATGCTGAAATAAAGCAAGAGATGCAATCAAATCAAACATGAACTTTCGTAAGTTAGGGCATTACGATACAAATCGAAAGTCACCATGTAAGGTCATACTCTTTTTACTCAGAAACGATTGCCAACGTACCATATTACCTTTCCTCGCTGTATGCCTAAATTAAGACGCTTAACACCTCTTAGCTCCATTTCATTTCTGTAATACGAAGTAATCAAAAGAAAAAATGCTTTCACAAACAGCTAATATAACAGAAAGTCAACTGGCAAAAAAAGTTCTTTTTCTGCAATTATGAAAATGTACTTATCGAGAAAAAAAACGCGTAAAATCCCCAACACGAAAACTGAAATTTGCTACTAGCCATCGAACAATAAGCAAATAACAAACAGGAAGCACTGGCGCATGCGCGGGTTGTCGCTACCTAGTGGGCATGCGAGGATTGACGGCAATTTAAAACTGCTGTCTATTCTGGAGCGCAGATAATGTGTGTGCTAATTTTTGTAGTTTCACCTGTCTACCACTAGATGGCTGTCGCTCTAGACCAGTACCGTTCGCGGCGGATCGTCGTGTAAAACTCGCTCTATGGATTCGGCCGGTATAACACTATCAAATTTCTTTGTCCAATATCTTTGTCAAAGATATTTGATGGTGTAATAGGGACTTTGTCAAATGTCGTCCAATATTTGATCAAATCTATGGCCTCGCTGTAGATTTGATCAAAGAAATCGCCTGTCTTCTGTTCACTGCAATGTGACATGTTACCACATGGAGCGCTAGCATCGCTGCATTCTGTCGTCTGTAGTGTTTTTATAAACATTGCCGGTAAATACAATTGGTGTGTGCCGACAACTACAAAATTAATAGGGATGTATGAAGCTGATGAGGCGCTTTACAACGTGAGGCACCCTGAATACAAAAATAGATTAAGAAGATTGGAGACCTAACCTAACATAACCCTCTTCCATAGCAAGGAATCGGAGTGTTACAGTGAGCCTGTCTTCTGAAGATGTAGCAGTTCTTAAGTGAATATTGTGCTTTGTGATATGAGGATACATCTCACAGAGCACATACAGAAATGTATACTCATCCATTCTTAGGTAATTGATGTACAACTTGACGTCTTCCACTGTAAGCCCACCTAACAAGTTTTGTTGAATGCTTTTATCGTGTCGTCGTAAAACCCACGGCTTCACCCAGATTAGATTAGTTTTTCGTTCCATAGATCCGTGCTGAGGAGATCCTCGTGGATGTGGAACATGTCAATTTTTTTATGCTGAAATAACAATACTAATAGTATGAATAAATGCATCATTTGTTTCTATTAAAAATTTCGCCAATGAAGTAGAAGGAGTTGGCCACTAGTAAGTATTTCAGGTTTCTTTTAAACTGATCTTTATTTGTAAATAAAATTTTTATGTTTGCTGGCAAATTATTTAAGATGAGTGTTCCTGTGTAGTGGACCTTTTTTTGAACTAAAGTAAGTGCTTTGAAGTCCTTGTGCAGATCATTTTTGTTCCTGGTATTGTATGTATGAACTGAGTTGTTTGTTGGAAAAAGAGATATTATTTAGGACAAATTTCATTAAGGAGTAAATATACTGTGAGGCAGTAGTTAGTATACCCAGTTCTTTGAAGAGGTTTCTGCAGGACGTCCGTGAATTTACTCTACAAATAATACGTATTTCACGCTTTTGGACTCTGAAAACTTTTGTTTGACTTTAAGATTTACCCCAAAATATTATACCATATGACATTATGGAATGAAAGTAGGCAAAGTATGCAAGCTTTTTCATTTTTATGTTGCCTATGTCTGCTAACACTCGAATTGCAAATACAGATTTGTTAAGGCGTTTCTGCAGTTCTGTGGTGTGCTCCTCCCAACTGAATTTGTTATCAAGTTGTAATCCCAGGAATTTAAGACTGTCAACCTTGTATGTATGGTTCCTTTTTTTCCCCCACTTCTTTTCCGCATGTGCACACGATGCAATTGCGGTACGTGCAACTGCTGCAGTTAATAACAAGTTGTTGTCAGCCATCTTGAACTTTGACGAAAAATTTGATGACAGTGTAATACCCCTTCTAGCACTACGTCAAAGATCTTTGTCAAATATATTTGACGGACTATTTGATCACATCTTTGATCAAATCTTTGACAAAGAAATTTGATAGTGTAATTCGGCCGAACGGCGCCACTCGCGGATGTTTCACGAAGCTTCTGGACTCGCGCAGTATTCTGGTGTTACACACGGCACCACAGCGCCCTGAAGTAGTGTCTAATTGGCCGGTGCTCGTCAGTAGTCAGTGCCTGGCTTGTGGTTGCGTCAGTAGTATGGCGTTGTTGTGCTCCGCCGGACCAGTTTATTGATTTTTAGGTTTTGGACATTTTCGAGTTAAAGAAATGTCTACGTAGGATCGTGTTAACAGTGTGTATTGAACCGAAATTTCCTTCGACCAGCTGCATTAGATATTATTCAATTTGAAAAGCGTTTTTAAAATTGACGCAGTAGAGCTGTAGGGATGCATCTGGACTTCATAGTGAAGTTATATTTCTGAAAATAGGAAACAATGAACTATGTGAACAGTTGGTGTGATTTAATAGTGGTGTTTGGAAATACCGATACGCCGCGAAGATACAACATGCGGGTTATGGTATACTTCTGTCGCCGTTAGGTCCACTTGAAACAAATTCATCGTGCTGTAACGTTATGTAGAAATTTGTTTAACGTAACAATGCACACGAGTTTCACTATCACTGTGACATTGGTAACATGACGGTGAAGCTACAGCTCAAGGAGCAGATCCCGTAGCTTACGATAATTGGCGGACTCGCTGGTAGTCTTCAGGCCTGCTCTGCTTCTCACTCCTTGATAATTTGCGAAATAATTGTTTGCATAGACGGTCGTAACAGCTACCGCGAGAAGATGAAAAATTTTCGCCTTTGTACGCACAGATCACATTAGGTGCTTCTGCTCATGCGTCATTCAGTGAACAATGAAGAATGTAATGTTGGTACGGTCGCAATAGGTCATACTGAAGCACAACGTAAGTAATCAGGAATTGTTACAGATCTGTCGTATGCAAAAGTAGATGCGAGTAAAGCAGGAGAACCAAAACCACTGGCTCCTGTTACCGATGGCAAGGATGAAAAAGGACCGTGCAAAACGGTGAAAGTAATGCCAAATAAATATTTGATGCAATACCCAAATGACGCATAAATTTTTTGGCAGGACACTTAGTAAATGTAACATCTACTAAAGACTGCCTACACTACACTTGTCAGTCCTATTTTAGAATACTGCTGTGCGATGTGGGATCCTTACTGATTGGATTGATGGACTACATCGAAAAAGTTCAAAGAATGGCGGCAGGTTTTGTATTATCGCGAAATAGGGGAGAGAGTGTCACTGAAATGATGCAGGATTTGAGGTGGGCATCATTAAGACAAGGCGCTTTTCTTTGCGGCAGAATCTTCTCACGAAATTTTAATCAAAAACTTACTCCTCCGAATACGAAAATATTTTGTTGACGATCACCATTATAAAATAAGACAAATCAGAGCTCACACGGAAAGACATTGGTGTTAGTTTTTTTCCGGGCGCTGTACGAGATTGGAATAATATAGGGCGTATACGCCACGGGAAAACCCCGGACTTTTTTCATCCGGGAGAAAACCGTGAAATACCCGAGAATTTTTTAAAATTCCGGGAATTTTTCATTGTTTTAGTTTTCAGTTAAATTTTTGTACTTTTGACTGATAAGAACTAATACTGTAACAAATACTGCAGCAATAAAACATAAAAGAGGGAAAGAAAACGCAATATAAACTTAAGTTGCAAAAGAAATGTGCCGTTTCCAACAACTAAACACAGGCGCACGCAACCAATTGCCAACACGAAAATGTGTCAAAGGCATTAGGACGAAGGCTACGCAATACTTCGTAACAACAAACTGCTTCCGATGACCGTGACGTCACAACGGTTTACATAAGTTTCGTTTTAGCAGTTGCCAGCGGGCTCGTGCGCATGCGCAGTTGAGTCGCGTAAGGCTAGGCGCAAATTGTGACGCGCGGGTGCAGCGCATATTGCGACGCGTACACCTCACTTCGCACGCGCAGACTGAACTGAAGCGCGCGCAACCTGTTATCTTTCTCAAACGATTTTACAGAAACTGTTCACTGAAAATATTTGATTTTTGCCTTACTTGTAGCGTTATATGTCAGCTTCGTGGCGAAGTGCCCATCATCTCGCTAATGGCCATTCTTATTGTGATGTACACATTTTAGTAAGACACTACGCAAAACTCAAAAAGTTTGCAACGAATGTCAGGGGTCGCTATGATTTTGCGTTTGGTGCGTATTACACCACATGTTGCTGTGTATGAAATTTGGCTAACATGTTGAATTTTTTTTTAGTCTTGGGAGGAGGTGTCTATCTGCCCCCGATCTCGAGAAAATGGATCCTATTTAGCGCGCTCACTTCCGATCTCACTCCCGCGAGAATGAAATACTCGCAACATCTCTCATATCTCCTAAACCGCTCGAGACATCGAAATGTAAGTTTGGCGAATGATAGCACACAAGGAGAAGAGTGTTTTGCCAATTCTTAAACACACGGAATTTCCTTATCTACGGCGATATATCAGTACTTATACTTCAATTTTCATTTATTTCACTCCAGTGACTAATTTTTTAAGAATTATCGACAGCTAGCGAAACAAGAGCATCCTAGTATGAAAATAAACACGAAATTTCTTCTCTTATGTTACTGCAAACCGACACTATGACGTTTCTCGTAAGCTATTGAGCTCTGTGATTGCCAATTACTTGTCTAATGAGGCACCCCGTTCCAGAATTCTGTCTCCATAGCTGCTGTGAGATGAGTTTGGCAAATACACTGTGACAAAGGAAGTACAATTAAACCTGTCACCAAGAGAAATGTGGCCGTTACTCGTAAATGGTGATGCTTCTTCGAATGGGAAAAGGTTAACCACTAACACAAAAATAGATTGCCAATTCTGTTGGAATTTTGGTGGAATCCCCGTAACCAATCGTATTCTTAACACTGAGCGATTGAAATGGAAAATTACCAAAGGATTTTATTCCTTCTCCTGATCTGAGCACTACTAAAATAATGACGAGCGTCCCTTCAGGCGGATTGATAGGCGCATACCAGATACTGGTTATACTCACCTACGGCGTGCCAAACTGACAATGTGTGATCGCGAATAAAATAGTTGTTATTGAGAAAAATAAACAATTGATCAGTCGCACAACACGATGTTCATGGTATTGTCAGCAGCGGAGGATAATGCGCGCAACAATAATGCAGAAGCTAGCTATATGTGCCTTTTGAGCTGGAGTTCGAAAAACATTGTCATGAAAGTATATCTACCTTCAACAGTACATTTCAACAAATAAAATATATCTGATCATGACACTCTTTTAGGATATTCCTACTTTCGTAATAATACCGACCATTTTCTTCATTTGTGTAGCCTGTTGTTAGTTTATTAATGCTGATAATGTGCATGCAACAATTGAAATGCTTTTTCTCATCATGGCGAACCAATTAAAACATTGTTATTTGTGACTGCTTTCCGACTGTTTCTAACTGGCAGTGGAAATGTGATGTTCACATGTATGTAATACAGTGTGTCGTATTACATTATTGCATCGATATCCGAGTAACCACAGTGAGACTTCTATACTTCAGATCGTGGACGCTTTTTACCAGGAGCACAAAGAGGTCGCACCTGTGGAGATTATCCCTTTCCAAATTTTTGTAACAGATCGTACAGATACGCCAGCATACTAGGCAGCGAGAAAATAACCTTGTTTTACTTTCCTGCCTTGCTTCTTAATGACATGATTTTGTAATATTCCTTGCTTCCTTATTCTCTACCCTCTGTCCCTTTTTGCGATCTGAAAACATCGCGGAGGCATATGATACAATTCCAGCGGCCGATGGCTCACCAGTTACTGAAGTATACATTTTTTTTTTTTTTTTGACAGAAGAGAAACAAAACAAAACAAAACTCTACAGATACAAATAATAGAAAACTGTAATGTACTAACGAAAAAAGCTGGAGCTTTTAAATGGCGAAAAACGAAACACTACACAAAGGCAATAAAATTTAGTATACATAAGGCAATATTTATCGTATGGGCAATACTACCACTGCTCGTATCCGCCGTGCCGGTGTGAGCATATGGCCGGGCTACTTTTCCGCGCCCCGCCTCAAATTTCCCACGGTGGTTGGGGCACAGTTTCTCGCCTGCACTGCTGGAGGGGTGAGGCAGGGAGCATGAAGGCATTCTTGCCATATGCTGTCTTCGGCATGGCACATATGGGCACTCAAAGTATGACCCATACGAAAAATACAGCCTTAACGGTATACTGAGTTTTATTGCACTTGAGAAGTGTTTCGTTTTTCGCCGTTTAAGCGCTCCATCTGTTTTGGTTAGTACATAGTAGTTTTCAGTTACATATATCGGTATACTTTCTTGTTTTGTTTATTCTTTTGTCAAGAACAATGCATTAGCCACCGAAATTGTATCTCCAGCCCCCACAATGTTTTCAGATCGTAAGAAGGGAAAGACGCCGGCCGTGGTGGTCTCGCGGTTCTAGGCGCGCAGTCCGGAACCGAGCGACTGCTACGGTCGCAGGTTCGAATCCTGCCTCGGGCATGGATGTGTGTGATGTCCTTAGGTTAGTTAGGTTTAAGTAGTTGTAAGTTCTAGGGGACTGATGACCACAGCAGTTGAGTCCCATAGTGCTCAGAGCCATTTGAACCAAGAAGGGAAAGACGATTCATCGTGAGGGTAGTGAATAAGGAAGTAAGGAAAATTATAAAATCATGTGATTTAGAAGCGAGACAGGAAAGTAAAACAAGGTTATGTACTTGCTGCCTATTACGCTAGCGTATCTCTACGATCTGTTACAAAAAGTCGAAAATGCGTAATTTCCACAGGAATCACCCCTTTGCGTTCCTGGTAAAAGCATCCAAGATATGAAGTACATAAGTTTCACTGTTATTATTTGGATATGGATGTAATCAGAGACATTAATCTGCGTACATGTGGACATCACATTTCCACTGTAAGCTAGAAACAGTCGAGAAGCCCTCAATTATAGCGATATTTTAATCGGCTCGTCGTGACGTGAATAAAGCATTTCGGTGGCTGCATACACACTGTCAGCGTTAACAACATAATCATACAACAGGCTACACTAATGAAGTAGTACTCGCTATTATTCCGAAAGTATGACTGTCCTGAAAGAGGGTGGTGGCTCTGAGCACTATGCGACTTAACTTCTGAGGTCATCAGTCGCCTAGAACTTAAAACTAATTAAACCTAAGGACATCACACACATCCATGCCCGAGGCAGGATTCGAACCTGCGACCGTAGCGGTCGCTCGGTTCCAGACTGTAGCCCATAGAACCGCTCGGTCACTCCGGCCTGCAAAGAGGGTGGTGATTTGATATATTTAATTTGTTGAAATGTATTGCTGACAAGGCAGATCTATTTACATGACTATTTTTCGAACGACGTGAACTCTTGCGCTCACAAGGCACAACTAGCTAGCTTCCATATCCCTGTCGCGCGCATTGTTCACAGCTGCTGACGATATACTGACCCTTATCTCGTGCCATGTATTAATTGTTTACTTTTCTCAATAAA
The DNA here is from genome assembly GCF_023864345.2 of Schistocerca serialis cubense. Classification (NCBI taxonomy): domain Eukaryota; kingdom Metazoa; phylum Arthropoda; class Insecta; order Orthoptera; family Acrididae; genus Schistocerca; species Schistocerca serialis. Next base: position 62,486,541 of record NC_064642.1, read on the forward strand.
AACTATTTATTCACGAATCACACATTGTCAGTTTTTCAAACCGTAGGTGAATAACCAGCGTCTGGCATGTGCGTGTCATTCCGTCTGAGGGGTACGCTCGTCATTATTTAAAAAAAGCAAGCACCCATTGACATACGTCATCAGCATCGTGGTTGCAACACAGTTTTCCCACAGTTCTATTTTATAAGGTTTTACATCAAATGACATTAAGTTTTAATGTATGTCTCACATACACTCCCTCATTCATTCCCATCTATTCACACAGAAAATAATAAGCAAATAATAATTTTGAATGATTTTTATACTACGTAATGAAGGGTAATTAAAGTTTTGAAAAGAAAATACCAGTTAAGTGATTTTATATTCTGTGACCTTTGTTATGACTTCAGATGATTATAAAAGACATTTGGTTATTGTTCCTTACTGAGTTTTGAAAAGTAAGTGTGTTTTAGGACATTTAAGTAATTTTCTTAATCTCCGTAACTATAATAGATAAAAATAGCAAATTTTGACAGGATCCCTTCCTTAATAACAAAAGATTGCGTACCAAGTTTGAACCAAATGTGATGATAATTACTGTGGTTTATTTAGATTCGTATGGGGTATGAATTTGCGTACAGTCTGCATGTTACTTGAGACCATTCTCACGGCTGGTAGCGTCAGCTGCGCTGTGAGTCAGACCGAAGAAAAAACGTAGCCATTCTGAAGCCACCATGCCACATGGCTGCGTGCCTTACTGCATCGAATGTTATCTCGTAATAACTTGCTACGTTACAGTGTGTTAGCCGCCGATCCTTTTCTTAGGATTACCCACAGAACAGTGAATGATACTTAAGTAGAAACAACAAACAAAACATGTACAGCATACGCTGATTATATCTCTGTAAAAGACGAATCTGACCTTAATCTAGTACGGCCGTTATTGTTTCTATTTGAATGTGTAACAGGTCCATCATTTAATGAGGACAGAACATTTTTACTGCCCATTGGGCTCTGTACTCCATACCGCCAATCGTCTCGGTAATGCAACACCAACGTAATTAAAGGGCTCGGTGTGCAACTAACAGCCTGCCCCGAAACGACGAAACATTAAACTAGCGTAAGACATTGACTACTGCCTGGGCTGTGACGCTCAGACACGCAAAACGCAAGCTGAAGCACATTCAAAAAGCTGAGCTTATCGACATCTGTTATCAAAGCCTGGTGCATCGGGCAGGTTTTCAACGTTCCCAAACAAACGGCCAGGGCGATTTGCCAGGTTATATACTGGCTTTTTTTGCGGGGAGAAATTGTCAAAGTTCAGCAATGAGCGTGCGTTGCGACAATTGCAGAGGGAGGTAATTTGCTGCCTTGTTGGTTCATCAGACTGCGAACATTACGCAGACCAGGATAGCACAACAGCCACTCTACCAAAAATGAATGCCCCGCGGTCAGAAGCTTCGCCGATTAGAATCTCCGGAATTTCTTACGTAGTTGCGGAATACTGCCAGAACCTATATCCTTCTTATAGCGACTGATGACAGGAAAATAAAAGCTGGGACTATACCAAGAAATACATGAGACGTCACTCAGAAACAATAGTGAACTAAAATTTCCCAATCACAGATGGAAAATCATTTGGCAGGATAAACCATACACTGTCTTCTGACGGCAGCTGCGCTTGGTATAAAGTCGTAAATGGGCGACAGCTGCAAACCAATCTGGCAGACAAACAGTTAGCACAGTCTGGACTGTGCGTGGAGTGTCGCTGTCATGACACGTTGGAACATCGTTCTAACTGTGCAAAAACAGCAGGCATCTGTGACGTAACCCGCATAATGACGGCACTCAGAAATCGGACGACTCTTGGGAATACTCTACCTCATATGGTGCTTCTTTCTGACTTGTGACCTTTCACTAATACAGAAGGAACTGCTACTCTCTGAATCCTTGGTTACGCGGTTCACACGATCATAGAAAGTCATAAACAGATCCAATAGGTTGCCTGTATTTTCTGTGAGAAGGGTACCCAAAGACTATAGACAAAAACTATGAAAATATTTCCAAAACTACCTACGAATAACCTTGAAGATCTTAAGGCTAAGGCTTTTGTAAATGGATTTTTTTCTGCATTAAGTATTTACCAGAAAATTAAAGAAACAGAAATGAGAAAGAAAGAAAACGAGAAAACGAAAACAGATTGAAATAGTTGGCTCTGAGCACTATGGGACTTAACTTCTCAGGTCATTAGTCCCCTAGAACGTAGAACTACTTAAACCTAACTAACCTAAGGACATCACACACATCCATGCCCGAGGCAGGATTCGAACCTGCGACCGTAGCGGTCACGCGGTTCCAAATTGTAGCGCCTAGAACCGCACGGCCACCCCGGCTGGCGATTCTTTTGTTATAGTAAGCTTGTCTGTATTATATTTTATTAGCCTTTGTGACTTTATTAGGCAGGAATGTCTCTTTAATTTTACAGAGATAATGATCAGAATTAAATTCACCATTCCTTACTACTTTCACATTCCTATTTTCCATTGAACTTTTTTGCGAAATAGCCTCATGATCTAACTGAAATTCTTCTAAGATTGGGTTGGGAGACCTCCACGTTTTAGCTTTTCTTGGGTGTTTCAGGTGAGAGCTTTGACACAAACTGATTAGCCTCATACCATTTGCGTTGGTTCTTCTATGAGTTGGGTATTGTCCTACCACACTTCTCAGTTTCTTTTCTCTTCCTATTTAGTTTCTTTTCTCTTCCTATTTATGCACTGAAGTCACCTAATAGTAATATGTTGTACATCTTTGGAATTTTAGATATTTCATTTCCTATTCGAATCCTAGAATTCCTCCGTTGTTTTTGTGGATTTTTCTTGTTGTCTCCATTTATTGGTGCATGTTAAGTAACAAAAGTGTATATCTTGTGTTTACATTTAACTGATAGGAAAGATATTCTCTCTTAGGTGGATTTAAATTCTGTAACATTCCCTACTATACTTTTATGAACATAGAAAGCTGTACTCAGCAACAGAATGTGATTCGTAATTTTGATCGCTGATTTGCCTTTGAAGATTCTGTAGTTACAAGTATCTACTACATTTTCATCTAGGAACCTTGATTCTTGAACTGCTAAAATTCGCATTTTGTTTTTCTCTAAAAATATGTATAGTTCTTTTTGTTTATCAGTCTTGATTAGAGAATTTACATTTAAAGTATCTAGAAAGAATTTCTTTTTGAATTTAATTTTAGAAGGATTTCAAGATTGCTCCCATTCAACCTTCTGGTTGCAGTTGTTGGGACTCCCCAGAACCTTTGGTTCCAGTGCATTGTGTGACGCAATGGTAGATTTCTCTCTCGTGTTACCACGTGGTTAGTGCATTAATTGCTTTCCATACTGCAATTGAAATTGTATTACATGCAAAGTAAGGAATTGAGTTCCAAGATAAGATCGGACTATTAGTCCGAAAATTGATTTTTTGCTCGTGGTTCACTCCACTAGGCTCTTCCGTTCTCTCCACCGTTGGGAATTAAATCAGGCTTTCTCTTCCGCCTTCAAGACTGTTGCCCGGGTTAACCTGTAACCCTAGGCAGGGCACATCTCCCCTGTTCTTATTCCATTTTTGAATTGGGCATGCCGCAAGTTATACAGCGCTTCATCTGCCTCGTACGTTTGTGTCAACGTTGTAGTATAGTTCAATTCTTTTATCTTGGCGGCTCGCGCATGCCCGCACAGACGCGGGAGATTGCTGCGTTGCCAGTTGCACACGACGCACGCGCCAATAGAAGCAGCACCATAGTATAGCATAGTTGGCAAGCTTACGTTTAGGGGGGAGCGCGCAGTTCGTGAAGTAAAGCCAACACGGCCGCATTAACCCTTTCGCTGCTACAAAGACGTGCTCCCTGCATTCCGCGCTGTGCGCGATTTTGTCACTGCACTGCTCGCCTGTGCAGACACATCGTGTTCCGACTGCTTTGACACTCTTATCAATCGATAAGTGTGTCGATTGATAAGTGTATCAAAGCAGTGGGAACACCATGTGTCTGCACAGGCGAGCAGTGCAGTGATGACATAATCGCGCACAGCGCGGAATGCGGCGAGCACGTGTCTGCAGCAGTGAAAAGGTTAATGAAGAGTCAAAGCACTAGAAATTTCAAAAAATTGCATTCAAACGAATATAATTCCTGAAGTAAGGCACTTCGATATTGTTTTTAAATAATGAAAATATTAAGCACCACATAAGGTTTAAACTCATAACCTTTCGCATAGTAGCCCAACACCTTAACTGTTACGCTAACGCACCTCGTCTGACTGCGTAACGCCATGAGGACTATAACACATCACGCAAAATACTGGCAAACACTGTTGGTATGACTATGAATTACTCACGCTTCGTCGAAGTACAATAGGAAATAAACAATTACCGCTGTTCTTTATTGAGAAAAAGCGGTTTTTGAGAGTGATACAAACACCTTTCCTTGCTATCGCCTGAATTAGGAGTCTTATTGTTTGTTTGGTTTAATTAATTAATAGAATATGAAGCAATTGGTATAAAGAATGCATTTTCCAAACTTTCTATAAAAGAATGTATGCTATCAAGACATTGCTTTTGTTCTATTATTTTATTTCTAAAACTGAAGACACTCGTCCATGCTCTGCACTGCAGTCGAGATGTGGCAACGTCGTTCTCTGTTCATTGGCTGACTGTGTTTTGTGACGTCAGATGCGCAGAACGAACCTAAATTCGGCCGCCAACATAAATGACGCGCACTTTAGATGGAACGCATCATGTAATCTTAAATGCCTCTTGTACAAGTATTGTATTCAACGTCAAACAGATAGCGATGTGTTTTATTGTTTTTAATATTATCCTGTGCACTATCAAACGTGTTTATTACTTATGTCATTATCTAAAATATTGGCACTAGAGCATTCGTGAACTACTGTCTCTTAACTCTTCCTCTTTTTAACAATCTTACTTTTGTCGTGTTCTATTTCATTGCTTTTTATTACCTCAATGCCTTTTATACGTTATAAGCTCATTACAAACTTCAACTGTTATATCCCTCTTTATTTTCGCTGTTAAATTAATTATTGAAAACTAGTGTATGCCGACATTAGCGACATCTGGTCAACTTACAACACAAACATCTTGTGGCACTGTATGGCAGCTTGTTTTGAACGGTAGTGCTACTGACAACATGACTCGAGCATATGATGTTAATTATATATACTTGACGATGCTACTACGGCTGCAGTACATTAGGACTTCGTTTTTATAAAACAGGTATGCCTTTCCATACTTAAAGCGCACAAATGCATATATTTGTCAGCAGTACTTTTCATTATGGTCTATTTATTGTTTTCAAACTGTAGACAATCTGCTAGTGTATTTATGTTTTTCCTTTTTTTGCTGCAGACCTGATGACGGTCATTATAGACCGAAACTGGTAATCTGTTAACATAAAAAGTTTGTGACCATAGACGTAAATTAAAGGAAACTTACTGGCTTGTGAGAATGGTGGAGGGTAGGTTGTGCTGAGAAATAATTGTTAAGAAAAAATTGGATCGCTGCGCCGTTTCCCGACTCAGCTGCCACGGAAAAATGAAATTCTCTGAACAGCCGGAGTGGTGGCAGGTGAGCGACTGCGCCATCGCTTCAATTTGCGGAGAGCCCGGCTGAGCGGCTGGGGCAGCGTAGGGGAGAAACGGTCCCTCAGCCCGGACATGGAGCTTCCCGCAGCAGACGGTGGAGAACAGACCGGCTCCCAGCTAGAGATGGGTCGAACTCGTTCATTCCCGTGAACTACTTCATTCGTTTCCCTCTTTGCCGCGAAGCGTTCAAATGAAGTAGTTCATTCATGAAGTACGGAAGCCTGGCGAAGTTGCCCAGTTCGCCGCTCAGCCGCGGCTGCGCTCGCTTCGCCTCGCTCGTACAATAAAGCTTCGTAATAATTCATAATTTTACCAACAGATGGCCGAACTATGCAGTAACGTGCACGCAACGTTTTACGCTCTTACAGCGTCTGAGTTAAATAGAGCATGGTCGAAGGGGACAAAGGGAAGATAAACAGAGAAGCCTGTCGCATATAAAGAAGGTGAATCATTTAATCTTGCTCGACATTTTTTCATGAAGCGCCCAAAAAAGTCTTTATCTGCCAAGTGAAACATTATTTGTTGTATTCATGGACTGAGAACTAGGACTACCAACGAAATGCAGTCCAATTTTATGTTCCTTTTAAAATTTAATCCAAAATAGAATGAGTATGTTTACCACTGTCACAAAGTCTATACACCTACGTTAAGTAATTATTCAGAAGTTTTCCTGTAGATTTTATTTTGTGGTGAGAATAATAACCCTCACCATTCAAAACGTAAACTGTCACCTGTAGTCATTGGTACGATTTCAAGTAAAATCCCTCTTTCAGTGTTATTAACAAACCTTTTATTTTCATGTTAGCTGTGCGTGCTCATACAGCCAGCCTCTTCGTTTGTATCTTCAATATTCATTTGTCTGCAAGCGCTGCCAACGGCAAGCTACCCCGTGGACACGAAGTATAACTGAACTGCATAAATAGTCACGGGTAATGATGCCAGCACTGCAGGAAGCAGCTGACGCTGCCTTCCCCTCACCCCTCACCGCCAGAACCGCTCCTAAACCTATCGCTCACCACAAACACCGCGCGATTCGTCGACAGGCAGTAGAGGGAGGACTGAAGTGAAGGGAGAATGAGTGACGTAGCTCCGATGTAGTGGGAGAGGGAGAGGGGAAGAGAGTGAGTGAACTAGAATAAAGTGTGGAGTGTGCTATCTGTCAAGAGTTTGAAGTACCAGTTCATTGTAATTGAGTGGTTAGTTCACACTTCACTGGAGTGAAGCGTTCATTTGAACGACTCATTCACGAGCTCCCCATCACTACTCCCAGCCCCTCGACGAAGATAACGACTGCCGAGTTGGCAGACGCACCGCCACGTGCACGAAACGCTGCTACTCGATGTACCGCCTGTCATTCCCTTTCGGCACTGGCGATGGACGCAAGGCTTACACACGGCCGAGCTACGTAAGACCTAAATGCGGCCTGACGTGAGACTATCGTGCTAAAAGTGCCACTGCTAACGACGTGAGTTTTGACACACACAGGTGCAGCGCAGTTGGACGTAACGTGAGTAATTTGCAAAAACTGCGCACTGCATTTCGGTCCCGACTTTGCAGGACTGCCGCTCGGGATGTGGCCCGTATGACACGAGAAGCACGAGAAACTTCTCCGAAAGACGCCGAACCGATGCACATGTAGAAGCCGCTCGTGGTTTTGAATGTGACTGCGGAAGCGAGACAGAGAACACGGCTGCGGTACCCTCGTTCGAAATTAGTACAACAGCGCTGTGACATATCAGAGTGAAGAAACAGGGAGAAAAAAAAAGGGAACGTAGCCAAAAGAAACTTTCTTTTCTAATGGCGAAAAATACAATTTGTTATTTACAACTTTGGAGAATTATCCGGTGTCGGAAGGCGCGGAAGTTGAATATGCGTCAGAGATTAGTGGCCTGGATACCCACTAGGGGTCTCTGTGCTCCGGGGCGCCTGCGTCGTGCGAGTGCGCCACACGAGCAGTCGGCGGCCAATCGCGTTTCTCGCAGCTATGGATTTATGCGGCCGCGCGGTGCAATAGCGGCAGTCTGGTACTCGCTCTCGCATAGTTCGTGCGAGGATCTGGCTGTTCCGCGTTCCAGTTCTGTGTGTAGGTGCTTGGAGTGTTCCTGCGTTGTTGTTTTCTCGTCGCGTTTGTCACCTCCGTTCCTGCTTGTGTGCCTCGTCTTGTGGTGTGGTCGGTCGTAGTGTCTGTGGTCCGCTACTTGTTGCATTCATTTTTAGCGGGCATTTGTCGATAATTATCCCCAGAGTGGTGTGGGTTTCGACACGCTTCGCCCAAGGTATAATAACTGCGTCGAATTCTCGAATGTTGACAAAGGTGCATTTACCGACGTTGATTTTAGCACCGGAAGCACGACAGTACTCGTCTACCGTGGTCTTGAGGGTTGATACGCCTCCGTCGTTGCGTAATAACACTCCGACGTCGTCGGCGTAAGCACGAACCACGAAGGACGTCCCGGCGATCGAAAGGCCTGCAAGTTTGTCATGAATAGAGCGTAAGAGCGGCTCGAGCGATAAAACAAATATCATGGAGAGAGGGCTCCCCTGCGGCACTCCTCTTTGGACCTCGATGGGTTGAGTAAGCTGTCCATTTAAGCTGATTCTGGTTGTAATGCCCGTGACGAAATGTTGCACGTAATTTATAACCCGTTGCTGAAAACCACACCGCTGCAGTAGCAGTAGGAGGTATTCGTGGCGCACGCGATCAAAAGCCTTGCAAAAGTCGATAAACAGCAATGCGAGATTCACGTTAGTGACTGACGCTATGGCTATTACATCTCTATATTCCGAAAGGGGCGTCATAATAGTGCGACCAGGGATGCGTGATTGATGGTTGTGAATCACTAGTTTCATTAACGGAGACAATCTGCTGTTGAGTGCTCTGGCGAAGGTTTTGTAATCAAAATTGAGTAAAGTAATAGGTCGGAAGTTGTTGTTGTTGTTGTGGTCTTCAGTCCTGAGACTGGTTTGATGCAGCTCTCCATGCTACTCTATCCTGTGCAAGCTTCTTCATCTCCCAGTACCTACTGCAACCTACATCCTTCTGAATCTGCTTAGTGTATTCATCTCTTGGTCTCCCTCTACGATTTTTACCCTCCACGCTGCCCTCCAATACTAAATTGGTGATCCCTTGATGCCTCAGAACATGTCCTACCAACCGATCCCTTCTTCTTGTCAAGTTGTGCCACAAACTTCTCTTCTCCCCAATCCTATTCAATACTTCCTCATTAGTTATGTGATCTACCCATCTAATCTTCAGCATTCTTCTGTAGCACCACATTTCGAAAGCTTCTATTCTCTTCTTGTCCAAACTATTTATCGTCCATGTTTCACTTCCATACATGGCTACACTCCATGCAAATACTTTCAGAAACGACTTCCTGACACTTAAATCTATACTCGATGTTAACAAATTTCTCTTCTTCAGAAACGCTTTCCTTGCCATTGCCAGCCTACATTTTATATCCTCTCTACTTCGACCATCATCAGTTATTTTGCTCCCCAAATAGCAAAACTCCTTTACTACTTTAAGTGCCTCATTTCCTAATCTAATTCCCTCAGCATCACCCGACTTAATTAGACTACATTCCATTATCCTTGTTTTGCTTTTGTTGATGTTCATCTTATATCCTCCTTTCAAGACACTGTCCATTCCATTCAACTGCTCTTCCAAGTCCTTTGCTGTCTCTGACAGAATTACAATGTCATCGGCGAACCTCAAAGTTTTTATTTCTTCTCCATGAATTTTAATACCTACTCCGAATTTTTCTTTTGTTTCCTTTACTGCTTGCTCAATATACAGATTGAACAACATCGGGGAGAGGCTACAACCCTGTCTTACTCCCTTCCCAACCACTGCTTCCCTTTCATGTCCCTCGACTCTTATAACTGCCATCTGGTTTCTGTACAAATTGTAAATAGCCTTTCGCTCCCTGTATTTTACCCCTGCCACCTTCAGAATTTGAAAGAGAGTATTCCAGTCAACATTGTCAAAAGCTTTCTCTATGTCTACAAATGCTAGAAACGTAGGTTTGCCTTTCCTTAATCTTTCTTCTAAGATAAGTCGTAAGGTCAGTATTGCCTCACGTGTTCCAGTGTTTCTACGGAATCCAAACTGATCTTCCCCGAGGTTGGCTTCTACTAGTTTTTCCATTCGTCTGTAAAGAATTCGTGTTAGTATTTTGCAGCTGTGACTTATTAAGCTGATAGTTCAGTAATTTTCACATCTGTCAACACCTGCTTTCTTTGGGATTGGAATTATTATATTCTTCTTGAAGTCTGAGGGTATTTCGCCTGTTTCATACATCTTGCTCACCAGATGGTAGAGTTTTGTCAGGACTGGCTCTCCCACGGCCGTCAGTAGTTCCAATGGAATATTGTCTACTCCGGGGGCCTTGTTTCGACTCAGGTCTTTCAGTGCTCTGTCAAACTCTTCACGCAGTATCATATCTCCCATTTCATCTTCATCTACATCCTCTTCCATTTCCATAATATTGTCCTCAAGTACATCGCCCTTGTATAGACCCTCTATATACTCCTTCCACCTTTCTGCTTTCCCTTCTTTGCTTAGAACTGGGTTTCCATCTGAGCTCTTGATATTCATACAAGTCGTTCTCTTATCTCCAAAGGTCTCTTTAATTTTCCTATAGGCGGTATCTATCTTACCCCTAGTGAGATAGGCCTCTACATCCTTACATTTGTCCTCTAGCCATCCCTGCTTAGCCATTTTGCACTTCCTGTCGATCTCATTTTTGAGACGTTTGTATTCCTTTTTGCCTGTTTCACTTACTGCATTTTTATATTTTCTCCTTTCATCAATTAAATTCAATATTTCTTCTGTTACCCAAGCATTTCTACTAGCTCTCGTCTTTTTACCTACTTGATCCTCTGCTGCTTTCACTACTTCATTCCTCAAAGCTACCCATTCTTCTTCTACTGTATTTATTTCCCCCATTCCTGTCAATTGCTCCCTTATGCTGTCCCTGAATCTCTGTACAACCTCTGGTTCTTTTAGTTTATCCAGGTCCCATCTCCTTAAATTCCCACCTTTTTGCAGTTTCTTCAGTTTTAATCTACAGGTCATAACCAATAGATTGTGGTCAGAGTCCACATCTGCCCCTGGAAATGTCTTACAATTTAAAACCTGGTTCCTAAATCTCTGTCTTACCATTATATAATCTATCTGATACCTTTTAGTATCTCCAGGGTTCTTCCATGTATACAACCTTCTTTCATGATTCTTAAACCAAGTGTTAGTTATGATTATGTTGTGCTCTGTGCAAAATTCGACCAGGCGGCTTCCTCTTTCATTTCTGACCCCCAATCCATATTCACCTACTATGTTTCCTTCTCTCCCTTTTCCTACACTCGAATTCCAGTCACCCATGACTATTAAATTTTCGTCTCCCTTCACAATCTGAATAATTTCTTTTATTTCATCATACATTTCTTCAATTTCTTCATCATCTGCAGAGCTAGTTGGCATATAAACTTGTACTACTGTAGTAGGCGTGGGCTTCGTATCTATCTTGGCCACAATAATGCGTTCACTATGCTGTTTGTAGTAGCTTACCCGCATTCCTATTTCCCTATTCATTATTAAACCTACTCCTGCATTACCCCTATTTGATTTTGTGTTTATAACCCTGTATTCACCTGACCAGAAGTCTTGTTCCTCCTGCCACCGAACTTCACTAATTCCCACTATATCTAACTTCAACCTATCCATTTCCCTTTTTAAATTTTCTAACCTACCTGCCCGATTAAGGGATCTGACATTCCACGCTCCGATCCGTAGAACGCCAGTTTTCTTTCTCCTGATAACGACATCCTCTTGAGTAGTCCCCGCCCGGAGATCCGAATGGGGGACTATTTTACCTCTGGAATATTTTACGCAAGAGGACGCCATCATCATGTAATCATACAGTAAAGCTGCATGCCCTCGGGAAAAATTACGGCTGTAGTTTCCCCTTGCTTTCAGCCGTTCGCAGTACCGGTCGGAAGTTATCTAAGGTTTTTCGGTGTTTGCTTTTTGGTATCAATACAGTTCGGCCTTCCTTCATTTCGGCCGGCACGTCACTCCCTCGCATCACTTCATTGAGAACATCTGTAAATGCGTGTCCGATTATGAGACAGAAGCGCACATAAAATTCCCGTGGCGAACCATCAGGGCCAGGGGATTTATTTGATGGCGAGCCAGAAATCAGTTCAAGGACTTCGTCTGGAGCAAAATCGTGTACGACCGCCGAGTTGTCCGCGGGCGTGACTACGGTGGGCAGAGCACTCACGATATCGCCGCCGTCACCACCATACGTATCGCATTGCTAGTACAGATCCGTGAAGTACCGGTAAACTGCAGTAAGAATATCACTCTGTCGGATCAAACGGAGTCCATCATCTGTGTCCAGCTCCCCGATAAAAGCTCGCTTGCGATGGGCACGATGTTTTATGAGGTGATACAGCGATGCAAGTTCGTCCTCTTGAAGCGATTTTGCTTTAGATCTGATCTTCAGTCCTTCAAGCTGCGTTCGCTTTATGCCTATAAGCTTCGCCTTTATTTGTTTGATGGTCGTCAGCTGTGTGTTGGTTGGTGTCGTAGTCGCATACAACTCTCGCAGAACTGTTTGGTTAAAATCAATCGTGCGTTTGACATCTTGCGCCCGTTGCCAACTGTAGTTTCTTAAAGATAATCGCATTTTCCGTTTGACCACAGCATTCTACCAGGCTATCTTCCTCGGATATCTGCAGCATTGCTTGAGACAATCCGCCCATGTCGTGGAGATGACATCTTGTAGCAAGGCATCGGCGAGAATAGAAACATTTAGGCTCCACGGAATCCTATGCCATTTAGTATGCTGTTTGGCCAGATTTATCGTGACACAGAGGGAACAGTGGTCGGAGAAGCTAGCCGGAATATCGGCGTCCAGAACACGTTGGCAAATGTTCTCAGAGATGTACAAACGGTCTAGACGGCTACATGCGGTGGTGGTCAGGTACGTGTACTTTACCAGGGTAGGAAATTTTAGTTCCCACGCGTCCTTCAGCTGTAGGTGACGCACCAGATCATGTAGTTCCCTACAGTAATTAAAGTTTGGCGTTTGGTCTTTCCTGTGGATCACACAGTTGAAATCACCAGTAATTATCAACTGGGTTGGGTTGCGGCGCAGCAAGTATATGATGTCTTGTTTAAAGAAGTTAGCTCTTTCTGATTTTAAGGTCGTTCCAGATGGAGCATAGATATTGACGAGGGTGACGTCAAAAATTTGGCAAGCTATGCCTCTACCGGAGTCCAACATTTCGATATTGCTCACTGGGATTCCGTCTCGTGATAGAATGGCCGTACCTGTACCCCCGTCCGCCACGGTGTTTACGATTGTTGCAAATCCTGATACATGAAAACTTACACCGCGTGCTTCATCCGCCGTGTTTACGAGTTGCAGTTGACTGACTGCCGCCTCTTGTGTGATGGCCACCTGCGGCGAGTCGGCAAGCGGCATCGGAACGGATTGCTGTAAACACTCGGCTGCTTTCGTATTGACAGCTTCTGCGTCGGGCGGTTGAATGGGAATTTGGCGGGTCGTAACTGAGCCATCCGACACACGCGTGTCCTGTGTGGAGGCCAATTTTTTACTACCTGTTCGCCGGAATCACTACCGTCACTTATTGTACGTCGTCGTTTGTTACCGACAGATAGTGCAACACCGGTGGCTAAGGGGTGACTGACCACGGGTTTTTGAGGCAAGGGTGGGAAGCTGCTGTTACCGAGATCGTTGTCCTCTGACACAGATGCACTCGGTTGGGAGTCAGTCACAGAAGGCGTCTGATTTTGAGTTAGGACATCAGCCAATGTTAATCTCTGTCGTTGTTGCAGATTGTTTCGAAGTACGACAACTCGCCGTGGGCAATCCTCACGTAAATGGCCACTCGTGTTACAGATAAAACAAGTGCCTACTTGCCCCTCGTAAATGACATGAGCCTTATAACCACAAACCATTATATAGGATGGGATATTGACTTTAACGGCCATGTCAACTGAGCGAACCCCACTATAACATTGGAGTTTGTGACGGCTCGACCATTCTTCGTTTCTAATCTGTCGGATGTCACCGTATTTGGCGAGGACATCTCCAAGAAAACAATTCTCAACCTCAGGTGGCAAATTGAACACTCGCACTTGTTTATACTCAATGTCAGCGTTAGTTATTGAAACTGTACTCACCGACTGATCACGATGTCGGAACTCTGCTTTCCCACCAGTATTCACCAAAATTATTTCCAGTTGTATCTGGTCTAAAAACTTCACAAAGAAACAGTATTCCGCCATGTCATAATATGCTGTGTGGACCTGATCGGATGTGATGCCAATAATATCTACTATCCAGTCATGGATTTCTAGAGAACTCGGTTGCACATTCCTGGAAGATTTCTCAAATGCAAAACAAAGGGTATTCTTACGTGGTACACTGGGAGCCATAACTGCACTATATGAGCGGTCGGGACCGCTGTGAGTAAATTAAGAAGCTTGTGTACGACGGTAGTGAAGATGCACCGAGAATATCACAGGTCACAATCCAAGAATTATTGTAAACACGGCTTGCGGCGCTACGACTACGCGGAAGTACCGACACGTCCGATCGCTGTCGCGTCCCAAGCGGAACTTGTCCCTTAGTCGTCTCTTTCTTCTATGCTTTCTGGCTCTGAGCACTATGGGACTCAACAACTTAGGTCATAAGTCCCCTAGAACTAAGAACTACTTAAACCTAACTAACCTAAGGACAGCACACACACCCATGCCCGAGGCAGGATTCGAACCTGCGACCGTAGCAGTCCCGCGGTTCCGGACTGCAGCGCCAGAACCGCTAGACCACCGCGGCCGTTCTATGCTTTCTGAGGCATCAGTATCGATCTCTTCGTCTCACAGGTCGAGAATAGGAGCCCTGTGGGCAGCATGTTCGCCGTCGTCATCGCCGTCATCAAACAAAATTTGTTGAAAATCTGTAACTTCTGGTTGTTAGTCTGTCCCGTCTGTTCGTTGTGAGCGATACCTACAGCGTCTTCCCCTCCCCCCGCGTGGTGGATTGGCTTCCCCATTCTTCGCCGCTCGCTGGTTGCACACGGCCATAACAAATTACACTGGGACAAAACCGCAGGTTCTGTAGTATTTCAGAAAACATCTGTTGATAGGTACAGCTTTGTTATTTTCTGAGTCTTTTTCGTAATTTTCTTTCAGAAATTTTTCCTCACGTCTTAGTCTTATTACAGTAATTTAAATGACTTTTGCAAACATCAATAGTATATCAGCACGGTAGGACGGAAAGAAGAAGAAGAAGAAGAAGAAGAAGAAGAAGAGGAGGAGGAGAAAAGGGGAGTTAGGCAAGCAGGAAGAAAAATTAATGGAGCCAACAGCACTTCTTATTATGTTTTCTTTATCGGTTTTGTTTATTCTTATTGTTCGTTGACCATCTTCAGCCTCCCTTTAGCCCTGTCCATACTAACTCCTGTATGTCTGCTTAGAACGAAAACGTAACCAAAAATGCGAAAATTACTGTAATATAACCAGTCAGAATTAAATAAAAACAAAGCTTTCTACTTCATCTAAATAGACATTCTTTTGGTTCTCGTTTGGCACATTTCTCCGATGTTTCCTTTGTAGTTAATTTTTCGCTATTTTAATTTTTCTATTTTTTATTAGAAACGCTGAGAAATTTAATCAGTTAAAACTTTTTTTTCAGAAAATATGAATAATTTCAATTATATCTAAGAAATGTTAACTTTTTTTTGTCTTGTTCACATGTTAGACTTACTAAAAGATGATCTTTGTGACTGAGGTTTAAATTGTTTTCTGTACACCACTTCCTGGTGTACATCATTTAACTTCATAGACCAATAGCTATGATTGAAATTCAAAACACAACACCTTGAAACATTTGATATTCAAATTTTAGAACTTTTCTTTATTTCACCTTTAAAACTGTGAATTTCTTGGTGGAAATGGATTGGTGTAGTGTACCCTCTTAAATGCAAACTCTAAACTGAAAAATTTTGCTGAAGTTTGAATGTAGTTTTTTTTTTTATTTCGTGACGTAATGCGTAGAAGTGTACACCAGAAAATCGTAACTTGCCTTTAGTTGTAAGGAAAGTATTGCGTATGTAGTGTGAGCAATTATCCATGTCTCTGGTGCATGATAGGGTTGAAAGTCGGGAATCGGAGCAGTATTAACATCAAAACTACAGGTGTTTGGGGGCGACAAATATTAAACAGAACACCAGTTGGGCTTCGCATGTGAATCTGTACTGTGGTACGAGAACGGTGAATTAGCAGTGCTGCCGATTTGGTAGAAAAATGAATCAGAGACCCTCCATCGTCGCGTGATAGCTACGTTAATATATATATATATATATATATATATATATATATATATATATATATATATATATATATATATAAAGAGCCAGTAAATAAGCTGTGATATTGCTCATGGCAGCTATTTTGGAACTTGAAATGATATACACACAGACGTTGTTCTAACAAGGGAACCTCCCCATCGCACCCCCCTCAGATTTAGTTATAAGTGGGCGCAGTGGACAGGCCTTGAGAAACTGAACACAGATCAATCGAGAAAACAGGAAGAAGTTGTGTGGAACTATGAAAAAAATAAGCAAAATATACAAACTGAGTAGCAAGATAGGCAATATCAAGGTGAGAGAAGCTCAGCAGCGCTGTGGTCCTGTGGTTATCGTGAGCAGCTGCGGATCGAAAGGTCCTTGGTTCAACCCTTCCCTCGAGTGAACAGTTTCTTTATTTTCGCAAAGTAATGATCTGCCCATTCGTTCATTGACGTCTCTGTTTACTGTAATAAGTTTAGTGTCTTGTGTATTGCGACCGCACCGCAAAACCGTGCGATTAGTAGACGAAAGGACGTGCCTCTCCAATGGGGACCGAAAACATTTGATCACAAGGTCATAGGTCAACCGATTCCTCTACAGGAAAACACGTCTGATATATTCTATACGACACGGGTGACGGCATGTGCGTCTTATGACAGATAATAATTGTCTGAAAATAAAAAATTAAACTTTTCACACAAGGGAAGACTCGAACCAACGACCTCTCGCTCCGCAGCTGCTCCCGCTAACCACGGGACTACGGCGCTCCTGAGTTCAAACCATCCTTTATGTTGCTTATGTTGCGCATGGACTACTCAGTTTGTATATTTTGCTTATTTTTTTTCATAGTTCCTCACAACTTCTTCCTGTTTTCTCGATTGATCTGTGTTCCGTTTTTCAAGGCCTATCCACTGTGCCAACTTGTAACTAAATCTGGTGGGGGGGGGGGGGGGTGCAATGGGGAGGTTCCCTTGTAAGGTCAGGGTCCGGGTAGCATTCATGTGGGTCAGTGCTCGCATTCCATGTAAAATAGTTCGCCTGTTTGAGTTTGCCGTCTTTAAGAGATCTGACTGAAGTGGGATACTGAGTATCTTGTGATCAGTTCGTACATTAAAACAAGAAGGTGTAAAACAGCTAGTTGCGTTTTTAATGGGAAAGGTCGTCGTACAAGGGTTGACCATTGCGCCTGAAGCACACTCATACCGCGTCAGGATGGTACTGATTTTTGTCTAAGTAGATGGGTGAAGACATAAAGAGGCCGATCTTGTCGGGCTAGACTCGACAAATGTGTCTGACTTCTCTGGTTTGTATTCCTCTGGAAGACTTGTCCGATTTCCGCAAAAGATGATCTAAAGAGACGGCAAAAAGCGCAACGACATAAGACTTTTTGTTTGACCGAACATTTAATGTTAATTTGCTCTGAAGTTCCATTTATGCAGACAAGCGACGCTGAATTTCTAAACAAGTTTGAGATAATTTTTCTGAACTTTGCACTATATTCAGATTTTTTGTAGAACACGCAGTAGGTAAGCTATGGCTGACTGTCAATTGCTGTGGCAAAATCAATGGATCAGGTATGAAGTGCGATTTTCTTTTCGGTGGCACAGACAATAGCGTCACGATATGTAGTCACTGCATCATAAATATTTCTGTCTGGTACTGCACAATGAAGTCAGTAACGATTTTTTTGTTGGTTTTTGGTACTAATGTAATAATAGAGAATATCTTCCAGAAAAGACGTAGGTATCACTGCTCCATTAAGAATTTCATTGACAAATTCGGCCATTGTCAATATGAAAATGTGCCAAAACTGAAGACAAAATTTGTCTGGCAGGCCGTCAGCTCCCACGAGTTGTTTTTGGAGCATGTTTTAAGTATGTTGTGGACTTTCATCAAAGGTGAAAGGTTCGTTGTGACGGTGATACTGAGGTGGCTTCGTTATGTTCCTTTGTCATTGGATAATTCCATAAATTGGCGTTACGCTACAGATACAATTACCCTACGGCTGCGGAGATGACGCGCATACGTTGACGTAATTGGTGCCATAATGAGAGTTCTTCGTCTGCAATTTGCTAAGGAACCGACTCCGCACAATCGCCCCCCAGAACGCTGCCATTTTCATTTCTATGAGCTTACTTTTGACTTTCCTAATGCGGGCTAGCTAATGACCCTGACTATCTGTCTGCAGGTTGATATGATATTGCAAGCAGCTCTCAGAAAACTCAAAGAGTTGACTTTTCCCAAAAGGCTGCATTCGCACAGAGTTCCTGTATGGTATTACGCAGTGCTGACTTGGTACTCCGCCCACAACAACATTATCGTGTTGAACAGGGCGCGACAATGTAAAACCTGTGCCACATACTACACTCTGTGCAACATAACAATACAAATGATGTAAACATTACACCATGTATTCTTCCGCGTTTGCTGGAATCGCTTTGGATTTCGTTTCACGTGGAGCGGAAGCAAAGCTGTGACCAGTACAGTCAAGTGCGATCATGAGGATACGTTTTATGGTGTGTTAAGGCCCGGCCAGACAGAATGCGGTCTGGCCGTCCGGCCTGTGGCCTTGAACCGCAGCAGGCAGGCCGCACCGTTGAATCGCTCGTCACTAGAGTTTGCATTTAAGAGGGGACACTACACCAGTCCATTTCCACCAAGAAATTGTCACGGCCGCCGTCGGGTTGTCACAGATGACAGATTCGCCGCAAGCCGGAGCGGCTGCTTGCCTCTGTTGGCGCACTCAACTTCTCTGCTGTCAAACTGTCAGGGTACGTGTGGGTTCGGTCCTGTCCGACGCCTTTCGCCAGGGCTCAGTATTGAGCGTCGCTCTCTTCGCCATAGCGATCATTCCAATAATGGATTGCGTCCCAGCTGATGTATCAGGCTCCCTTTTCGTGGACGATTTTACCATCTATTGCAGCGCGCAGCGTACATGTTTCCTGGAGCGCTGTCTTCAGCGTTGTCTTGACCGTCTTCACTTCTGGAGTGTCGCCAATGACTTCCGTTTTTCTGCCGAGAAGACGGTCTGTATTAACTTCTGGCGCTACAAAGAGTTTCTCCCACCGTCCTTACGACTCGGTCCCGTTGCTCTCTCATTCGTGGAGACAACAAAATTTTTAGGTCTTACATTTGACAGGAAACTTTGCTGGTCTCCACATGTCATATTTGGCTGCCCTTTGTACCCGTTCTCCAAAAGTCCTCCGTGTTCTCAGCGGTATGTCGTGGGGAACGGATCGAACCGTGCTACTTCGCCTATATCGGTCGATCGTCCGCTCCAAGCTGGATTATGGGAGCTTTGTATACTCCTCTGCACGGCCATCCATCTTACGCCGTCTCAACTCTATACAACATCGGGGTTTACGTCTCGCGATCGCAGCGTTCTATACTAGTCCCGTCGAGAGTCTTCATGCTAAAGCCGGTGAATTGCCACTCACCTACCGGCGCGATACACTGCTTTGTCGGTATGCCTGTCGGCTATTGTCAATGCCCGACCACCCGTCTTATCGTTTCTTTTTCGACGACTGTCTCGACCGTCAATACGGGTTATATGTATCTGCCCTGCTACCCCCTGGAGTTCGCTTTCGTCGCCTCCTTCAGCACCTTGATTTTTCACTCCCTGCAACCTTTCGAATGGGCGAGAGCCAAACGCCACCTTGGCTCCAGGCTCAGGTTCGCGTTCACCTTGACCTCAGGTCGCTCCCAAAGGAGGTTACCCCAGCTTCTGTATACCGCTCCCGGTTTGTCGAACTTCGTTCGAAATTCATTAATATGATCTTCATTTATACAGATAGCTCTAAGACCAATGACGGTATCGGGTGGGCTCCATGGCCATTGTTCGGTCTTCACAGCTGAGCTGTTTGCCCTCTACCAGGCTGTTCTTTACATCCGCCGCCACCGACATTCTGCTTTATGTAATCTGCTCTGATTCCCTGGGCGCCATCCAGAGCCTCAGTGATCCATATCCGGTTCACCCTTTCGTGCACCGGATCCAACGCTATCTTCAGCAGCTGGCGGACGACGGTTCTTTGTAGGTTTGCGCCCTAAAACCACAAAAAAACAACAATCTGAAACGAGAGTCGTCCGACCAGGCAACATATTTCCAGTCATCAATAGTCCTCTGTCGGTGTTGACGAGCCCAGGCGAGGCATAAAGCCCTGTGTTGTGCAGTCACCAAGGGTACACGAGTGGGCCTTTGGCTCAGAAAGCACATATCGTTGATGTTCCGTTGAATGACTCGCACGCTGACAGTTGGTGACGGCCCAGTATTGAAATCTTCAGCAATTTGTGGAAGGGTTGCACTTCTGTCACACTGAAAGACTCATTTCAGTCGTCGTTGCTCCCGTTCCTTGCAGGATCTTTTTTTCGGCCGAAGCGATAACGGAGATTGGATGTTTTACCGGATTCCTGATATTCACGGTACACTCGTGAAATGGTCGTAAAGGAGGAGCCCCACTTCATCGCTACCTCGGAGATGCGCTGTCCCATCACTCGTTATAATACGGCGTTCAAAACCACTTAAATATTGATAACCTGCCATTGTAGCAGCAGTAACCGCTCTAACAACTGTGCCAGACACTTGTTGTATTTGAATACGCATGCCTATACCAGTTTCTTTGGCGCTTCAGTGTATATTCTCTATGCAGTGGTTTATGGTATAGGCCGTGCCTCGTTCATTAACCAGTGTTGCAACATTACTCACTCCATACGCTTTTTTTAAATTGATATTTCAGTTCCACAATTTAATTTCGGATCAGTGTTCAATAATACGTGGTACACTGGTATGTTATGAATCTTATGAGCGACTATTTCTTCTAAGAAAACTATATTTGCTTGAATAAGATTGACAAATGCCACCAGAGTTAAAAATTTTGCATTTGATGCGTGTTCATTGATATTTATAATCGCAATTACACCCGAAAAATTTGCTACCATTAGGCATAAGTTCACAAAAGTGGGGTTGATTTCACAATCTTGCAATTTTACGTTTTCTAATCGTTAGTAGTGCCTGTTTCTCAGCTGTCTTCATGTTCAAACAGTGGCACTCTGATTCCAACAAAGATTTTAATTCATTTTCCTTGTCGTCTGACCAGTCGATCCACTGTTGTTTGGAAGTATCTGGGGAGTCCTGTGTGCCGTTCGCCTGTGTGTCTGTGTGTGCAATCGCTGGTATCCACCGTTTTTGCAGTCAGCGGGAGTGTCAGCTTTCGAAACCGGCGCGACGTTCGTGTGCTTCCTCCAAATTGTGTTTGCTTGGCAGGGGAGTCATATTCTCATCATCGGGTAGCTGTGGGGCCGTTCTTTTTCCTGGCTAAGAAATTTCCAGACGTGAAGCCCTGTTGCGGCACGTCGGCTCAGCTTGTGTGTCTACGGATCATTTTTCGAGGGGCTGGGCTGGCCTTACTCGCGAGGGAAACTCCCATCACACGTCCCTGGATATAGTGGTGAGGAAGTCCAGAGGACAGCCCGTCAAAAACTGAACACAGATCAGGGATGAAAACAGGAAGGAAAACTGAACTGTGGGAAAAAAAGCAAAACAGAAACAGGGAACAGTCCAAGCGTAACAAGTACAACATTGAATGATTTTGTTGCGCTCCCGTTCAGTCGGAGCGAATTAATGGTTGGGCGACCTTTCCATCTATATGTTCTTGTTCTGTGAAGCTCAGCACAATCCAGTGCAGGCATGGTTTGTACACCTTCCTGAATTCCATCAGCCACTAATGTAATATACCCATGTCTCCCACAAAAATAGATCAGTTCACGATAGTGTACCGTGCAACTATAATAATGTGTCTTTCCAGTATACTTTTTCTGTAGTAGCTGAATGGTAACATCCTCTTTCGATTCAGGTTCCTCAGGATCTGGGCATCCCTCCACTACAGCCAAAGATACAGTACGCGTATTGATATTCTTGGATCTACAATCATAGCCAATGAGATAACCCAAAGTGTTAATCCGTAATCCCACTATCAAAAGCATCATCCACATTGCAGACATGATTACAGTAAATGATTAAGACTACTCAACTAAAACTATGAAAATAATATGAGATTATTATTTAATTGTGTACTTACCTCGGGGTATGCGCCACGTGACTGGATCCAACTGATGAGGGATAAGGCAGCCTCCATTCCATCGATGAAATGTCTGTAGGGGTCAGGTAAGAAGCCTTCATCATTTAATGTTCCCCGATAGTGCTGGCTGGTTACAGGCGCCCATTTGAACCTCGCATCTAATCTTTCTACTGACTCAACATCGTTCTTTCTGCTTCAGACTTCTAATAATGGCTCATTTGGATGATTAAATACATGTGAAACCATGGTGTGCGCCCCCACACTGTATAGATATGTGTAGGTGATCCTAGTTGCTCTAGTTCTTGTATCCCGGATCTACCCAATGTCTCGCCCTCCTGGGATTACAAAGGATCTGATTTGCTCTTTAACAGTACCATAATGTGTAGACAGTATCACGGATGTAAATTAGTAGACGATTTTCAATTTCAGATTTTAACATAGATAAACAAGCTGTATAATATTCGAACCAGCCCAATCTGTTTTGAAAACTAATATACCAATATAGTGTCAAGACCTTAATAGGATGAAAAGGTAGGATTACATCCATAGTTAAAAATGGTTCAAATGGCTCTGAGTACTATGGGACTTAACTTCTATGGTCATCAGTCCTCTAGAACTTAGAACTACTTAAACCTAACTAACCTAAGGACATCACACACATCCATGCCCGAGGTAGGATTCGAACCTGCGACCATAGCAGTCGCGCGGTTCCGGACTGGGCGCCTGGAACCGCTCGGCCACCGCGGCCGGCCATCCATAGTTAGCATCACCTTCTGTGGTTTTGTTAGGGCTCTGCTTTGGATCCTTTGAACCACATGTGAGACATGATAAGCACAAATATTTGTTTCCTTGTGACTAGGATAACAGTTTTACAGTGGTTGATTTGTGTAGATCTTACGTAGACATTGCGCTACTATGTAAGTTTCATAGTTATCGTGAGAACTATGTGGCTTTATAAGAAACACCTGATTACTGTAGAGCCTCAAACATGCAATTGTATGGAGGAAGAGGTCCCACTTGTTACATAAGAATAAATGAAGAAGTAATCTACTAAGATACAGGATCCCCAGTGGCTCCAACACCACCACTCCCTATTAGTTCTTCATTTGAGAAATAGGTGGAGATTTTACCATCCCCCAAGGACCTGGCTATGACTGACACCTCATCTGCAATGGCGACGGATACAAATACTCTACTGGTGGTGGAAGATGACGCTATGACATAACCTGCCTCCTTGGTCACTACCTGTTTTCCCCGATTCCAGAAAGCGTCATCCTCCAGTGGAACTGCGGTGGTTTTTTCTCCCATCTGGCTGAGTTACATCAACTTTCAAGCATTACAACTGCATTTTGCATTGTCCTTCAGGAAACCCGGTTTCCTGCAATACGGGCTCCTGCACTTATAGCTGTCAGGGGTACTACAAAAACGCTCCTGCCTGTGACAGATCGTCAGGTGGAGTTTGCATCTTTGTCCTTGACCTCTGTCTGTAGCGAACCTGTGCCCCTTCGAACACCTTTAGAAGCTGTGGCTGTGCGGACAATGCAGGACATTACCATATGTAACATATACCTCCTCCAGATGGTGACGGACCGCTCCATGTATTTGCTGCACTTATTTCGCAACTCCCCCCACCTTTTCTCTTCTGGGTGCTTTTAATGCCCATAATCCGTTGTGGGGAGGAAGCAAGGTTACTGGCCGTGGCAAAGATGTTGAGAACCTGCTAACTCGACCTTTGCCTACAAAATACAGGTGCCTCCAAACATTTCAATGTGGCACATGGCACATATTCGGCCATTGATCTCTCGGTTTGCAGGCCTGGCCTTCTCCCCTATATCCACTGGAGAGCACATGACGTCTTGTGTGGTAGTGACCACTTTCCACTCTTCCTGTCCCTACCACAGCGTCCCTGATCTCGCTGCTTGCCCAGGTGGGCTCTTCCCGAGGCTGACTGGGGTACTTTCACATCCGTGGAATCTACGTTCCATGCCGCCATCGATGAAGTGATTCACGTAATCACTAATACGATTATTGCCGTAGCTGAATCGGCAAACCCTTGTTCTTCCAGTTACCACTGGAGTATGTCAGTGCCCTGGTGGTAGCCAGAAACGCTGCGGCCATTAGAGACCATAGGTGAGCTCTTCAATGTCGTAAGTGCCACCCATCCCTGGAGAACCACATTGCCTTCAGATGGCTCCATGCCCAGTTTCGCCTACTCATCAAACGAAGGAAGCAGGAGTGTTGGGAACGCTATGTCTCCACCATTGGAACACAAACCTCCCCTTCCCACGTTTGGACATAGCGCCGCCAACATTACGGCTATCAGACCCCTGTAGGTGTCGCTGGAATTTCCACAAATGGAGCTGTATCTGTTGATCCAGACAATTGCAGAGTGTCTTCCTGAGCATTATGCTCACATCTCTGCGTCTGTGAATTATCACCCCACCTTTCATCTCCTCAAACTGACAGTGGAACGACAACACCTCCCTTATGCTCCACGCCACTCTGAGCCCTCCTGTTCCCGCAATCAGTCGTCCATCTCCCAGAACGTCGGCCCCGGTCGGGTTGTACTTTCGCCATCCGCGTCCGAGAGCTTCTCTCCGGGCTTGGGATTTTCCCTGTTCCACCTCCTTTCCGGCTTTCCGGGCCCCTCTGCATACACCCCCGTGGTGTGTGCCTCGTCCTCGCCTTCGGCTCGAATTGGCACAGGGCCCGAAGGACTCAGTCCCTCCGGAGGCCTTCCGGCGCCGCTTTTATTCCATCCTAGCCGCGTATCAGGGCTCTGGCGTTGTATACACTGACGGGTCGATGGTTGCTGGTCATGTCGGTTATGCTCTAACTGTAGGGGACTATTCCGAACAACGATCCCTGCCGGCTGGCTGTAGCGTTTTCACTGCTGAGCTGGTCGCCATCTTTAGTGCCCTAGAGTATATCCGCTCATGCTCAGGTGAGTTCTTCATTATCTCTAGCTACCCCGTGAGCAGTTTACGAGCTATCGACCAGTGTTTCCCTCGCTTTCGTCTGGTGATGGCTGTCCAGGAGTCCCTGCATACTCTTGCCCGTTGCGGCCGATCTGTGATCTTTATGTGGACCCCTGGCCATGTTGGGATACGTGGCAATGAAAATGTTGACCGCCTGGCGAAAGAGGCCACCAGTAAACCATCTCTGGAGATTGGCCTCCCGGCGACTGATTTGCGGGCAATCTTACGCTTAAAAATTTTCGATTTATGGGACACTGTTTGGCACAGGCAGGTTGCGCCATTCAAACTCCGTCCTATCAAGGAGACGACGACTGTGTGGCGGTCATCTATGGGGGTCTCTCGCAAGGAGTCTGTAGTCCTCTGCCAGCTGGACATGGGGCACACTTGGCTGACGCACGGCCACTTATTGCGCCCAGAGGACCCCCCTCTATGTCGCTGCGGCTCCGTGGGGGCTTTTATCGCTTAATGCAAGTGTTTCTCTTTTTGTGTTGATTCTGGCCTATGGCCTAGGATTTTAGTCTGATTTTTTAATATGCTTCTCGGTGGTTGGCTTTTCGTTTTTTGTTTCTATGGTCGGCCAACCACCGTCACACTCTGTGTGATTTTAGTTCGTCTTGTCTGGTCTTTGTCGAAGTTTCTCTTGTCCTGTGTCGTCTGTCTTTTTTCCATTATCTGTTTTTATTCTTTGTGAGTGTTTTTAAGTTTTGGAACAATGGACCGATGACCGTGGCAGTCTGGTCCCTTTAATCCACCAAAACCAACCAACCAACCAAGTCATGGGTGACGGAATTCGGTAGTAGGAAAAGGGAGAAAAGGAAACGTAGTAGGTGAATATGGATTGGGGCTAAGAAATGAAAGAGGAAGCCGCCTGGTAGAATTTTGCACATAGCACAACTTAATCATAGCTAACACTTGGCCCAAGAATCATAAAAAGGCTGTATACATAGAAGTCTGGAGATACTGACAGGTTTCAGATAGATTATATAATGGTAAGAGAGAGATTTAGGAACCAGTTTTTAAGTTGTAAGACCTTTCCAGGGGTAGATGTGGATTCTGACCACAACCTATTGTTATAAACTGTAGATTAAAACTGAAGAAACTGCAAAAAGGAGGGAATTTAAGGAGATAGGACCTGGATAGACTGAATAAACCAGAGGTTGTACAGAGTTTCAGGGAGAGCATAAGGGAACAATTGACAGGAATGGGGGAAAGAAATACAGTAGAAGAAGAATGGGTAGCTTTGAGGGATGAAGTAGTGAAGGCAGCAGAGGATCAAGTAGGTAAAAAGTCGAGGGGTAGTAGAACTCCTTGGGTAACAGAAGAAATACTGAATTTAATTGATGAAAAGAGACAACCGTCTCAAAAATGACATTGACAGGAAGTGCAAAATGGCTAAGCAGGGATGGCTAGAGGACAAATGTAAGGATGTAGAGGCTTATCTCACTAGGGGTAAGATAGATACTGCCTACAGGAAAATTAAAGAGACCTTTGGAGAAAAGAGAACCACTTGTATGAATATCAAGAGCTCAGATGGAAACCCAGTTCTAAGTAAAGAAGGGAAAGTAGAAAGCTGGAAGGAGTATATAGAGGGTCTATACAAGGGCGATGTACTTGAGGACTATATTATGGAAATGGAAGAGAATGTAGATGAAGATGAAATGGGAGCTACTACACTGCATGAAGAATTTGACAGAGCACTGAATGACCTGAATCGAAACAGGGGCCCAGGAGTAGACAACATTCCATTAGAACTTGGCAGAGTCAGTCCTGACAAAACTCTACCATCTGGTGAGCAAGATGTATGAGACAGGCGAAAAACCCTCAGACGTCAAGAAGAATATAACAATTCGAACCCCAAAGAAAGCAGGTGTTGACAGATGTGAAAATTACCGAACTATCAGTTTAATAAGTCACAGTTGCAAAATACTAACACGAATTCTTTACAAACGAATGGAAAAACTCGTAGAAGCCGACCTCGGGGAGGATCAGTTTGGATTCCGTAGAAATGTTGGAACATGTGAGGCAGTACTGACCCTACGACTTATCTTAGAAGCTAGAGCAAGGAAAGGCAAACCTACGTTTCTAGCATTTCTAGACTTAGAGAAAGCTTTTGACAATGTTGACTGGAATACTCTCTTTCAAATTCTGAAGGTGGCAGGGGTAAAATACAGGGAGCGAAAAGCTATTTACAATTTGTACAGAAACCAGATGGCAGTTTCTAAGAGTCGAGGGGCATGAAAATGAAGCAGTGATTGGGAAGGGAGTGAGACAGGGTTGTAGTACCTCCCAGATGTTATTCAATCTTTATATTGAGCAAGCAGTGAAGGAAACAAAAGACACATATCAATTCGCACATATACAGACACAAGCAGACATATATGTCTGTCCTTTTTCCCCCTAAGGTAAGTCTTTCCACTCCTGGGATTGGAATGACTCCTTAACCTCTCCCTTAAAACCCACATCCTTTCGTCTTTCCCTTTCCTTCCCTCTTTCCTGATGAAGCAACCATGGGTTGCGAAAGCTTGAATTTTGTGTGTGTGTTTGTGTTTGTTTGTGTGTCTTTCATCATACCAATGCTTTCGTTTGGTAAGTTACATAATCTTTGTTTTTTGGTAATAACTTTTCACTGACATAAGAATAGTCAGTCCATAACAGATTGATCAAAACCCTAACTTACTTCACTGCTTGCCTCAGCGCTAGCAGTCCATGTTACACATTCTGCCCATCATTGGTTTGGCAGTTTAAGATTACCTGTCAACTCCTTGCCCCACATTGGCAAGCCCTTTGGTTATTGCTCACATAGCATTTTAGGTAGTCCTCAGCTTCAGGACCACAGCATTTTTATTCTTTTGTCTTCTTTTGCTGCCCAACAAACAAATTTTTGAGCAGTTTATTGTCATCATTTCCAATTTTTTGTATCATTATGTCATATCTTTGGTACAAATTGCATTAATGGTATAAATCATAGCATCTGTAACTTTAAAACAGTAATTAGACACTGGTAACAAAACCAGTTCTTTTCAAATGACAACATCAGGACTTAGAATTTCTTACTATTCATTTATCATTGCTTTCCCACACACTGTTAGGTCATTACATATATAATACTCAGTTTTGAACACACATTCACTTTTTCAACACTATATTTACCCCTATTTTCAAAAACACTTACATTTAGTCATATTATAGTGTTCATTTACCTTGTGTTCAGTATTCTTACTTTTTCTCATCCATATTTTTTTTCAATTACTTTTCCATTACATTTTCCCTTTACAATACCCACTATACTTACATTATTCTTGGTCATTTTCTAGTGTACCCGATTTATTTATCCATTACTCTTTACAAAAACATTCACCTTTAGTCATATTATACAAGGAAAATTTAGTATTATTAAAATTTTTTATTATTATTCAAATTCACTAAAAAAGATAACTGAGTATGGTTGGGGAACCACGATTTAAAATAACTTTCAATTAATGTTAATTTAAAGTTTGAAGCAATTTGTTAAAACTGTGGCTGGAACACTGGAAGTAAGTTATTTTGAAGTCAAATTTACATTCTGTAAGACATGATTCAACATAAAAAGGGAAGATAGAAACAAGGTAGTCAAAATTCCGAATGAAGAAGGGGAAGGTTGCCAACACGAAAAGAAACGGAAGTAGTACTGGCAATGACTAAGGCACCTGCTGCTCGTCAGACACCTGACAATGCAAAGAGTGCATGTCCCCTGAGGATACCACATGCCATTCATCATTGGTTTCTGAGGACATGCACCTTCAGGTCAACTATATTTCTAACTCCTAAAGGCTTCCCTGACCTAGGGCACACAAGAAAATAAGCATTTGCATGTGGAGTTCCTCGCACTTCAAAACGCCAATTGTAAATATGTTTGAATTTAGAAATTTCATTATTAATTTCACTAGATTTTTCATGGGTCTTCACTAAAACATAATCTCCAAGCTTAAATTTAGTTGTTTTGAGGTTATTATCATGCCTTTTGGATCCAGCAGCCACTTTCTCTTTCATTCTTTTCTTAACTAAGTCTTTTTTCTCATGCAGGTTAATTCCTACAATAGGTGGGAATTTCAAGATTTCTTCAATAATACTTTTACTTTTACAGTCCAACAGAATTTCTTCAGGGTTAAAACTGGTGGTTTCATTGTATAAAGTGTTCATGGTCTTTTCAAAGTCAGTTACAAATCTGCCGCAAGCCTTATGGTTATGGTGACAGTAGGTCCTATCTAACCATCCTTATTCACACATATATCTTTCTACAGGGCTACTAGCCAGGTAGTAGGCTGAAATACATTTAACTTGAACATCATGTTGCTTCATGCCTTCTTTCCAGATTTTTGAAATAAGTTGTGATCCATTATCAGACAAGACAGCTTTAGGTTTACCAATGGTATTAAAATAATCAGTCATCTTACTAAAGACTGCTTTAGCAGTGGCTTTCCTGATTGGATATAATTTAATAAATTTGGAGAACACTTCCAACACTACAATAATGTAAGACCAATTCCCTGAGGTTTTTTGGTAAAGTAGCATACAAATCCACTGACAATAATTCTAATGTGTCCTCTGGTACTGTATTCTGCATAAAATCTTGATTTATTCTATTTGTTACTTTTGCCCTCAGACATACATCACAAGATCTTATTCTCTCAGTAATTTTCTTAGCAGCACCTACATTAATCATGACCACATCAGTTAACGTTTCAATCCACTTTTTGGGACCACAATGCCCTAAGGCAAGATGAAAATAATCAATCACTTCAGTCTCAAATTGCCTAGGCCAACACACCTTCCATTCTTCAGTACTGGTATTCTTTCTCCTGTATAAAACTCCATTAAATATCTTGTAAAATCTACTGATTTGTGGGAAATTAGGGTTACTAAAATTAACTTTCACTGTCGTCCATATTTCATCCACATTCTGGTGGAACCTCATGCTTTTAAAAATTTGCTCAATTGTTTTCCTACCTGGAACCTCATTAATATATCTTATATGAAATTTGCCATCTTCATTACATTCCCTCGGTAAGTTGTTCATACCCTCAGGCAATCGTGATGAAGTGTTAGCTACGTAATTGTCACTACCTTTAGTATACAATCTCTCATAATCAAACTGTTGTAAGTACAGGGCCCATTGACTCAACCTGCCGGTAAACAGTCGACAGTTTTTCAAAAAGGTTAATGCCTTGTGGTCTGTATGAATTATAGTTTTATGTCCCCATAAATAAGTCCTAAATTTCTTTAATCCCCAAATGACTGCTAAAGCCTCTATCTCTGAAAGAGTATAGTTTTTCTCATATTTAGATAAAGTCCTACTAGCAAAAGAAATGGTCCTATGTTCTGTTTCCCCAGATTCTGTGTTTTTCTGAAATATTTCAACACTAATACCATAAGCACTACTGTCTGTAATCATGTGGAATGGCTCACTTAAAACTGGATGATGTGAAATGTTTTCCCTTACTAACTCAGTTCTTAAATTTTCAAAATCTTTCTGACATTCAGATGTCCAAACATATACACTATTTTTCTTCAACAAGCTATTCAAATGTGGGCTGTTGAAAGCTTGCCCCTTCGCAAATTTCCAGTAAAACCAACAAAGACCTAAAAACGCTTCTAATTTTTTCCTGTTATTTGGAGAAGGGCACTTTTCAATGGCATTAGGCTTTTCTGGGTCCTTGCCAATCCCAGATGTGGTTGTTATGTGTCCTTAAAATTTAATTTCTTGTCTCACAAATTCACACTTCTTTAACTTTAAAGTCATGCCCCCTGCTTGAAGAGCAATAAGGGTTTTGTTTAACAGGTCACAATGTTCTTCCCAGTTATCAGTAGCAATCAATAAGTCATCCACATACACAGTCAATCTGGCACAAAGTTCTTTTCCTAAAACAGAATGCAAAGCCCTAATGAAAACAGAAAGAGAGGTATTTAAACCAAATGGTACAACTTTGTATTGGTAACATTTTCCTGCAAACAAAAAAGCTGTATATTTCCTAGAATCTTTGTGTAATGGGATTAGCCAATATCCGGCAGTGAGGTCTAAACTGGTTAGATATTTTACATTATGGAACTTTTGTAATAAATCGTCTAAATTTTCAGGCCTGTCTACTTCTCTCCTGACAATTTTATTCAGTGTCTGTGCATCAATGACTACTCTTACGCCTCCATCCTTCTTATTGACTATAACAAGTGGACTATTGTATTCACTATTGCTTCTCTCTATTACCCCCCATTCCAACATTTTGTCAATTTCAGCTTGTACAGCTTCTTTCTTAGCTATAGGTATTGGATATGGTCTGACAAAGAATGGTTCATGTTCCAGGACATCCTTACGGTATTCAAGGTGATTTACGACACCTGGTTTATCAGAGAACACTTCGTTATTATTATTCAAGATATTAAATAAATCCTCTTTCTCTTCACATGAGATCTCTTGGATAACATCAACAATTTCCCTAAAACTGTCAGTTTTTTGATCATCCTGCAATAAATCTTTCACATGGTATATTTCATATAGTTGGGATAAACCTGTTATAACCTTTAATCACTAATAATTGCGTGGATATTCAAACACAGTCACTTATAAACAATAGCTCGTTACATGATAACAACTCAGTATCTCTTATTCGACTGCCGTGCCGTGACGTGCGGCCGGCGCCGTTCGTAGCTAGGTGGCGCTCCCGCTCTCAGCCGAGTTGCGGAGCGCCTCTATCGCCATTTGCGCGTACTGTCGTGGCGGCACTGTAAATGTCGTGGCACTGTCACAACACTTTTCCCCCCTTGAAAAAAAAAAAAAAAAAAAAAAAAAAAAAAAAAAAAAAAAAAAAAAAACTTCCTTGAAGACATGGACAGTGCGGAGACATCCATGGCCTCTTGTGAGGCCCCGAGAAGATCCCGCGGAGAGACACGAGAGTATGGTCGAAAATGTCCAGGACGGAAGCTCGTGCGTGGAACGTGCCTCCTGGACGAGATGATGGGCGAAAACTCTGGAGCAGCACCCATAGGTGTCGTGGACCTGGGGGTGTGCTCCAGCGAGATGGGTCCCGGAGAAGGCGGCGTCGCGACTGGGGCCGGTTCCGGCGTACTCGGAGGCGGTAGCGGCGTCGGCTGCATCAACACGTACGGTAGATCGGCAGCAGCGACAGGACTGGCGTCTCGGGCTGGTGGTGGCGAAGGAAGGGGCGGTGGTACCGGCGTGGCCACCACTCGTGGGCGCATCTAGTCGTAATGGCGAACAATCAGGCCGTCGTCCGTACGTATTTCACAAAGCCGGCGGCCGCGAAGAGCCTTGACCACCCCTGGAATCCATTTAGGGTGAGATCCATACCATCGTGCCCACACCTAGGAACCCACCGAATATTTTCCCGCACTAGGGGACACAGCACAAGGCCTGACAGGGTGAAGCAGGTGCAGTAGAGTGCGCGGTTGGCGACAATGCAAGAGTTCAGCAGGGCTGCGATCACCCAGAGGCGTGAAGCGATAAGAACTCAGAAATTGCAGCACAGCGTCATCTGTGGAAAAATCACTAAGGAATTTTTTCATCTGGCTTTTGAAAGTGCGGACAAGGCGCTCGACCTCCCCATTCAATTGCGGATGGAAGGGCGGTGCTGTAACATGATGAATCCCTTGTCCAGTACAAAAATCACGGAAGGCCTGCGAGGAGAACTGAGGGACATTGTCCGTGACGATCGTGAATGGAAGACCTTCTAGCGCAAAGTTTTTGGACAAAGCCAGCGTCGTCGCCGCAGTGCTGGGCGACGGACAGCAAACAACAAACGGAAACTTCCAGAAGGCGTCAATAAACAGTAGCCAATAAGTACCAAGGAAGGGGCCGGCAAAGTCAGCGTGCACCCGTTCCCATGGCTGCGCTGGATCAGGCCACGGAGAGGGCATTGTACGAGGTGCAGCCAGTTGTGGAGCACACTGACCACACGCAGCAACCATGTGGGCGATGTCCGAATCAATACCGGGCCAATAAACTTGCCTGCAGGCCAGGGACTTGGTCCGAGAAATCCCCCAATGGCCTTCATGCAACAGTTTGAGAACATCTTTGCGAAGAGAGGCTGGCACCACGACCCGTGGAGATTCGCCATCCGTGGCCAGAAGAACAACACCATCACGAACAGACAGACGAAGGCGCAAGGCATGGTAGTTGCGAAGGGGATCCGATGCCCGGCCCTTGGTCCTGTCCGGCCAACCCCGTTGAACAAAACCGATCACCTGACGCAGGACCGGGTCCCGCGCAGTAGCCGACGCCACCTGCGAACCTGTAAGTGGAAAACCCTCGACCGCACGACGTTCTTCCTCATCAATGTGGAAACAGAGTAGTTCACCACGATCGAAAACCGGGTCGGGGCCCATCGGCAATCGCGACAATGCGTCAGCATTGGCGTGCTGGGCAGTGGGGCGATAGTGAACCTCATAGTGAAAACGAGACAAGGCCCAACGTTGCAGGCGGTGAGCTGCCTTATCCGGAAGCGACGCCGATGGGCTGAACAGAGAGACCAGTGGCTTGTGGTCGGTGATGAGGTGAAACTTAGAACTATACAAAAAAACGCTGAACTTTTTTAGAGCGTAAATGATAGCGAGCGCCTCCTTTTCAATTTGAGAGTAATGCCGTTGCGCATCGTTGAGGGTCTTGGAAGCATAGGCGATGGGTCGTTACAACCCATCCTCATACCGATGGGCGAGAACAGCCCCGAGGCCATAATGTGACGCGTCAGTCGCCAGAACCAAGTGCTGACCCGGACGGAATGTGGCCAGACAAGACGCCGACTGCAAATGAGCCTTCAGGCGGACAAAAGCCTGCGCACATTCATCAGACCAATAGAAAGGGACGTTTTTGCGTAACAGCTGATGCAGAGGATGAGCTACCGCCGCCGCGGATGGAATGAATTTGTGATAATAAGCAACCTTGCCTAGAAACGCCTGAAGTTCTTTGACTGTAGACGGCCGGGGTAGAGCGTTAATGGCTGCAAGGTGCTGACGGAGAGGACGTAGACCCTCACGGGACAAGTGGAAACCAAGATACACAATGGAGGGTTGGAAGAACTGTGACTTGTCTCGATTGCACCTCAACCCAGCCGAATGCAAAACCCGAAACAGGGAACGCAAATTGCGAAGGTGCTCCTCGGTGGAGGCCCCCGTGACAACAATGTCATCCAGATAGTTTATGCAGCTGGGAACGGAAGCCGTGAGCTGTTCCAAAAACCGCTGAAAAATGGCCAGTGCGCTAGCGACGCCAAATGGTAACCGCTGGTACTGATACAACCCACAAGGAGTGTTGATGACGAGAAATTCCTTGGAAGAAGCATCCAACGGCAACTGATGGTACGCCTCCGATAAGTCAAATTTGGAAAAGAACTGGCCCCCAGCGAGCTTGGTAAATAACTCCTCAGGACGGGGAAGAGGATAAGTGTCAATGAGGCTCTGAGCGTTGACGGTGGCTTTAAAATCACCACACAATCGCAGACTCCCGTTTGATTTAGAAACCACCACGATGGGCGATGCCCATTCGCTGGAGGTAACAGGAAGGAGGATCCCTGAAGCTGTTAACCTGTCTATCTCAGCCTTGACAGGTGCACGCAATGCCACCGGAATAGGGCGTACCCGGAAAAACTTAGGGCGAGCCGTAGGTTTAAGAGTAATGTGGGCTTCAAAATCCTTGGCACGACCCAGACCAGCAGAGAACATGGACGAGAATTCAGAAGACAATCCATCCAGCTGTTGATACGGAATATCCTCAGATATGAGGCACACATCATCATCAATGGAGAACCCGATCAACTGGAAAGCATCATAGCCGAACAGGTTTTCCGTGGCCGCATGATCCACCACATAAAACGTGAGGGGCCTAACAACAGACTTGTAGGCAGTGGAAGCATCAAACTGGCCAATGATAGGAATTTTCTGTTTATTATAAGTTCTCAGATTTCGCGTAACTGGAGACAAGGGAGGGGAGCCCAACTCCAAATACGTGCGAGAATTAATGAGAATTACTGCAGAGCCAGTGTTCACTTGCATGCGAATGTCTTTATTCAGAACACGAACAGTAACAAACAACTTATTTGTTTGAGAAAGCATACAGTTAACATCCATGTCCGATGCCTCGTCCTCGTCGACAGGAACTTTAGGGGACTGACACACAGAAGCAATGTGGCCTTTTTTCCTACGGGAATTACACGTGGCCCAACGTTTTGGACACGCGGCCCTGTCATGCTGTACGAAACAACGTGGACAAGAAGGAAGTGCGGATCGAACCTTCTTCTGTGGTTGCTGTTTTCGCTGCGATCGTTGCGGCTCAACGCGACGTTGTTTACGCGAGTGAACCGCCGCCACATCTTCGTTCTCCTGTGAAACAGGCAAATTGTCCGTGTCGAAAATGACTGTACAGCGCCTACATCACACCACGCGTCTATTTGCGCGCCAGCAGCGCGAGACACTTCAAAGGATTGAGCGATGCTTAGAACTTATGAGTGTCCGTGGTAAACTGACATTTCCTACTCAGACCGTGTAGTTCCGCCGCCCAAGACCGGTAAGATTGATGGGGCTGTTTACGACACCGGCAGAACGCCACGCTGGCGGCAACGACGTGGGTGTTATTTCGGTAATAGTTAGTCAGTAAGTCACACATTTCTTGGAAGGACAGAGAGGCAGTTTCCCGCAGAGGGGCTAACTGAGATAGCAGCGGCCTCGTCATAAGGAGGGAACGGAGGCGGAGAAAAGGAAGACAGACGATGAGTAAGCGATGTCGACAACGCCTGAATAGCAGCCGTCAGCTGTGTTTGTTGTTCAATGAGCGCTTGCATAAGCTGTTCCATGTCTGCCCCGTCACGAACACACAGATCCACAACGCAGTGAAAATATCCCATCCTCGTCGCCAAAAAGTGTTATAACCTTTAATCACTAATAATTGCGTGGATATTCAAACACACTCACTTAGAAACAATAGCTCGTTACATGATAACAACTCAGTATCTCTTATTCGACTGCCGTGCCGTGCCGTGACGTGCGGCCGGCGCCGTTCGTAGCTAGGTGGCGCTCCCGCGCTCAGCCGAGTTGCGGAGCGCCTCTATCGCCGTTTGCGCGTACTGTCGTGGCGGCACTGTAAATGTCGTGGCACTGTCACGACAAAACCATCATTTTCAGATTCTATTTTTAACAATATGGGTTCTACATTAACATCTTGGACCTGGTTGTCACCTTCAAATTTAATTTCTGTCGTTTTGGTTTCCCTATTAATCTTAACAGTTCCACTACCACGATCTAAAATTACTTTTTACTTGTCTAGCCAATCAATACCTAGAATCATTTCAGCACTTAGTTTAGGGACCACTAAAAAATCATGTTCAAATTTTTGACTTCCTATTTCAAAGTCCATCACTACTTGTTTTTGAATGGGCTTGCTGGACCTACTGGTAGCTCCTATAATTTATACTCCACTCACAGATATTATTACTAACCCTGGTTTACATGAAATATGATCAAAGAATGATTCTGATATGGCACTGATTTGGGATCCTGTGACTAAAGGCACTTGCAGCTCAGTGTTATGAACATTTACAGGTATTGTAGTTTGTTTAGTAATTCTGTGCTCCTTTTCCTCCTGTCCTTCCCATAACAGATCCTGCTCAACCATAATGTTATTCCAGGAAATATTACCTACCGATTTCTGTTGTATATCAGGTGGCTTTTTGGGTTTGTTGACCTCTACATCTTTATAGATTTTCAACAATTCACGTTCTACTATATTTATATCTGAAGGTTCTTTAGGTTTCTGTAAATTTATTTCTTTCATTACATTAAGCAAAGCTTGCCCTAATATAGTGTCATCTGGCAGCTCTTTCGCATTTGTTTTGGTTATGAATTTGGGATTTTGTTTCGAAAAGATGTCATCAACTTTTTCGTAACCTCTTCCTGTAAAGGTATAATTATGTTTGTCGACCTCTGAAAACTCATCAGTATCTGAATCTGTAGTCTCTCCTTCCTCTGAGCTATCACTAGGTTCTATTTCGTTATCAGATTCGAGCAGGAAAGCAACTTTTAAACAGTGAGGCAGATTATCTCAAGATGTTTCAGCTACTTTGTTTTTTGAATTATTTTCTACACAATGCACATCGTTTGGACACTCAGGTACTTCTGTTGTATCACTTTGAACGATTTCAGCCTTAACTTCATACTTAGTATAGAGTGTGTGTGTGAGTGTGTGTGTGTGTGTGTGTGTGTGTGTGTGTGTGTGTGTGTGTGTGTTGGGGCTTATGGGCGCTCAACGGCGAGGTCATCAGCGCCCTGACCCACATTAAAAGGAACGAATGTGGACAGACCTAATAAAACTGAAGCACACACGCAAAGAAAGCAGGAAAAGAAGGTAAATGCTACATAAGAAAGTAAAACGTAAGGAAAGGGAAAACGTAGCAACAAGAATGCCACAGGAAATTGTCATTGGCTGGCCACTTACATAAAATATGGGCGAGCTTGTCACACAGTGAGCAAATTAAGACCCTCTCCCTAAAATCTTTGTAAAAACATTTGACATGGCACAGAACTTTAAAACTTTAACCACATGTGTCTGAGTGTTGCCTAAAAGAGATGGCAGGTCCGCTGGCAAGTCAGCCGTGGCCCGCTGGTCAGAAAATAAAACACAATCCAATAAAACGTGGCGCACAGTGACCTGAACGCCACAAGCACCACACATTGGAGGGTCCTTACTCCGGAGCAGGAAGCCATGCATCATAGGGCTGTGGCCTATTCGAAGCCGAGTGAGGAGAACCTCGTCCCGTTGACGGGGCTGAAAGGAAGTACACCACACACGCGTTGTGGGCTTGACTATACGGAGCTTATTGTCAGTCACTTCCAGCCACTCATCCTCCCATCGACGCATGACTCGTGAGCTCAACAGCGAGGTTATTGCGTGCAGGGGTATACCAAACGGAGATACTTGTGGATCGAGACACACCTTCTTGGCTGCGAGATCTGCCCTTTCATTCCCAGCAATGCCGACATGTCCCGGAACCCAGCAGAAAGCCACCACCTTCCCCAATCGCTGTAGTTGGAGGAGGGCATCCTGGATGGTCTGGACTATTTTATCTGCTGGATACAAACGTTGCAATGAATCAAGGGCACTTAGTGAATCGGAACAGACAAGAAATTTAGGACAGGAAGAATGCCTCATCAGCTCCAGTGCCCGCAAGATCGCAGACAATTCTGCATCAAAGACAGTAAAAGTCTTAGGCAGTCGGACCTTGAGGACACGATCCAGAAAAACAACAGAGCAACCAACGGAATCCCCTTGTTTCGACCCATCCGTAAAAATGGCTACATAGTCGTGGCGCTCAGATAAAATGGCAGAAAATGCTGCATTAAAAACGGTAGCAGGAGTGCAATCTTTCTTGTACTGCAATAAATCTAAAATCACTCCGGGCCTCTTCAGTAACCAGGGTGGCAGGCGGTTAAAACCCAGGATTTGGGGTTGTACAGACACCACACTGAGGGACTCTAGCACACGTTGCACACGGATCCCAAATGGCAACGTAGACCGGGGACGGTGGGAAAAAAGATGGTCCAGAAGTGGATGAGCAACAATATGGTGAGCAGGCGAGGTTATGAGTTTCAAGAAACTTACAAGCCTGGTGCACCAGTAGGAGCTGCCGCCAAACGGTAAGTGGCGGTTCCCCGGCCTCAGCACAAAGGCTGCATATGGGACTGGTCCGATAAGCACCTGTGGCCAGTCGAATCCCTGCATGGTGGGCAGCGTCAAGAATCTGCAAATAAGACTGCCTCACAGACCCATACACCGTGCACCCATAGTCCAGCCGTGAACGCACAAAAGCCCGATAGAACTGGAATGGACGCACCCTGTCCGCTCCCCAAGACCTGTGGCTGAGGCACTTGAGGATGTTCAGTGCCTTCAGGGTTCTGGCTTTCAAGTCTCGTTGGTGTGGAAGCCATGACAAACTGGAGTCAAAAATTTGGCCCAGAAACCGCACTGTGTCTCTAAAATGTAGGATAGTGTCCCCCATATGCAAGGCAGGCAAATTAAAAAGACGACAAGAACGATTAAAATGAACACAAACACACTTATCGGCAGAAAACTGAAACCCTGTCTTTGCAGCCCACTCCTCTAACCGCCGCACTGTGAGCTGCAACTGAAGGCTCACTGTTGCAACACTGGAGGAGGAACAGAAAACAGCAAAGTCGTCCACAAATAAGGAGCACTGTACTGGACTCCTCACTGTAGACGTTATACTGTTGATGGCTGTGACAAAGAGAGTAACACTTAAAACAATGCCCTGGGGGAACCGTTCTATTGCTCAAAGCGGTCAGACAGTGTGTTACCAACTCGGGTCCGAAAAAACCGCTGAGACAGGAAAGACCGAATGAAAATGGGGAGGTGGCCACGAAAGCCGCATTGATGCAGTTGTGCAAGAATAGAGTGTCTCCAAGTAGTATCATATGCCTTACTGATATCAAAGAAGATACCGCCGATACAGTGAAGCTGATGGAGGAAAGCCTGCTGAATAGCCGCCTCTAGGAGGGTCAGGTTCTCGACCGTGAACCGAAATCTTCGGAATCCACTCTGAGAGCGGCTAAGGAGCTGCCTGGTCTCTAACAGCGAGACCAGACAACGGGTAACCATCCATTCCAGGATCTTTCCGACATAGCTCGGTAAGGCGTTACTCCAATAGCTACTGGGACATGTGCGGTCCTCTCCTCGTTTGAGGAGAAGGATGAGAATTGCCTCTCTCCACGAGGTGGGGAACATTCCTGTCTGCCATATGAGATTAAAATATTCAAGGAGGATTTCCTTTGACGCCACTGGCAGAAGTCGAAGCATGGGGTGCCGGGTGTGGTCGTGACCTGGTGCAGTATCAGAAGTCTCAGTAAGTGCCGATTCGAGTTCCCACATTGAGAAAGGGGAGTTGTAGGCCTCAGAACTGTTCGACCGAAAGTAATGCTCTGTCAGTGTCTGAGCAATGTCTCTGGGTGTCGTTTGGAGGCACCCCTGGTTCAGGACCGCAGCTATTGGTAAATGACTGCGAGTACTGGAAATCCTCTGGATGGCTTCCCATACTTTTGAAGAAAAAGTGGGACGATTTATGGAGATCAGGAACTCATGCCATGACTGCTGTTTGCTCTCTTTAATGACCCGGCGAGCCTTGGCTCTCGCGATTCCAAAGATGGAGAGATTGTCCACTGTGGGGCAGCATTTAAACCGTCTAAGAGCCGCACGGTAATCCACCCATCCCTGGACGCTGTTACAGTGTTCAAACACAGCCAACTGGCGAAACAGTGTCCAGTTAGCCTTGTCAATCATCCACGGTTATGGCTTCTGTTACAGCAACTCACCATCGAGTAGCTGAAGGCGGATCTTGAAGTGGTCGCTGGAATGAAGGTCATTAATGACCTCCCAGTGAACAGAGTCGTTGAAGGCTGGAGAGAAAAATGAGAGGTCGATGGTGGTGAAAGACCCAGTAGCGTGGAGAAAGAGCCAGTAGCAGTGCAGAAATGAGTCGGAGTACCGGCGTTTAGGAAGCACAGCTCGCAAGACGTCAGGAGGTTCTCAAAAACTCGACCATGAGGGCCATTAAATGTTGAGCCCCACAGGACATGGTGGGCATTAAAGTCGCCCAGGAGGAGAAATGGTTGGAGCAGTTGGGCTATAAGATCATTTAGAGCTACAGAGTCTACCACATCCAATGGAGGCAAATAAAGAGAGCAAACTGTAAGCCTCTGATGTGCAGATATTGCAACTGCAACTGCTTACAGGTCAGTATCCAGGCGAAACGCAGAGGAGTGGTGCCCTATATTGATGAACATAGCAAGCCCTTCTTTGGCTCTTTCCCCAGTCAGATCATATAGGGTATAACCCTGTAGTGCAGGGGCGTTGAATGCTATGAAGTGTGTTTCCTACACACACAAGCAGAGAGGGGGATGCTGCACCAGGAGCGTCAGTTCCTCCACGCGCGTCCTGAATCCATTCAAGTTCCACTGTATAATGGACGCCATCTATCAGTGGGTAAAACTTTCATCCGGACTCTCTGAGTGGGAGGGGAGCCCACAATGGGTGGGGGCTCTGTTTTGGGGCGAGACGGTTGCCCTAATCTGATATCAAGCTCTATAGCCTCTAAAGAAGAATCGACAGAACGTCAGACATCAATGAGCGTTTGACGTTTTGCCTTGGATTTTTTGCCCTGGGTAGACTTTGTGGCAACAATGGACACTGTACCAGACAGAACCTTTGGAGCGGCAGGGAGCTCTACAATGTCAGCAACCACAGTTTTGTCTGAAGTTCTTGGGGGAGGGACAGGCTTAGAAGCGACTACAGCAGCACAACTGCAGGGACACATGCAGGTAGTAGTGCCAACACTAACAGCCTCTGTTGATGTAGCAGTGTCAGCTTTCCGTGTGGGCTGTTTAACAATGGAAGTGAAGGAGGTAGCAAAACATGGAGGCAGCATGACTTTAAAGAGCTTTTTGGCCTCAGTATAGGTGATGCGCTTAATACTTTTAAGCTCCTGTACCTTCCGATCTTCCAGATACACATTGCAGTTCCGACTCCAGACGCGGTGAGGCCCAGAGCAATTCACACACTTCATTGGAGACAAACAATGGACTCCGTCATGGGCAGCCCGACCAACCTTGCCACAGGTAGCTCCTCCACGACACCCAAGAGTCCCCTCTGCGGTTTCGGGGGTAAGAATAGACCTGCGGTATTCCTGCCTGTCGTAAGATTCGACTCAAAGGAGTCTCAAACTTTTCGGCCCTTATGTGATGGTCCCCTGTCGGGTTTGACCTCCATATATCAAAATTATTGCGAAGAGCGAGCCGGTGGGGAAGGGCGCCTTACTTGGTGCATTGTGTCCATCGTGCGTTGAGACCTTTCGCCAGCTTATTCATCGTTGCATTGCAGTCCTGCCCACTCTCCATCTCTTGGACATAGATATATTTCTGTGTGCACTTTCCACCATACAATTTGCAGTGCCACTTTCTGCACAGACGACGACCATGGACTACTGGTCACCTAATATCCAGCACGGTAGCCAGTCTGTTGTGGTGGAGCCGCCATGTACGCTGTTGGTTGTAGCCCCCTAACAACACAGAGATCGCTACTGATTCCTGATCCGTTAACTCCCCACGTATGCCAAGGAGTAGATGCCTATCTCCCTGGGGCATCGGGACTCCTGGCAATGGCCATCCTGCCAGGTGGCTCTTGCTGAGACTGGGTGGGGCCCGTGGGGAGGGCCCTTGGTTGGAGTGGGTGGCATCTGGGTGGATGACCCGCAATGAAGCATGGTACATCATCTCTCGCTGGTGGCCAGCTGTGAGTCTTGAGCACAATTTAACGCTCAGAAATACGATCCAAAAACGTTCCCCTCCCTGGCCACACCGTGGGTGGGGCGTAAGTCTCAAGATGGCAGTGACAGTTATTCTCTCTGGTTCCTAGTTTGTACGAGAGTTGATGGGGATTCTTTCATGTCCACAAAGCCTCAGTTCTTCGTAGAGCATTTAGAGGTCAACTTTGGGGAAGTGGAGAGCTTGTCCAAATTGCGCTCTGGGTCAGTACTGATTAAAATGGCGTCCTCTGCTCAGTCATGCAGATTACTTGCTTGTGACAAGTTGGGGGATGTTAACGTTACCATCACATGACATAAGAGTTTAAATATGGTCCAGGGTATTATATTCCATAGGGACCTTCTTTTGCCATATGATGACGATTTGAGCGCCAATTTAGAGCAGTGAGGCATACACTTCGTCCACCAGGTTTATCGGGGTCCAAGGGATAATCAGGTTGCCACTGGTGCCTTCACCTTAGCCTTCGAGGGTGATACATTACCTGAGAAGGTCAAGTTGATGGTCTACTGCTGTGACGTCAAGCCCTATATCCCTCCCTTGATGCGGTGCTTTAAGTGCTGGAAGTTCAGCCACATGTCTTCCTGTTGTACATCCAGCCTCACATGTCGAGGTTGCAGACGCCCATCACATCCCAATACTCCATGTGACCCGCCTCCCATCTGTGTCAACTGCAGAGAGCATCGCCAGACTGCAGGATCCTCCAGAAAGAGCGGAAAGTCATGGAATATAAAACCATGGACCAACTGACCTACACTGAGGTTAAGAGGAAAAATGACCAACTACATCCTGTTTGAATGACATCTTCATATGCTGCTGCTACAACAACTGTGTTAGCCCCATCAGTCCAGCGAATTCCACCCAAATCACCGAGCCGTTCAACTCCACATGCCCCCTTGCCCATGGGGTGAACTACCCACCCTTTTACTCCTGCGCCACCTACCTCGTGAGCAACACCCCCCCCCCCCACCACCCACCCATAGAGGACGTCCATGCCTGCTTCTAAGCCAGAGGAGCATCCAAATTCTTCGGCTCCTCTCGCTCGCAAGGAGTCCATTGAGTCCCTCCCTTCGCAGGGTTCCACAAGCGGGAAGGATGACTCCCGACAGTGGCATAAGTTTCCGGCAATGTGAACCCCCGTCCCCCGTGGCTATCGGGGTTATTATAGGAACTGGGCAGCTTACGAAAGGGTCTCTGATGGCTACTGTATCTACGTCCTTCACTCCATTCACAGCGAGTCTGTTCCTCTCCAAACATGTTTAGAGGCTGTTGCTGTTCGGGTGTGGATGCCTCAGGCTGTTACTGTCTGCAGTCTCTATCTTCCACCGGATGGATGTGTCCTGCAGCGTGTCGTGGCTGTGCTGATAGCCCAATTGCCGCCACCTTTTCTGTTACTGGGCGACTTCAACGCCCATAACCCTCTGTGGGTTGGATCAGTGGCAACAGGCTGAGGCAGCACCGTTGACCATGTTTTGGCACAGCTCGACCTTTCCCTCTTAAATGATGGTGCTTTAACACATTTTAGTGTGGCGCATGGCACATACTCAGCCATCGACCTTTCGATCTGCATCCCTAGCCTCTTACTGTCTGTCCAATAGAGTGTGCATGACGACTTGTGTGGTAGTGACCACTTTCCGATCTTTCTGTCACTGCCACAGCGTCACTCTTCTGGGCGCACCTGCAGTTGGTCTATGAATAAGGGACTGGAACTTGTTCTCCCCCATTGCGACTATTGAACTATTGAGCCTCTATCCATTGACGCCATTGGTGGTGTGGTTCACTCAGTCACCATCGGTGTTCTTCTGGGTCCCCTCGGCGGAGGACTGTGCCTTGGTGGTCGCCCGAGATCGCTGAGGCGACTAAAGATTGCGGGCGGGTGTGCCAGCGTCACAAGTGGCATCCCTCATTAGATCACCTCATCGCCTTTCACCGGCTCCGTGTGCGGGCCCGCCGCATCATTTGCCAACACAAGCAGGAGTGCTGGGAATGGTATGTCTCCACCATTGGCCTCCGTAGCTCTCCCTGCAGGTTTGGGCCAAGAATAGGCGACTCTATGGCTATCGGACCTCGTCACAGTTCCTGCGCTTTCACTGAATGGAGCTGTACTGACCCTGATACAATTGCCAACCGCTTAGCAGAGCATTTTGCTCAGAGTTCCGCTTCTGCGAATTACCACCTGGCCTTCTGCTCCATGAAAGAGCGGTTGGAATGTCG
This sequence comes from Schistocerca serialis cubense, assembly GCF_023864345.2. Taxonomy (NCBI): domain Eukaryota; kingdom Metazoa; phylum Arthropoda; class Insecta; order Orthoptera; family Acrididae; genus Schistocerca; species Schistocerca serialis. The sequence goes on from NC_064642.1 coordinate 62,531,189, forward strand.
GAGCCTTTCATTTCACACACGACCCCCTGAATCCTACAATGTTCCATTCAGTGAGTGGGAATTCCACTGTGCCCTAGCCACTTGCCCTGATACGGCTTCCGGGCCTGATCGCATCCACTGTCAGATGCTCAAACACCTCTTGGCGGAATGCCTGCGATGCCTCCTAGACGTTTACAAACGCCTCTGTGTCGAGGGCGAGTTCCTGCCGCAATGGCGGGAAAGCATCGTAATCCCCGTTTTGAAATTTGGCAAGAACCCACTGGAGGTGGACAGCTACCACCCCATTAGCCTCACCGACGTTCTTTGCAAGTTGCTAGAACGCATGTTGAGCTGGCGATTGAGTTGGGTACTCCAGTGGTCTAGGGGTAGCGTCTTTGATTCATAATCAAAACGCCTTCGGTCCAGGGTTCGATCCCCACCACTGCCTAAATTTTGATAAATAATCAGCATTGGCGGCCGAAGACTTCCGGCATAAGAAGTCAGCCTCATTCTGCCAACGGCCTTGTCAAAGAGGGTGGAGGAGCGGATAGAGGTTCAGGGCACCTAGGGGTGGGAAATTGCCCCTAAAGGCAGAAGAATCAGCAATGATCAACGACATGAGGATGCAGAAGGCAATGGAAACCACTGCATTAAAGACACATAACGTGTATCCACAGGACATGGGACCTGTAATTGAAGAAGTGTCATGATGATCTCTCCATTGGCAAAAGATTCCGGAATAGTCCCCATTCGGATCTCCGGGAGGGGACTGCCAAGGGGGAGGTTAACATGAGAAAAAGATTGAATAATCATCGAAAGGATAACGTTCTACGAGTCGGGGCGTGGAATGTCAGAAGCTTGAACATGGTAGGGAAACAAGAAAATCTGAAAAGGGAAATGCAAAGGCTCAATCTATAGATATAGTAGGGGTCAGTGAAGTGAAGTGGAAGCAAGACAAGGATTTCTGGTCAAATGAGTATCGGGTAATATCAACAGCAGCAGAAAATGGTATAACAGGTGTAGGATTCGTTATGAATAGGAAGGTAGGGCAGAGGGTGTGTTACTGTGAACAGTTCAATGACCGGGTTGTTCTAATCAGAATCGACAGCAGACCAACATCGACAACGATAGTTCAGGTACACATGCCGACGTCGCAAGCTGAAGATGAACAGATAGAGAAAGTGTATGAGGATATTGAAAGGGTAATGCAGTATGTAAAGGGGGACGAAAATCTAATAGTCATGGGCGACTGGAATGCAGTTGTAGGGGAAGGAGTAGAAGAAAAGGTTACAGGAGAATATGGGCTTGGAACAAGGAATGAAAGAGGAGAAAGACTAATTGAGTTCTGTAACAAGTTTCAGCTAGTAATAGCGAATACCCTGTTCAAGAATCACAAGATGAGGAGGTACACTTGGAAAAGGCCGGGAGATACGGGAAGATTTCAATTAGATTACATCATGGTCAGACAGAGATTCCGAAATCAGATACTGGATTGTAAGGCGTACCCAGGAGCAGATATAGACTCAGATCACAATATAGTAGTGATGAAGAGTAGGCTGAAGTTCAAGACATTAGTCAGGAAGAATCAATACGCAAAGAAGTGAGATACGGAAGTACTAAGGAATGACGAGATACGTTTGAAGTTCTCTAACGCTATAGATACAGCAATAAGGAATAGCGCAGTAGGCAGTACAGTTGAAGAGGAATGGACATCTCTAAAAAGGGCCATCACAGAAGTTGGGAAGGAAAACATAGGTACAAAGAAGGTAGCTGCGAAGAAACCATGGGTAACAGAAGAAATACTTCAGTTGATTGATGAAAGGAGGAAGCACAAACATGTTCTGGGAAAATCAGGAATACAGAAACACAAGTCGCTGAGGAATGAAATAAATAGGAAGTGCAGAGAAGCTAAGACGAAATGGCTGCAGGAAAAATGTGAAGACATCGAAAAAGATATGATTGTCGGAAGGACAGACTCAGCATACAGGAAAGTCAAAACAACCTTTGGTGACATTAAAAGCAACGGTGGTAACATTAAGAGTGCAGCGGGAATTCCACTGTTAAATGCAGAGGAGAGAGCAGATAGGTGGAAAGAATACATTGAAAGCCTCTATGAGGGTGAAGTTTTGTCTGATGTGATAGAAGAAGTAACAGGAGTCGATTTAGAAGAGATAGGGGATCCCATATTAGAATCGGAATTTAAAAGAGCTTTGGAGGACTTACGGTCAAATAAGGCAGAAGGGATAGATAACATTCCATCAGAATTTCTAAAATCATTGGGGGAAGTGGCAACAAAACGACTATTCACGTTGGTGTGTAGAATATATGATCTGGCGATATACCATCTGACTTTCGGAAAAGCATCATCCACACAATTCCGAAGACGGCAAGAGCTGACAAGTGCGAGAATTATCGCACAATCAGCTTAACAGCTCATGCATCGAAGCTGCTTACAAGAATAATATACAGAAGAATGGAAAAGAAAATTGAGAATGCGCTAGGTGACGATCGGTTTAGCTTTAGGAACAGTAAAGGGACGAGATAGGCAATTCTGACGTTACGGCTAATAATGGAAGCAAGGCTAAAGAAAAATCAAGACACTTTCATAGGATTTGTCGACCTGGAAAAAGCGTTCGACAATATAAAATGGTGCAAGCTGTTCGAGATTCTGAAAAAAGTAGGGGTAAGCTATAGGGAGAGACGAGTCATATACAATATGTACAACAACCAAGAGGGAATAATAAGAGTGGACGATCAAGAACGAAGTGCTCGTATTAAGAAGGGTGTAAGACAAGGCTGTAGCCTTTCGCCCCTACTCTTCAATCTGTACATCGAGGAAGCATTGATGGAAATAAAAGAAAGGTTCAGGAGTGAATAAAAATACAAGGTGAGAGGATATCAATGATACGATTCGCTGATGACATTGCTATCGTGAGTGAAAGTGAAGAAGAATTAAATGATCTGCTGAACGGAATGAACAGTCTAATGAGTACACAGTATGGTTTGAGAGTAAATCGGAGAAAGACTAAGGTAATGAGAAGTAGTAGAAATGAGAACAGCGAGAAACTTGTCATCAGGATTGATGGTCACGAAGTCAATGAAGTTAAGGAATTCTGCTACCTAGGCAGTAAAATAACCAATGACGGACGGAGCAAGGAGGACATCAAAAGCAGACTCGCTATGGCAAAACAGGCATTTCTGGCCAAGAGAAGTCTACTAATATCAAATACTGGCCTTAATTTGAGGATGAAATTTCTGAGGATGTAGGCCTGGAGTACAGCATTGTATGGTAGTGAAACATGGACTGTGGGAAAACCGGAACAGAAGAGACTCGAAGCATTTGAGATGTGGTGCTATAGACGAATGTTGAAAATTAGGTGGACTGATAAGGTAAGGAATGAGGAGGTTCTACGCAGAATCGGAGAGGAAAGGAATATGTGGAAAAACTGATAAGGAGAAGGGACAGGATGATAGGACATGAGGGAATGACTTTCATGGTACTAGAAGGAGCTGTAGAGGGCAAAAACTGTAGAGGAAGACAGAGATTGGAATACGTCAAGCAAACAATTGAGGACGTAGGTTGCAAGTGCTACTCTGAGATGAAGAGGTTAGCACAGGAAAGGAATTCGTGACGGGCCGCATGAAACCAGTCAGTAGACTGATGAAAAAAAAAAAAAAAAAAAAAAAGACAAACTGGTGAGCCTGGAGCCTTTGCCCGCCGTCAGCACCCCGTCGCTATCTTTTTTGACATGCAGAAGGTATATGATACGACATGGCGACATCACATCCTCTCTACGCTACATGGTTGGGGTCTTCGGGCTCCGCTGCCGATTCTCATACGTTATTTTCTGTCGCATTGTACCTTCCACTTGCAAGTTGCGGTCTCCCATTGTTCACCCCACGTTCAGGAGAGCGGGGTACCGCAGGGATCTGTCTTAAGTGTCTGCCTGTTTTTAATTGCAATTTAGGGGCTCGCTGCGGCGGTGGGAACGTCTGTCTCAGCTACTTTGTATGCTGACGACTTCTGCCTGTACTATAGCTCCGTTGGCATTGCAGCTGCTGAACGTCAGCTGCAGGGCACTATCCGCAAGGCGCAGTCTTGGGCCTTAGTGCATGGCTTCCAGTTCTCGACTGCCAAGACCTGTGTTGTGCATTTCTGCCGGCGAAGTGCTGTTCACCCCGAGCCATGGCTTTATCTTGACGGCGAACCTCTTGCTGTGGTGGAGAAACATCAGTTTTTAGTGTAGTTTTTGATGCCTGGTTGACATGGCTGCCTCATATTCGGCAGCTTAAACAGATGTGTTGGCGGCATCTTAATGCTCTGCAATGCTTGAGCCACACTGGATGGGGAGCCGACCGATCTACCCTCTAACGGCTCTACCAGTGATTAATTCAGTCCCGTCTGGATTATGGGAGCCTGGCTTATGGTTCAGCATCACCTTCTGTGTTGTGGGTGCTGCATCACATTCACCACAGCGGGATCCGACTTGCCACTGGAGTTTTCTGGACCAGCCCTGTGAACAGCATACTTGTGCAGGCAGGTGTCCCTCCATTGCCGTTAAGGCGCCATCGTTTACTGGCCTCTCGTGCTACACACATTTGTAGCTTGCCTGGGCATCCCAACTATCATCTCCTGTTCCCTCAGTCTGTCATCCACCTCCCAGAACGTCGGCCCTGGTCGGGTTGTACGATCCCAGTCTGCGAGGGAGAGCTTTTCCCCGTGTTTGGGGTTTTCCCTCTTCCACCTCCTTTCCGGGCCCCTGTGGATACACCCCCATGGTGTGTGCCCCGCCCATTCCTTCGGCTGGAATTAGCATAGGGCCTGAAGGCCTCGTTCGCTCCTGAGGCCTTCCGCCGTCACTTTCTTTCCATCCTTGCCACATATCAGGACTCTGGCGTTGTCTACACCGACGGCTCGATGGTTGCTGGTCGTATCAGTTATGCTCTCACTCTAGGGTGACCATTACAAACAACACTCATTGCTGGCTGACTGCAGCGTTTTCAGTGCTGAGCTGGTCGCCATCTCTCTTGCCCAAGAGTATATCTGCTCCTGCTCAGGTTAGTCCTGCGTTATCTTTAGCGACTCCCTGAGCAGTTTAAGAGCTATCGACCAGTGTTTCCCTCGCTCTTGTCTGGTGATGGCTGTCCAGGAGTCCCTCCATGCTCTTGCCCATTGCGGCCCCCGGTGGTCTTTGTGTGGACCCGCAGCCATGTTGGGATAGCTGGCAATGAACATGTGGACCGCCTGGCCAAACAGGCCACCAGTGAACCTACTCCGGAGATAGGCCTCCCGGAAACTGATTTGCGGGCAGTCTTACGCTGCGCAGTTCTCTCGCTTTGGGACACTGAATGGCGCAACCTGACCACGCCAAACAAACACCGCCCTATCAAGTCGATGACGGGGGTGTGGCGGTCATCCATGCGAGCCACTCGAAGGGACTCAATAGTCCTTTGTTGGCTCCGCATTGGCCACACTGCTTGACACGCAGCCATTTACTGCGGCATGAGCACCCGCCTCTATGTCGCTGTGGGTCGGCTTTGACAGTGATCCACATTTTGTTGGCCTGTCCCCTTTTAACTGTGCTCAGGCAGACGTTTGCGCTGCCTGATAGGCTCCCTGCCCTTTTAAAAGATGACACTGCTATGGCAGGCATAGTTTTGCGTTTTATTCGAGCAGGGGGCTTTTATCACTCAATCTAAATGTTTGTCCTTTTTCTATTGATTATGGCCTTTGGCCTACGATTTTAGTCTGAGTTTTTAGTGTGTTTCTCGGTGGTTGGCTTTTCCTTTTTTGTCTCTATGGTTGGCCAACCACTGTCACACTCTGTGTTCTTTTAATTCCTTTTATCTGGTCTCTGTCTACGTCTCTGTTGTCCTGTGTCGTCTGTCGTCTTTTCCATTGTCGTCTTTATTCTGTGTGGGTGTTTTTAAGTTTTGGAACAAGCGACCGATGACCGTCGCAGTCTGGTCCCTTTAAATCCCCCAAACCAACTAACCAACTATTTGCATGGGAAAGACCTTGGAGCTTATGGTCAACCGCCGCCGTGACTGGATGTTAGAATCTTGGCAACTCCTTAGTCGCTTTCAGTGTGGGTTGAGGAGGTTTAGTTCCACCTTCGATAACCTTGCCCTCCTGGAGGAAGCTATACAACAAGCTTTCCTACTCCGTCATAACCTTCTATATGTATTTTTTGACATCGAGAAGGCCTACGATACTACTTGGAGGCATCTCATCCTGGAGTAGCTTCACGAATGGGGTTTTCGTGGTTGTCTTCCTCTTTTTATTCAGTCTTTCCTCTCGCCACGATATTTTAGATACGGCATTGGTGACGTCCTGTTTGACCAATTTGAGCAGGAGATCGGTGTCCCTCAGGGTAGCGTTTTTAGTGTGACTGTCTTCGCCATAGCTACTAATAGCATTACCTCCACAGTGAAAAGTCCTGTCCAGTGTTCCTTGTTTGTGGATGATTTCTCTTTGTTTTGCTCTTCTTCGAGCCTTGCAACAGCAACGCGTCAGTTGCAACGTACTCTTAGACGTTTGGAAGACTGGGCGCAGAAGAGTGGTTTTGTGTACTTTTTCACCATTCTCGTTTGATTTTAACCTGTCCTGAGTTGAGGATGAGGGACACTGTCCTTGCTTTTAAAGACACGGTGAGATTTCTGGGGATCATTTTTGACTCGAAGCTTACGTGGTTACCTCATCTTAAAGACCTGAAACGACGGTCACTTAAGTCTTTTAAGTATTTTAAAATGTCTTAGCCACAGTACATGGGGAGCCGACAGGACTTGTCTGCTCCAGTTTTACAGGGCGTTTGTGCGATCTCGGTTCGATTATGGTTACACGGTGTATGGGTCTGCGAGGCCTTCTTACTTAAACATATTTGACGTTGTGCACCATGAAGGGCTTCGGTTGGCCACTGGGGCATTCAGAAGTAGCCCCATACCAAGCCTCTGTGCAGACGCTGGTAAACCGCCACTTCATATGCGGCGACGGCTACTTACGGTGCGCCAGGCGTATAAAACTTTGTCCACACCATACACACCTGCGTACCATATCATTGCTCAGCTTCCTGTGACACGGCTATTTCATAACCGGCAACGTGCGACGCGGTCCTATGAGATGCGCGCAGGATTGGCTCTCTGCGATGGGTATGGCTGGTCTTCATGTTTTACGTCGTGGTAGGAGCAGGTTTCCACCTTGGCTCCATGGAGACCCAGACTTATTTTAGATTTCACTAATTTTAAGAAAGATAGTAAACCAGATTTTAAATTCCAGTCTATGTTTATTAACATTTTAGATGTGTATCACGGTTTTACCGTCGTTTACGCTGATGGCTCCAAACAGGAGAATTTCATTGGTTGTTCTGTAGTGTTCCGTGATGATGTTACCCGGATTCGCCTCCCTGATGAGTATACCGTTTTCGCAAAAAATGGCTCTGAGCACTATGGGACTTAACAGCTGTGGTCATCAGTCCCCTAGAACTCAGAACTATTTAAACCTAACTAACCTAAGGACATCACACAAACCCATGCCCTAGGCAGGATTCGAACCTGCGACCGTAGCAGTCGCACGGTTCCGGACTGCGCGCCTAGAACCGCAAGACCACCGCGGCCGGCCCGTTTTCGCAGCGGAGCTCCACGCGACCCTGAAGGCACTGGAGCAGATGAATCGTGAACGGGGATACCGATTTTTCCTCTGCTCCGATTCTCTTAGTGCCTTACAATCACTGCAGAATCTGTACCCAACTGAGGAGATGGTCCAGCTGATATATGACCCACTCTACCAGCTCCAAGGGCGGGGTAAGGAGGTGTCCTTCTGCTGGGTGCCTGGTCATGTGGGAATATGGGGCAATGAACGGGCCAATCGGGCTGCCAAGGAGGCCTGCAGAGAGCAGGATGTGGTCCAGTGTCCTATTCCCTTGCAGTCTGTCATTTCTGCACTCCACAAGAAGTGCATGGCGTTGTGGGAGGACGAATGGCTGCCGGTGACGGCCAATAAACTGCGGTTGGTGAAGTCAAAAACTCGGCCGTGGCGTTCCTCGTGCCAGTTGCTCAGGTGGGAAGAAGTGACCCTCAGACGTCTTCGGATCGGGCACTGTCCTCTCACAAATAGCTTTCTATTACGGCGAGAGGATCCCCCGTTTTGTGATGCTTGTGGTGTACACATCTCGGTCCGGCACATCTTAACAGACTGCATTTTATACCGTGATGCAAGGGCAGAAGCACAAGTTGATGGGGAACTACCTTGTGTTTTAGCTAACGATGAGACGTGTGTGTCTAGGGTTTTAAAGTTTTGTGCTGTGTCTGGACTCTGGCCTAAACTTTTAGGCTGGAGGTTTTAGTGTGTTGCAGAGTGGCTGGCACCTCCCTTTTTTCCTTTCGGTCAGCCAGCCATTTCCATCTGCTATATTGTCTTAGCTCCTTCTACCACTCTCTTCCTGTGTTGTCCATGTTTTACTGCTGTTGACATCCTTTCACGCTTCGGTGTGAGTAGGCACATATTTTTCAAAGCTTGTTACCTGTGTTTTACGTAATGTTTTATCTTACTGTTCTGAGTATTTTCTTGACACCCGTCTCAATCTGTTACTGACCGAGCGCTGAAGACTGCTGTAGTGCGCCCAAAAAACCCTCTACTAGTACTACTGCTACTACTACTACTACAACTGTAGTGTGCTGGATGGTGCCGTGGCTGCAATGATGGACCTCGCTATGGACGCCGGGAGTGAAGTTGCGCATCATGCAGTTTATTGCGCACCTTTTGAGTCGTAACACGATGTCCTGTGGCTGCACGAAAAGCGTTATTCAACATGGTGGCGTTGCTGTCGGGGTTCTTCCGAGCCACAGTCCGTAAGTAGCGGTTATCCACTTCAGTAGTAGCTCTTGGGCGGCCTGAGCGAGGCATGTCATTGACAGATCCTGTCTCTCTGTATCTCTTCCATGTCCGAACAACATCGCTTTGGTTCACTCCGAGACGTCTGAACACTTCCCTTGTTGAGAGCCCCTCCTGGTACAAAGTAACAATGCGGACACGATCGAACCACGGTATTGACCGTCTAGGCATGGTTGAACTACAGAAAACAGGAGCCGTGTACCTCCTTCCTGGTGGAATGACAGGAACTGATCGGATGTTGGACCCCCCCAGTCAAATAGGCGCTGCTTATGCATGGTTGTTTACATCTTTGGCCGGGTTTAGTGACATCTCTGAACAGACAATGGGAATGTGTCTGTGATACAATATCCACAATCAAAGTCTTATCTTCAGGAGTTCCAGGAACCGGGGTGATGCAAAACTTTTTTTGATACGTGTATTTTACATGTAGTACTAATACAGATGTGGAAGGTGGTTACTGGAGTACGCAGCAACAGAAGAGATGTACTGTAACTTTCCTCCCTATTTCAATTTCGAAAAAAGACGATAGATTTCACTGTTAGTCGAGAATTACTTGGCTTCTTGTAAAAGACTAGAAGTGAAATATTACCAGAAGCTGTAAAGAAGGTATTTAGTAACAGTAAAATTATACAGGGTGTTACAAAAAGGTACGGGCAAACTTTCAGGAAACATTCCTAACACACAAAGAAAGAAAATATGTTATGTGGACATGTGTACGGAAACGCTTACTTTCCATGTTAGAGCTCATTTTATTACTTCTCTTCAAATCACATTAATCATGGAATGGAAACACACAGCAACAGAACGTACCAGCGTGACTTCAAACACTTTGTTACAGGAAATGTTCAAAATGTCCTCCGTTAGCGAGGATACATGCATCCACCCTCCGTCGCATGGAATCCCTGATGCGCTGATGCAGCCCTGGAGAATGGCGTATTGTATCACAGCCGTCCACAATACGAGCACCAAGAGTCTCTACAATTGGTACTGGGGTTGCGTAGACGAGAGCTTTCAAATGCCCCCATAAATGAAAGTCAAGAGGGTTGAGGTCAGGAGAGCGTGGAGGGCATGGAATTGGTCCGCCTCTACCAATCCGTCGGTTACCGAATCTGTTGTTGAGAAGCGTACGAACACTTCGACTGAAATGTGCAGGAGCTCCATCGTGCATGAACGATACGTTGTGTCGTACTTGTAAAGGCACATGTTCTAGCAGCACAGGTAGAGTATCCGTATGAAATCATGATAACGTGCTCCATTGAGCGTAGGTGGAAGAACATGGGGCCCAATCAAGACATCACCAAAAATGCCTGCCCAAACGTACACAGAAAATCTGTGTTGATGACGTGATTGCACAATTGCGTGCGGATTCTCGTCAGCCCACACATGTTGATTGTGAAAATTTACAATCTGATCATGTTGGAATGAAGCGTCATCCGTAAAGAGAACATTTGCACTGAAATGAGGATTGACACATTGTTGGATGAACCATTCGCAGAAGTGTACCCGTGGAGGCCAATCAGCTGCTGATAGTGCCTGCACACGCTGTACATGGTACGGAAACAACTGGTTCTCCCGTAGCACTCTCCATAGATTGACATGGTCAACTTTACTTTGTACAGCAGCAACTTCTCCGACGCTGACATTAGGGTTATCGTCAACTGCACGAAGAATTGCCTCGTCCATTGCAGGTGTCCTCGTCGTTCTAGGTCTTCCCCAGTTGAGAGTCATAGGCTGGAATGTTCCGTGCTCCCTAAGACGCCGATCAATTGCTTCGAACGTCTTCCTGTCGGGACACCTTCGTTCTGGAAATCTGTCTCGATACAAACGTATCGTGCCACGGCTATTGCCCCGTGCTAATCCATACATCAAATGGGCATCTGCCAACTCCGCATTTGTAAACATTGCACTGACTGCAAAACCACATTCGTGAACACTAACCTGTTGACGCTACGTACTGATGTGCTTGATGCTAGTACTGTAGAGCAATGAGTCGCATGTCAACACAAGCACCGAAGTCAACATTACCTTCCTTCAATTGGGCCAACTGGCGGTGAATCGAGGAAGTACAGTACATACTGACGAAACTAAAATGAGCTCTAACATGGAAAGTAAGCGTTTCCGGACACATGTCCACATAACATCTTTTCTTTATTTGTGTGTGAGGAATGTTTCCTGAAAGTTTCACCGTACCTTTTTGTAACACCCTGTATAATGGGAAACTTGCTCTCTTCAAGTTATCATATACATTCTACCTTGTGCGTTTATTTTCTGAAACATTCAAGAGAAACGTTGATCTAATACGTACATCAAGAACTAAAGTAAGTAATTGTAAAGATCTTGTATGACAGGACTGAAACTACTCTCTGTCTCTGACTTTGTATTTCACACACTTCCCACGTCCTTTAGAGAAAAATGACACTGCAACCATTCACAAACATGATATTACCACAGACTTCTTTTCAAGAGATATACAAAGCCGTTAAAAATAGTAATTCGATTTAAAAAAACTGGTTTCAGTTTGACAAAGGATAAACAATATTAACTAGCCCTATACATAAAAATACTGGACCTGTTGTGTACGAAACTCTTCTTTGTTGAGAACTTTGTTTCGGTTCTTCAACTGTTTGTAAAATGTAAGGAGCGTCGCATGTTATGTGCGACATCCAGTACCTTAACTGCGATTGTGGATACAACTGCTCCCTGTGATTTTCTCTGCCTCGTGATGGCTGGGTGTTGTGTGCTGTCCTTAGGTTAGTTAGGTTTAAGTAGTTCTAAGTTCTAGGGGACTTATGACCACAGCAGTTGAGTCCCATAGTGCTCAGAGCCATTTGAACCAACTGCTCCCTGTGAAACCGTAAAACTGTTTGAAGGGGCCAGATGATCTTGTGCCAGACAGTGATAAATTTTCACTTCTGTGTTTCATAAGAATTTACTTGCATTTGCAGGTTTTCCACACAATGGTTCTCGCAGCGGTTTAACTCTGCATAATTTTTTTACAATTTACGGCAACGGCCACGATAGAAAGCTGGGCCACGATAGAAAGCTGGAAGAGTCACGCTACTAATTAGACATTAACAAGGGAACTCCATTTGCTTAAGCGCTTTTGACCAGAAGCGTTTTCTAGCTTATGTAATTCAGTCAGGCATAATTCGTGAGATACGTGCTGTAATCAAAGGTAACATCGACAGCTAGAATAATGCTTTGTGTCTGTAACGAGCTGTTCGCGTTTTTGCTGTCAGGGTCTGACATCGTTATTGACTCAAAGCAAAAGCTAAACTGTTACCTACTACCTTATGTCCGTAACGAGCTGTTTTCGTTTTTGCTGTCAGAGCGTGAATCGTTATTGACTCAAAGGCAAAGCTAAACGGTTATCTAATGCACAGCTTATAGAAGATACTGTTCGTTGAGGTTTCACTGTAAGGGCGTCGCTTAATGTTGCATGTTCTAAAAAAAAAAAGAATAACTAAAACTAGACTATGATAGTGTATAGAAAAACCCTTCTGTACTGTGGAGCATCGTTTGTCGTTTTGTTTGCATTGTCAGGAGCGATTAAAAAAAGGGCAGATTAGCTAATATGCCCTGCGGCGTAACTAAATCTAACGTGCATGAATGGAGAGAACCCTAATTAGATTGCTTCGTAGTGTGAATTCAGTCACTTTCTGTCATAGAGACACACAAAATGAAAGCGAAGAACCAGAGTTGTTTCTATGGAGTGCATACGCCTATACTTTTGGTTCTGGTCTGGTGCAGATGTAGTGAGTGTTACCTGAACGCTTCCGTCACAGCAGAACTGGTTCTTGACGTCCAACAGTACATGCATACGAGTTTCGTCAATCTTGTGCATACCTACGCAGAAGCAAGGACTGGTGAGTCGCCGCTCATTGTGTTATTAGTATTAATACCATCATATACACTCTTGTTCGAGAAATATTTTTTTTTTTAATTAGAGATTCAACAGGTGGTATTTGCAAGCTTTTGTCTCAAATTATTTTTTTGTCTTAGTTACATCAGTACTGGCTAGTTTTTCCCCTAGACCTTAGTTTCAAGTGATACCACGAAATTATACTACCGAGCCGCCAAAATTGTTTGCTTTTATTATCCTGGGGAGCGGGATAGGACTACAACAATTGTGTCATGTATTTCAAGGTTATGGCAGCAGATGTATTTAGCAGCTTCTTGCTATTTCTTACGCACATTGGCAAAATACACGGTGTTTCTCATGCTTATAGATAGCTAATAGATCTTAATGAAAGTTAATACATAATTTGTATGCATACGACCTTAAAGAAACAAAGACCAGGAAATTTGGTTATGCTAACTGTATTGCTTATCTCACATAGGATCAAAGCTTTAGGGAAGCCGAAGCAACCCTAGCGTCAGTCCCGAAGATGTTGGAGGAATACTACCAACATAGTTCTGTCCAACTGAATCCTCAAAAGATCTTTCTATCAACGTTCCATCTACGAAACAAACAAGCAAGACTCTCCAACAGTGAAGACCTCTATAACAGCTAGGTGTGAGTCTAGGCAGGTCACTGACATACAAAACCCATCTCCGGAATGCGGCAGCTATAATCAAAGCTCAGAACATTACACTCTGTAAGTAACAGGAGCCGCCTCTGGTGCCCTTGCAGATCATGAGCTTTTACTCTTTCACATGCAGTCGCAGAGTACTATTGTTGCACCTGGCTCCACAGTACTCGCATTAAAAAAATGACACACTGCTCAATGAAGCAATGTGCCTCATTACATGGAACATTCGTCCCGCAAACACGCACTGGCTACTATACGGGAAGTGAAAGCCCTTCCTTGCGCTTGGACCTCTTCCTCCCGAACGCGTCGTCGGGAGGAGGTAATTTTAGCTAGACTCCGGATAGGGCACTGTCTTTTTAGTCATCGACATCTTTTAAGCGGTGATCCTCCCCCACTCTGTCCCCACTGCTCTCAGCTGTGGACGGTCAGACACCTTTTAATTGAATGCCCCTATTTTAATCCGTTACGCTCCCGTCTACAGCTATCGCCTGATCTATCGTCGATTTTAGCAGATGACACGCGCTCAGCTGACCGCGTTCTACAGTTTATTAGTGACAGTGAAATGACGTCAGTCATTTGAAGCTTTTTTTGGGGGACAACCAACCCCTTTCTATAGTGGATTTTTAAGCATTCCTTCTGCCTTTAGTTTCTCAAATTTTATGACTTTGTTCCCATTGCTGCTGATTTTAAATTTCGTTTTTTTCCTGTTTTCTACGTCACGGGCTGGGCGCTAATGACCATAGAAGTTTTGCGCCCTAAAACCACAAAAAAAAACGCACTGGCTACCGATTCTTAGTAATATTCCACCACCATCCTTAGATCACAATCGGTGCTGAACGTATGGACAACAATAGAAACAACCCAGAATTACCAAGTCATTCAGAATTTTCATTATCAGAACCCCAGCGATTGAGGTCTAGAAAACCAACGAGGCGCACAGCAATCAGTTTTCAGAACAGTCATTTCAATACGCAAGATGCCTGGAATAAAAAATAGCAGGTGCAAACTTCCTCGATGGATCACCAATTTATCAAAACTCCCTGGAAGCGTCCAGCAGAATTGCATTTACTCCGACAACAATCGTGCCTGCTCAATCGGATAAGTAATGTAATATCTTGTATAGACACCTTTCATTAACCTGACACGTTCCACATCATTACGGAGTGTCGTATTCATGATCTATGGAACAAGTACTAATCTAATCTAATCTAACCGATCGGGACAGATGCGGAGCGTTGCTGGACAAGCGGGGTTGGAAGTCGTCTCCTCAATGAGGCTGTGACGAAGTGCAGCAAACTGTACATCATATAACAATTGAAACATTTGAATGTTCCCTCAGAAAATTCTAAGGGGCACTGGAAAGCCTGTACAATTTCTCTGTGGAAGCTTCTGATTGGATTTCAAATCTGATCTTTGGGCTAGAAACCATTATAAATTACAGAGTGGGCGTTTCCCTGTAGAAATGCACGTATTTGTTTTCTGGTATTGTCTCCTATCATCACATGCTAAACAGAATATTAGATTAGTGCATAAGTTCGTAGCGATTTTTTATTGCATCTTGTTATTCCGTCTCATATGAGTTTATTTATTGATTGACGTTTCTTATGTCTAGTTCACTGTTCCTTTTGAGTTTACATATTGTCATTTTGTCATTTGGATACAGTAGGTTGAGCTAGAAAAGGAATGCTAAGTGGAAAAATCGGAACATATTCTTCTATTTGGGCAACGGCCCTGCCGGAGTGTATACAGTGGTTCGCGTGACATCAGCGAAGTTAAGCGCTGTCGGGCGTGATCGACACTTGTATGGGTGACCATCCCGGCCGCCATGCGCTGTTGCCATTTTTCGGGGTGCACTCAGCCTCGTGATGCCAATTGACGAACTACTCGACCGAACAGTAGCGGCTTCGGTCAAGAATACCATCATAACGACCAGGAGAGCAGTATGCCGACCCCACGCCCCTCCTATCCGCATCGTCCACTGAGGATGACACGGCGGTCGGATGGTCCCGGTAGGCCACTCGTGGCCTGAAGACGGAGTGCTTTATTCTTCTATTTGAGTTCAATAGAGAGATGACAGAAGCGGACACAGACAGAAACATGTGCGCCGTGTGTGAAGATAATGCCACTGGACAGAGCACGGCAAGAAAATGGTCTTTTCGTTTTAAGGAGGACCGTTTTGGCATTAGTGGCTCTCGACATTCAGAAAGAACTTCGAGGTATGAAGAAGATCATTTAAACTCATGAATTGACGATGATTCATGTCAGTGTACTTGAGAACTAGCAAATGTGATGAATGCTAATCATTCCACAATCATGCGATATTTGCATGCAGTTGGTAAGGTTCAAAAAGCGGGTGTACAGCTACCGCATGTTCTAAGGCAAAATCACATAAATCTGTGGGCGGGCATATGTACAGCTCTGCTTGCTCGCTTGTCATCAACTGGCTCGTTAACAACCCAGCGATTTCTGTCCTGTGTCCACCTGCTTGGCTGGGTGGTAACGTGTTCGCCCCCCATGCAAGCGTGCCCGGGTTCGATTTCCAGCCGGATTGGAGATTTTCTCCGGTCGGGGACAGGAGTGTTGTGTTGTTCTCATCATCCTTTCATCCTCGTCACCGGCGCGCCAGTCGCCCAATGTGGCGTCGACTGAAAGAAGACTTGCACTTAGCAGCCGAACTTCCGCAGATGGGGCCTCCCGCCCAACGAAGCCATACGCTCATTTCATTTCATTTCTATCCTGTATCATTAGTGGTAACGAGAAATGGTGTCTTTATGTTAACGCAGTGGAAATGAAGGAATGGTTGAGCCCAAACAAGGCAGAAAATCCCCTTACAAAGACCTACGCGCATCCACAAAAGATAATGAATTTTATGCATCGACTTACCATTGGAAACGATAAGGGAATGTTCATTGGACACTTGCGTCTTTCCGTATGTGGTTGATGTTCTCATAGTTGTTAATGGAGGTTCTTGAGAACACGTAGAGGAACGGTGGAACGCAGCTTTATCCATTACTCAGTTATGGATCGAAGGCTACAAACTGTAAATTGCAACAAACAAGACTTTTTGCCTGGTGCTGTAGGGAAAGTTATCGACAACAAGGAATATTTAGATTAGAGTAGGCAGTCTTCCGATCACTTAGAAAAGTGATATAGCGACATCGGCTGATATGTCTGTATGAGGGGAGAATGAGAAAGCCTCTAAGCCCATGCACAAAGCTGCATTATTGTGACTAAAAATTTCAGGTTACTGCGAAATCCCAGAAAATTTTAGTGGGTCGAGTACTAACTACATCCCAATAGATGGGGTGCATAAGAATCTATGAGCGCATTCTTATGCTATCTATCATTTTACTGTTGTGGCAGGATAGGTCCATGTCACTACTCCAGTAGTAGTCAATAAAGGAGTAACGCAAACGTCGGGTAACTGTGTAACACTACTGTCCGCTACTGCTATACCATAACCTTAAAGTTGGGGGCACTTATTACAATGAAATTATTTTTATTCAAACAGTTATGGTATAGAACAACAGAGCAGTGTTACCTCTGAGAGCAATTTCGTTATGTTGACCGTGTTGTACCTAACGGAGGTGGCTTATCGGAAGTGAAAGTCAAAATTACGTCAATATTTAAACAGTAACAAACAATGTTTTATCTGTTTACACTGTTCAAAGAATAAAGAAAACAGTTGTCAGCTTAATTAGGCAAGAGAATGAGCAACATTCTTATTCAAGAACTGAAAATAAGTAACTTTAATGGACAAACACAACCTATACTTTGCCACACGCGTGTGCAATGAACTATGGCACCTGAATACAGCATGTTCACGTTAAGGTTGGAGCTACCAGATCAGAACAAACTATTTGCATAAATATAACAGGTAACGAAACACACTATTACCTTAGGGATTTAGTCAAACTGAGTGGTCTCAATAATGTTACTATTAATATTCACGGTAGAATTGCAAATTGGACATAGGTTTAATATTAATTTTCAAAAAAATCATATCTGACACGAAATATGGATATGGTTCACAGCAAATTTAGTTTCTGTGCATAGATTAAGTCTTTCACTAATAAACATCTTTCTACTTAGAATGAAAATGAAATGGAATTCACTAACAAATTACTTCTCACTGTCCTTTTAATAAAGAAGTTACTGGTTTCATAGATAGTGGTTTTTCTGTTACTTGTTACCTAGCATAAGCACAATAGACAAACTGTTGATCCCGTTACAACATTAATATGCACTTTTAATACACAAGAGGATCCCAATATTTTACAGAATTTGACTTGAATAGCAAGAGCAATTGGAACTTTTTATAATTACGTAACTTTGTGCATTTAAACTACTTTCAATGGAGGGGCCCCTTAATCTCGACCACTGTAGCAGAGCAAACTAAACACGCTTTCATTACATCAGTGAAACAAGCACTTAGCAAGCATGAACATATAACTCTCAACAGTTGCAGTTCTGAACTTTTACTGCATTGAAACACAAAATTGAGATATTTGTAAGATCATTTCAATAAACAATATTAAATTTAGCACGCTCTATTGCCATATTAATTTTAATATGTTTTCAATGAAGGACACTCGGTAATCACTTTAGCATGGGAAGGACCCTAAGTGGTTGTGAGACTAGGGATAAAAAATCAAGGTATTTATAAGAGTTCGAGTATAAGTTGCTTTATATTTGTGCACACTAAACCATTGAATGAGCTGATCCTTCACTGTACATTACTATAGTGTTCCATTACAGTGATTGCACAGTGTGGTGGCGATTGCATATTGGTAGGTGGATTTGCAGGTAGAATTGATGGACTCTGCCATTTCTTGTCATTTCTTGGTGGCGATGATAGATACCAATTCCAGAATAGTTCCAGTTCTTTAGGTTGGTTTGTTTGGGGGATTTAAAGGGACCAGACTGCTACGGTCATCAGTCCTTTTTTAAAAACTTAAAAACACCCACACACAATAAAGGCGAACAAGGAAAAGATGACAGACGACACAGGGCAAGAGAAACTTAGTCAAAGACCAGACAAAACGAAGTAAAATCACACACAGTGTGATGGTGGTTGGCCGACCATAGAGAAAATAAAGGAAAAGCCAACCACCGAAAAACATATTTAAAACTCATTCTAAAACCGTAGGCCAAAAGCCAGACTCAACACTAAATAAAGATAAACACTTAGAGCAAATATAAAAGATACCTGGCCGAATAAAACGCAAAACTAAGCCTGTGATGGCAGTGTCATCTGTTAAAAGGGCAGGGAGCGTATCAGGCAGCGCAAATGTTGGCCTGACCACAGCTAAAAGAGGACAGGCCAACAAAATGTGGGCCACTGTCAAAGCTGCCCCACAGAGACATAGAGGAGGGTCCTCCCGACGTAGTAAATAACTGTGTGTCAGCCGGGTGTGGCCAATGAGGAGCCGACAAAGGACAACTTGAGTCTCTGCGATTGGCTCGCATAAATGTCCGCCACACAGTCGTCGTCTCCTTGATAGCATGGAGTTTACTGGGTGTGGTCAGACTGCGCCACTCAGCGTCCCATAGCGCAAAAACTTTGCGGCGTAAGAAGGCTCTCAAATCAGTCTCCGGGAGGCCAACGTCCAGAGATGGTTTACTAGTGGCCTCTTTCGCCAGGCGGTCAACAGTTTCATTGCCGGGTATCCCGACATGTCCTGGGGTCCACACAAAGACCACAGGGCGGCTGCAACAGGCAAGAGCATGGAGGGACCCCTGGACAACCATCACCAGACAAGAGCGAGGGAAACACTGGTCGATAGCTCGCAAACTGCTCAGGGAATCGCTACAGATAACGAAGGACTCACCTGAGCAGGAGCGGATATACTCTAGGGCACGAAAATGGCGACCAGCTCAGCTGTGAAAACGCTGCAGCCAGCCGGCAAGGATCGTTGTTCGTAATGGTCCCCTGGAGTTAGAGCATAACCGACACGACCAGCAACCAACGAACCGTCGGTGTAAAACACGTCAGAGCTCTGATAAGTGGCAAGGATGGAATAAAAGCGGCGGCGAAAGGCCTCCGGAGGGACTGAGTCCTTCGGGCCTTGTGCCAATTCGAGCCAAAGGCAAGGGCGAGGCACACATGACGGGGGTTTATGCAGAGGGGCCCGGAAAGAAGGTGGAAGAGGGAAAACCCCAAGCCTGGAGACAAGCTCTCTGATGCGGACGGCAATCATACAACCTGACCAGGGCCATCGTTCTGGAAGATGAACGATTGACTGTGGGAACAGGAGACGATAATTAGGATGCCCGGGCAAGTTACAAACATGCGTAGCATAAGCAGCCATTAAATATTGGCGCCGTAACTGCAGTGGACGAACACCTGCCTCCACAAGTATGCTGTCCACAGGGCTGGTCCGGAAAGCACCACTGGCAAGTCGGATCCCCCTGTGAACGATTTGGTCCAGCACTCGCAACGCAGATGGGGATGCTTAACCATAGCCAGGCTCCCCTAATCCAGACGGGACTGGATTAACACCTGGTAGAGCTGTAAGAGGTTAGATCGGTTGGCGCCCCAGCTGGTGTGGCTCAAGCATCGCAGAGCATTAGGATGCCGCCAACACATCTGTTTAAGCTACCGAATATGTGGGAGCCAAGTCAACCAGGCATCAAAAACCACACCCAAACACCGATGGGTCTCCACCACAGCAAGAAGTTTGCCGGCAAGATAGAGCTGCGGCTCAGGGTGAACTGTCCATCACCAGCAGACAGACGGTAAGAGGCTAGGGCTGCAGATCGAAAGGTCGATGGCAGAGTACGTGCCATGCACCACACTGAAATGTGTGAAGGCACCATCATTTAAAATGGAAAGGTCGAGCTGTGCCAATACATGCTCAACGGTGGCGTCTCGACCTGTTGCCACTGACCCCCCCCCCCCCCCCACAAAGGGTTATGAGCGTTGAAGTCGCCGAGTAAGGAGAAAGGTAGCGGCAATTGGGCTATCAGTGCCGCCAGGACATGCTGCGGGATATCGTCATCTGGCGGAAGATAGAGACTGCAGATGGTAACAGCCTGTGGCGTCAACACCCGACCAGTGACAGCCTCTAAAGGTGTTTGTAGAGGGATAGACACGCAGTGAAGAGAGTAAAGGGCATAGATGCAGACGCCACCAAACACCCTTTCATAAGCTGCCCGGTTATTATAATAACCTCGATAGCCACGGAGGGCGGGTGTTCGCATTGCCAGAATCAAAGTTTCTTGAAGAGCAATGCAGAAGAAGGGGTGAAGGCTGAGAAGCTGTCAGAGCTCAGCTAGGTGGTGGAAGAAACCGCTGCAGTTCCACTGGAGGATGACATTGTCCATGGCTGAGAAAGGCGTGAAGGGACTGGGGAGGCAGATTACGCCGCTGGGTCACCTGCTGCCTCCGATTGAGCACCTGTGCTAGGGCTTTCCATAGCGTCTGAGGGACCGGCTAGATCGAGGTCCTCAGCGGACGCAAGAATCTCCACCTCATCCTCAGACGCAGAGCTTGAAGGAAGCGGTGTAGTAGATGCCACCGCAGGTGCCTTGGTCTTACGGGTCTCCAATGTCGCTTTCTCTCGCTGTTGCTTTAGTTGCCATTTCTGGGAGGGCTTATTGGACTCAGTCTCCGGGACCGAAGATGATCGAGAAGATCGACGACCAGCGACCTGTGGCTTCTTCATCCACTGGTGGGTGTCGGCTGTGCTGCTGGTAAGAATCTGGGAAGGGAGTGACCCAAGGCATCCTTTCCGAGCGAGAGAAGCTGAAGAAGATTTATGCTTCTCCGACTTAGAAGTGGGAACTGGTGTTCCCGATGGTTGGGGGGGGGGGGGTGTTTCTCCTGAAGTAGATGGAGTGGGAGCAACAGGGAGTGAAGTGCCCCCCGCCACCAAGGGCTGAGGTGAGGTCCTCTGGCTCTGAGAGCTGACAGTGTGTGGTGCAGTAGTGGGGACTGTAGCAGGAGTGACAGTGGCGGCATAAGAGGACGTCATGACTACTGGATGAAGAAGTTCAAATTTCTGCTCAGCCTCAGTGTAGGTCAGTCGATCCATATCTTGTATTCCATTATGTTCCGTTCTTTTTGCAGAATCTTACAGTCCGGCAAGCATGGGGGATGGTACTCTCTGCAGTTGACACTGATGGGAGGCGTGGCACAAGGAGTATCAGGATGGGAAGGTCGACCACAATCATGTCATATGAGGCTGGAAGCACAGTGAGAAGACATATGGCCGAACTTCCAACACTTGAAGCAACGCATCGGGGGAGGGATATATGGCTTGACATCACAACAGTACACCATCACCTTGACCTTCTTAGGTAATGTGTCACCCTCGGAGGCCAAGGTGAAGGCACCGGTGGCAACTTGGTGATCCCTCGGACCCCGGCGGACGCGCCGGACGAAATGGACACCTCCTCGCTCTAAGTTGGTGCGCGGCTCGTCATCGGACTGTAAAAGAAGATCTCTGTGGAAAATAATGCCCTGGACCATATTTAAACTTTTATGCAGGGTGTTTTTTGGACAAGCCCTCCACCTCTCCGAACATGTCCTCTAAATGTTCGACAAAGAACTGAGACTTCACAGACACAAGGGATTCCCCGTCAACTCTGGTACAGACGAGATACTGGGGCGAATACCTTTCGCTGTCATTCATAGCCTTTCGTTCCTCCCCTGGTGTGGCCAGGGAGGGGAACGATTTTGGGTCATACACATTAGCCTTAAAGTGAGCTTTTGAACGCTTAGACTACTGGTGGCTGGCCACCAGCAAGAGAAGATGTCATTGCGTGTCATCCACCCTGATG
The DNA here is from genome assembly GCF_023864345.2 of Schistocerca serialis cubense. Lineage (NCBI taxonomy): Eukaryota > Metazoa > Arthropoda > Insecta > Orthoptera > Acrididae > Schistocerca > Schistocerca serialis. The sequence goes on from NC_064642.1 coordinate 62,553,374, forward strand.
CCACCTACTCCAATGAAGGGCGCTCCCTATGGGTGCTACCCAGCCACAGCAAAGGCCACCTGGCAGGATGGCCATTGCCGGGAGTCCTGATGTCCCTGGGAGATAGGCATCTAGTCCTTGGCATACATGGGGAGTTAACGGCGCAGTCATCAGTAGAGCAATCCCTGTGTTGTCAGGGGGCTACAACCAATAGGGTACATGGTGGCCCCACCACAACAGACTGGCTACCGTGCTGGATATTAGGTGCCATAAAGTCCATGGTCGTCGTCTCCGCAAAAAGCAACACTACACAGTGTATAGTGAAAATTGCACCCAGGAATACATCCTCCCCCAGGAGATGGATCCCCCTGCAGGTTTGGGGGTTAGAATAGGCCCGCAGTATTCCTGCCTGTAGTAAGAGGCGACTAAAAGGAGTCTCAAACTTTTCGGCCTTATGTGATGGTCCCCTGTCGGGTTTGACCTCCATATCTCAAAATTTTTCCGATGAGCGAGCCGATTGGGGAAGGGCGCCTTACTTGGTGCATTGTGTCCATCTTGCGTTGAGAACTTTTGTCAGCTTATTCGTTGTTGCATTGCAGCCCTGCCCGCTCTCCATCTCTTGGGCATGGATACGCTCCTGCGTGCACTTTCTGCCAAGCAATGTACAGGGCCATTTTCTGCACTGACGGCGACCATGGACCACATGTCACCTAACATCCAGCACGGTAGCCAGTCTGTTGTGGTGGGGCCGCCATGTACCCTGTTGGTTGTAGCCCCTGACAACACAGGGATCGCTCTACTGATGCCTGCGCCGTTAACTCCCCATGTATGCCAAGGACTAGATGCCCATCTCCCAGGGGCCAGGTGGCCTTTGCTGTGGCTGGGTGGCGCCTGTGGGGAGGGCCCTTGGTCGGAGTAGGTGGCATCAGAGTGGATGACACGCAATGAAGCGTGGCACATATTCTCTTGCTGCTGGCCAGCCACCAGCAGTCTCTAAGCGTTCGAGGGCCCATTTTAAAAGTAACGTTTATGACCTCAAATCGTTCCCCTCCCTCGCCACACCATGGGAGGAACAAAAGGCATTGAATGAAAGTGCGACGTATTTGCCCAGGTATCTTGTCTGTACCAGAGCTGATGGGGAATCCTTTATATCCGTGAAGCCTCAGTTCTTTGTAGACCATTTAGAAGACAAGTTTGAGGAGGTGGAGGGCTTGTCCAAAATGCGGTACGGATCGGTGTTGATAAAAACGGCATCCTCCAGCCAGTCGCAGGCCTCGCTCGCTTGTAATAAGCTGGGGGATGTCTCCGAAACTATCACGCCCCATAAAAGTCTGAATATGGTAGAGGGCATTATCTTCCACAGGGATCTCCTTTTACAGTCCGATGACGAGCTGCGCGCCAACTTAGAGCGACGAGGTGTCCATTTCGTCCAGCTCGTCCACCGGGGTCCGAGGGATCATCAAGTTGCCACCGGTGCCTTCATCTTAGCCTTCGAGGGTGACACATTACCTGAGAAGGTCAAGGTGATGGTGTACCGTTGTGATGTCAAGCCATATATCCCTCCCCCGATGTGATGCTTCAAGTGTTGGAAGTTCGGCCATATGTCTTCACGCTGTGCTTCCAGCCTCATATGTCGCGATTGTGGTCGACCATCCCATCCTGATACTCCCTGTGCCCTGCTTCCCATCTGCGTTAACTGCGTAGAGCACCATCCGCCTTGCTCGCCGGACTGTCCGATTCTGCAGAAGGAGCGGAAAATCATGGAAATCAAGACCCTGGACCGACTGACGTACACTGAGGCTAAGCGGAAATATGATCGGCTTCATCCAGTGTGTATGACATCTTGTTATGCCGCAACTGTCACTCCTGCTACAGTTCCATCAGCTCCAGTCAGCTCTCAGAGTCGAAGGACCATACCTGCCCCCTTGATGGTGGGGGGCACTAAACTCCCTGTTGCTCCTGCTCCATCTACTTCAGGAGCAATGCCCCCCCAACCATCGGGGACATCAGTTCCCCCTTCCCAGCTGGAGAAGCACAAGACTTCTTCGGCTCCTCTCGCCAGGAAGGGGTCCCTTGGGGACCTCCCTTTGCAAGTTCCGACCGGTACAAAAGCAGACAGCTGCAAGTGGCTCAAACAACAACCGGTCCCTGGTCGTAGGGCCTCACGGTCGTCTTCCGTCCCTGAGACTGACCCAGTAAAGCCCTCCCAGCCTGAACCGCCGAAGGCACAGCAAGATAATCCGCAAAAGAAAAATGTACCCAAGAAACCCGACATTGCGGTTGCACCCGTCCCACCGCTTCCTACAAGCTCAGCATCTGAGGACGAGGTCGAGATTGTGGCGTCTGCTGAAGACCTGGATCTCGCCGGTCCCTCAGACGCAATGGATGTCACTGGCAGCGAGTGAACAAGCGGCGTAAATTGCCTTCCCAGTCCCTGCACGCCTTTCTCAGCCATGGACAACATCATCCTCCAGTGGAACTGCAGCGGTTACTTATCAGACTTCACCCTTTCTTCTGCATTGCTATTCAGGAAACTTGGTTTCCAGCAATGCGGAATCCCGCCCTGCGTGGCTACCGGGGTTTTTATAACAACCGGGCAGCTTATGAAAGGGTGTCTGGTGGCGTCAGTGTATATGTCCTTAACTCTCTTCACAGTGAGTCTGTCCCTCTACAAACACATTTAGAGGCTGTCGCTGTTCGGGTCTGGAAGCCACAGGCTGTTACTGTCTGCAGTCTTTACCTTCCACCAGATGGTGATGTTGCACAGCATGTCCTGGCTGCGCTGATAGCCCAATTGCCGCCACCTTTCCTGTTACTGGGCGACTTCAACGCCCATAACCCTCTGTGGGGTGGGTCGGTGGCGACCGGTCGAGGCGCCACCATTGAGCATTTATTGGCACAGCTTGATCTTACGCTTTTAAATGATGGTTCCTTCACACACTTCAGCGTGGCGCATGGCACATACTCCGCCATCGACCTTTCGGTCTGCAGCCCTAGCCTCTTACCGTCTGTCCAATGGAGAGTGCATGACGACCTGTGTGGTAGTGACCACTTTCCTATCTTTCTGTCACTGCCACAGCGTCAGTCTTCTTGGCGGCCTTGCAGGTGGGCTATGAATAAGGCTGACTGGGACTGGTTTTCCTCCACTGCAGCTATTCAGCCTCTCTCTAGTGATGACATTGATCCGGTGGTTCAATCGGTCACCACCAGCATCGTTACTGCCGCCGAATCTTCCATTCCCCGTTCTACTGGGTCCCCTCGGAGGAGGTCTGTGCCTTGGTGGTCGCATGAGATCGCTGAGGCGATTCAAGATCGCCGACGGGCGCTACAGCGCCACAAGCGACATCCCTGCATTGAACACCTCATCACCTTCAAACGGCTGCGTGCGCGGACCCGCCGCCTTATCCGCCGAAGCAAGCAGGAGTGCTGGGAGCGGTATGTGTCCACCATTGGCCTCCATGTCTCTCCATCGCAGATCTGGGCCAAGATACGACGCCTATATGGCTATCGGACCCCTGTCAGCGTCCCTGCACTCTCACTGAATGGGGCAGATTGTACAGATTTCGACGAAATTGCCAACAGCTTGACAGAGCATTTTGCTCCGATTTCTGCTTCTTCCATTTACCCACTGGCCATCCGCTCCATTAAAGAGCGGATGGAACGTCAGAGCCTTTCTTTTCGCACCCACCATTCTGAATCCTACAATGATCCATTCAGTGAGTGGGAATTTCACAGTGCCCTTGCCGCTTGCACTGATACCGCTACTGGGCCAGATCGCATCCACTGTCAGATGCTGAAACACCTTTCAGTGGACTGCAAGCGACGCCTCCTCGACCTTTGCAACCGTTTCTGGGTCGAGGGTGAGTTTCCGTCGCAATGGTGAGAAAGCATTGTCATCCCCGTTTTGAAATCGGTCAAGAGCTTTTTGGGGTGGGCAGCTACCGCCCCATTAGCCTCACCAACGTCCGTTGCAAGCTTCTCAAATGGATGGTGAGCCGGCGCTTGAATTGGGTACTGGAGTCTCGGGGCCTTCTGGATCTGTCTCAGGGTGGGTTCCGTAAAGGCCGCTCCGCCACTAACAATCTGGTGAGTCTGGAGTCGGTTATCTGTACTGCCTTTGTCCGCCGTCAGCACCTGGTCGCTGTCTTTTTCGACATCCGGCAGGCGTATGATACGACATGGCGTCATCACATACTTTCTACGCTTCATGGATGGGGTCTTCGGGGCCCTCTGCCTATCTTTATCCACAATTTTCTGTCGTATCGTACCTTCCGCGTGCAAGTCGCGGCCTCCCATAGTTATTCCCGTGTCCAGGAGAACAGGATACCACAGGGATCTGTCCTCAGTGTGTGCCTGTTTTTAATCGCAATAAACGGGCTCCCTGCAGCGGTGGGAAATTCTGTCTCTGCTTCCCTGTATGCTGACGACTTCTGCCTTTACTACAGCTCTAGTGGCATTGCAGCTGTTGAACGTCAGCTACAGGGCGGTATCCGCAAGGCGCAGTTTTGGGCTGTAGCGCATTGTTTTCAGTTTTCGGCTGCCAAGACCCGCGTTATGCATTTCTGCCGGCGCCGAACAGTCCATCCTGATCCGCGGCTTTATCTTGACGACGAACTTCTTGCTGTGGTGGAGACCCACAGGTTTTTGGGTGTACTTATTGATGCTCGGTTGACTTGGCTGCCTCATATTCGGCAGCTTAAACAGGCGTGTTGGAGGCATCTAAATGCTCTGAGATGCTTGAGCCACTCCAGCTGGGGCGCCGATCGATCTACCCTGTTACGGCTCTACCAGCCGTTAATCCAGTCCTGTCTGGATTATGGGGGCCTGGCTTATGGCTCAGCATCCCCATCTGCGTTGCGGGTGCTGGACCCAATAATACATAGCGAGGCACGAATGGTCACTGGTGCCTTCCGGACCAGCCCTGTGGACAGCGTACTTGTGGAGGCTAGTGTCCCTCCGCTGCGATTGAGGCGCCAACATTTACTGGCCGGTTATGCTGCCCATGTTTTTAGCTTGCCCGGGCATCCAAACTATCGTCTCCTGTTCCCGCAATCGGTCGTGCATCTGCCAGATCATCGGCCCCGGTCAGGTTGTACGATCGCGGTCCGCGTCAAAGATCTTCTCTCCGGGCTTAGGGTTTTCACTGTTCCATCTCCTTTTCGGGCCACTTTGCGTACACTCCCATGGTGTGTTCCTCGCCCTTGCCTTCGGCTCGACTTGGCACAGGGCCCGAAGGATTCAGTCCCTCCAGAGGCCTTCAGCCGTCGCTTTTATTCCGTCCTTGTCACGTATCAGGGCTCTGGCGTTGTATACACTGACGGTTCGATGGTTGCTGGTCGGGTCGGTTATGCGCTAACTCTAGGGGACCATTCCAAACAACGTTCCTTGCCGGATGGCTGTAGCGTTTACACTGCTGAGCTGGTCGCCATCTTTCGTACCCTAGAGTATATCCGCTCCTGCTCAGGTGAGTCCTTGGTTATCTGTAGCGATTCCCTGAGCGGTTTACGAGCTCTCGACCAGTGTTTCCCACGTTCTCATCTGGTGATGGATATCCATGAGTTCCTGCATACTCTTGCCCGTTGCAGCAGATCTCTGGTCTTTGTTTGGACCCCAGGTCATGTTGGGATACTCGGCAATGAAACTGTTGACCGCCTGGCGAAAGTGGTCACCAGTTAACCATCTCTCGAGATTGGCCTCCCGGCGACTGATTTGCGGGCACTATTACGCCGCAAAGTTTTCGATTTATGGGACACTGAAAGGCGCAACCTGTCCGTGTCAAACAAACTCCATCGTATCAAGGAGACGACGACTGTGTGGCGGTCATCCATGCGAGCCAACCACGGGGACTCAGTCGTCCTTTGTCGGCTCTGCATTGGCCGCTCCCGGCTGACACACAGTTATTTACTGCGGCGGGAGGACCCTCCTGTGTGTCGCTGTGGGGCGGCTTTGACGGTGGCCCACATTTTGTTGGCCTGCCCCGTTTTAGCTGTGGTCAGGGAGACATTTGCGCTGCCTGATACGCTCCCTGCCCTTTTATCTGATGACCCTGCTATGGCTGGCTTAGTTTTACGTTTTATTCCGGCAGGGGTTTTTTATCATTTAATCTGAGTGTTTGTTATGTTCTTTTGTGTTGATTCTGGCCTTTGGCCTACGATTTTAATCTGAGTTTTTAATGTGTTTCTCGGTGGTTGGCTTTTCCTTTTTTGTTTCTATGGTTGGCCAACCACCGTCACATTCTGTGTGATTTTAGTTCGTCTTGTCTGGTCTTTGTCTAAGTTTCTCTTGTTCTGTGTCGTCTATGATCTATTCTGTTACTCGTTTTTATTCTCTGTGGGTGTTTTTAGTATTTTGGAAAAGGGAGTGATGACCGTAGCAGTCTGGTCCCTTTAATCCCACAAACCAACAAACCAACCAAGAGATGGAGAACGAGCGGGATGGCAATGCGACGACGAGAAAGCTGGATAGAGGTCTTAATGCACGATGGACAAAATGCACCATGTAAGGCGCCCTTCCCCAATTGTCTCGCTCTGTGAAAGAATTTGGAAAGATGGAGGTCGAGCCCAACAGGGGACCATCACATAAAGGCCAAAACGTTTTGGACTCCTTTTAGTCGCCTCTTACGACAGGCAGGAATACCGTGGGACTATTCTTACCCCCGAACCCGCAAGGGGGCCACTTCTTTATCCATCCATCCGAGGCATTGGAAAGCGTCAGGAAAAGCCTCTCTCGGAACCAGCACAATACACAACTTTTACATGAGCAAGTTGATAGCTTGGTAGATCGTCCCCGATTGACTCTTGGTTCCACTTTTTCTACCTAGGCCAATCACAATTTGCGCGCGCTGCATGCTTCCGTTCCCAAGGTGAACCAGAACATCTTTTACATACAAAAAAACTAAGAATCCTAAGTGAAGGTCAGCAGTTTACGTAAGAGCAAACAAACACATTAAATAAAACAGAACATTTGCACATATTGATAGTTCTACACAAACACCTTTACAGAAGCTCAATGACTTAACATTAAATAAAACAAAAGGCAAAATAAATCAATAGAGCATTAGAGCATTGGTGTTACAACTGTAGCTGCCTACATCCGTAGACATTTTTGGTGTAGCTGTGCGAGTCTTCGATGTCAGCAGTTTACATTCTCTGAGGGATGAAGCACAACGTCCTTCCTTATATGTCTGTTACCTGAAACGTTTCTTATTTCGAAGTTAATATTAATAACGGGGTTTGTACTCAACCATATCTGCCGCATCCCTGGTTCTGGATTTTTAGACAACAACTGTAAATAGACAATAAAGTCAAATGAATATTTAATCAAGTATTAAGTTTCAGAATATTGTTTATTGTAATTTTGAAAAATTTAACCTTCTGTACAGAACTCAAATAATTTCTAACATGAAACTTCCTGGCAGATTAAAACTGTCTGCCGGACCGAGACTCGAACTCGGGACCATCTATTATCTAACATTCTTATAATAATGAAATGAATCTTACTTAACAGGCTACATGCTTTCTGTCGAACATCACAAAAAAGTACTACCCCCGCATGCCTACATGACTGTCACTGTTTATATATTCTTCAACAGTCCACTGTATAGTTGTAAAAGGTTTTGTAAAGAAATAAAAAAGAAAAATTGTCTCTCCTAATTAGTACAGTATTTCATTAATTACATATGAGTGAATTTTAGGGTATTTACTAATTTAACTGTATACAAACGCTTAGGTATCGAAAGTTAACAATACTTTGGTTGTTTTTATTAATTACAGAATATTCATGATTAAGGGAATATTCCTACCAATTACAGGGCCTACTCCCTTCAATACAATTACAATGTAATAACTGGCTAATTCGTATCTATTCCACAAGTACATGTTTATCTATACCCCTATAATATTTATGTCAGAAATTTTCTGTTTATGGTCGAAAAATATTTTTAAATTCGTTTTAATGGACTGTTACGTCTCAGGATGAACTACAACGACCTTCCTTGTATGTCTGTTACCTACTGGAGACTGTTGATAGAAGAATCCTCACTCGTTCTTAGAATGTATCTGAAGTGACCAAGTAAAGTCTTGTAGCCAAAATTGGTTTGCAGTCGGCAAGATGTGTGGTTGGGTTTCTAAGGCAGAAATGAAAAGTATGATTGAACAGGCCTACAATCACCGAGAGAAATACTGCAATATGTTGAACTTGTCCTCGGTGAAGTCCGGATACAGGTCCTCGGGCAATGCAAGTCACGTGTTGAGACCAATTCTGTTGCCCTACACTCGAAGGGGACGTTGTGACTGCAACTACGACGATACTCGGCTGCTGCTAGACTGGAGCTACTCTAAATCACGCGATCCATCTACATCTACGTGATTGCTCTGCTATTCACAATAAAGTGCCTGAACCACCTTCAAGTTGGCTCTCTACCGTTTGACTCTCGAACGGCGCGGGGGAAAAACTGATTTCTCTTATTTTATCGTGATGATCATTTCTCCCTATGTAGGTAGGTGCCAACAGAATGTTTTCGCAATCTCAGGAGGAAACTGGCGATTGCAATTTCATGGGAAGATCCCGCCGCAACGAAAAACGCCCTTGTTTTAATGATTGCGACTCCAATTCACGTATCACGTCTGTGGCACTATCTCCCCTACTTCGCGATAGTACAAAACGAACCGCCCTTCTTTGAACTTTTTCGATGTCATCCGTCAGTCCGACCTGATGCGGATCCCACACCGCACAGCTATACTTCCGATGGCTGCAGCAGTCTATTCCCTTTGCCACTTTTCGCACCATACAGATATCTTACCTAAATCATTTTGCAATTCGTTTTGGTCATCTCATGATTTTACAAGATGGTAAATGACAGCAACGTCTGCAAACATCCTAAGAGGGCTGCTCAGATTGTCTCCTATGTCGTTAATATAGATCACGAACAATCTATAACACTTCCTTGGGGAACGCCGAATATTTCTTCTCTTTTACTCGACGACTTTCTGTCTATTACTACGAACTGTGACCTTTCTGACAGGAAATCGCAAATCTACTCGCACAACTGAGGCGACATTCCACAGGAACGCAGTTTGGATGGAAGACGCTTGTGAAGAACGGTGTCGAAAGCCTTCTAGAAATCTAAAATATGGAATCAATTTGACATGCCCTGTCGGTAGCACTCATTACTTCATGAGTATAAAGAGCTAGTTGTGTTTCACAAGAACGACATTTTCTGAATCCGTGCTGATTGTGTGCGATAAATCATACTGTGTTCGAACATTATGAATTACCTCGAAGAAAATATGTTCCAAAACCGTACAGCAAATCGACGTTAGTGATATGGGCCTGTAATTCAGCGGATTACTCGTATTTCCCTTTTCGGGTATTGGTGTGACTTCAACAATTTTCCAGTCTTTAGGTACGGATCTTTCTTTGAGCGAGCGGTTGTATATAATAGCTAAATATGGAGGTATTGTATCAACATACTCTGAAAGGAACCTGTCTGGTATACAATCTGGACCGGTGGCCTTGCCTTTATTAAGTGATTTAAGCTGCTTTGCTGCACCGATGATATCTACTTCTATGTTTCTCATCTTGCCTGTTGTTCTTAACTGGAATTCAGGAATATTCATTTTGTCTTCTTTGGTGAAGGAGTTTCGGAAACCCGTGTTTAATAACTCTACTTTAGTGGCACTGTCATCAGTGAATTCAGCGCTATTAGTGCGCAGTGAAGGTATTGATTGCGTCTTGCCACTGGTGTGCTTTATGTATGATCAGAATCTCTGTTTCCTGTCAGATTTCGAGGCAGAGTTTAGTTGTGGAAACTATTAAAACGATCTCGCACCGGAGTTCGTGCTTTATTTCGAGCTGCAGTAGAACGTCACCAATATTTAAGATTTTGCGTTCTTTTAAGACACTGACTGCCACATGAGTTACATAAAACTCACAGGAAGCGTTCTCTTCGGGCCAAGTGAAGTAAATACAACTCACGGACATTTTTCCATTTAAAGCTCCGTGGTGCAGTTGTAACTCACAGGAGTGTGCTGTGACTTGCTGTTATAGAAGGTTAAGGCCCCAGTAACAAATCATGTTCGTGGCCTACGGTTTTCTAGAGCTCAAGGGTAGTTGTTGACAGTTGAATTCGTGAGTTGTTATATATAACGCACGTGGCTCAGTCGTATTCGACTTTTCTTCTTTTTATTATTTAGTTTGACATATTACTTACACAGTAGACTGCAAATTACATACAGTTTATTTACATTCTAATTGCAACAACAATGAAACTGAAAAATTTCAGTCATTCCACTTTGTTTTTCTAACACTTGTATGCACTGTGCTTTATGAAAAAACACTCTACGAAAAAATATGAGTCACAGTTGTTACATTTCCATGCAGTTTGTTTGCATTTCTTGACAGCTTGCTCTTGTCCAAATTCATTCTTCATTTTTTCGTAGCACACTGTACACCTACATCTAGCTGCTCCGATGTTCACAAGTGCACAAATATGCAGGTAACGCGGTGGCTTTGGTGAGAGATGTCTCAGGTTCATCGACATCTTGTCTATGGAGTAGCCTCAAAGTCACTTCCTCTTTGAATTCTGTGATTGAGACCTTGTCGTTGTTGATGTATCGGTAAATCACATGAGCATTTATCAGTGCTGACCCTGTCAACAATTCGATTGCAAGCTTCCTGTACCATTTTACACCCCGCCTGAGACAATGCGAGTACGACTTCATTTGACAAAAAGATCTATAAAAGACTTTGACGGATTATAGTCAATTATCATTGCTGGGTTTTTATTTGTGCCCTTCCTGGTTTGAACTTCTGATTCTTCTTCTCCATGAAAAGTGCTCAGCATCAGAACATCCCTCTTATCTTTCCATTTCAGTACTACTACACCTGTGGTACTTTCCTTTGCTTTGTGTTCCCCCTTCACCAGTTTTGCCTGTACAACATCTTGAGGATTCAGTTTTCTGTTTGATCTTACAGTAACAACTAAATGTGTTGATTGTTCAAGAAGCTGGTGTGCTAGATGAACACCTGTGCAAAATTGTCTTTATATAAGATTCTCCTCTCATTTAGTAATCCACTCATAAGGCTCATAACAACAGAAGTGGCAAGAGGAACACCAGGATTCGCATTCTTCCCACAGTAAACTTTCATATTCCGGGTGTAGCCACACTTTAGACAAAGTTTGAACAATTTAATTCCGAATTTATGGCGCTTATTCTTTATATGCTGAATGAAACTTAGTCTTCCTCGAAATGGCACAAGTGTTTCGTCAATGTAAACTTCTTTCTCCGGCACAACTATACTTTGAAATCTCTGCTGTAATTTATCAATAAGATGTTGAATTTTGAGTAAGCGGTTTCCCAGTTGGCACTGGTTGTTATCGGAAAAATGCCACATATGTAAAAGCAGTTCAAAACGATTGCGTGACATAACATTTTTTACTTTGTTGTGATGGAGGATATTTCTTGACCAATAATTTGGAATCCTCGGTTTTACATTTAGTGACATCCATAGCAAAAATCCTAAAAATTGTTCAATTTCAGTTTTGCTGGCATCAGTCCACGTTTTCAGTCGTGAGTTAACAGTTACTGAATGACTTTCTAAGATTTGTTTTGCGTACAAATTAGTTTGTTGAGTCACATATTCTAAAATTTCTTCAGTTACAAAATATATGAAGAAATCGTACGGTGTCTTGCCTTTGAGAATTAATGCAGCAGAAGCATTTACACCAGAACTAGAATGAATAAATGTAAAGTTTTTCATATTTATACACGTAACTGGCCCCCAGGCAACCTCATTAGAATTTGTTCTAAGTGTTTCATCTTCAGAACTTTCTGATGTTACACTTACTTCAATTGAACCTGAATCAACTGCAGTAGTTTTGGCACTAACATGGTTAGGCGTGCTTTGTTGCCTGTTTTTTACAGCTGTGAAATCTGGTTCTTTGACTGAATGCGGACTTAAAACTCTTCTTCCTATCTTCACTGATGTGATTCCATCATCAGACCTTCCGGTTTCGCTTCCGGCCTCCTCTGGTAAAAATTCACCTGAGCTATCACCAAATAAAGACACAGAATATTCATTACTTATGTCCATAACTTCATTTAAAAGCTGCTGTACATGCCTTTGTTCATCTTCATAACTTCTATGAGACGTTTTCTTCTGCAGAGCAAACAACACTGAATGAAGTCTGAAACAACAACGCAGGAAAGCAATAATGGAACTGTACACAAATAATGCTGTGGAATGAAAAACTGACAGGAGTACAAACCTAAAATTATCAGCGACATAGCAAATGACACACCTGATACCTTTACTCTGGGGCCATGTGAATCATATGTAACTCACACAAAAAATTTAAAAAATAGGTAACAAAATGCCATATTTTCACTTTACTTGCACTAACAAGTTTATTTGGAGCAAACTAAAGCAGGATATTGAAAAAAAGTAAATGGCCCAAAGGGGTCGGTAACCCAACTATACCATGGCAGTCAATGTGTTAAATTTGTCATGTTCTTCTCGTTGCTTCTGCAACAGCGATCTGACCCGTTTTATGTTCTATGGGGGATCAGTACCATCACTTATTAATGTATGTGATATACACGCCCTCGCTCAAAGTCCGTCAACTGCACGGTTCACGTCCACGCTGTCGCGGCATGCTACCAGTGTTAAAGACTGCGATGGAGCTCCGTACGCCACGGCAAACTGGCTGACACTGACGGCGGCGGTGCACAAATGCTGCGCAGCTAGCGCCATTCGACGGCCAACACCGCGGTTCCTGGTGTGTCCGCTGTGCCGTGCGTGTGATCATTGCTTGTACAGCCCTCTCGCAGTGTCCGGAGCAAGTATGGTGGGTCTGACACACCGGTGTCAATGTGTTCTTTTTTCCATTTCCAGGAGTGTATATCTCTCAGTTTCTGTCGATACTATCTCTTTGAAATCATTCCAAATCTTTTCTACGCTTACATGATCAGATCGGAAGGAATGGAGACTGTTTCTTAAAAAAGCATTAAGGGAATTTTTATCAGCTTTTTTAAAGAGATGTACGTCGGTGGCGCCTCAGCCCAGGGGGCGTGGCGGTAGTGGGGGCGGCGGTTGGGCAGCGACAGTCGCTGTCACTGCCTTTCTACGTGAAAGGGTAACATTTGGTAGTTGTGTACCAAGGTTACTTTGCAGGTTACAAAAGTTGCTCAATGTGACGGCCACCTGCATCGACGACAACCTGGTACCGCACTGGAGATTGCTCTACTTCTGCCCGCAGTACTTCAAGTGGACCATGGAATATTCAGCTGTCGTGGCACAGCTCGTGCAGTGCTTGAAGATCGCACATTGAGTCGGGGATTCTCAGCCATGGCAGCAGTAACATCTTCAAAAACTGGGCCGCTGTTTGCCGTCGGCCTCTCCTAAGAGCGATTCCCTGATAGGCAATTAATTAGAACTTCTGAATCATGTTCTTCAATTCCGGTGCGGAAAGAGAACCTCTGTGTATTCCTTTAATGCGTCGATTCTGGCGAAGAGCAGCAGTACTATTGCTGCCCCCAGGGGCTCAGCATTCATTTGCTGGATACGGACTTGGCGACCCTGGGGATCCTGAGCTGGGGACTGGTAAGCGCCGCCAGTCCCCTGTCACCGTAAGCTCTGGGCATACTTCAGCGACCACCATGCGGGAAATGTGGTAAAGCTGCCCATGAGGGAGTTAGTTGCTCCTCTCCTCCCAAGTGTGTCAACTGCTCTGGGGATCACCCTGTGTGGAGTAGGGAATGCAGAGTTTTCCTTGAGGAACGGAAGATCCAGGAACTTAAAACCACGTAACGCATCCCATATGGTGAAGCAAAGAAAATATACAAGTCCATGCAGCCGCCCACGATCGCTGCCCCCTTTTCTTGCTTTCTGAAACAGCCAGTCTTTAAAACTGATGCCGCTACACGAACGGAGGTTGCTACTGTCAGCACTAGCACCTGCGTTTGTCAATGTACGTGTACTGCTGCAGTTCCTGTGAAGCCTGCTGCTCCCCCCCCCCCCCCCACCCCCTCCCCGGCCTTCTGACCAAGCCGCTGAAGGAGACTGAAATTATACAGTCTGCGGATGTTGATGTCATTCTCACTGACATCTCTCTGGACTCCTCTTCAGAGGCGATGGAGGTTGATGACAGACTGGGGCAATCAACTCGCCCCAAAACTGAGCCTCCACCTGTTGTGGGCTCTCCCCCGCGACAGAAAGTGAGGATTTTACAGTGGAACATGAATGGATTCTGGACACGTGGAGGAACTGATACTGCTAGCACAGCAACGCCCCCTGTGTTTGTGTTTACAGGAAACACATTTAAAACCATCTGATGCTCCTGTACTGAGGGGCTATACATTATATCGCAAGGATGACGTGACTGGGGAAAGGGCCAAAGGCGGAGTCGCCGTGTTTGTCAATAATGGACACCACTCCTCTGCTCTTCCCCTGGATACTGACCTGTAAGCAGTTGCAGTTGAAATTCATTCACGTCGGAGGCTTACCATTTGCTCCTTTTATTTACCTCCTCTGGATGCAGTGAAGTTAGAGGATCTCACAGATCTTATCGAACAAATCCCCCGCCCATTTTTCCTCCTGGGCGACTTCAATGCCCATCATGTCTTGTGGGGCTCCACTTGTCTTTGCGCTCGAGGTCGAGTTTTGGAGAGCCTTCTGACATCTCAAGTGTTCTGCATCCTCAACACTGGTACTCCGACTCATTTCTCTGCTGCTACTGGATCATTCTCTGCCATTGACCTATCTTTCTGCTCTCCAAACCTCGCCAACTCAGCTCACTGGGAGGTCATTGACAATCTTCATTCCAGCGATCACTTCCCCATTCACATTCATCTCCTGGATAGTGTACTGGTGGAGCAGAGGCCGCCATCGTGGATGACTGGCAGGGCTAACTGGCCAGGGCTAACTGTTTGCCTGTCTTTGACTGCCGCAACAGCGTACAGGAATGGGTGGATCACATCACACTTGTGATCCATCATGCTGCTGACCTGTTCTTACCAAAGTCTTTTTTCCCTCTTAAGCGGCGCCTTGTGCCTTGGTGGACAGAAGAGTGCCATTCAGACATCCGGGACAGGCGTGCGGCTCTTCAACGATTTAAATGCCGCCCAACAGTGGTCAATCTTACCGCCTTTCGAATTGCGAGAGCCAGGACATGCCGTGTCCTTAAAGAGAGCAAGAAAAGATCATGGCAGGAGTTCCTGTACTCTATCAACCGTTCCACTTGTGCCACAAAAGTATGGGAAGCCGTCCGGAGGATTTCCGGTATATACAGCCGTTTACCAATAGCTGCAGTCCTGAACCTGGGGTACGTCCAAACGACACCCAGCGACATTGCTCAGACGCTGGCAGAGCATTTTGCACAATGTACTGCCACTGAAAACCAGGATCCAGCATTTCGTCACTACCGTGCGACTGTGGAGAGAGCAAACTTGGACTTCCGGTCGAACAGTTCTGAGGCCTTTCTCCAAGTGGGAACTTGAACCGGCTCTTACTGAGACTTCTGACACTGCACCAGGTCACGACCGCATCCGGTACTCCGTGCTTCGACATCTCCCTGCGGTGTCAAAGGAAATCCTCCTCGAATGTTTTAACCTGATATGGCAGACAGGAGCGTTCCCGACCTCGTGGGGGGAGGCAATTCTCATCCCTCTCCTCAAAGCAGGAAAGGACCGCACATGTCCGAGTAGTTATCGGAGTATCGCGTTGACGAGCTGTGTCGGAAAGACCCTGGAACGGATGGTTAACCGTCATCTGTTCTGGCTGGTAGAAACCAGACAACTCCTTAGTCGCTGCCGGTGTGGATTCGGAAAATTTCGGTCCACAGTCGACAACCTGACCGTCCTAGAGGCTGATATTCAGCAGGCATTCCTCCGTCGGCATCACTGTATCGGTATCTTCTTTCATATCAGTCAGGCATATGATACTACTTGGCGACACTGTATTCTTGCACAACTGCATCAATGGGGCTTCCATGGCCGCCTCCCCATTTTCATTTGGTGTTTCCTGTCTCAGCAGTTTTTTCGGACCCGAGTTGGTGACACACTGTCTGATCGCTTTGAGCAAGAGAACGGTGTTCCCCAGGGCAGTGTTTTAAGCGTTACCCTCTTTGCCATAGCCATCAACAGTATAACGTCTACAGTGAGGAGTCCAGTACAGTGCTCCTTATTTGTGGACGACTTTGCTGTTTTCAGTTCCTCCTCCAGTGTTGCAACCATGAGCCATCAGTTGCAGCTAACAGTGCGGCGGTTAGAGGATTGGGCTACAAAGACGGGTTTTCGGTTTTCTGCCGATAAGTGTGTTTGTGATCATTTTAATCGTTCTCGTCGTCTTTTTACTTTGCCTGCCTTCCATATGGGGGATACTGTCCTACATTTTAGAGACACAGTGCGGTTTCTGGGCCTAATTTTTGACTCCAGGTTGTCATGGCTGCCACACCTACGAGACTTGAAAGAAAGAACCCTGAAGGCACTGAACATCCTCAAGTGCCTCAACCACAGGTCTTGGGGAATGGACAGGGCCCATCTCCTTCAGTTTTATCGGGCTTTTGTGCGTTCACTGCTGGACTATGGGTGCACAGTGTATGGGTCAGCGAGGCTGTCTTATTCGCAGAACCTTGACGCTGTCCACCATGCTGGGATTCGACTGGCCATGGGTGCTTATCGGAACTGTCCCATACCCAGCCTCTGTGCTGAGGCTGGCGAACCGCCACTTACCATTTGGCAGCAGCTCCTGCTGGTGCGCCCGGCTTGTAATTTCCTCGCAGTTCCAACCTCGCCTGCTTACCACATTCTTGCTCATCCACCTCTGGACTGCCTTTTTTCCCACCGGTCTCAGGTTACGTTGCCGTTTGGGATCTGTGTGCAACATGTGCTAGAGTCCCTCAGTGTGGAGTCTGTACAACCCCAACTCCTGCTCCCCTGGTTACTGAAGAGCCCCAGAGTGATCTTAGATTTATTGCAGTACAAGAGAAATTGCACTCCTGCCACCGTTTTTAATGCAGCAGTTTGTGCCATTTTATCTGAGCACCACGACTATGTAGCTGTTTTTACGGATGCGTCGAAAGAAGGAGATTCCGTTGGTTGCTCTGTTGTTTTTCTGGATCGTGTTGTCAGGGTCCGACTGCCTCAAGCTTTTACTGTCTTTGATGCAGAATTATCTGCGATCTTGCGGGCACTGGAGCAGACGAGACATTCTTCCTGTCCCAAATTTCTTGTCTGTTCCGATTCACTAAGTGCCCTTTACTTATTGAAACGTTTGTATGCATCAGATAAAATAGTCCATGCCATCCAGGATGCCCTCCCCCAACTACAGCAACTGGGGAAGGTGGTGGCCTTCTGCTGGGTTCCGGGGCATGTCTGCATTGCTGGGAATGAAAGGGCAGATCTCGCAGCGAAGGAGGCGTGTCACGATCCACAAGTGTCTCAGTGTGCTATCTCCCTGCACAGGCTCTCCTCGCTGTTGAGCTCACAAGTCATGCGTCAATGAGAGGATGAGTGGCTGGAAGTGACTGACAATAAGCTCCGTTTAGTCAAGCCCACAACGCGTGTGTGGTGTACTTCCTTTCAGCCCATCGACGGGACGAAGTTCTCCTCACTTGGCCCCTCAGGGGGCTCAGCATTCATTTGCTGGGTACGGGCTTGGCGAACCCGGGGTCCTCGAGCTGTGGACTGGTGTGTGCCGCCAGTCTGCTGATACCGTAAGCTCTGGGCATGCTTCAGCGACCACCATGTGGCGCAACTGTGGAACGTTGTGTGTTGTAGGGACCGGGGATCTTGGCTTGATTGCCTGGATGTCGAGGACGGTACATACCTCTATAAAAAACCCTTCAATCTTAAGGTGTGCTGTGCGCCGATAAGATGAATGGCTGTTGAGGTGGAACAGTCGCTAGTGGGCAACCTCTGGGGAACCTGCCACACCTCAGTTGTACCAGGCTTATCCAGGCATGCGGGGCTCTGTCTGGATGGACATACGTTTCCCTAGCTGCTCGTGGGACGACCATGGATACCACGAATTCTTCCTCTTTTTCCCAATTCTAATTTTTGACTGGCAAGTGGGATGGGTGGACCACTGGTAGGCACTACCACCCAGTCAAACAAGAGGGCTAGGTTAGCCAGTCCTCGTGACTCAGGAGTCAGCAAACATACAGCCATTCAGAGTAACAGAGCACATACAGATAACCAAATGTGTTTTTAATAATAAAAAGGAAAGAGGGTTCCTTTGAAAAGGTTTCGCCATTCTATATCCAAAACGGTCTAGAAGGAATAGCTGGAACTTTAAAATCAGTGAAGCGTTTACGGAATGGGACACTGCTTGTTGAAACATCAATTCTCAGCAAGCAGTTAACCTTCAAGCAGCTAAAAGCTTGGGGGAATACACAATCGATACAGAGCTTCACAGCACCCTGAACTTCAGAAAGGGTGTTGTGACATGTAGGGATCTCGTTGACATTCCTGTAGAAGAATTAAAGAGTGAGTGGGCTCAGGAGGGAATTTTTGATGTTCAGAACTTCATGAAAAGGGTGGATGGGAACCTGGTGAAATCTGACTCCTTCATTCTTACTTTCAATACCCCAAAACTCTCAGAACACGTCAAGGCAGGATTTCTTCTCCTACGGTCGTATGTCCCAAACCCAATGCACTGTTTTAAGTGCCAGCGTTTTGGGCATACAACTCTAGGGTGTAAAGGAGAAGCAATGTGTGGCAACTGTAGTAAGACTGCCCATGATGGAGTTGACTGTTCGTCTCCTGTCAGATGTATAAACTGTTCTGAAAGCCACCCTGTTTGAAGTAGGTACTGTAGAATCTTCCTAGAGGAACGGAAAATACAAGAAATAAAAACAACTTAGCGTATCTCCTACAGTGAAGCCAAAAAGATCTTTAAGGCCATGCAGCCCTCCACATTCGTCTTTTGCCTGCCTTGTTCAGAAGCCGCCTCCAAAAGTCGATGCATCTACACAGACGGAGGTAGTTAGTGTTGGCACGAACACCTGCACGTGTCAGTGCCTTTGCAAGGCAGCAAGTGTGTCAGAGCCTGTAACCCCTCCTCGAACAGCAGAGAAAAGTACAGTAACTAACATTGAAGAGCCCCAGGCATGTCCGATGGCTGCGGCTGTTCCAAAGCCCAGCATGGTCATAAACACCCCAGCTCCTATTCCAGCAAAGCCCCCAAACAAAGGAAAGCACACGTCAAGCAGCACCAACAGATTAAATCGGTTGGTAAACCCTCGGATCATGTTAATGTGGTCCCACCAGACACTTCATCAGACGCTCCCCCAGAGCTGATGGAGTCTGAGAATATGGGGCAATCATCTCGCCCCAAGACTGAGCCTCCACCCGCTGCAGTCTCCCCACTCCGGTGGAAAGAGAGGCAGAAAATACAACCATCATGATGGCTCCCATATTACAATGGAACCTGCAAAGGTTCAGGACACATGTGGAGGAACTACGTCTACTGATTCAGGATAGATCTATGTGTGACTCCTCCACAAAAAGGACGACCTGAGTGGACAGAGAGCTCGAGGAGGAGTATGTACCTTTGTCAACACCGACTACAACTCCTCGCGTCTCTCCCTCACGACGCAGCTACAGGCAGTTGCAATATTAGTACATGTGCGTCACATGCTAACAGTATGTTCGCTTTACCTGTCCCCACATGATGTGCTCGACGAAGAGGCTCTCAGTGATCTTCTTACACAGCTCCCCCACCCCTTCATTCTCTGTGGTGATTTTAATGCACACAATATGCTTTGGGGCTCTGTGAGTACTTGCCCCATGGGTAGAGCAATCGAGAGGCTTCTTCTGTCTTCCAGTGCCTATTTGCTAAATACAGGTCAAAGCACGCATTTTTGCATTGCAACTGGGTCGTTCTCTGCCATTGATCTATCGCTTTGCTCTCCAGCCATCGCCCACACTGCTGAGTGGGAAGTGGTTGATGACTTACATGGCAGCAATCACTTCCACATCTGGATTCACCTGCCACATTCAGTGGAACCAGAAAGGAAACCGCCTCGATGGGTACTCGGTAGAGCCAACTGGGCACTGTATAGTCAGCTAGCCCAGTTTGAACATCAGGTCAGTGTCCAGGAATGGGTGGATCATATTACTGAAGTGATCCACCGTGCCAGTGAAGCGTCCATCCCACAGTCAACGGGCCAACGGAAGCGGCAGCCTGTCCCTTGGTGGAGCGACGAATGCCACTCTGCAATCAGGGCTAGGCGGACAGCTCTGCAAAGGTTCAAGTGCTGGCCAACTGTAGAGAACCTTGCAGCCTTTTGGGTGGCGAGGGCAGTGTCGTCGGATTGTACGAGAGAGCAAGAAGAGGTCGTGGCAGCAGTTCCTGAACACCATTAATCGTTCTACACGAAGTTCCATTGTATGGAAGACCATCAGGAGGATTTCTGGGAGAGGTGGGAGGTGCCCTATGGCTGCTATAATGTGGAATGGTACTCTCCAAACGACCCCAAAAGATATTGCCGAGTCTATGACGGCTCATTTTGCAGCTATTACTGCAACTGCCAGTCAGAATCCGGCTTTCCAGCCCCACAGAGTGGCTGCTGAGAGGAGCAGTTTTGACTTCTGCTCCTCCAATACAGAAGAGTACAACTGCCCATTTTCCATGTGGGAACCGCATTCTGCATTGTGTGGGGGCTCGTGATACATCCCCTGGTCAGGATAGAATCCACTATAGCATGCTGTGGCACCTCACAGGGAGAAATAAAGAAATCCTCCTCCAACTTTTTAATCTTGTTTGGATGTCTGGTCACTTCCCTGACTCGGGGCGTGAAGCAGTTTTAATTCCTCTTTTAAAACCTGGGAAAGACTGCATGTGCCCGGGTAGTTACCACAGTGCTGCCCTCACTAGCTGCGTGGGAAAGACCATGGAGCGGATGGTCAACCGCCGCTTTGTCTGGATGTTAGAATCCAGACAACTCCTTAGTCACTTTCAGTGTGGGTTCAAGAGGTATCGCTCCAGCTTTGATAACCTGGCCCTCCTGGAGGCGGCTATACAACAGGCTTTCCTGCCCCAGCATCACCTGTTGGGAAAATTTTTTGACATTGAAAAGGCATACGAAACTACTTGGAGGCATCTTATCATCAGGCAGCCCCACGAATGGGGTTTTCGTGGATGTCTTTCCAATTTTATTCGGTCCTTCCTGTCGCCACGTTATTTTCGGTAACAAGTCGGAGACGTACTGTCTGGTCGCTTTGAACAAGAGAACGGAGTCCCTCAAGGTAGTTGGTTGGCTGGTTTGTGGGATTAAAGGGACCAGACTGCTAGGGTCATCGATCCCTTTTTCCAAAAAAACTAAAACAACCCACAGCGAATAAAACGAACAACAGGAAAGACGCCAGACGACACAGGACAAGAAATACTCCGACAGAGATCAGACAAAACAAATTAAAATCACACCAAGTGTGATGATGGTTGGCTGACCATAGGGAAAAAAAGGAAAAGCCAACCAGCGAGAACACATTAAAAACTCAGTTTAAAATCGGGGGCCAAATGCCAGAATCAACACTAAAAAACATAAACACTCCGATTAAATGATAAAAAACCCCTGCCCGAATAAAACTCAAAACTAAGTCCATCATGGCAGAGTCATCTATTAAAAGGTCAAGGAGCATGTCAGGCAGTGCAAACATCAGCCTGAGCACAGATAAAAGGCGACACTCCAACAAAATGTGGACCACAGACAAAACGGAGCCGCAGCTACATAGAGGTGGGACCTCACGGCGCAATAAGTGGCCGTGCGTCAGCCGAGTGTGCCCAATGGAGACCCAGCAAAGGACTACTGAGTCCCTGCGAGTGGCTCGCAGGGATGACCGCCACACAGTCGTCATCTCCTTGACGGCACGGAGTTTGTTAGGTGTGGTCAGACCGCGCCATTCAGCGCCCCATAGCTCGAAAATTTTGCGGCGTAAGACTCCTCGCAAATCAGTCTCTGGTAGGCCAATGTCCAGAGATGGTTTATTGGTGGCCTCTTTCGCCAGGCGGTCAACTTTTCATTGCCGGGTATCCCAACATGGCCGGGGGTCCACACAAAGACCACACATCGGCCGCAACGAGCAAGAGTATGCAGGGACACCTGGATAGCCATCACCAGACGAGAACGAGGGAAACACTGGTCGAGAGCTCGTAAACCGCTCAGGGAATCGCTACAGATAACGAAGGACTCACCTGAGCAGGAGCGGATATACTCTAGGGTATGAAAGATGGCGACCAGCTCAGCAGTGTAAACGCTGCAGCCAGCCGGCAATGAACGTTGTTTGGAATGGTCCCCTAGAGTTAGCGCATAACCGACACGACCACCAACCATTGAACCGTCAGTGTAAAACACGCCAGAGCCCTGATATGATGGAATAAAAGCGGCGGCGGAAAGCCTCCGGAGGAACTGAGACCTTTGGGCCCTGAGCCAATTCGAGCTGAAGGCAGAGGCGAGGCACACACCACGGGGGTGTATGCAGAGGGGCCCGGAAAGGAGGTGGAACAGGGAAAACCCCAAGCCCGGAGAGAAGCTCTTTGACGCGGACGGCGATCGGACAACCCGACCGGGGCCAACGTTCTGGAAGATGGACGACTGACTGCGGGAACAGGAGACGATAATTTGGATGCCCGGGCAAGCTAAAAACATCGGCAGCATAAGCAGCCAGTAATTGTTGGCGTCGTAACCGCAGTGGAGGGACACCTGCCTCCACAAGTATGCTGTCCACAGGGCTGGTCCGGAAAGCACCAGTGGCAAGGTGTATCCCGCTGTGGAAGATTGGGTCCAGCACCCGCAACGCAGATGGGGATGCTGAGCCATAAGCCAGGCTCCCATAATACAGACGGGACTGGATTAACGCCTGGTAGAGCCATAACAGCGTAGATCGGTCGGCGCCCCAGCGGGTGTGGCTCAAGCATCGCAGAGCATTTAGATGCCGCCAACACATCTGTTTAAGCTGCCGAATATGAGGCAGCCAAGTCAACCAGGCTTCAAAAACCACCCCAAAAAGCTATGTGACTCCATCACAGCAAGAAGTTCGCCATCAAGGTAAAGCCGCGGCTCTGGATGAACAGTGCATCGCCGGCAGAAATGCATAAAGCAGGTCTTGGCTGCCGAAAACTGAAAACCGTGTGCTACAGCCCAAGACTGCGCCTTGCGGATAGCGCCCTGCAGCTGACGTTCAGCAGCTGCAATGCCAGTAGAGCTATAGTAAAGGCCGAAGTCATCAGCATACAAGGACGCTCGCAGCAAGCCCGTTAATTGCTATTAAAAACAAGCTGAAATTTAAAACAGATCCCTGTGGCACCCTGTTCTCCTGAACTTGGGAGGAACTATGAGAGACCGCGACTTGCACGCGGAAGGTACGATGCGCCAAAACATTTCGTATGAAAATCGGCAGAGGGCCCCGAGGACCCCAATCATGAAGTGTAGACACGATGTGATGGCGCCACGTAGTATTGTACGCCTTCCGCATGTCAAAAAACACAGCGATCGGGTGCTGACGGCGGGCAAAGGCTGTACGTATGGCTGACTCCAGGCTCACCAGATTTTCAGCGGCAGAGCGGCCTTTACGGAACCCACCCTTTGACGGAGCCAGAAGGCCCCGAGACTCCAGTACACAATTCAACCGCCGGCTCACCATCCGTTCAAGCAACTTGCAAAGAACGTTGGTGAGGCTAATGGGACGGTAGCTGTCCACCTCCAAAGGGTTCTTGTCGGGTTGCAGAATGGGGATAACAATACTTTCCCGCTGTTGCGACGGAAACTCACCCTCGACCCAAATATGGTTGTAAAGTTCGAGGAGGCGTCGCTGGCAGTCCACTGAAAGGTGTTTCAGCATCTGACAGAGGATGCGATCTGGCCCAGGACCGGTATCAGGGCAAGCGGATTCAGGATGGTGGGTGCGAAATGAAAGGCTCCAACCTTCCATCCGCTCTTTAATGGAGCGGAAGGCCAGTGGGTAGTTCGAAGAAGCGGAACTCAGAGCAAAATGCTCTGCCAAGCGGTTGGCAATTACGTCGGAGTCAGTACAAACTGCTCCAATCAGTGAGAGCGCAGGGGCGCTGACAGGGGTCCGATAGCCATAGAGGCGTCGAATCTTGGCCCAGACGTGCGAAGGAGTGACTTGGAGGCCAATGGTGGACACATACCGCTCCCAGCACTCCTGCTTGCATTGGCGGATAAGGCGGTGGGCCTGTGCACGCAGCCGTTTGAAGGCGATGAGGTGTTCTATGGAGGGACGTCGCTTGTGACGCTGGAGCGCCCGCCGGCGATCTTTAATCGCTTCAGCGATCTCAGGCGACCACCAAGGCACAGTTCTCCGCCGAGGGGACCCAGAAGAAGGGGGAATGGCAGATTCTGCGGCAGTAACGATGCCAGTGGTGACCGAGTGAACCACCGCATCAATGTCGTCATTAGGCAGAGGCTCAGTAGCGGCAATGGAGGAGAACAAGCCCCAGTCAGCCTTACTCATAGCCCACGTGCAAGGGCGCCCAGAAGACTGACGCTGTGGCAGTGGCAAAAAGATCGGAAAGTGGTCACTACCACACAGGGCGTCATGCACTCTCCATTGGACAGATGGTAAGAGGCTAGGGCTGCAAATGGAAAGGCCGATGGCGGGGTATGTGCTGTGCGCCACACTGAAGTGTGTGAAGGCACCATCATGTCAAATGGAAAGATCGAGCTGTGCCAATACATGCTCAACGGTGGCGCCTCGACCAGTTGCCACCGACCCACCCCACAGAGGGTTATAGGCTTTGAAGTCGCCCAGTAACAAGAAAGGTGGCGGCAATTGCGCTATCAGCGCAGCCAGGACATGCTGCGCGACATCACCATCCGGTGGAAGGTAAAGACTGCAGACGGTAACAGCCTGTGGCGTCTAAACCCGAACAGCGACAGCCTCTAAAGGTGTTTGTAGAGGGACAGACTCACTGTGAAGAGAGTGAAGGACATAGATGCAGACGCCACCAGACACCCTTTCATAAGCTGCCTGGTTCTTATAATAACCCCGATAACCACATAGAGTGGGGGTTCGCATTGCCCGAAACCAAGAAAGGGTGAAGGCTGATAAGTTGTCACTCAGCTAGATGGCGGAAGAAACCGCTGCAGTTCCACTGGAGGATGATATTGTCCATGGCTGAGAGGGTGTGAAGGGACTGGGGAGGCAGATTACGCCTCCTGGGCCCCTGCTGCTACCGAGTCACTACCTGTGCCACAGCTATCCATCGCGTCTGAGTGACTGGCGAAATCCAGAATCCACAATCTTCACCTGATCCTCAGACGCAGAGTTGGAAGGGTGCGGTCGGACAGGTGCCACCGCAATGTCAGGATGCTTGGGAGCCTTTTTCTTTGACTGCTTTGCACGCTGTGCCTTTGGTGGGTCTGGCTGGGAGGGTCGCACTGGGTCAGTCTCAGGGACTGATGACGCCCGTGAGGCCCTACGACCAGCGACCGGTTGTTGCTTCAGAAATTTGTGGTTGCCTGCTTTGGCACTGGGCAAAGACTGGGATGGGAGGGCCCCAATGGACCTCTTCCTGGCGAGAGTAGCCGAAGAAGTATCACGTTTCTCCGGCTGGGAAGGGGGAACTAATGTCCATGACGGTTGGGGTGGTGTTGCTCCTGAAGGAGATGGAGCAGGAGCAACAGGGAGTGAAGTGCCCCCCACAACTAAGGGGGCCGGTGAATTCTGACAGAGCTGAGATCCAGCTGTATGCGACGACATGGTAGACGTTCGAACCGGTGTTGCAGCAGCGGCATAAGTTGATGGCATTGGCACAGTATGTAACCGCTCATATTTCCGCCTAACCTCGGGGTAGGTTATATTCCATTATCTTCCTTTCTTTCTGCAATATCCTACAGTCCGGTGAACAAGGAAAATAGTGTTCTCCGCAGTTAACACAGATGGGAGGCAGGGCACATGGACTATTGGGATTCGTAGGACGTCCACAATCTCGACACGTTACGCCGGGAAGTACATCGGGATGACATATGCCCAAACTTCCAGCATTTAAAACACTGCATCAGAGAAGGGATATATGGCTTCACATCGCAACGGTAAACCTTCCCCTTAACCTTTTCGGGTAAGACATCACCCTCGAAGGCCAAGATGAAGGCACCGGTGGCTACCTGATTATCCCTCGGACCCCGATAGACGCGCCGGATGAAGTGAACACCTCGTCGTTCTAGATTGTCGTAGTTCGTCGTCGGACTGCAGAAGAAGATCCCTGTGGAATATAATACCCTGGACCATGTTTAAACTCTTATGGGGAGTGATGGTGACGGAAACATCCCCCAACTTGTCACAAGTGAGCAACCTCTATGACTGGGCAGAGGATGCTGTTTTGATGAGAACCGAACCAGAGCGCATTTTGGACAAGACCTGCACCTCCCCGAACTTGTCCTCTAAATTCTCCACAAAAAACTGGGGCTTGGTCGACATAAATGATTCCCCATCAACTCGCGTACACACGAGGTACCGAGGTGAATAATCTCCACTGCCTTCTTTAGGCAGACGTTCCTCCCATGGAGTGGCCAGGGAGGGAAATGATCTCTGATCAAATTTCTTTCCATTGAGGTTAGACCTCGATCGCTTAGAGACTGCTGGTGGAGGCCCACTAGCGAGAGATGATGTACCACGCTTCATTGCGGGTCATCCACCCTGATGCTTCCCACTCTGACCAGGGGCTCTCCCCACGGGCGCCACCGAGCCACAGCAGAGACCACCTGGCAGGATGGCCTTTGCTGGGAGTCCCGATGCCCCAGAGGTATAGCCATCTACTCCTCGGCATACGTGGGGAGGTAGCAGCTCAGGGATCAGCAGTGCGATCCCTATGTAGTCAGGGGGCTACCACCAAGAGGGTACATGACGACCCCACCACAACGGACTGGCTACCGTGCTGGATGTTGGGTGTCGAAATATCCATGTACATCACGAGGGCAAAGATGGAAGTGCACAACGGAGGGAATGTATGCTACCCGGAACACACTGCAGTGGATGTGGCCGGAAGCTCAATGTAAGTCCAGCTCCATGACAATATTGTGTGTGCCAGAACTCAGGGCAAGATGGATTTAAGATGCACCAGGTAAGGTGTCCTTCCCCAAATGGTATGCACTAACGGAAAATTTTGAAATGGAGTGGTCAAACCCCTTAGGGGACCATCACATTAAGGCCGAAACGTTTGAGACTCCTTTTAGTCGCCTCTTACGACAGGCAGGAATACCGCAGGCCTATTCTTACCTCCGAACACGCAGGGGGGCCTCAAGGTAGTGTTTTAAGTGTGACGATCTTTGCCATTGCTATTAATAGTATTACGTCTGTCGTGAAAAGTCCTGTGCAGTGTTCCTTGTTTGTGGACGATTTCTCTGTATTTTGCTCTTCTTCAAGCCTTGCAACGACGACCCGTCAGTTGCAACTCACTCTGCGACGTTTGGATGAATGGGCACAGAAGAGTGGTTTTAAGTTTTCAACTGATAAGTCAGTGTGTGTTCTTTTTAACCGTTCTCGTTCCATTTTTGACTTGCCTGAGTTGAGAATGAGGGACACCGTTCTGAATTTTAAAGACACAGTGAAGTTTCTGGGCCTCACTTTTGATTCTAAGCTTACGTGGCAGCCACACATTAAGGAACTGAAAAAACGATCTCTTAAGGAGCTGTCTATTTTAAAATGTCTTAGTCGCCACACATGGGGTGCAGACAGGACTTGTCTGCTCCGGTTTTACAGAGCCTTCGTGCGGTCCCGGTTTGATTATGGATGCACGGTGTATGGGTCTGCAAGACCCACTTATTTAAAGCTGTTCGATGTGGTGCACGATGAGAGGATTCAGTTGGCCACTGGGGCATTCAGAACGAGCCCCATACCGAGCCTCTGTGCAGAGGCAGGTGAACCGCCACTTCACCTCCGGCGGCGTCTACTAATGGTGCGCCAGGCCTATAAAACATTATCCACACCATGCACACCTGCATACCACACTGTTGCTCGGCCTCCACTGGAAAGGCTTTTTCGCAACCGGCAACGAGTAACAAGGCCCTATGGGATTCGTGCAAAACATTGCATTTTAGAGATGGGTGTGGCCGATTTTAATGTTTCACGTCGAGGTTGGAGCAGATATCCACCTTGGCTCCTCCAGAGTCCCAGACTGATTTTGGATTTGGCAAATTTTAAGAAAGACAGTACATCAGATTTTACTTTCAAATCTTTGTGTTTTAATATTTTCGTTAGGCATCATGATTTTACGGTAGTCTACACTGATGGATCCCCACAGGGGGATTTTCTTGGCTGCTCAGTAGTGTTTCCCAAACGTGTCATCAGGATTCGCCTTCCCCAGGAATACACTGTTTTTTCTGCAGAAATTCACGCAATCCTGACGGCATTGGAGGAGATACAGTGTACTCAGGGCAAACACTTTCTAATTTGCTCTGACTCACTGAGTGCATTACAGTCACTGCAAAACCTGTACCCAGCGGAGAAGTTAGAACAGCTGATTTACGACCAACTGTACATCCTCCAACGACAGGGCAAGCAAGTGTCCTTTTGCTGGGTGCCAGGGCACGTGGGCATACGAGGAAATGAACAAGCTGATCGAGCTGCCAAGGATGTCTGCAGATTTCTGAGGTGACACAATGTTCTATTCCTTTGCAAGGCGTCGTTTCTGTGCTGCGGCGGAAGTCTATGCAATTGTGGGAGGAGGAATGGCTGGCGGTGAGGGAAAGTAAGCGGCAGTAGTGAAACCCACCATCCAGCCGTGGTGTTCCTCCTGACGGTCGCCTAGGCGGGACGAAGTGACCCTTACACGTCTTCGCATAGCGCACTGTCCTCTTACGCATGCCTTAGGCCAGTTCCAAACATGTGCTATGTATTTCATTTTAACCCCTTCCCCTACGTTCTCTTGCAGTTCTCCTCCTTACATGCTGCTTTCCACTTTGCTACTGTTGATGTGCACGCTGCCTATGTAGACTGTCACCTTTAATTTTAGTCTTATTTTTGCACTTGCTGTATTTTAGTGACACTCGTCCGTTATTGTTTCCATTCGGGCGCTAAAGACACCACTGTTGAGCGCCCATAACACCATATCCATCCATCCACATCCTCACTCGGCTTCGGATAGGCCACAGACCTATGACGCATGGCTTCCTGCTCTGGCGAGAGGACCCTCCAATGCGTGGTGCTTGTGGCGTCCAGGTCACTGTGACCCACGTTTTATTGGATCGCGTTTTATTTTATGACCAGCGGGCCATGGCTGACTTGCCAGCGGACCTGCCATCTCTTTTAGGCAACACTCGGACGAATGCCGTTAAAGTTTTAAAGTTCTGTGCCACGTCAAATGTTTTTACAAAGATTTTAGGGAGAGGATCTTAATTTGTTCACTGTGTGACAACCCCCTTGCGGGTTCGGGGGTAAGAATAGGACCGCGGTATTCCTGCCTGTCGTAAGAAGCGACTAAAAGGAGTGTCAACTATTTCGGCCTTTCATGTGTTGGTCCCCATTAAGGTTTGACCTCCATTCTTCCAAATTCAACAGAAGTACAAGCCTTTTGGGGAAGGACACATTATGTGGTGCACCATAAGTCATCTGTGCCCTAAGACCGTGGCACTCTTCATCGTCTTGGCGTCGTAACTGCTCCCACCATCCCTCATTTTGGGCATACACGCCTGATGTGTTGCGTAAGTTACACCCTTAGTGCGTCACCATCTGCACCCACGATAATTATGGACTTCCCATAGCACCCAACATCCAGCACCGTAGCCAGCCCATTGTGGTGAGGTCGTCATTTACCCTCTAGGTTGTAGCCCCCTGACAACACAGGGATTGTACTGCCGATGCCTGAGCTGCCACCTCACCACATAAGCCAAGGAGTAGCTGCCTGTCACTCTGGGGCATCAGGACTCCCTGCAACAGCCATTCTGCCAGGTGGCCTTTGCTGCGGCTGGGTGGCGCCTGTGGGGAGAGCCCCTGGTCGGAGTGGGTGGCACTGGGGGGGACGATCCGCACTGAAGCGGATGAAGTCTCAATCCGGTGGTCGAACTACCACCAATGTCTCTAAGTGCGGTAAAGTAGACTTCAACGCTGTGACATATAACCCCTTCCCTAGCCACGACCTGGGAGGGACGTAGGGCTGCGGACAGACAGGAGCCGTATTCACCGCGATACCTTGTGTGTAGCAGAACTGATGGGGATTCACTTTGGGGACTAAGCCTCTGTTCTTTGTGACCAATCTTGAAGATAAGTTTGGGGAAGTGGGGTCTCTTTCCAAAATGAGGTGCGGGGCCATTGTGATACATGCAGCTTCATCTGAACAGTCACGGGCATTACTCGCCTGTGAGAAGCTCGGTGACATACCCGTCACCGTCACTCCCTAAATTTGGTCCAGGGGATTATCTTTCATAAAGATCTTCTGCTACAGTCTGATGACGAGCTACGGGAGAACCTGGCACACCGAGGTGTACACTTTGTACATTGTGTCTTTAGGGGACCCATGGATAATAGGATCACTACCGGTGGTTTCATCCTGGCTTTTGAGGGCGACTACTTGTCCGAGAAGGTCAAGGTCATGATCTACCAGTGCGATGTCAAGCTCTATGTCCCACCCCCTGTGCGATGCTTCCAGTGCTGGAAGTTTGGACACATGTCCTCCAGATGCACTGCCAGCCCCACGTGTCGAGATTGTGGACGACCTTCGCATCCTAATGCTCCATGTGCACTGCCTCCCACCTGCGTTAACTGTGGGGAACATCATTCTCCCTGATCGTCACACTGTGCAGTCTACCAACGAAACAGGAAGACACAGGAAATTATGACCCTGGACCGTTTAACTTACCAAGAACCAAGGAAGAAGCTAGAACGGCTCAACCCCACACCTATGTTGAGGAGTTATGCTGCTGTAACACTGTCGCCACCAGTTCCTGCAAAGCCTCCTTTCTCAGTTGGCCCACAGAACAGTCAAGTTACGCCTTCCCCACCGCTGGTAGGGCCACTCTATCTTCAACTACTCCCAAAACACCCAGTTTGGGAGCAGTGCACCCCAAACAACTGGAGACGTCAGTCCCCACCTCTCTCCGGCTACTCAGCCTCCTCCAGTCTCACTTGTTCGGAAGGGGTCCCTTCCAAGGACTTCCCCAGTGCCTCACAAGACACTAGCCAGTGGCTGATGAAGCCACCAGCTGCTGGTCGAAGGGCTTCATGCTCTTCCTCTGTTCCTGATAACACGTCAGGAAATCCCTCCCAGCATGTGAACCCTCCTCCCAAAGACAAGCGAGAGAAGAGGAAGCTCTCTAAGAAGCATAAGGACCCAGTGGTTCCTGCACCACCGCTTTCTGTCAGCTCAGCCTCATAGGATGAGGTTGAGCTCTTTGCGTCCCCTGATGACATGGATCTCGCCGTCTCCTCAGAAGCGATGGACGTTGCGACGTCAGTCACTCAGTTGGTGGCAGCATGTGACCCTGCAAAATAATTTGCCTTTTCAGTGCCTTCATGCCCCTACAGGACACGCTTTGTACAATCCTCCAGTGGAATTGTGGCGGTTATTTTAGCCATCTACCTGAGCTACATCAGCTTCTCAGCATGACACCTGCTTTATGCATTGCCCTCCAGGAAACCTGGTTCCTGGCAATGCCGACCCCTGTCCTTCATGGATACAGGGGTTATTATTGTAACTGTCGCACTTACAATAGTGTGTCAGGTGGAGCTAGCGTGTATGTCCTTACCTCTGTATATAGTACTCCTGTGCCCCTTCAAACGTCATTGGAAGCTGTGGCTGTCCGCTAAGGACTACCCAGGACATAACCGTCTGTAGTGTCTACCTCCCTCCAGGTGGTACAGTCCCCCTGACCGAATTGGCTGCACTTGTCATCCAACTCCCCACGCCTTTTCTTCTCCTGGGGGATTTTAACGCCCACAATCCCCTGTGGGGTGGAACGAAGATTACTGGCCGAGGAAGAGATGTTGAGAATCTCATCTCCCAACTCGACTCTGCCTCTTAAACACTGGCGCCACCACATATTTCAGTGTGGCGCATGGCACGTTCTCGGCCATAGATCTATAGTTGTGCAGCCCAGGACTTGTACATCGGTCCACTGGAGAGTCCAAGATGACTTGTGTGGTAGTGACCATTTTCCCCATCTTCCTTTCACTACCCAAGCGTCGCTCCCATGAACGCTTGCCCAGATGGGTATTTAGCAAGGCAAACTGGGAAATGTTCTCCTCTGCTGCCACTGTTGACTCTCTCCCCCACGGTACCATCGATGTGGCGGCTGAGAAACTGACTGCAGCGATTGTTTCTGCTGCAGAACGTACCATTCCTCGTTCGTTAGGGTGCCCCCAGCGAAAGTCAGTGCCTTGGTGGTCACCGGAGGTCGCTGAAGCCATTAAAGAGCTTCGGCGGGCTCTTCAGCGACATAAGCGGCACCCGTCTTTGGAGAACCTAACTTTATTCAAACGTATCCGTGGTCAGGTCCGGAGACTCATCAAACGGCGGAAACAGGAGTTCTGGGAGAGGTACGTTTCCACCATTGGTTCCCGTACTTCACCCTCCCAGGTGTGGATGAAGATTCGGCCCATCTTTGGATTGCAGCACTCTACAGGTGTCCCAGGGCTTTTCATCAACGAGGCGCTATGCACCGATTCCGATGCAATCGCCGAGCATTTCGCTCAGCACTATCTTCGGGCCTCTGCATCGGAAAATTACCCGCCTGCGTTTCATGCGCTAAAACGCCAGGAGGAAGACAAACGACTTTCTTTTGCTTCTCGCCACCCTGAAGCGTATAACGCCCCATTTAGTTCATGGGAACTACAAAGCGCCCTGGCACGGAGCCCTGATACAGCCGCTGGGCCAGATGGAATCCACAATCAGATGCTCAAACACCTGTCCCCGGACTGTCAGCGATGTGTTCTTGCCATCTTCAACTGCATATGGGGCGATGGTGTCTTTCCTTCGCAGTGGCGAGAAAGAATCATCATTCCGGTGCTGAAGCCTGGTAAGGACCCTCTTAATGTGGATAGCTATCGGTGCATCAGCTTAATAAACACTCTGTGCAAGCTACTGGAACATATGGTGAGTCGATGGCTGTGTTGGCTGCTCGAGTCTCGGGGTCTTCTGGCTCCGTGCCAGAGCGGCTTCCGTCAGGGCCGTTCCACCACCGATACTGTGGTCTTCCTTGAGTCTGCAATCCGCACTGCTTTTTCCAGGCACCAACACCTCGTCTCCGTCTTTTTCGACCTCTCCAGAGCATATGACGCGACGTGGCGGCACCATATTCTCACGACATTGCACGGGTGGGGTCTCCAGGGCTCTCTCCCCATTTTTATTAAGAGTTTTTTATCTGTTCGGACATTCCGCGTTTTACTTGGCACACCCCATAGTTCACTTCATGTCCAGGAAAATGGCGTACCACAGGGCTCTGTATTGAGTGCGCCCCTTTTCCTTGTGGCCATTAATGGCCTTGCACCAGCAGTGGGGTCGTCTGTCTCACCCACGTTATATGCTGACGATTTCTGCATCTTTTTCAGCTCCTCCACCATTAGTGTTGCAGAATTTAGGTTGCAGGGTGCCATACGCAAGGCGCAGGTGTGGGCCATCGCCCATGAGTTTCACTTTTCTCCTGCGAAGACTTGTGTTATGCACTTTTTTCGGCTTCGAACTGTCCATCCCCACCCTGAGCCCTATCTTCAGGATGCCATGCTTAGAGTTGTTGACACTTACCGTTTTCTGGGATTGCTGTTCGATGCTCATCTTACTTGGCTTCCACATCTTCGTCAGCTCAAGCGTCAGTGCTGACAGCATCTGAATGCCCTCCGCTGCCTCAGCAACACAACTTGGGGTGCAGATCGTAATACGCTGCTGCAGCCCTCGTGCTGTCCCGACTGGATTATGGGAGTGTGGCGTATGGCTCAGCGTCGCCCTCAGCGTTGCAACTGCTCGACCCTGTCACCACTGTGGGGCTCGACCGGCGACAGGAGCATTCCGCACCAGCCCTGTTAATAGCCTACTTGCTGAGGTTGGGGTTCCTCCACTTCCCGTCCGGAGCCAACTATGCTGCCCACATCCGTTGTTCGCCCTGTCACCCTAACTACCGTCTCCTTTTCGCTAATGTGGCCGTCCATATCCCACATCGGCGGCCGCGATCAGGCCATACAATTGGGATCCGTGTTTGGTCACTCCTTAGTGAACTCGAGTCTTTGCCTTTTCCATCTGCTTTTCAGGTCCACCCACAAACACCAACTTGCTGTATTTGTCGGCCGCAGCTTCGGCTGGACCTCTCACGATGGCAAAAAGATTCAGTTCCTCCTGCAGTCTTGCACCGCCAATTTCTTGCTCTCCTTGAGGCATCCTGTGAGTCGGAGGTTATCTATACCGATGGCTCGACGGTTGATGGCCGTGTGGGGTACGCTTATGCTCATGCGGACTATGTAGACCAGCGCTCCTTGCCAGAAGGCTGCAGTGTTTACACTGCAGAGCTAACAGCCCTTTTTCGTGCCCTTGAGCATATTCGTACCAGCTCTGGAGAGTCCTTCGTCATTTGCAGTGACTTTCTCAGTAGTCTACGCTCTTGACCAGTGCTACCCACGCCATCCCATTGTTGTTGCCATCCAGGAGTCCGTTCACGCTCTTGAACAGCGTGGACGTTCGGTGGTGTTCATATAGACCCCTGGACATGTTGGGATAGATGGAAACGAACTCGCCAACAAGTTAGCCAAAGAAGTTACCCGCAAACTGACGTTGGAGGTCGACCTCCCGGGAACTGATCTCCGATCGGTGTTGTGCCGTCGGGTCTTTGGGATGTGGGGAGACGAATGGCGCACTCTGTATGCACCCAACAAGCTGCGGCGAGTGAAGGAGACCACGACTGTGTGGGGTTCCTCCATGCGGGCCTCTCGCAGGGATTCTGTTGTTCTGTGTAGGCTCCGCATTGGTCACTCTTGGCTGAAGCATGGTCATCTGCTGTGTCAAGAGGACCCCCCTCATTGTCGCGGTGGTGCAGACAAGACGATGCCCCGTATGTTGTTGGAATGTCCTATTTTAACTACCCTGAGGCGAACTTTTAATCTCCAGGGTGATTTATCATCTCTTTTAGGTGACAATGTCTCTATGGCAGATTTGGTTGGTTGGTTGGTTTGTGGGATTAAAGGGACCAGACTGCGACGGTCATTGGTCCCTTTTTCCAAAAAATGAAAACCACCCAAAGAGAATAAAAACGAACAGCAGGAAAGACGTCAGACGATACGGGACAAGAAATACTCCGACAGAGATCAGACAAAACAAATTAAAATCACACAGAGTATGACGGTGGTTGGCCGATCATTGAGAAAAAAAGGAAAAGCCAACCACCGAGAACACATTAAAAACTCAGTTTAAAATCGGAGGTGTCCGCCCCAGTAGCTGAGTGGTCAGCGTGACGGATTGCCGTCCTCTGGGCCCGGGTTCGATTCCCGGCTGGGTCGGAGATTTTCTCCGCTCCGGGACTGGGTGTTGTGTTGTGTTCATCATCATTTCATCCCCATCCGGCGTGCAGGTCGCCCAATGTGGCGCCGAATGTAATAAGACCTGCGATATGGCGGCCGGACCTGCCCCGCGAGGGGCCTCCCGGCCAATGACGCCAAACGCTCATTTCCATTTCCATCGGAGGTCAAAAGCCAGAATCAACACTAAATAACAGAAACACTCAGATTAAATGATAAAAACCCCCTGCCCAAATAAAACGCAAAACTAAGCCAGCCACAGCAGGGTGATCTGTTAAAAGGGCAGGGAGCGTGTCAGGCAGTGCGAACGTCTGCCTGAACACAGCTAAAAGCGGACACTCCAATAAAATGTGGACCACAGTTAAAATGAAGCCGCAGCGACACAGAGATGGGTCCTCATGGCACAATAAGTGGCCATGCGTCAGCCGAGTGTGCCCAATGCGCAGCCGGCAGAGGACAACAGACTCCTGGCGGGAGACCCGAAACGACGACCGCCACACAGTCGTCGTCGCGTTGATAGGGCGAGGTTTGTTGGGCATGGGCAGGTTGCCATTCAGTGTCCCAGAGGTCGAAAATGTTGCGACATAATAGTGCCCGCAAATTAGTCGCCGGGAGGCCAATGTCCAGAGATGGTGTACTGGTGGCCTCTTTCGTGAGGCGGTCAACATGTTCATTGCCCAGGGTACCGACATGAGCGGGGGTCCACACACAGACCACAGAGCGGCCGCAACGGGCAAGAGAATGCAGGCACTCCTGGATACCCACCACCAGACGAGAACGAGGGACACACTGGTCGACAGCTCGTAAACTGCTCAGGGAATCGCTACAGATAACAAAGGAATCACCTGAGCAGGAGCGGATATACTCTAGGGCATGAAAGATGGCGACCAGCTCAGCAGCGTAAACGCTGCAGCCAACCAGTAAGGAACGTTGTTCGGAATGCTCCCTTAGAGTTAGCGCTTAACTGGCACGACCAACAACCATCGAACCGTCAGTGTATACAACGCCAGAGCCCTGATACGTGGCCAGGATGGAATAAAAGCGGCGGCGCAAGGCCTCGGGAGGGACTGAGTCCTTCGGGCCCTGTGCCAATTCCAGCAGAAGGCGAGGGTGAGGCACACATGACGGGGGTGTACGCAGAGGTGCCCAGAAAGGAGGCGGAAGAGGTAAGGCCCCAAGCCCGAAGAGAACATCCAGATCGTACATCCAGCTCTGGGTCAATGTTCTGGAAGATGGACGTGTGACTGTGGGAATAGGAGCCGATAGCTAGGATTCCCGGGCAAACTAAAAACATGGGCAGCATAAGCGGCAAGTAAATTTTGGCGCCTTAACCGCAATGGAGGGACACCTGCTTCTGCAAGTATGCTGTCCACTGGGCTGGTCCAGAAAGCACCAGTGGCAAGGCGTATTCCGCTGTGTCGGATTGGGTCCAGTACCCGCAGCGCAGATTGGGATGCTGAGCAATAAGACAGACTCCCATAATCCAGACGGGACTGGATTAACGCCTGGTAGAGCCGGAACAGGGTAGATTCGGGCGGCGCCCTGGCGGTTGTGGCTCAAGCATCTCAGAGCAGTTAGATGCCGCCAACACGTCTGTTTAAGCTGCCGAATATGAGGCAGCCAAGTCAACAGGGCATCAAAAACTACACCCAAAAATCTGTGGGTCTCCACCACAGCAAGAAGTTCGTCGTCAAGATAAAGCCGCGGCTCAGGATGGACTGTTCGGCGCTGGCAGAAATGCATAACGCGGGTCTTGGCAGCGAAAACTGAAAGCCATGTGCTACAGCCCAAGACTGCGACTTGTGGATAGCGCCCTGTAGCTGACGTTCATCAGCGGCAATGCCAGTAGAGATGTAGTAAAGGCAGAAGTCGTCAGCATACAGCGAAGCGGAGACAGAATTTTCCACCGCTGCAGCAAGCCCGTTTATGGCAATTAAAAACAGGCAGACACTGAGGACAGAGCCCTGTGGTACCCCATTCTCCTGGACTGGGGGGGAACTATGGGAGGCCGCGACTTGCACGCGGAAGGTACGATACGACAGAAAATTGCGGATAAAGATCAGCAGAGGGCCCCGAAGACCCCATCCATGAGACATAGAAAGGATGTGATGACGACATGTTGTATTGTACGCCTTCCGCATGTTGAAAAAGACAGCGACCAGGTGCCGACGGCGCGCAAAGGCAGTACGGATGGCTGACTCCAGGCTCACCAGATTGTCGGCGGCAGAGCGGCCTTTACGGAACCCACCCTGAGACGGAGCCAGAAGACCCCGAGACTCCAGTACCCATGTCAACCGCCGGCTTACCATCCATTCAAGCAACTTGCAAAGAACGTTGGTGAGGCTAATGGGACGGTAGCTGTCCACCTACAAAGGGCTCTTGCCCAGTTTCAAAACAGGGATGACAATACTTTCCTGCCATTGCGACGGAAACTCACCCTCGACCCAAATACAGTTGTAAAGGTCGAAGAGCCCTCGCTGGCAGTCCACTGAAAGGTGTTTCAGCATCTGACAGTGGATGCTATCTGGCCCAGGAGCGGTATCAGGACAAGCGGCGAGGGCACTGTGAAATTCCCACTCACTGAATGGAACATTGTAGGTTTCCGGATGGCGGGTTCGAAACGAAAGGCTCCGACGTTCCATCCGCTCTTTAATGGGTCAGTGGGTAATTGGAAAAATCGGAACTCAGAGCAAAATGCTCTGCCAAGCTGTTGGCAATTTCGTCGGAGTCTGTAAAAAATGCTCCATTCAGTGAGAGCGCAGGGACGCTGACAGGGGTCTGATAGCCATAGAGGCGGCGGATTTTGGCCCAGACCTGCGATGGAGAGACATGGAGGCTAATGGTGGAAACATACCGCTCCCAGCACTTCTGCTTGCTTTGGCGGATAAGGCAGCGGGCCCGCACACTCAGCCGTTTGAAGGTGATGAGGTGTTCAATGCAGGGATGTCGCTTGTGACGCTAGAGCGCCCGCCGGCGATCTTAAACCGCCTCAGCTATCTCAGGCGACCACCAAGGCACAGTCTTCCTCCGAGGGGACCCAGAAGAACGGGGAATTGAAGATTCTGCGGCAATTACGATGACGGTGGTGATCAATTGAACCACCGCATCAATGTCGTCATTAGAGAGAGGCTCAATAGCGGCAGTGGAGGAAAACAAGTCCCAGTCAGCCTTATTCATAGCCCATCTGCTAGGGCGCCCAGAATAGTGTCGCTGTGGCAGTGACAGAAAGATCGGTAAGTGGTCACTACCACACAGGTCGTCATGCACTCTCCATTGGACAGATGGTAAGAGGCTAGGACTGCAGATCGAAAGGTCAATGGCGGAGTATGTGCCATGCACCACACTGAAGTGTGTGAAGGCACCATCATGTCAAATGGAAAGATCGAGCTGCGGCAATAAATGCTCGACGGTGGCGCCTCAACTGGTTTCCACGGACCCACCCCACAGAGGGTTATGGGCACTGAAATCGCCCAGTAACAAGAAAGGTGGTGGCTATTGGGCTATCAGCGCAGTTAGGACATGCTGTGCAGCATCACCATCCGGTGGAAGGTAAAGACTGCAGTCGGTAACAGCCTGTGGCGTCCACACCCCAACAGCAACAGCCTATAAAGGTGTTTGGAGAGGGACAGACTCACTGTGCAGAGAGTGGAGGACATATATGCAGACGCCACCAAACACCCTTTCATAAGCTGCCGGTTCTTATAATAACCCTGATAGCCATGGAGGGCGGGGGTTCGCATTGCTGGAAACCAAGTTTCCTGAAGAGCAATGCAGAAGGAAGGTGAAGGCTGATAAGTTGTCGGACCTCAGCTAGATGGTGGAAAAAACCACTGCAGTTCCACTGGAGTATGACAGTGTCCATTGCTGAGAAGGGGTGTAGGGACTAGGAAGGCAATTTACGCCGCTTGTTCACTCACTGCCACCGATTCAGAACTTGCACGAGTGACATCCATGGCGTCTGAGGGACCGGCGAGATCCAGGGCTTCAGCAGACGCCAGAATCTCGACCTCGTCCTCAGACGCTAGCTTGTTGGAAGCGGTGGGACGGGTGCCACCGCAATGTCGTGACGGGTGCCACCGCAATGTCGTGATTCTTGGGTACCCTTTTCTTTTTCGGCTTACTTTGGTCTGCCTTTGGTGGTTAAGGCTGGTAGGGCTTCACTGGGTCAGTCTCAGGGACGGCCGACGACCCTGAGGCCCTAAGACCAGGGACCGGTGGTTGTTTGAGCCACTTGCGGCTGTCTGCTTTTGTACCGGTCAGAATTTGCGAAGGGAGGTCCCCAAGGGACCCCTTCCAGGCAACAGGAGCCGAAGAAGTCTTACGCTTCTCGGGCTGGGAAGGGGGAACTGATGTCCCCGATGGTTGGGGGGGGGGGGGCGTTGCTCCTGAAGTAGATGGAGCAGGAGCAACAGGAAGTGTAGTGCCCCCCACCATTAAGGCGAGAGGTGTGGTTCTCTGGCTCTGAGAGCTAACGGTGTGTGGTGGAGCTATAGGAACTGTAACAAGAGCGACAGTGGCGGCATAAGTGGATGGCATTCTACAGGATGCAGTCATTCAAATTTACACTTAGCCTCAGTGTAGGTCAGCCTATCCAGGGTCTTGTATTCCATTATTTTCCACTCCTTCTGGAGAATCTTACAGTCCGGCGAGCAAGGGGGATGGTGCTCCCCACAGTTGACACAGATGGGAGGCGGGGCACATGGAGTATCAGGATGGGACGGTCGACCACAATTACGACATATGAGGCTGGAAGCAAAGCGAGAAGACATATGGCCGAACTTCCAACACTTGAAGCACCGCATCGAGGGAGGAATATAGGGTTTGACCACACAACGGTATACCATCACCTTGACCTTCTCAGGTAACGTGTCACCCTCGAAGGCCCAGATGAAGGCACCGGTGGCAACTTGGTGATCCCTCGGTCCCCAGTGTGTGCACCGGACAAAATGGACCCCTCGTCGCTCTAAGTTGGGGCGCAGCTCGTCATCGCACTGTAAAGGGAGATCTCTGTGAAAAATAATTCCATGGACCATATTTAAGCTTTAAGTGGGGTGATAGTAACAGAAACATCCCCTAGCTTTGTACAAACGAGCAAGGCTCGTGACTGGGCAGAGA
Organism: Schistocerca serialis cubense; assembly: GCF_023864345.2. NCBI lineage: Eukaryota > Metazoa > Arthropoda > Insecta > Orthoptera > Acrididae > Schistocerca > Schistocerca serialis. Next base: position 62,593,918 of record NC_064642.1, read on the forward strand.
ATGCTGTTTTATTAAGACTCACCCTGACCACATTTTGGAGAAGCCCTCCACCTCCCCGAACTTGTTCTCAAAATGTTCGACAAAGATCTGAGGCTTCACAGACACAAACGATTGCCCATCAGCTCTGGTACAGACGAGACACTGGGGCGAATACCTTTCGTTCTCATTCATAGCCTTTCGTTCCTCCCATGGTGTGGCCAGAGAGGGGAACGATTTGGAGTCATACACATTAGCCTTAAAGTGAGCTTTGGAACGCTTAGAGACTGGTGACGGCTGGCCGCCAGCGAGAGATGATGTACCACGCTTCATTTCGGGTCATCCGCCCTGATGCCACCTACTCCGACCAAGGGCCCTCCCCACGGGTGCCACCCAGCCACAGCAAAGGCCACCTGGCAGGATGGCCATTGCCGGGAGTCCCGATGCCCCAGGGAGATGGGCATCTACTCCTTGGCACACGTGGGGAGTTAACAGCGCAGGCATCAGTAGAGCGATCCCTGTGTTGTCAGGGGCTACAACCAACAGGGTACATGGCAGCCCCACCACAACGGACTGGCTACCATGCTGGATTTTAGGTGACATGTCGTCCATGGTTTTCATCTGTGCAGGAACCGGCACTGCTCATCGCATGGCGGAAAGTGCATGCAGGAACGGATCCATGCCCAAGAGATGGAGAGCGCGCAGGACTGTAATGCAACGACGAATAAGCTGGCAAAAGTTCTCAATGCAAGATGGGCACAATGCACCAAGTAAGGCGCCCTTCCGCAATCGGCTCGCTCTTCGGAAAAATTTTGAGAGCTGGAGGTCAAACCCAACAAGGGACCATCACATACGGCCGAAAAGTTTGAGACTCCTTTTAGTCGCCTCTTACGACTTGCAGGAATACCGTGGGACTATTCTAACCCCCGAACCCACAGGGGGAGGCAGATCGGGTTTTAAGTTTTATTCGTGCAAGCAGCTTTTATAGGTCCATCTAATTTTATTGCATCGTCCTCTTTTGTGCTGTATCTTTTAATTAGTTTTGTGTTGTAATTCGACTCCATTCTAATCTTTTAGACTGAGGGTTTTAACGTGTTGCAGAGTGGGTGGCTCATCCTTTTATTTTCGTGATCAGCCAGCCACAATCCTCTGCTGTACAGTTTTACTTCTTTCTTCCTTTCTTCTCTATGTCGTTTTTGTTGCTGTGCTCCGTTTTCCATGTTGCCTTACCATTGACCTTTTTTTGTTAGTGTTTAGAATGAATGGCGGATGGTTTCAATGTGCTTTGTGTGTTTATGAAACAAGGGACCGATGACCTTTGCAGTTTGGTCCCTTTAATCTTTAAACCAACCAACCAACCAACCAAGTGTGTGACAAGCTCGCCCGTATTTTATGTAAGTGGCCAGCCAGTGACTATTTCCTGCGGCATTCTTGTTGCTACGTTTTCCCGTTCCTTATGTTTTACCTTCTTATGTAACATTTTCGTTCTATTCCTGCTTTCTTTGCGTGTGCGCTTCAGTTTTATTAGATTTGTCCACATTCGTTCCTTTTAGTGTGTGTCAGGGCGCTGATGACCTCGACGTTGAGCGCACATAAGACCCAACACACACACACACACACACACACACACACTCCATAACGGTATGGGCTGTGTTTACATGGAATGGATTGAGTCGTCTGGTCCAGCTGAACCGATCGTTGACTGGAAATGATTATGTTCGGCTACCTGGAGACTATTTGCAGGTATTCATGGACTTCATATTCCCAGACAACGATGGAATTTTTGTGGATGACAATGCGCCATGTCATCTGGTCACAACTGTCCACGACTGGTTTGTTCTGGACAACTTGAGCGAATGATTTGGCCACCCAGACCGTCCAACATGAATGCCATCGAACATTAGTGCGACATAAACGAGAGGTCAGTTCGTGCACAGAATCTTACATTGGGAACACTTTCGCCATTATGGTCGGCCATAGAGGCAGCAGGGCCCAATATTTCTATCATGGGACTTCCAGCGATCTGAGTCCATGCCACGTCGAGCAGCTGCACTATGGTGGCCAAAAGGAGGTCCGACACGATATTAGGAGTTATCCCATGACTTTTGTCACCTCAGTGTAGAAATGATTTTCAAAGAAATGACAGTCGTGAAGTGCACAATAAATCGCCACAACAGTTAAGGAGAAAGATGATGCTTTGCCATTCGGATCACAGGAAAACCAAATTTAGTTTCGGATGCGACCTTCTCCGAGAGTAAGGTTATGGGGCATAATATTCTTTTGTACTGCGGTACGTGTGTGTACTTGCGGAAAGTTATTTCAAGAGCAGAATAATGGTGAGGCTGTGAGCATCTTCCCAATAAGCGGATTCACAATTGTAAACTGTGTAGGAAATAAAAGCAAGCCAACTGAAGAACAGGCTTGAACAGAATGCAAAATTCAGAACGAAGATTTTGGTCATTCAGAGTTTTTATCACGATTATGAATACTGAAGCTGTATTTGGAACAGAATTGCTATCTGACCGGTGTTTTCGATTGGGTTTTATGAGATGACGTGTGTTGCTAAGAAATCGAGAAGGAAGGAAATCGAAGATTAATTTTAAGGGAACTGTTAATGGTGAATGCGAGGGCGCCGCTTGCGTGAATTTACGAGCTTTTGCTGTTAAAGGAGAAATAGGAGCCGTTGTAGAGCGGCGGGTGGAATAATAGAATAAAATGTTTTGTAATCAAAATATCCACGGGTATGCTGCCGGTCTATAGTGTCCAATGGGCACAATATTTCGGCGAACATACATGTCGCCATCATCAGGTGAACTGACGGACTGAGCTCCTGTGAACGTGCCGGCACGGAGATCCGTACGCTATTGCTGCTCAGAGGGAACTGGGTTCGGTCGCGGCGGCGGCGGCCGATTTAAATACCCTCCGCCCGCGGTGCGCTCCCTCCGCACGTTCACAGGAGCTCAGTCTGTCAGTTCACCTGATGATGGCGACATGTATGATCGCCGAAATATTGTGCCCGTTGGACACTATAGACCGGCAGCATACCCGTGGATATTTTGATTATCAAATACGCCGGAAGAAACTCAAGAATCACAATATGTTTTGTGTTTATGCTGTTTGCCGTTCTCAACACAGGCTCTCGAACTAGAATATTGGCAACCAGAAAGTGATTAGCAAAACGTGAAGCCTGCAATTAGAATTCCTAGCGCCCACTTCATCTGAGAAATACATTTATAGCTACAGCTTATAGCTCTGAGGAATTAGGAGATTGTCTGGGATTCATAATCAAAAACCATTCTCTCTAAAATGTTCACTATATTCTGGAAGTCACAGACCAAAAAGATTCCACACAATCCAACTACCAGAGCATTTCAGAGTCTAATGCGCTGATGCCACTATAACTGTTCAAATTAAATGTTTAAGTGAATGCTCGCCATAATTTGATGATAATGTTCATCAAACGCCACGCTAAATAATGGTAGAATGTCTGTCCTGTGGCGGCACGTGAAAATACGACATACGCAAAACTGAAGATAGATCATTAAAGTCATCCCAAAATTAACACTTCGTTCGAAAACGATTTCATGGTTACGGGTGTCCCGAGTAACTTATTACTGCATCCGAGGCTGTTTATATCAACAATGCCGACGCGACGCGACTCCCAACACAGGTGGTGCGCTAATCAGCATCTGGAGAGAACTGGGCCTTCTTCTTCTCGCGCAGCGTTCTTACATATAAAGCCGCGGTGCGGACGGCTAAGGGAACGCCTGATCGAATCCGCTCTCCCGACTAGCCGCTGGGCTAGTAATGCACCACTTTAAGTTATCAAATAAATCATTGCTTCCTTTGCTGATGGCTGATGAAGCTTAATTGTGCAATCAGCACACAAGTAAGTAATCATAATAAAAGTCTGACGTGGCTAAGTCAAATATTTTGGGCGAGAGAATTAATTATACTACACGCAGTAGACGAGCTCTGAACTTGCTCTTTGGAGATATGCTATAGCTATAGTTTTATAGTTATTCTGTTGAAACTTCTCACATTTTTATGATTATAGCGGATCTCCCTTCTACTTAAATTTAAACATCCTAGCTTTATTTATTCGCCTACTTAATCTATCTTGCTTCCTTAATTTCTAAGACAAAAACCAGAAAATCATGAATTTCAACGAAAATTTTAATTTGTGAGATCCAGAATACTGTTTCTACTAAATTATTATGCAAACGGACTCTAAATATAAATTTTTAAGTTTCTAGCTCTTTTCTGTTGCGCCAATGATTTTTACAGGGAAACGTCCAAATTTCGAAAATGGTTAAAGTTATTGAATTGATATTCAACACACATTGATTTAGTATTACTCCTGACATGCTAGAAACGTTTCAGGTTATTTACTTGATTTTAAAGTATTGCGCAACATTTATGACGTCAGAGCTAGGCTGGCAAACAATGGAAAGACGGATGTGAATTTTATAGGCGTGAGTGTGCTGCTTCCCTACACCGTGGCTCCGTATTTAATTGCAGACAGCGACAATCTACGAAGAGAAGACGACGCTAATAAAGCTGCTGCCGATATTTAGATGAAACTTGATGGTTTAACAGAACTCATTGGATGTTTGAAGGAAGAACTGTGGAAAGTATTGTGAGAAAATCAAGTAATAGTCTAGTCTCAGCAAGGATTAAAAGATGTGTACGCAGATTGAAAGCTAGGTCCTCAAAAAATCCATGATAAAATCTTACTCAATTCCATCCGCAAACAGGCCAGTCGTCGATAAGAAAATTCAGCTAATAAAAATTCTGCCTCCCTGCGGGTCCGGGGATAAGAATAAGCCCGCGGTATTCCTGCCTGTCGTAAGAGGTGACTAAAAGGAGTCTCCAACGTTTCGGCCTCAGTGCGATGGTCCCCTAACGGGTTTGACCTCTACTTTTCAAAATTTTCTGTTAGTGCGTACCATTTCGGAAAGGATGCCTTACGTGGTACATCATAAATCCATCTTGCCCCAAGGTCTGGCACACTCGATATCGTCATAGAGTTGGACTTGCACTGAGCAATAGGCCACATCGGCTGCAGTGTGTTCTGGGTAGCATACACTCCCTGCATTGTGCACTTCCATCTTAGCCCTCACGATATAAATGGATATTCGACACCCGAAATCCAGCATGGTAGCAAGTCCTTTGTGGTGGGGTCGTCATGTCGTCATGTACCCTCTTGGTGGTAGTCCCCTGATTACACAGGAATCACACTGCTGATGCCTGAGCTGCTACCTCCGCATGTATCCCAAAGAGTGGATGTTTATATTCATGGTGCATCAGGACTCGTCAATGGCCATCCTGCCAGGTGGTCTTTGCTGCGGCCGGGTGGCGCCTGTGCAGAGAGCGTCCTGGTAGAAGTCGATGGCTTGTGAGTGGATGACCCGCAATGAAGCGTGATACATCATCTCTCGCTGGTGGGCCTCCACCAGCAGTCTCTAAGCGATCGAAGTCTAACCTCAATGGTAAGAAATACGATCTCCATGGGAGGAATGCATGGCTAAAGAAGGCAGTGAAGTTTATTCATCCCGGTAGCTCGTCTGTGTGCTAGTTGATGGCAAATCATTTTTGTCGACGAAGCCTCAGATTTTTGTGGAGCATTTACAGGACAAGTTTGGGGAGGTCGAGGGCTTGTCCAATATACGCTCTGGGTCGGTTTTGATGAAAACAGCATCCTCTGCCTAGTCACAGAGGTTACTCGCTAGTGACAAGTTGGGGGATGTTTCAGTTACCATCACGCCCCATAAGAGTTTAAACATGGTCCAAGGTATTCTAGTCTAGGGATCTTCTTTTGCCATCAGACGATGAATTGTGCGCCAACACAGAACGACGAGGTGATCACTTCGTCCGGCGCATCCATCGGGGTCCAAGGGATAACCAGTTAGCCACCGGTGCCTTGAACTTGGCCTTCGAGGGTGATGTCTTACCTGAAAAGGTTAAGGTGATGGTTTACCGTTGTGATGGGAAGCCATATATCCCTTCTCTGATGCAGTGTTTTAAATGCTAGAAGTTTGGGCATATGTCATCCCGATGTACTTCCCAGCGTAACGTGTCGAGATTGTGGACGTCCTTCGAATCCCAATATTCCATGCGCCCTGCCTCCCATCTATGTTAAATGCGGAGAACACTATTTCCCTTCATAGTATGAAAGCTTTCACGACCGGATGACATATTTTCTGGTAAACCTTCCGGGATGTTAGGTTGTGGTCCATGAAACTCTTCAGCTCCTAACGTTTCGTCCAGAGCTGCGCTGGACATCTTCAGAGGGGTATTTCTCCTCTGGTGAGTCTTGCCGACTGACGGGTCGGACGTCTGAGAGCGACTTATATATCGTAGAAAGTGGGCGTGACCAGAGTTACACGTGATATGCAGAGATAATCTTTGTCAGAGATAAAACTTAACTAGCGATCTTAATCTCGTCACGGATAAAACTGTCTAGCAATTCTGTAGTGCTACTGTCCAAATATCACTAAGAGAAAGAAGAAACCATGAAACTTAGTAATATTTGGACAGTAGCACTACAGAATTGCTAGACAGTTTTATCCGTGACGAGATTACGATCGATAGTTAAGTTTTATCTCTGACAAAGCTTATCTCTGCATATCACATGTAACTCTGGTCGTGCCCAATTTCTACGATATATAAGTCGCTCTCAGACGTTCGACCTGTCAGTCGGCAAGACTCACCGGAGGAGAAATACCCCTCTGAAGATGTCCAGCGCAGCTCTGGACGAAACGTTAGGAGCTGAAGAGTTTCATGGACCACGACCTTACATCCTGGAAGGTTTACCAGAAGACTATTTTCCTTGTTCACCAGACTGTAGAATTTTCTAGAAAGAACGAAAGATAATGGAATATAAGAACCTGGTCCACCTGAACAACACTGAGGCTAAGCGGAAATATTAGAGGCTACATCCTGTGCCAATGACATCCACCTATGCCGCCTCGGGGGTATGAATAGGCCTGCGGTATTTCTGCCTGTCGTAAGAGACGACTAAAAGGAGTCTAAAACGTTCAGGCCTTATGTGATTGTCCCCTCTCGGGTTTGACCTCCATCTTTCTAAATTCTTCCGAAGAGCGAGCCAATTAGGGAAGGACGCCTTACTTGGTGCATTGTGTCCATCTTGCGTTGAGAACTTTCGCCAGCTTATTCGTCGTTGCATTGCAGTCCTGCCCGCTCTCCACCTCTTGGGCATGGATTCGTTCCTGTGTGCACTTTCTGCCAAGCAATGTGCAGGGCCACTTTCTGCACTGACGGCGACCATTGATTACAAGTCACCTGAAATCCAGCATGGTAGCCAGTCCGTTGTAGTGGGGCCGCCATGTACCCCGTTGGTTGTAGTCCCCTGACAACTACTTATGCCTGTGTCGTTAACTCACCACGTGTGCCAAGGAGTAGTTGCCCATCTCCCTGGGGCATCAGGACTCCCGGCCAGGTGGCCTTTGCTGTGGCTGTGTGGCGCCCATGGGGAGGGCCCTTGGTCGGGGTGGTGGCATCAGGGTGGATGACATGCAATGAAGTGTGGCACATCTTCTGTTGCTGGTGGCCAGCCACCAGCAGTCTCTAACCGCTCCAAAGCTTACTTTATGGCTAATGTGTATGACCCCAAATCGTTCCCCTCCCTGGCCACACCATGGGAGGAACAAAAGGCAATGAATGACAGTGAAAGGTATTCGCCCCGGTATCTCGTCTGTATCAGAGCTGATGGGGAATCCTTTGTGTCTGTGAAGCCTCAGTTGTTCGTAGAACATTTAGAGGACAGGTTCAGGGAGGTGCAGGGCTTGTCCAAAATGCGGTCAGGGTCAGTCTTAATAAAAACAGCATCCTCTGCCCAGTCACGAGCCTTGCTCGCTTGTACGAAACTGGGGTATGTTTCTGTTACTATCACCCCACATAAAAACTTAAATATGGTCTAGGGCATTATGTTTCAGAGAGATCATCTTTTACAGTCCGATGATGAGCTGCGTGCCAACTTAGAGCGATGAGGTGTCCATTTCGTCCGGCGCGTCCACCGGGGTCCGAGGGATCACCAAGTTGCCACCAGTGCCTTCATCTTGGCCTTCGAAGGTGACACATTACCTGAGAGGGTCAAGGTGATGGTGTACCGTTGTGATGTCAAGCCATATATCCCTCCCCCGATATGGTGCTTGAAGTGTTGGAAGTTCAGCCATGTCTTCTCACTGTGCTTCCAGCCTCATATGTCGTGATTGTGGTTGACCATCCCATCCTGATACTCCATGTGCCCACCTCCCATCTGTGTCAACTGCGGAGAGCACCATCCCCCTTGTTCGCCGGACTGTAAGTTTTTACAAAAAGAAAGTAAAATGATGGAATACCAGACCCTGGATAGACTGACCTACACTGAGGCTAAGCGTAAATTTGAACGACTTCATCCAGTCCGCATGACGTCCTCTTATGCTGCCACTGTCACTCCTGCTACAGTTCCCATTGCTGCATCAGACACCATCAGCCCTCAGAGCCAGAGGACTACACCTGCCCCCTTGATGGTGGGGGACACATCACTCCCTGTTGCTCTTGCTCCATCTACTTCAGGAGCAAAACCCCTCCAACCATCGGGGACATCAGTTCCCCCTTCCTAGACGGAGAAGCGTAAGATTTCTTCGGCTCCTCTCGCCAGGAAGGGGTCCCTTGGGGACCTCCATTCGCAAGTTCAGACCGGTTCAAAAACAACCACCGGTCGCTGGTCTTCGGGCCTCACGGTCGTCGTCAGTCCCTGAGACTGACCCAGTGAAGATCTCCCAGCCTGAGCCACCAAAGGCACAGCGAGAGAAGCTGAAAAAGAAAAAGGTTCCAAAGAATCCCGACATTGCGGTGGCACCCGTCCCAGCGCTTCCAAAAATCTGGGCGTCTGAAGACGAGGTCGAGATTCTTGCATCTGCTGAAGACCTGGATCACGCCGGTCTCTTGGACGCCATGGATGTCACTCGTGCGGGTACTGAATCGGTGGCAGTGAGTAAAAAAGAGGCGTAAATTGCCTTCCCAGCCCCTTCACGCCTGTCTCAGCCATGGACAATATCATACTCCAGTGGAACTGCAGCGGTTTTTTCCAACATCTAGTTGAGCTCCGACGTCTTATCAGCCTTCACCCTTTCTTATGCATTGCTCTTCAAGAAACTTGATTTCCAGCATTGCGAATCGCCGCCCTCCGTGGTTATCGGGTTTATTATAAGAACCGGGCAGCTTATGAAAGGTTTCTGGTGGCGTCTGCATCTATGTGCTTCACTCTCTTCACAGCGACTCTGTGCCTCTCCAAACACCTTTAGAGGCTGTCGCTTTTCAGGTGTGGACGCCACAGGCTGTTACTGTCTGCAGTCTTTACTTTCCACCGGATGGTGATGTTGCGCAGCATGTCCTGGCTGCTTTGATAGCCCAATTGCCGCCACCTTTCTTGTTAGTGGGCGACTTCAATGCCCATAGCCCTCTGTGGGGTGGGTCAGTGGCGACAGGTCGAGCCACCACCGTTGAGCATTTATTGGCACAGTTCGATCTTTGGCTTTTAAATGATGGTGCCTTCACACGCTTCAGTATGGCGCATGGCACATACTCCGCCATCGACCTTTCGATATGCAGCCCTGGCCTCTTACCATCTCTCAAATGGAGAGTGCATGACGACCTGTGTGAAAGTGACCACTTTCCGATCTTTCTGTCACTGCCAGAGCGTCAGTCTTCTGGGCGCCCTAGCAAATGCGCTGTGAATAAGGCTGACTGGAACTTGTTCTCCTCCACTGCCGCTATTGAGCCTCTCTCTAATGACGACATTGATGCGGTAGTTCACTCGGTCACCACTGGCGTCGTTACTGCCGCAGAATCTGCCATTCCCCGTTCTTCTGGGTCCCCTTGGCGGAGGACTGTGCCATGGTGGTCGCCTGAGATCGCTGAAGCGATTAAAGATCGCCGGCGGGCGCTCCAGCGTCACAAGCGACATCCCTCCATAGAACACCTCATCGCATTTAAATGGCTGCGTGTACGAGCCCGCCGCCTTATCCGCCAACGCAAGCAGGAGGCCAATGTGTCCACCATTGGCCTCCATGTCACTCCATCGCAGGTCTGGGCCAAGATTCGACGACTCTATGGCTATCGGACCCCTGTCAGCGTCCCTGTGCTCTCATTGAATGGAACAGTTTTGACTCCGACGTAATTGCCAACCGCTTGGCGGCGCATTTTGCTCCAAGTTCCGCTTCTGCTAATTACCCACTGGCCTTCCGCTCCATTAAAGTGCGGGTAGAATATCAGAACCTTTCATTTCGCACCCACCATTCTGAATCCTACAATGTTCCATTCAATGAGTGGGAATTTGACAGTGCCCTAGCCGCTTGCCATGATACCGCTCCTGGGCCAGATCGAATCCACTGTCAGATGCTGAAACTCCTTTCAGTGGACTGCCAGTGACGCCTCCTCGACTTTTACAACCGTATTTGGATCGAGGGTGAGTTTTCGTCTCAGTGGCGGGAAAGCATTGTCATCCCCGTTTTGCAACCTGGCAAGAACCCTTGAGAGGTGGACAGCTACCGCCCCGTTAGCCTCACCAACGTTCTTTGCAAGTTGCTTGAACGAATAGTGAGCCGGCGGTTGAATTGGGTCCTGGAGTCTCGGGGCCTTCTGGCTCCGTCTCAGGGTGGGTTCCGTAAAGGCCGTTCTGCCGCCGACAATCTGGTGAGCCTGGAGTCAGTCATCCGTACTGCCTTTGCCCGCCGTCAGCACCCGATCGCTGTCTTTTTCGACATGTGGAAGGCGTACGATACTATGTGGCGCCATCACATCCTCTGTACACTTCATGATTGGGATCTTTGGGGTCCGCTGCCGATTTTCATACGCAATTTTCTGGCGTATCATACCTTCCGCGTGCAAGTCGCGGCCTCTCATAGTTCCTCCCAAGTTCAGGATAACTGGGTGCCACAGGGATCTGTTTTAAGTGTCATCCTGTTTTTAATAGCCATTAACGGGCTCGCTGCGGCGGTGAGAACGTCTGTCTCAGCGCCCTTGTATGCTGACGACTTCTGCCTTTACTACAGCTCTAATGGCATTGCAGCTGCTGAACGTCAGCTGCAGGGCGCTATCCGCAAGGCGCAGTCTTGGGCTGTAGCACATGGCTTTCAGTTTTCGGCAGCCAAGACCTGCGTTATGCATTTCTGGCGGCGACCCACTGTTCAACCAGACCCGCGGCTTTACCTTGATGGCGAACTTCTTGCTGTGGTGGAGTCACATAGGTTTTAGAGTGTGGTTTTTGATGCCTGGTTGACTTGGCTGCCTCATATTCGGCAGCTTAAACAGATGTGTTGGCGGCATCTAAATGCTCTGTGATGCTTTAGCCTCACCCGCTGGGGCGGCGACCGATCTACCCTCTTACGGCTCTACCAGGCATTAATCCAGTCCTGTCTGTATTATGGGAGCCTGGCTTATGGCTCAGCATCCCCATCTGCATTGCAGTTGCTGGACCCAATCCTCCACAGCAGGATACGCCTTGCCACTGGTGCTTTCCGGACCAGCCCTGTGCACAGCATTCTTGTGGAAGCAGGTGTCCCTCCACTGTGGTTACGGCGCCAACGTTTGGTAGCCGCTTATGCTACACATATTTGTAGCTTGCCCGGGCATCCTATCATATACTATTCCTACAGACGCATGTCCATCTCCCAGAACGTCGGCCCCGGGCTGGTTGTACTATCACGGTCCTCGCCAGAGAGCTTCTCTCTGGGCTTGGGGCTTTACCTCTTCTGCCTCCTTCCTGGGCACCTCTGCGTACACCCCCGTGGTGTGTGCCTCGCCCTCGCCTTCAGCTGGAATTGGTACAGGGCTTGAAGGACTCAGTCCCTCTGGAGGCCTTCCGCCGCCGCTTTCTTTCGATCCTCGCAACGTGTCTCAGCTCTGGCATTGTTTACACTGATGGCTCGATAGTTGCTGGTCGTGTCGGTTATTCTGTGACTCTAGGGGACCACTATGAACAACATTCATTGCCAGCTGGCTGCAACGTTTTCACTACTGAGCTGGTCGCCATCTTTCGTGCCCTAGAGTATATCCGCTCCTGCTCAGGTGAGTCCTTCGTTATCTGTACCGACTCCCTGAGCAGTTTACGAGCTATCGACCAGTGTTTCTCTCGTTCTCGTCTGGTGATGTCTATCCAGGAGTCCCTGCATACTCTTGCCCGTTGCGGCCACTCTGTGGTCTTTGTTTGCACCCCAGGCCATGTTGGGATACCCGGCAATGAACATGTTGACCACCTGGCGAAAGCGGCCACCAGTAAACCATATCTGGACATTGGCCTCCCAGAGACTGATTTGCGAGCAGTCCTCCACCGAAAAGTTTTAGCGCTTTGGAACGCTGAATGGCGGTATCTAACCACGCCCAATAAACTACGTGCTATAAAGGAGACGACGACTGTGTGGCGGTCCTCCATGCGAGCCACTCGCAGAGACTCAGTCGTCCTTTGTCGGCTCCGCATTGGCCACTCTCGGCTGACGCACACTTACTGCGCTGGGAGGACCCTCCTCTCTGTCGCTGCAGGGCGGCTTTGACAGTGGCCCACATTTTGTTGGCCTGCCCCCTTTTATCTGTGGTCAGGCAGACATTTGCGCTGTCTGATACGCTCCCTGCTCTATTAACAGATGCCTCCGTCATAGCAGGCTTAGTCTTGCATTTTATTCGGGCATGGGGCTTTTATCATTTGCTCTAAGTGTTTATTTTTATTTAGTATTGAGTCTGGCTTCTGGCCTTGAGTTTTAGCCTGAGTTTTTAATATGTTTCTCGGTGGTTGGCTTTTCCTTTTTTTCTCTATGGTCGGCCAACCACCATCACACTCTGTGTGATTTTAATTCGTTTTGTCTGGTCTTTGTCTCAGTTTCTCTTGTCCTGTGTCGTCTGTCATGTTTTCCATTTTTCGTTTTTACTGTGTGTTGGTGTTTACAAGTCTTGGAACAAGGGACCGATGACCGCAGCAGTCTGGTCCCTTTAATCCCCCAAAGCAACCAACCAACCTATTCCGCCACTGCGACAATGGTTCTCCCGTCTCCCGTGTTGTCACGTACAGTTGGCTCTCTGCTCCGTCTGACTCCACCTGCCCCCTCGATTGTGGGGGGCACTTCCATCCCTGTTACTCCTGCTGCATCTACTTCAGGAGCAACTGCCCCCCCCCCACTCCCCCCAACTATCGGTGACATCAGTTCCCACTTCCCAGCCGGAGAAGCGTAAGTCTTCTTCGGCTCCTCTAGCCAGTAAGGGGTCCCTTGGAGCCCTCCCTTCCCAAGTTCTGACCAGAGGAAAAACACCCGCCAGTGGCTGAAGCAATCACAGCTCGCTGGTCGTAGGGGTTGGTTGGTTGGGTGAAAGATTAAAGGGACCAAACTACAATGGTCATCGGTCCCTTGTTTCATAAACACACAGAGCACAGGGAACCCATCCATTAGTCATTCGAAGCACAAGATAAAAATTCCATGGGAAGAAAATCCGCAAGGTCAATAATAAAGAAACATGGAAAACGGAGCACAGCAACAGAAACAACACAGAGAGGAAAGGCAGAAGGAAGTAAAACCATACAGCAGAAGACTGAAGCTGGCTGATCACGAAAATAATAGGATGAGCCAGCCACCCTGCAACACGTTAAAATCTCCAGCCTGAAAGTTTAGGGTGGAGTCGGATGACAACACAAAACTAAGTAAAATATACAGCACAAAAGAGGGTGATGCAATAAAATTAGAGGGACCTATAAAACCCACTTGCTCGAATAAAACTTAAAACACGATCTGCCATAGAGACATTGTCACCTAAAAGAGATGATAAATCACCCTGGAGATTAAAAGTTCGCCTGAGGGCGGTTAAAAGTGGACAGTCCAACAACCGTCATATTCGCACCACAGCGACAATTAGGGGGGTCCTCTCGACGCAGCAGATGACCATGCGTCAGCCAAGAGTGGCCAATGCGGAGCCTACACAGAACAACAGAATCCCTGCGAGAGGCCCGCATGGAGGAACCCCACACAGTCATGGTCGCCTTTACCTGCCGCAACTTGTTGGGTGCAGAAAGAGTGCGCCATTTGTCTCCCCACATCCAAAAGACCCGACGGCATAACACCGATCAGAGATCAGTTGCCGGGAGGCCGATCTCCAACGGCAGTTTGCGGGTGGCTTCTTTAGCTAACTCGTCGGCGAGTTCGTTTCCCGCGATCCCAACGTGTCCCAGGGTCCATATGAACACCACCGAACGACCACGCTGTTCAAGAGCGTGAATGGACCCCTGGATGGGACCAACAATGGGATGGCGTGGGTAGCACTGGTCAAGAGCCTGTAGACTACTGAGAGAGTCACTGCAAATGACAAAGGACGCTCCAGTGCTGGTACGAATATGCTCAAGGGCACGAGAAATGGCTGTCAGTTCTGCAGTGTAAACACTGCAACCTTCCGGCAAGGAGCGCTGGTCCACATAGTCCGCATGAGCATAAGCGAACCCCACACAGCCATCAGCCATCGAGCCATCTGTATAGATAACCTCCGAGGCATGGTATGCGCCTAGGAGAGCACGGAATTGGCAGCGCAAGATGGCAGGAGGAACTGAATCTTTTGGCCATAGGGAAAGTTCCAGCCGAAGCTGCGGCCGACGAATACACCAAGGTGGGGTATGTTGGCGGACCTGGAAAGTAGATGGAAGAGGCAAACACTCGAGTTCATTAAGGAGCGACCAAACACGGATCCCAATTGTATGGCCTGATCGCGGCCGCCGGTGTGGGATATGGACTGCCGCATTAGCGAAAAGGAGACGATAGTTAGGGTGATGGGGCGAACAACGGACGTGGGCAGCATAGTTGGCTAACAGTTGTTGATGCCGAATAGGAAGTGGAGGAACCCCAGCCTCAGAAAGGAGGCTATTAACAGGGCTGGTGCGGAATGCTCCTGTCGCCTGTCGAATCCCACAGTGGTGAACGGGGTCCAGCAGTTGCAACGCCGAGGGCGACGCTGAGCCATACGCCACACTCCCATAATCCAGTCGGGACAGCACGAGGGCATTGTAGAGCTGCAGCAGCGTATTACGATCTGCACCCCAAGTTGTGTTGCTGAGGCAGCGGAGGGCATTCAGATGCTGCCAGCACTGACGCTTGAGCTGACGAATATGTGGAAGCCAAGTAAGCCGGGCATCAAACAGCAATCCCAGAAAACGGTAAGTGTCAACAACCCTAAGCATGGCATCCTGAAGATAGAGCTCAGGGATGGGATGGGCAGTTCGACGCCGACAAAAATTCATAACACAAGTCTGCGCAGGAGAAAATTGAAAGCCATGGGCTAGGGCACACGCCTGCGCCTTGCGTATGGCTCCCTGCAACCTACGTTCTGCAACACTAATGGTGGAGGAGCTGAAAAAGATGCAGAAATCTTCAGCATATAATGTGGGTGAGACAGACGACCCTACTGCTGCTGCAAGGCCATTAATGGCCACAAGGAAAAGGGGCACGCTCAATACAGAGCCCTGTGGAACGCCGTTCTCCTGGATATGAAGTGAACTATGGGATGTGCCAATTAGAACGTGGAATGTCCGAATAGATAAAAAATTCTGAATAAAAATGGGGAGAGAGCCCCGGAGACCCCACCCGTGCAACGTGGCCAGAATATGGTGCTGCCACGTCGTGTCATATGCTCTGGAGAGATCGAAAAAGACAGAGACGAGGTGTTGGCGCCTGGAAAAAGCAGTGCGGACTGCAGACTCAAGGAAGACCAAAGTATCGGCGGTGGAACGGCCCTGACGGAAGCCGCTCTGGCACGGAGCCAGAAGACCCCGAGACTCGAGCAGCCAACACAGCCGTCGACTCACCATGCGTTCCAATAGCTTGCAGAGAGTATTTGTCAAGCTGATGGGCAGTTAGCTATCCACATTAAGCGGGTCCTTACCAGGCTTCAGCACCGGAATGACGGTACTCTCCCGCCACTGCGAAGGAAAGACACCATCGCCCCATATGCGGTTGAAGATGGCAAGAACACACCGCTGACAGTCCGGGGAAAGGTGTTTGAGCATCTGATTGTGGATGCCATCTGGCCCAGAGGCTGTATCGGGGCACTGTGCCAGGGCGCTCTGGAGTTCCCACAAACTAAATGGGGCGTATAAGCGCCTCAGGGTGGCGAGAAGCAAAGGAAAGCCGTTTGCCTTCCTCCCGGCGTTTGAGCGCGCGAAACGCAGGCGGGTAATTCCCCGACGCAGAGGCCCGAACATAGTGCTGTGCGAAATGCTCTGCGATTGCATCGGTATCGGTGGATACCGTCTCGTTGAGGGTAAGCTCTGCGACACCTGTAGAGTGCTGCAATCCAGAGATGCGCCGAATCTTCATCCACACCTGGGAGGGTGAAGTACGGGAGCCAATAGTGGAAACGTACATCTCCCAGCACTCCTGTTTCCGCCTTTTGATGAGCCGCCGTGCCTGAGCACGGAGACGTTTGAAAAAAATGAGGTTCTCCAAAGACGGGTGCCACTTATGTCGCTGAAGAGCCTGCCGACGTTCTTTAATGGCTTCAGCGACCTCTGGAGACCACCAAGGCACTGACTTCTGCCGGGGGCACCCTAACGAACGAGGAATGGTACGTTCCACAGCGGAAGCAATCGCTACAGTCAGTGTCTCAACCGCCACATCGATGGTACCGTGGGGGAGAGAGTCAACAGTGGCAGCAGAGGAGAACGTTTCCCAGTTTGCCTTGCTAAATGCCCATCTAGGCAAGCGTTCATGGGAGCGACGCTGGGGTAGTGAAAGGAAGATTGGAAAATGGTCACTACCACACAAGTCGTCATGGACTCTCCAGTGGACGGATGGTACAAGCCCTGGGCTGCAAAACGACAGATCTATGGCCGAGAACGTGCCATGCGCCACACTGAAATGTGTGACGGCGCCAGTGTTTAAGAGGCAGAGGTCGAGTTGGGAGATGAGATTCTCGACATCTCTGCCTCGGCCAGTAATCTTCGTTCCACCCCACAGGGGATTGTGGGCGTTAAAATCCCCCAGGAGAAGAAAAGGAGTGTGACGTTAGGTGACAAGTGCAGCCAATTCGGTCAGGGAGATTGTACCACCTGGAGGGAGATAGACACTGCAGACGGTTATGTCCTGGGTAGTCCTTACTCGGACAGCCACAGCTTCCAATGATGTTTGATGGGGCACCGGAGCACTATATACAGAGGTAAGGACATACACGCAGGCGCCACCTGACACACAAATGTAAGTGCTACGGTTGCAGTAATAACCCCTGTATCCACGAAGGACAGGGGTCCGCATTGCCGGGAACCAGGTTTCCTGGAGGGCAATGCAGAAAGCAGGTGTCATGCTTAGAAGCTGACGTAACTCAGGTAGATGGCTAAAATAACCGCCACAATTCCACTGGAGGATTGTACAAAGCGTGTCCTGTAGGGGCATGCAGGCACTGAAAAATCAAATTACTGCGCAGGGTCACATGCTGCCATCGACTGAGAGACGGACGTCGCTACGTCCATCGTTTCTGAGGAGACGGCGAGGTCTAGGTCATCAGGGGACGCAAAGAGCTCGACCTCATCCTCAGAGGCTGAGCTGACAGGAAGCGGTGGCGCAGGAACCACTGGGTCCTTAGGCTTCTTAGAGAGCTTCCTCTTCTCTCCCTTGTCTTTTGGAGGAGGATTTACATGCTGGGAGGGCTTTCCTGACGCATTATCAGGAACAGACGAAGAGCGTGAAGCCCTTCGATCAGCAGCTGGTGGCTTCTTCAGCCACTGGCTAGTGTCTTGTGAGACACTGGGGAAGTCCTTGGAAGGGACTCCCCCAAGGGATCCCTTCTGAACAAGTGAGGCTGGAGGAGGCCCACACATCCCCGGCTGATCAGCCGGAGAGGGCTTTCGCCCCTCCGGCTGAGAAGCTGCAGAGGGCTGTCGCCTCTCCGGCTGAGAGATGGGGACTGACGTCCTCAGTTGTTCGGGGCGCACTGCTCCCAAACTGGGTGTTTTAGGAGCAGTGGAAGAGAGAGTGTCCCCCACCTGTGGTGGGGCAGGCGTAACGTGACTGTTCGGTGGGCCAACTGTGAGAGGAATCTTTGCAGGAACTGGTGGCGGCAGTGTTACAGCAGCATAACTCCGCAACATAGGTTTGGGGTTGAGCCGTTCTAATTTCTTCCTCGCCTCTTGGTAAGTTAGACTGTCCAGGGTCTTAATTTCTTGTATCTTCCGCTCTCGTTGGTAGACTGCACAGTCCGGCGAGCAGGGAGAATGATGCTCCCCACAGTTAACGCAGGTGGGAGGCGGAGCACACGGAGCATTGGGATGAGAAGGTCGTCCACAATCTCGACACGTGGGGCTGGCAGTGCATCTGGAGGACATATGTCCGAATTTCCAGCACTGGAAGCATCGCATAGGGGGCGGGACATAGGGCTTGACATTGCACCGGTAGATCATGACCTTGACCTTCTCAGGCAAGCAGTCGCCCTCAAAGTCCAGGATGAAAGCACCGGTAGCGATCCTATTATCCTTGGGTCCCCTAAAGATACGACGAACGAAGTGTACACCTCGTCGTGCCAAGTTCTCCCGTAGCTCGTCATCAGACTGTAGCAGAAGATCTTTATGAAAGATAATCCCCTGGACCAAATTTACTGACTTATGTGGAGTGATGGTGACGGGTATGTCACCAAGCTTCTCACAGGCGAGTAACGCCCTTGACTGTGCAGAGGAAGCTGCTTGTATCAGAATGGCCCTACTCCGCATTTTGGAAAGAGATGCCACTTCCCCGAACTTATCTTCAAGATGAGTCACAAAGAACAGAGGCTTCGTCCCCAAAAATGAATCCCCATCAGTGCTGCTGCACACAAGGTATCGCAGTGAATATGGCTGCTGTCTTTCTGCAGCCCTCCGTCCCTCCCAGGGCGTGGCTAGGGAAGGGAACGATTTGGGGTCATATGTCACAGCGTTAAAGTCGACTTTACCGCGCTTAGAGACGTTGGTGGTCGTGCGACCACCGGATTGAGACTTTACCCGCTTCATTGCGGGGTATCCGCCCCGATGCCACCCACTCCGACCAGGGGCTCTCCCCACGTGCGCCACCCAGCCATAGCAAAGGCCACCTGGCAGGGTGGCCGTTGCCGGGAGTCCTGATGCCCCAGACACACGGGCATCTACTGCTTGGCTTACGTGGGGAGGTGTCAGCACAGGCATCGGCAGTACGATCCCTGTGTTGTCTGGGGGCTACAACCTAGAGGGTACATGACGGCCCCACCACAACGGGCTGGCTTCCGTGCTGGATTTTGGGTGCCATGGGAAGTCCAGAGGTATCGTGGGTGCAGATGGTGACGCACTAATGGTGTAACTGACACAAACCATCACGTTTGTATGCCCAAAAAGTGGGAGGGAGGGTGCAGTTACGACGCCAAGACGATAAGAAGTGCCAAGGTCTTAGGGCACAGAGGACTCATGGTGCACCACGTAAGGTGTCCTTCCCCAAAGGGCTCGTACTTCTGATGAATTTGGAAAAATGGAGGTCAGACCCCAATGGGGACCATCACATTAAAGGCTGAAACAGTTGAGGCTCCTTTTAGTCGCCTCTTACGACAGGCAGAAATACTGCGGGCCTATTCTCACCCCCGAACCTGCAGGGGGGCTGGTTGTAGGGCTTCATGGTCTTTGTCTGTCCCCGAGACTGACCCAGTGAAGCCTTCCCAGTCAGAACCACAGAAGGCACAGCGAGAGAAACAGAAAAAGAAGAAGGCACCCAAGATTCTGAGATTCCGGACCTTGCGGTGGCACCAATCTCGCCGCTCGCTACAAGCTCAGCGTCTGAGGATGAGGTAGAGATTCTGGCATACACTGAAGACATTGATCTCACTGGACAGTCGGATGCAATGGATGTCGCTTGCATGGGTCTTCAATCGGTGGTGGCAGGTGATCCAGCAGTGGAATCTGCCTCCTCATTCTCTTCACGCCTTTCGCAGCCATGGACAATGTCACCCTCCAATGGAACTGCAGCTGTTTCTTCCACCACCTGGCTGAGCTCCGACAATTTCTCAACCTTCACCATTTTCTCTGCATTGCTCTTCAGGAAACTTGGTTTCCAGCGATACGAACCCCCACCCTCCATGGCTATCGGGGTTATTTTAAGAACCAGGAAGCTTATGAGAGAGTATCTGGTGGCGTCTGAATCTACGTCCTTCACGCCCTTTACAGCGAGAGTGTCCCTCTACAAACACCTTTAAAAGCAGTCACTGTTCTACATCTACATCCATACTCCGCAAGCCACCTGACGGTGTGTGGCGGAGGGCACCCTGAGTACCTTTATCGGCTCTCCCTTCTATTCCAGTCTCGTATTGTTCGTGGAAAGAAGGATTGTCGGTATGCTTCTGTGTGGGCTCTAATCTCTCTGATTTTATCCTCATGGTCTCTTCGCGAGATTTACGTAGGAGGGAGCAATATACTGTGTGACTCTTCGGTGAAGGTATATTCTCGAAACTTCAACAAAAGCCCGTACCGAGCTACTGAGTGTCTCTCCTGCAGAGTCTTCCACTGGAGTTTATCTATCATCTCCGTAACGCTTTCACGATTACTAAATGATCCTGTAACGAAGTGCGCTGCTCTGTTGGATCTTCTCTCTCTCTTCTGTCAACCCTATCTGGTACGAATTT
Source organism: Schistocerca serialis cubense (assembly GCF_023864345.2). Classification (NCBI taxonomy): domain Eukaryota; kingdom Metazoa; phylum Arthropoda; class Insecta; order Orthoptera; family Acrididae; genus Schistocerca; species Schistocerca serialis. Next base: position 62,614,531 of record NC_064642.1, read on the forward strand.
CCGGTGTGGACGCTTTAGGTTGTTAGTGTCTGCAGTCTCTATCTTCCACCGTATGGTCAAGTCCTACAGCATGCCCTCGCTGTGCTGATAGCCCAATTGCCGCCACCTTTTGTTACTGGGCGACTTCAACGCCCATAACCCTCTGTGGGGTGGGTCAGTGGCGACAGGTCGAGGCAGCGTCGTTGAGCAAGTGTTGGCACAGCCCGACCTGTCCCTTTTAAATAATGGTGCCTTCACACATTTCAGTGTGGCGCATGGCACGAACTCAGCTATCGACCTTTCGATCTGCAGCCCTAGCCTTTTACCATTGGTCCAATGGAGAGTGCACAATGACTTGTGTGGTAGTGATCACTTTGCGATCTTTCTGTCACTGCGACAGCGTCACTCTTCTGGGCGCCCCTGTAGTGGGCTGTGAATAAGGTTGACTGGTGTGTCTCCAACATTGGCCTCTTGTTACTCTCCATCGCAGGTTTGGGCCACGATTAGGTGACTCTATAACACTACAACAGCATTTACGTAGCTTGTACAATCAAATACCAAGTCTGGCTTATTACATACTATGCCACAACAGAACAAAGTCCTGTCACGGAAATGCCACGTATAACACTCCTATTGGTTACTGCTGTACCATAACCTTAAAATTGAAGGCAGATTGTGAAATAAAACTATCTTGTTAAAGCAGTTATGGTATAACGCAACAGAGCGGTGTTACCCCCCGAGAGGAATTTTATTACGTTGACCGTGTTGTACCTAACGGTGGTGGCTTATCGGAAGTGAAAGTCAGAATTGCGTAAATTTTTAAACAGTAACAAACAATATTTAACCTATCCACACTGTTTGAAGGATAAAGAAAACGGTTGCCATCCTAATTAGGCAAGAGAATGATTAACATTCTTGTTTAAGAAATTAGGTATGAATAACTTTAACGGACAAACACAACTTATATTTTGCCACACGCGAGTGGAAAGAACTCTGACGTCTGCATATGTTCACGGTAAGATTGGAAGCTGACAGAGCGGAACAAACTACACTCCTGGAAATTGAAATAAGAACACCGTGAATTCATTGTCCCAGGAAGGGGAAACTTTATTGACACATTCCTGGCGTCAGATACATCACGTGATCACACTGACAGAACCACAGGCACATAGACACAGGCAACAGAGCATGCACAATGTCGGCACTAGTACAGTGTATATCCACCTTTCGCAGCAATGCAGGCTGCTATTCTCCCATGGAGACGATCGTAGAGATGCTGGATGTAGTCCTGTGGAACGGCTTGCCATGCCATTTCCACCTGGCGCCTCAGTTGGACCAGCGTTCGTGCTGGACGTGCAGACCGCGTGAGACGACGCTTCATCCAGTCGCAAACATGCTCAATGGGGGACAGATCCGGAGATCTTGCTGGCCAGGGTAGTTGACTTACACCTTCTAGAGCACGTTGGGTGGCACGGGATACATGCGGACGTGCATTGTCCTGTTGGAACAGCAAGTTCCCTTGCCGGTCTAGGAATGGTAGAACGATGGGTTCGATGACGGTTTGGATGTACCGTGCACTATTCAGTGTCCCCTCGACGATCACCAGTGGTGTACGGCCAGAGTAGGAGATCGCTCCCCACACCATGATGCCGGGTGTTGGCCCTGTGTACCTCGGTCGTATGCAGTCCTGATTGTGGCGCTCACCTGCACGGCGCCAAACACGCATACGACCATCATTGGCACCAAGGCAGAAGCGACTCTCATCGCTGAAGACGACACGTCTCCATTCGTCCCTCCATTCACGCCTGTCGCGACACCACTGGAGGCGGGCTGCACGATGTTGGGGCGTGAGCGGAAGACGGCCTAACGGTGTGCGGGACCGTAGCCCAGCTTCATGGAGACGGTTGCGAATGGTCCTCGCCGATACCCCAGGAGCAACAGTGTCCCTAATTTGCTGGGAAGTGGCGTTGCGGTCCCCTACGGCACTGCATAGGATCCTACGGTCTTGGCGTGCATCCGTGCGTCGCTGCGGTCCGGTCCCAGGTCGACGGGCACGTGCACCTTCCGCCGACCACTGGCGACAACATCGATGTACTGTGGAGACCTCACGCCCCACGTGTTGAGCAATTCGGCGGTACGTCCACCCGGCCTCCCGCATGCCCACTATACGCCCTCGCTCAAAGTCCGTCAACTGCACATACGGTTCACGTCCACGCTGTCGCGGCATGCTACCAGTGTTAAAGACTGCGATGGAGCTCCGTATGCGACGGCATACTGGCTGACACTAACGGCGGCGGTGCACAAATGCTGCGCAGCTAGCGCCATTCGACGGCCAACACCGCGGTTCCTGGTGTGTCCGCTGTGCCGTGCGTGTGATCAATGCTTGTACAGCCCTCTCGCAGTGTCCGGAGCAAGTATGGTGGGTCTGACACACCGGTGTCAATGTGTTCTTTTTTCCATTTCCAGGAGTGTATTTGCAAAAATATGACAGATAACAAAACACACTATTAATTTCAGGGCTTATTCAAACGGAATGATCTTTATAACATTACTATTATTATTCACTGCAGAATCATTAATTGGACATAGGTTAAGCATTATTTTTCAAACACTTTCCTAATTGACATAGAATTATAAATGTTGTTCACTGCAAAATTATGAGCTGGTCACAGGTTAAGTCTCTCTCAGTTAAATACTTAACTATTTAAAATGAAAGTTAATTGGAATTCACTAACAGGTTACTTCTCACTGTCTTTTGAATAAAGAAATTATTGTTTTCATTAATAGTGGTAAAGGATAACCTGTGGATCTTATTACACTATTAATACGTGCTTTCAGTACCCGAAAGAAACAAGTGCTTAGCAAGTAAGTATAACTTCCCACAACTGCAATTCAAGACTTTTGCTGCAGTGAGACACAATGTTGACAAATTTACAAGAAACTGACTCGCCTTTTAAAATTTACTACAGGCAGCACTATGATCATTAACTAAGCAAAACTTTGTGTTATAATGTCAAGTTGAACACATATATTTCAAAACGACACAACACATATAAGTCAGAGAGCAAGTTGACAAGCAATACATGTGAACACGGTAGCATTCGAATGAGCACTGAGTCCAAGTCCAGCGGCCGCTGGCTGGCTGGCCTCTTAGGTGGCGCAGCTGCTGCATGGCTGGCAGACAGCGCCGCACGTAGAGGACGCGCGTAATTGCGCGGCGGCACTTTGAATGATCGGCGAGTCACAACACTTTTCCCCCCTATGAAATCGTTGCACTGGTCTTGATGGAGGTGTCCTGGAGATGGCTAACGTCCATAGGCGTCGTTTGACTCGCCGTAAAGTTTCGAGGAGGAGGCTTCCCGTACGGACGGAAGTGTCCCCGGTGATAACGGGTCGAGATGACAGGAGACGTAGGGGTCGAATCTGCTGGGGCCCCGTGCACCGTTGCGGCAAGTCCAGTTGATATAACAGGAGACATGGGCGATGTGTCGGCGGGCGATGTGTCGGCGTCTGTAGGAGGAGGAGGCGAGTAGATTGGCTCCGACAGAGGATGGTCATCCGGTTCCTGCATGGGCACGTCTCCTGGTGGCGTCCAATCTTGTGCTGGCACCGCGATGACGGTGAGAGGGCTGCGTTGTGAGTATTGAGAGACGCCAGGATCCCGAGCGTCACGTATGGCCGGAGGTGGTGCAGCGGCATTCGGAACAGGCATTGCCGGCACACGAGTCCGAAGCTGGTCCGAATGAAGCACTGCAACACCCGTGTCCGTCTGGATTTTATACAGGCGTCTGTCACGGTGTCGTAAGATGCGGCTCGGACTCCATTTTGACCGCCTGCCATATCCCTGGACCCAGACGAGGTCGTCGCGGTGAACCGGCCAAGTGAAGGCACCCGCGGCCGTGAGGTGGAAGGCCGCAGAAGATGAAGTAGCGTGCGGGGCTGTCGGCCATGTAAGAGCTCAGCCGGGCTGTGGTCGCCCATGGGGGTGAAACGGTAAGACGGCAGAAACTGGAGAAGCGCATCATCAGCAGCGGAAGAAGTCAGACGTTTCCGCATCTGAGCCTTAAATGTGCGTACCAGTGGTTCAGCCCCACCGTTTGATTGTGGATGGAACGGCGGGGCCGCGACGTGCATAACGCCGTGACGAGCACAAAAATCCGCAAATTCGGAAGAGGGAAAGTGCGGACCATTATCAGTAACAAGAGTAGAGGGGAGGCCTTCCAAAGAAAAAATGCGGGCGAGAGCACTTGTGGTTGCCGCGGTGGTAGGCGACGTGCAACGGACAATGAAAGGAAAGTTGGAGTACGCGTCAATTACGAGGAGCCAATAAGTACCTAAAAAGGGTCCCGCGAAGTCAGCATGAATGCACTCCCGAGGCTTCTCAGGCGAAGGCCACGGTGACAAAGATGACTTCGGGGCGGCGGTCTGTGACGCACAAGGGCCGCAGGCAGCGACCGTGTGTGCTATTTCAGAGTCGATGCCAGGCCAGTACACATGGCGGCGCGCCAGAGATTTTGTGCGAGACACACCCCAGTGCCCTTGGTGAAGGAGGCGCAAGACCGAAGCACGCAAAGACGCAGGTACCAGAACATGCGGCGAAGCATTGTCAGTGGAAAGGAGGATAACACCATCCCTAGCCGTGAGGCAGTAGCGCAAAGCGTAGTAGTTCCGCAACGGATCAGAAGTCTAAGCGGACGGGCGATCTGGCCAACCCTTCTGAATACAGCGTAAAACCCGTGAGAGGGTCGGGTCAGAACCCGTAGCAGCCGCCAGCCAGTCTCCGGTGATGGGGAATCCGTCCACAACCCGCTGCTCGGCAACATCCAGGTGGAAACACAAAAGTTCGTCCCTATCGAATGCCAGATCAGGACCCATGGGAAGGCGAGACAGAGCATCAGTATTTGCATGTTGAGTCGTTGGCCGGAAATGAATCTCATAATTGAAACGAGACAAGTAAAGAGCCCAACGCTGGAGGCGGTGTGTAGCCTTGTCGGGAAGTGACGTTGATGGATGAAACAAGGAAACAAGTGGTTTGTGATCCGTAACAAGATGAAATTTGGAGCCATAGAGAAAAACACCAAACTTATGAAGAGCATAAATAATGGCCAAAGCTTCTTTTTCAATTTGAGAATACTTTTGTTGGGCATCTGTGAGCGTTTTGGAGGCATAAGCAATGGGTTGTTCCGAACCGTCAGAAAAACGGTGCGCAAGGACTGCACCGACCCCGTATTGAGAGGCGTCCGTGGCAAGAACAAGATGTTGGCCAGGTCGATAAGTAGCCGGGCACGGGGCCTGTTTCAGCAGAGTCTTCAATTGCTGGAAAGCCGCACCGCATTACGCAGACCAGTGAAAAGGCACGTTTTTATGCAACAGGCGATGCAACGGCTGAGTCACCGAAGCTGCAGACGGTTAAGACTTGTGATAGTATGCTATTTTCCCCAAGAAGGCCTGCAGTTCCTTGACAGATGTAGGGCGAGGAAGGGCATCGATTGCAGCGACAGTTTGCTGAAGCGGACGAATACCATCCCCGAGAGAGTTGAAACCCAAGTACGTGATAGATGCCTGAAAAAATTGTGATTTATGAAGATTACACTTAAGACCGGCGGTCTGTAAGACATGAAAAAGAGTGCGGAGATTTTGATGATGTTCATCAGTGGTGGAGCCAGTGACAACAGTGTCGTTCATGTAATTGATACACCCAGGGACAGGGAGCAATAATTGTTCCAAAAATCGCTGAAAGAGAGCAGGAGCGCTGGCAACCCCGAATGGCAAGCGTTGGTACTGATAGAGGCCGAAGGGGGTGTTAAGGACCAGAAACTGCCGGGAAGCAGCGTCGAGAGGAAGTTGATGATAAGCTTCTGACAGGTCAATTTTAGAAAAATACTGGCCCCCTGCAAGTTTAGTGAACAGTTCTTCAGGCCGGGGCATAGGGTAAGTGTCGATGATGCATTGAGCATTGACAGTGGCTTTGAAATCGCCACAGAGACGAATATCACCATTTAACTTAGCAACGACAACGACAGGAGAGGACCACTCACTGGAAGTGACAGGAAGCAAGACCCCTGAAGTAGTGAGACGATCCAGCTCCCGTTTGACCCGATCACGAAGCGCCACAGGAATGGGCCGAACCGAAAAAAACTTAGGCCGAGCAGTAGGTTTGAGCGTGATATGAACTTCAAAGTCGTTTGCACGACCTAACCCAGGAGAAAAAAGGGACGAGAATGTCGTCGACAAGAAATCCAATTGCGCATAAGAAATAGCATCAGAGACGATATTGACAGAGTCATCTATTGAGAACCCAAAAACGCGAAAGGCATCAAAACCAAAAAGATTCCCTGCGTTACTCTGGTCGACCACAAATATGGGAACAGTGCGAACGGCGGATTTATAAGATACCTCAGCATTAAATTGTCCCAAGAGAGAAATCTTCTGTTTATTGTACGTCCGTAATTGCCGAGTAACAGGTGACAGGAGTGGAGAACCCAACTGAAGATACGTCTGAGAACTAATTATAGTGGCAGCAGAACCAGTATCCACCTGCATGCGAACACCTCGACCAAGGATTTGCACAGTGAGGAATAACTTCCCTGAAAGGGAAGAAGTGCAATTGACAGACAACACAGAATCAGAATCAGCGTCATGATCATGAACATCATGTATGCGGTCGGATTTGCAAACAGAAGACACATGACCTTTCTTTTTGCAATTGTGACACACAGCCCAACGTTGGGGACAATCCTCGCGTGAATGTTTCGTAAAACACTGCGGACATGAAGGAAGTTGCCGTGGGTTTTGCTGCAGTTTCTTAGCGGGTTCCCCCCTGCGGGTTCGGGAGATAAAATAGGCCTGTGGTATTCCTGCCTGTCGTAAGAGGCGACTAAAAGGAGTCTCAACTGTTCCGGCGTTTAATGTGATGGTCCCCTAAGGGGTTTGACCACTTTATTTCCAAATTTTTCCGTTAGTGCGTACCATTTGGGGAAGGACGCCTTACGTGGTGCATTCTATATCCATCTTGCCCTACGATCTGGCATATTCGTTTTTGTCATGGAGTTGGACTGACACTGAGCTTCCGGCCACATCGGCTGCAGTGTGTTCCGGGTAGCATACATTCCCTCCATTGTGCACTTCCGTCTTTGCCCTCGCGATGTACATGGATATTTCCACACCCGACATCCAGCACGGTAGCCAGACCGTTGTGGTGGGGTCGTCATGTACCCTCTTGGTGGTAGCCCCCTGTCTACATAGGGATCACACTGCTGATGCTTGAGTTGTTACCTCCGCACGTATGCCGAGGAGTAGATGCCTATCTCTCTGGGGCATCGGGACTTCCAGCAAAGGCCATCCTGCCAGGTGGTCTTTGGTGTGGCTGGGTGGCGCCCGTGGGGAGAGCCCCTGGTCGGAGTGGGTGGCATCAGGCCGGATGACCCGCAATGAAGCGTGGTACATCATCTCTGGCTGGTGGGCCTCCACCAGCAGTCTCTAAGCGATCGAGGTCTAACCTCAATGGAAAGAAATTTGATCAGAGATCATTTCCCTCCCTGGCCACTCCATGGGAGGAACGTATGGCTACAGAAGGCAGTGGAGATAATTCACCCTGGTACCTCGTGTGTACGCGAGTTGATGGGGACTCATTTATGTCGACCAAGCCCCAGTTTTTTGTGGAGTATTTAGAGGACAAGTTTGTAGAGGTGGAGGGCTTGTCCAAAATGCGCTCTGGGTCAGTTCTCATCAAAACAGCATCCTCTGCCCAGTCACGGAGGTTGCTCACTTGCAACAAGTTGGGGGATGTTTCCGTCACCATCACTCCCCATAAAAGTTTAAACATGGTCCAGGATATTATATTCCACAGGGATCTTCTTCTGCAGTCCGACGACGAACTACGACAATCTAGAACGACGAGGTGTTCACTTCGTCCGGCGCATCTATCGGGTAGCCACCGGTGCCTTCATCTTGGCCTTCGAAGGTGATGTTTTACCCGAAAAGGTCAAGGTGATGGTTTAACGCTGTGATGTGAAGCCATATATCCCTCCTCCGATGCGGTGTTTTAAATGCTGGAAGTTTGGGCACATGTCATCCCTCTGCACTTCCGGCATCACATGTCGAGATTGTGGATGTCCTTCGCATCCCAATACTCCATGTGCTCCGCCCCCCATCTGTGTTAACTGCGGAGAACACCATTCCCCCTGCTCGCCGGACTGTAGGATATTCCAGAAAGAACGAAAGATAATGGAATATAAGACCCTGGACCGCCTGACCGACTCAGAGGCTAGGCGGAAATATGAGAGGCTCCATCCGGTGCCAAAGACATCAACCTACGCCGCTGCTGCAACGATGGTTCTCCCATCTCCTGTGTCGCCCAGTACGGTTGGATCTATTATTGGTCAGAATCCACCAGCCCCCTTGACTGTGGGGGGCACTTCACACCCAGTTGCTCCTACTCCATCTTCTTCAGGAGCAACACCTACCCAACCATCGGGGACATCAGTTCCCCCTTCCCGGACGGAGAAGAGTAAGACTTCTTCGGCTACTCTCGCCAGGAAGGGGTCCCTTGGGGACCTCCCTTTGCAAGTTCCAACCAGCGGAAAAGCGGACACTCGCAAGTGGCTGAAACAACCACCAGTCTCTGGTCATAGGGCCTCACGGTCGTCGTCTGTCCCTGAGACTGACCCAGTGCAGCCCGTGAAGCCTGAACCACCGAAGGCACAGCGAGAGAAGCAGAAAAAGAAGAAAGTCCCATCACTTCCTACAAGCTCAGCGTCTGAGGACGAGGTGGAGATTCTGGCGTCCGCTGACGACCAGGATCTCGCCGGTCCCTCAGACGCCATGGATGTCACTGGCGCGGGTACTGAATCGGTGGCAGCGAGTGAACAAGCGGCGTAAATTGCCTTCCCAGTCTCTTTATGCCTTTCTCAGCCATGGACAACATCATCCTCCAGTGGAACTGCAGCGGTTTCTTCCCCCATATAGCTGAGCTCCGACAACTTATCAGCCTTCACCCTATCTTCTGCATTACTCTTCAGGAAACTTGGTTTCCCGCAATTCAAACCCCCGCCCTCCGTGGCTATCGGGGTTATTATAGGAACCGGGCAGCTTATGAAATGGTGTCTGGTGGCGTCTGCATCTATGTCCTTAATACTCTTAACAGCGATTCTGTCCCTCTACAAACACCTTTACAGGGTGTCGCTGTTCCTGTGTGGACGCCACAGGCTGTTCCCGTCTGCAGTCTTTACCTTCCACCGGATGGTGATGTCACGCAGCATTTCCTGGCTGCGCTGATAGCCCAATTACCGCCACCTTTCTTGTTACGGGGCGACGTCAACGCCCATAACCATTTGTGGGGTGGGTCAGTGGCAACAAGTCGAGGCCCCACCATTGAGCATGTATTGGCACAGCTCGATCTTTCGCTTTCAAATGATGGTTTGTTCACACACTTCAGTGTGGCGCATGGCACGTACTCCGCCATCGACCTTTCGATCTGCAGCCCTAGCCTCTTACCGTCTGTCCATTGGAGTGTCCATGACGACCTGTGTGATAGTGACCACTTTCCGATCTTTCTGTCACTGCCACGGCGTCACTCTTCTGGGCGCCCCAGCGGATGGGCCATGAATAAGGCTGACTGGGACTTGTTTTCCTCCCGTGTCGTCATTGAACGTCTCTCTAGTGATGACATTGATGCGGTGGTTAAATCGGTCACCACCGACATCGTTACTGCCGCCGAATCTGCCATTCCCCATTCTTCAGGGTCCCCTCGGCGGCGGACTGTGCCTTGGTGGTCACCTGAGATCGCTGAACTGATTAAAGATCGCCGGCGGGCGCTAGAGCGACACAAGCAGCATCCCTCCATCCAACACCTTATCGCCTTCAAACAGCTGCGCGCGCGAGCCCACCGCCTTATCCCCCAACGCAAGCAGGAGTGCTGGGAGTGGTATGTGTCCACCATTGGATTCCATGTCACTCGATTGCAGGTCTGGGCCAAGAATCGACGCGGCTACGGCTTTCAGACCCCTGTCAGCGTCCCTGCGCTCTCACTGAATGGAACAGTTTGTACTGACTCCGACGTCATTGCAAACCGCTTGGCAGAGCATTTTGCTCTGAGTCCCGCTTCTGCGAATTACCCCCTGGCCTTCTGCTCCATTAAAGAGCGGATGGAGCGTCGGAGCCTTTCATTTCGCACCCACCATCCAGAATTGTACAATGTTCCTTTCAGTGAGTGGGAATTTTGCAGTGCCATAGCCGCTTGCCCTGATCCCCTCCTGGGCCAGATGGCAACCACTGTCAGATGCTGAAATGCCATTCAGTGGACTGCCAGCGACGGCTCCTCGACCTTTACAACCGTCTCTGGGTCGAGGGTGAGTTTCCGTCGCAATGGTGGGAAAGTATTGTTATCCCCATTCTGAAACCAGGCAAGAAGTGGACAGCTACTGTCCCATTAGCCTCACCAAAGTACTTTGCAAGTTGCTTGAAAGGATGGTGCGCCGGCGCTTGAATTGGGTTCTGGAGTCTCGGGTCCTTCTGGCTCCATCTCAGGGTGGGTTCTGTAAAGGCCGCTCCGCTGCCGAGAATGTGGTGAGCCTGGAGTCGGCCATCTGTACTGCCTTTGCCCGCCGTCAGCACCTGGTCGCTGTCTTTTTCGACATGGGAAGGCGTACGATACGACATGGCGTCATCACATCCTTTCTACGCTTCATGGATGGGGTCTTCGTGGCCCTCTGCCGATCTTTATCCAAAATATTCTGTCGTATCGTACCTTCCACGTGCAAGTCGCGGCCTCCCATAGTGCCTACCGAGTACAGGATATGGTGTGCCACAGGTATCTGTTTTAAGTGTCTGCTTGTTTTTAATAGCCACTAATGGGCCCGCTTCCGCGGTGGGAACGTCTGTTTCAGCGTCCTTATATACTGGCAACTTCTGCCTTTACTACAGCTTTATTGGCATTGCAGCTGCTGAACGTCAGCTACAGGGCGCTATCCATAAGGCTGTAGCGCATGGGTGCCAGTTTTCGGCAGCCAAGGCCTGCGTTATGCATTTCTGCCTGCTACGCACTGTCCACCCGGAGCCGCGACTTTATCTTGGCGGCGAACTTCTTGCAGTGGTGGAATCTCACAGGTTTTTGTTGGTGGTTTTTGATGCCCAGTTGACTTGGCTGCCTTATATCCGGCAGCATAAACAGGCGTGTTGGCGGCATCTAAATGCTCTGCGATGTCTAGCCACACCCGCTGGGGCACCGACCCATCTACCCTGTTACAGCTCTACCGGGCGTTAATCCAGTCCTGTCTGGATTATGGGAACCTGGCTTATGGCTCAGCATCCCCATCTGCATTGCGGGTGCTGGACCCAATGCTCCACAGCGGGATACGCCTTGCCACTGGTGCTTTCTGGACCAGCCCAGTGGATAGCATACTTGTGGAGGGGGGTGTCCTTCCACTGCGGTTACGCCGCTAACGTTTGCTGGCTTCTTATGCCGCCCATGTTTTCAGCTTGCCCGGGCATCCTAACTATCATCTACTATTCCCACAATTGGTCGTCCATCTCCCTGAACGTCGGCCCCAGTTGGGTAGTACGATCGTGGTCTGCATCCGACAGCTTCTCTCTGGGCTTGAGGCTTTACCTCTTCCGCCTCCTTTCCGGGCACCTCTGCATACAACCTCGTGGTGTGTGCCTCGCCCTCGCCTTCAGCTGGAATTGGCACAGGGCCCAAAGTGCTCAGTCCCTCCGGAGGGCTTCCGCCGCCGCTTTCTTTCCATCCTCGCAACGTATCAGGACTCTGGCATTGTTTACACTGACGGCTCGATTGTTGCTGGTCGGTTCGGTTATGCTCGAACTCTAGGGGACCATTACGAACAACTTTCCTTGCCGACTGGCTGCAGCGTTTACACTGCTGAGCTGGTCGCCATCTTTGGAGCCCCAGCGTATATCCGCTCCTGCTCAGGTGAGTCCTTCGTTATCTGTAGCGATTCCCTGAGCGGTTTACGAGCTCTCGACCAGTGTTTCCCTCGCTCTCGTCTGGTGATGGCTATCCAGGAGTCCTTGCATACCCTTGCCCATAGCGGCCGCTGTGTGGTCTTTGTGTGGACCCCCGGCCATGTTGAAATACCTGGCGATGAACATGTTGACCGCCTGGCGAAAGAGGCCACCAGTAAACCATCTCTGGACGTTGGCCTCCTAGAGACTGATTTGCAAGCGGACCTGCGCCCGAAAGTGTTTGCGTTATGGGACGCTGAATGGCGCGGTATGACCACCCTTAACAAACTCCGTGTCATCAAGGAGGCAACGAGTGTGTGGCTGTCATCCCTGCAAGCCATCCACAGGGACTCAGTAGTCCTTTGCCGGCTCCGTACTGGCCACACCCGCTTGACACACTGCTTTCTACTGCGGCATGAGGACCCGCCTCTATGTCACTGCGGGTCGGCTTTGACGGTGGTCCACATTTTGTTGGACTGCCCAGTTTTAACTGTGCTCAGGCAGACGTTTGGGCTGTCTGATATGCTCACTGCCCTTTTAACTGACAACAATGCTACGTCTAGCTTAGTTTTACGTTTTATTCGAGCAGGGTTTTTTATCATTTAATCTGAGTATTTGTTTTAATGTTGATTCTGGCTTTTGGCCTCTGATTTTAAACTGATTTTTTAATGTGGTCTCGGTGGTTGGCTTTTCTTTTTTTTCTCTATGGTCGGCCAACGACCGTCACACTTGGTGTGATTTTAATTTGTTTTGTCTGTTCTCTGTCGGAGTATTTCTTGTCCTGTGTCGTCTGCCATCTACCCTGTTGTTCGTTTTCTATTCTCTTTCGGTGGTTTTAGTTTTTTGGTATAAGGGACCGATGACCGTGGCAGTCTGGTCCCTTTAATCCCACGAACCAACCATCCATCCTCTCGCCGGAGCAGGAAGCCATGCGACATAGGGCTGTGGTCTATTCGAAGCCGAGTGAGGAGAACCTCGTCCCGTCGATGGGGCTGAAAGGAAGTACACCACACACTCATTGTGGGCTTGACCATACGGAGCCTATTGTCAGTCACTTCGAGCCACTCATCCTCCCACCGACACATGACTCGTGAGCCCAACAGCGAGGTGAGTGTTCGCAGGGGGATAGCACACTGAGATACTTGTGGATCGAGACACGCCTCCGTGGCTGCGAGATCTGCCCTTTCATTCCCAGCAATGACGACATGCTCCAGAACCCAGCAGAAAGCTACAACCTTCCCCAGTCGCTGTAGTTGGAGGAGGGCATCCTGGGCGGTCTGGACTATTTTGTCTGCAGGATACATACGTTGCAATGAGTGAAGGGCACTGAGTGAATCGGAACAGACAAGAAATTTAGGTGAGGAAGAATGTCTCATCTGCTCCAGTGCCCGCAAGATCGCAGACAATTCTGCATCAAAGGCAGTAAACATCTGAGGCAGTCGGACCTTGAGGACACAATCCGGAAAAACAACTAAGCAACCAACGGAATCCCCTTGTTTCGACCCATCCGTAAAAACAGCTACATAGTCGTGGTGCTCAGATAAAATGGCAGAAAATGCTGCATTAAAAACGGTGGCAGGAGTGCAATCTCTCTGGTACTGCAATAGACCTAAAATCACTGCGGGCCTCTTCAGTAACCAGGGTGGCAGGCGGTTGAAACCCTGGATTTGGGGTTGTACAGACTCCACACCGAGGGACTCCAGCACACGTTGCACACGGATCCCAAACGGCAACTTAGCCCGGGGACGGCGGGAAAAAAGGCGGTCCAGAGGTGGATGGGCAACAAGATGGTGAGCAGGCGAGCTGGGAGCTGCAAGAAACGTACAAGCCTTGCGCACTGGCAGGAGCTGCCGCCGGATGGTAAGTGGTGGTTCGCCAGCCTCAGCACAGAGGCTGGAAACGGGACTGGTCTGATAAGCACCCGTGGCCAGTCGAATCCCAGCATGGTGTACAGCGTCAAGGATCTGCAAATAAGATGGCCTTGCTGACCCATATACTGTGCACCCATAGTCCAGCCGTGAGCGCACAAAAGCTCGATAAAACTGAAGGAGACGCGCCCTGTCCGCTCCCCAAGACCTGTGGCTGAGGCACTTGAGGATGTTCAGTGCCTTCAGGGTTCTGGCTTTCAAGTCTCGTTGGTGTGGGAGCCATGACAACCTGGAGTCAACAATTAGGCCCAGAAACCGCACCGTGTCTCTAAAATGTAGGATAGTGTCCCCCATATGCAAGGCAGGCAAAGTACAAAGACGACGAGAATGATTAAAATGAACACAAACACACTTATCGGCAGAAAATTGAAACCCCATCTTTGCAGCCCACTCCTCTAACCGCCGCACTGTTAGCTGCAACTGACGGCTCACGGTTGCAACACTGGAGGAGGAACAGAAAACAGCAAAGTCGTCCACAAACAAAGAGCACTCTACTGGACTCCTCACTGTAGACGTTATACTGTTGATGGCTATGGCAATTCTGTCAGAGACAGCAAAGGACTTGGAAGAGCAGTTGAAGGGAATGGACAGTGTCTTGAAAGGAGGACATAAGATGAACATCAACAAAAGCAAAACGAGGATAATGGAATGTAGTCGAATTAAGTCGGGTGATGCTGAGGGAATTAGATTAGGAAATGAGACACTTAAAGTAGTAAAAGAGTTTTGCTATTTGGGGAGCAAAATAACAGATGATGGTCGAAGTAGAGAGGATATAAAATGTAGAGTGGCAATGGCAAGGAAAGCGTTTCTGAAGAAGAGAAATTTGTTAACATCAAGTATAGATTTAAGTGTCAGTAAGTCGTTTCTGAACGTATTTGTATGGAGTGTAGCCATGTACGGAAGTGAAACATGGACGATAAATAGTTTGGACAAGAAGAGAATAGAAGCTTTCGAAATGTGGTGCTACAGAAGAATGCTGAAGATTAGATGGATAGATCACATAACTAATGAGAAGGTATTGAATAGAATCGGGGAGAAGAGGAGTTTGTGGCACAACTTGACTAGAAGAAGGGATCGGTTGGTAGGACATGTTCTGAGGCATCAAGGGATCACCAATTTAGTATTGGAGGGCAGAGTGGAGGGTAAAAATCGTAGAGGGAGACCAAGAGAAGAATACACTAAACAGATTCAGAAGGATGTAGGTTGCAGTAAGTACTGGGAGATGAAGAAGCTTGCACAGGATAGGGTAGCATGGAGAGCTGCATCAAACCAGTCTCAGGACTGAAGACCACAACAACAACAGCTATGACAAAGAGGGTAACGCATAAAACACTGCCCTGGGGGACACCGTTCTCTTGCTCAAAGCGATCAGACAGTGTGTTACCAACGCGGGTCCGAAAAAACCGCTGAGACAGGAAAGACCGAATGAAAATGGGGAGGCGGCCACAAAAGCCCCATTGATGCAGTTGTGCAAGAATACAGTATCTCCAAGTAGTATCATATGCCTTACTGATGTCGAAGAAGATACCAATATAGTGATGCTGATGGAGGAAAGCCTGGTGAATAGCCGCCTCTAGAAGGGTCAGGTTGTCGACCGTCGACCGAAATTTTCAGAATCCACACTGAAGGCGGCTAGGGAGCTGCCTGGTCTCTAACAGCCAGACCAGACGACAGTTAACCACCCGTTCCAGGGTCTTTCCGACACAGTTTGTCAAGGCGATATGACGATAACTACCCGTACATGTGCGGTCCTTTCCTGGTTTGGGGAGAGGGATGAGGATTGCCTGCGCCCACGAGGTGGGGAACACTCCTGTCTGCCATATGAGATTTCCTGTGGCGCCGCTGGCAGATGCCGAAGCATGGAGTGCCGGATGCGGTTGTAACCTGGTGCAGTGTCAGAAGTCTTTGTAAGTGCCGATTCAAGTTCCCACATTGAGAAAGGGGAGTTGTAGGCCTCAGAACTGTTCGACCGAAAGCCCAAGTTCGCTCTTTCGACAGTCGCACGATAGCTACGAAACGCTGGATCCTGGGTTGCAGTGGCAGTACTTTGTGCAAAATGCTCTGCCAGCGTGTGAGCAATGGCTCTGGGTGTCGTTTGGAGGCATCCCTGGTTCAGGACAGCAGCTATCGGTAAACGGCTACGTTTATCGGAAATCCTCCGGATGGCTTCCCATACTTTTGTGGAACAAGTGGAACGGTTGATGGAGTCCAGGAACTCCTGCCATGACCTTTTCTTGCTCTCTTTAATGACACGGCGTGCCCTGGCTCTCGCGATACGAAAGGCGGTAAGATTGACCGCTGTTGGGCGGCATTTAAATCGGCGAAGAGCCGCACGCCTGTCCCGGATGGCTGAACGGCACTCTTCTGTCCACCAAGGCACAAGGCGCCGCTTAAGAGTGCCAGGAGACTGTGGTATGGACAGGTCAGCAGCATGATGGATCACAAGTGTGATGTGATCCACCCATTCCTGTACGCTGTTGTGGCGTTCAAAGACAGCCAACCGAGTGAACAGTGGCCAGTTAGCTCTGCCAATCATCCACGATGGCGGCCTCTGCTCCAGCAATACACCATCCAGGAGATGAATGCGGATGGGGAAGTGATCACTGGAATGAAGGTCGCCAATGACCTCCCAGTGAATAGAGTCGGTGAAGGTTGGAGAGCAGATAGATAGGTCAATGACTGAGAATGACCCTGTAGCAGTAGAGAAATGAGTCGAAGTACGTGTGTTGAGGATGCACAACACTTGAGATGTTAGGAGGCTCTCCAAAATTCGACCTCGAGCGCAAAGAGAAGTGGAGCCCCACAGGACATGATGGGCATTGAAGTCTCCCAGGAGGAGAAATGGGCGGGGGGGTTGGTCGATAATATCTGTGATAGCGTCTAAGGTCTTTGCATCCAGAGGTGGTAAATAAAGGTAGCAAACGGTAAGCCTCCGAGGTGAATGTATTTCAACTGCAACTGCTTGCAGGTCAGTATCTAGGGGGAGAGCAGAGGAGTGGTGGTCATTATTGACAAACACAGCGACTCCGCCTTATGCCCTCTCTTCAGTCAGGTCATCTTTGCGATATAACGTATAGCCCCTTAGTACAGGAGCATCAGATGGTTTGAAATGCGTTTCCTGTAAACAAAAGCACAGGGGGCGTTGCTGTGCTAGGAGGTTCAGTTCCTCCACATGTGCCTGGAATCCATTCATGTTCCACTGTATAATGGGAGCCATCTATCAGGGTGGAGTACCTTCATTCTCACTTTCTGTCGGGGAGGATAGCCCACAACAGGTGGAGGCTCAGTTTTGGGGCGAAAAGATTGCCCCAGTCTGACATCAACATCCATCGCCTCTAAAGAGGAGTCGAGAGAGACGTCAGAGAGAATGACATCAACATCAGCAGACTGTATAACTTCAGTCTCCTTAAGTGGGCGAGTCTTTACCTTTGACTTTGGTTTAGATTTTCTGGCCTGAGGTGGCATTGGAGCCAAAACTTCAGAAACAGTAGGGGGTGTAGCAGCGCTGGGCAGTGCACAAGACTGAACCCAGGAAGGGGCAGGAAGTTCCATGATGTCAGCTACCACGGCCTGGTCAGAAGGCCAGGGGGAGCAGCAGGCTTCACAGGAATGGCAGCAGCACATGTACACTGACAAACGCAGGTGCTAGTACTGACAGTAGCAACCTCCGTTTGTGTAGTGGCATCAGTTTTCAAAACTGGCTGTTTCAGAACAGAAGAAAAGGAGGCAGCGAACATGGGCGGTTGCATGGACTTGTAGATTTTCTTTGCCTCACAATACAGGATGCGTTTGGTATTTTTAAGTTCCTGGATCTTCTGTTCCACAAGGAAAACTCTGCATTCCCTACTCCACATAGCAGTTGACACACTTGGGACGAGAGGAGCAACCAACTCCCTCATGGGAGGCTTTACCACATTTCCCGCAAGTGGCTTCACCTTTACAGCCAAGAGTAGTGTGTCCAAAGTGTTGGCATTTAAAACACCACATGGGGTTGGGGTAATAAGGCCATAGACAAGGAAACCTGCCTTCACATGCTCTGGCAATTTGGTGCTGTTAAATGTAAGGATAAATGAGTCGGATTTCATGAGAGCACCATCCACCCGTTTCATAACGTGTTGCACGTTGACAACTCCTTCCTGGGACCATTAAGACTTCAGTTTGTCTTGGGGAATGTCAACGAGATCTCTGCAAGTCACAACACCCTTGCTGTAGTGCAAGGTGTTGTGAAATTCAGTCTCTGTCGCAAACTCCCCAAGAAATTGTGCCCTCTGTAGGTCCTGGACTTGCTGGAAGCTAGATGTTTCAACCAGCAAGGTGCCATTT
This sequence comes from Schistocerca serialis cubense, assembly GCF_023864345.2. Classification (NCBI taxonomy): domain Eukaryota; kingdom Metazoa; phylum Arthropoda; class Insecta; order Orthoptera; family Acrididae; genus Schistocerca; species Schistocerca serialis. The sequence goes on from NC_064642.1 coordinate 62,632,722, forward strand.
AGCAAGCGCTTTACAGACTTTAAAGTGCCAGCAATACCTTCTAAGCCCTTCTGTATATAAAATGGTGAAACTTTTTCGAAACTCCCATCTTTTCTTTTAATTATAAGAAAACATTCTGCGAAGCAGCATTCATTCTATTACTACTAACTGTATCAGGAGGACTGGCTACACGAGCCCTCGTGTTAGATTGGGTGTTAGAACCTACCAGTGGCCCACCCTTTCACTGGGAGGAGGAGAAGAAAAGTTCGAGGGTTCCATCTCAGTCCCACGAGCAGCTAGGGAACTAGAAGTCCACCTAGACAGAGCCCCACGTGCCTAGGTAAGCCTTATACAACTGAGGTGCGGCAGGTTCCCCAGAGGTTGCCCGCTAACGACTGTTCCACCTCAACAGCCATGCATCTCATCAGCGCGCAGCACACCTTGAGATTGAGGGGTTGTTTATAGAGGTTTATTCCATCCTCGCGATCCGGGCAGTCCAGCCAAGATCCCCATTCCCTGAGACACACAACGTTCCACCGTTGCGCCCCACGGTGGTCGCTGAAGTATGCTGAGAGCTTACGGTGACGGGACTGGCGGCACTTACCAGTCCCCAGCTCAGGAACCCTGGGGTCGCCAAGCCCGTATCCAGCAAAAGAATGCTGAGCCCCTGGGGTCTAAATGATGGTGCCTTCACACACTACAGTGTGGCGCATGGCACGTACTCCGCCATCGACCTTACAATCTGCAGCCCTAGCCTCTTACCGTCTGTCCAATGGAGTGCCCATGACGACCTGTGTGGTAGTGACCACTTTCCTATCTTTCTGTCACTGCCACGACTTCACTCTTCTGGGCGCCCCAGCAGATGGGCTATGAATAAGGCTGACTGGGACTTGTTCTCCTCCATTGCCGCTATTGAGCCTCTCTCTGATGACGACATTGATGCGGTGGTTCACTCAGTCACCACCAGCATCGTTACTACCGCAGAATCTGCCATTCCCCGTTCTTCTGGGTCCCCTTGGCGGAAGACTGTACCTTGGTGGTCACCTGAGATCGCCGAAGCGATCAAAGATCGCCGGCGGGCGCTCCGGCGTCACAAGCGCCATCCATCCATAGAACACCTCACGCCTTCAAACGAGTGGGTTCGTGGGCCCGCCGCCTTATCCGCCAACGCAAGCAGGAGTGCTGGGAGCGTTATATTTCCACCATTGACCTCCACGTCTCTCCATCGCAGGTCTGGGCCAAGATTCGACGCATCTATGGCTATCGAACCCCTGTCAGCGTCCCAGCGCTCTCACTGAATTGAGCAGCTTGTACTGACTCCGATGTCATTACAAACCGCTTGGCGGAGCATTTTGCTCTGAGTCCCGCTTCTGCGAATTACCCCCTGGCCTTCCGCTCCATTAAAGAGTGGATGGAGCGTCGGAGCCTTTCATTTCGCACCCAGCATCCAGAATCGCACAATGTTCCATTCAGTGAGTGGGAATTTCACAGTGCCCTAGCCGCTTGCCCTGATACCGCTCCTGGGCCAGATTGCATCCACTGTCAGATGCTGAAACGCCTTTCAGTGGACTGCCAGCGACAGCTCCTAGACCTTTACAACCGTCTCTGGGTCGAGGATGAGTTTCCGTCGCAATGGCGGGAAAGTATTGTTATCCCCATTCTGAAATCTGGCAAGAACCCTTTCAAGGTGGACAGCTACCGTCCCATTACCCTCACCAGCGTTCTTTGCAAGATGCTGGATGGTGAGCCGGCGCTTGAATTGGGTACTGGAGTCTTGGGGCCTTCTGGCTCCGTATCAGGGTGGGTTCTGTAAAGGCCACTCCGCCGCCGACAATCTGGTGAGCCTGGAGTCGGCCATCCGTACTGCCTTTGCCCGCCGTCAGCACATCATTGCTGTCTTTTTCGACATGTGGAACGCGTACAATACGACATGGCGTCATCACATCCTTTCTACACATCATGGAGGGGGTCTTCGGGGCCCTCTGCCGATCTTCATCCGAAATTTTCTGTCGTATCGTACCTTCCACGTGCAAGTCGCGGCCTCCGATAGTTCCTTCCGAGTCCAGGAGAACGGCGTACCACAGGGATCTGTCCTCAGTGTCAGCCTGTTTTTAATTGTAATAAACGGGCTCGCTGAATTGGTGGGAAAGTCTGTCACCGCTTCCCTGTATGCTGACGACTTCTGCCTTTACTACAGCTCTATTGGCATTGCAGCTGCTGAACGTCAGCTACAGGGCGCTATCTGTAAGGCGCAGTCTTGGGCTGTAGCTCATGGGTTCCAGTTTTCGGCAGCCACGACCTGCGTTATGCATATCTGCCGGCGATGCACTGTTCACCCGGAGCCGCGGCTTTATCTTGAAGGCGAACTTCTTGCTGTGGTAGAGTCACATAGGTTTTTGGGTGTGGTTTTTGATGCCCAGTTGACTTGGCTGCCTCATATTCAGCAGCTTAAACAGGCGTGTTGGCGGCATCTTAATGCTCTGCGATGCTTGAGCCACACCCGCTGGGGCGCCGACTGATCTACCCTGTTACGGCTCTACCAGGCATTAATCCAGTCCGATCTGGATTATGGAAGCCTGGCTTATGGCTCAGCATCCCCATCTGCATTGCGGGTGCCGCACCCTATCCTCCACAGTGGGATATGTGTTGGCACTGGTGCCTTCCGGACCAGCCCTGTGGACAGCATACTAGTGGAGGCAGGTGTCCCTGCACTGCGATTACGGCTCCAACGTTTGCTGGCCACTTATGCTGCCCATGTTTTCAGCTTGCCCAGGATTCCTAACTATTGGCTACTATTCCCACAGTTGCACGTCCATCTTCCAGAACGTCGGCCCATGGCTGGATGTACGATTGCGGTCCGCATCTGAGAGCTTCTCTCCGGGCTTGAGGCTTTACCTCTTCTGCCTCCATTCCGGGCACCTCTGCGTACACCCCTGTGGTGTGTGCCTCGCCCTCGCATTCAGCTGGAATTGGCACAGGGCCCGAAGGACTCAGAACCTCCGGAAGCCTTCCACCGCCACTTTCTTTCCATCCTCGCAACTTATCAGGGCAGCAGCGTTTACACTGGTGAGCTGGTCGCTATCTTTCATACCCTAGAGTATATCCGCTCCTTCTCAGGTGAGTCTTTCGTCATCTTTAGCGATTCCCTGAGCGGTTTACGAGCTCTCGACCAGTGTTTCCCTCGTTCTCGTCTGGTGATGGCTATCCAGGAGTCCCTGCATCTTCTGCCCGTTGCGGCTGCTCTGTGGACCCCAGGCCATGTTGGGATACCTGGCAATGAAAATGTTGACCGCCTGGCGAAAGAGGCCTGGACGTTGGCCTCCCGGAGACTGATTTGGGGGCAGTCTTACGCCACAAAGTTTTTGCGCTTTTGGGACGCTGAATAGCGCAGTCTGACCACCCCTAACAAACTCCGTGCCGTCAAGGAGACGACGACTGTGTTGCACTCCTCCTTGCGAGTCTCTCGCAAGGAGTCTGTTGTCCTCTGCTGACTGCACATTGGGCACACACAGATGACCCATGGCCACTTACTGCGCCCTCTCTGTCGCTGCGGATCGACATTGACAGTGGTCCACATTTTGTTGAACTGTCCACTTTTAGCTGTGCTCAGGCAGACTTTTGCACTGCCTGTAACGCTCACTACCCTGTTAATAGATGACTCTGCCATGGTGGACTTAGTTTTCCATTTTATTCGAGCAGGGGGTTTTTATCATTTAATCTGAGTGTTTATGTTTTTTTTAGTGTTGATTCTGGCTTTTACCCTCCGATTTTAAACTGAGTTTTTAATGTGTTCTCGGTGGTTGGCTTTTCCGTTTTTTCTCTATGGTCGGCCAACCACCGATCACACTCTGTGTGTTTTAATTTGTTTTGTCTGATCTCTGTTGGAGTATATCTTGTCATGTGTCGTCTGCCGTCTTTCCTGTTGTTCGTTTTTTATTCTCTTTGGGTGGTTTTAGTTTTTTTGGAAAAATGGACCGATGATCGTAGCAGTCTGGTCCCTATAATCTCCCTAACCAACCAACCAAGCACTGAGTCCAAGTCTTGCGGCTGCTGCCTGGCTGGCCGCTTAGGTGGCGCAGCTGCTGCACGGCTGGCAGACAGCGCCACACGTAGAGGACGCGCGTTATTGTGTGGCGGCACTTTGAATGATCGGCGAGTCACAACACTTCGTAAGCCTCAGTTTTAAGTACTTTTAATTTTTTAAAAAAACTGGAAATTGTCTTTATTACCACAGTCTTCTACTTTCAAGTAAATGATTAAATAGATGACTTTGACACTAAAAAAAATCTTTAAATTAGACTGTTTCCATCCCTGAGAGGCTTTCACAAGACTACATTTACTACCTCCCACAATTTCACTAAATCCACAGTAAATCTGAACACTCCCTTCTTACCAAAGACCAAACAACATTATTTAATGTTCTGAGGCTATCATTTTTTCCCACAAACTAGGACACATGGTAATCATAGTTTAAATGGAGAGGAACCTGAGAGGTGTTGTGATAGGGAAAAAACAAGGTAGGTACATGAATTCAATTATAAGTTACCTTATATTTTAGCACACTAACACATCCAATAAGCTGATCCTTCACTGTACATTATTATAGTATTCCGTTACAGTGATTGCGCAATGTGGTGGCAACTGCATGTTGGTAGGTGGATTTGCAGCAGAATTGCTCAACTCTGTCCCTTCTTGGTGGCGATGATGGATACCAATTCCACAATCGTTCCAGCTATTTATCCATCCATCTGAGGCATTGGAACATGGCAGAAAAAGCCTCTCTCGGAACAAGCACAATATACAACTTTTACATTGCAGTGCACAGTTTGGTAGCTCGTCCCAGACTGACTTAGTTCTACCATTTCTACCTAGGCCAACCACAATTTGCGCGCGCTACACAGTTCCATTCCCAAGGGGAACCACAACACCTTTTACGTACAAAATAACTAAGAATCCTAAGTGAAGGTCAGCAGTTTACGTAACAACAAACAAACATTTTAAATAAAACAGAACCTTTGCACATACTGACATTTCAAAAAAAAAATTATTCACACAGAAATTACAACTATATACAGTAGGTTTTGTTCCCTCCAAATGGGACAAAGAATTTAAATGACGGATATACTACATTGCGAAGAATCAAACCATGACATCAAAGTTTTAAACAAAGACAGGAGACTACAATTTTGTGTTATTGATTCACACACATTTACAGATACTCAATGTTATAACATTAAACTAAAGCAAAAGGCAAAAGAAATCGATACAGCATTAGAGCTATGGTGTTACACATGCCCCATGTTTTGTTGAAGTTTCCCGTCAGGGATACTTCAAGGAAACATCCATAACACCTAAGCGGTATTGGCTACAAAAAAAAATTATTCCATCCAACTTCAGTTGGGAGAGAGAAAAAAAACACATATTACAAACATACAGTATAGACACTTAAGAAATTTCATACATTTCTTCCAAAACATTTTCAAAAATAAGACATTTACAGCAATTTTCATTTCACACTAGTTTAAGGAAACTAATTTTCATCGTTACACAAGATATCTTTAAGCATGTTCATTTCATACACATACAGTTCAAATAAAAGACAAACAGTGCACAAAGTAATCTGCACATTAGTAGAATAGGTATAGCCTTCAAAATAAAATAAAATAAAAAATAATACACATATACTACAGCACAGAACTTTTTAACTCAACAAAACAGAAATTTGTCGTTCAATATTTTTAAAGAATGTAAATGTTCACAGACGCATAAGCATACTGATGATAATAGTACATTCAGCAATTAATGAAATGTTGAAAAATTCTACACAAAACAGCTATTAGAACGTTTTCCAACTGACTCCTTAAATACAAAAGTAACTTTTCAAATTTTTTTTTCAAGATTCTTAACTTTAAGGCTGCTCTTTATTAATAGCAGTCCAAAATGTTTGTATCACATAAACACACTAACATACTCAGAACCTATCTTTAATTATCACTGCTGTGTTTTAAAGCAAGCCAGTCCAATTTTTAAGTTACACAAAAAACCTAATCTCAAAATATCAACAACTATTTGAACAAGATTGATAAAAAAACCTAACTTACTTTTCTGCTTGCCTCAGCACTAGCAGTCCATGTTACACATTCTTCCCATTATTGGTTTGGCAGTTTATGTTCACTTATCAACTCCTTGCCCCCACAATGGCAAGTCCTTTGGCTACTGCTAACATAGCATATTTGGTTGTCCTCAACTTCAGGACCACTGCATTTTTATTCTTTTGTCTTCTTTTGCTGCCCAACAACATATTTTTGAGCAGTTTATTGTCATAATCTTTAAGTTTTTCATCATTATGTCACATCTTTGGTACAAATTGCATTAACGGTATAAGACATGAAACCTGTAACTTTGAAACAGTATGTAGACACTGGTAACAAAACCATTTCTTTTCAAATGACAATATCAGGTAACATATACATCATTAATCAAGAAAAATTTAAATGTCATTTTTGGTATAATGACAATGTTAAGGAGATATTTGAGATTCCCAGATTTGCAGTTTTTCTCTCCACTTTCTTACTCAGTGATATTTCTTTTAAAGTCAGTATATAGTTTAATTATTTTTACGTACATTTAGGTTATCACACGTCAAGATCAGGACAATAATTTTACACCCTACTGCAAGTGATTTCTGCCAACTTTTTATGACACTAGACATATACATTTCACATCTATTTTACAGAAACATTCACCTTTAGTCATATCATGCAAGGAAAATTTAGCATTATTAAATTTTTTTTATCATCATTCAAATTCACTAAAAAAAATTGACTTTCGGTGTTCGAGCCACAATACTAACCAATTGCTTCAAGCTTGAAATTCATACTGATTGAAAATTATTGTAAAGTTAAATTTACTTTCTGTAAGACATGATTCAATATAAAAAGGGAAGAAAGAAAGAAGATAGTCAAAGTTCCGAATGAACAAGGGGAAGGTTGCCAACACGAAAAGAAACGGAAGTTGTGCTGGCAATGACTAAGGCACCTGCTGCTCGTCAGACACCTGACAATGCAAAGAGTGCATGTCCCCTGAGGATACCACATGCCATTCATCATTGGTTTCTGAGGACATGCACCTTCAGGTCAACTATATTTCTAACTCCTAAAGGCTTCCCTGACCTAGGGCACACAAGAAGATAAGCATTTACATGCGGAGTTCCTATCACTTCAAAAGGCACATTGTAAATGTATTTGAATTTAGAAATTTCATTATTAATTTCACTAGATTTTTCATGGGTCTTCACTAAAACATAATCTCCAAGCTTGAATTTAGTTGTTTTGAGGTTATTATCATGCCTTTTGGATCTAGTGGCTCCTTTCTCTTTCATTCTTTTCTTAACTAACTCTTTTTTCTCATGCAGGTTAATTCCTGCAATGGGTGGGAATTGCAAGATCTCTTCAATAATACTTTTACTTTTATGGTCCAACAGAATTTCTTCAGGGGTAAAACCGGTGGTTTCATGGTATAAAGTGTTCATGGTCTTTTCAAAGTCAGTTACAAATCCGCCCCAAGCCTTATGGTTATGGTGACAGTAGGTTCTACCTAACCTTCCTAATTCACGCATATATCTTTCTACAGGGTTACTAGCTGGGTGGTAGGCCAAAATATATTTAACTTGAACGTCATGTCTTCTTTCCAGATTTTTGAAATAAATTGTGGTCCATTATCAGACAGGACTGCTTTAGGTTTACCAATGTTATTAAAATACTCAGTCATCTTACTAAAGACTGCTTTAGCAGTGACTTTCCTTATTTGATATAATTTAATAAATTTGGAGAACAGTTCCAACACTACAATAACATAGGACCAATTCCCTGAGGTTTTAGGTAAAGGACCATACAAATGGACTGATAATAATTCTAATGTGTCCTCTGGTACTGTATTCTGCATAAAACTTTGCTTTACGCTATTTGTTACCTTTGCCCTCTGACATACATCACAAGATCTTATTCTCTCAGTAATTTTCTTAGCAGCACCTACATTAAACATGACCACATCAGTTAACTTTTCAATACACTTTTTGGGACCACAATGCCCTAAGGCAAGACGAAAATAATCAATCACTTCAGTCTCAAATTGCCTAGGCCAACACACCTTCCATTCTTCAGCACTGGTATTCTTTCTCCTGTATAAAACTCCATTAAATATCTTGTAAAATCTACTGATTTGTGGGAAATTAGGGTTACTAAAATTAACTTTCACTGACTTCCATATTTTATCCTCATTCTGGTGGAACCTCATGCTTTCACAAATTTGCTCAATTCTTTTCCTACCTGGAATTTCCTATCCGGAACCTCCTTAATATATCTTATATGAAATTTGCCATCTTCATTGCATTCCCTCAGTAAGTTGTTCATACCCTCAGGCAATCATGATAAAGCATCAGCTACGTAATTGTCACTATCTTTAATAGACAATATCTCATAATCAAACTGTTGTAAGTACAGGTACCATCGACTCAACCTGCCGGTAAACAGTCGACAGTTTTTCAAAAAGGTTAATGCCTTGTGGTCTGTATGAATTATAGTTTTATGTCCCCATAGATAAGTCCTAAATTTCTTCAATCCCCAAATGATTGGTAAAGCCACTTTCTCTGAAATAGTATAGTTTTTCTTATATTTAGATAAAGTCCCACTAGCAAAAGCAATCGTCTTATGTTGGGTTTCCCCAAATTCTGTGTTTTCCTAAAATATTTCAACACCAATACCATAAGCACTACTGTCTGTAATCATGTGGAATGGATCACTTAAAACTGGATGATGTAAAATGTTTTCTTTTACTAACTCAATTTTCAAATTTTCAAAATCTTTCTGACATTCAGATGTCAAAACATATACACTATTTTTCTTCAACAAGATATTCAAATGTGGGCTGTTAAAAGCTTGCCCTTTGCAAATTTGCGGTAAAACCCACAAAGACGTAAAAACGCTTTTAATTGTTTCCTATTCTTTGGAGGAGGGCACTTTTCAATGGCATTAAGCTTTTCTGGGTCCTTTTCAATCCCAGATGTGGTTATTATGTGTCCTAAAAACTTAATTTCTTGTCTCAGAAATTCACACTTTTTTGACTTTAAAGTCACGCCCTCTGCTTGAAGAGCAATAATGGTTTTGTTTAACAGGTCACAATGTTCTTCCCAGTTATCAGTAGCAATCAATAGGTCATCTACATATATAGTCAGTCTGGCACTAAGTTCTTTTCCTAAAACAGAATCCAAAGCCCTAATGAAAACAGAAACAGATGTATTTAAACCAAATGGTACAACTTTGTATTGGTAACATTTTCCTGCAAACAAAAAAGCTGTATATTTCCTAGAATCTTTGTGTAATGGGATTAGCCAACATCCGGCAGTGAGGTCTAAACTGGTTAGATATTTTACATTATAGAACTTTTGTAATAAATCATCCAAATTTTCAGGTCTGTCTACTTCTCTCCTGACAATTTTATTCAGTGTCCGTGCATCAATGACTACTCTTACGCCTCCATCCTTCTTATTGACTATAATAAGTGGACTATTGTATTCACTGTTGCTTCTCTCTATTACACCCCATTCCAACATTTTGTCAATTTCAGCTTGTACTGCTTCTTTCTTAGCTATAGGTATTGGATATGGTCTGACAAAGAATGGTTCAAGTTCCAGGACATCCATACGGTATTCAAAGTTATTTACGACACCTGGTTTATCAGAGAATACTTCCTTATTGTTATTCAAGACATTAAATAAATCCTCTTTCTGTTCACATGAGACCTCTTGGATCACATCATCCTGCAATAAATCTTTCACATGGTATATTTAATATAGTTGGGAAAAACCATCATTTTCAGATTCTATTTTTAACAATATGGGTTCTACATTAACATCTTGGACCTGGTTGTCACCTTCAAATTTAATTTCTATCGTATTGGTTTCCCTATTAATTTTGACAGTTTCACTACCACAATCTAAAATTACTTTTTCCTTATCTAGCCAGTCAGTACCTAGAATCATATCAGCACTTAGTTAAGGGACCACTAAAAAATCATGTTCAAATTTTTGACTTCCTATTTCAAAGTCCATCAATACTTGTTTTTGAATGGGCTTGCTGGACCTACCAGTAGCTCCTATAATTTTTGCTCCACTCACAGACATTATTACTAACCCTGGTTTACATGAAATATGATCAAAGAATGATTCTGATATGGCTCTGATTTGGGATCCTGTGTCTAAAAGGGCTTGCAGCTCAGTGTTATAAACATTTACAGGTATTCCAGTTTGTTTAATAATTCTGTGCTCCTTTTTCTCCTGTTCATCCCATAACAGATCCTGTTCAACCATAATGTCTTTCCAGGAAATATTACCTACCGATTTCTGTTGTATATCAGGTGGCTTTTTGGGTTTGTTGACCTCTACATCTTTACAGATTTTCAACAGTTCACGTTCTACTATATTTATATCTGGAGGTTCTTTAGGTTTCTGTAAATCTATTTCTTTCATTACATTAAGCAAAGCTTGCCCTAATATAGTGTCATCTGGCGGCACTTCCGGTTTTGTTTCGGTTATGCAGTCCGGATTTTGTTTCGAAAAGATGTCATTAACTTTTTTGTAACCTCTTTCTGCAAAGGTATAATTAAGTTTGTCGACCTCCAGAAACTCATCTGTAGTCTGTCCTTCGGCTGAGCTATCACTAGGTTCTATTTCGTTATCAGATTCGAACAGGAAAGCAACTTTTAAACAGTGAGGCAGATTATTTCTAGATGTTTCAGCTCCTTTGTTTTTTGAATTATTTTCAACACAATGCACATCGTTTGGGCACTCAGGTACCTCTGTTGTATAACTTTGATCGATTTCAGCCTTAAACTTCATACTTAGTATAATTGTCACATACTTCGATATCCTTCATTTCATTTTCTTCCTTACTATCATTTTCAGACAATCGTGCGAAATTCCTACTAGACCCTTCTGCATTAGAATCACAGAACAACGTTCCATCAACAGTAATTTCACCTACACTGCTTATAATGCAATGTTTACCAACGTCCTCCTCTACATCATTTTCACCTATTATTAATTGTGCACATGTCTTTTGCGTGGCGTAATCTACTTTCCTTTCCTCTTTATTCATCATAACCTCCCCCACATCTACGTCTTTTACCTCATACACATCATTAACACTCGCCTTTTCTGGCTTCCTTTCTTTCTTTAATAATGTCTTTTCGCACGATTCCAATATTGAGTTATCCTTATCATATGACATATTAACTTTATTTTCAATTTTACATTTGTCTATTACTGAAACCGGCCAACGGAAGTGTCCGATCCCGCCTCTTCTGTTTTTCTCTACGGCAGCCATCTTGTTCTGACCTCGGCCGTTTGTGTGTGTTCCTGAGTACAATGTATGGTGCTCCCGCAAGTTCTGTCCCGAGCACAAGTGGTCACGTGACTTCGCAATGGGAAAGCCGCTATGTATTACTCCGCGCCCGTCTTCCATAGGCGCGTCCTTAACCTTCCTGCCCCGTATTTTACATCTTCCCTTTTCGAATTTATTATTTGACATCTTTTCTTTGGGCCCAAAATCGGTTCCCGCGTGAATCCGGCCCGTAACACACGCGGTTTTCAGTTTTCCATTTCGTCTCGAGTTTGGAAATTCCGCGCCGTGTATCCTCTGCCGCCCGTCGCATAAGTTCCGTTACCTCTTGCGCGACGTCTTTGAATCGTGTTTACACGAAATCTATCGTTTTTAGGTCGTTCGTTTTGGTCATTACTTTCTGGCGAATAATTGTTGTTATTATGGGGACTAGGCTCACGATTTCTTCACCAGTGATCTACATCCTCTACCCTTTCCAAAAACGCAGAAAAACTTCTTTGGGTACTCCCAACATATCGTTTAGAATCCTCAGGCAGTTTCTGCCAAAGAACCCAAATGATCTCGACTTCAGTCCTTCTTGCTTTTAGGTGTATTAGTTTCCTATACCACGATTTGCAAAACTCTTTCATGGTTTGTCTACCCCTGGTATCATACAGCCTGGCCATTAGGAACTCACGCAACAACTGGTCTTCTTGTGTTCTGACCAGTACTCGTCAATAAATTTTTGTTTAAAGTTTTCAAAAGGCATCTGGTCAGTATCCAGATTCAACCCCCGCCTTTTTGCTTCTCCCGTTAAGGCAATGATCACAACATTGATTTTTTCCTGGTCAGACAAATATTCAGGAAAGTTTCTTTCGCAATTCTTTACTAAATCAAGAGGGAGCCATCCGTTATGTCTCTTTGCAGGGTCAAATTTTTCCTCGTCCTCTAATATTTTACTGTAAGGCATTCTTTCAGTAAAATGTGTAGGTCCTGTTTGTATTTTTCTTTCCAAGTCATACATTTTGTCTTGGATTTGTGAAGTGTTATGTTCACACTTCTGTTCGCAAGTAACAATCTGTTTGGTGAGTTCTCTGCTTGTTTCTATTACAGATTGTTTAATCTGTGCAAATTCCACGTTACATTCTGTTTGTATTTCGTCCACTTCAGTACTGACTAAGGGTTCTATTTGATCTTGAATTTTAATTACTTCAGTGTCAAATCTTTCGTTAATGTCATGAATCTGTCCTTGTACATTGGCAATATTGCCATTGATGACAGTAATTTCGCTTTTAATACTTTTGATTTCATTACTCACTACTCCTACCCTTGAGTTGACATCTTCAATTTGTTTACTAAGTCTGGTACTCTGCATTTCGATTTGTTTACTTTGTGCAATAATCTGCACCTTGATATTGTCATTATCTGCTGCATTTTGTTGTCCCTATGCTGCAATTTGTTACCCCCGTGCTGCAATTTGCGCCTTGATATTGTCATTGTCTGCTGCAATTTGTTGTCCCTATGCTGCGATTTGAGCAGACAACATTTTCAGCAGTTCTTTCATATCTAGATTCTTTTCACTTTTAGTTTCTACTGCATTGTCGTGTTCAAATCCTACAGCCCTTTCTGTTTCTGGTGATTCAAACATATCCCTCGATTCATTAGCATAGCCACTGTCTTCGACAACATCACCTATATTGTCTTGCTCAGTACGTGCGACATTCATAGCTTCTATCTGTTTATTGACGTCCGCGTGATAACGTACGTAATTTAACTCGCGCGTAGTGCCATCTGTTGATGTGCTGCCTAAACTGCTCTTGACTGCATTCTGTTCTCCCCTGTCTCGATTTATTTCTAGTTTCCTGTCAATTTTAGTTACTATTAAGTACTGATACCTTTTATTTTCAATTTAAACTGACGTTTCACTATCCTTTCTGTCAAATAATGTACAGGTTCGTGCCGCTGGACGTTTAATGTTCACTCTATGTTTGTAAAATGCTAACTTCTTATACTTTTTTCCGTCTGTAGGTGCAAATTGAACAACGTCCTGTCACGCGGCGCCACACACAACACTGCAACAGCATTTACGTAGCTTGTACAATCAAATACCAAGTCTGGCTTGTTACGTACTATGCCACAACGGAGCAAAGTCCTGTCCCGGAAAAGCCACGTATAACACTCCTGTGAGTACTGCTGTACCATAACCTTAAAGTTGGAGGCAGGTTGTGAAATAAAACTATCTTGTTAAAGCAGTTATGGTATAACGCAACAGAGCAGTGTTACCCACTGAGAGGAATTTTGTTATGTTGACCGTGTTGTACCTAATGGAGGTGGCTTATTGGAAGTGAAAGTCAGAATTGTGTAAATTTTTAAACAGTAACAAACAATATTTAACCTATCCACACTGTTTAAAGGATAAAGAAAACGGTCGCCAGCCTAATTAGGCAAGAGAATGATTAACATTCTTCTTTAAGAATTAAGGTATGAGTAACTTTAACGGACAAACACAACTTATATTTTGCCACACACGAGTGCAGTGAACTCTGACATCTGCATATGTTCACGGTAAGATTAGAAGCTGACAGAGCGGAACAAACTATTTGCAAAAATATAACAGAAAACAAAATACACTATTAATTTCAGGGCTTATTCAAACTGAATTGTCTTTGTAACATTACTATTATTATTTACTGCAGAATCGTAAATTGGACATAAGTCAAGTATTATTTTTCAAACACTTTCCTAATTTACATAGAATTATAAATGTTCACTGCAAAATTATGAGCTGGTCACAGGTTAAGTCTCTCTCAGTTAAATACTTTACTATTTACAATGAAAGTTAATTGGAATTCACTAAAGGTTACTTCTCACTGTCTTTTGAATAAAGAAATTATTGTTTTTATAAATAGCGGTAAAGGAAAACCTGTGGATCTTATTACACTATTAATATGTGCTTTCAATACCCGAAAGAAACAGGTGCTTAGCAAGCAAATATAACTTTTCACAACTGCAATTCACGACTTTTGCTGCAGCGAGACACACTGTTGACAAATTTACAAGAAACTGACTCACCTTTTAAAATTTACTACAGGCAGCACTATGATCATTAACTAAGCAAAACTTTATAAGCCTTAGTTTTAAGAACTTTTGATTTTTAAAAGAAACAACAAATTGTCTTTATTACCACAGTCTTCTACTTTCAAGTAAATGATTAAATATGTGACTTTGACACTAAAAAAAAACAACTTTAAATTAGACTGTTTCCGGCCCTGGGAGGCTTTCGCAAGACTACATTTACTACCTCCCACAATTTCTCTAAATCCACAGTAAATGTGAACACTCCCTTTTTACCAAAGATCAAACAACATTATTTAACGTTCTGAGGCTTTCATTTTTTCCCTCAAACTAGGACACTCGGTAATCATAGTTTAAATGGAGAGGAACCTGAGAGGTGTTGTGATAGGGACAAAATGAAGGTAGGTATATGAATTCAATTATAAGTTACCTTATGTTTGAACACACTAGCACATCCACACTAGCAGAATTGCTGGACTCTGTCCCTTCTTGGTGGCGATGATGGATACCAATTCCACAATCGTTCCAGCTGCTTACCCATCCATCCGAGGCATTGGAAAGTGGCAGAAAAAGCCTTGTAACGTGCGCGTGGGGCACACAATACTCATTAAAGCCTGTACTATGGTAAGTGAGTGGGGTTTACCTTACGGGACAGGATTTTTGTATAGATATTGACAGCGTGTACCTGAATGGTGGCAAATCAGACTTACATCCACTTGGTAGTAACAATGATACGTCAAGTAATTCCGTAATGCAACTACACATCAGGACGGACAAGAAACAACACAGCAGATGCTACCAATTTGTTAATAATACGGTCGCCAGCCTAATTAGGCATTAACTGAGTTTCTTCTCTGTACAAGTTGATGTACACGTAGTAACACTGCATAATATAGTAAATTTTAGAACTAGAAAATCTATTTAACTGATAGTTTCACTTTCTGTACTGATACGGAAAAACCATGAATACATAACCCTACACTATAATGTATACTACCAAACTTCGTACTGTCTATTGATCTGATTCAAATCGGGCATAGGTTACCATAGAAATAGTAATTTCGAGCCACAAACAAAATGTTAAATATATTAAAGGTAAAACACTGATAAATTTTGGCTTTTATATTGACTTTAACTTTTGCTGGTCAAATCAATTTAGAACACTTCAGAATTCAAATGAAAAAAAGGGGGGGACCTTGAAACTGTTATGATCACTGTATTAAAAAATTTAATTATTGACACCATTATGCGCTCAAGATTTCCAATATATGAGTTACTACTCTCTTTATCTTATTTCCTACTCATTTAAATACCTTTATATCTGTCTCGAAATAATTCAACTTCATTACTAAATCAATATTAAAGTTATCTTCCAACTTTGTCAGACCTTCGTTATTCATTTACTGATTCATTAACAAAACAGTTCTTTAAACACCATTCTAACATAGTTAGGTCTGCAGGTAATTATTATTAACACAAACTTTAATTTTTCATCTCGGGACACTCGGATTGCACAACATTTGGAAAGGACACTGTCTAGGTTAGTTGTGAGGATAATTAAATGATAGGAAAGTTCTGGTAAAATTTAAGTTGTTATTGAACAGTATGGAACAGAGTAACACTGGTGCATACGAATACAGTACTAAAAGTTTCAACCTGTTTGTATCGATGCGGCGGTTGGCGGGCGGCGAGATGGCGAGGCACAGAGCACACATACAACCACACCTATGGCTCTTGACGTACCGGCACTTTATTTCTTCATAGCGTCGCAATACTTTTCAGTTTAGTGCCTATGGAATTTTGCCATGCTGTATGGGCGTTGGAACGGCATACCCGAGACTCAATGAAACTACGTCTTCCAGGAGAGCCTCCTCGATCCAGAACGTGTTGCTCAGACCAACTCCGACTACTACTGCTGAGCCCGTTGTGCCGTGCAGCGCCCGTGCGCATTTTCCCGCGCTCGCCTGCCATCCACCTTTTGCCGCTCCCTTACAGACAGGGTATTCACCCGAGGTTTTGCATTCTACATATCCTAACACAATGCCTATGTATGGACCAGACGCACAGTTACAATTTTAAACATCTTATAACAGTTTCAACAAATTCAATTCTGTTACAATATTGCTTGACATTTGACATAAACATTAATATTCACATTGAAATTCGTGTACAGTTTTCTTAACACAATGACATGAAACAAAAAAGAAATGAAATCAGAACATCGACTACACTAATTTATCGAAAAATCAGATGGAAAAAAAATTTACTTTTATGTACAATAGTACAGCGTTGTTGCTGTTACAGCCTCTCTCGGAACAAGCCCAATATACACCTTTTACATGACAGTGCACAGTTTGGTAGCTCGTCCCCGACTGACTTAGTTCCACCTTTTCTACCTAGGCCAACCACAATTTGCGCGCACTACACAGTTCCGTTCCCAAGGGGAAGCACAACACCTTTTACGTAAAAAATAACTAAGAACCCTAAGTGAAGGTCAGCAGTTTACATAAGAGCAAACAAACATTTTAAATAAAACAGAACCTTTGCACATACTGACATTTCTAAAAAAAAATTATTCACACAGAAATTACAATTATATACAGTAGGTTTTGTTCCCTCCAAATGGGACAAAGAATTTAAATGACAGATATACTACATTTCGAAGAATCAAACCACGACATCGAAGTTTTAAACAAAGAAAGGAGATTACAATTTTGTGTTATTGATTCACACACATTTACAGATACTCAATGTTATAACATTAAACTAAAGCAAAAGGCAAAAGAAATCCGTACAGCACTAGAACTACGGTGTTACAACTCGATGGCTATCAAACTCCTGTCAGTGTACCTGGGCTTGCACTGAATGGGGCAGTCTGTACTGACACCGACAAGATTGCAAACTGCTTAGCGGAGCATTTTGCTTAGAGATCCGCTTCTGCTAATTACCCACTGGCCTTCCATTCCCCGAAAGAGCGGTTGGAACATCGGAGTCTTTCATTCCACACGCGCCACCCTGAAGCGTACAATCCTCTGTTCAGTGAGTGGGAATCCCAAAGTGTCCTAGCCTCTTGCACTGATATGGCTTCTGTACCAGATCGCATCCACTGTGAGATCCTTAAACACCTCTCAGTGGACTGCAGCGACGCCTCCTCAAACTTTTCAACCATAGCTCGTTTGAGGGTGAGTTCCCGTCGCAGTGGTGGGAAAGCATCGTAATCCCTGTGCTGAAACCTTGCAAGAACCCACTGGAGGTGGACAGCTACCTCCCCATTTGCAACACCAACGTTCTTTGCAAGTTGCTCGAACGCAGGCTGAGTTGGATACTTGAGACTCGGAGCCTTCTGGCTCCGTCTCTGGGTGGGATTCATAAGGGTCGCTCTGCCACCAATAATCTGGTCTGCCTGGAGTCTGCGATACATACGGCCTTTGCCCACCGTCGGCATCTGGTTGCCGTCTTTTTTAACTTGCTACGATACGACATGACGACATCACATCCTCGCCACATTTCATAGTTGGAGTCTTCATGGCCCACTCTCGAATTTCATACAAAATTTTCCGTCGCTTCGTTCCTTCCGCGAGCAAATAGCGGCCTCCCATAGTTCTTCCCGAGTTCAGGACAATGGGGTCCCGCAAGGATCTGTGTTGAGTGTCTGCCTCTTTTTGGTTGCAATTAATGGCCTTGCTGCGGCGGTGTGAGCGTCAGTCTCAGCTTTCTTGTATGCTGATGACTTCTGCCTATACTATAACTCCACTGGCATTGCAACTGCTGAACGGCAGCTGCAGGGCTGTATCTGCAAGGCGCAGTCTTGGGTTATAGCGCATGGCTTCCAGTTTTTGGCTGCCAAGACCTGCGTTATGCATTTCTGCCGGCGTTGCAGTGTTCACCCTGAGCCACAGCTTTATCTTTATGGGGAACCTGTTGCTGTGGTGGAGACACATTGGTTTTTGGGATTGGCTTTCGATACCCAGTTGACTTGGCTGTCTCATATTCGGCAGCTTAAACAAATGTGCTGGCGGCATCTTAACGCTCTTCGCTGATTGAGTCACACCAGCTGGGGTGCCAATTGGTCTACCCTTCTACGACTGTACCAGGCGTGAATCCAGTCCCGTCTAGATTATGGGAGCCTGGCTTATGGTTCGGGATCACCTTTTGTGTTGCGATTGCTTAACCCCATCCTTCACATCCGTGCAAAAACACCTGCCAATTAACGCTATTAACATTTTATTAATGTTGTCTACAGCTTTATAAACTGTGTTGCATGAGCGCCTCCTCATGTAGTAGCGCTACTACATGAGGAGGAGGCGCTGTCCCTCGATTGTCCCTCCATTGCAGTTCCGGCACCAACGATTACTGGCCGCTTATGCTACACACGTTTGTAGCTTGCCCGTGCATCCCAATTACTGTCTGCTCTTCCCCAACTCGGTCGTCCATCTTCCAGATCGGCGGCCCCGTTCAGGGTTTACAATTGCGGTTCTCGTCCGGGCTCTTCTCTCTAGGCTTGAGTTTTTCATTCTCCCACCTGTTTTCCGGGACCATATAGTCTACCCCCGTGGTGTGTGCCCCGCCGATACCTTTGGCTCGATTTGGCACGGGGTTCCGAAGGACTCAGTCCCTCCTGAGGCCCTCTGCCACCGCTTTCTTTCACTCATTGCCGTGTTTAAAGGCTCTGACGTGGTCTATACCGACGGTTCGATGGTTGCTGGTCGAGTCGGTTATGCTATTGCTCTGGGGGATATTTCTGAGCAATGCTCATTGCCAGCTGGCTCCAGTGTTTTCACTGCCGAGCTGGTCGCCATCTCTCGCGCCCTAGAGTATGTCTCCTCCTGTTCAGGTGACTCCTTCATTATCTGCAGTGACTCCCTGAGGGGTTTACCAGTGTTTCCCTTGCACTCGTCTGGTGATGGCTGTCTAGGGGTCCTTCCATACTCTTGCCTGTTGTGGCCGCTCTGTGGTCGTTGTGTGAACCCTGGGTCATGTCGGCATTCCGGGAAATGAAGGTGTTGACACGCTGGCCAAACAGGCTGTCTGTGCACCAGCCCTCGAGATCGGCTTTTTGGAGTGCGATCTTCAGTCAGTTTCTTGGCAAAAGGTGCTTGGTGCCTGGGGTGATGAGTGGCGCACTTTGCCTTCATCCAGCAAACTTTGGGGTGTCAAGGAGTGTGTGGTTTGGGAACTTATGGGCGCCAAATGTCGAGGTTATCAGTGCCGCACACAAAACAACCACATAATGAGTATCGTACGGGCACTCTCTCATGCACTAAAACCAATGAGGAGGCAAGATAGCCAATCAAGAATTTAAAAGACTGAAAACCAACCACAAAAGAGCTAAAAGAACAGGAAATGGAAATGTGACTGGCTGACAACTTACGAAAAAATTTGGGTGAGCCAGCCACCCCGTTGACACATTAAAAATATCTCCCCGAAATCTTGTTAAAAATGTGGGACAATTCACAGATCTTTAAAACGCGAACCACATTCATTTGAGCATTGTATAAAATAGACTGCAGGTCCGCTGGCAAGCCCACTGCAGTTTGCTGGTCAGCAAATAAAATGCAGTCCAATAAAATGTGGTGCACCGTGATCTCCACGCCACTAGCACCACACATTGGAGGGTCCTCTCGCCAGAGTAAAAATCCGTGAATCATAGGGCTGTGACTGATGCGAAGACTAATAAGGATGACCTCGTCCTGTCAATGTGGCTGGAAAGAAGTACGCCACGGCCAAGTTGTGGGCTTGATGATACGGAGCTTGTTGTCATTCACTTCTAGCCACTCATGTTCCCAGCGACACAGGACTTTATAACTCAACAGCTAGGTGACTGCATGCAGTGGGGTAGCACACTGAAAGACCTGACGGTCACGATACGCCTCCTTAGCTGCTCCATCAGCCCTTTCATTCCCCAGAATTCCCATGTGCCCTGGTACCCAGCAGAAAGACATCTGTTTCCCCAGTCGCTGTAGTTGGAGGAGGGCGTTGTGGATAGTCTGGGCTCCTTTATCTGCTAGGTATAAATGCTGGATAGAGTAAAGAGAGCTCAAAGAATCTGAACAGACGAGAAATCTAACACTGGGAGAAAGTCTCATCTGTTCCAGCGCCTGCAAGATGGCATATAATTCTGCATCAAAGATGGTAGATTCGGGAGGCAATCTGACCTTGAGGACACGAGCCGGGAAGGCGACAGAGCAACCAACAGTCACCATGCTTAGATCCATCCGTAAAAACAGCTACATGGTCGTGGTACTGAGATAAAACGCCAGAAAAGACCCTATTAAAAATGGAAGCAGGTGTGCTATCTCTCCTGTACCGAACCAAATACAAAATCACTCTGGGCCTCTCCAGTAACCAGGGTGGCAAGCGGTTAAAACCCTGGCCTTGGAATTGTACAGACTCCACACCGAGGGACTCTAGCACACATTGCACATGGATCCCAAACGGCATCATAGCCCAGGGACAGTGAGAAAAAAGGCGGTCCAGAGGTGGATGAGCAACAATATGGTGAGAGCAGGCGAGGTTGGACCTGTAAGAAACTTACAAGCCTGGCACACCAGTAGGAGCTGCCGCCGGATGGTAAGAGGCGGTTCACCGGCCTCATTACAGAGGTTGGGTATGGGACTGGTCCGATAAGCGCCTGTGACCAGTCGAATCCCCGCGTGGTGGACAGCATCAGGCATCTGCAAATAAGACTACCTCACTGACCGATACACCATGCACCCATAGTCTACCCGTGAACGCACAAAAGCCCGATAAAACTGGAGGAGATCCGCCCTGTCCACTCAGCAAGACCTGTGGCTGAGACACTTGAGGATGTTCATTGTCTTCAGGGTTCTGGCTTTCAAGCCTCACAGGTGTGGCAGCCATGACAACCTGGAGTCAAAAATTAGGCCCAGAAAATGCACTGTGTCTCTAAAATGTAGGACAGTGTCCCCCATATGCAAGGCAGGCAAATTAAAAGGTTGACGAGAATGATTAAAATGAACACAGACACACTTATCGGCAGAAAGCCGAAAACCCATTGTTGCAGCCCACTCCTCTAACTGCCACACTGTTAGCTGCAACTGACGGCTCACGATTGCAACACTGGAGGAGGAACAGAAAACAGCAAAGTCATCCACAAATAAGGAATACTATACTGGACTCCTCACTGTAGACGTTATATTGTTGGTGGCTATGGCAAAGAGGGTAACACTTAAAACACTGCCCTGGGTGACACATTCTCCATCTCAAATCGATCAGACAGTGTGTCACCTACTCCGGTCCGAAAAAACCGCTGAGACAGGAAAGACCAAATGAAAATGGTGAGGTGGCCACGAAAGCCCCATTGATGCAGTTGTACAAGAATACTTGTCTCCAAGTAGTATCATATGCCTTACTGATATCAAAGAATATGCTGATACAGTGATGCTGATGGAGGAAAGCCTGCTGAATAGCGGCCTCTAGGAGTGTAAGGTTATATCGACCATGGATCGATATTTGTGGAATCCATACTGAGAGCAGCTAAGAGTTTTCCTGGTCTCCAAAAGCGAGACCAGACGACGATTAACCATCTGTTCCAGGGTCTTTCTTATACAGCTTTTTAGGGCGGTACTCCGATAACTGCTTGGAGACATGTGGTCCTTTCCTGGTTTGAGCAGAGGGATCAGAATTGCCTCCATCCACGAGTTGGGGAAGTTACCTGTCTGCCATATTAGATTAAAACAGTCGAGCAGGATTTCCTGGGACGACGCTGGCAAATGACGAAGCGTGCAATATAAGATGTGGTCGTGACTGGGTGCAGTGTCAGTGCTGGTTCGAGCTCCCACATATAGAAAGGGGAGTCGTAGGCCTCAGAACCAATGGACCTGATGTCCAACTTTCCCCTCACTACAGTTGCACGGTAGCAACAAACTGCGGGATCCTGGCTTGTATTGGCAGTAGTTTGCGTAAAATGATCGGCCAGCGTCTGACCAATGGCTCTGGGCGCCGATTGTAGGCACCCCTGTTTCAGTACTGCTGCAACGGTAAACGGCTGCTTGTACTGGAAATCCTCCGTATGGCACCCCATACTTTTGTGGAACAAGTGGAACTGTTGATTGAATCCTGTCATGACCGGTTTTTGCTCTGTTTAATAACACGGCGTGCCCTGGCTCTGACGGTTCCAAAGGCAGTAAGACCGACCGCTGTTGGGCGTCGTTGAAATCGTCGAAGAGCTGCATGCCTGTCCCGGATGGCTAAATGGCACTCTGCTCGCTGTCTTTTTCGACATGCGGAAGGCATACCATACGACATGGCGTCATCACATCCTTTCTACGCTTCATGGATGGGGTCTTCGGGGCCCTCTGACTATCTTTATCCGCAATTTTCTGTCGTATCGTACCTTCCGCGTGCAAGTCGCGGCCTCCCATAGTTCCTCCCGTGTCAAGGAGAACGGGGTACCACAGGGATCTGTCCTCAGTGTCTGCCTGTTTTTATTGCAATAAACGGGCGCTCTGCAGCGGTGGGAATTTCTGTCTCCGCTTCCCTGTATGCTGACGACTTCTGCTTTTACTACAGCTCTATTGGCATTGCAGCTGCTGAACATCAGCTACAGGGCGCTATCCGTAAGGCGCAGTTTTGGGCTGTAGCTCATGGGTTCCAGTTTTCGGCGGCCAAGGCCTGCGTTATGCATTTCTGCCGGCGACACACTGTTCACCCGGAGCCGCAGCTTTATCTTGATGGCGAACTTCTTGCTGTGGTGGAGTCACATAGGTTTTTGGGTGTAGTGTTTGATGCCCGATTGACTTGGCTGCCTCATATTCGGCATCTCAAACAGATGTGTTGGCGGCATCTAAATGCTCTGCGATGCTTGAGCCACACCCGCTGGGGCGCCGACCGATCTACCCTGTTACGGCTCTAGCAGGCGTTAATCCAGTCCCGTCTGGATTATGGGAGCATGGCTTATGGCTCAGCATCCCCATCTGCGATGCGGGTGCTGGACCCTATCCTCCACAGTGGGATAACGTTGCCACTGGTGCCTTCCGGACCAGCCCTGTGGACAGCATACTTGTGGAGGCAGGTGTCCCTCCACTGCAGTTATGGCGCCAACGTTTGCTGGCCGCTTATGTGCCCATGTTTTCAGCGTGCCCGGGCATCCTAACTATCGGCTACTATTCCCACAGCCGCACGTCCACCTTCCAGAACGTCGGCCCAGGGCTGGATGTACGATCGCAGTCCACTTCTCTCCAGGCTTGGGGCTCTCCCTCTTCCGCCTCCTCTGCGTACACCCCTGTGGTGTGTGCCTCGCCATCGCCTTTAGCTGGAATTGACACAGGGCCCGAAGGACTCAGTCCCTCCAGAGGCCTTCCGCCGCCGCTTTCTTTCCATCCTCGCAACGTTTCATGGCTCTGGCATTGTTTACACTGACGGCTCGATGGTTGCTGGTCGTGTCAGTTATGCGCTAACTCTAGGGGACCATTCTGAACAACGTTCATTGCTGGCTGGCTGCAGCGTTTACACTGGTTAGCTGGTCGCCATCTTTCGTACCCTAGAGTATATCCACTCCTGCTCAGGTGAGTCCTTCGTTATCTGTACCGACTCCCTGAGTGGTTTACGAGCTCTCGACCAGTGTTTCCCTCATTCTCGTCTGGTGCTGGCTATCCAGGAGTCCCTGCATACTCTTGCCCGTTGCGGCCGCTCTGTGGTCTTTGTGTGGACCCCCGGTCATGTCGGTATCCCGGGCAATGAACATGTTGACCGCCTGGCGAAAGAGGCCACCAGTAAACCATCTCTGGATGTTGGCCTCCCAGAGACTGATTTGAGGGCAGTCTTACGCCGCAAAGTTTTTGCGCTATGGGACGATGAATGGCGCGAACTGACCATGCGTAATAAACTCCATGCTGTCAAGGCGACGACGGGTGTGTGGCGGTCATCCCTGTGAGCTACTCGCAGGGACTCAGTAGTCCTTTGCCGGCTCCTCATTGGCCACACCCGCTTGACAGACAGTTATTTACTGCACCGGGAGGACCCACCTCTATGTCGATGCGGGTTGGCTTTGATGGTGGTCCACATTTTGTTGGACTGCCCACTTTTAACCGTGCTCAGGCAGACGTTTGGGCTGCCTGATACGCTCCCTGCCCTTTTAACTGACGACAATGCTATGTCTAGCTTAGTTTTACGTTTTATTCGAGCAGGGGGCTTTTATTATTTAATCTGAGTGTTTGTTTTTAATGTTGATTCTGGCTTTTGGCCTCCGATTTTAAACTGAGTTTTTAATGTGTTCTCAGTGGTTGGCTTTTCCTTTATGGTCGGTCAACCACCGTCACACTTGGTGTGATTTTAATTTGTTTTGTCTGATCTCTGTCGGAGTATTTCTTGTCCTGTTTCGTCTGCCGTCTTTCCTGTTGTTCGTTATTTACTCTCTGTGGGTTGTTTTAGTTTTTTTTGGAAAAAGGGACCGATGACCGTAGCAGTCTGGTCCCTTTAATCCCACAAACCAACAACAGCTACTGCCCCAGTAGCCTCACCAACGTTCTTTGCAAGTTGCTCGAATGCATGGTGAGCCAGAGGTTGAGTTGGGTACTCGAGTCTCAGGGCCTTCTGGCTCTGTCTCAGGGTGGGTTCCGTAAGGGCCACTCTGCCGCCGATAATCTGATGTGCCTGGAGTCTAGCATCCGTATGGCCTTTTCCCGCTGTTAGCATCTGGTCACCGTCTTTCTCGACATGCAGAAGGCATACGAAACGACATGGCGACATCACATCCTCTCTACGCTTCATGATTGGGGTCTTCAGGGTACGATCCCGATTTTGGTACAAAATTTTCTGTCACTTCGTTCCTTCCACATTGTAGCTGCTGAACTGCAGTCTTGTGCTGTAGAGCATGGCTTGCAGTTTTCGGCTGCCAAGACCTGCATTATGCATTTCTGCCAGCGATGCACTTTTCACCCTGAGCCATGGCTTTGTCTTGAAGACGAACCTCTTGCTGTGGTGGAGACGAATCTGTTTTTGGGATTGGTTTTCGATACCCAGTTGACTTGGCTGCCCTATATTCGACAGCTTAAACAATCGTGATAACTGCATTTTTACGCTCTTCATTGCTTGAGTCACACCAGCTGGGGTGCCGATGGGTCTAACATTCTGTGAGTGAACCAGGCTTTAACTCAGTCCCGTCTAGATTATGGTAGCCTGTCTTACACTTCGGCATCACCTTCTGCGTTGAGGTTGCTTGACCCCATCCTTCACAGCGGAATCCAACTCGCCACTGCAGCTTTCCACAGAAGCCCCTCACCAGCATACTTGTGGAGGCTCGTGTCCCTCCATTGCGGATCCGGCGCCACCAAATGCTTGCCGCTCATGCTGCACAAGTTTGTAGGCTGTCCAGACATCCCAACTACTGTCTGCTGTTCACCAAATGGGTCGTCCATCTTCCAGAACGGGGGCCCCAGTCAGGGTGTATGATCACGGTTCGCGTCAAGGCACTTCTCTCTGGGCTTGAGGTTTTCCCTCTTCCCTTTCTTTCCCGGCCCCTCTATATATATGCCCAAGGTGTGTTCCCCACCCATGCCTTCAACTTGATCTGGCAGAGGGACCGATTGACTCAATCCCTCCTGAGGCCCTCCGCCGCCGCTTTCTTAGAGTACTTGCCTCGTTTCGAGGATCTGACGTTGTCTATACCGACGATTCGATGGTTGCTGGTCGCGCCATTTTATGCTCCTAGTCTGGGGACCATTATGAACAACGCTTGTTGCCAGCTGGCTGTAGTGTTTTCTCTGCAGAGCTGGTCGCCATCTCGCGTGCCCTAGAGTATATCCGCTCCTGTTCAGGTGTGTCCGTCGTTATCTGAGCGGTTTACGAGCTAACGAGCAGTGTTTTCCTTGCTATCGTCTGGTGATGGCTATCCAAGAGTCCACCCATACTCTTGCCCATTGCGGCTGCTTCGTGGCCTTTGTGTGGACCCCAGGTCATGTCGGCATCCCAGGAAATGAATGTGTTGACACACTGGCCAAACAGGCTGTCGGTGCACCAGCCTTGGAGATTGGCCTTTCGGTGAGTGATCTCAGGTCAGTTTTGTTGCAGATGGTACTTGGCACCTGGGGTAAGTATGGCGCACCCTGCCTACACCCAACAAACTTTGGGCCGTCAGTTAAGCTACTGGTGTGTGGCACTCCACCTTGCGAGCATCCGGCAAGGACTCTGTTGTCCTCTGCTGGCTGCACGTTGGCCACACCTGGATGACCCACAGTTATTTATTGCCCCACGAGTACTCAGCTTTATGCCACTGCAGGTCAGCTTTGACGGTGGTTAACATCTTGTTAGATTGCCCGCTTTTAACTCCGCTCATCCAGTTTTGGATGGGGTTTTCTCGCTTGATCTAAGTGTTGGTCCTTTTTTGTGTTGAGTCTGGCCTTTGACCTACGATTTTAGACCGGGGTTTTTAGTGCATTACTTGGTGGTTGGCTTTTCCTCTTTTTGTTTCTATGTTCGGCCAACCACTGTCACGCTCTGGGTGATTTTAATTCCTTTTGTCTGCTCTGTGTCTGTGTCTTTCTTGTCCTGTGTCGTCTGTTGTCATCTCCATTGTTAGTTTTTATTTTTTGTGGGTGCTAAATGTTCGTGGAAAAAGTGACTGATGGCCCTAGTAGTCTGGTCCTTTCAATCCCACAAACCAACCAACCAACTTCTCATGGATCAGTATGCCATTTTTGAACAAGACCATGCTCGTCCACTTACGGAATGTGTCTATGAACTATGTGCATTATGTTGAGATACTGTAATGGCCAACAAGTTCCTCACATCTCTGCCCAACAGAATATGTGTGCTATCACTTCGCACGTCAACTCGGCCTCAGTATCCAGGATATCGAGGTCCAGTTACAACAGTTAGATATAAGCTCATCCCAAGAGAGGCTACTACAGGTTGCAAAGCCATACTGATAAGTCGCCTCATGGCCCAAGTTCTTTTGTGTATTTTGATCGATTTTGGACTCACTGAAATAACTTCACATACCCTCGCAACTAGTAAAGTTTCATTTCGTTACTTCTTCCCCTTCCAGATGCTTCACTGTTTTTAGTCAGGCAGGTTTAGTTTTTCTTCGCCATGTTGCTACTGAGCTGTTATCATTTTATCAAGCGCAGTAAAGAAACAACATGTGGGACGTAGTGGAAGCCTATCGTCCTTCATAAATTGAGCTACATGGACGTTCCCAAAAGCAGTAGAGATTTTACACATAACAGTGTTTCCATGATGTGATTGACCTGTAAGACTGTAGATATGTAGCGACTAATTGCGTGTGTTTTATGCCCTCAGATTACAGAGGAGTGGTGTACACGGCCAGGGTTCTAAAGGCCCTGCATTCACGCTTCTCCAGGGCATCTTGTTCGGACTTGGCCTCTGTCCGAGCATTGACGACGAGCACTAGCTACAGCGTTCTATATTTCCTCCCGTACATCAAACTTGATGACAGCCATCTTCTCAGCCAGGTAAAGAGACCAAACGTTTTTGTAGGGTATAGCGATTACATCTGTTAACGTTGTTAAATTTGTTAAATTTTCTCGTTTCATATCCTTTCAGAGTGATAATACAACGTTGACGATGATGGTTTCTAAACTTCATTTTTATTTCATGGAATCTTTTTCAGGAGCAGCGACAAAGTTTTCAATCTTTCATTTTTGTAACCGATATTTTTATGTGTAACTCTAGTCGATAGCGATTACTGTTCAGAGACGACTGTCAGCTCATGTGATTTGAAATGGTGATGAAATGATTTTAGAATTCATTAATATTGTTGTAACTGCGGCCGGGACGGTCGCGGGATTGAAATGACAGAAAGTGCGGCGGGATCCGCGAACAACACCACAACGGGAGAGGACGGACACGAACAACGAAGGACAGAACTAAAAACAACAAGATCGAACAACGGAGTCACACAGAAACCTAACAAACACGTCCACTTGTACACAGAACAAGAAAGTAAGTAAGCTGTCTTACGCGAGGCGATGTGTCCACAGACGTACGCGAGATTAGACTGGCTGGCTGACCTTTTTTTTTTTGTTTCCTTTATTGTTATTTTGAAACCTGTAGTACAGGCAGGCCTGCAGCAGGCTACGACGCCGCTCTTTGGCCGCAGAGAAACACAGATATACAAATGAAGACATTTAGAGAAAAAACATGGTGGACATATAAACGGAGACAAACACTTTTTAAAATACAAGGTGCCGTTCACGGGCGTAGAGTCCAAGATAAAATTGTTCAAACACTTGGACACGGACAGAAACGAGAATTGTCACACGTGAACGTAGGTGCACAAAACGAATAACACTGAACCACTTAAGCACAAAACGACGGCATACACAGAACACGAGGCGTTGATCACTGGCGCGCAAATGTTCACTAACCGTGTACGAGTCCAGGGACCTGCCAAGAGAGGAGGATGGGGGGTGGGAGAGGGAGAGGGGAGAGCAGATGCCATGGGCAGGGGAGATAGGGGGAAGGGAGGAAGGGGGAGGGGAAGCCTGGGGGAAGAGGGGTGGAGGGAGGGGACGGGGAAAAAGGAAAAGGAAGGGAGAGAGGGTGCCTAAAGGAAAGGACACAGGAAGTGGGGGGAGGATCAAAGTTGATAGAAGGGGTAGATGGAGGGAAGGAGGACATCATCAGGGAGGGGGAGCTGGTGGAAGCCACCTTGGGAGAGGGTAAGGAGGGTGGAGAGATGGAGACCGGGTGGGATGTGGGAATACAGGTGCGGCGGCGGTCGGGGGTGGGAGAGGATGGGTGAGACAAGTGGATGAGGAGAATCGAGTTTGCGGGAGGTGTACAGGATCCGTATCCTTTCAAGGAAAAGGAGGAGGTGGGGGAAGGGGATGAGATCGTACAGGATCCGCGTGGGGGAGGGGAGACGGATGCGATAGGCGAGGTGGAGAGCATGGCCTTCAAGGATTTGGAGGAATTTATAAAAGGTAGGGGGGGGGGGGAGGGGCGGAGATCCAGGCCGGATGGGCATAACAAAGGATAGGGCGGATGAGGGATTTATAGGTGTGGAGGATGGTGGAGGGGTCCAGACCCCACGTACAGCCGGAAAGGAGCTTGAGGAGACGGAGTTGGGAGTGTGCCTTGGCTTGGATTGTCCGGAGATGGGGAGTCCAGGAGAGGCGACGGTCGAGGGTGACGCCAAGGTACTTAAGGGTGGGAGTGAGGGCGATAGGACGGCCATAGATGGTATGATAGAAATCAAGGAGGCGGAAGGAAGGGGTGGGTTTGCCTACAATGATCGCCTGCTGGCTGAGCGAGAGGCAGGCGGTTAAGTACGCTATCGGGGGCGCCGCTATTGGCCGCTGGAACCACGTGTTCCACTGTGGCGCCCTCACTCTAAAAGCGGGCCAGGAGGCGCGCGCCGCCACAGCTTACGGCGCGATGGTGCAGAGACCTCTATGGGTCTTCGACGTCCATGACGTCTGGCGCGGATTCAAATCCGCGGCGCGTGGTACCAGAAATATTCCTCATCGATGACTGATATTTAAACACAGTGTTTCCAAAATGTGAATCCAGTGTCTTGATTGTGGCGCGAGCTCAATCGATTTGCATCTCGGTCGCATAAAACATAAAAGATTTGTGTTCAATAGTCGTCAAAAATACGCCATGTAACTCTACTCATTCTGTTTGACGTGATGGTGTTAATGTTTAACTGTGGTTTTATCCAAGGACAAAATTTAATCAGTGCTATAGCCAAACATAAATAAATAAAGATTGAGAGCAGCAGTCACACATAAGCAACACAGTAACGCCGGAATGCACTGACAGAAAAAAATTGCAACACCGAAAAATAATTAATATAGGGTAATGAAGTTTCGGGAATACATTTGTCTAGGTAACAGGTTTAAGTGATTAACATTGCAAGATCTCAGTTTAATGTAAGGATGATATAACCCATTCCAAATGTGAAGTATTGGTACATTAATAACCGATGTAAGCGACAGAAAGTTGAATGCAAGCCTGCAAACGCGCCTCCATTGTGATGTACAGGTGCCAGATGTCAGTTTGTGTAATGGAGTTCGATGCCTGTCGCACTTGGTCGGCCAGTACAGTGACGGTCAATGCTGTTTGTGGATGATGCTGGAGTAGTCGTCTGATGATGCCCCATATGTGCTCGACTGGAGACAGATATCATGATCGAGCAGGCCTAGGCAACATGTCGATACTTTGTAGAGCATTTTTTTGTTATGGTTTTAGGGCATAAAATTGCTACGGTTGTTAGCTCCCAGTCTGTGGCTTAGGGAAAGGTAAAAAAACATAAAACAAATTGGAAATGAGGAGCAATGCGAGCGAAACTCAAAAAGTGGGGAAACTAAAAAACAGAAGGAAAGCTTAGAAAACCACTATAGAAGACGGCGGCGGAGGGGGGGGGGGTTTCCCCAAATTTTATTATTGGAAACTGTAGACCAATGTGCGTGCCACAAAAGAGCAACACGACGACATAAAACATTCTGTAGATCGGCGAAGGGAACCATGCAAACAGCAGGCTGAAGAAGAGAGACTGCAGCCTTGGCCGCTATATCGACCGCCTCGTTTCCACGGATACCAACGTGTCCTGGGATCCAGAGGAATGCCACAGACGCGCCACCCAAGTGGAACAAGTGGAGGCAGTCCTGAATCCGGTAGACCAGAGGGTGGACAGGGTAGAGAGCTTGGGGACTGGGGAAAGAGCTGAGCGAATCTGAGCATATAATATACTGTATCCGCTAATGGCGACGGATGTATTGGACAACATGGAGCATAAGCCTCCACAGTGGTCGGGAAGCCGAAATCGATTAGGGTTATCACCAACAACATAGGCACCCCCAACACCAAGTGATGTTTTCAAGCCGTCAGTGTAAATAAATGTGGCATCGTTCAAATAACTTACGGGTTTGCTGCCGGGTGACATCATCGACCACCGCCGATATTTGGACAGGAGGACACCCTGCCATTCCCAAGGCACAACTGCAAGGAGGAAGCAATGTGGAAGGGATTTTATTACCTCAGTTCACAGAGAAGAAACAAGGAAGATACCACACACTGAACAAGTAACTGCAGAGTCCATCTACACCGCCCTTCGGGTTCAGGGGTACGAATAGGCCCACGGTATTCCTGACTGTCGTAAGAGGCTACTAAAAAGAGTCTCAAAAGTTTCGACCTTACGTGATGGTCCCCTCTCGGATTTGACCACCATCTTTACTAATTCTTCCGAAGATCGACCCGATTGGGTAAGGGTATCTTACTTGGTGCATTGTGTCCATCTTGCAGTCAGACCTTTCGCCAGCTTATTCGTCGTTGCATTGCAGTCCTGCCCGCTCTCCATCTCTTGGGCATGGATACGTTCCTGCATGTACTTTCTGCGATGTGATGTGCAGTGCCGCTTTCTGCACTGACAGCGACCATGGACTACATGTCACCTAAAATCCAGCACGGTAGCCAGTCCGTTGTGGGGAGGCCGCCATGTACCCTGTTGGTTGTAGCTCCCTGACAACACAAGGATCGCTCTACTGATGCCTGCGCCGTTTACTCCTCATGTATGCCAAGGAGTAGATGCCATCTCCCTGGGGCATCAGGACTCCTGGCACTGGCCATTCTTGCTGTGGCTGGGTGGCACCCGTGGGGAGGGCCCTTGGTCAGAGTAGGTGGCACCAGGCGGATGAGATGCAGTGAAGCGTGGCACATCTTCTCTTGCTGGTGGCCAGCCACCAGTAGTCCTAAGCGTTCGATGGCTCACTTTAAAGCTAATGTGTATGACACCAAATCGTTCCCCTCCCTGGCCGGACCGTGGGAGGAATAAAAGCCTGTGAATGACAGTGAAACGTATTCGCCCCAGTATCTCGTCTGTACCAGAGCTGACAGGGAATCCTTTCTGTCTGTGAAGCCTCAGTTCTTTGTAGAGCATTTAGAGGACAAGTTCGGGGGGGTGGAGGGCTTGTCCAAAATGCGGTCAGGGTCAGTCTTCATCAAAACAGTATCCTCTGCCCAGTCACGAGCCTTGCTCACTTGTACGAAGCTGGAGGATGTGTCAGTTACTATCACGCCTCATAAAAGCTTAAATATTGTCCAGAACATTATTTTCCATAGAGATCTTCTTTTACAGTCCGATGACAAGTTGCACGCCAACTTAGAGCAACGAGGTGTCCATTTCGTCCGGCACGTCAACCGGGGTCTAAGGGATCACCAAGTTGCCACCAGTGCCTTCATCTTGGCCTCTGAGGGTGACCCATTACCTGAGAAGGTCAAGGTGATGGTGTACTGTTGTGATGTCAAGCCATATATCCCTCCCCCGATGCGGTGCTTCAAGTGTTGGAAGTTCGGCCATATGTCTTCCCGCTGTGCTGCCAGCCTCATATGTCGCGACTGTGGTCGACCATCCTATCGTGATACTCCATGTGCCCCGCCTCCCATCTGTGTCAACTGCGGGGGGCACCATCCCCCTTGCTCGCCGGACAATAAGATTCTACAGAAAGAACGGAAAATAATGGAATATAAGACCCTGGATCTACTGACCTACACTGAGGCTAAACAGAAATTTGAACGACTTTAACCAGTGTGCATAACGTCCTCTTATGCTGCCTCTGTTACTCCTGCTACAGTTCCCATAGGTGCACCACATACCATCAGCTCTCAGAGCCAGAGGACCACACCTGCCCCCTTGATGGTGGGGGCACTTCACTCCCTGTTGCTCCTGCTCGATCTACTTCAGGAGCAACACCTCCTCAACCATCGAGGACATCAGTTCCCCCTTCCCAGCCGGAGAAGTGTAAGACTTCTTTGGCCCCTCTCGCCAGGAAGGGGTCCCTTGGGGATATCCCTTCGCAAGTTCTGACCGGTTTAAAAGCGGACACCTGCAAGTGGCTGAAACAACCACTGGACGGTGGTCGTAGGACCTCACGGTCATCGTCCATCTCTGAGACTGACTCAGGGAAGTCCTCCAGGCCAGAAACACGGAAGGCACAGCGCGAGAAACAGAAGAAGAAGAAAAAGGTTCCCAAGAATCCCGACATTGCAGTGGCACCCGTCCCACCACTTCCTACAAGTTCAGCATCTGAGGATGAGGTAGTGATTCTGGCGTCTGCTGGAGACCTGGCTCTCGCCGGTCCCTCAGACGCAAGGGTACTGAATCGGTGGCAGCAAGTGGTCCAGCGGCGTAAACTACCCCCCCGAATCTCTTCAAGCTTTTCTCAGCCATGGACAATACAATCCTCCAGTGGAACTGCAGCGGTTTCTTCCACCATCTAGCTGAGTTCCGTCAACTTCTCAGCCTTCACCCTTTCGTCTGTATTGCTCTACAAGAAACTTGGTTTCCGGCAATGCGAACCCCCGCCCTCCGTGACTATCGGGGTTATTATAAAAACTGGGTAGCTTATGAAAAGGTATCTGGTGGCGTCTGCATCTATGTACTCCACTCTCATCACAGCAATACTGTCGCTCTACAAACACCTTTAGAGGCTGTCGCTGTTCGAGTGTGGACACCTCAGGCGGTTACTGTCTGCAGTCTGTATCTTCCACCGGATGGTGATGTCATGCAGCATGTCCTGGCTGCGCTGATAGCCCAATTGCCGCCACCATTCCTCTTACTGGGCGACTTCAATGCCCATAACTCTTTGTGGCGTGGATCAGTGGCAATGGGCAGAGGCAGCACCATTAATCATGTATTGGCACAGCTCGACCTTTCCATTTTAAATGATGGTGCCTTCAGACATTTCATTGTGGCGTATAGCACGTACTCTGCCGTCGACCTTTCGATCTGCAGCCCTAGCCTCTTACCCTCTGTCCAATGGAGTGTGCATGACGACCTGTGTGGTAGTGACTACTTTCCGATATTTCTGTCACTGCCACAGCGTCACTCTTCTGGGCGCCCTTGCAGATGGGCTATGACTAAGTCTGATGGGGACTTGTTCTCCTCCATGGGCGCTATTGCGCCTCTTTCTAATGAAGCCGTTGATGCAGTGGTTCACTCGGTCACCACTGGCATCGTTACTGCCGCAGAATCTGCCATTCCCCGTTCTTCTTGGTCCCCTCGGCGGAGGACTGTGCCTTGGTGGTCACGTGAGATCCCTGAGGCCATTAAAGATCACTGGCAGGCGCTACAGCGTCACAAGCGACATCCCTCCATAGAACACCTCATCGCCTTCAAACAGCTGCGTGCGTGGGCCTGCCGCCTTATCTGCCAAAGCAAGCAGGAGAGCTGGGAACGGTATGTGTCCACCATTGGCCTCCATGTCTCTCCATCGCAGGTCTGGGCCAAGATTAGACGCCTTTTGGCTGTTGGACTCCTGTCAGCGTCCCTGAGGTGCCACTGAATGCGGAAATTTTCACTGATTCTGACATAATTGCAAACCGCTTGGCAGACCATTTACTCTCAGTACCACATCTGTGAATTACCCACTGGCTTTCTGCTCCCTTAATGAGCGATTGGAACATTGGCGACTTTCGTTTCCCACGCGCCATCCTGAATCCTACAATGTCCCATTCAGTGAGTGAGAATTCCACAGTGCCCTAGCTGCCTACCCTGATACAGCTGCCCCCTGCGGGTCCAGGGGTAGGAATAGGCCTGTGGTATTCCTGCCTGTCTTAAGAGGCGACTAAAAGGAGTCTCAAACGTTCAGTCTTATATGATGGTCCCCTGTTGGGTTTGACCTCCATATCTCAAAATTTTTCCGAAGAGCGAGCCGACTGGGGAAGGGCGCCTTACATGGTGCATTGTGTCCATCTTGTGTTGAGAACTTTTGCCAGCTTATTCGTCGTTGCATTGCAGTCCTGCACACTCTCCATCTCTTGGGCATGGATCCGTTCCTGCGTGCACTTTCCGCCATGCGATGAGCAGTGGCACTTTCTGCACAGACCAAAACCATGGACGACATGTCACCTAAAATCCAGCACGGTAGCCAGTCCGTTGTGGTGGGGCTGCCATGTACCCTGTTGGTTGTAGCCCCCTGACAACACAGGGATTGCTCTATTGATGCCTGCGCCGTTAACTCCCCACGTATGCCAAGGAGTAGATGCCTATCCTCCTGGGGTATTGGGACTCCCGGCAACAGCCATCCTGCCAGGCGGCTCTTGCAGAGGCTGGGTGGCGCCCGTGGGGAGAGCCCTTGGTCGGAGTAGGTGGCATCATGGCGGATGACCCGCAATGAAGCGTGGTACATCGTCTGTCGCTGGTGAACAGCCACCAGCAGTCTCTAAGCGTTCTCGGGCTCAATTTAATGCTAAGAAGTATGATCCAAAAACATTCCCCTCCCTGGCCACACCGTGGGAGGAACGTAAGTCTCAGGATGGCAGTAGCAGTTATTCGCCCCAATTCATAGTTTGTACGAGAGCTGATGGGGAGTCTTTTCTCTCCACAAAGCCTCAGTTCTTCGTCGAGCATTTAGAGGACAAGTTTGGGGAGGTGGGGGGCTTGTCCAAAATACGCTCTGGGTCAGTCCTGATACAAATGGCATCCTCTGCCCAGTCATGATGGTTACTTGCTTGTGACAAGTTGAGGGATGTTGCCGTTACGATCACACCCCATAAGAGTTTAAATATGTTCCAGGGAGTTATATACCATAAGGACCTTCTTTTCCAGTCTGATTACGAGCTGCGCGCCAATTTAGAGCCCCGAGGTTTACATTTCGTCTGGCGCGTTCATCGGGGTCTGAAGGAAAATCAGATTGCTACCGGTGCCTTCATCTTGGCCTTCGAGGGTGATACATTACCGGAAAAGGTCAAGGTGATGGTCTACCGATGTGGCGTCAAGCCCTATATCCGTCCCCCGATGCGGTGCTTTAAGTGCTGGAAGTTTGGCCATATGTCTTCCCACTGCACTTCCAGCCTCACAATCGAGATTGCGGACGCCCATCACATCCCACCATTGGCCTCCATGTCACTCCATCGCAGGTCTGGGCCAAGATTCGACGCCTCTATGGCTATCGGACCCCTGTCAGCATCCCTGCCGCTCTCACTGAATGGAGCAGTTTGTACTGACTCCGACGTAATTGCCAACCGCTTGGTAGAGGAGAGCGGCGGAAGGCCTCTGGAGGAACTTAGTGCTTCGGGCCCTGCTTTTATTCCATCATGTCCACGTATCAGGGCTCTGGCATTGTTTACACTGACGGCTCGATGGTTGCTGGTGGTGTCGGTTATGCGCTAAGTCTAGGGGACCATTCAGGAACAATGTTCATTGCCGGATGGCTGCAGCGTTTACACTGCTGAGCTGGTCGCCATCTTTCGTACCCTACAGTATACCCGCTCCTGCTCAGGTGAGTCCTTCATGACCTGTAGCGATTCCCTGAGCGGTTTACGAGCTCTCGACCAGTGTTTCCCTCATTCTCGTCTGGTGATGGCTATCCAGGAGTCCCTGCATAGTCTTGCCCGTTGCGGCCACTCTGTGATCTTTGTTTGGACCCCGGGCCATATTGGGATACCCGGTAATGAAAATGTTGACCGCCTGGCGAAAGAGGCCACCAGTAAACCACCTCTGGACATTGGCCTCCCAGAGACTGATTTGCGAGCAGTCCTCCGCCGACAAATTTTCTCGCTTTGGGACGCTGAGTGGCGCGATCTACCCACGCCCAATGAACTCCGTGTTATAAAGGATACAACGTCTGTGTGGCATTCCTCCATGCGAGCTCCTTGCAGCAACTCCGTTGTCCTTTGTCGACTCCTTATTGGCCACACCCGGCTGACGCACAGCTATTTGCTGCTTTGTGAGGACCCGCCTCTATTTCGATGCGGGTCTGCTTTGACGGTGGTCCACATTTTGTTGGACTCTCCACTTTTAAGTGTGCTCAGGCAGACGTTTGCGCTGCCTGATATGCTCCCTGCCCTTTTAACTGATGACTCTGCCATGCTTAGTTTTACGTTTTATTCGGGCAAGGGGTTTTTATCATTTAATTTGAGTGTTTGTAATGTTTTTTGTGTTGATTTGGGCCTTTGGCCTACGATTTTAAACTGAGTTTTTTTTAATATGTCTCTCGCTAGTTGGCTTCTCCTTTTTTTGTTCCTATGGTCGATCAACCACTGTCACACTGTGTGTGATTTTATTTCGTTTTGTCTGGTCCTTGTCTACGTTTCTCTTGTTCTGCGTCGTCTGTCTACTATTCTGTTGCACGTTTTTTATTCTCTGTGTATTTTTAGCATTTGGAAAAAGGGAACGATGACCGTCGCAGTCTGGTCCCTTTAACCCCCACAAACCAACCAACCAACCAAACATCGATCTTTACAACCATCTCTGGTTCGAGGGTGAGTTTCCGTCGCAATGGTGGGAAAGTATTGTTATCTCCATTCTGAAACCTGGAAAGAACTGGAGTCTCGGGGCCTTCTGGCTCCACCTGAGGGTGGGTTCCGTAAAGGCCGCTCCGCCACCGACAATCTGGTGAGCCTGGAGTCAGCCATCGGTACTGCCTTTGTCCGCTGTCAGCACTTGGTCGCTGTCTTTTTCGACATGCGGAAGGCGTGCGATACGACATGGCGTCATCACATCCTTTCTACGCTTCATGGATGGTGTCTTCGGGGCCCTCTGCCGATCTTTATCCGAAATTTTCTGTCGTATCGTACCTTCCGTGTGCAAGTCGCAGCCTCCCATAGTTCTTCCCGAGTCCAGGAGAACGGTGTGCCACAGGGATCTGTTTTAAGTGTCTGCCTGTTTTTAATAGCCATTAACGGGCTCGCTGCAGCGGTGGAAACGTCTGTCTTAGCGTCCTTGTATGCTGACGACTTCTGCCTTTACTACAGCTCTATTGGCATTGCAGCTGCTGAACGTCAGCTACAGGACGCTATCCATAAGGCGCAGTCTT
This sequence comes from Schistocerca serialis cubense, assembly GCF_023864345.2. Classification (NCBI taxonomy): domain Eukaryota; kingdom Metazoa; phylum Arthropoda; class Insecta; order Orthoptera; family Acrididae; genus Schistocerca; species Schistocerca serialis. Next base: position 62,670,892 of record NC_064642.1, read on the forward strand.
GGGCTGCAGCTCATGAGTTCCAGTTTTCGGCAGCCAATACCTGCGTCATGCATTTCTGCCGGCTATGCACTGTCCACCCGGATCCACCCGGAGCAGTTCCTGCTCAGGTGAGTCCTTCGTTATCTGTAGCGATTCCCTGAGCGGTTTACGAGCTCTCGACAAGTGTTCCCTCGTTCCCGTCTGGTGATGGCTATCCAGGAGTCCCTGCATAGTCTTGCCCGTTGCGGCCGCTCTGTGGTCTTTGTGTGGACCCCAGGCCATGTTGGGATACCCGGCAATGAAAATGTTGACCACCAGTACACCATCCCTTGACATTGGCCTCCCAGAGGCTGATTTGAGGGCAGTGTTAGGCCGCAAAGTTATCTCGCTTTGGGACACTGAATGGCGCAATCTGCCCACGCCAAACAAAGTCCATCCAATCAAGGTGACGACGGGTGTGTGGCAGTCATCCCTTCAAGCTACTCGCAGGGACTCAGTAGTCCTTTGCTGGCTCCTCATTGGCCACTCTCGGGTGACACACAGTTATTTACTGCACCGGGAGGTCCCTCCTCTATGTCGCTGCGGGGTGGCTTTGACAGTGGACCACATTTTGTTGGCCTGCCCCCTTTTAGCTGTGGTCAGGCAGACATTTGCGCTGCCTGATACACTCCCGGCCCTTTTAACTGATGACCCTGCTATGGCTGGCTTAGTTTGCGTTTTATTTGGGCAGGAGGTTTTTATCATTTAATCTGAGTGTTTATGTTTTATTTTATTGTTTTGTGTTGATTCTGGCATTTGGCCTATGGTTTTAAACTGAGTTTTTATTGTGTTCTCGGTGATTGGCTTTTCCCTTTTTTATATCTATGGTCGGCCAACCACCGTCACACTCTGTGTGATTTTAATTTGTTTCGTCTGATCTCTGTTTGAGTCTTTCTTGTCCAGTGTCGTCTTACGTCTTCTTTTTGTTCATTTTTTATTCTCTGTGGGTGATTTTAGTTTTTTGGCAAAAGGGACTGATGAACATCGCAGGCTGGTCCCTTTAACCCCCACAAACCAACCAACCACTCCATCACAGGTCTGGGCCTAGATTTGACGCCTCTGTGGCTATCGGACCCCTTTCAGCGTCCCTGATCTCTCACTGAATGGAGCAGTTTGTACTGACTCCGAAGTAATTGTCAACCGCTTGGCAGAGCATTTTGCTCTGAGTTCCGCTTCTGCGGAGTACCCACTGGCCTTCCGCTCCATTAAAGAGTGGATGGAATGTCGGAGCCTTTCATTTCGTACCCACCATCCTGAATCCTACAATGTTGCATTCAGTGAGTGGGAATTTCACAGTGCCCTCGCCGCTTGTCCTGATACCACTCCTGGGCCAGATCGCATCCACTGTCAGATGCTGAAACACCTTTCAGTGGACTGCCAGCGACGCCTCCTCGACCTTTACAACCGTATTTGGATCGAGGGTGAGTTTCCGTCGCAATGGCGGGAAAGCATTTTAATCCCCGTTTTGAAACCTGGCGAGAACCCTTTGGAGGTGGACAGCTACCGTCCCATTAGCCACATCAGCTGTAGTGTGTTCCGGGTGGTATATATTATACAGATTAGATTAGATTAGATTAATACTAGTTCCATGGATCATGAATACGACATTTCGTAATGATGTGGAACGAGTCGAATTTTCCAGTACATGACATAATTAGGTTAATTTAACAACATACTTAAGTTAATATAACTACTTTTTTTGTGTTTTTTATTTTTATTTTTTTATTTTTTAAATATTTTTTTTTCTTAATTTATATCTAAAAATTCCTCTATGGAGTAGAAGGAGTTGTCATTCAGAAATTCTTTTAATTTCTTCTTAAATACTTGTTGGTTATCTGTCAGGCTTTTGATACTATTTGGTAAGTGACCAAAGACTTTAGTGCCAGTATAATTCACCCCTTTCTGTGCCAAAGTTAGATTTAATCTTGAATAGTGAAGATCGTCCTTTCTCCTAGTATTGTAGTTATGCACACTGCTATTACTTTTGAATTGGGTTTGGTTGTTAATAACAAATTTCATAAGAGAGTATGTATACTGAGAAGCTACTGTGAATATCCCTAGATCCTTAAATAAATGTCTGCAGGATGATCTTGGGTGGACTCCAGCTATTATTCTGATTACACGCTTCTGTGCAATAAATACTTTATTCCTCAGTGATGAATTACCCCAAAATATGATGCCATATGAAAGCAATGAGTGAAAATATGCGTAGTAAGCTAATTTACTAAGATGTTTATCACCAAAATTTGCAATGACCCTTATTGCATAAGTAGCTGAACTCAAACGTTTCAGCAGATCATCAATGTGTTTCTTCCAATTTAGTCTCTCATCAATGGACATACCTAAAAATTTGGAATATTCTACCTTAGCTATATGCTTCTGATTAAGGTCTATATTTATTAATGGCGTCATACCATTCACTGTACGGAACTGTATGTACTGTGTCTTATCAAAATTCAGTGAGAGTCCGTTTACAAGGAACCACTTAGTAATTTTCTGAAAGACAGTATTGACAATTTCATCAGTTAATTCTTGTTTGTCAGGTGTGATTACTATAATTGTATCATCAGCAAAGAGAACTAACTTTGCCTCTTCATGAATATAGAATGGCAAGTCATTAATATATAATAAGAACAACAAAGGACCCAAGACTGACCCTTGTGGAACCCCATTCTTGATTGTTCCCCAGTTTGAGGAATGTGCTGATCTTTGCATGTTACGAGAACTACTTATTTCAACTTTCTGCACTCTTCCAGTTAGGTACGAATTAAACCATTTGTGCACTGTCCCACTCATGCCACAATACTTGAGCTTGTCTAGCAGAATTTCATGATTTACACAATCAAAAGCCTTTGAGAGATCACAAAAAATCCCAATGGGAGGTGTTCGGTTATTCAGATCATTCAAAATTTGACTGGTGAAAGCATATATGGCATTTTCTGTTGAAAAACCTTTCTGGAAACCAAACTGACATTTTGTTAGTATTTCATTTTTACAGATATGTGAAGCTACTCTTGAATACATTACTTTCTCAAAAATTTTGGATAAAGCTGTTAGAAGGGAGATTGGACGGTAATTGTTGACATCAGATCTATCCCCCTTTTTATGCAAAGGTATAACAATAGCATATTTCAGTCTATCAGGGAAAATGCCCTGTTCCAGAGAGCTATTACACAGGTGGCTGAGAATCTTACTTATCTGTTGAGAACAAGCTTTTAGTATTTTGCTGGAAATGCCATCAATTCCATGTGAGTTTTTGCTTTTAAGCAAGTTTATTATTTTCCTAATTTCAGAGGGAGAAGTGGGTGAGATTTCAATTGTATCAAATTGCATAGGTATGGCCTCTTCCATTAACAGCCTAGCATCTTCTAATGAACACCTGGATCCTACTATATCCACAACATTTAGAAAATGATTATTAAAAATATTTTCTACTTCTGACTTTTTGTTCGTAAAGTTTTCATTCAATTTTATGGTAATACTGTCTTCCTCTGCTCTTGGTTGACCTGTTTCTCTTTTAATAATATTCCAAATTGTTTTAATTTTATTATCAGAGTTGCTGATTTCAGACATGATACACATACTCCTGGATTTTTTAATAACTTTTCTTAATATAACACAGTAGTTTTTATAATTTTTGATAGTTTCTGGGTCACTTCTCTTTCTTGCTGTCAGATACATTTCCCTTTTCCGGTTACAAGATATTTTTATACCCTTACTATTTTCTTGGGGAAGCAGTTTTCAAATGCATTTACAAAAATGTCATGAAATAAATTATATTTTAAATTGGCATCAGGTTCACGGTACACCTCATCCCAGTCTAACTGCTGTAGGCTTTCCCCGAAATTTGCAATTGTTAAATCGTTGACTGAACGTACTACGTTGGAGGACTGTTTAGCATTGCTGAATGGAGCTATGTCATATATTGTAACCAGCTGTGCACCATGATCAGAAAGACCATTCTCAACAGGCTGAGCATTTATCTGGTTAAACTTATCTTGGTCTATAAAGAAGTTATCTATCAGTGAGCTGCTATCCTTTACCACCCGAGTAGGAAAATCAATAATGGGTGTCAAATTGAAAGAACCAAGTAATACTTCAAGGTCATTTTTCCTATTACCCTCTTTCAGAGAATCTACATTGAAGTCCCCACAAATAATAATTTGCTTCCCCCTGTCTGACAGATAGCACAACAAGGAGTCCAAATTTTTCAGAAATAGATGAAAATTTCCTGATGGGGACCTATATACAGTTACAATTATAAATGTGCCTTTATTTAATTTAAGCTCACAGGCACATGCTTCTATATGTTTCTCTACACAAAACTTTTTTGTTTCTATACTTTTTGCACAATGATAACTTTTGACATATATGGCAACTCCTCCTTTCTCCATATTTTCTCTCATTACATGTGCAGAGAGCTTATAACCACTTACATTTACCTTATCCATATCAGTAACAATGTGATGCTCAGACAGGCATAGTATATCTATTTCATTCTCAGCTTCTAAATCTTCTAAACAAACCAGAAGCTCATCTACTTTATTCTTTAAACTCCCAATATTTTGATGAAATATACTTACATTATTTTTAATTATACTTTTATGACAACCTTTCCTTATTCTAACATTTGCAGTACTTTCCTGTCTGAGTTTCTCATTGTGCTTAGGCCTAGTTCCTATACCAGTGGTCACATGGTGTTCAGAGAGGCAGATTATGTCAACTGGGTTGGGTGACTTTAATTCATCAATGGAATTACGTAGGACTGAGATACAACTTGGTGGAGATAAAATTTCTGGTGATTGGTGAAAATTTATAATTGATAGCTGTGATTGGTGATCCAATGCGCTAGAATTGTGCTGTTTAATTTCTTTCCTAAACTGAAGATTTGTTTCAATCCTGACCTCTCGTAGAACTTGACATCTTTCTGTCTTACCTATCCTAAAAAAGGTGCTGCTCCAACACCTGTAACCACTGGTATTTTACCATTCATGGCAGCGCCTCCCCCCCTTAAATTTCCTGCTATTACCCCAGCCAGTTTCCCCTTCCCTTTCCTGTTGAGATGTAGGCCGTGCCTGGTATAGTCCCACCTACTGAGATAATCAACAGGAACCACACCAATATGAGCCCCCGCACCCGATCCAAGCAGCCGATCCAACTCCAAATTAACTCTCCCAACAGAAGAGTTGAAATGAGGCCGGTCATGGCGTCTCAGGACAGATACAAATTCAACATTGGTGTGTCTCGATGCTGACGCAATCTTTACCAGGTCACACTCTATACTGTACCCAGGATCTCTGTCGATGCTGTTCCCTGGCCCTCCCACAATAACCACGGTGTCTTCCCTGGTAAATCCTCTACAGAGTGAACCTAAATCCTCTGTCACCTGATCCAGACTAGCACTTGGTTTGAAAAAATTTGTGACCTGGTATTCTGGTCCTAATTCCTCCTGCAGAAGTTGGCCTACACCTCTGGCATGAGAACTGCCTAACAACAAAACTTTCTTCCTTTTCGATGACTTTCCTACATTCTTTTTCAATTTCCTATTGAAATTTTGTTGTGTCCTGTCTACACCTACCTCTGCTTGAGGCTCATCAGTTTCTAACTGAAGCAACAGGTCAAACTTATTTTTGACATTCACCACAAAACTGTCAGACTTAGTTCTAGGCCTGTTCCTTCTGCTACCTGTTGCCACTTCCCACCTCTCTTTGCCCTTCTCCCTCCTTAACCTGTCCAGATCTTCCCTAGCCTGATCTAGCTCAGCCTGAAGGGCAGCAATTTTCCCCTCCTGTTCCACTATCTTCCTATCTCTGCTGCAAATCCTGCATAACCACTGATGAGCCTGATCCACTTTCCCAACACCCACGCCACTGCAGTCCTCCCAGTGAAAAAAACTACTGCATCCATCACACCAAACCCCGGAACTAACAATTCTACGGCAAGTCAGGCACTTCTCACTCATGGCAAAATAATACTTTAGCTAGAATAAATCAATTAAATTACCGAAAATCAAAAAAGACGTTACAAGAATTAAGCCTATTCACAAATGTATATAAGCAAGTTTCTGATTTAAAATTCCGCTGTTTTTCTGAGATCTGTATTAAAACAACGAAGGTATACGCTATTTACTATATATTTCACTCGATGGAATGAAAAAAGGACAATTAAACGAGATACTTTAACTTTGATTCTCCAAAAACGTTACGAGAATTAGGCCTATAAACAAATGTATATAGGCAAGTTTCTGATATAAAATTACGCTGTTTTTCTGAAATCTGTATTAAAACAATGAAGTTATACGCTATTTACGGTAGTTTACTTATTTGTTACCGAGAAACTAGTTAAATTACCGTGAAACAAGAAACAAACACGTTTACAAAATTTAAGCCTAAGCGCGACTTCGCGAAGTTACGATCTTCTCGTGTTTTCTGAAAAAATACGCAAAGAAAAGTCAAACCTTTAACGGCAAGACTAAACGATACACTAATGCACGTATTTAATTTGTTGTCGGCGTTAAACTAAATTATATTCCTGTCTAAATCACTTAACTTTCTGGAAATGGTTTCTGGCGTCACTTACTCGGCGGCCATCTTGGAACAGAACATTCCCTCCACTGTGCACTTCCATCTTCGCCCTCGTGATATCCATGGATATTCGACACCCGACATCCAGCATGGTAACCGTTTGTTGTAGGGGGGGGGGGGGGGGGGGAGGTCGTCATGTACCCTCTTGGTGGCAGCCCCCTGACAACACAGGGATCGCAGTGATGATGCCTGAGCTGCTACCTCCCCACGTATGCCGAGGAGTCGATGCCTATCTCTCTGGGGCATCAGGACTCCCGGCAAAGGCCATCCTGCCAGGTGGCTACATTTTCTATTACATGTTTCACTTGCTGGAATATTCACTTTTTCATGCGCGTAATTTGAATTCCTTGCCTGCAATTTGAAATACGAAATATTCATGGAAGACCTATTAGAACAGTTTGATAGTTGTCACTGTGCCCTGTCAACTGACACTAGGTTCGTTTGAATCGTATCGCAAAAATGCATCACTGTGCATACCAAGTTTCATAGCCTGAAACTTGTACATCATACGTGTTTTTTTTCTTTTATTTATTTATTTTGTTCCATCTCAGCTAGCCCCGATATATACTGAATCACTCACCCCCATATACACCCACGATTCGTATACAATGTTTATGCTGATTGTAAACACGGGCTTACATCCCAATGTGGCCTCATCATTGCTATGAGATGTCACTCCAAAGTCCAGTTCTATATGGAACACATAACATTCACACGTCCACACAACTTGTCCGCCGTACGCTGCTCATACCACGTAAGTTATATGAAAGTAATGATTTTCACTTACTTAACGTTGTTCTCTGAATTTTATCTGTGGCACACAAATAAAATTGCTACACCACTCAAGTCGTTTTGCCACGGATACTTAATACAAGCCGTGCGAAGCCAGGACAGGTCGCTAGTTTAATAATAATGTGGTACTAGTCAAATTATTTCCGGAAATCGAGAAATTCTGCATCTGCCTCATTGCCTAGATCCATGGCTTTCAAGATGTCATTAGTGTGAGAAAAGTGCGAGTTGGGTTCTACATGATCGATCTTTCTGGAATCAAAACTAGTTGGCATCGAACGGGCATTCTGTGTAATTTACCTCATTATGTCTGAGTTCAGAATATGTCTTAAGATTCTACAAGGAATGGATGTCAAGCACACTGGACGCTAGTCTCATCTATCACTTCTTCTAACCTCCTTGATGTTTGCCATCTTTCAACTGCTGGGCACAGTTTTTTGTTCGAGATATCTTGGGTAGGTTATAGTTCAAAGATTGGCTAACTCAGCCATAAATTCGGTGTAGAATCTGATAGGGATTCCACTGGGCCCTGCATCTTTGTTTAATTTTAGCGATTTCAGCTGCTGCTGAGCACCTCACACACTTTCACAACAAGGCGCTGGTTGTAGATGGCGCAGATCCCGGAGGCGGCGCTGTGGTGGGGTCGGTGGGCGCTGGTGACCAACTCCTCGGCGGATCTGGAGGGTGCCCTGTCCCACCTGCAGCTGACCATTCACAGCCACATGCTGGTGGTCCAATCGTCCACTGTGAGTGACCGACTCCTCCTGCACTTTACCGAGGTGTTCCGCGTGGCCAATATGACGCCGCTTGTGATTAAGCACTTGTGTGACTGGACGCCCAAGCAACTGCAGAACTGGACACACAAGGTCTTGCGCCATTGGACATTCAAGCGTTTGTGCGACTCGAAGCGCGGAGACCGGGGCAGTATCAACTGGAGCCTCATGAAGAGGAAACCGAACCTAAACGCCATACGCCTGAGGGCCGCCACTTTCAAGGTAAGTCCGCTCAGTAGCAGTCAACTAAAAGGATAGCGCCGAGAACGTTTGGACTATCACGAGCCAGCTTCTCGAAGACAAAAAGGGTACAGATACTGACGGAGGTGCGACGATAGCTAACAGGTACAGTTGTGTAGTTTTTTTGCCTGGCAGTATCCCATAAGAGCGAACCAATTGAGTCTTTACTTGTAGTTTACCAGTGTATTAGATACTTGGACTACGCACAGCTCTATTTAAAAATAATAGGTCGATGTAGTCGTAGGGTCGAGCAGCGCACGTTTCCTTTTATGCCCCTCAGCTCATTAGCCGCAAGTAATAACCTGTAACCATTATCCTGCAGTCTATGCATTGGCTAGATCAAGCTAGATGGCGCTGACGTTAGCATATTGGACTCGCATTCGTCAGGACAACGGTTCAAACCCGCGTCCGACCGTTATCATTTAGGTTTCCAGTGATTTTCCTGAATCACTTCAGGCAAATGCTGGGATCATTCCTTTGAAAGGGCATGGCCAATTTCCTTCCCCATCCTTCCCTTATCCAATTAATGACCTCGCTGTTTGGTCCCCTCTCCCAAATCAACCATTGGCTGGAATTGTGAGTTAATAAAATACGCAGAAAAATAAAGAAAGTAAATAAATAACTTAATAACAAGAGTTCTGTTCTAAGTGTGTAATTTATATAAACGACAGAGAATTGTGTTGAATAGTATTTATTAAAGAAAATACTTCTCAAATAAACGGGATGTGGTCTTGCGATATTAGGTTACAATGCAGACAGAAAATATCGTTATCAAATGCTGTAAAGTTACGTTGAGAGTGGTACGAGAATAGCAGCAAAATCCCCAAACTAAACAGTTATGAAAGATACGCAAGAAACCAAGTCAATTTCGCAAACACAGTACACGAAATACTCACCAGCTCTAAACAGCTCAGATTTCAACACGATGATTCACAACTTAACACACACGATACAAAGAATAGTAACGCATATTCTTTCTGTTCTCACTTCTGTAAATCAAGCGTCAAAAGTTAGACTCCTATTCTGGGCCACGCTCAGACGTTTCAAAATGTAAATACCCATTCAAAAGTTAAAGTACTGTAGCGGCAGTTTACCGGCCAGAAAGAGTCACCTATAGGACTGAAATCGCGTTAGACAAGTCTGCGTCCCCCCTGCAAGTTCCCCTCCTGTGGGTTCAGGGTTAGAATAGGCCCGCGGTATTCCTGCCTGTCGTAAGAGGCGACTAAGAAGAGTCTCAAAAGTTTCGGTCTTAATGTGATGGTCCCCTCTCGGGTTTGACCTCCATCTTTCTAAATTCTTCTGAAGAGCGAGCCAATTGGGGAAGGGCGCCTTACATGGTGCACTGCATCTGTCGTGCGTTGAGACCTTTAGCCAGCTTTCTCGTCGTCGCAATGCTGTCCCGCTCGTTTTCCATCTCTTGGGTGAGGATACCTTCCCGGGTGCGATTACCACTATGCACTGTACAGTGTTGCTTTTTGTTGAGACGACGATCTTGGACATTTTTGCACCTAAGATCCAGCTCGGTAGCCAGTCTGATATGGTGGGCCCTCCATGTACCCTGCTGGTTGTAGCCCCCTGACAACACAGATATCGCTCTCCTGATGCCTGCGCCATTAACTCCCCACGTATGTCAACGAGTAGATGCCTAACCTCCTGGGGCATCAGGAATCCCGGCGATGGCCATCCTGCCAGGTGGCCTTTGCTGTGGCTGGCTGGCGCCCGTGGGGAGGGCCCTTGGTCGGAGTAGGTGGCATCGTGGCGGATGACCCGCAATGAAGCGTGGTTCATCGTCTCTCGCTGGTCGCCAGCCGCCAGCAGTCTCTAAGCGTTCTCGGGCTCAATTTAACGCTCAGAAATACGATCCGAAAACGTTCCCCTCCCTGGCCACACCGTGTGGGAGGAGCGTAAGTCTCAGAATGCAGTGACAGTTATTCACCCCGGTTCCTGGTTTGTACAAGATCTGATGGGGAGTCTTTCATGCCCACAAAGCCTCAGTTCTTTGTAGAGTATTTAGAGGACAAGGCTGAGGGAGGGGGGGTAGAGGGCTTGTCCAAAATGCGCTCTGGGTCAGTTTTGATAAAAACGGCATCCTCTACCCATTCACGAAGGTTACTTGCCTGTGACAAGTTGGGGGATGTTAACGTTACCATCACACCACGTAAGACTTTAAATATGGTTGAGGGTATTATTTTCCATAGGGACTTACTTTTGCAGTCTGATGACGAGCTGCGCGCCAACTTAGAGCGTCGAGGTGTGCATTTTTATCGGGGTCTGAGGTGTAATCAGGTTGCTACCAGTGCCTTCATCTTGGCCTTCTAGGGTGATACATTACCGGAGAAGGTCAAGGTGATGGTCTACTGCTGTGATGTCAAGCCCTATATCCCTCCCCAAATGCAGTGCTTCAAGTGCTGGAAGTTTGGCCATATGTCTTCCCGCTGTACATCCAGCCTCGCATGTCGAGATTGCGGACGCCCATCACATCCCAATACTCCATGTGTCCCACCTCCCGTCTGTGTCAACTGTGGAGAGCATCATTCACCTAGCTCGCCAGACTGCAGGATCTTACAGAAAGAGCGACTGGAATGCAGTTGTAGGGGAAGGAGTAGAAGAAAAGGTTACGGGAGAATATGGGCTTGGGACAAGGAATGAAAGAGGAGAAAGACTAATTGAGTTCTGTAATAATTTTCAGCTGCTAATAGGGAATACTCTGTTCAAGAATCACAAGAGGAGGAGGTATACTTGGAAAAGGCTGGGAGGTACGGGAAGATTTCAATTAGATTACATCATGGTCAGACAGAGATTCCGAAGTCAGATACTGGATTGTAAGGCGTACCCAGGAGAAGATATAGACTCAGATCACAATATAGTAGTGATGAAGAGTAGACTGAAGTTCAAGACATTAGTCAGGAAGAATCAATACGCAAAAAAGTGGGATACGGAAGTACTAAGGAATGACGAGATACGTTTGAAGTTCTCTAACGCTATAGATACAGCAATAAGCAATAGCGCAGTAGGCAGTACAGTTGAAGAGGAATGGACATCTCTAAAAAGGGCCATCACAGAAGTTGGGAAGGAAAACATAGGTACAAAGAAGGTAGCTGCGAAGAAACCATGGGTAACAGAAGAAATACTTCAGTTGATTGATGAAAGGAAGAAGTACAAACATGTTCCGGGAAAATCAGGAATACAGAAATACCAGTCGCTGAGGAATGAAATAAATAGGAAGTTCAGGGACGCTAAGACGAAATGGCTGCAGGAAAAATGTGAACACATCGAAAAAGATATGATTGTCGGAAGGACAGACTCAGCATACAGGAAAGTCAAAACAACCTTTGGTGACATTAAAAGCAACGGTGGTAACATTAAGAGTGCAATGGGAATTCCACTGTTAAATGCAGAGTAGAGAGCAGATAGGTGGAAAGAATACATTGAAAGCCTCTATGAGGGTGAAGATTTATCTGATGTGATAGAAGAATAAACAGGAGTCGATTTAGAAGAGATAGGGGATCCAGTATTAGAATCGGAATTTAAAAGAGCTTTGGAGGACTTACGGTCAAATAAGGCAGAAGGGATAGGTAACATTCCATCAGAATTTCTAAAATCATTGGGGGAAGTGGCAACAAAACGACTATTCACGTTGGTGTGTAGAATATATGAGTCTGGCGATATACCATCCGACTTTCGGAAAAGCATCATCCACACAATTCCGAAGACGGCAAGAGCTGAGAAGTGCAAGAATTATCGCACAATCAGCTTAACAGCTCATGCATCGAAGCTGCTTATAAGAATAATATACAGAAGAATGGAAAAGAAAATTGAGAATGCGCTAGGTGACGATCAGTTTGGCTTTAGGAAAAGTAAAGGGACGAGAGAGGCAATTCTGACGTTACGGCTAATAATGGAAGCAAGGATAAAAGAAAAATCAAGACACTTTCATAGGATTTGTCGACCTGGAAAAAGCGTTCGACAATATAAAATGGTGCAAGCTGTTCGAGATTCTGAAAAAAGTAGGGGTAAGCTATAGGGAGAGATGGGCCATATACAATATGTACAACAACCAAGAGGGAATAATAAGAGTGGACGATCAAGAACGAAGTGCTTGTATTGAGAAGGGTGTAAGACAAGGCTGTAGCCTTTCGCCCCTATTCTTCAATCTGTACATCGAGGAAGCAATGATGGAAATAAAAGAAAGGTTCAGGAGTGGAATTAAAATACAAGGTGAAAGGATATCAATGATACGATTCGCTGATGACATTGCTATCCTGAGTGAAAGTGAAGAAGAATTAAATGATCTGCTGAATGGAATGAACAGTCTAATGAGTACACAGTATGGTTTGAGAGTAAATCGGAGAAAGACGAAGGTAATGCGAAGTAGTAGAAATGAGAACAGCGAGAAACTTCATATCAGGATTGATGGTCACGAAGTCAATGAAGTTAAGGAATTCTGCTACCTAGGCAGTAAAATAACCAATGACGGACGGAGCAAGGAGGACATCAAAAGCAGACTCGCTATGGCAAAAAAGGCATTTCTGGGCAAGAGAAGTCTACTAATATCAAATACCGGCCTTAATTTGAGGAAGAAATTTCTGAGGATGTACGTCTGGAGTACAGCATTGTATGGTAGTGAAACATGGACTGTGGGAAAACCGGAACAGAAGAGAATCGAAGCATTTGAGATGTGGTGCTATAGAAGAATGTTGAAAATTAGGTGGACTGATAAGGTAAGGAATGAGGAGGTTCTATGCAGAATCGGAGAGGAAAGGAATATATGGAAAACACTGATAAGGAGAAGGGACAGGATGATAGGACATCTGCTAAGACATGAGGGAATGACTTCCGTGGTACTAGAGGGAGCTGTAGAGGGCAAAAACTGTAGAGGAAGACAGAGATTGAAATACGTCAAGCAAATAATTGAGGACGTAGGTTGCAAGCGCTACTCTGAGATGAAGAGGTTAGCACAGGAAAGGAATTTGTGGCGGGCCGCATCAAACCAGTCAGTAGACTGATGACCAAAAAAAAAAAAAAAAAAAAAGATATATATACTGAGGCTAAGAGGAAATATGAACGCCTCCATCCTTTGTGGAGGACTTCCTCCTATACCGCTCCAACGACAACTGTGTAAGCCCCATCAGTTAAGCACCTTTCAGTCGGCTTGCCGAGCCGAACAACACATGCCCCCTTCCCCGTAGGGGGTACTATACCCCATGTTGCTCCTACGCCACCTACCTCGTGAGCAAGACCCCTCACACATCGGGGACATCCTTCCACGCTTCTAAGCCGGAGCGGCGTCCAACTTCTTCGGCTTCTCACGCTCGCAAGGGGTCCCTTGGGTCCCTCTCTTCCCAGGTTTCCACAAGCGGGAAGGCTGACGCCCGACAGTGGCAGAAGTTGCCACCAGCGGCTGGTCGTAGGGCTTCGCGATCCTCCTCTGTCCTGGAGACAGAATTGGTGAAGCCCTCCCAGCCAGTGAAACCCAAGGAGCAGCGTGAGAAATCCAAGAACAAGAGCTGTAAGCCCAAGGAACTCACGGTGGCACCCACCCCACCGCAACCTTCCAGCTCTGTGTCTGAGGATGAGGTGGAGACTCTGGCGTCCGCTGAGGACCTCGATCTCGTCGGTCCGTCAGATGCAATGGATAGCACTTGCACAGGTGCTCAATCGGAGGCAGCAGGTGACCCAGCGGCGTAATCTGCTTCCCTAGTCCCTTCACGCACTTCTCAGCCATGGACAACCTCATCCTCCAGTGGAACTGCAGCGGTTTCTTCCACCATCTGGCTGAGCTCCAACAACTTTCAGCCTTCATCCTTTCCTTTGTATTGCTCTACAAGAAACTTGGTTTCCGGCAATGCGAACCCCCGCTCTCATTGGCTGTCGGGGTTATTATAGGAACCGGGCAGCTTATGAAAGGGTATCTGGTGGTGTCTGCACCTACGTACTTCACTCCCTTCACAGCGAGTCCGTCCCTCTACAAACACCTTTAGAGGCTACCGCTGTTCGGGTGTGGACGCTACAGGCTGTTACTGTCTGCAGTCTTTATCTTCCACCAGGTTGTGATGTCCCGCAGCATGTCCTGGCTGTGCTAATAGCCCAATTGTCGCCACCTTTCCTGTTACTGGGTGACTTAAACACCCATAACCCTCTGTGGGGTGGGTCAGTCGCAACAGGTCGAGGCGACACCATTGGGAATGTATTGATACAGCTCGACCTTTCCATTTTAAGTGATGGTGACTTCACACATTTCAGTGTGGCGCATAGCATGTACTCAGCCATTGACCTTTTTCATCTGCAGCCCCAGCCCCTTACCATCTGTCCAATGCAGTGTGCATGACGACCTGTATGGTAGTGACCACTTTCCGATCTTTCTGTCACAGCCACTGCGTCACTATTCTGGGCGCCCTTGTAGATGGGCTATGAATAAGGGTGACTGGGACTTGTTCTCCTCCACATCCGCTATTGAGCCTCTTTATAATGAAGCCATTGATGCGGTGGTTCACTCGTTCACCACCGGCATCGTTACTGCCGCAGAATCTGCCATTCCCCGTTCTTCTGGGTCCCCTCAGCGGCGGACTGTGCCTTGGTGGTCAACTGTGATCGCCGAGGCGATTAAAGATAGCAGGCGGGCGCTCCAGCGTCACAAGCGACATCCCTCATTAGGAAACCTCATCGCCTTTCAATGGCTCCATGCACGGACCCGCTGCATCATTTGCCAACACAAGCAGGAGTGCTGGGAACGGTATGTCTCCACCAATGGTCTCCATACGTCTCCATCGCAGGTTTGGGCCAAGATTAGGCGCCTCTATGGCTATCGGACCCCTGTCAGCCTCCCTGCAGTTTATACTGACTCTGACATCATTGCAAACCGCTTAGCAGACCATTTTGCTCTGAGTTCCGCTTCTGTGAACTACTCACTGGCCTTGCGCTCCATTAAAGAGCGGTTGGAAAGTCGGAGCCTTTCATTTCACACCCGCCATCCCGTATCCTACTATGTTCCATTCAGTGAGTGGGAATTCCACGGTGCCCTAGCCACTTGCCCTGATACAGCTCCTGTGCCAGATCGCATCCACTGTCAGATGCTCAAACACCTTTCAGTGGAGTGCCAGCGACGCCTCTTCGACCTTTACAATAGTATATGGGTGAAGGGTGAGTTTCCGTCGTAGTGGCGGGAAAGCATTGTTATCCCCGTTTTGAAACCTGGCAAGGACCCATTGGAGGTGGACAGCTACCGCCCCATAAGCCTCACCAACGTTCTTTGCAAGTTGCTCGAACGCATGGTGAGCCGGCGGTTGAGTTGGGTACTCGAGTCTCGGGGCGTTTTGGCTGCGTCACAGGGTGGGTTCTGTAAAGGCCGCTCTGCCGTCGACAATCTGGTGAGCCTGGAATCAGCCATCCATATAGCCTTTGCCCGCCGTCAGCACCTCGTCGCATGTCTTTCTCGACATGCGGAAGGATTAAGATACGACATGGTGCCATCATATCCTCTCTACACTTCATGGTTGGGGTCTATGGGGGTCCACTGCCGATTTTCATCCGAAATTTCCTGTTGCATCGAAACCTTCCGCGTGCAAGTCGCGGTCTCCCATATCCCCCCGAGTTCAGGAGAATGGGGTACCGCCTTAAGTGTCTACCTGTTTTTAATTGCAATTAACAGGCTCGCTGTGGCGGTGAGAACGTCTGTTTCCGCTTCTTCTACGCTGACGACTTCTGCCTCTACTCTACCTCCATTGGCATTGCAGCTGCTGAACGTCAGGTGCAGGGCACTGTCTGCAAGGCGCCATCTTGGGTTGTAGCGCATGGCTTCCAGTATCCGGCTGCCAAGACCTGCATTATGCATTTCTGCCAGTGATGCACTGTTCACCCTGAGCTGCAGCTTTATCTTTATGGCGAACCTCTTGCTGTGGTGGAGACACATTGGCTTCTGGATGTGGTTTTTGAAGCCCAGTTGACTTGGCTCCCACACATTTGGCAGCTTAAACAGATGTGTTGACGGCATCTTAATGCTCTGCGATGCTTGAGCCACACCAGATGGGGCGCTGACCGATCTACCCTCTTACAACTCTACCAGGCGTTAATCCATTCCCATCTGGATTATGGGAGCCTGGCTTATGGTTCAGCATCCTTCACAGTGGGATCCGGCCCCGGTTATACGTTCGTGGTCTGTGTCAGAGACCTTCTCTCCGGGCTTAGGGTTTTCCCTCTTCCACCCACCACCTTTCTGTCCCTCCCCCCCCCCTCCCCCCCTGTGGTGTGTGCCCCGCCCTTGCCTTCGGCCCGATTTGGCACAGGGCCCGAAGGACTCAGTCCCTCCAGAGGCCTTCCGCCGCTGTTTTCTTTCCCTCCTTGCTACGTTTCAGGGCTCTGGCGTTGTCTACACTGACGGTTCGATGGTTGCTGCTCGTTTCTGTTAAGCTCTCACTCTAGGTTGCCATTACGAACAACACTCATTGCTGGCTGGCTGCAGCGTTTTCACTGCTGAGCTGGTCGCCATCTCTCGTGCCCTAGAGTATATCTCCTCCTTCTCAGGTGAGTCCTTTGTTATCTTTAGCGACTCCCTGAGCGGTTTACGAGCTATCGACCAGTGTTTCCCTCGCTCTCGTCTGGTGATGGCTGTCCACGAGTCCCTCCATACTCTTGCCCGTTGCGGCCACTCTGTGGTGTTTTTGTGTGGACTCCAGTGCATGTTGGGATACCGGGCAATGTACATGTTGACCGCCTGGCCAAACAGGCCCCAGTAAACCAACTCTGGACGTTGGCCCCCCGGAGACTGATTTGTGAGCAATGTTCTGCCGCAAAGTTTTCGAACTTTGGGACACTGAATGGCGCAACCTGACTACACCAAACAAACTTTGTCCTATGAAGGAGACGATGAATGTATGTTGGTCATCCATTTGAGCCCCAGGCAGGGACACAGTTTTCCTTTGTTGGCTTTGCATTGGCCACAAATGCTTGATACACAGCCATTTACTGCGCCATGAGGTCCTGCCTCTATGTCGCTGCGGGGCAGCTTTGATGGTTGTCTACCTTTTTTGGCCTGTCCCCTTTTAACTGTGCTCAGGCAGACGTTTGCGCTGCCTGATACGCTCCCTGCCCTTTTAACAGATGACACTGCCATGACAGGCTTAGTTTTTCGTTTTATTCGGGCAGGTGTCTTTTATCACTTAATCTAAGTGTTTGTCTTTGTTGTGTTGAGTCTGGCCTTTGGTTTTTATTCTCTGTGAGTGTTTGAAAGTTTTGGAAAAAGGGATTGTTGACCGCAGCAGTCTGGTCCCTTTAATCCCACAAACCAACCAACCTAGATCACTTAAAAAACCAAGTCTTCCAGTCGGGACTGTAAACCAGTTAGGTTCCTTTCAGAGCATGCTGGTACAATAGCTCTATACTTAACAATCATATACAGCTATTCGCTAGACGAAAGATCCATACCCAAAGAATGGAAAGTTGCAAAGGTCACACCAATCTTCAAGAAGGGCAGTAGGAGTAATCCACTAAATGACTGGCCCATGTCATTAGCGTCGACACGTAACAGGATTTTGGAACATATATTGCGTTCGAACATTATGAATTACCTCGAAGAGAACGGTTATTGTCAGAGTCAACACAGATTTAGGAAACATCGTTCTTGTGAAACACAAGTAGCTCTTTACTCACATAAAGGGGTTGAGTGCTGTTCACAAGGAATTTCACATTGATTCTGTATTTTTAGATTTCTAGAAGGCTTTTGACACTGGACCACAAAAGCGACTTGTAGTGAAATTGCATGCTTATGGAATATCGTCTTAGTTACGTGACTGGATTCGTGATTTCTGGTCAGAGAGGTTACAGTTTGTAGTAACTGACGGATAGTCATCGAGTAAAACAGTTATGATATCTGGCGTCCCCAAAATAGTGTTGCAGGCCTTTTGCTGTTCCTTATCTATATAAACGACGTAGGAGACGACCTGAGCAACCGTTATAGGTTGTTTGCGGATGATGCTGTCGTTTATGGATTAGTAAAGTCATCAGAAGATCGAAACAAATTGCAAAACGATTTAGAAAATATATCTGTATGGTGCAAAAATTGGCAACTGATCGTAAATAACGAAAAATGTCATCCACATGAGTGCTAAAAGGACTGCCTTAAACATCGGTTAGACGGTAAAGGAGTCACGTCTAAAGGCCGTAAATTCAACTAAATATCTGGGAATTACAATTACGAATAACTTAAACTGGAAGGAACACACAGAAAATGTTGTGGGAAAGGCTAACCAAAGGCTGTGTTTAATTAGCAGGACACTTAGAAAATGTAACAGATCTACTAAGGAGACTGCCTACACTACGCTTGTCCGTCCACTTTTAGAATACTGTGCTTGGGATCCTTGCTAGATAGGATTGACGGAGTACATCGAGAAAGTTCAAAGAAGGGCAGCACGTTCTGTATTATCGCGAAATAAAGGAGAGAGTCTCACTGAAACGATACAGGATTTGGGGTGGACGTCATTAAAACAAAGGCGTCATTCGTTGCGGCAGAACCTTCTCATGAGATGCCAATCACCAATTTTCTCCTCCGAATGCGGAAGTATTTTGTTGACACCGACCTACATAGGGAGGAACGATCATCATAATGATAAGGGAAATTAGAGCTTGGCGGAAAGATATAGTTGTTGGTTCTTTCCGCGCGCTGTACGAGATTGGAATAATAGAGAATTATTGTGAAGGTGGTTCGATGAACCGTCTGCCAGGCACTTAAATGTGATTTGCAGAATATCCATGCGGATGTGGATGTAGATGTAGGGCAGAAGAGAAACCCTATCACCTTTGCAGTTCGAATAGGAATTAAGTGTACAGTATGTTTCAGCTGTGTGATAGTTAGCTTACAGGATGGAAGAGCTGTCCTCTTAACAGCCGAGTGATGGCGATGGCAGTGTGGACACTTCACCAGAGGATCATAAATGCTGTACTCTTTGGAAAGTCGTAGCGTTACCTGCAACCATTACCTGATACGTGACTAGGACAAAAATTTCATATGTAATGTACAACACCCACATTTTATCTTTATGCTGTTTGTGTGTTATTTGTTTTTCAGAACATTCCTGTCCAAGATACAGTGAGAGTGAATGGAGAGATTCGTCTTACTGGGTACATGGGTGAAGTCTGGAATATTTTCGAACGCTCCATGAATTTCAGGTAAGCCACTTTCACAAGAATTTTTGATGTATGTACCAAGTATTGTGTAAGACTTTATGTATGATTCTGCAGTTTTTGAAATCGAATAATTGTTTGTTCTTTAGAGTTACTGAATTATCAATGTTCTTCTCTGTTCGTTCGGTGCACAAATTTTGCGTAGGTTTCAAATGTGTATGTGCCGTGACAACGAACACATAATTGAAGAGGTTTGGATGTGATATGTTCTGCAATACACTGACCTCTACCGCCGTTAATAGATAAGTGTTTTATTCCGTACGTGGAAATGTGCCTTCTTGGAACCGAGCTAAGCTTTTGAAGTATTTTACTAATGTTTCGCACATTATCAAACAACTGAAAGAAGTTTATATTTATTTACTCCCAGTTTACAAATTTAGTTGAAACTGATCAGTACCAAAGAGAGCAGTGCCTAAAAACTCGCTGTTAAATGCTTTATCGATTATCTTACTTAGATATAATTTCTTTCTGTGTATACAAGGCGGGCGGTGGAGTCTGGTGGTTCATCACAGAAAGTGAGGGAAATAACATGAGAACTGAAATTATTTTTTTGTATCTTAAGAAAATTTGTGTGCACTATAGCTTCTACTTTACGGTCGACCTCTGTCCTGAGGAAAACATTTCAGTACACAATCAAATAACGAAACTCAGTGCCGTAGACCTATAAAAAATTACGAAAAAAGATATGTTACAGCTTGCACAAATAAGATTTCTATGTCGGATGCAAATACCTTTGAATGTTATGCCACCTTCTCGGAGACAAAGAAAAACTCATTTTCTTGAAATTCTGTGCTTTTTTTCCGCTGCTGTCTTCTTCTAACTTCCTGCCTAGCATTTGCGAGTGGATACTGTGCCAGCTGCAAGACGGAAACCGAGGGAACAGGCGTCAAATTTCGACAACTGATTCGATTTTTTATTAGTGCAAAAATATTACAGCTCATTTAAATTTGTCTTTTTGATTTTGTTTTCCTTAAACATAACACTCAGGTACGAATGTTATTGATTGTAATATTCTGCTTATACACTGAAGAGCCAGAGAAACTGGTAATCCGCTTAATATCATGTAGGCCTCCGTGAGCACGCAGAAGTGCCGCAATACAACGTGGCATGGACTCGACTAATGTCGGAAGTAGTATTAGAGGGAATTGGCACCATGAGTCCTGCAGGGCTGTCCATAAGTCTGTAAGACTACGAGGAGGTTGAGATCTTTCCTGAACAGCACATTGCAAGGCAGCCAAAATATTTTCAGTAATGTTCATGTCTGGGGAGTCTGGTGGCCAGCGTAAGTGTTTACACTCAGAAGAGTTTTCCTGGAGCCACTCTGTAGCAATTCTGGACGTGTGGGGTGTCGCATTGTCCTGCTCGAATTGCCCAAGTCTGCCGGAAAGCACAGTGGACACGAATGGACGCATGTGATCAGGCAGGATGCTTACGTACGTGTCACCTGTCAGAGTCATATCTAGACGTATCGGGGGTCCCATATCACTCCAACTGCACACACCCCACACCATTACAGAGCGTCCACCAGCTTGAACAGTCACCTGCTGACATGCAGGGTCCATGGATTCATGTTTTCTCCATACCCGTAAACGTCCATCCGCTCGAAACAATTTGAAAATAGAGTCATCCCTGCAGGGAACATGTCATCAGCAGTCTAGTGTCGGTGTTGGCGGGCCCAGGCGAGGCGTAAAGCTGTGTTTTCTGCAGTCATCAAGGGAACACGCGAGGGCCTTCGACTCCGAATGCCGATATCGATGATGTTTCGTTGAATGGTTTGCACTCTGACACTTGTTCAAGGTGCGGCATTGAAATCTGGAGCAATTTGCGGAAGGGTTGCACCTAGTGTCACGTTGAGCGATTCTCTTCAGTCGTAGTTGGTCTCCTTCCTACAGGATCCTTTTCCGGCCGCAGATTTGATTTTTTACCGGAGTCCTGATATTCATGGTACATTCGTGAAATGATCCTACGGGAAAATCCCCACTTACATCGCTATCTCGGAGATGCTGTGTCCCATCGCTCATCCGCCGACTATAACACCATGTTCAAACTCACTTAAATCTTGATAACCTGCCATTGTAACAGCAGTAACCGATCTAACAACTGCGCCAGACAATTGTAGTCTTATATTGATGTTGCAGACCGCAGCGCAGTATTCTGTCTGTTTACATCTCTCTGTATTTGGCGCTTCAATGTATCACTCAGGAGCGTCTCTTTTACGTTTTAATTTTTTACGTTAAAGATAAAGTCAATTCATCAAACGTAGGAGATTGAAAACCCATCTCCACGGCCCTGAATTACGTTGGTCTATACCCAAAAAATGTCAAATCAAAGCCAACGGTGGAAAATAGGCAGAACAGCGGAAACAGTTTAGTGGGATGGAGAATACATAATGCAGTTCAAAACCTCGGTTTGAGTTTCTGTTGCTTTTGATTTCTTGGCAAAGTTCAGCTTGGCTTCCACTTTTTTTTCTGTCTTTTCATTGTCATTTGAATGGCACAGCGGGTCAAGTGCAATGCTAATATCTTGCCTTTTGCCTTGCTTGTATCTGGAGCGTTACTATGTTAAATGAACATGTTATTCTGGTGACGTTGGTAACAAGGTGTTCAAAAGAATGACAAGATGGGCTCCTACCCACGAACAACTGAAAAGTAATAATCTGTTAGTTATGTTGTAAAAAGTATGGGGGCAAAATTGAGAATGATTATGAGTTAACACGAAGAAGCAGCTATAAGAAAACAACGACATACTTTTTCAATGAACTTTTGAGCAAGTTTATTTCATAGAATGTCAGTAGAGGCTACTGACCTCGCAACGAGACGTTAGGTCAGACCATGTTTGTCGGTGTTCCGGTGTTCACGCTCGAGAGATCACATCAACTTGCACCTTTTGCTTGGACGACGTGGTGTGGTATCGTCCTGGAGGCACTTTATGAAATAAATTTGCTCAAAAATTCATTGAAAAAAGTATGACATTGTTTTCTTATAATTGCTTTATACTGTTAACTGCTAAGCAATGTAAGCAGAATATTAAAACCAATAACGTTCGTACCTTAATGTTGTGTTTAAGGAAAACAAAATTTAAAAAACCAATTTAAATGAGCTGTAAAATCTATCGATAAAAAAAAAAAAAAAACGCGAATTAGTTCTCGAACTAAGACGTCTGCTCCCTCGCTTTCCATGTTACAACTGGCACAGTATAGACTCGCAAATGCTAGGTAGCAAGTTAGAAGAAGAGAGCAGCGGAAAAAAGCAAAGAATGTGGGCATAAGCTGGAGCCTAGGCAGCACACCGGCTCAGCCTCTTCAGAGGAACCATTCCGACAGCCGCCTTCAGATATTCAGGAAATCACAGAAA
This sequence comes from Schistocerca serialis cubense, assembly GCF_023864345.2. Taxonomy (NCBI): domain Eukaryota; kingdom Metazoa; phylum Arthropoda; class Insecta; order Orthoptera; family Acrididae; genus Schistocerca; species Schistocerca serialis. The sequence goes on from NC_064642.1 coordinate 62,693,824, forward strand.
ATCTAGGTCTGGATGGCCACATTGCTCGATGCCAACGTAACTGCCATCCTGCAAGTTTACAGAAGATTACCTGCGCGAGACGTGTTGCGAAAGTGGTTACACAGAAAGAAACCACAACAGGCTTATAAACACAGTTACAACACTCCGTGGTCTAGCGGTAGGGTCTCTGATTAGTAATCAAAACATCCTCGGTCCCGGGTTCGAAACCCGCCACCGCATAAATTTCGATTAAGAATCAGCACTGGCGGCCGAAGACTTCCGGCGTAAGAAGCCACCCTCATTCTGCCGACGACCTTGCTAAAGAGGGCGGAGACGCGGATAGAGATTCGGGGTACTCTCGTGTCCTTGGGGTGGGAAACTGCTCCTAAAGACGGAAGAATCAGCAATCGTCAACGCCACGAGGCAGCAGAAGGCAATGGAAAACACTGCATTAAAGACACATAACGTGTGTCCACATTTTCGATTGAAAAGTGTCATGATCATCTCTCCAGTGGCAAAACATTCCAGAATAGTCCCCCATTCGGATCTCCAGGAGGTGACTGCCAAGGGGGAGGTGACAACGAGAAAAAGTTAGAATAACCAACAATAGGGTAACGCTCTACGAGTCGGGGCGTGGAATGTCAGAAGCTTGAATGTGGCAAGGAAGCTAGAAAATCTGAAAACAGAAATACAAAGGCTTAATGTAGATATAGTAGGGGTCTGTGAAGTGAAATCGAAAGAAGACAAGGATTTCTGGTCAGACGAATATAAGGTAATATCAACAGCAGCAGAAAAAGGTATAATGGGAGTAATATTCCTTATGAATAGGAAGGTAGGGCAGAGAGTGTGTTGTTGTGAACAGTTCAGTGATAGGTTTGTTCTTATCAGAATCGACAACAAACCAACACCGACAATTATAGTTCAGGCATACATGCCAACGTCACAAGCTGAAGGTGAAGAGATAGAGAAAGTATACAAGGATATTGAAAGGGTAATACAGCATATACAGGGAGATGAAAATCTAATAGTCATGGAAACAGCAAGACAGTTGTATGGGAGGGAGTAGAAGGAAAGGTCAGAGCAGAATATTGGCTTGGGACAAGGAATGAGAGAGGAGAAAGACTAATTGAGTTCTGTAACGATTTTCAGCTACTAATAGCGAATACTCTGTTCAAGAATCACAACAGGAGGAGGTATACTTGGAAAGGACCGGGTGATACGGGAATATTTCAGTTAAATTACATCATGGTGAGACAGAGACTCCGAAATCAGATACTTGATTGTAAGACGTACCCAGGAGCAGGTATAGACTCGAATCACAATGTAGTAGTGATGAAGAGTAGGCTGAAGTTCAAGAGATTTGTCAGCAAGTATCAATACGCAAAGAACTGGGATGCAGAAATACTAAGGGATCACAAGATTAGTAGTGCAAAGAGAGTTGTGGCACGTTTTGTTTTTAAGGGTTGTCTATATCAGGGACAAGCATGCATTGAGGGGCAAACCTATTGTTCTCTTTGGACTGACCCCCTGGGGATAAACCTTCCTTTTGATTGACAGGTCATTGATCTGTTGTTCCCCCACCCTTCCCCCTCCCCCTCCTCCTTCCAACCCCTCAGGAAACCTCCACCCCCTTCCCTTTCCCCCCCTGTGGGTTCGGGGGTAAGAATAGGCCCGCAGTGTTCCTGCCTGTCGTAAGAGGCGACTAAAAGGAGTCTCATCTGTTTCGGCCTTTATTGTGATGGTCCCCTAAGGGGTTTGACCACTACCTTTCCAAATTTTCCGTTAGTGCGTACCATTTGGGGAAGGACGCCTTATGTGGTGCATCTTAATTCCATCTTGCCCGAAGATCTGGCACACCTGATATTTTCATGGAGTTGGACTTACATCGAGCTCCCGGCCACATCCGCTGCAGTGTGTTGCGGATAGCTTACATTCCCTCCATTGTGCACTTCCATCTTTGCCCTCATGACGTACATGGATATTTCGACACCAGACATCCAGCGCGGTAGCCAGTCATTTGTGGCGGTGTCGTCATGTACCCTCTTGGTGGTAGCCCCCTGACTACACAGGGATCGCACTGCTGATGCCTGAGCTGCTACCTCCCCACGTATGCCGAGGAGTAGATGCCTATCCCTTTGGGGCATCAGGACTCCCGGCAAAGGCCATCCTGCCATGTGGTCTTTGCTGTGGCTGGGTGGCGCCCGTGGGGAGAGCCCCTGGTTGGAGTGGGTGGCATCAGGGCGGATGACCCGCAATGAATCGTGGTACATCATCTCTCGCTGGTGGGCCTCCACCAGCAGTCCCTAAGCGATCGAGGTCTAACCTCATTGGAAAGAAATTTGATCAGAGGTCGTTTCCCTCCCTGGCCACTCCATGGGAGGAACGTATGGCTAAAGAAGGCAGTGGAGATTATTCACCCCGGTACCTCGTGTGTACACGAGTTGATGGGGAATCTTTTATGTCGACCAAGCCCCAGTTTTTTGTGGAGCATTTAGAGGACAAGTTCAGGGAGGTGGAGGGCTTGTCCAAAATGCACTCTGGGTCAGTTTCATCAAAACAGCTTCCTCAGCCCAGTCACGGAGGTTGCTCACTTGCGACAAGTTGGGGGATGTTTCTGTCACCATCACTCCCCATAAAAGTCTAAACATGGTCGAGGGTATTATATTCCACAGGGATCTTCTTCTGCAGTCAGACGATGAACTATGCTCCAATCTAGAACGACGAGGTGTTCACTTCGTCCGGCGCGTCCATCGGGGTCTGAGGGATAATCAGGTAGCCACCGGTGCCTTCACCTTGGCCTTCGAATGTGATTTTCTACCCGAAAAGGTCAAGGTGATGGTTTACCGTTGTGATGTGAAGCCATATATCCCTCTTTCGATGCGGTGTTTCAAATGCTGGAAGTTCGGGCAAATGTCATCTCGCTGTACTTCTGGCATCGCATGTCGAGATTGTGGACGTCCTTCGCATCCCAACACTCCATGTGCTCCGCCTCCCATCTGTGTTAACTGCGGAGAACACCATTCCCCCTGCTCGCCGGACTGTAGGATATTCCAAAAAGAACGGAAGATAAAGGAATATAAGACCTTGGACCACCTGACCTACACCGAGGCTAAACGGAAATATGAGAGGCTCCATCCTGTCGCAATGACGTCGACCTGCTGCTGCTCAATCTTCTTCAGGAGCAACACCCCCCCCCCCCCAACCTTCGAGGACTTCAGTTCCCCCTTCCCAGCTGGAGAAGGGTATGACTCCTTCGGCTACTCTCGCCAGGAAAGGGTCCCTTGGGGACCTACCTTTGCAAGTTCCGACCAGTGGAAAAGCAGACACCCGCAAGTGGCTGAAACGACCACCAGTCCCTGGTCGTAGGGCCTCATGGTCGTCGTCCGTCCCTGAGACTGACCCATTGAAGCCCTCCAAGCCTGAACCACCGAAGGCACAGCGAGAGAAACAGAAGAAGACGAAAGTCCCCAAGAATGACGACATTGCGGTGGCACCTGTCCCACCGCTTCCTACAAGCTCTGCGTCTGAGGACGAGGTGGAGATTCTGGCGTCTGCTGATGACCTGGATCTCGCCGGTCCCTCAATTGGAGGCAGCAGGTGAACCAGCGGCGTGATCTGCCTTCCCAGCCCCATCACGCCTTTCTCAGACATGGCCAATACCATCCTCCAGTGTAACTGCAGCGGTCTCTTCCACCATCTAGCTGAGCTCCGCCAACTTATCAGCCTTCACCCGTTCTTCTGCATTGCTCTTCAGGAAACTTGGTTTCCAGCAATGCGAACCCCCGCCCTCCGTGGCTATCGGGGTTATTATAAGAACCGGGCAGCTTATGAAAGGGTGTCTGGTGGCGTCTGCATATATGTCCTTAACTCTCTTCACAGCGAGTCTGTCGCTCCACATACAGCTTTAGAGGCTGTCGCTTTTCGTGTGTGGACCCCACAGCCTGTTACTGTCTGCAGTCTTTACCTTCCACCAGATGGTGATTTCTCCCAGCATGTCCTGGCTGCGCTGATAGCCCAATTGCCGCCACCTTTCTTGTTACTGGGCGAATTTAACGCCCATAACCCTATGTGGGGCGGGTCAGTGGCAACAGGTCGAGGCGCCACCGTGGAGCATTTATTGGCGCAGCTCGATCTCTCGATTTTAAATGATGGTGCCTCCACATAGTCCAGTGTGGCGGGTGGCACATACTTCGTCATTGACCTATCGATATGTAGCCCTCGCCTCTTACCGTCCGTCCAATGGAGAGTGTATGACGACCTGTGTGGTAGTGACCATTTTCCACTTTTTCTGTCACTGCCACGGCGTCACTCTTCTGGGCCCCCCAGCAGATGGGCTATGAATAAGGCTGACTGGGACTTGTTCTCCTCCATTGCTGCTACTGAGCCTCTCTATAGTGACGACATTGATGCGGTGGTTCACTCAGTCACCACCAGCATCGTTACTGCCACAGAATCTGCCATTCCCAGTTCGTCTGGGTCCCCTCGGCGGCGGACTGTGCCTTGGTGGTCGCCTGAGATCGCTGAGGCGATTTAAGATCGCCGGTGGGCGCTACAGCGTCACAAACGGTTTCCCTGCATTGAACACCTCATCGCCTGCAAACGGCTGCCTCCTTATCCGCCAAGGCAAACAGGAGTGCTAGGAGCGATATGTGTCAACCATTGGCCTCCATGTCACTCCATCGCAGGTCTGGGCCAAGATTCGACGCGTCTACGGCTATCAGGCCCCTGTCAGCGTCCCTGCGCTCTCACTGAATGGAGCAGTTTGTACTGACTCCGACGTCATTGCAAACCGCTTGGCAGAGCATGAGTTCCGCTTCTGCGAATTTCCCCCCTGCCCTTCCGCTCCATTAAAGAGTGGATGGATCGTTGGAGTCTTTCGTTTCGCACCCACCATCCAGAATCGTACAATGTTCCATTCAGTGAGTGGGAATTTCGCAGTGCCCTAGCCGCCTGCCATAATACCGCTCCTGGGCTGGATGGCATCCACTGTCAGATGCTGAAACACCTTTCAGTGGACTGCCAGCGACGGCTCCTCGACCTTTATAACAGTAATTTGGGTCGAGGGTGATTTTCCGTCGCAGTGGCGGGAAAGTATTGTTATCCCCATTCTGAAACCAGGCAAGAACCCTTTGGAGGTGGACAGGTACCGTCCCATTAGCCTCACCAAGGTTCTTTGCAAGTTGCTTGAACGGCTGGTGACCCAGCGGTTGAACTGGGTACTGGAGTCTCGGGGCCTTCTGGCTCTGTCACGGGGCGGGTTCCGTAAAGGCCGCTCCGCCACCGACAATATGGTGAGCCTGGAGTCGGCCGTCTGTACTGCCTTTGCTTGCCGTCACCACCTGGTCGCTGTCTTTTTCGACATGTGGAAGGCGTACGATACGACATGGCGTCATCACATCGTTTCTACGCTTCATGGATGGGGTCTTCAGGGCCCTCTGCCGATCTTTATCCGAAATTTTCTGTCGTATCGTACCTTCCGTGTGCAAGTCGCGGCCTCTCATAGTTCCTCCCAAGTCCAGGAGAACGGGGTACCACAGGGATCTGTCCTCAGTGTCTGCCTGTTTTTAATTGCCATAAACGGTCTCGCTGCAGCGGTGGGAAATTCTGTCTCCGCTTCCCTGTATGCTGACGACTTCTGCCTTTACTACAGCTCTATTGGCATTGCAGCTGCTGAACGTCAGCTACAGGGCGCAATCCGCAAGGCGCAGTCTTGGGCTGTAGCGCATGGTTTTCAGTTTTACGGCTGCCAAGACCCACGCTATGGATTTCTGCCGGCGCCGAACGGTCCATCCTGAGCTGCGGCTTTATCTTGACAGCGAACTTCTTGCTGTGGTGGAGACCCACCGGTTTTTGGGTGTAGTTTTTGATGCCCGGCTGACTTGGCTGCCTCATATTTGGCAGCTTAAGCAGGCGTGTTGGCGGCATCTAAATGCTCTGAGATGCTTGAGCGACACCCACTGGGGCGCCGACCGATATACCCTGTTACGGCTCTACGAGGCGTTAATCCATTCCCGTCTGGATTATGGCAGCCTCCCCATTTGCGTTGCGGGTGTTGGACCCAATCCTCCACAGCGGGATACGCCTTGCCACTGGTCCTTTCCGTACCAGCCCTGTGGACAGCATACTAGTGGAGGCAGGTGTCCCTCCACTGTGGTTACGGCGCCAACGTTTGCTGGCCGCTTATGCTGCCCATGTTTCCAGCTTGCCCGGTCATCCTAACTATCGGCTACTATTCCCAGAGTCGCACATCCATCTTCCAGCATGTCGACCCAGGGCTGGCAGTACGATCACAGTCCGCGTCCGAGAGCTTCTCTTCGGGCTTGGGTTTTACCTGTTCCGCCTCCTTTCAGGGCACCTCTGCATACACCCCTATGGTGTGTGCCTCGCCCTCGCCTTCAGCTGGAATTGGCACAGGGCACGAATGACTCAGTCCCACTGGAGGCCTTCTGCCGCCGCTTTCTTTCCCTCCTTGCAATGTATCAGGGCTCTGGCATCGCGTACACTCACGGCTCGATGGTCGCTGGTCGTGTCGGTTATGCGCTTACTCTAGGGGACCATTCCGAACAACGTTCATTGCCGGCTGGCTGCAGCGTTTACACTGCTGAGCGGTCGCCATCTTTCGTACTCTAGGGTACAACCGCTAATGCTCAGGTGAGTCCTTCGTTATCTGTAGCGATTCCCTGAGTGGTTTACGAGCTCTCGACCAGTGTTTCCCTCGTTCTCGTCTGGTGCTGGCTATCCGGGAGTCCCTGCATACTCTTGCCTGTTGCGGCCGCTCTGTGGTCTTTGTGTGGACCCCGGTCATGTCGGTATCCCGGGCAATGAACACGTCGACCGCCTGGCGAAAGAGGCCATTAGTAAACCATCTATTGGCATTGGCCTCCCAGAGACTGATTTGCGGGCAGTCCTCCGCCGAAAAGTTTTTGCGCTTTGGGACACTGAATGGCGCGATCGTATCACGCCCAATAAACTCCGTACCATTAAGGAGACGACGACTGTGTGGTGGTCATCCATGCGAGCCAACTGCAGGGACTCAGTCGTCCTTTGTTGGCTCCGCATTGGCCACTCCTGGCTGACACACAGTTACTTACTGCATCGGGAGGACCCTCCTGTGTGTCGCTTCAGGGCGGCTTTGACAGTGGCCCACATTTTGTTGGCCTGCCCCCTTTTAGCTGTGGTCAGGCAGACATTTGCGCTGCCTGATATGCTCCCTGCCCTTTTAACTGATGACCCTGCTACGGCTGGCTTAGTTTTATGTTTTATTCGGGCAGGGGGTTTTTATCATTTAATATGAGTGTTTATGTTTTCTTCTATTGTTTTGTGTTGATTCTGGCCTTTGGCCTACGGTTTTAAACTGAGTTTTTAATGTGTTCTCGGTGGTTGGCTTTTCCTATTTTATTCTATGGTCGGCCAAAAACCGCCTCACTCCGTGTGATTTTAATTTGTTATGTCTGTTCTTTGTCTGAGTTTTTCTTGTCCTGTGTTGTCTGTTGTCTCTATTATACGTTTTGTACTCTGTGTGGTAGTTTTTAAGTTTTGGAACAAGGGACCGATGACCATTGCAGTCTGGTCCCTTTAATCCCACAAACCAACCAACCAACCAATCCTTGGCCATTGTCAAGTGATATCACTGCCAGCGGCCTTTTTTTTTTTCGTTAGTGAATTTCAGTTCCCCATCGGGGTGGGCTGGCAGCAGCATATGGGCTGCTCTTCAGCCAAAAGACATGAATGATACAACAGAAGACATTTAATATTACAAAGGAGAAAATATGGCAGACAAAAATATAAAAAGGGGGAACATAATGGACGAATACAGACAAAAAGGGGGCGACTTTAATATGGAGACAAAAAGCTTAAAAAGTATTGAGCCCAAAAATAAAGACACACTGGGACGATTGAAAGAACACAAGGCGAATTATGACTTCAGCATAAAAGTAGCGATGGTCGACGTAGCACATGACGATCACTCACAGTAACACTATGTACAAGTACAACACACAATTAAAATCACAGCTCTCCACACACAGGAGAACAGCACCAATCACTACTCTGACATAGCACACTGATGATGATGAGCAAACAGAGGATCTGTCAGGCGCATGGAGATGAGGGAGAAGGGAGGGAGGGGTGGAGAGGCGAGAGATGGGTGGAGGGCGCGCCAAAGAGGGTCAGGGAAGGAAGGACGTGGGAGAGAAAGAGTTGAGGATGGGGTGCAGGGACACAGGGGTTGGGGAAGGGAGGAAAATCCGCTCTGGGAGGAGGGGAAAGGAAAAGGGGGCCCTGGGGGAGGGGGGAACAAGGCCAGCTTACAGTTAGAAGGAAACGTATATGTCAAGGTGAAGTTCATCATGTGGGAGGGGGAGGTGCTGGAAATTGCCCTGGTGAAGGACATGGAGAGTGGAGGTGGAGAGGGCAAGAGATACAGTGATAGAGACACGGCAATGGGTGGAAGGTGGAGAGGAGGTAGGAAACCAGGGGGTGGGAAGGATCAAGCCTGCCAACAGTGTAAATGATGCCGAGATGTTGGAGGAAAAGGAGTAGGTAGGGGAAGGGGATGATGTCGTACTGGAGCCATGTGGGGGAAGGAAGGTGGATACGGAAGGCAAGGCAGAGAGCATGGCGTTTGAGGATTTGGAGGGCCTTGTAAAAGTGGGTGGGTGCTGAGATCCAGGCAATGCTGGTATAACAGATGATAGGACGGATGAGTGATTTGTAAGTGTGGAGGATGGTGGAAGGATGCAGTCCCCATGTTGGGCCAGACAGGAGTTTCAGGAGCTGGAGGTGGGAATGGGCTTTTTGCTGGATGGTCAGGAAGTGAGGGGTCCAGGTGAGGTGATGGTCAAGGGTGAGGCCAAGGTATCGCAGGAAGGGGGTGAGCTGGATGGGACAACCATAAAGGGTGGTGTCATCAGCATATTGGAGAAGGTGAACAGGTGGGGATGGCTTGCGTGTATCAGCCGTGTAAAAGAGATAAAGCAGAGTGGAGAGGACAGAGCCCTGGGGGATAGAAGTTATGGGACTTGGTGTTGTAGAGGATGACATAGGAAGGATGGCGCGAGAGGAAGGAAGAGACCAGATGGACATAATTGATAGGCAGAGCATAGGTTTGGAGTTTATAGAGGAGACCGGGATGCCATACATCGTCATAGGCATTTTGGAGGTTGAGGGAAACAAAAATGGCAGAGTGATAGGAGTTAAGCTGGAAGGAGAGAAGCTGAACAAGGTTAAGGAGTTGGTCTTTGGTGGAGAAGGAGGGTCGGAAGCCACACTGGGTAAGAGGGAGGAGGTGGCGTTGATTGATTCAAAGACCTTACTGAAGACAGAGGTGAGGCAGATGGGGTGATAGGAAGAGGCGACGGAAGATTGTTGGGTATGAGGAATAAGAGGACGTGGGAAGTCTTCCACAAGTCAGGGTAGAAGCCGGTAGAAAGGATGACATTATAGAGATGGGCAAGGACAGGAAGGAGAAGGGGCTTTCTCTAAGTTGCCAGTAGGTGACACAGTCATGACCATGGGCTGTGTTGTGTTTGGACTGGAGGATAAGTTTAATGTCTTATGCTGTGATTGGAGTGTTGAGTTCAGGTGCCCAAAGTACTGGAGACTAGGAGCAAGTGGAGCGACTGAGGTATCGGGGCGTTCCATGACGGTAGGGAAAAGAGAATAATCACAGTGGGGATCATCAGGGATGGATAAGACAGCCTGAAGGTGGGAAGTGAAGCGGTTGGCCTTACTGAGGTTGTCAGGAAGGGGGTAGACGTTATGGAGAATGGGGCAGTGGGGTGCAGATTGGAAACCAGTAAGTGCGATGGAAGGCGGACCAATACTTGGAGGAGTTCATAGGGAGGGTGATAAGCTGGCCTGTGTGGCCAAGCGGTTCTAGGCACTTCAGTCTGGAACCGCACGACCACTACAGTCACAGGTTCGAATTCTGCCTCGGGCACAGATGTGTGTGATGTCCTTAGGTTACGTAGGTTTAAGTAGTTCTACATTCTAGGGGACTGATGACCTCAGATGTTAAGTCCCATAGTGCTCAGAGCCATTTGAACCATTTTTTGATAGGGAAGGTGACGTTGAGTTGTGTGCAGGTCTGGCGCCCAGTCCCAGCGTTTCTTTGCTGTAATAAGGTTCTGTACATGTCGCTGTATTTACTGGTGGCGTTGGAGTGTATCCCTATGACAAGTGTGCAGGAAGGAGCGATAGAGGTGGCAGGATTCACGGAGGAGGAGGACAGCCCGCGGAGGGAGAGTGGGACGGTGGGGTTGGATGGTTTTAGTAGGAACATGGGCCTCCACGAGATGTGGATGATGTCGTCAGGATGGTGACGGGTAAGAGGTTGGCTTTCGACCTGGGTGGCGATGGATTCCTCGTAAATATCCTAGTTGGCACGACAGTAGTCATGGACGACCTTGGGAGGGGGTGAAAGGTGGGGAGCCAGAGGGGAGGGGTGGTGAGCAGACGCGATGGTAAGAAGGACGGGGAGGTGGTCGCTACATGTGGGGTCAAGGATGTTGACGGCAATACAGCCAAGGAGGTTGGTGGAGGAAAAGACGACATCGGGGGTGGTGTCAATTTCAGGACGGGTGTGCTGGGGAAGGGGAACAAGGTCACCTTGGATCGTGGAGAGGAACTGATGCCACCACCGAAGTGCATCAGGGAAGTGGCTATGGATGTTGATGTCAGTGGCAATCACATAAGTGTAGAAGATGAGGTCAATGTGGGAGATGAAGTCATAGGGAAGAGGAGCAGTGGAGCAGAGATAGATGGTGGTGCAGGTAATGGTGTGGGAGGGGAAGAAGACGCTGAGGATAAGGTGTTCGGTGGGGTCATTGAGGAGGGTTTGTAGCCAGACAGGGATATACTTAAAGTGGCCAATTGCGGCTCCACCCTGGGCTCGAGGTCCAGGAGCATCAGTGCAGTGGAGGATATAGTGAGAGGTGCGGATAGAATGGTGGGGCTGGAGAAAGGTTTCGTTCAAGAGGAAGGTGTCGACCTGGTGGTGGGAGAGGGTGTTCATGAGTACATATTTGTTGGTGTGGAAGGAGCAGATGTCCTGGAAGAGAATGTGACACTCGTGCCACGCCATGACGGGAAGAGGGGGGAGCAAAGAGAGGGAAGGAAAGAGGCTTAAACTGGGTTGTAGAGGCGGGTGAAGATGAAGTGGGCTTGGTTGTGGGAGTAAGTGGCAAAGGTGTTCACGTGGAAGATGGAGTGGGCAGCAAGGGAGATTTGTTGGAAGGTGTGGGGGCGCTGAAAAGGGTGCATGTTTTGGAGGACAGTGGTAAGGAACCGGATGATATCCTCAGCCATGGCAGGTGGACAGAGGGAATTTTTGGGGTGGACGGGGGGGGGGGGGGATCAACGGAACGGACAGGGACTGTAAGCTCAGGGGTGGCAGGAGGGGGCTTAGCTTCACACTTGTGGGAGTAGGTGGGATGGGGGCTATTGCAGGTGTTACAGGAAGGAGGAGCAGCAAGGTTGGGGTAGTGTTTAAGAAAATGGGAGACCTTGCAGTGGGGACATGTTGGGGGGGATGGTTTGCAGTTGGGGTCAGGTGATCGCTGTATGTGAGGCGTCACTGGCAGTGGTAGGATTGGGATGGGGTTTGGAGGATTCAACAGGGTGGCGACGGTGGTAAATCAGGGCAACCTGGGTGAGGAGATGGTCAACGGAGGGGGCAGACTCTGAAAAGACCCACATGAGGAAGGTGGGACCGGAGGTATTGTAAATACGGGGGGCAGAGTGGATTTCCAGGTCCAGGTGGGAATTCAGTTCCGCCAACACCTCATCCTCCATGATCACTGTGCTGAGCTTAGTGATCACAGCATTGTAGGTGGGAGGGCGATGGGGAGGCTGGGGGTGATGAGAAGAGGAAGCGTGTCAGGGGTGCATGGGGACCAAACATAACACGTGGGAGTTTATGGAGGAGGTCTGTGTGAAAGGAAGATTTGATAAGGACTGAGTCCCTGCAGGGAATCAGTTGGGGGATTGGAGCACCAGATAGATACTTTCGTATCTCCATGGTGAGGTTATGGGCATTAGGGAACTTAGGATCTGGGATTGTCAGGACAAAGGTGTGGAGGGTGGGGACTGGGGTATGGATGGCTGGAGGAGGGGTGGTGTCCATTTAGATGATGGGAGGAGGGGGAGGAGGTGGTGACTTTTAGGGGGAGTGGTGGGAGCATAGTCGGCGATGGCACGCTTTTGGGGTTTTTGGAGACTATAGGCTGGGAGGAGGGGGGAGTGACAGGGAAGAGAGGGAGTTGGCGGGTGGCAGATCCTGGTGGTGTGGTGGAGGTGCCGGGAGAAGCAGCTGGTTCAGTGGTGGGGCCAGCAGGCTGCTGGTAAGCCCCTTATATACACTACCTGCCGGCTGTGACGTCACTGGCGCTTGCAGCAACGCCCTATAGGGCACACTTTTGACTGTCGTTCGATGTGTCCGCTTCAACCGCGCAACGACTGCCTTCCACGCTGTGCTGAGTTGCAGGCCACCGTCTCTGTTTAGGGTGCTGTCGGCGATTTTTATTTCAATCCCAGAAGTCGTTACTGCGAGCCACTACCGATGTTTTGTAAAATTAAATCCAGTGTCCGTTTTCTAAGGCTTGATCAGCTAAAGCAGATTTCTGTGGGTAGCGTAGTTCATAAAACCTCACGTGCCCCTCCTGCGTTTGTTCCTCACCGCGTACTGACAGTCCGACATGAGACTGGCCAAATTCACAAGGGATCTTGTAGACCTCAGGTGTTCTGAGACCTGCTGCGTCTTTAGCTACTCTCATTAATTGACGGATTTTTGTCAGAGGCCTGAACACTGATATTTTTTCAGCAGGCCGCTTATCTTGCCCAACACGGACCCACAGAACGGCAAGGAAGCAAGTTTCGTTTCCTGCTCCTCGCCGGTGGTGTTTTTTTATTCTTGTTCGAAATCAGTTCATTTATTTGATAAACTTTGCACCTGTTGTTCCTGGAGACCTTGCGTAGTTGGCTCAGGTCATGGGGAGGTTATCAGTATTTGGTATCATTTCTTGCACGTTGCTCCAATATAAAACAGTGCGCTTCTGTGCCAGGTGACAATGGCTGATGGCGTGCAGATACGGATCGTTGTGGGTGAGTTTTCAACAGACGCTGTGGCCAAGGCATCCATCTCTTTTGCAGCAGATGAGGCCATCGAGGAGGGGTGGTGTCGTCATGTACCCTCTTGGTGGTAGCCCCCTGACTACACAGGGATCGCACTGCTGATGCCTGAGCTGCTACCTCCCCACGTATGCCGAGGAGTAGATGCCTATCCCTTTGGGGCATCAGGACTCCCGGCAAAGGCCATCCTGCCATGTGGTCTTTGCTGTGGCTGGGTGGCGCCCGTGGGGAGAGCCCCTGGTTGGAGTGGGTGGCATCAGGGCGGATGACCCGCAATGAATCGTGGTACATCATCTCTCGCTGGTGGGCCTCCACCAGCAGTCCCTAAGCGATCGAGGTCTAACCTCATTGGAAAGAAATTTGATCAGAGGTCGTTTCCCTCCCTGGCCACTCCATGGGAGGAACGTATGGCTAAAGAAGGCAGTGGAGATTATTCACCCCGGTACCTCGTGTGTACACGAGTTGATGGGGAATCTTTTATGTCGACCAAGCCCCAGTTTTTTGTGGAGCATTTAGAGGACAAGTTCAGGGAGGTGGAGGGCTTGTCCAAAATGCACTCTGGGTCAGTTTCATCAAAACAGCTTCCTCAGCCCAGTCACGGAGGTTGCTCACTTGCGACAAGTTGGGGGATGTTTCTGTCACCATCACTCCCCATAAAAGTCTAAACATGGTCGAGGGTATTATATTCCACAGGGATCTTCTTCTGCAGTCAGACGATGAACTATGCTCCAATCTAGAACGACGAGGTGTTCACTTCGTCCGGCGCGTCCATCGGGGTCTGAGGGATAATCAGGTAGCCACCGGTGCCTTCACCTTGGCCTTCGAATGTGATTTTCTACCCGAAAAGGTCAAGGTGATGGTTTACCGTTGTGATGTGAAGCCATATATCCCTCTTTCGATGCGGTGTTTCAAATGCTGGAAGTTCGGGCAAATGTCATCTCGCTGTACTTCTGGCATCGCATGTCGAGATTGTGGACGTCCTTCGCATCCCAACACTCCATGTGCTCCGCCTCCCATCTGTGTTAACTGCGGAGAACACCATTCCCCCTGCTCGCCGGACTGTAGGATATTCCAAAAAGAACGGAAGATAAAGGAATATAAGACCTTGGACCACCTGACCTACACCGAGGCTAAACGGAAATATGAGAGGCTCCATCCTGTCGCAATGACGTCGACCTGCTGCTGCTCAATCTTCTTCAGGAGCAACACCCCCCCCCCCCCCCCCAACCTTCGAGGACTTCAGTTCCCCCTTCCCAGCTGGAGAAGGGTATGACTCCTTCGGCTACTCTCGCCAGGAAAGGGTCCCTTGGGGACCTACCTTTGCAAGTTCCGACCAGTGGAAAAGCAGACACCCGCAAGTGGCTGAAACGACCACCAGTCCCTGGTCGTAGGGCCTCATGGTCGTCGTCCGTCCCTGAGACTGACCCATTGAAGCCCTCCAAGCCTGAACCACCGAAGGCACAGCGAGAGAAACAGAAGAAGACGAAAGTCCCCAAGAATGACGACATTGCGGTGGCACCTGTCCCACCGCTTCCTACAAGCTCTGCGTCTGAGGACGAGGTGGAGATTCTGGCGTCTGCTGATGACCTGGATCTCGCCGGTCCCTCAATTGGAGGCAGCAGGTGAACCAGCGGCGTGATCTGCCTTCCCAGCCCCATCACGCCTTTCTCAGACATGGCCAATACCATCCTCCAGTGTAACTGCAGCGGTCTCTTCCACCATCTAGCTGAGCTCCGCCAACTTATCAGCCTTCACCCGTTCTTCTGCATTGCTCTTCAGGAAACTTGGTTTCCAGCAATGCGAACCCCCGCCCTCCGTGGCTATCGGGGTTATTATAAGAACCGGGCAGCTTATGAAAGGGTGTCTGGTGGCGTCTGCATATATGTCCTTAACTCTCTTCACAGCGAGTCTGTCGCTCCACATACAGCTTTAGAGGCTGTCGCTTTTCGTGTGTGGACCCCACAGCCTGTTACTGTCTGCAGTCTTTACCTTCCACCAGATGGTGATTTCTCCCAGCATGTCCTGGCTGCGCTGATAGCCCAATTGCCGCCACCTTTCTTGTTACTGGGCGAATTTAACGCCCATAACCCTATGTGGGGCGGGTCAGTGGCAACAGGTCGAGGCGCCACCGTGGAGCATTTATTGGCGCAGCTCGATCTCTCGATTTTAAATGATGGTGCCTCCACATAGTCCAGTGTGGCGGGTGGCACATACTTCGTCATTGACCTATCGATATGTAGCCCTCGCCTCTTACCGTCCGTCCAATGGAGAGTGTATGACGACCTGTGTGGTAGTGACCATTTTCCACTTTTTCTGTCACTGCCACGGCGTCACTCTTCTGGGCCCCCCAGCAGATGGGCTATGAATAAGGCTGACTGGGACTTGTTCTCCTCCATTGCTGCTACTGAGCCTCTCTATAGTGACGACATTGATGCGGTGGTTCACTCAGTCACCACCAGCATCGTTACTGCCACAGAATCTGCCATTCCCAGTTCGTCTGGGTCCCCTCGGCGGCGGACTGTGCCTTGGTGGTCGCCTGAGATCGCTGAGGCGATTTAAGATCGCCGGTGGGCGCTACAGCGTCACAAACGGTTTCCCTGCATTGAACACCTCATCGCCTGCAAACGGCTGCCTCCTTATCCGCCAAGGCAAACAGGAGTGCTAGGAGCGATATGTGTCAACCATTGGCCTCCATGTCACTCCATCGCAGGTCTGGGCCAAGATTCGACGCGTCTACGGCTATCAGGCCCCTGTCAGCGTCCCTGCGCTCTCACTGAATGGAGCAGTTTGTACTGACTCCGACGTCATTGCAAACCGCTTGGCAGAGCATGAGTTCCGCTTCTGCGAATTTCCCCCCTGCCCTTCCGCTCCATTAAAGAGTGGATGGATCGTTGGAGTCTTTCGTTTCGCACCCACCATCCAGAATCGTACAATGTTCCATTCAGTGAGTGGGAATTTCGCAGTGCCCTAGCCGCCTGCCATAATACCGCTCCTGGGCTGGATGGCATCCACTGTCAGATGCTGAAACACCTTTCAGTGGACTGCCAGCGACGGCTCCTCGACCTTTATAACAGTAATTTGGGTCGAGGGTGATTTTCCGTCGCAGTGGCGGGAAAGTATTGTTATCCCCATTCTGAAACCAGGCAAGAACCCTTTGGAGGTGGACAGGTACCGTCCCATTAGCCTCACCAAGGTTCTTTGCAAGTTGCTTGAACGGCTGGTGACCCAGCGGTTGAACTGGGTACTGGAGTCTCGGGGCCTTCTGGCTCCGTCACGGGGCGGGTTCCGTAAAGGCCGCTCCGCCACCGACAATATGGTGAGCCTGGAGTCGGCCGTCTGTACTGCCTTTGCTTGCCGTCACCACCTGGTCGCTGTCTTTTTCGACATGTGGAAGGCGTACGATACGACATGGCGTCATCACATCGTTTCTACGCTTCATGGATGGGGTCTTCAGGGCCCTCTGCCGATCTTTATCCGAAATTTTCTGTCGTATCGTACCTTCCGTGTGCAAGTCGCGGCCTCTCATAGTTCCTCCCAAGTCCAGGAGAACGGGGTACCACAGGGATCTGTCCTCAGTGTCTGCCTGTTTTTAATTGCCATAAACGGTCTCGCTGCAGCGGTGGGAAATTCTGTCTCCGCTTCCCTGTATGCTGACGACTTCTGCCTTTACTACAGCTCTATTGGCATTGCAGCTGCTGAACGTCAGCTACAGGGCGCAATCCGCAAGGCGCAGTCTTGGGCTGTAGCGCATGGTTTTCAGTTTTACGGCTGCCAAGACCCACGCTATGGATTTCTGCCGGCGCCGAACGGTCCATCCTGAGCTGCGGCTTTATCTTGACAGCGAACTTCTTGCTGTGGTGGAGACCCACCGGTTTTTGGGTGTAGTTTTTGATGCCCGGCTGACTTGGCTGCCTCATATTTGGCAGCTTAAGCAGGCGTGTTGGCGGCATCTAAATGCTCTGAGATGCTTGAGCGACACCCACTGGGGCGCCGACCGATATACCCTGTTACGGCTCTACGAGGCGTTAATCCATTCCCGTCTGGATTATGGCAGCCTCCCCATTTGCGTTGCGGGTGTTGGACCCAATCCTCCACAGCGGGATACGCCTTGCCACTGGTCCTTTCCGTACCAGCCCTGTGGACAGCATACTAGTGGAGGCAGGTGTCCCTCCACTGTGGTTACGGCGCCAACGTTTGCTGGCCGCTTATGCTGCCCATGTTTCCAGCTTGCCCGGTCATCCTAACTATCGGCTACTATTCCCAGAGTCGCACATCCATCTTCCAGCATGTCGACCCAGGGCTGGCAGTACGATCACAGTCCGCGTCCGAGAGCTTCTCTTCGGGCTTGGGTTTTACCTGTTCCGCCTCCTTTCAGGGCACCTCTGCATACACCCCTATGGTGTGTGCCTCGCCCTCGCCTTCAGCTGGAATTGGCACAGGGCACGAATGACTCAGTCCCACTGGAGGCCTTCTGCCGCCGCTTTCTTTCCCTCCTTGCAATGTATCAGGGCTCTGGCATCGCGTACACTCACGGCTCGATGGTCGCTGGTCGTGTCGGTTATGCGCTTACTCTAGGGGACCATTCCGAACAACGTTCATTGCCGGCTGGCTGCAGCGTTTACACTGCTGAGCGGTCGCCATCTTTCGTACTCTAGGGTACAACCGCTAATGCTCAGGTGAGTCCTTCGTTATCTGTAGCGATTCCCTGAGTGGTTTACGAGCTCTCGACCAGTGTTTCCCTCGTTCTCGTCTGGTGCTGGCTATCCGGGAGTCCCTGCATACTCTTGCCTGTTGCGGCCGCTCTGTGGTCTTTGTGTGGACCCCGGTCATGTCGGTATCCCGGGCAATGAACACGTCGACCGCCTGGCGAAAGAGGCCATTAGTAAACCATCTATTGGCATTGGCCTCCCAGAGACTGATTTGCGGGCAGTCCTCCGCCGAAAAGTTTTTGCGCTTTGGGACACTGAATGGCGCGATCGTATCACGCCCAATAAACTCCGTACCATTAAGGAGACGACGACTGTGTGGTGGTCATCCATGCGAGCCAACTGCAGGGACTCAGTCGTCCTTTGTTGGCTCCGCATTGGCCACTCCTGGCTGACACACAGTTACTTACTGCATCGGGAGGACCCTCCTGTGTGTCGCTTCAGGGCGGCTTTGACAGTGGCCCACATTTTGTTGGCCTGCCCCCTTTTAGCTGTGGTCAGGCAGACATTTGCGCTGCCTGATATGCTCCCTGCCCTTTTAACTGATGACCCTGCTACGGCTGGCTTAGTTTTATGTTTTATTCGGGCAGGGGGTTTTTATCATTTAATATGAGTGTTTATGTTTTCTTCTATTGTTTTGTGTTGATTCTGGCCTTTGGCCTACGGTTTTAAACTGAGTTTTTAATGTGTTCTCGGTGGTTGGCTTTTCCTATTTTATTCTATGGTCGGCCAAAAACCGCCTCACTCCGTGTGATTTTAATTTGTTATGTCTGTTCTTTGTCTGAGTTTTTCTTGTCCTGTGTTGTCTGTTGTCTCTATTATACGTTTTGTACTCTGTGTGGTAGTTTTTAAGTTTTGGAACAAGGGACCGATGACCATTGCAGTCTGGTCCCTTTAATCCCACAAACCAACCAACCAACCAATCCTTGGCCATTGTCAAGTGATATCACTGCCAGCGGCCTTTTTTTTTTTCGTTAGTGAATTTCAGTTCCCCATCGGGGTGGGCTGGCAGCAGCATATGGGCTGCTCTTCAGCCAAAAGACATGAATGATACAACAGAAGACATTTAATATTACAAAGGAGAAAATATGGCAGACAAAAATATAAAAAGGGGGAACATAATGGACGAATACAGACAAAAAGGGGGCGACTTTAATATGGAGACAAAAAGCTTAAAAAGTATTGAGCCCAAAAATAAAGACACACTGGGACGATTGAAAGAACACAAGGCGAATTATGACTTCAGCATAAAAGTAGCGATGGTCGACGTAGCACATGACGATCACTCACAGTAACACTATGTACAAGTACAACACACAATTAAAATCACAGCTCTCCACACACAGGAGAACAGCACCAATCACTACTCTGACATAGCACACTGATGATGATGAGCAAACAGAGGATCTGTCAGGCGCATGGAGATGAGGGAGAAGGGAGGGAGGGGTGGAGAGGCGAGAGATGGGTGGAGGGCGCGCCAAAGAGGGTCAGGGAAGGAAGGACGTGGGAGAGAAAGAGTTGAGGATGGGGTGCAGGGACACAGGGGTTGGGGAAGGGAGGAAAATCCGCTCTGGGAGGAGGGGAAAGGAAAAGGGGGCCCTGGGGGAGGGGGGAACAAGGCCAGCTTACAGTTAGAAGGAAACGTATATGTCAAGGTGAAGTTCATCATGTGGGAGGGGGAGGTGCTGGAAATTGCCCTGGTGAAGGACATGGAGAGTGGAGGTGGAGAGGGCAAGAGATACAGTGATAGAGACACGGCAATGGGTGGAAGGTGGAGAGGAGGTAGGAAACCAGGGGGTGGGAAGGATCAAGCCTGCCAACAGTGTAAATGATGCCGAGATGTTGGAGGAAAAGGAGTAGGTAGGGGAAGGGGATGATGTCGTACTGGAGCCATGTGGGGGAAGGAAGGTGGATACGGAAGGCAAGGCAGAGAGCATGGCGTTTGAGGATTTGGAGGGCCTTGTAAAAGTGGGTGGGTGCTGAGATCCAGGCAATGCTGGTATAACAGATGATAGGACGGATGAGTGATTTGTAAGTGTGGAGGATGGTGGAAGGATGCAGTCCCCATGTTGGGCCAGACAGGAGTTTCAGGAGCTGGAGGTGGGAATGGGCTTTTTGCTGGATGGTCAGGAAGTGAGGGGTCCAGGTGAGGTGATGGTCAAGGGTGAGGCCAAGGTATCGCAGGAAGGGGGTGAGCTGGATGGGACAACCATAAAGGGTGGTGTCATCAGCATATTGGAGAAGGTGAACAGGTGGGGATGGCTTGCGTGTATCAGCCGTGTAAAAGAGATAAAGCAGAGTGGAGAGGACAGAGCCCTGGGGGATAGAAGTTATGGGACTTGGTGTTGTAGAGGATGACATAGGAAGGATGGCGCGAGAGGAAGGAAGAGACCAGATGGACATAATTGATAGGCAGAGCATAGGTTTGGAGTTTATAGAGGAGACCGGGATGCCATACATCGTCATAGGCATTTTGGAGGTTGAGGGAAACAAAAATGGCAGAGTGATAGGAGTTAAGCTGGAAGGAGAGAAGCTGAACAAGGTTAAGGAGTTGGTCTTTGGTGGAGAAGGAGGGTCGGAAGCCACACTGGGTAAGAGGGAGGAGGTGGCGTTGATTGATTCAAAGACCTTACTGAAGACAGAGGTGAGGCAGATGGGGTGATAGGAAGAGGCGACGGAAGATTGTTGGGTATGAGGAATAAGAGGACGTGGGAAGTCTTCCACAAGTCAGGGTAGAAGCCGGTAGAAAGGATGACATTATAGAGATGGGCAAGGACAGGAAGGAGAAGGGGCTTTCTCTAAGTTGCCAGTAGGTGACACAGTCATGACCATGGGCTGTGTTGTGTTTGGACTGGAGGATAAGTTTAATGTCTTATGCTGTGATTGGAGTGTTGAGTTCAGGTGCCCAAAGTACTGGAGACTAGGAGCAAGTGGAGCGACTGAGGTATCGGGGCGTTCCATGACGGTAGGGAAAAGAGAATAATCACAGTGGGGATCATCAGGGATGGATAAGACAGCCTGAAGGTGGGAAGTGAAGCGGTTGGCCTTACTGAGGTTGTCAGGAAGGGGGTAGACGTTATGGAGAATGGGGCAGTGGGGTGCAGATTGGAAACCAGTAAGTGCGATGGAAGGCGGACCAATACTTGGAGGAGTTCATAGGGAGGGTGATAAGCTGGCCTGTGTGGCCAAGCGGTTCTAGGCACTTCAGTCTGGAACCGCACGACCACTACAGTCACAGGTTCGAATTCTGCCTCGGGCACAGATGTGTGTGATGTCCTTAGGTTACGTAGGTTTAAGTAGTTCTACATTCTAGGGGACTGATGACCTCAGATGTTAAGTCCCATAGTGCTCAGAGCCATTTGAACCATTTTTTGATAGGGAAGGTGACGTTGAGTTGTGTGCAGGTCTGGCGCCCAGTCCCAGCGTTTCTTTGCTGTAATAAGGTTCTGTACATGTCGCTGTATTTACTGGTGGCGTTGGAGTGTATCCCTATGACAAGTGTGCAGGAAGGAGCGATAGAGGTGGCAGGATTCACGGAGGAGGAGGACAGCCCGCGGAGGGAGAGTGGGACGGTGGGGTTGGATGGTTTTAGTAGGAACATGGGCCTCCACGAGATGTGGATGATGTCGTCAGGATGGTGACGGGTAAGAGGTTGGCTTTCGACCTGGGTGGCGATGGATTCCTCGTAAATATCCTAGTTGGCACGACAGTAGTCATGGACGACCTTGGGAGGGGGTGAAAGGTGGGGAGCCAGAGGGGAGGGGTGGTGAGCAGACGCGATGGTAAGAAGGACGGGGAGGTGGTCGCTACATGTGGGGTCAAGGATGTTGACGGCAATACAGCCAAGGAGGTTGGTGGAGGAAAAGACGACATCGGGGGTGGTGTCAATTTCAGGACGGGTGTGCTGGGGAAGGGGAACAAGGTCACCTTGGATCGTGGAGAGGAACTGATGCCACCACCGAAGTGCATCAGGGAAGTGGCTATGGATGTTGATGTCAGTGGCAATCACATAAGTGTAGAAGATGAGGTCAATGTGGGAGATGAAGTCATAGGGAAGAGGAGCAGTGGAGCAGAGATAGATGGTGGTGCAGGTAATGGTGTGGGAGGGGAAGAAGACGCTGAGGATAAGGTGTTCGGTGGGGTCATTGAGGAGGGTTTGTAGCCAGACAGGGATATACTTAAAGTGGCCAATTGCGGCTCCACCCTGGGCTCGAGGTCCAGGAGCATCAGTGCAGTGGAGGATATAGTGAGAGGTGCGGATAGAATGGTGGGGCTGGAGAAAGGTTTCGTTCAAGAGGAAGGTGTCGACCTGGTGGTGGGAGAGGGTGTTCATGAGTACATATTTGTTGGTGTGGAAGGAGCAGATGTCCTGGAAGAGAATGTGACACTCGTGCCACGCCATGACGGGAAGAGGGGGGAGCAAAGAGAGGGAAGGAAAGAGGCTTAAACTGGGTTGTAGAGGCGGGTGAAGATGAAGTGGGCTTGGTTGTGGGAGTAAGTGGCAAAGGTGTTCACGTGGAAGATGGAGTGGGCAGCAAGGGAGATTTGTTGGAAGGTGTGGGGGCGCTGAAAAGGGTGCATGTTTTGGAGGACAGTGGTAAGGAACCGGATGATATCCTCAGCCATGGCAGGTGGACAGAGGGAATTTTTGGGGTGGACGGGGGGGGGGGGGGATCAACGGAACGGACAGGGACTGTAAGCTCAGGGGTGGCAGGAGGGGGCTTAGCTTCACACTTGTGGGAGTAGGTGGGATGGGGGCTATTGCAGGTGTTACAGGAAGGAGGAGCAGCAAGGTTGGGGTAGTGTTTAAGAAAATGGGAGACCTTGCAGTGGGGACATGTTGGGGGGGATGGTTTGCAGTTGGGGTCAGGTGATCGCTGTATGTGAGGCGTCACTGGCAGTGGTAGGATTGGGATGGGGTTTGGAGGATTCAACAGGGTGGCGACGGTGGTAAATCAGGGCAACCTGGGTGAGGAGATGGTCAACGGAGGGGGCAGACTCTGAAAAGACCCACATGAGGAAGGTGGGACCGGAGGTATTGTAAATACGGGGGGCAGAGTGGATTTCCAGGTCCAGGTGGGAATTCAGTTCCGCCAACACCTCATCCTCCATGATCACTGTGCTGAGCTTAGTGATCACAGCATTGTAGGTGGGAGGGCGATGGGGAGGCTGGGGGTGATGAGAAGAGGAAGCGTGTCAGGGGTGCATGGGGACCAAACATAACACGTGGGAGTTTATGGAGGAGGTCTGTGTGAAAGGAAGATTTGATAAGGACTGAGTCCCTGCAGGGAATCAGTTGGGGGATTGGAGCACCAGATAGATACTTTCGTATCTCCATGGTGAGGTTATGGGCATTAGGGAACTTAGGATCTGGGATTGTCAGGACAAAGGTGTGGAGGGTGGGGACTGGGGTATGGATGGCTGGAGGAGGGGTGGTGTCCATTTAGATGATGGGAGGAGGGGGAGGAGGTGGTGACTTTTAGGGGGAGTGGTGGGAGCATAGTCGGCGATGGCACGCTTTTGGGGTTTTTGGAGACTATAGGCTGGGAGGAGGGGGGAGTGACAGGGAAGAGAGGGAGTTGGCGGGTGGCAGATCCTGGTGGTGTGGTGGAGGTGCCGGGAGAAGCAGCTGGTTCAGTGGTGGGGCCAGCAGGCTGCTGGTAAGCCCCTTATATACACTACCTGCCGGCTGTGACGTCACTGGCGCTTGCAGCAACGCCCTATAGGGCACACTTTTGACTGTCGTTCGATGTGTCCGCTTCAACCGCGCAACGACTGCCTTCCACGCTGTGCTGAGTTGCAGGCCACCGTCTCTGTTTAGGGTGCTGTCGGCGATTTTTATTTCAATCCCAGAAGTCGTTACTGCGAGCCACTACCGATGTTTTGTAAAATTAAATCCAGTGTCCGTTTTCTAAGGCTTGATCAGCTAAAGCAGATTTCTGTGGGTAGCGTAGTTCATAAAACCTCACGTGCCCCTCCTGCGTTTGTTCCTCACCGCGTACTGACAGTCCGACATGAGACTGGCCAAATTCACAAGGGATCTTGTAGACCTCAGGTGTTCTGAGACCTGCTGCGTCTTTAGCTACTCTCATTAATTGACGGATTTTTGTCAGAGGCCTGAACACTGATATTTTTTCAGCAGGCCGCTTATCTTGCCCAACACGGACCCACAGAACGGCAAGGAAGCAAGTTTCGTTTCCTGCTCCTCGCCGGTGGTGTTTTTTTATTCTTGTTCGAAATCAGTTCATTTATTTGATAAACTTTGCACCTGTTGTTCCTGGAGACCTTGCGTAGTTGGCTCAGGTCATGGGGAGGTTATCAGTATTTGGTATCATTTCTTGCACGTTGCTCCAATATAAAACAGTGCGCTTCTGTGCCAGGTGACAATGGCTGATGGCGTGCAGATACGGATCGTTGTGGGTGAGTTTTCAACAGACGCTGTGGCCAAGGCATCCATCTCTTTTGCAGCAGATGAGGCCATCGAGGAGGGGCAATACATTGCCTTTTTCCATCTCCAGTGTGAAATGGATGTTACTGTTAATGCTGTTGGGATGTTCCAAGAACTCATCAAGTTCCTCACGCCTGTGGGGTCAAATGACGAGTGTGCGTCAGCTTATCGAAAGAAACAACTAGACTTTAAAGGCGTCATGTCTAGGGCAATCTCCTCAAAATTCACCATGAATACGTTTGCAGCAGCTGGAGCTAGCGGACTACTCACTGGCACGCCGCCCTTCTGATCATAATAGTGACCGTTGGACAGAAAATAGGAAGACGTAAGAGTGTGCCTAAGTAGGTTGTCCACGTCACTTACAAATAACTTGGACTCTAGGTCCAAACAGTCTTTGGTGGACAATGCGTTACACTTCCTCGACGGCGTTCTCTGCCGCAAACTAGATGGATGCCTGGGCCACAGCGCCTATAGAAAACCCACCCACACCGATCTGTGCTTGCACGCCATCAGCCATCATCACCCAGCACGGAAGCGCACTGTTTTAAAAACATTAGTGCATTGTGGAAATATGATATCAAACGCTCATAACCTGCTTCATGAGTTGAGTTACCTATGTAATGCCTCGGAAAACAACGGCTATAACGTTCATGAAATAACTGAAGTGATTTCGAACAAGGATCACAATAAAACAACCGTCGAGGAGCAGGAAAAGAAACTTGCTTTCTTGCCGTTCTGTGGCTCTGTGCCAGGCAAAGTAAGCAGCCTCTTGAAAAGACATCAGTCTTCAGATTCCGACAAAAATCCGTCAATTACTGAGACCAGTTAAAGACACAACAAGTCTCAGAACACCTGGGGTCGACAAGATCCCTAGCGAGTGTAGCCAGTCTTATTTTGGCCAGGCAGTACATATTGTGAAAGAAACGCAGGAAGAAGCATGAGAGGTTTTATCGAGTATGCTACCCCCAGAAATCTGCTTCCACTGAGCAAGCTTTAGAAAACGGACACTGGACAAAATTCGACAAAACACCCGTCTTGGCTCTTAGTAACGGCTTCTGGTATTAAAATAAAAATCACCGACAACACACTTGCCTACAACTGAGCATGGCGTGGGAGCTAGAGTATCCAAGGGGCGTACCAGCAGCCCACTCACAGTCATACCAATTCACAATGGCCAAGGAGTGCTTGGTCGAAAGCTTGTGCAATTTTAATTGTTTGACGTGGCTGGAAACCCGAGAGCTTTTTATTTAATGTTACCGGTGGAAAGCCGTATTATTACGTTTCGACGATAACTGCCACTATTCGTATAACTTACAATGCGTGCAAGCGTATTACCTATGACGGATTTGTCCCTTGTTCGTCGCACAGGTCACCACAGTGCTAGGATTTATGTCACCCATCTTCTTCACTGATGAGGCTGTATACGATGGTGCTCCAACTCACTGCACTATAGAGTGTGAAGCTAAAACAGCAGCACAGACACAAAGTTCTCTCTTGCCTTGTGTTTTCTCACGTGCACTTCCAATCACTGAAACCTACAGTCAAAGGTCTTGAATCTCCACCATTGAGCGGATGTACCTCGCTTTTTTTAAATATGGTTTTCGGCGCAAAACTGCTACGGTCATTAGCGCCCAGTCGGTGACTTAGGAAAAGGTAAAAAAACGAAACTGGAAACCAGCAGCAATGGGAACAAAACTCAAAAAATTGGAGAAACTAAAAACTGAAGGAAAGCTTAAAAAACCACTATAGAAGATGGTTGGTTGTCCCCAAAAAGAGCTTCAAATGACTGATGTCATCTCACTGGCACTAATAAACTCGAGAACGCGATCGGTTGAGCGCATGTCATCTGCTAAAATGGAAGCTATATCAGGCGACAGCTGTAGACGGGCACGTAACGGAGTAAAATAGGGGCTCTCAAGTAAAAGGTGTCTTAACGTTCACAGCTGAGAGCAGTGGGGACAGAGTGGGGGAGGATCGCCACTTAAAAGATGTCGATGGCTAAAAAGACAGTGCCCTATCCGGAGTCTAGTTAAAATTTACCTCCTCCCGACGACGCGTTCGGGAGGAAGAGGTCCAAGCACAGGGAAGAGCTTTCACGTCCCGCAATTTATTATTGGGAAGTGTTGACCAATGTGCGTGCCATAAAAAAGCAACACGGCGACCTAAAACACTCCGTAGATCGGCGAAGGGAATCATGCGAATAGCTGGCTGAAGAAGAGAGACTGCAGCCTTGGCCGCTATATCAGCCGCCTCATTTCCACAGATGCCAACGTGTCCTGAGATCCAGAGGAACGCCACAGAGACGCCCCCCAAGAGGAGCAAGTTGAGGCAGTCCTGAATCTGGTGGACCAGAGGGTGGACAGGGTAGAGAGCTTGGAGTCTGAGGAGTGAGCTGAGAGCATCTGAACAGATAACATACTGTATCCGCTGATGGCGACGGATGTATTGGACAGCCTGGAGAACAGCGTATAGCTCCGCAGTATAAACCGAACACTGGTCAGGAAGCCGAAATCGATTTGGGGTGTCGCCAACAATATAGGCACTCCCTACACCAAACGATGTTTTTGAACCATCAGTGTAAATAAATGTGGCTTCCTTCATTTGTGCACATAGAGCAGCAAATGTCCGACAATAAACAAGTGAAGGGATACCCTCCTTGGGAAACTGACAAAGGTCACGGAGCAGCCAGGTCCAGGGACGGAGCCAAGGCGGTGCTGTACCCCAAGTTGCCAAGAAGGTTTTAGGAAAGCGGAAGGAAAGAGAATGGAGCAGTTGACGGAAGCGGACTCCCGGTGGTAGTAGGGACATCAAAGGAGGCGTCGAAAAAAATGTCATGGGCCAGATCAGCAGGCATGGAAGACAGATGGCTAGCATAACGACTCAGAAGGACAGCTCGCCGATTGGACAGCGGAGGTTCAGCAGTCTCAGCATAAAGGATTTCCTCAGGGCTGGTGTAAAAAGCTCCAGACACTAAACGTAATCCACGGTGGTGGACAGAGTCGAGACGACGAAGAACAGACGGCCGAGCAGAGGAGTAAACTATGCTTCCATAGTCCAATTTCGAGCGGACTAAGGCGCGACAGAGGCGGAGAAGGACCACTCGGTCCGCTCCCCAGGAGGTACCATTCAGGACACGGAGGGTGTTGAGGGATCGCAGACAGCGAGCCGAAAGATAGGAAACGTGGGAGGACCAGCACAGTTTTCTGTCAAACATAAGACCCAAGAATTTAGCGACGTCCGAAAAAGGAAGGTTGACAGGTCCTTGATGTAAGGAAAGTGGAAGAAACGCCGTACGACGCCAAAAATTAACACAAACGGTCTTACTGGGAGAAAAGCGGAAGCCGGTTTCGATGCTCCAAGAGTGGAGGCGATCGAGACATCCTTGAAGACGTCGTTCAAGAAGGCTGGTCCGTTGAGAGCTGTAGTAGATCGCAAAATCGTCCACAAAGAGGGAGCCCGAAACATCAGGAAGGAGACAATCCATAATTGGATTTATGGCAATGGCAAACAGTACAACACTTAGCACAGAGCCCTGGGATACCCCGTTTTCTTGGGAGAAAGTATGGGAGAGGGAGTAGTGTTCACCCGCACTCTAAATGTGCACTCTGCCATAAATTCGCGAAGAAAAAGGGGCAGCCGGCCTCGAAAGCCCCAAAAGAACAGTGTGCGGAGGATGCCTGTCCTCCAACAGGTATCATATGCTCTCTCCAGATCAAAAAATGTTGCTACTGTTTGGCGTTTCCGGAGAAAATTGTTCATGATATAAGTGGAGAGAGCAACAAGATGGTTAACTGCAGAAAGATGCTTTCGGAAACCGCATTTGGCAGGTGTTAAAAGACTGTGGGACTCCAGCCACCAAGCTAAACGGCAATTCACCATATGCTCCAAAACCTTACATACACTACTCGTGAGAGAAATGGGGCGATAGCTACAGGGGAGATGTTTGTCCTTTCCAGGTTTCGGAACAGGAACGACGATAGCTTTCCGCCATCGTCTGAGAAAAGTACTGTCTGTCCAAATTCGATTATAAAGGCGAAGGAGGTAACGCAGACTATGGTATGGTAAATGAAGCAACATTTGGATGTGGATACCATCCGGTCCTGGAGCGGAAGAGCGAGAAGAGGAGAGTGCATGTTGGAGTTCCCGCATGGAGAAAACAGTGTTGTAGCTTTCACGATTTTGAGAAGAGAAGGCAAGAGGTTGCATTTCCGCTGCACGTTCCTTCGGGAGAAATGCTGGCGGGTAATTTGAAGAACTCGAAATCTCAGCAAAGTGTTGATCCAATGAGTTAGAAATTGCGACAGGGTCCACTAATGTATCATGCGCGACAGTGAGCCCAGAGATCGGAGAGAAACTAGGCGCGCCAGATAACCGTCGAATCCGACTCCAAACTTCCGAGGAGGGAGTGAAGATGTTAAATGAGCTAGTAAAGAAGTCCCAGCTTGCCTTCTTGCTATCGCGGCCCCCTGCGGGTTCGGGGGTAAGAATAGGCCCGCGGTATTCCTGCCCGTCGTAAGAGGCGACTGAAGGGAGTGTCAAACGTTTCAACCTTATGTGATGGTCCCCTGTCAGGTTTGACCTCCATATCTCAAAATTTTTCCGAAGAGCGAGCCGATTGGGGAAGGGCGCCTTACTTGGTGCATTGTGTGTGTCCATCTTGCGTTGAGAACTTTCGCCAGCTTATTCGTCGTTGCATTGCAGTCCTGCCCGCTCTCCATCTCTTGGGCATGCATCCGTTCCTGCGTGCACTTTCCGCCATGCCATGAGCAGCGCCAGTTTCTGCAGGGATGAAAACCATGGACGACATGTCACCTAAAATCCAGCACGGTAGCCAGTCCGTTGTGGTGGGGCTGCCATGTACCCTGTTGGTTGTAGCCCCCTGACAACACAGGGATCACTCTACTGATGCCTGCGCTGTTTACTCCCCACGTATGCCGAGGAGTAGATGCCCATCTCCCTGGGGCATCGGGACTTCCGGCAATGGCCATCCTGCCAGGTGTGGCCTCTGCTGCGGCTTTGTGGCGCCTGTGGGGAGGACCCTTGGTTGGAGTAGGTGGCATCAAGGTGGATGACACGCAATGAAGCGTGGCACATCTTCTCTTGCTGGTGGCCAGCCACCAGCAGTCTCTAAGCGTTCGAGGGCTCATTTCAAAGGTAATGTTTATGACCCCAAATCTTTCCCCTCCCTGGCCACACCATGGGAGGAATGAAAGGCAATGAATGAAAGTGCAGCCGGCCGGAGTGGCCGAGCGGTTCTAGACGCTATAATCTGGAACCGCGCGACCGCTACGGTCGCAGGTTCGAATCCTGCCTCGGGCATGGATGTGTGTGGTGTCTTTAGGTTAGTTAGGTTTAAGTAGTTCTAAGTTCTAGGGGACTAATGACCTCCGCAGTTAAGTCCCATAGTGCTCAGAGCCATTTTTTTTTGTTGAATGAAAGTGCGACATATTCGCCCAGGTATCTCGTCTGTACCAGAGCTGATGGGGAATCCTTTATATCTGTGAAGCATCAGTTCTTTGTCGAGCATTTAGAGGACAAGTTTGGGGAGGTGGAGGGCTTGTCCAAAATTCGGTCCAGTTCGGTTTTGTTAAAAACGGCATCCTCTGCCCAGTCGCGGGCCTTGCTCGCTTGTAATAAGCTTGGGGATGTCTCCGTTACTATCACGCCCCATAAAAGTTTGAATATGGTCCAGGACATTATTTTCCACAGGGATCTCCTTTTGCAGTCCGATGACGAGCTGCGCGCCGACTTAGAGCAACGAGGTGTCCATTTCGTCAGGTATGTCCACCGGGGTCTGAGGGATCATCAAGTTGCCACTGGTGCCTTCATCTTGGCATTCGAGGGTGACACATTACCTGAGAAGGTCAAGGTGATGGTCTACCAGTGTGATGTAAAGCCATATATCCCTCCCCCAATGGGGTGCTTCAAGTGTTGGACGTTCGGCCATATGTCTTCCCGCTGTGCTTCCAGCCTCATGTATCGCAATTGTGATCGTCCATCCCATCCTGATACTCTGTGCCCCTCCTCCCATCTGCATCAACTGCAGAGGACATCATCCCCCTTGCTCGCCGCACTGTCCGATTCTGCAGCAGGAAAGGAAAATAATGGAAATCAAGACACTGGACCTACTGACATACACTGAGGCTAAGCGGAAATATGATCGGCTTCATCCGGTACGCATGACGTCTTCTTATGCCGGCACTGTTACTCCTGTTACAGTTCCATCAGCTTCACCACTTCCAGTCAGCTCTGAGAGTCGAAGGACCACACCTGCCCCCTTGATGGTGGGGGGCACTTCACTCCCAGTTGCTCCTGCTCCATCTACTTCAGGAGCAACATCCCCCAAACCATCGGGGACATCAGTTCCCCCTTCCCAGCCGGAGAAGCGTAAGACTTCTTCGACTTCTCTCACCAGGAAGGGGTCCCTTGGGGACCTCCCTTCGAAAGTTCCGACCGGTTTAAAAGCGGACACCCGCAAATGGCTCAAACAACCACCGCTCGCTGGTTGTAGGGCCTCACGGTCGTCGTTCGTCCCTGAGACTGAACCAGGGAAGCCCTCCCAGCCTGAACCACCGAAGTTACGGAGAGAGAAACAGAAAAAGAAAAAGGTTCGTAAAAATCACGACAGTGCGGTGGCACCCGTCCCACCGCTTCCTAGAAGCTACGTGCCTGAGGATGAGGTCGAGATTCTGGCGTCTGCTGAAGACCTGGATCTCGCTGGTCCCTCAATTGGAGGCGGCAGGTGACCAAGCGGCGTGATCTGCCTCCCCAGTCCCTTCACGCCTTTCTCAGCCATGGACAATATCATTATCCAGTGGAACTGCAGCGGTTTGTTCCACCATCTAGCTGAGCTCCGACAACTTATCAGCCTTCACCCTTTCTTCTGCATTGCTATTCAGGAAACTTGGTTTCAAGCAATGTGAACCCCCGTCCCCCGTGGCTATCGGGGTTATTATAAGAACCGGGCAGCTTATGAAAGAGTGTCTGGTGGCATCTGCCTCTATGCACTTCACTCTCTGCACAGCGAGTCTGTCCCCTTGCGGGTTCGGGGGTTAGAATAGGCCCGCAGTATTCCTGCCTGTCGTAAGAGGCGACTAAAAGGAGTCTCCAACGTTTCGGCCTTAATGTGATGGTCCCCATTAGAGTTTGACCTCCATTTTTCCAAATTCCACAGAAGTACGAGCCTTTTTAGGAAGGACACCTTACGTGGTGCACCATCAGTCCTCTGTGCCCTAAGGCCTTGGCACTCTTGATCGTCTTGGCGTCGTAACTGCACCCTCCATCCGTCATTTTGGGCATACACACCTGATGGATTGTGTACGTAACGCCCTTAGTGCGTCACCATCTGCACCCACGATCACTATGGACTACCCATGGCACCCAAAATCCAGCACAGTAGCCAGCCCGTTGTGGTGGGGTCGTCATGTACCCTCTAGGTTGTAGCCCCCTGACAACACAGGGATCGTACTGCCGATGCCTGAGCTGACACCTCCCCACATAAGCCAAGGAGTCAATGCTAGTCTCTCTGGGGCATCAGGACTCCCGGCAACGGCCATCCTGCCAGGTGGCTTTTGCTGTGGCTGGGTGGCGCCTGTGGGGAGAGCCCCTGGTCGGAGTGGGTGGCATCGAGGTGGATGCCCCGCAATGAAGCAGGTGAAGTCTCAATCCGGTGGTCGCACGACCGCCAACGTCTCTAACCGCGGTAAGACAGAATTTAATGCTGTGACATATAACCCCAAATCGTTCCCTTCCCTAGCCACGCCATGGGAGGAACGTAGGGCTGCGGACAGACAGGAGCCGTATTCACCGCGATAACTTGTGTGCAGCAGAACCGATGGGTATTCGTTTTTGGGGACTAAGCCTCTCTTCTTTGTTCACCATCTTGAAGATAAGTTTGGGGAAGTGGCATCTGTTTCCAAAATGAGGAGTGGGGCTCTTTTGATACAAGCAGTTTCATCTGCACAGTCACGAGCGTTACTCGCCTGTGAGAAGCTCGGTGACTTACCCGTTAACGTCACTCCCCATAAGTCCTTAAATTTGGTCCAGGGCATTATCTTTCATAAAGATCTTCTGCTACAGTCTGATGACGAGCTACGGGAGAACCTGGCACGGCGAGGTGTGCACTTTGTCCGTCGTGTCTTTAGGGGGCCCAAGGATAATAGGGTCGCTACCGGTGCCGTCATCCTGGCCTTTGAGGGTGACTGCTTGCCTGAGAAGGTCAAGGTCATGATCTACTGGTGCGATGTCAAGCCCTATGTCCCACCCTCTATGCGATGCTTCCAGTGCTGGAAGTTCGGACATATGTCCTCCAGATGCACTGCCAGCCCCACGTGTCGTGATTGTCGACGACCTTCACATCCTAATGCTCCATGTGCTCCGCCTCCCACCTGCGTTAACTGTGGGGAGCATCATTCTCCCTGCTCGCCAAACTGTGCAGTCTACCAAAGAGAGCGGAAGATACAAGAAATTAAGACCCTGGACCGTTTAACTTACCAAGAGGCAAGGAAGAAGCTAGACCGGCTCAACCCCACATCTATGTTGAGGAGTTATGCTGCTGCAACTCTGCCGCCACCAGTTCCTGCAATGACTCCCTTCTCAGTTGGCCCACCGAACAGTATAGTTACGCCTGCCCCACCGCTGGTAGGGGCCACACTCTCTTCCACTGCTCCCAAAACACCCGGTTTGGGGGCAGTGGACCCCGAACAACTGGGGACATCCATCCCCACCTCTCAGCCGGAGAGGCACCAGCCTCCTCCGGCTGCTCAGCCGGAGAGGCAAGAGCCTCTTCTGGCTCCTCAGCTCGAGAGGCAACAGCCTCATCCGGCTGCTCAGCCGGGGAGGCAACAGCCTCCTCCGGCCTCACTCGTTCGGAAGGGGTCCCTTGGGGGAGTCCCTTCCAAGGATTTTACCAGTGTCTCGCTAGACGCTAGCCAGTGGCTGAGGAAGCCACCAGCTGCTGGTCGAAGGGCTTCACGCTCTTCCTCTGTTCCTGACATTGCATCCAGAAAGCCCTCCCAGCATGCGAACCCTCCTCCTAAAGACAAGAGAGAGAAGAGGAAGCTCTCTAAGAAGCCTAAGGACCCAGTGGTTCTCGCGCCAACGCTTCCTGTCAGCTCAGCCTCTTAGGATGAGGTCGAGCTCTTTGCGTCACCAGATGACCTTGATCTCGCCGTCTCAGAAGCGATGACAGTTGCGACGTCAGTCACTCAGTCGGTGGCAGCATGTGACTCTGTGAAGTAATTTGCTTTTTCAGTACCTTCATGCCCTTACAGAACATGCTTCGTACGATCCCCCAGTGGAATTGTGGCGGTTATTTTAGCCATCTCCCTGAGCTGCGACAGCTTCTAAGCCTGACACCTGCTTTCTGCATTGCCCTCCAGGAAACCTGGTTCTCGGCAATGCGGACCCCTGTCCTTCGTGGATACAGGGGTTATTACTGCAACCGTAGCACTTACAATTGTGTGTCAGGTGGAGCCTGCGTGTATGTCCTTACCTCTGTATATAGTGCTCCTGTGCCCCTTCAAACATCATTGGAAGCTGTGGCTGTACGTGTAAGGACTACCCAGGACATAACCGTCTGCAGTGTCTATCTCCCTCCAGGTGGTACAGTCTCCCAGACCGAATTGGCTGCACTTGTCGCCCAACTCCCCACGCCTTTTCTTCTCCTGGGGGATTTTAACGCCCACAATCCTTTGTGGGGTGGAACGAAGGTTACTGGCCGAGGCAGAGAGGTCGAGAATCTCATCTCCCAACTCAACCTCTGCCTCTTAAACACTGGCGCCGCCACACGTTTCAGTGTGGCGCATGGCACGTTCCCGACCATAGATCTGTCGTTGTGCAGCCCAGGGCTTGTACCATTGGTCCACTGGAGAGTCCATGACGACTTGTGTGGTAGTGACCATTTTCCCATCTTCCTTTCACTACCCCAGCGTCAATCCCATGAACGCCTGCCTCGATGGGCATTTAGCAAGGCAAACTGGGAAACGTTCTCCTCTGCTGCCACTGTTGAATCTCTCCCCCACGGTACCATCGATGTGGCGGTTGAGACACTGACTGCAGCGGTTGTTTCCGCTGCGGAACGTACCATTCCTCGTTCGTTAGGGTGCCCCCGGCGGAAGTCAGTGCCTTGGTGGTCTCCGGAGGTCGCTGAAGCCATTAAAGAATGTCGGCGGGCTCTTCAGCGACATAAGCGGCACCCGTCTTTGGAGAACCTAATTTTTTTTCAAGCGTCTCCGTGCTCAGGCACGGCGGCTCATCAAATGGCGGAAACAGGAGTGCTGGGAGAGGTACGTTTTCACCAGTGGTTCCTGTACTTCACCCTCCCAGGTGTGGATGAAGATTCGGCGCATCTTTGGATTGCAGCACTCTACAGGTGTTGCAGGGCTTATCATCAACGGGGCGGTATCCACCGATGCCGATGCAATCGCCGAACATTTCGCTCAGCACTATGTTCGGGCCTCTGCGTCGGGGAATTACCCGCCCACGTTTCGCGCGCTAAAACGCCGGGAGGAATGCAAACGGCTTTCTTTTGCTTCTCGCCACCCTGAGGCGTATAACACCCCGTTTAGTTTGTGGGAACTCCAAAGCGCCCTGGCACAGTGCCCCGATACAGCCTCTGGGCTAGATGGCATCCACAATCAGATGCTCAAACACCTGCCCCGGAATGTCAGTGGTGTGTTCTTGCCATCTTCAACCGCATATGGGGTCATGGTGTCTTTCCGTCGCAGTGGCGGGAGAGTACCGTCATTCCGGTGCTGAAGCCTGGTAAGGACCCGCTTAATGTGGATAGCTATTGGCCCATCAGCTTGACAAATACTCTGTGCAAGCTATTGGAACGCATGGTGAGTCGACGGCTGTGTTGGCTGCTCGAGTCTCGGGGTCTTATGGCTCCGTGCCAGAGCGGCTTCCGTCAGGGCCGTTCCACCGCCGATACTTTGGTCTTTCTTGAGTCTGCAATCCGCACTGCTTTTTCCAGGCGCCAACACCTCGTCTCCGTCTTTTTCGATCTCTCCAGAGCATATGACACGACGTGGCGGCACCATATTCTAGCGACGTTGCACGGGTGGGGTCTCCGGGGCTCTCTCCCCATTTTTATTCAGAATTTTTTTATCTGTTCGGACATCCCATAGTTCACTTCATATCCAGGAGAACGGCGTTCCACAGGGCTCTGTATCGAGCGTGCCCCTTTTCCTTGTGGCCATTAATGGCCTTGCAGCAGCAGTAGGGTCGTCTGTCTCACCCACGTTATATGCTGACGATTTCTGCATCTTTTTCAGCTCCTCCACCATTAGTGTTGCAGAACATAGGTTGCAGGGAGCCATAGGCAAGGCGCAGGCGTGGGCCCTAGCCCATGGGTTTCAATTTTCTCCTGCGAAGACTTATGTTATGCACTTTTGTCAGCGTCGTACTGTCCATCCCCACCCTGAGCTCTATCTTCAGGATGCCATGCTCAGGGTTGTTGACACTTACCGTTTTCTGGGATTGCTGTTTGATGCCCGGCTTACTTGGCTTCCACATATTCGTCAGCTCAAGTGTCAGTGCTGGCAGCATCTGAATGCCCTTCGCTGCCTCAGCAACACAACTTGGGGTGCAGATCGTAACACGCTGCTGCAGCTCTACAAAGCCCTTGTGCTGTCCCGACTCGATTATGGGAGTGTGGCGTATGGCTCAGCATCACCCTGTGCGTTGCAACTGCTGGACCCCATTCACCACTGTGGGGTTAGACAGTCGACAGGACCATTCTGCACCAGCCCTGTTACTAGCCTCCTTGCTGAGGCTGGGGTTCCTCCACTTTGTATTCGGCGTCAACAACTGTTAGCCAACTATGCTGCCCACGTCCGTTATTTGCCCAGTCACCCTAACTATCGTCTCCTTTTCCCTAATGCGGCAGTCCATATCCCACACCGACGGCCGTGATCGGGCCTTACCATTGGGATCCGTGTTTGGTCGCTCCTTAATGAACTCGAGTGTTTGCCTCTTCCATCTGCTTTCCAGGTCCGCCCACATATACCACCTTGGTGTATTCGTCGGCCGCAGCTTCGGCTGTAACTTTCCCGATGGCCAAAAGATTCAGTTCCTCCCGCAGTCTTGCGCCGCCAATTCCTTGCTCTCCTATACTGGTGGCTCGATGGTTGATGGCCGTGTGGGGTACGCTTATGCTCATGCGGACTATGTCGACCAGCGCTCCTTGCCGGAAGGCTGCAGTGTTTAAACCGCAGACCTGACAGCCATTTTTCGTGCCCTTGAGCATATTCGTACCAGCACTTGAGAGTCCTTTGTCATTTGCAGTGACTTGTTCAGTAGTCTGCAGGCTCTTGACCAGTGCTACCCACGCCATCCCATTGTTGGTCCCATCCAGGGGTCCATTCACGCTCTTGAACAGCGTGGTCGTTCGGTGGTGTTCATATGGACCCTGGGACACGTTGGGATCGCGGGAAACGAACTCGCCGACGAGTTAGCCAAAGAGGCTACCCGCAAACTGCCGTTGGAGATCGGCCTCCCGGCAACTGATCTCTGAACGGTTTTGCACCATCGGGTCTTTGGGTTGTGGGGAGACGAATGGCGCACTCTGTCTGCACCCAACAAGCTGCGGCAGGTAAAGGAGACCACGACTGTGTGGGGTTCCTCCATGCAGGCCTCTCGCAGGGATTCTGTTGTTCTGTGTAGGCTCCGCATTGGCCACTCTTGGCTGACGCATGGTCATCTGCTGCGTCGAGAGGACCCCCCTCATTGTCGCTGTGGTGCGAATATGATGGTGGCCCATATATTGTTGGACTGTCCTCTTTTAACCGCCCTCAGGCGAACTTTTAATCTCCAGAGTGCTTTATCATCTCTTTTAGGTGACAATGTCTCTATGGCAGATCGGGTTTTAAGTTTTATTCGCGCAAGCGGCTTTTATAGGTCCATTTAAATTTTTTAACATCACCCTCTTTTGAGCTGTATCTTTTAATTAGTTTTGTGTTGTAATTCGACTCCACCCCAAACTTTTAGGCTGGAGGTTTTAACGTGTTGCAGAGTGGCTGGCTCATCCTATTATTTTCGTGATCAGCCAGCCACAGTCCTCTGCTGTGCAATTTTAATTCCTTCTGCCTTTGTTCTCTACGTTGTTTTTATTGCTGTGCTCTGTTTTCCGTGTTGTCTTGCAATGGACTATGGGGCTTTTCTTCCCCCGGAATTTTTGTTTTAGTGCTTCGCGTGACTGGTGGATAGTTTCACTGTGCTCTGTGTTTTTATGAAACAAGGGACCGATGACCTTTGTAGTTTGGTCCCTTTAATCTTTAACCCAACCAACGAACCAACCAACAGCGAGTCTGTCCCTCTACAAACACCTTTGGAGGCTGTTGCTGTTCGGGTGTGGATGCCACAGGCTGTTACCGTCTGCAGTCTTTACCTTCCACCGGATGGTGGTATCCCACAGCATGTCCTGGCTGCGCTGATAGCCCAATTGCCGCCACCTTTCTTGTTACTGGGCGACTTCAACGCCCATAATCCTTTGTGGGGTGGGTCAGTGGCAACAGGTCGAGGCACCACCATTGAGCGTTTATTGGCATAGCTCGATCTTTCCATTTTAAATGATAGTGCAGT
The DNA here is from genome assembly GCF_023864345.2 of Schistocerca serialis cubense. Classification (NCBI taxonomy): domain Eukaryota; kingdom Metazoa; phylum Arthropoda; class Insecta; order Orthoptera; family Acrididae; genus Schistocerca; species Schistocerca serialis. Next base: position 62,731,669 of record NC_064642.1, read on the forward strand.
CACTCACTTCAGCATGGTGCATGGCACGTACTCCGCCATCGACTTTTCGATCTGCAGCCCTAGCCTCTTACCTTCTGTCCAATGGAGAGTGCATGACGACCTGTGTGGTAGTGACCACTTTCCGATCTTTCTGTCACTGCCACAGCGTCACTCTTCTGGGTGCCCTAGCAGATGGGCTATGAATAAGGCTGACTGGGACTTGATCTCCTCCATTGCCGCTATTGAGCCTCTCTCTAATGCCGCCATTGATGCGGTGGTTGACTTGGTCACCACCGTCATCGTTACTGCCGCAGAATCTGCCATTCCCCATTCTTCTGGGTCCCCTCGGAGGAAGACTGTGCCTTTCGACATCCCTGCATTGAACACCTCATTACCTTCAAACGGCTGCGTGCGTGGGCCCACCGCCTTATCCGCCAAAGCAAGCAGGAGTGCTAGGAGCGATATGTGTCCACCATTGGCCTTCATGTCTCTCCATCGCAGGTCTGGGCCAAGATCCGACGCCCCTGTGGCTATCGGACCCCTGTCAGCGTCCCTGTGCTCTCACTGAATGGAGCAGTTTGTACAGATTCCGACGAAATTGCCAACAGCTTGGCAGAGCATTTTGCTCTGAGTTCCGCTTCTTCCAATTACCCACTGGCCTTCCGCTCCATTAAAGAGCGGATGGAATGTCGGAGCCTTTCATTTTGAACCCACCATCTGGAATCCTATAATGTTCCATTCAGTGAGTGGGAATTTCACAGTGCCCTCGCCGCTTGTCCTGATACCGCTCCTGGGCCAGATAGCATCCACTGTCAGATGCTGAAACACTTTTCAATGGACTGCCAGCGGCGGCTCCTCGACCTTTACAACCGTGTTTGGGTCGAGGGTGAGTTTCTGTCGCAATGGCGGGAAAGTATTGTTATCCCCATTTTTAAACCAGGCAAGAACCCTTTGGAGGTGGACAGCTACCGTCCCATTAGCCCCACCAACGTTCTTTACAAGTTGCTTGAACGGCTGGTGACCCAGCGGTTGAACTGGGTACTGGAGTCTCGGGGCCTTCTGGCTCCGTCACAGGGTGGGTTCCGTAAAGGCCGCTCCGCCGCCGACAATATAGTGAGCCTGGAGTCGGCCATCTATACTGCCTTTGCCCGCCGTCACCACCTGGTCGCTGTCTTTTTCGACATGCGGAAGGCGTACGATACGACATGGCATCATCACATCGTTTCTACGCTTCATGGATGGGGTCTTCGGGGCCCTCTGCCGATCTTTATCCGTAATTTTCTGTCGTATCGTACCTTCCACGTGCAAGTCGCGGCCTCCCATAGTTCCTCCCGAGACCAGTAGAACGGGGTACCACAGGGATCTGTCCTCAGTGTCTGCCTGTTTTTATTTGCAGTAAACGGGCTCGCTGCAGCGGTGGGAAATTCTGTCTCCACTTCCCTGTATGCTGACGACTTCTGCCTTTACTACAGCTCTATTGGCATTGCAGCTGCTGAACGTCAGCTACAGGGTGCTATCCGCAAGGCGCAGTCTTGGGGTGTCGCTCATGGGTTCCAGTTTTCGGCGGCCAAGACCTGCGTTATGCATTGCTGCCGGCGAAGCACTGTCCACCCGGAGCCGTGGCTTTATCTTGACGGCGAACTTCTTGCAGTGGTGGAGTCACATAGGTTTTTGGGTGTAGTATTTGATGCCCGGTTGACTTGGCTGCCTCATATTCGGCAGCTTAATCAGATGTGTTGGCGGCATCTAAATGCTCTGCGATGCTTGAGCCACACCTGCCTGCCCATCTACCCTGTAACGGCTCTACCAGGCGTTAATCCAGTCCTGACTGGATTATGGGAGCCTGGCTTATGGCTCAGCATCCCCATCTGCGTTGTGGGTGCTGGACCCTGTCCTCCACAGTTGGATACGCCTTCCCACTGGTGCCTTCCGGACCAGCCCTGTGGACAGCATACTTGTGGAGGCAGGTGTCGCCCCACTGCGGTTACGGCGACAACGTTTGCTGGCCGCTTATGCTGCCCATGTTTTCAGCTTGCCCGGGCATCCTAACTATCGGCTACTATTCCCACAGTCACACGTCCATCTTCCAGAACGTCGGCCCAGGGCTAGATGTACGATCGTGGTTCGCGTCCGAGAGCTTCTCTCCGGGCTTGGGGCTTTACCCCTTCCGCCTCCTTTCCGGGCACTTCTGCCTACACACCCGTGGTGTGTGCCTCGCCCTCGCCTTGAGGTGGAATTGGCACAGGGCCCGCTTTCTTTCCATCCTCACAACGTATCAGGGCTCTGGCATTGTTTACACTGACAGCTCGATGGTTGCTGGTCGTGTCGGTTATGCGCTAACTCTAGGGGACCACCACGAACGATGTTCATTGTCGGCTGGCTGCAGTGTTTACACTGCTGAGTGGTCGCCATCTTTCGTACCCTAGAGTATATCCGCTCCTGCTCAGGTGAGTCCTTCGTGATCTGTAGCGATTCCCTGAGCGGTTTACGAGCTCTCGACCATTGTTTCCCTCGTTCTCGCCTGGTGATGGCTATCCAGGAGTCCCTGCATACTCTTGCCCGTTGCGGCCGCTCTGTGGTCTTTGTTTGGCCCTGGGCCATGTTGTGATACCCGGAAATGAAAATGTTGACTGCCTGGCGAAAGAGACCATCAGTAAACCATCTCTGGACATTGGCCTCCCAGAGACTGATTTGCGAGCAGTCCTCCGCCGAAAAGTTTTTGCGCTTTGGGATGCTGAATGGTGCGATCGGACCACGCCCAACAAACCCCGTGCCATAAAGGAGATGACGACTGTGTGGCGGTCATCCATGCAAGCCAACCACAGGGACTCAGTCGTCCTTCGTCGGCTCCGCATTGGGCACACCCAACTGACACACGGTTTTTACTGTGTCGTGAGGACCCACCTCTTTGTCGTTGTGGGGCGGCCTTGACGGTGGTCCGTATTCTGTTGGAGTGCGCCCTTTTAACTGTGCTCAGGCAGACGTTTGCGCTGCCTGATACGCTCCCTGCCCTTTTAACTGACGACTCTGCCATAGCGGACTTAGTTTTGCGTTTTATTCGTGCAGGGGGCTTTTATCGCTTAATGTAAGTGTGTGTCTTTTTGTGTTGATTCTGGCCTATGGCCTCCGATTTTAGTCTGATTTCTTAATGTGTTTCTCGGTGGTTGGATTTTCGTTTTTTGTTTCTATGGTCGGCCAACCACTGTCACACTCTTTGTGATTTTAGCTCGTTTTCTCTGGTCTTTGTCTGAGTTTCTCTTGTTCTGTGTCGTCTGTCATCTATTCTGTTGATCGTTTTTATTCTCTGTGGTTGTTTTTAGTATTTGGAAAAAGGGACCGATGACTGCTGCAGTCTGTTCGCTTTAATCCGACAAACCAACCAACCATCTTGCTATCGCGGATGACGCGACGGCATCGCGCACGGAACTGCTTATAGCGGATACAGTTGACCAAAGTAGGATGGTGTCTGAAAACGCGAAGAGCACGTCGCCGCTCACGTGTTGCGCCACGGCATGCCTCATTCCACCAAGGAACTGGGGGCGCCGGGGTACTTCGGAGATGCGAGGTATTGAACGTTCCGCAGCTGTAAGAATAACGTCTGTAATATGAGTGACCTCATCGTCGACGCTAGGAAAGTGACGGTCATTGAATGTCACTAGAGACGAAAAAAGTGTCCAATCGGCTTGGGCAAACTTCCTGTGTCACGGGCGCATATATGGCAGTTGTGGCTGCAATCGAAGGACACATGGAAAGTGGTCACTCGAGTGTGTATCAGCAAGGGCGAACCATTCGAAGCGCCGAGCTAGGTGAACAGTACCGACCGAAAGGTCCAAATGAGAGAAATTTGTCGTGGAGGCAGATAAAAATGTAGGGTCCCCAATGTTTAGGCAAACAAGATCCGCTTGATGGAAGATGTCTATCAATAGTGAGCCACGCGGATGAGGATGTGGAGATCCCCAAAGCGGGTGGTGGGCATTGATGTCGCCAACTAGCAAATAGGGGGGGTGGAAGCTGACCAAGAAGATGAAGGAGATCGGCTCGTGCCATTGGTGTGGACGATGGAATGTATACAGTACAAAAAGTGAAGGTGTATCCAGAAAGGGACAGACGGACAGTGACAGCTTGGAAGGAAGTGTTTAAGGGGATTGGGTGATAATGGAGAATATCATGGGGAAGAATCATGAGTCCTCCATGTGCCGGAGTACCTGCAACAGAGGGGAGATCAAATCGGACAGTCCGCAGCTCGTGGTCGTGCAGTAGTGTTCTCGCTTCCCACGCCCGGGTTCCCGTGTTCGATTCCCGGCAGGGTCAAGTATTTTCTGTGCCTCGTGATGACTGGGTGTTGTGTGATGTCCTTAGGTTAGTTAGGTTTAAGTAGTTCTAAGTTCTAGGGGACTGATGACCATAGATGTTAAGTCCCATAGTGCTCAGAGCCATTTGAACCAAATCGGACTGACTGAAATGGGGGGAAACAAAGCGGTCGTAGGGATGCAGCTTTGTTTCCTGAAGACAGAAGATGACCGGCGAGTAGGATCGTAAGAGGATCGACAATTCATCCCGATTGGCTCGAATGCCACAGATATTCCAATGGATAATAAACATTGGGTGGACAGAAAATGGAAGAATATGACCAAAGTTGCCCTCAATTCAACGACTGCTCAGAGCTTGCGACCGACAGCGTGGAACGGCATTCACCCAAAGGCAGAATATCCTGATCCATAGGTTGTTCTGGAGCAGCTCCTGCCACCAGCGATCGGCCGGTTGATCGGCCACCAGCAGTGTGCCTCAGCGACACGGAAGACAGCCGAGGGTGGCTACCGCCAGGTGGTGCTGTAGATGAGACTCGCTATGGCGGAGAAGGAGAGGAACTGGGTTTCTTATTAGCCTTCTTGGAATCAGGATGTTTAGATGAAGGAGGAACCGACGGTTGTGAAGTTGGGGTATGTAAAAGATCTTCACGAGTAGGTTCTTTTTTGGAAGTCCGGCTGTCTGACTTTTGGGCTCGCGATTTAGCAGAACCCGATGAAGGGTGAGCCATAGAGTGAGCAGACGAAAGTGGGGAGGCTGAATAGGCGATCTTTGCGCTGACCGATCTGACGACTGTGGCACTAAAGGTGAGATCACAAGTCTGTGTGGCCGCCTCCTTTGTTGGCCTGGCCGAGGAGTGGCAAGGACAGTGCTTTATTTACCAGTCTGAGGCACAGTGGGCTTTCGACTGGCGAATAATTTTCGAGCAGCAAAGGTCGACACCTTTCCCTTCACTCTGATTTCCTGAATGAGCTTTTCGTCTTTAAAAATGGGGCAATCTCTAGAGGAAGCAGCGTGGTCACCCATACAGTTGATGCAACGAGGGGATGGAGGTGGACAAGCACCCTCATGGGCATCCTTGCCACACGTAACACATTTGGCCGGATTGGAACAGGACTGGCTGGTATGATTGAACCGATGACACCGATAACAACGCGTAGGGTTTGGGATGTAAAGGCGAACGGAAATTATCTCATAGCCCGCTTTTATGTTCGATGGGAGCTGAACTCTATCAAATGTCAGGAAGACAGTACGGGTTGGGACGATGTTCGTGTCAACCCTTTTCATGACTCTATGAACAGCCCTTATGCCCTGGTCAGACAGGTAGTGTTGAATTTCCTTGTAGGACAATCCGTCGAGGGAGCGTGTATAAACGACCCCACGTGAGGAATTTAAAGTGCGGTGTGCTTCCACCTGGACAGAGAAGGTGTGTAGCAGTGATGTACGCAGCAATTTTTGTTCCTGGAGGGCACTGACTGTTTCTAACAACAATATGCCATTTTTTTAATCTTGAACAAGACTTTACAGGACCTGCAAGTGCGTCGACATCTTTCTGAATAATGAAAGGGTTGACCGTGGAGAAGTCGTGACCTTCGTTAGACTGAGAAACAACAAGGAACTGTGGCAACGATGGCAGAACTGTCTGTGGCTGAGACTCATTGAACTTATGCTTGTGAGCAGACGTAGTAGAAGATGAGGAAACCATTGCGGAAGTATCCCCCATGATTACCGGCGTCTCTGATGGCGCGATCCTCCCTTGTGGGGGCCCTCGCTGAGGGCACTCCCGCCTAATGTGATTGTTCACGCCTCAGGTCACACCTCCTGAGAAACGGACGGAGGGACCAATCAGCACTTTCGGAAGGTATCAGCTTGGGTAATCACCCCTCCCTGGGCCTGGCCGTTACCAGGGGGTACGTACGTGTCCTACCTGTCTACCTGGGACGGGGAATTACGCGTTAACCCGTCACCGGCTACACATGGAAATGCGTGGGTCGGCCTTCAGACACGCACAGGGAGGAAAAAAAGAGAAAGGGAAAGGGAAAAACAAAGAAAGGGAAAGGAAAGAAGAGAGGTCTCAAACGCTGCAGCGGAGAAAAGGTTAAAAGGGAAGAGGTAAGGAAAAGAGAAGGACAAAGGAAGAACGAAGACTTGCAAGAAGAGAGAGCAAGGAATGTGTTACATTTTCGAGCGTCCGTCTCCGGACGTAGGCACGAAACGTACTTCCAGAGGGGGAGAAAGGGAAGGAAGGAGGCGGAGGTGGGGGGCGGGGCGAAGATGGGGGATAGGGAAGGATGCGGAAAAGGAAGGTATGCAGCCTGGAAAGGAAGGAGGACCGCATTAGCTCGGGGTCCTGTGCTCGCTACGCACGTATCCACAAAAGAGCTGTGGACCCCCTGGGGGGATGTACCTCGCTTGGAACGTATTTCCCGCCTTATTTCCATTAGACCTGTTTTGATAATTGTCCATTCAGAGATCGTTTCATGTAGTTTGTCCCCACTCAGTAAAATCATTGTATATATTATATTGCGGGACAGAAACAGGTTAAGAAGCCCTCATTGGGTTGTATCTTTGTCGATGGTAGTAGGATCAACGGTTGTTATTAATGACGTGAGTAAAATGATGTATATATTTGTATTTACATACAGGTTGAAAAAGGGCTGTAGCTGTACCATGTCTCTGCCCAGCGTTGACAGCCTTTGTACATCCACGGCTGTATTTCAGTTTGTATGTTAACATAAATTTATGCATCACGTTACTCGTGTTAGTGGTAACAGCCATTGTTGCTAGTATTTATCCTAGAGAGACGTTAAAGGTGGGGACCTGTATCAGTAGCAGAGAACTTCAAACATTTTGAAACGATGGAATAAGATGCATTTACCTCTTTTCTTATCTTATGAAATGTTTTCCCAAATTGCGAATACGGTTATACAACAGATACATGATTCCCTAGAAACGTAAGGAAATTTGTGCTGGATCATGCCTCCAACCCGCATTCCCCGCTTGTCGCCTTACTGCTTCGGCTGTCCGAGCATGCCTCCAGGACCGATCCAAACTTCCACGTGTCCTAGTGCCTACGTCCCATAGTGCCCGCACACAGTTCATTTGATACCGCATAGGGAATTACATTGTTTTCTCGTCACTTGCTTTGGCATGAAATACAGTAGTGGTGTGTCTATTTAGTTCGATGCGATGTTCCCTCGTCATGAGCGTGAAGTCCGTCTTCGAGTCAGGGTCCGGCACAAATTTTCATACGTTTCTAGCAAATTACATAGCTGTAGTATAACAATATTCGCAATTTGCGAGTACATTTTTTGACTTTTTTTAATACCGCCGTCAGTCGTCATCAGTGTCTGTTCTTTCGGACATACATGCACGTCAGAAGGAACACTGCATAGAACTTTACAGACAGTATAAAATACAGACACATGACTACTGTGCTTTTGTTACCTCCCTACGAATAGACCGCATCTGTCTGTTTTGTTTCATTGTTAATCCCCCTGCTTACCCCTTATCCACCCAAAACGCGACACCACATTAAGTCCATCTTATTCCTTCCGTCACTCCGATATAATCTTCCTTTTCGCAGCAGAATGACAACTGTAAGCAGAAAGCCAACTTTTGAGTGCAGTGTTCACGATACGTGTCTTTCCACATTAATTACGTTTATTTCGTAATTTGAAATCTTAATACTGTAGAACAACAAAAAATATAAAATTTGAAAACGTCCAAAGACGAAAACGAACGAGGAGTTGCAGGGGGAGAAGACAAAAAGCCTCTTGCTTAGGGCGCCCCCGTCTATAAATCTGGTACTGATCGTTTCATATTACTTTCTTAGCAATTAAACGTATAACATGAATGAAGGTGACTTCCCCAACACCTGAAAGTGCACATGTGTTGCAGCACCTCTTTCAGGGATATGGATAAGGAGTTTTGGGGGAAGAATGTGAGCGGCAACTGGACGGGTGTGGTCGGCTGCATCGTCCGTGGCGAGGTGGACGTCGGCGCCGCGGCGGTGGCCATCACGCCCGACACGTTGGCGGTGGTGGACTTCATCCTGCCCTTCATGCGAATACAGTAGGTGATGCTCTGCTCTGCGCATTTCAGAGACCTGCTTCTGCACGCACTCACCTGCTTCTTGTATTTTGCAAGCCTCGTTTTAATTTTTCAGTGATGATCAAGTACTGCGACACTATTTCCAATCATTTTGTTTATCGATAAAATAATTATTTCAAAACGTCGAAAGTATGACATTCATTCCTTCATTCATCATGTTCCGTAGATACCATTAGCAATGGGAACATTCCTGGATGTGGAACGAGCCAAGGACTACATAAACAAGAGGCAGGGAAGGCATACAGACTTAATCTATAAACTCGAGCTATATCAACAGCAAATTACCACTGTATTGGTTCAAATGGCTCTGAGCACTATGGGACTTAACATCTGAGGTCATCAGTCCCCTAGAACTTAGAACTACTTAAGCCTAACTAACCTAAGGACACCACACACATCCATGCCCGAGGCAGGATTCGAACCTGCGACCGTAGCGGTCGCGCGGTTCCAGACAAGCGCCTAGAACCGCTCGACCACTTCGGCCGGCTACCACTGTATTTCTCAGTGGTATTTATGCTCATGGCAACTAAAATAATCGAGTAAATTAGAATGAAAGCTCTTTCTTAGAAAAAGCTGATGCTTTCGCAGTAATACTAGGGCTTGGTGGAAAGTAATGCCTCAGAATTTTTTATCTGAGAACTTTTAAAGTTTCTTAAATAAAAACAAACGTTATTAACAGAATGAGATTTTCACTTTTCAGCGGAGTGTGCGCTGATGTGAAACTTCCTGGCTGATTTAAACTGTGTGCCAGACCGGGACTCGAACTCCAGACCTTTCCCTTTCGCAGGCAAGTGCTCTAACGTCTGAGCTAACCAAGCACGACTCACGACCTGCCCTTACAGCTTTACTTCTGCAAGTACCTCGTCTCCAACCTTCCAGACTTCACAGAAGCTCTCCTGCGAACATTGCAGAACTAGCACACCTCGAAGGAAGGATATTGCGGGGACATGGTTTAGCCACAGCCTGGGGGATATTTCCAGAATGAGATTTTAACTCTGCAGCGTATTGTGCGCTGATATGAAACTTCCTGGCAGATTAAAACTGTGTGCCGGACCGAGCTCCAACTCCAGACCTTTCCCTTTCGCAGGCAAGTGCTCTACCGGCTGAGCTACCCAAGCACGACTCACGCCACCTCTCATTCTGGAAACATCCCCCAGGCTGTGGCTAAGCCGTGTCTCCACAATATCCTTCCTTCCAGGACTGCTAGTCATCAAGCTTCGCAGAAGAGCTTGTGTGAAGTCTTTAAGACAGAAGACGAGGTACTGGCAGAAGTAAAACTGTGAGGATGGGGCGTCAGTCGTGCTTGGGTAACTCAGATGGTAGAGCACTGGACTGATGCAGCCACAATTGCACGACAGATGTCATCGCTGAGGAAAACCACAGAAAGGCAGAAAGGGAAATTCGGTCGGATTTCGCAGGAAAAACCTGGGGCAGAAGGTAAAAGAACAGAACGCGCCGTTATAAATATGACGACGAGAAACATCGACGCGGCTGCCATGTCGGCTATCAAGAACGGACTTGGCACCATCTCCTAGAAACAATCATTTCGCTGGCATCATAAGTGGTATGGAGCAAGCGGTTCGTAAGTTTCCCAGAGAAACTGCAGAAGAAATCCATCTCGAAATGAGCCACATTCTTTCAAAATCGAAGCCACTAACCTCGAACTTGACAAGAGCTGAACGTAATGGTCTTCACGTGCTCCGCAACGATCTTCTCACTGTAGTTTTACCAGCAGACAAGGGCAATGGAGCCGTCATTATGGAACGATCTGACTGTGACGCAAAGATCCGGTTGATGCTGCAGGAGGAGACGTACCAAAAGCTTTCAAGGGACCCAACATCCAGAATAATGAAGAAGCTTCTACAGCGGTCTTCACTGGAAGAGAATGTCGTTAAGAAGCTCATCCCCCAGGCACCTCGTCCACATACATTGTACGGCCTTCCCAAGTTCATAAGGAGCACACTCCTCTACTCCTCGTTGTGAGTGCCATTGTATCACCAACGTACAGACTAGCCAGACATCTGGCCAGTCTCCTTACTCCGCACGTTGGTCATTGTGAGCATCACATCAAGAATACGACGACTTCATCAGTCGCATTAAATATTTGCGTCTCGGAGAGGAAGATATGATGGTTAGCATTGATGTGGTGTCACTGTTCACGCGTGTTCCCATCAAAGACTCTTTATATTTGCTCTCCCAGTTATTTGACGACACAGTTTTGGATTTATTTAAGCACACTCTGACATCATCGTATTTTTTGTATGATGGAAATCATTTTAACCAGACGGGCGGCGTCGCGATGGGAAGCCCATTAGCTCCAAAATGGTTCAAATGGCTCTGAGCACTATGGGACAACATCTGAGGTCATCAGTCCCCTAGAACTTAGAACTACTTAAACCTAAATAACCTAAGGAAGTGACACACATCCATGATCGAGGCAGGATTCGAACCTGCGACCGTATCGGTCGCGCGGTTCCAGACTGAAGCTCCTAGAATCGCTCGGCCACAGCGGCCGCCCCATTAGCTCCAGTTATAGCCAACCTCTTCATGGAGTACTTCGAGAACATCGCCCTGGATATGGCTCCTGCAAAACCTGGTTGCTTTTATCGTTATGTTGACGACACATTCGTTGTCTGGCCTCATGGGCGTGAGAAGCAGGGAGAATTTTTCAATCACGTCAACAGCATTCGTGATAGCATCAGTTTCACTATGGAAGAAGAGAAAGATGGTGTCTTGCCTTTATTAGACGTCCTCGTCCGCCAGAAAGAAAATGGGCTTCTCAGTCACAGTGTTTATCAGAAACACACCCACACAAACCGATATCTGTATGCTACCAGCTATCACCATCCTTCGCAGAAAAGTTCTGTTCTGAGGACATTTCTTCATGAATAGTTTATATTGTATATAAACAAAGACATAGACGAATAAATATATTTATAAGCATGCTGCTACCGTTTTTTCGTGTAACTGTGGAGTGCTTATGGCCTGACGCGATTAATAGTAATCGCCCACTTTGACCTCCAATAACACATGTACTATTCAGGTTACATGGCTGTAATTCAGACCAATTTAGGTTTACACTAATAGATTTCTAAAGACACATCGATTGACAAAATCGGATGAACCATTTAGATTTTGCTGGGTGTTACTTGCATAATTTACAGTCAGATACTAAACTTTAAACTAATAAAGATATTGAAAATCTGATTACACTATCAGAATCGTTGTACAAATAATGGTAATGTACATGTTTCTTTTTAAGGTAGCATGATTCCTCTGGCTATTATTAATTTCTGCATGAAGTGAAATGTCTGCTATTATGGTTTCACAGAGTCTGCTATCTTTCGCACTCCGGCATACACATGTCCTTCATCGACACAAAGCACAGTCCTCGACACAGCCTCAACATGGCATTCCCAGACACGCAGTCGGCCTGGACCACGCGCTGGGGCTGCCCCTCTTGCTCCAGCCATTGTGTGGCACCACACGGTCGCCGTCGAGGCCTTTGCCCGACGAGCAACCCGTGTGGCCACGCCAACTCCGATTTCAGGGCGCCACAACTCGCTCGTTACCTCACACAATGCACTCAAGGAACACACAAGCATACTTTAAGAAATCATAGCTAGCAACCACGCAGGTTGAATGGCACAAACAAGTGTTGGTGTGGAAGCTTTTCAAGAAACGATATCTCATGAACGACTTGCACTAACTAGAATCCTACAACAAACACCACTGACATTCTAATTTACAGTATTTTTAGTATGTTAATGTCAATAGGCATCGTTCCATTTTAAAAAAGTGTATGTTTACAAAAAAATGCACTTTGTAAGTCTCATTATGATCAGTTGATTAGCAAACAGTATGAGCCCCTGACCACCAACCCATTCTGTGAAAACCACACATCAACAGCACTTTCCATTTCCGCAATACACACAGTGTGTGTGTGTGTGTATTTTTTATTTGGTTTGTTTATATACTTACTTACTGGGCCCCTAAGCTTTTGTTTACAAAATAGGTGGTCCAAGCAGCTGAAAAGATTGAATATACCTAAGCGAGACGATGTGTGTAGGGTTGCAGTACCCATAGAACTAGAAATACTGGGCAGAATTTCAGTAAGCACAGTTTTGTTTCGATAGTTGAGAATTTTCAGAGGAAATAAACTTGAAGGAAAAGGTAAGTAGTGAATGGGCAATCACAATGGCAATCCGAACTAACCGACTGCCATGTGCCCCTCTGCCAATGGCATCATTTAGATCTGTTATGGAGGAGTGCGGTCAGCACACTGCTCTTCCAGCCATTGACAGTTTAACAGACCTAGCGCTGCTACTTCTCATTCAAGTACCTCCTCAGCTGCCATCATGAGTTCATCCCATACTACTCCTCCTACCAAGGACAAATCTCCGGTAATTCCGCGAACTGAATCCAGATCCTGCACGTGGCAGTCAGCCACATTGTCCACTCAGCTCCAGAGGAGGACAAGTAAACACTATATTCCCTTCGAGGTATCAATTAATGCCAAAATAATTTCGTTCCACGACTGTGTAGCCGTACGCGGCAGTTAAAAATAGGGGCGGCTCCTGCATAGGCTTGCACGCTTGCACAACCCCCGGAAATAATTTTGTTGAACTATATTCCCTTCTGAGCTTTTTATACAAGTGGAGTACTAGCGTCCCGTTTACTTGTTTTGAATTGCACGGGCTCGCCCCAAGCGCCGAACGCAGCCACGAGAGACGGAAATGTACCGATGGCGCCAAACACGAACTAGGTATCTCAGCGATGGCATGCGGTGCGGAGGCAATGCTTGGTAACACTGTCCTCGTATACGAGCCTTATGTGTATAAACATGTCGCCCTGGACACCGTGCCAGCCGCAGAAAAAAAAAAAAAAACAGAACTCTTTCGGAGAGAATCCGAACTGTCAGATCTTGGAACAAAATGGGATTCTCGAACTTCCTTACCAGTTCACAAGTAACTGCGAGAGGCGTAACTATTCACTATGCGTTGTGCTCGTTATTTCAGCGTGTGCTATAGTGCATTTTGAGGCTCAGGTAACAAGTGAAGACGTAAAATAGTGAATCACGTAATTTCCTCACTCTCTGAACCCTTCAAATTACGCAAGTTTGAAGAAAAATTAGAAATCAAGAGACTAGGTAGGCCGACTCCTACGTTGAAGATTTCGCAGACAGTCGTAAATTCAATAGAAAATTCAACTCCGAACAGTACAGCAAGCTTGAATGGCTGTGTGGTTGTAATTTGAAAAACGCCTTATTTTGAATAAAAATCTCTCGGTGTACATGCCGCATCAATTCAGGATAAAACTCCAAGCTTTCGACCACTACCTCCATGGTCATCATCAGGGCTAAAACTGTCGTAAACTAGCGAGGCTCCTACTTTATGCAAAGGACGGCTTCTGATTGGCTGGAATACGTCATAGCAACAGCGATATGGCGCGTAGCGAAATGGTGCACTCTACTTCCATAGATGTAGTTTCTATCCCGCGTTTCTTGCAGCGCCATCCCTTGAATCAGGAGGTAAAGTGCGGGAAGTTTTCCTCTGCGATTTTTCTTTATCCAGTGCACTCTTCCAGGTGTTGCCAAGTGCATAGCCGTTGTCTCTGTTAAAGTTATCATCCCTAAGTCTCATTTTGACTGCTTCCCGGATCACAGTAATTCGATGAGTGGGCTATTACTCTGGTTTCTTCAAATAAAATCTTATGCTTGTTAAGCAGGCTATGCTCAGCCACCGCTGATTTTTCCAAATACCTGTATTTCAGGTGGCGTTGATGCTCGATGCAACGGCCGGCAACGGTTCTTACAGACTGGCCCACGTAATTCTTGCCGCATTCGCAAGGAATAGTATAAATTCCCGACACCCTTAAGCCGAGACTATCTTTGACTGGTCTCAACATTTCCTTAATTTTCCTAGGTGGTCGGAAAACTGGTTTTATTCCTTGCCGCCCTAGGACTGTGCCTATCTTACTTGTTGTAGCACCGCAAAATGGAAGCTGCGCTATGTGTTGGTCCTCTTCTTGTTTATGGACGGCATCGTGTCTTATTTTCTTGGACAATATTGATTAAATTTCACCGGCAGAATAACCATTCCTCTTGAAAACAGTCGTCAAATGGTTGATCTCGGGACTGAGGTGGTCCTTGTCGGAAAAAGTCCTGGCTCTATGGACTAAAGTATTCAGCATAGCTCTCTTCTGAGACGGATGATGGAAGCTGTGGCTATGCAGATGTAAGTCTGTATGCGTTGGCTTCCTGTACACAGAATGGCCCAGTCGTCCATCCGGTTTTCGCTCCACCAACACATCTAAAAAAGGTAACTTCCCTTCCTTCTCTACATCGACTGTAAATCTTATGTTTGGATGTACACCATTCAAATGTTCTACGAACTGCTGCAGCGTGTCACTGCCATGTGGCCAGATTAAAAAAGTATCGTCGACGTATCTGTAGAAGCATGATGGGCGAGGGTGAGCACTGCTCAACGCTCGTTCTTCAAAGTCCTCCATGGAAAAATTCGCTATTGCTGGTGATAGTGGCGAACCCATGGCTGTTCCATCCGACATTTCATAATAATTTCCACTGTATAAAAAGTAAGTGGTCGTCAAGGTATGCCGGAACAACTTCAAAATTTCTGAGGAAAAATGAGCAACCAACAGTTGTAATGTGTCATCCACAGGTACTTTGGTGAACAGAGAAACCACATCGAGGCTGACCATGATATCATTTGGACCTATCTTCGTCTGTTTTGTGATATCAACAAACATTTTTGAATTCTTAATATGATGTGGGCAGTGACCAGCTATAGGCGCCAACAATTTAGTTAAGTGTTTTGGAAGCCTGTACGTAGGAGAACCAATAGCACTAACAATCAGTGTCAACGGGACGTTCTCCTTATGAACCTTTGGCAAACCGTAGAACCTTGGTGGCCTAGGTGCTCTCGGCCGTAAGTTCTTCACCAGTTCGTCGGAGAGGCCAGAGTTTTTTAGTAGCTCCCTTGTCTTCCTGCTGAGCGCCGATGTGGGATCCCACCTGAGAATCCAGTATGTGCTATCCTCCAGTAACAATCCAACTTTCTTGTGGTAATCGGTAGCATTGAGGATTACCGTGGCGTTCCCCTTGTCAGCAGGTAAAACAACTAGATCTTCATCCTTCTGCAACAATTTCAGTCATTGTCTCTCCTCTCTGCTGATGATTGACTTAGGTAGCTTGGATGTCGCCAAAATCCGGCTAGTAGCAATTCTTACGTCATCCGCTGCTTCTTGAGGAAGATGACGAACTGCTTGCTCCACTCCACTAATAATCTCAACCACAGGTAACTTACGTGGAGCTGGGGCAAAGTTCAATCCTTTACTGAGAGCCGAGATGGTAGCTTCATCAAGTTCCTTGTCAGAGAAGTTGATAACAGTGCAGTGAATGCCGTTGGACCCAGTAGTTCCTTGGTCACGGTTAAGCCGCTCAAATTTATCGGCCTGTTTCGCCGTAGTCCTGCTTAAATTGGCTCGTTGGTGTGCAGCCAAACTCATTTACACCCATTCCCAGTCCAATGGTGAGAGGGTTCCAGCCAGAAATAAATGGCAACAAAATAACAGGCGAGCGTTCATGTCTAGTTCATACCTGGTATGACGTATCCTCTCTTTCACGATAGCATGGCTGGTCTTTCGTAAAATTCTGTTTACTGCAGCGGTTCTGATGTTGTGTTTGACGGCTGCAAACTTTGGTACTACCTCCTTGTCACGACAACGTTGTTAAAAAGCCAGATTGCTCAGCAACTGAGACTGTTTCAGGCGCAGCTTCTCCAGGTGACGAATGCTGCGCGCTATATCCTCCCCGTAGAGGAAACTAATATGGCTACGAAGTCTTTCGCGACGTATTTATTGAATTATTTGGAGGAAAGCTTTTGTGGAATAAACAAAGAGTCTGTGATACTCAACACCTCCATGACAAAATCAGAAAACACGAACTTTTTTCGATATATGTGAGTGTGGCAAGTCTAGACAATGTGAACATAGCTACGCAATTAGACAGTGGGCACAGAAGATCTGTGGCTTTACACAACCAAAAAGTTACCGATAACAGGTTCATACAATAATTATCAACTAAATCCATTTCTGTGCTGGTGTTCTAGGGATAGTGTCTTAATTTTGATTAAAAATTGTCACCAATGGCGGCTGAAGACTTTCAGCATAAGAAATCATCCTCATTCTGCCAACGACCTTGTTAAAGAGGGCGAAGGAGCGGACAGAGGTTCAGGGCACTCTTTACCCCTGCGGTGGTAAACTGCCCTAAGAGGCGGAAGAATCAGCAATGATCAACGGCATGAGGTTGCAGAAGGCAATGGAAACCACTACATTATAAACACATAATGTTTATTCACATGGCATGAGCCTGCAATTGAAAACATATCATGATGATCTCTCCATCCACAGAATACATCGGACTAGTCTCCCATTTGGATCTCCGGAAGGGGCTACCAAGGGGGAGATGACTGCGAGAAAAAGATCGAACAACCAACGAAAGCATAACGTTCAGTGAATCGGGGCGTGGAATGTCAGAAGTTTGATCATGGTAGGAAAGGTAGAAAATCTGGAAACTGAAATGTTAAGACTCAGTCTATCAATCTAGATGTGGTGAGGGTCAGTGAAGTGAAAGGAAAAGAAGACTAGGATTTGTGGTCAACTGAGTATATGGTGTAATGTCAACAGCAGCAGAAAATGTTATTAAGGGGCTCCGGAACGCCCTAAACTTGCAATGTTAAAATAACGCTTATAAATTACATCTTTCCTCACAAAGTATTTGAGGTAGGATATTGAACTTTTTACAGATTATTTATTGGAATATGGGCTACAACTTAACACAGGGATTTTACAAAATTTTAGTTCAGTTATTAAAGATGATTTTTTTTCAATTGTAATGAAAATTCACAACATTTTTTTGCAATTTTTTATTTATATATTCAAAAATATACAGTTTTTTGGAAAAAGGCTGTGTTAAATTATGCAGAAGGTACTGTGTAACATTTACTGAAAGTTTGAAACAAATATGTTTGGAAGATCCTTAGAAACCATGTAATTAGTATGAGAAAATAAAAGTTTTAGGAATCGAGCGACAAAGATTGGATTTATTTTTTAGTGCATTCCAGGTCCATAGGATGGATTATCTTCATCCTCTGCAAACTCCTCCTCCAGCTTCCTCTTGTTCCTCCTCCTGTTTACTCTTGCTTGTATTTCTAGACTCTTTACAGCCCTGTCTGCAGCCCGAAGGCGTTCCTTGTCTAAAGCAAGCATCGCTCGTTGTTGTGTTCGTAGATTTTGCTACCATTTTCTTCAGTTGCAGTTACTGCAACACTGTTCCAAATGGTGGTCATGTATGAACACTTATCACATTTCAGTTGTATTTCACTAGCAAGTCCTACGTGCTTTATTATGAAGAGTTCCAGACCAACTTCACTACAATGAATACATCTTACACAGTTTGAAAAAATTCCTTTGAGAACCGACATATCAAATATTTCATTCACATCCGATTCGCCCATAAACATTCATAGTTTTCACTCATTGAACCAAGCTTCTTCTGTGAAGTATTTTCTTTCCCACTTTGACTGCTATGGGCAGGTGTACTTGAGAGGTTAGGTTCACTCACTTGGTTATCGTCTTTATTGTTTACAGTAATAACACATACCCTTGGCTTTCCAACATTTCTCCTTTTCTTAAAAGCCTTCAGAGGATTTCTAATAACTTTACTTTTACTCATTATTATACTTCAACAAAACAGAGACTCAAAAAACAGAATTAATTACGAATATTTTCGAGATAACGACTGAGTAAATAAACATGAAACAATCGACAATCACACCAGCGATATATATTGAACCATCACAGGTTAGCCACAAGACATACTTTATCTCACATCACTAAAATGTACCTGATGAACACGGACGTTAATAATAACACCATTTGACAGCAGTTTAACAGCGCCACAGTGGGTCACGCCCATGTAGAACACATTTCAAAAAAAATTTAAAAATAGTTGTAGTCTTCGGAATTGAATAAATTATATATCTATTAAAAGGTAATAGTCTGCAGATTCAGAAAACGCAAAAAAGTAAAAATTGAACTTTTCATGATTTTGAGCCTTTCTGGAGCCCCTTAAGGGTTTTGTAAACCCTCGTCGCCTGTTTTGTAAAGGCCTCGTCGCTACTGCTGTGGAGGCCGAGTTTGTGAGTTCTTGAAACGGCTTCTGGTGCAGTACACCGCTAAGACAATTTCTCCCTGCCACTATTACACAGTTATGCCCCAGGGGCAGGTGACAGAATAGGAGGACGAAGGTTCTACAACACGCCAACAAATTAGTAACAAATGAGTTAAAAAGGTTTAATTATCTTTGTGACTAGTTGAAGTATGAAGTATGCAATAGTGCTTGTAATATAACACAAAAAGAGGCCTCAATGGCGAAGTGCAAATAATCGTAGGTAGACTTCACAGTACATAGCAAATGCAATTTACAGCAGCTGTCTGTTCACTTCTAAGAGTTCGCTAAACGACGATCCGTAATGAAGTCAGTCCTGGACGATGATCTATAACGAAGTGGGCGAGAGCTGCTCTTCGATATTCCGAGTAGGCTTCTGCCGTTTGTCGTCCGATCACTGGCGGATTGTACTCGGCCGGCAATTGGCCGAGGTGAAGTCGATATCTTCATCGTCAGCGCCGCCAGTGGAGCTGGTGGAACTCGCGCAAGTGGCGAGTCTCTAAGGCACTGGCACCAGCTCGCATCTTTGGGCCTGTGCTGCTTTTGCTCTGGCTGTGTCTTGTTCAGACGACATAGCAAAGGGAATAGGATTCTGTATGAATAGGAAGATACGGCAGAGGTTGAGTTACTGTGAGCATTTCAGTGATAGGCTTGTTCTCGTCAGAATCGAGAGCAAATCAACACTGACAACAATAGTTCAGGTATACATACTGACATCACAAGCAGTAAATGAACAAATAGGGAAGGTATATTAGGATATTGAATGTGTAATTCAATATGTAAAGGGAGATGACAAATACACGTGGGGGATTGGTTGGTTGATTCGGGGGAAGAGACCAAAAAGCAAGTTCATGGGTCCCATCGGATTAGGGAAGGATGGGAACGGAATTCGGTCGTGCTCTTTCACAGTAACCATCCCAGCATTTATCTGAAGCGATTTAGGGAACTCAGTGAAAACCTAGATCAGGATGGCCAGACGCGGGTTTGAACCGTCGTCTTCCCGAAGGTGCGTCTAGTGTGCTAACCACTGCACCATTCGCTCGGTAGGGAGGGAGGGGCATTGGATTGCGGTTCAAAAATGGTTCAAATGACTCTGAGCACTATGGGACTTAACATTTGTGGTCATCAGTCCCCTAGAACTTAGAACTACTTAAACCTAACTAACCTAAGGACATCACACACATCCATGCCCGAGGCAGGATTCGAACCTGCGACCGTAGCAGTCGCGCGGTTCCGGACTGAGCGCCTAGAACCGCTAGACCACCGCGGCCGGCTATTGCGGTTGTAGGGGAAGGAGCAGAATAAAAGTTTTCGGGAGACTAAAGGTTTCGTAGTTGGATTAAGACGAGAGACACTGAGTTATGAAATAAATTTCACCTAGTAATAGCGAATACCCTGTTCAAGAATCACAAGAACACTCTGTATTAAAACTGCATTTAGTAAAAGCAACTGTTTTCACAGCCACCTCTAAAACCATCCAGAATGAACTCCCCCAATGCATGCTCCAGTCTGCCAAGATTAAATAATAAAGAAAGTTAAAGATGTGGAACTTTTGGCTGTAACATCTCACGAAACCAGTGATGTAGCCTGCGTATCCTGACGGTTGCAGTATACAGGTACATCATTAATGGAAGATCAGTTGAAAAATTTTGGGACTTCATGACACCAGAGAAGCATGATGCTCAGTCTTTGGCAATGTACATCATAGATCAGATAAATGGCCTCATGGAGAATTGTCCACACACACACTAATGGCAAAAAAATATGATGATGGGAACCATTACTTAATTTTCTTAATGTACTGTGCCTTCTAGGTGCAGTTACTTACACAGACTATTACTCCTCGTAGAACGCAGTCTAATTATTCTCTTCGTATTACTCAGTACCGATACTCTCGAAGTTTGGGCCCGGACTGGGCCCATGAACGATGGGCTGCTGGTTAAATCAGCGTTCACAGGGTCTCTGAACTCTGTCTTCCTAGAGGTGTGGCGCTGCCCTCTCTCTCCACTAGCGCGCGGGTCAGTGCCTTCTTGATGCCGTTTCGTGGCGCTACACTGGTCGGTTTGCAGTCGAGGTTTTAGGACTGCGCCCCCCTGCGGGTTCATGGGTAAGAATAGGCCCGCGGTATTCCTGCCTGTCGCAAGAGGCGACTAAAAGGAGTCTCAAACGTTTCGGCCTTAGGTGATGGTCCCCGGGTTTGACCTCCATCTTTCTAAATTCTTCCGAAGAGCGAGCCAATTGGGGAAGGGCGCCTTACATGGTGCACTGTATCCGTCGCGCATCGAGACCTTTAGCTGGCTTTCTCGTCGTTGCTTTGCTGCCCCGCTCGTTTTCCATCTCTTGGGCGAGGATACGTCCCTGGGTGCGATTACCACGCTGCACTGTGCAGTGTTGCTTTTTGCTGCGACGACGACCTTGGACATTTCTGCACCTAAGATCCAGTACGGTAGCCAGTCCATTGTGGTGGGGCCGCCATGTGCCCTGTTGGTTGTAGCCCCCTGACAACACAGGGATCGCTCTACTGATGTGTGCGCCGTTTACTCCCCACGTATGCCGAGGAGTAGATGCCCATCTCCCTGGGGCATCAGGACTCCTGGCAATGGCCATCCTGCCAGGTGGCCCTTGCTGTGGCTGGGTGGCGCCTATAGGGAGGGCCCTCGGTCAGAGTAGGTGGCATCAGGGTGGATGGCACGCAATGAAGCGTGGCACATCATCTCTCGCTGGTGGCCAGCCACCAGCAGTCTCTAAGCGTTCGAGGGCTCATTTTAAAGCTAATGTTTATGACCCCAAATCGTTCCCATCCCTGGCCACACCATGGGAGGAACGAAAGGCAATGAATGACAGTGACATGTATTTGCCCAGGCATCTCGTCTGTACCAGAGCTGATGGGGAATCCATTATATCCATAAAGCCTCAGATCTTTGTCGAGCATTTAGAAGACAAAGGTGGAGGGCTTGTCCAAAATGCGCTCTGGGTCAGTTTTGATAAAAAGGCATCCTCTGCCCAGTCACACAGGTTACTTGCTTGTGTGCTTGTGACAAGTTGGGGGACTTTAACGTTACCATCACACCACATAAGAGTTTAAATATGGTCCAGGGTGTTATTTTCCATAGGGACCTACTTTTGCAGTCTGATGACGAACTGCACACAAACTTAGAGAGTAGAGGTGTTCATTTCGTCCGGCGCGTTCATCAGGGTCTGATGGACAATCAGGTTGCTACCGGTGCCTTCATCTTGGCCTTCGAGGGTGATACATTACCGGAGAAGGTCAAGGTGATGGTCTACCGTTGCGACGTCAAGCCCTATATCCCTCCCCCGATGCAGTGCTTCAAGTGTTGGAAGTTCGGCCATATGTCTTCTCACTGTGCTTCCAGCCTCATATGTCGCGATTATGGTCGACTGTCCCATCCTGATACTCCATGTGCCCCGCCTCCCATCTGTGTCAACTGCGGGGAGCACCATCCCCCTTGCTTGCCGGACTGTAAGATTCTCCAGATGGAGCGGAAAATAATGGAATACAAGACCCTGGATAGGCTGACCTACACTGAGGCTAAGCGTAAGTTTGAACGACTGCATCCAGTAAGAATGACGTCCACTTATGCCGCCACTGTCGCTCCTGTTACAGCTCCTATAGCTGCACCACACACCATTAGCTCTGAGCCAGAGAACCACACCTGCCCCCTTGATGGTGGGGGGCACTACTCTCCCTGTTGCTCCTACTCCATCTACTTCAGGAGCAACGCCCACCCAACCATTGGGCACATCAGTTCCCCCTTCCTGTTTCCAGGAAGGTGTCCCTTGGGGACCTCCCTTCACAAGTTCCGACCGGTACAAAAGCAGACAGCCGCAAATGGCTCAAACAACCACCGGTCCCTGGTCGTAGGGCTTCACGGTCGTCGTCCGTCCCTGAGACTGACCCAGTGAAGCCCTCCCAGCCTGAACCACCGAAGGCAGAGCGAAGTAAGCTGAAAAAGAAAAAGGTTCCCAAGAATCCCGTCATTGCGGTGGCACCCGTCCTACCGCTTCCAACAAGCTCAGTGTCCGAGGACGAGGTCGAGATTCTGGCGTCTGCTGAAGACCTGGATCTCGCCGGTCCCTCAGACGCCATGGATGTCACTCGTGCGGGTTCTGAATCGGTGGCAGCGAGTGAACAAGCAGCGTAAATTGCCTTCCTAGTCCCTTCACGCCTTCTCAGCCATGGACAATTTCATACTCCAGTGGAACTGCAGCGGTTTTTTCCACAATCCAGCCGAGCTCCGACAACTTATCAGCCTTCACCCTTCCTTCTGCATTGCACTTCAGGAAACTTGGTTTCGAGCAATGGGCACCCCCGCCCTCCGTGGCTTTCGGGGTTATTACAAGAACCGGGCAGCTTATGAAAGGGTGTCTGGTGGCGTCTGCATATATGTCCTTAACTCTCTTCACAGCGAGTGTATCCCTCTACAAACAGTTTTAGAGGCTGTCGCTGTTCGGGTGTGGGCGCCACAGGCTGTTACCGTCTGCAGTCTTTACCTTCCACCAGATGGTGATGTCACACAGCATGTCCTGGCTGCTCTGATAGCCCAGTTGCCGCCACCTTTCTTATTACTGGGCGGCTTCAACGCCCATAACCCTCTGTGGGGTGGGTCAGTGGCGACAGGTCGAGGTGCCACCATTGAGCGTTTGTTGGCGCAGCTCGATCTTTCACTGTTAAATGATGGTTCCTTCACACACTTCAGTGTGGCGCATGGCACGTACTCCGCCATTGACCTTTCGATCTGCAGCCCTAGCCTCTTACCGTCTGTCCAATGGAGAGTGCATGACGACCTGTGTGGTAGTGACCACTTTCCGATCTTTCTGTCACTGCCACAGCGTCAGTCTTCTGGGCGCCCTTGCAGGTGGTCAATGAATAAGGCTGACTGGGACTTGTTCTCCTCTATTGCCGCTATTGGGCCTCTCTCTAATGATGTCATTGATGCGGTGGTTCAATCGGTCACCACTGGCATCGTTACTGCGGCCGAATCTACGATTCCCCGTTCTTCTGGGTCCCCTCGGCGGCGGACTGTGCCTTGGTGGTCGCCTGAGAGCGCTGAAGCGATTAAAGATCGCCGGCGGGCGCTACAGCGTCACAAACGGTTTCCCTGCATTGAACACCTCATCGCCTTCAAACGGCTGCGTGCGCAAGCCTGCCTCCTTATCCGCCAAGGCAAACAGGAGTGTTGGGAGCGGTATGTGTCCACCATTGGCCTCCAGGTCACTCCATCGCAGGTCTGGGCCAAGATTCGACGCGTCTACGGCTATCGGACCCCTGTCAGCGTCCCTGCGCTCTCACTGAATGGAGCAGTTTGTACTGACTCCGGCGTCATTGCAAACTGCTTGCCAGAACATTTTGCTATGACTTCCGCTTCTGCGAATTACCCCCTGGCCTTCCGCTCCATTAATGAGCGGATGGAGCGTCAGAGTCTTTCATTTCGCACTCACCATCCAGAATATTACAATGTTCCATTCAGTGAGTGGGGATTTCGCAGTGCCCTAGCCGCTTGCCCTGATACCGCTCCTGGGCCGGATGGCATCCACTGTCAGATGCTGAAACACCTTTCAGTGGACTGCCAGCGATGGCTCCTCGACCTTTACAACCGTATTTGGGTCGAGGGTGAGTTTCCGTTGCAGTGGCGGGAAAGTATTGTTATCCCCATTCTGAAACCGGACAAGAACCCTTTGGAGGTGGACAGCTACCGTCCCATTAGTCTCACCAACGTTCTTTGCAAGTTGCTTGAACGGATGGTGAGCCAGCGGTTGAATTGGGTACTGGAGTCATGGGGCCTTCTGGCTCCATCTCAGGGTGGGTTCCGTAAAGTCCGCTCCGCCACCGACAATATGATGAGCCTGGAGTCGGCCATCCGTACTGCTTTTGCCTGCTGTCAGCACCTGGTCGCTGTGTTTTTCGACATGCAGAAGGCGTACGATACGACATGGCGTCATCACATCCTTTCTACGCTTCATGGATGGGGTCTTCGGGGCCCTCTGCCGATCTTTATCCGCAATTTTCTGTCGTATCTTACCTTCCGCGTGCAAGCCGCAGCCTCATATAGTTCCTCCCACGTCCAGGAGAACGGCGTGCCACAGGGTTCTGTTTTAAGTGTCTGCCTGTTTTTAATAGCCATTAACGGGCTCACTGCGGCCGTGGGAAATTCTGTCTCCGCTTCCCTGTATGCTGACGACTTCTGTCTTTACTACAGCTGTACTGGCATTGCAGCTGTTGAACGTCAGCTCCAGGGCACTATCCGCAAGGCGCAGTCTTGGGCTGTAGCGCATGGTTTTCAGTTTTCGACTGCCAAGACCCACGTTATGCATTTCTGCCAGCGCCGAACAGTCCATCCTGAGCCGCGGCTTTATCTTGCCGACGAACTCCTTGCTGTGGTGGAGACCCACAGGTTTTTGGGTGTAGTTTTTGATGCCCCGCTGACTTGTCTGCCTCATATTCGACAGTTTAAACAGATGTGTTGGTGGCATTTGAATGCTCTGCGATGCCTGAGCCACACCAGGTGGGGAGTCGACCGATCTACTCTCCTACGGCTCTACCAGGCGTTAATCCAGTCTCGTCTGGATTATGGGAGCCTGGCTTATGGCTCAGCATCCCCATCTGCATTGCGGGTGCTGGACCCAATACTACACAGTGGGATCCGACTTGCCACTGGTGCCTTCCGCACCAGCCCTGTGGACAGCATACTAGTGGAGGCAGGTGTCCCTCCACTGCGGTTACGACGCCAACAATTAGTGGCTGCTTATGCTGCCCAGATTTTTAGCTTGCCCGGGCATCCAAATTACCATGTCCTGTACCCGCACGCATCAAGGAGCTCCTTTCCGGGCACCTCTGCATACACTCCCGTGGTGTGTGCCTCGCCCATGCCTTCGGCTCGACTTGGCACAGGGCCCGAAGGACTCAGTCCCTCCAGAGGCCTTCTGCCGCCGTTTTTATTCCATCCTGGCCACGTATCAGGGCTCTGGCATTGTTTACACTGACGGCTCGATGGTTGCTGGTCGAGTCGGTTATGTGCTAACTCTAGGGGACCATTCCGAACAACGTTCCTTGCCGGCTGGCTGCAGCGTTTACACTGCTGAGCTGGTCGCCATCTTTTGAACCCTAGAGTATATCTGCTCCTGTTCAGGTGAGTCCTTCATTATCTGTAGCGATTCCCTGAGCGGTTTACGAGCTCTCGACCAGGGTTTTCCTCGTTCTCGTCTGGTGATGGCTATCCATGAGTCCCTGCATACTCTTGCATGTCGTGGCCGCTCTGTGGTCTTTGTGTGGACCCCAGGCCATGTTGGGATACCCGGCAATGAGAATGTTGACCGCCTGGCGAAAGAGGCCACCAGTAAACCACCTCTGGAGATTGGCCTCTCGGCGACTGATTTGCGGGCACTATTACGCCGTAAAGTTTTCGATTTCTGGGACGCTGAATGGCGCAACCTGCCCATGCCAAGCAAACTCCGTCGTATCAAGGAGACGACGACTGTTTGGCGGTCATCCATGCGAGCCACCCGCAGGGACTCAGTCGTCCTTCGTCGGCTCCGCATTGGCCGCACCCGACTGACGTACAGTTATTTACTGTGGCGTGAGGATCCACCTCTTTGTCGTTGTGGGGTGTCCTTGACGGTGGTCCATATTCTGTTGGAGTGCGCCCTTTTAACTGTGCTCAGGCAGACTTTTGCACTGCCTGATATGTTCCCTGCGCTTTTAACTGACGACTCTTCCATAGCGGACTTAGTTTTGCGTTTTATTCGAGCAGGGGGATTTTATCGCTTAATGTAAATGTGTGTGTTTTTTGTGTTGATTCTGGCCTATGGCCTACGATTTTAATCTGCTTTTTTAATGCGTTTATCGGTGGTTAACTTTTCCCTTTTTTCTCTATGGTCGGCCAACCACCGTCACACTCGGTGTGATTTTAATTTGTTTTGTCTGTTCTTTGTCAGAGTATTTCTTGTCCTGTGTCGTCTGCCGTCTTTCCTGTTGTTCGTTTTTATTCTCTTTGGGTGGTTTTAATTTTTTTTGGAAAAAGGGGCCGATGACCGTCGCAGTCTGGTCCCTTTAATCCCACAAACCAACCAACCTATACCGCGTCTGTCACACAGGCTGTAACAGACTAGGAACACATGGCATGTGGTCAGAGGATGTTTCATTTGTCAGCGCGATCTACCAATGCAACGACGCATTTGCGGACACATGTTCATAGGATCTTTTTTCCTTCATTTACAGTCAGGAATCCGCCCCTGCAGTTTGTCGGTTTTATTAATGTTCACCCTGTATAATAAATGTATTACGTAGTAAGCTCCAATATCTTACTATGTTAGTTTTCTCGTGTTTTTCTCTTGTTTTTCAGATTAGAAACAGCTTTTGGCGCACAAGTTTCATGAGGTAAAATTATCATTTGGTGTTAATTACGATTTCCAACGTTGCTAGTCCATGTGTGTGGTCCTGGAGAGCATTCAGTGCCCCTACTCCAGCTGGCTGATTTATAGCGTTTTATCCCCCACATTTATTACAACATATCACATGCACTTTTCACTGTGTGAGCAGCATGTGCGTGTTTTGGCAGCCGTCGCTGTGTACCTATCTTTCATCATTTGTTTATGTTGCGTGTGTGGTTTGATACTTTTCCTTTTGTGTGTTGGTTCAAATGGCTCTGAGCACTATGGGACTCAACTGCTGTGGTCATAAGTCCCCTAGAACTTAGAACTACTTTAAACCTAACTAACCTAAGGACATCACACACATCCATGCCCGAGGCAGGATTCGAACCTGCGACCGTAGCGGTCGTGCGGTTCCAGACTGTAGCGCCTTTAACCGCTCGGCCACTCTGGCCGGCTCCTTTTGTGTGTGTGTGTGTGTGTGTGTGTGTGTGTGTGAGAGAGAGAGAGAGAGAGAGAGAGAGAGAGAGAGAGAGAGAGCGGGGGGGAGGGGGAGAAGGAGGGGAGAGAGAGAGAGAGAGAGAGAGAGAGAGAGAGAGAGAGAGAGAGAGAGAGAGAGAGAGAGAGAAAGGGGTAGGTGAGGATTTTCACTAATTGTTTATTGTGATTATGTTTGATATTTCTGTTTGTTTATGTTTTAGGGGCTAACACAGTCATTGAGCTACTGCCTGTATTAGTTTGGTCGTTAATTACTTTCTTTTTCATTCCAAGGGTTTTCCTGTTATGTCAGGAGTTATTTGTTGTGATTGTTCACCCTAATAATTTTCATGTCTTTTTTCCATGTGTATGTTCAGAATGTAACACGCCCGGGAGTACAAATGGGGGTGAGGGACCGTTTAAACTGGTTGACGTTTATGCTTGTTGCTTGTCTTGACCGTGCGCCATGTCCACACCACGTACCTGATACTCCCGCGGCGGTCGTACTGGCCTGCTGCACACTGCTGTTGGCTTGCCTGAAATTATCTATCGAAATATGCAAGCGGGTTTAGGGGAGCCACTCAACTTTAAAACACAACACTGTCCAATGTCTGGTATGACCATATATATTCTGAGACAATATGGAAACCACAGGTTGCACTGTTTACACTCTAAATTGTAAATGTTTATCCCAATTAACAATCTTGATGATTAACAGTCCAAAATATAATTCAGGCGAGCGTACGCATAACCGACACGACGCGGGTG
Organism: Schistocerca serialis cubense; assembly: GCF_023864345.2. Taxonomy (NCBI): domain Eukaryota; kingdom Metazoa; phylum Arthropoda; class Insecta; order Orthoptera; family Acrididae; genus Schistocerca; species Schistocerca serialis. Next base: position 62,759,951 of record NC_064642.1, read on the forward strand.
ATTGTTGATGATGCGGAAGCCGAATGATCGAACGAAAGTTCTTACGCTCGTCACACATACAGATATCTATTAATAGTCCTCCTTGTCACTAGTAATGATATAACACTGCTCGTAAAATTAATTTTTCAGTTCACAGTTCTCACGTGTACGAGCGCGCGCGTAACCGTCACGGCGCGGCTGATTGTTGACAATGCGGAAACGCGGTGATCGAACGCATGTCATTGGCCACACTCGGCTGACGCACAGATATTTACTGCGCCGTGAGGACCCGCCTCTATGCCGCTGCGGGGCGGCTTTGACGGTGGTCCACATTTTGTTGGCCTGTCCGCTTTTAGCTGTGCTCAGGCAGACATTTGCGCTGCCTGATACGCTCCCTGCCCTTTTAACAGATGACTCTGCCATGGTAGGCTTAGTTTTGCGTTTTATTCGGGCAGGGGACTTTTATCACTTAATCTAAGTGTTTGTCCTTTTTTGTGTTAAGTCTGGCATTTAGCCTACGGTTTTAGACTGAGTTTTTAATGTGTCTCTCGATGGTTGGCTTTTCCTTTTTTGTCTTTATGGTCGGCCAACCACTGTCACACACTGTGCGATTTTAATTCCTTTTGTCTGGTCTCTGTCTAAGTCTTTCTTGTCTTGTGTCGTCTGTCGTCCTTTCCATTGTCGTTTTTTATTGTGTGTGTATGTTTTAAGTTTTGGTATAAGGGACCGATGACCGTAGCAGTCTGGTCCCTTTAATCCCACAAACCAACCAACTGAACGCATGTCCTCACGCTCGCTGCAAGACACTGGCACTTGACTGCCCTCTTTTATGGTAACTAATTCCTACTTATTCGTATCAGTCCATTCTGGGAGACCAAACACGGCGCGGATGATTGATACTGTGCAACACGCAACGAGAGGATACACAAATACGTTATCGGCGGCACTACTCATTTTTAATTACATCTTGACGCACTTTCCTCTGAATTACTTCCATATTTAATCACTTTACTGTAACATCACTTGTAGCAACATTTCAACCTAAATACTAAAAAAGCCTCTCACATGAAGAGCTACACACTACATAACGTAACAGTGCCGTGTCCCGCACTCGACTTACTACTGACGCGGCTGACCGCAAAGATACTCCATAACTAAGCCAGCGATATGACAATACGCTTACAAGAAAAGGTAGAATGGCGCACTTTGGAGATTCTGTAACGGCCTCTAACAACCCTACCACAACAAAGGTCAAAATCTAATAATGATTGTGGTGTTGCTCACGCTGTCACAGAGTGATGTACTTCGGGCAAGTGAGTGACGTGCGTCCAGAATTCGTTTTTCACAACGGAAATCGTAGGAATTGTCTCCCGGGTTTCGGCACCAAATTCTTACGTCGTGAATCACAATAGCGCAGCGATTAGCACTCTAGCAACACTTTATTACATAGTCACAGAACATACAATACAACAAGTCAACGATACATTGTCCTAAGAGTAAACAAACAGTCTCTCACTTGCCCGAAGTATATCACTCTGTGACACACGCTGCTAAATACCGCATTTTCGGGCAACAACAAAGTTATTATGTGGCAAGTATCATTAGAGCAAGTCATTTCATGTAATAATGAATAAACTAGGCACTCATCTTTTCGTGTTTCCCACGCTGGTCTCGTTGTAAAATCATGGCTCAATCGTCGAAAATCTAGGTGGTGATGATTCCAAGCTCGGATGCAAAGAGACCTAGGTTTTATTCTGCTATATTCAAAAGTTTTATAGATGTGTTTCACCAACCATTCTTGAAGATTAAACCTTTGAAAGTTAGCACAATGGTGACGTAAAAAAATAATCAGCACTCCGAATTTAAGTTACACTTCCTTTTAATTGCTTTTGTTGCAATATCACGTAACACACAAAGCATCACTTCACAATACAAAACATACTTGAAAACATCTTCCTCACTGTTAAAGTTCACATTTTATAAGCTGACTACAATATACGTCTTTTCAGCATGACGTCCAAGACTTGACTTTACAGTCTGTAACTCTCTAACTAACTACTTACGCTCCCAAAAATCAGGAGTTACAAGTACGTCAAAGATCATAGTGACAAAAGAAAGAATACACAGAAGAATAATATCATTGCAATATAAACATATCGATGAATCAAAGTACTTCTACATTAATGAAATCGAATCTGGATGTTGTCTCAGAAATATGTTAAGTACTTTACAGAAACACAGCAGAATATTGCTGGTATCGAGAGGTTCAGGTGAGGTGCCGTAATGGTTGCGTAATCCAAGTACCATTACAAGCCACAGTGTATGGGGTACAGCCAGGTGGGCGTTGCCCTGCGTGTTGCAGTGCGATGGTGTTCCTGCAGGGGACGGCCGTCAGCGAGGTGGACTGGGCGTCCGCGATGCGCCCCTTTGCGCCGCACCTCTGGCTGGCCTGCCTCGGCCTCGGCCTCGTCACGGCTGGTGTCTCGGCGGTCCAGCTGTGCCTCAACAGCCGCACCAGGACACCCATTCCCGCGGCAGCAGCGGAGGAGACCCTCGTCTCTCTAGGAGCGCTCTTCTGCCAGCAGAGTAAGACCATCTTCAGTGTGGGTTGTGGCGGCTAGCGATCTCCTCGTAATACTAACAAATACTGAGGTGATAGAAGTCATGGGACACCAATATGCCTATGTTCCGATGGCTGCTGTATAGTATACACAAGCTGAGTAAAAATGACAGTTCCGCCAAGGCGGTGCATTGGCGGATGCATATCTTTGGCGTGATTATAGTCGCATGACGGGAATTAACACACTCTGAACGCTGAATCGTGGTTGTAGTAACCAAAACCAACCGCGGGAACGCCTTGGGCTGCGGATCGGAGCCGCCAGGTGGGGAAGCCGCCGGCGGTGGAGCACGCACCCCCGGGTAAAAACAGTGCGAGTCGGACGACAGACCAACGACAGCCGACAACGACCGACTATGACCGACATAACACGGAAGAGATAAACAACGGAGGCTTGTAGAAACCACAACACCTAACACCAACAGTAAAACCACTCGGAACCAGAGCCAGGCAAATGTCAACAACGAGCAACGACCAGAACGCAGTACCGCCGAGATAGAGACGCAATCCAGAGCGAGTACCAGACTGGCTGGACTAGGGCGAGAGCAGGTCCCTATATACGAAACTGAAGGGAGCGGCTATTGGTCGCGGTCTGCACGTGGTGTAGCGGTGGCGCCCTCGCTGCGCGAGAGCCGCTGCGCGGAGGAGCCGCCGCGGACGCGGAGCCCTCTATCGGCTGGCCACGTCCATTTGTTCTGGCGCGTGTTAAACTTCTGCGGCGGGAGGTACTAGAGTGGTTGCGGCTTTGCATTTCGGAAATCGTTAGGGAATTCAGTAGTCCGAGATCCACAGTCTCAAGAGCATGCCGAGAGTACCAAATTTCACGCATTGGTCGACAGCCTTCACTTAACGGCCGAGAGCAGCGTAGAGTTGTCAGTGCTAACAGACAAGCAACACTACGCGAAATAACCGCAGAAATCAATATGGGATATGCGAGGAAGGTATCCGTTAGGAGAGTGCGACGAAATTTGGCATTAATGGGCTAGGACAGCAGACGATCGACGCAAGTACCTTTGCCAACAGCACGACGTCTCCTGCAGCGCCTCTCCTAGGCTCGTGACCATGTCGCCTGGACCCTAGACGACTGTAAAACCATAGCCTGGTTTGATGAGTCCCGATTTCACTTGCTAAGAACTGATGGTAGGTTTCGAGTCTTGAGCAGACCCAATGAAGCCATGGACCCATGTTGTCAGCAAGGCACTGTGCAAGCTGGTGGTAGCTCCATAATGGTGTGGGCTGTGTTTTTACGTGAAATGGAGCGGGTCCTCTGGTCCAACTGAACCAACCATTGACTGCAAATGGTTATATTATGTTACTTGGAGACCATCTGCAGCCATTCATGGACTTCATGTTTTCAGACAATGATGGAATTTTTTTGTGTGACAATGTGGCATGTCACCGGACCACAACTGTTGCTGACTGGTTTGAGCAACATGACAAATGATTTGGCCACCTGTCGGACATTTATGCGACATAATCGAGACGTCAGTTTGTGTTTAAAATCCTACGCTGGCAACTCTTTCGCAATTATGGATAGCTATGGAGGCAGTGTGGCTCAATATTTATTCAGGGTTCAAATGGTTCAAATGGCTCTGAGCACTATGGGACTCAACTGCTGAGGTCATTAGTCCCCTAGAACTTAGAACTAGTTAAACCTAAGTAACCTAAGGACATCACACACATCCATGCCCGAGGCAGGATTCGAACCTGCGACTGTAGCGGTCTCGCGGTTCCAGACTGCAGCGCCAGAATCGCGCGGCCACTTCGGCCGGCATTTCTTCAGGGGATTTCCGACAACTTTTCAGTCTGTGCCATGCCCTGTTTCTGCACTATGCTGGGCATAAGGTGGTCCGATACGACATTAGCAGGTATGCCATGACTTTTGTCACCTCAGTGTACACTGATGAGACCAAACATCTGGAAACTTGCCTCCCAGGTTGTGGGTGCCTCATGTCTCCGCAGTATCCTTTCTTTGAAGAGTGATAGTCCTGCAAGTTTCGCAGGGGACATTCTGTGAAGTTTGGAGGATAGGAGAATAGGTACTGGTTGAATTAAAGCTGTGAGGACAGGTCGTGAATCGTGTTCTGGTAGCCCTGTTGGTAGAGCACTTCCTAGCAAAAGACAAAGATCCCGAATTCTAGTCTCTGTCCAGCCTACAGTTTTAACTTGCCATGAAGGTTTGTATCAGCTCACACTCCGCCGTATAGTAAAAACTTCATTCTGGATCTTTGACTTTTGTGGGAATCATGCTTATCTTTGAGTACAGCGCATACTAAAGTGAACGGTATATAATTTTACTACATATCTTCCAACTTGCTGTTAGTTTTACGCAGATGCTTGCCTAATTTAATACTTCCCTTTGACTGGCTTGAGAACAGGAGGGGGTCATGGGTTACAAAGCACAACTTGGTTAGTGTGCTATCTTGGATTTTTTAATATGTTGTTTATTTACTGAAACTAAATTCTGATTAGCTGCCTCATTTTAATACTAAGCTGCAATTGGCTGGAGAGTGGTACAGAGATGGCGTATATAGCACAATTGGGTTAGCTGCGCCATCTTCCGTTTTTTCATTTCCCACAATTTTGCATTTTTAAATTTCCCACGAGCACTACTTCGGCCTTTCACAATTATCCATCACCCTGATGATGCCATGTCCCCTTGCATATATGCTGTCCCTTATATACGCACGTAGGTAATCAGAAGGGTGAAGGTCAAAGTGTTGGAATGTCCACAGACAATAGTACTGCTGCGACTTCATATAACATTATGAACCTAATTTTTGCCTTGAAATACACCCATACACTCTGTACATGACCCATTAATAGCACGTAACTTACCTTTCACAAGTTGCAAGAAAAAGAGGAGAAGTTTCTAACAAGTAACACAAATGAAATGTAAATTAGAACATTGACTGCAATTATTGCACTATAGCTTCAAAGTGTAATAAGTAGTGCCTTATATGCTCAACTAATTCAGGACAAATATGTTTGCCATTTGTGAGGTATATCGCTGAGGATCGTGTAAAAACTATGAGCTTGTGTGGTGGGAGAAATAATTTTCGATGGCGTTTTCTCAGTGTACTGAATGTTCTTGTAGATGATATTTGCAAGGACTACGTATTTATGTTCGGTTACCTCTAAACCAAATGCAAATCTTTAGTATCCTCATGTGGAGGGCTCATGAACAAAGGAATGTATGCAAGATAATTAATTTGTGCAAGCCAAACGTACGAAAAATGTAACATAATGGTTACAAGAGATAATACATGTCAAGTTATCCTTCCTGAATGACTACAAGGTATCAGATTAAAATGTTTAATATCACCACAGGACATTATCCACAAGGAAATTGAAAATAATGTTACAAGCTTCGAATATGATCTTGCAAGTGAAAAAAACTGTTTTAAGGAACTCGAATCCACAAATGGCTAAATTAGAAATGGATACTGGTCATGACGTGTTCTGATGCTATCGAACAATTAAGACTGCATAAAGTTCCCTGCAGCAATGCGAATTAAATTACAATACGAGAGAAGTTGTCGATTTTGGGGCAGTTAGAAAATGTATGCAATCTCCAAAAACAGACGAAATGCGATCTCACCAAATCGTTTGAAATCGCAGGAGGAATGCGCCCATCTCACAAAAGACAAGGGTCTAACTCACGTCCATCCTGCGAGCTGCCAGGAACAAGAGTCGGTGCAAGAGTGCCGCCTCTCCCTCAAACCACGCCATCCAGAAAATGAATTTTGACGGCTCGCGTCCAGATTGGTAGTCACAGGTCAAAACTCTCTCCAATCGATCAAGACATCATTCGTAAAAACCTCGCACAGACACACTAAGCTAGCAGATGGACACACCATTACAGGCAGCTCCGCTCAAAATAGAATAACTAATACCATTTCATAGCATTCGAGTCGGTTCACGTAACGTCCCTCGCTTGCTACTTTGGAGACTTCATATAGCATTTAATCGTATTATGTTGTTTGTGTATTGCAACTAACGTGTTATGACAATATGTCGTTTCAGTGCAATATCGAATTGAAGAATTATCACGAATGTCAATCTTAGTACGATCTGTTACAATTAAATGTCAGTTAACGACAAATCAGCCATAAAAAGCCTTTCGGAGATCATAAGGTAAAAGATACTAATGTGATGAGCTGCGTGGGAATGGCGTACTCTAATGGCCATTTCCTCTTCGCGCATTGGGCAAGTACGTTGTCCTAGTTCCGCCTTCTACCGTTGCACCGTGTGTCTTCTTCCTGTTCCGTTCAGTACACGTGTGTCCTCGCACTAGTCGCCATGATGTCCAACAAGCTTCCCGCGTCTGTTCCACTTACAGGTAATAGCTTCAGCTTTGATAAATCAACGCAGCTTGAGCAGCCCGGCTCTCTCGAGATACACAACTGGTTGGTGGACAAGATTAAGGTTACTGCAAATCAGGTGCATATTGCGCATTTTAGTTTGGAATTATATGTGTTTTCTTGTAAAATTCGACACGCTTCGGGTTGACAGGATATCATTACGTTACAGTTCTCAGAACCGATTTACTGATCGTGATGGTTCCATTAGCATGACACTTTTGGCCAATGCAGAAATCGTCTTTACAAATTTAAAATTGAATATAAATAGTCACAACCGCAATAAACTTTTGTTTTTTATGTTTTAAATGTAAGATTACCGGTTTCGGTCTGTTTTAGACCATCGTCAGACACACACCATGATGTAGATGGAGGCTGTGAGCTGAGGAGGCGCTGCACCTCCATGAACGCTAACAAGCATTTAGCGTTCATGGAGGTGAAGCGCCTGCTCAGTTCACAGCCACCATTTACATCATGGTGTATGTCTGAAGATGGCCTAAAACAGACCGAAACCGATAATCGCACTTTTTAAAACATAAAAAACAAAAGTTTGTTGCGGTTGTGATCGTTTATATTCAATTTTAAATAGTAAATAAATCACTGTGCTCCAGATAGACATGCTCTCAAAAATTACGTCTTTAGAAATGATTGGGTTTCTAATCTTTCGCCCGAGGAAGAATGAGTTTTGTGAGGTCCATCCTGCCCCCTTATGGGGATATACGACATATTCGAAGAGAACGCTGGTGTGATCAGCGCCGCTTACACATCTCTAGTGGTGTTTGGTCGGTAGAAACGGTAATTAAAAACAAAGGTATGTGGCTATTGGGTTCATGTTACTTATACTGGCCAGAAAGGAAGCTGCTTTCTTTGTATTCACAATGTCCAGCTCCATACCAACTGCCCACATCGTGTGATGATATTAAAACCTGATTTCGAACAGCATAAAAAAATAACTTTAGTGGATCTTCTCAACAGGTTTCTGCCTCTGATCCAACCCTCGTTATTCAAAGCAAATTGGACCTTTGAGGGATAATATTATTGAGGGCGAAGTGCATCTTGGAAGGACAATGCTCGTGATTTTCTCCCATTGCCCAAGTGTAGGGACATTAACGCCATCATTTCTACGATACCGGCCCCGGTTATTCAAAACAAGCTTCGGAACGCAGAAAAATGATACAGTTGACAAGCCTTTTCCCTTGGCTGGCCCTACGGATAGCTCTTCATTGAAGGACTCCCTTCTCTGGTCTGAGTTTGTGGACTGGACGAGGATTTCTTATGCGCCATATGAGCTGGTTATTGGTAAGTCACCTGGCGATTTTCCCGTCACCGAGGCCGCCTCGTCGGGCCGCCTGTTAAGGGAGGTGTTTCGGGACCCCAGTTCCCCCCACCCCCTCACCCCTGTCGGATGCCTCTTCTGTTGTCTCAGCTTTCCAAGCTACTTCTGCGTCTTCTGTCGCGGCCTCCACGTCACAGCCTCTTGATGAGCGTAACTTGATTGATTGCCGAGCACAGGAGGACCCCGTCGATACTAAACAGATCTCCATAAGCGAGCCCTTGTCTATCGATGAGTGGGATGCGGAGGCCTCACCCTCTGAAAAAAAATTTCTGCATTACCCACCCACACAACCGCATGAAGTAGCAGCAATTATCAGGAGCGGCTGTAAATAATGTATCCAGCCTGAGAGTCACATCACGGAAGAATAAAAAAACAGCTGGAAGATGGAGGATATGTTCACACTTCTTATTCTTTCGTATCGTCCACTGATTCTGCCATGGATACTGGTACATAGTTCCGTCAGATGATGGTTAGGTAATTTTGTAGTTTTTGTTCCGGCTCTATTGTCTATACAAGCATATATATTTATCACTTTGAATATTAACAGGATTGATTCTGAGCTCTGTCTTGTCCATTTGTGATAGTTTATGTGTGACTCTGTTACAGACGTTATTTTTATACACGAAGTATTATTTGACCAATTTTCAATATCTGTATTCTCGAGCTTTTTCTAATGTGCCATCGAAGTTTCTGCAGAGACTGCCTTGTTTTATAAGGAACGAATTCCATTACGAGATTTCGAAGTTCTTGATGATCGTAGGAGTGTAAGATGCACTTTCACCACGCCCCTTCTGGCTCTGGTCATTATATGGAAAGTTCGCGTTACTAGAAAGAGAAAATCATTTACCTACTTCGTAAATCCCCTACAAAGATTCCATTGGGTGTCGATTTTAATAGTGTTCTCCGGCCGGTAGATTAGTCTCCTAAATTTAGTTTTACTAAAGAACTCGATGGTATGATACGCTTCTTGCACTTACGTGGTGCATGGGTTTGTCGGTATCCTATACTTCTCCGGTACACTTACTCATGCCACTTCTAGCAGCTGACTTGATCGCTTTTATCTTTGATTCCTTGTATAGGAAGCTTTTGGGCGTTCACGTGATACCCGCAGTAGCCATCACATTTAATTACGTGTACCAGCCGGTAAAATTGTATCGTCTTCCGTGGATGCTCAATATAGCCTATCTACAAGACCATTCCCTTGGTTCCAATAGCTCTGAGCACTATGGGACTTAACTTCTAAGGTCATCAGTCCCCTAGAACTTAGAACTGCTTAAAAATAACTAACCTAAGGACATCTACATCTACAGTTATACTCCGCAAGCCACCCAACGGTGTGTGGCTGAGGGCACTTTACGTGCCACTGTCATTATCTCCATTTCCTGTTCCAGTCGCGTATGGTTCGCGGGAAGAACGACTGCCGAAAAGCCTCCGTACGCGTTCGAATCTCTCTAATTTTACATTCGTCATCACCTCGGGAGGTATAAGTAGGGGGAAGCAATATATTCGATACCTCATCCAGAAACGCACCCACTCGAAACCTGGACGGCAATCTACACCGCGATGCAGAGCGCCTCTCTTGCAGTCTGCCACTTGAGTTTGCTAAACATCTCCTTAACGCTATCACGCTTACCAAATAACCCTGTGACGAAACGTGCCGCTCTTCTTTGGATCTTCTCTATCTCCTCTGTCAACCCGATATCGTACGGATCCCACACTGATGAGCAATACTCAAGTATAGGTCGATCGAGTGTTTTGTAAGCCACATCTTTTGTTGATGGACTACATTTTCTAAGGGCTCTCCCAATGAATCTCAACCTGGCACCCGCCTTACCAACAATTAATTGTATATGATCATTCCATTTGAAATCGTTCCGTACACATACTCCCAGATATTTTACAGAAGTAACTGCTACAGGTGTTTGTTCCGCTATCATATAATCATACAATAAAGGATCCTTCTTTCTATGTATTCGCAATACATTACATTTGTCTATGTTAAGGGTCAGTTGCCACTTCCTGCACCAAGTGCCTATCCGCTGCAGATCTTCCTGCATTTCGCTGCAATTTTCTAATGCTGCAACTTCTTTCTATACTAAGCATCATCCGCGAAAAGCCGCATGGAACTTCCGACACTATCTACTAGGTCATTTATATATAGATTGTGAAAAGTAATGGTCCCATAACACTCCCCTGTGGCACGCCAGAGGTTACTTTAACGTCTGTAGATGTCTCTCCATTGATAACAACATGCTGTGTTCTGTTTGCTAAAAACTCTTCAATCCAGCCACACAGCTGGTCTGATATTCTGTAGGCTCTTACTTTGTTTATCAGGCGACAGTGCGGAACTGTATCGAACGCCTTCCGGAAGTCAAGGAAAATTGCATCTACCTGGAAGCCTGTATCTAATATTTTCTGGGTCTCATGAACAAATAAAGCGAGTTGGGTCTCGCACGATCGCTGTTTCCGTAATCCATGTTGATTCCTACAGAGTAGATTCTGGGTTTCCAGAAATGACATGATACGCGAGCACAAAACGTGTTCTGAAATTCTACAACAGATCGATGTCAGAGATATAGGCCTATACTTTTGCGCATCTGCTCGACGACACTTCTTGAAAAGTGGAACTACCTGTGCTCTTTTCCAATCATTTGGAACCTTCCGTTCCTCTAGAGACTTGCGGTACACGGCTACTAGAAATGGGGCATCGCACACATCCATGCCCGAGGCAGGATTAGAGCCTGCGAGCGTAGTGGTTGCGCGGTTCCAGACTGTAGCGCCTGGAACCTCTCGGCCACAACGGCCGGCCATTCCCGTGGTGTCGTCATTCAGGGAGTATGGTCCCGTTGCTCTCGTGCTATAGAACTGCACTCGTCTAGTGTGGAACGGTGGACACTGGCATGCCGAACCACAAATTGGTAAGGCTCTCACCTCAAGACCTCAGTGTTGTCACACCACTGTAGACCGCTGCTGATTTCACCTGCAGCCGTTAGCGCTTTGCAGTTGAAAGCTGCCTACAGTGCTGAAAGCTGTTGGTCATCTTCTGAAACCTTCTCAACTACAGATAAGCTCCTCTAAGGATTATGGACATACGGTGAATTAAAGCCTAATTGCCAAAGTTAAAACAATTTTAGACGGAGGATCTCTGCACGAGATCTCAACCCCACTGTTTACAAGATGAACTGACTTCATTACAGTGGCGGATACAGAAAAACCCCAAGGAGGGGGCACTAAAGATATCTTGAGCTACCTTTACTTTTACCGTAACAAAAAAGAATCAAACCACATGCAAAGTTTAAGAAAGTTTTATTTAAACTGATTATACACATCTACAAGACAATACCATCTTATGATATAAAAAAGTTACAATCGTGATTCTTTTCCTTAAATGATGAATTCTAGGTGGGTCGGTGCTTTCGAGCAAAAAAATGGCTCTGAGCACAATGGGACTTTAACATCTGAGGTCATCAGTCCCCTAGAACTTAGAACTACTTAAACCTAACTAACCTAAGGACATCACACACATCCATGCCCGAGGCAGGATTCGAACCTGCTACCGTAGCGGTCGCGCGGTTCCAGACTAGCGCCTAGAACCGCTCGGCCACATGGGCCGGCCCAGCTTTCTAGCACTAGCCTGTTTTCCAGTATTAAGACACATATTCACACACACCACAGAGACACCCCAAATGCATACTTTCATGGCCATGGCATTACTCTTCCATCCTAAAATTCATCACATCACATGTTACAGCCATGTTTTTGTACGCCACTGCTGTAGCAGTAGATGCAGGTAGACAAACAAATATTTTGTACAGCGTGTGCGAAGTAGGATAGTCAGATCCAGGACAATCAGACAACGCTTGCACAACAGAATCACAATCAACTGATCACTCTCACTCTTGAATAATCTTCACACTTGCACTTGCTACAACTAGGACATTTTACTTGTTTATTCTTCAGTCTTAATATTTCTGCTTCTGAATGTAAACTATCTGCCTATTGGGGAATAGTCCGCATTTATAACGCTACGTATCGAAGGTTATCTGCGCAAGAAAACAGTTGAATATTCGCAACTTTTCTCGAACAAACGCCAGACAGAATAACGTATCATGATCACTAGAATGGCCGCAACTTTTCTCATAGGCATGTTTTAGCTAACTATGTGCCAGAAAGAAATGTATAAAATACGATGACACGGACTGATTGCATCCCTCGCTAACGCCGGGGATCTAGTGTCAACGTGCCATCGTGGTATTTTCAATTTAATCTTTAACTACTTTAGTGAATTGCGTAATGGCCATATTCTGGTTGAAAGTTTTCCTAACGGCTTTTCCCCTTTTCTTGATTGCGTTATCAACCTTGAATTAAATGACAGGAAGCCCCTTATCCACGTCACTCTTTGCTCTTGGAAACCTTGCTTCGCCGTATTATCATGCAACTACATGGCTGGACTATATAGGAGGAACGATTTTCGCTCCGCTCGTTCGCCGATGACGTCATGGTTTTAGTTCGAAATGCCGACGACATTTCTGGGCTCACGGATATCTTCGATTCCTTTTGTCACCTTGCTGGTGTCCACATTAATTATCACAAATGCACGTTTCTGTCATCGCGGGGCATAACCAAGTGGTAGTTCCTTGGGCGATATTGGTCGGTCACCACAAGACTTCAGAGGCCATAATGGATAGCAACCCGACCTAACCGGCGGCACTTAACGGGCGAGAGGTTACGATTCGTGTTCAGGGAGTTATTCTTAAACACGAACTCCTGCTTCAGCAAGTGCGACTCTTAGACGCCTATATTTTTAGTAATGTGTATAAAATTGCACTGATATTCTCGCTTCCCGTGACGATGACCCACAGACTCAGACAACTATCGGTTCGATTCTCATGATGATGATAAATCTTTCGAGTTTGGTATGAAGTGATGACCAGGCTCAGCGAGTTCGTAGGATTAAGTTTTCACGATGTTAAAGTGAAGGCATCCATCTCGTTTGCACACACTTTGTCTTAACACGTACACAGACGCCCTATCCATTACATATCGTTTATTGTCCTGTCTCTGGCTGGTCAGTCTGACTCCTCCCATCGATGTTGGATGGATTAGTTCTAAACTGCGCCATATCCTCTAACGCTTTATAATTGACATTTTCTTAGGTGCTGATTTCCTTTCAAAGACACTCCTCACTACCGGACTCTTATTATACCGTTGTCGTGAACAATCTTGCCACTCCCCTGAGGAAACAGCTTCCCTGTCAATATCCTGGTAAAATGACCGGTCTTATCTTGGTATTCCTATATTATTGGTGGAGATCACTTCGTCAAGGTATAGTGTCATTCATCATTTGATACCGACTGGCTACCGTCTTTTTCACATAGGCCTTCACATGAGCCCCCAGGGGCTCAGCATTCATTTGCTGAGTATGGGCTTGGCGACCCCGGGGTCCTGAGCTGGGGACTGGTCAGCGCCGCCAGTCTCCTGTCACCGTAACCCCCGGACATGCTTCACCGACCACTGTATGGCGCGGCAGTGGAATGTTGTGTGCTGTGGGGAATGGTAATCTTGGCTTGACTGCCTGGATTGCGAGGAAGGTCAACCTCTATAAAAACCCCTCAATCTTACGGTGTGCTGCGCGCCTATAAGATGCATGGTTGTTGGGGTGGAACAGTCGCAAGCGGTCAACCTCTGGGGCACCTGCCGCACCCCAGTTGTATAAGGCATACTCAGGCACGCGGGTCTCTGTCTGAGCGGACCTTTAGTTCCCTAGCTGCTCGTGGGCCCGCAATGGACCCTTTGACCTCTACGTTTCCCCCTACCAGTGGATTGGGTGGGCCACTGGTAGGAAAATACACCCCATCGAAAAAGCGGCTTCATCCTGTGAGTCCTCCAGCACCTGGTGTTACTAGAGATTTATCAGACTGTCGTAACAGAGCACATGCTGATAACCAGAATGTGTTTTTGATTGTCGAACGGAAGGAGAGTAGCTTTGAGAGGGTTTCTCCCTTTTACATCCACAAGGGTCTTGACGGAATTGCAGGAACACTGAAATCTGTGAAGCGACTGCGCAATGGGACTCTGTTAGTTGAGACTTCTAGTTCCCGTCAAGTCGCTTCTCTTCGGTAAGCAACCTGTCTCGGACAGTGCTCCTATCCAGACCGAGCTCCACTCCACTTTGAACTACAGTAAGGGTGTTGTGACATGTAGGGACTTGGTGGATATCCCCACAGACGAGTTGAAATCTGAGTGGGCTGACGGAGGTATTGTTGACGTGCAGCATATTATGAAACGAGTCAATGGGGACCTAGTCAAATCCGACTTGTTTATCCTCACGTTCAGTTGCCCACGACTCCCAGAGCATGTTAAAGCGGGTTTCTTACGTTTGCCAGTAGGGCCATATTTCCCCAACCCAATGCGCTGTTTTAAATGTCAGCGCTTTGGGCATACTACGTTGGATTGCAATGCGATAGCCACTTGTGGTAAATGTGGTCAGCCTGCACATGAAGGAGCCGATTGTTTATCGCCTGTGAAGTGCGTGAATTGCTCTGGAAGTCACCCTGTCTGGAGACGGGTCTGCCCCATCTATCTCGAGGAATGGAAGATACAGGACATTAAAACATCTAAGCGCATCCTCTATGGTGAGGCCAAGAAGCTCTTTAAGGCCATGCAGCGTCCTGTGTTTACAATATCTTTCGCTTCCGCTCTGAAGAAACCGGTACAGTTGGCCACTGTTGCTACGCAAACGGAGGTTGCTAATGTCAGCATTAATACCTGCATTTGCCAGTGCACTTGTGCTGCTACAGTTGTTTTGAAACCTGCAGCTCTCCCCACAACGTCGTTGCTGACATTGGGGTACTTCCTGCCCCTCCCCATATGGCGCCTTCTGCCCAGGCGAGTAAAGCTCCAACTGTTGACAAGGTTCTGCATTCTAAGCCCCCCAAGACAAAGACGCCGAAGGTGAAAGTTTTGCCACCTGAGGAGACCCGGTCCGATGACGACGCCATCGTACTGTCTAACATCTCCCTTGGGTCGTCATCGGAGCTGATGGACACTGATGTCGACCAGGTGCGATCTTCTCGCCCCAGGAATAAATCTCTGGCCAATACGGACTCTCCTCCAAAGCACAGAGGCAGGGTGAAAGTTCAGCCATCCTGTTCACTGACTCCCATATTACAGAGGAACCTGAAGGGATTCAGGACGCATGTGGCCGAATTACAACTCCTTGTACGAGAGTGCCCCTTGTGCTTATGTCTCCAAGAGACACATTTTCGGGCCACTGATGCTCCTTCTTTACAGGGCTATACCGTATATCGAAAAGATGATCTGATGGGGGAAGGGCAAAGGGTTGTGTTGCAGTTTTTGTCCGTGCCATGCACCACTCATCTTAGCTCCCTCTCGTTACGGTCTTGCAAGCAGTTGCAGTTGACCTTCTTGTGGGGCAGAGGCTCACAGTCTGTTCCGTTTACTTACCGCCTCAGGATGCAGTAGACTCTGAGGCTCTCACAGACCTTATTAGCCATCTCTCCCGCCCATTTCTTCTTCTGGAGGACTTCAATGCTCATAATGTCTTATGGGGCTCTATGACCACTTGCCCAAGGGGTCGCGTTCTAGAACCCTCATGATGTCCGAAGAACTGTGCATCCTCAACGCTGGTGCTCCCACTCATTTCTGTACTGCTTCTGGGTCGTCATCAGCTATTGACCTTTCCCTTTGCTCTCCAGCACTCGTGGATTCTGCTCTGTGGGAGGTTGCTGCTAACCTCTATTCTAGTGACCAATTCCCCCTTTGTATTTACCTCCTGGATGAGGCTGTGGCATTACCAGTTCCGCCCCAGTGGCACCTCTGCAGAGCTGACTGGACACTTTTCAGCCATCTGGCAGTTTTGGAACACCGTGCAAGCGTCCAAGAATGGGTCGACAATTTTTACAGCTGTGATCTCCCATGCTGCTGAATTGTCAATCCCACTGTCATCCTGTCATCCCAAGAGGCGTCCTGTCCCTTGGTGGGCCACTGAGTGCCGCTCAACCATCTGAGCCCACCGTGCAGCTCTGCGCCGCTTCAAGTGCCGTCCCTCAGCTGACAATCTTGCAGCCTTTCAGGTGGCAAGGGCCAAGGCACGGCGAGTGATTAAAGAGAGAAAACGACGGTCATGGCAATCGTTCTTGAACTCCATCTTCCGCTCCACTAGTTCTACGAAAGTATCTGAAGCCATCAGGAGGAGTTCCGGGAAATGCAGCCAACTACCTGTCATGGCATTGCTGCATCAGGGATGTCTCCTCACGGCGCCGAGAGACATTGCCCAGACACTGGCCATGCATTTTGCGGAAACTACAGTCACTATTAACTGTGACCCAGATTTCTGCCGCTACCGCACTGCCATCGAGAGGGGTCACTTGGACTTCCGGTCTCCAAATTCTGAACCCTACAATTGCCCCTTCACAATGTGGGGACTGGATTTGGCGCTGTCTGTGGCTCATGATACTGCGCCCGGTCATGATCAAATCCGGTACAGCATGCTGCACCACCTGCAACGGCAGGGGACGGAGGTTTCTTTCTGCTGGGTGCTGGGGCACGTGGGTATTGGGGGAAACGAACTGGCGGATGTGGCTGCCAAAGATGCATGTTCCCTCCCTCGCGTTGTTGAATGTGCCGTCCCCCTCCATGCTGTTACCTCCCTCTTGCGTTTTCGTGTTATGCTTCAATGGGAAGAGGAGTGGGTGGCAGTTGGTGAAAATAAGCTGCGTCTGGTCAAGGCCACCGCGCGGCCATGGCGTACGTCCTACCAGTCATGCAGGTGGGATGAGGTTCTCCTCACTCGCCTCCACATCGGGCACAGTCCCTTAACACATGGTTTTTTACTCCGGCGGGAGGACCCCCCAATCTGCAGTGCTTGTGGTGTCCAGATTACTGTCCGCCATATTATACTTGACTGTCTTGTATTCTCTGACCAGAGGGCGGTGGTTTCCTTGCCACCAGATTTGCCCTCTATTTTGCAAGACGACGCAACGACTGTGGTTAAGGTCTTAAGGTTTTGTGTCCTGTCCAATTTGTTGCCTCGGATTTTAGGGAGAGGGTTGTAATGTGCTGCTGGGTGACTGGCTCACCCAGGTTTTAGGTAAGAGGTCTGCCAGTCACGATTACCTCCTTGTTTCACTTCGGTTTCTGTTCTTTCTTCCTTGTGTTTCCTTTCCTTTTTTAGTGCGTTTCTTCTCCTCTTGTTTTGCCTCTGTATGTGAGGATTTGGAACAGCGTCAGGTCTGTGTCTTTTAGCCGTTCTCCTTGTTCGCTGTCTGTCTTCGTCCCTTCACCGCATGTGTTCCTGTTTTTATGCGTTTGGGCGCTGATGACCACGCTGTTTAGCGCCCGTAAATCTCAAACACACACACACACACACACACACACACACACACACACACACACACACACACACACACACGCAGCATGCTGCAGCACTTGTTGCTGCCATCCAAGGAAGTTCTCCTGAATTTTTTTAATATGATATGGTTATCCGGCACGTTCCCTGGCTCATGGAGGGAGGCGATTTTGATTCCCCTCCTTAAACCGGGGAAGAACCGAACGCATCCCAGTAGTTATCGGAGTATTGCTTTGACGAGCTGTGTCGGGAAGACGTTGGAATGCATGGTCAACCGTCGCCTGGTTTGGCTGCTCGAGACCAGGCAGCTCCTTAGCCACTCTCAGTGTGGCTTTCGGAGATGTCGTTCAACTATAGACAACTTGACCCTGCTTGAGGCGGCCATCCAGCGGGGCTTCCTACGTAACCAGCATTGTCTAGGTGTATTCTTTGACATTAATAAGGCGTATGGCACTACTTGGCGCCGCCTTATCCTCAACTCCATCAGTGAGGCTTTCGTGGCCATCTCCCCATCTTCATTCGGTCCTTTCTTTCCCACCGTCTCTTTCGATATCGGGTTGGTCATGTGCTATCTGATTTGTACATGTAGGAGAATGGTGTTCCTCAGTGAAGCGTTTTAAGTGTCACCCTCTTTGCCGTCGCCATTACCAGTATCACGTCCACTATCGGGAGTCCTGCCCAGTGCTCCTTGTTTGTGGACGATTTTGCTGTTTTCTGTTCTTCCTCCGGTCTTGTCACTGCTAGTCGGCAGTTGCAGCTTACGATAAAGCGATTAGAGGCATGGACTGCGAAGACGGGTTTTACTTTTTCTGCAGACAAATGTGTGTGTTTTAATCGTTCTCGACGTCTTTTTACCTCCCCTGAATTGCGTCTGAGGGACACCATTCTTCCTTTTAGCGACACTGTGAGGTTCCTGGGCCTCACTTTTGATTCCAAGTTGTTGTGGGTGCCACACCTTAAAGACTTCAAGCTATGGGCCCTGAAGGCACTGAATATTTTGAAGTGTCTGAGCCATCGGTCCTGGGGAGCAGATCGGGCGCGTCTGCTGCAGTTTTATAGGGCTTTCGTCCGGTCGCGTCTTGACTATGGATGCACCGTGAATGGGACAGTGAGGCATTCGTATCTGAAGATTCTTGTCGCAGTACACCATGAGGGTATCAGGCTGGCCACTGGTGCCTTCCGTACCAGTCCCATCCCCAGCCTGTGTGCTGAGGCAGGGGAACCGCCGCTCGCCATCCGGCGGAAACTCCTCATGGTGAGACGGGTATGTCAATTCCTTGCCTGTCCTACCTCCCCTGCGTACCCTACCGTTGCTCGACCGCCTATGGAACGTCTCTTTTCCAGTCGCCCCAGGGCAACGAGACCATTTGGGATTCGTGCCAAGCATTTGCTCGAGTCCCTTGGTGTGGAGGGTGTGGCACCCCAACTCCAGGGTTTTACCCGCCTGCCTCCCTGGTTGCTCCAGAGGCCGAGCGTCCTTTTAGACTTGTCAGAGTACCGGAGGAGCTGCACTCCCGCATTTATTTTTAGCTCCTTATTTTACGATATTTTAAACCAGCATCCCGACCATGTACCAATATTTACGGATGGCTCTAAACAGGGGGACTCTGTTGGTTGTGCTGTTGTTTTCCCTGATCGAGTCGTCAAGTTACGGCTTCCTGCGGCGTTTACCATCTTTGATGCCGAAATGTTTGCGATCTTGCAGGGATTACAGCAGATGAGATGTGTTCCCAGTCTTAAGTTTCTCATCTGTTCTGACTCCCTGAGTGCCCTTCAGACTATGCAACACTTGTACCCAGCGGATACGGTCGTCCAGTACATCCATATGCCTTACTCCACCTGCAACGGCAGGGGAAGGAGGTTTCTTGCTGCTGGGTGCCAGGGCACGTGGGTATTAGGGGAAACGAACTGGCGGATGTGGCTGCCAAAGATGCATGTTCCCTCCCTCACGTTGTTGACTGTGCCGTCCCCCTCCATGCTGTTACCTCCCTTTTGCATTTTCGTGTTATGCGTCAATGGGAAGAGGAGTGGCTGGCAGTTGGTGAAAATAAGCTGCGTCTGGTCAAGGCCACCACGCGGCCATGGCGTACGTCCTACCAGTCATGCAGGCGGGATGAGGTTCTCCTCACTCGCCTCCACATCGGGCACAGTCCCTTAACACATGGTTTTTTACTCCGGCGGGAGGACCCCCCAATCTGCAGTGCTTGTGGTGTCCAGATTACTGTCCGCCACATTTTACTTGATTGTCTTGTATTCTCTGACCAGAGGGCGGTGGTTTCCTTGCCACCGGATTTGCCCTCTATTTTGCAAGACGACGCAACGACTGTGGTTAAGGTCTTACGGTTTTGTATCCTGTCCAATTTGTTGCCTCGGATTTTAGAGAGACGATTTTAACGTGCTGCTGGGTGTCTGGCTCACCCAGGTTTTGGGTAAGAGTTCCGCCAGACACGATTACCTACTTATTTCACTTCGATTTCTGTTCTCTTTTCCTTGTGTTTCATTTCCTTTTTTAGTGCGTTTCTTCTCCTCTTGTTTTGCCTCTGTATGTGAGGATTTGGAACTGCGTCAGGTCTGTGTCTTTTAGTCGTTCTCGTTGTTCGCTGTCCGTCTTCGTCCCTTCACGGCATGTGTTCCTGTTTGTATGCATGTGGGTGCTGATGACCACGCTGTTTAGCGCCCGAAAACCTCAAAACCTCAAACCACACACACCTTCACACCACTGACCAATGTGAGGATACCTTACTTAACAGGCTGGTCTCTTGTGGATGGAATCATTGGTTCTGGATTCGTTGACAGTTGGCTTTTCTTCACAAGGGCTTGAATCCTCTATTTTGGATGAACTTCTTATTCGTCCAGATGTATCCATTTTTTCCCAGACGAAAACGAATACGACCTCTGGCTGCTGGCTCGCTACATTCACTATGTTGCTGAAGGAGAGAACGAGCCTGATCTCCATGTCTTTCACCAATATCTGTAGACCGCGCATGGGAAATATGATTGTTGATGTTTTTCAAATTATCGCGTATCCAATATATCGAAAGTTAGAACATGTCATTATCACAAGTCGTCATCTCGAGACAATATATCGATTTATCGATGGAAAGATTATCGACGTACCTGCCAAAAAAAAAAATGTCAGCTGCACACCCCCATGCTGGTCCGAGGGTAAGAATAGGCCCGCGGTATTCCTGCCTGTCGTAGGAGGCGACTAAAAGGAGTCTCAACCGTTTCGGCCTTATGTGATGGTCCCCTGTCGGGTTTGACCTCCATATCTCAAAATTCTTGCGAAGAGCGAACCGATTAGGGAAGGGCGCCTAACTTGGTGCATTGTGTCCATCTTGCGGTCAGACCTTACGCCAGATTATTCCTCATTGCCGTGCAGTCCTGTCCGCTCTGTTGGGCGTGGATACTTTCCTGCGTGCACTTTCCGCTGTGCGATGTGCAGTGCCATGTTCTGCACTGTGGCAACCATGGACTACATGTCACCTCAAATCCAGCACAGTAGCCAGTCCGTTGTAGTGTGGCCGCCATGTACTCTGTTGGTTGTAGCCCCCTGACAACACAGGGATCGCTCTGCTGATGCCTGCGCCATTAACTCCCCACGTATGCCAAGGAGTAGATGCCCGTCTCCCTGGGGCATCAGGACTCCCGGGAATGGCCATCCTGCCAGGTGGCTGTTGCTGCGGCTGGGTGGCGCCCGTGGGGAGGGCCCTTCGTCGGAGTAGGTGGCATCAGGGTGGATGACACGCAATGAAGCGTGGCACATCTTCTCTTGCTGATGGCCAGCCACCAGCAGTCTCTAAGCGTTCAAAAGCTCACTTTAAGGCTAACGTTTATGACTCCAAATCGTTGCCCTCCCTGGCCACACCATGGGAGGAACGAAACGCTATGAATGAAAGTGAAACGTATTCGCCTAGGTATCTCGTCTGTACCAGAGCTGATGGGGAATCCTTTGTATCCGTGAGGCCTCAGTTCTGTGTACACCATTTAGAGGACATGTTTGGGGAGGTGGAGGGCTTGCCCAAAATGCGCTCAGGGTCAGTTTTGATAAAAACGGCATCCTCTGCCCAGTCATGCAGGTTACTTGCTTGCGACAAGTTGAGGGATGTTAACGTTACCATCACACCACATAAGAGTTTAAATATGGTCCAGGGTGTTATTTTCCATAGGGACCTACTTTTGCAGTCTGATGACGAACTGCGCGGCAACTTAGAGTGTAGAGGTGTTCATTTCGTCCAGGGCGTTCATCGGGGTCTGAGGGACAATCAGGTGCCTTCATCTTGGCCTTGAGGGTGACACATTACCTGAGAATGTCAAGGTGATGGTCTACCGTTGTGATGTGGAGCCGTATATCCCTCCCCCCATGTGGTACTTCAAGTGTTGGAAGTTTGGCAATATGTCTTCTCGCTGTGCTTCCAGCCTCATATGTCGTGATTATGGTCGAGCATCCCTCTGTGTCAACTGCAGAGAGCACCATCCAACTTGCTCGCCGGACTGTGACATTGGTTGGTTGGTTGGTTGGTTTGTGGGATTAAAGGGACCAGACTACGATGGTCATCAGTCCCTTTTCCCAAATACTAAAAACACCCTCAGAGAATAAAAAACGTTCAACAGAATAGATGTCATACGACACAGACCAAGAGAAACTTAGACAAAGACCAGACAAAACGAATTAAAATCACACATAGTGTGAAGGTGGTTGGCCAACCACAGAGAAAAAAAAGGAAAAGCCAACCACCGAGAAACATATTAAAAACTCAGGCTAAAACTGTAGGCCAGAAGCCAGGCTCAATACTAAATAAATATAGACACTTAGAGCAAATGATAAAAGCCCACTGCCCGAATAAAACGCTAAGCTAAGCCTGTAATGGCAGTGTCATCATGTAAAAGGGCAGTGAGCGTATCAGGCAACTCAAATGCCTGCCTGACCACAGATAAAAGGAGGCAGGCCAACAAAATGTGGGCCACTGTCAAAGCCACCCCGCAGCGACAGAGAGGAGGGTCCTCCCGGCGCAGTAAGTAACTGTGCGTCAGCTGGGAGTGGCCAACACGGAGTCAACAAAGGACAACTGAGTCTCTGCGATTAGCTCGAATGGATGACTGCCACACAGTTGGCGTCTCCTTCATGGCACGGAGTTTGTTAGGGGTGGTCAGATCGCGCCATTCAGCGTGCCATAGCGCGAAAACGTTGCGGCGTAAGACTGCTCACAAATCAGTCTCCGGGAGGCCAATGTCCAGGTTTGGTTCACTGGTGGCCTGTTTGGCCAAGTGGTCAACATGTTCATTGCCCGGGATACCGACATGACCGGGAGTCCACACAAAGACCACAGAGCAGCCACAATGTGCAAGAGTTTGCAGGGACTGCTGGATAGCCATCACCAGACGAGAACGAGGGAAACACTGGTCAATAGCTCGTAAACCTCTCTGGGAATCGATACAGATAACGAAGGACTCACCTCAGCAGGAGCGGATATATTCTAGGGCATGAAATATGGCGACCACTTAGCAGTATAAACACTGCAGCCAGCCGGCAAGAATCGTTGTTTGTAGTGGTCCCGTCGACTGAGAGCATAACTGACCCGACCAGCAGCCATCGAACCGTCAGTGTATACAACGCCAGAGGCCTGATACGTGGCTAGCATGGAATAAAAGCGGCGGCGGAAGGCCTATGGAGGGACTGAGTCCTTCGGGCCCTGTGCCAAGCCTGGAGAGAAGCTATTTAACGCGGACCATGATCGTACAACCTGACTGGGGCCGACGATTTGGCAGATGGACGGCCGACTGCGGAAACAGAAGATGATAATTTGGATGCCCGGGCAAGCTGAAAACATGGGCAGCATAAGCGGCCAGCAAACGTTGTCGCCGTAACCACAGCGGAGCGACACCTGCCTCCACAAGTATGCTGTCCACAGGGCTGGTCCGGAAGGCACCAGTGGGAAGGCGTATCCCACTGTGGAGGATAGGGTCCAGCACCCGAAACGCAGATGGGGATGCTGAGCCATAAGCCAGGCTCCCATAATCCAGGCGGGACTGGATTAACGCCTGGTAGAGCTGTAACAGGGTAGATCGGCAGGCACCCCAGCGGGTGTGGCTCAAGCATCGCAGAGCATTTTGGTGCCGCCAACACGCCTGTTTAAGCTGCCGAATATGAGGCAACCAAGAGCAACCGGGCATCAAATACTACACCCAAAAACCTATGTGACTCCACCACTGCAAGAAGTTCGCCGTCAAGATAAAGCCGCGGCTCCGGTTGGACAGTGCTTCGCCGGCAGAAATGCATAACGCAGGTCTTGGCCGCCGAAAACTGGGACCCATGAGCGACACCCCAAGACTGCGCCTTACGGATAGCGCCCAGTAGCTGACGTTCAGCAGCTGCAATGCCAATTGAGCTGTAGTAAAGGCAGTAGGCATCAGCATACAGGGAAGTGGAGACAGAATTTCCCACCACTGCAGCGAGCCCGTTTACTGCAATTAAAAACAGGCAGACACTGAGGACAGATCCCTGTGGTACCCCGTTCTCCTGGACTCGGGAGGAACTATGGGAGGCCGCGACTTGCACGGGGAAGGCACGATATGACAGAAAATTTTGGATGAAGATCGGTAGCGGGCCTCGAAGGTCCCAATCATGAAGTGTAGAAAGGATGTGGTGACGCCATGCCGTGTCGTACGCCTTCCGCATGTCGAAAAAGACAGCGACGAAGTGCTGACGGCGGCCAAAGGCTGTACGGATGGCGGACTTCTGGCTCGCCAGATTGTCAGTGGCGGAGCGGCCTTTACGGAACCCAATCTGAGACGGAGCCAGGAGGCCCCGAGACTCGAGTACCCAACTCAGTCGCTGGCTCACCATCCATTCGAGCAACTTGCAAAGAACGTTGGTGAGGCTAATGGGGCGGTAGCTGTCGACCTCCAAAGGGTTCTTGTCAGGTTTCAAAACAGGGATAACCCCCTGCGGGTTCAGGAGTAAGAATAAGCCTGCGGTATTGCTGCCTGTCATTAGAAGCGACTAAAAGGAGTCTCAATCGTTTCGGTCTTATGAGATGATATCTGTCGGGTTTGACCTCCATATCTCAAAATTCTTCTGAAGAGCGAGCCGATTGGTGAAGGGCGCCTTAATTGGTGCACTGTGTCCATCTTGCGATCAGACCTTTCGCCAGCTTATTCATCATTGCATTGCAGTCCTGCCCACTCTCCATCTCTTGGGCATGGATACATTCCTGCATGCACGTTCCATTCTTCTGTTGTGCAGTGCCTCATTCTGCACTGACGGTGACCATGGACCACATTACCTAACATCCAGCACGGTAGCCAGTCCGTTGTGGTGGGGCCGCCATGTACCCTGTTGGTTGTAGCCCCCTGACAACACAGGGACTGCTCTACTGAAGCCTGCGCCGTTAACTCCCCACGTATGCCAAGGAGTAGATGCCTATCCTCCAGGGGTATCAGGACTCCCAGCAACGGCCATCCTGCCAGGTAGCTCTTGCTGAGGCTGGGTGGCGCCCGTGGGGAGGGCCCTTGGTCGGAGTAGGTGGCATCAGGGCGGATGACCCGCAATGAAACGTCTCTCGCTGCTGGCCAGCGGCCAGCAGTCTCTAAGCTTTCTCGGGCTCAATTTAATGCTCGGAAGTACGATCCGAAAACGTTCCCCTCCCTAGCCACACCGTGGGAGGAGCGTAAATCTCAGGATGGCGGTAGCAGTTATTCGCCCCGATTCTTAGTTTATATGAGAGCTGATGGGGAATCTTTTCTCTCCACAAAGCCTCAGTTCTTCGTTGAACATTTAGAGGACAAGTGGAGGGCTTGTCCAAAATCCGCTCTGGGTCAGTCCTGATACAAATGGCATCCTCTGCCCAGTCATGATGGTTAGTTGCTTGTGACAGGTTGGGGGATGTTGCCATTACCATCAAACCCCATAATATGGTCCATAAGGACCTTCTTTTGCAGTGTGATGACGAGCTGCGCGCCAGTTTAGAGTGCCGAGGTGCGTTCATCGGGGTCCAAAGGAAAATCAGATTGCTACCGGTGCCTCCATCTTGGCCTTCGAGGGTGATACATTACTGGAAAATGTCAAGGTGATGGTCTACCGATGTGACATCAAACCCTATATCCCTCCCCCGATGTGGTGCTTTAAGTGCTGGAAGTTCAACCATATGTCCTCCCGCTGCACTTCCAGCCTCACATGTCGAGATTGCGGACGCCCATCACATTCCAATACCCCATGTGCCCCGCCTCCCATCTGTGTCAACTGTGGGGGGCATCATTCACCTTGCTCGCCAGACTGCAGGATCTTCCAGAAATAGCATAAAATCATGGAATATAAGACCCTGGACCGACTGACCTATACTGAGGCCACAAGGAAATACGACCGACTACATCCTGTAAGAATGACATCTTCCTACGCCGCTGCTACAACACCTGTGCTAGCCCCATCAGTGTCAGTGGCATAAGTGCCCACAATCTGCTGGTCGTAGGGCTTTGCGATCCTCCTCCGTCCCAGAGACTGAATCGTTGAAGCTGACCCTGCCAGTGAAACCCAAGGAGCAGCGTGAGAAATCCAAAAGGAGCTCTAAGCCCAAGAAACTCGCGGTGGCCCCCATGCGGGTTTGGGGGTAAGAGTAGGCCCACGGTATTCCTGCATGTCGTAAGAGGCGACTAAAAGGAGTCTCAAAACGTTTCGGCCTTAATGTGATGGTCCCCTGCGGGGTTTGACCACTCCATTTCAAAATTTTCCGTTAGTGCGTACAATTTAGGGAAGGACGCCTTATGTGGTGCATTCTATATCCATCTTGCCCTAAGAGCTGGCATATTCGCTACTGTCATGGAGTTGGACTTACACTGAGCTTCTGGCCAGCCACATCAGCTGCAGTGTGTTCCGGGTAGCCTACATTCCCTCCATTCTGCACTTCCATCTTAGCTCCCTTTATTAATGGATATTCGACACCTGACAACCAGCACGGTAGGCAGTCCGTTGTGGTGGGGTTGTCATGTACCCTCCTTACCCTCCTGGTGGTAGCCCCCTGACTACACAGGGATCGCACTGGTGATGCCTGAGCTGCTACCTCCCCACGTATGCCGAGGAGTAGATGCCTATCCCTCTGGGGGCATCGGGACTCCAGGCACAGGCCATCCTGCCAGGTGGTCTTTGCTGTGGCTGGGTGGCGCCCGTGGGGAGAGCCCCTGGTTGGAGTGGGTGGCATCAGGGTGGATGACCCGCAATGAAGCGTGGTACATCATCTCTCGCTGGTGGGCCTCCACCAGCAGTCTCTAAGCGATCGAGGTCTAACCTCAATGGCAAGCAATACAATCCAAGATCATTTCCCTCCCTGGCCACTCCATGGGAGGAACGCATGGCTAAGGACAGGAGTGGAGATTATTCACCCCGGTACCTTGTCTGTATGCGGGTTGATGGTGAATCTTTGATGCCAACCAAACCTCAGTTTTTAGTGGAGCATTTAGAGGACAAGTTCGGGGAGGTGGAGGGCTAGTCCAAAATGCGCTCTGGGTCAGTACTCATCAAGACAGCATCTTCTGCCCAGTCTCAGAGGTTGCTCGCTTGTGACAAGATGGGGGATGTTTCAGTTAGCATCATGCCCCATAAGAGTTTAAATGTGGTCCAGGGTATTATATTCGACAGGGATCTTCTTCTGCAGTCCGACGATGAACTATGCGCCATCCTAGAACGACGAGGTGTTCACTTTGTCCGGCGCGTCCATCGGGGTCCGAGGGATAATCAGGTAGTTATCGGTGCCTTCATCGTGGCCTTCGAGGGTGATGTCTTACCCGAAAAGGTTAAGGTGATGGTTTACCGTTGTGATGCGAAGCCATATATCCCTCCTCCGATGCGATGTTTTAAATGCTGGAAGTTCGGGCACATGTCATCCCGCTGAACTTCCGGCATCACATGTCGAGATTGTGGACGTCCTTCCCATCCCAATACTCCATGTGCCCCGCGTCCTATCTGTGTTAACTGCGGAGAACACCATTCCCCCTGCTCACTGGACTGTAGGATATTCCAGAAAGAAAGGAAGATAATGGAATATAAGACCTTGGACCACCTTA
Source organism: Schistocerca serialis cubense (assembly GCF_023864345.2). Lineage (NCBI taxonomy): Eukaryota > Metazoa > Arthropoda > Insecta > Orthoptera > Acrididae > Schistocerca > Schistocerca serialis. Next base: position 62,787,670 of record NC_064642.1, read on the forward strand.
CATACATCGTGGCAAGGCGGAAATATGAACTGCTACATCCTGTGCCAATGACATCCACCTATGCCGCTGCTGCAACACCGGTTCGAACCTCTACCGTGTCATTACATACAGTTCGATCTCAGCTCTGTCAGAAATCACAAGCCACATTGGTTGTGGGGGGCACTTCACTCCCTGTTGCTCCTGCTCCATCTACTTCAAGGCCAACACCACCCTAACCATCGAGGACATCCGTTCTCCCTTCCCAGTCGGAGAAGCGTGAGCCTTCTTCGGCTCCTCTCGCCAGCAAAGGGTCCCTTGGGGCCCTCCCATCCCAGGCTTTGCCCAGTGCCAAAGCGGACACCCGCAAGTATCGCAAACAACCCCTGGCCGTTGGTCGTAGGCTTCATGGTCGTCGTCAGTCCCTGAGACTGACCAAGTGAGGCCCTCCCAGCCAGAAACAGCAAAGACACAGCGTGCAAAGCAGTCCAAGAAAAAGGCTCTCGAGAATCCTGACATTGCGGTGGCACCTGTCCCACCGGAAGCTGCCAACTCTGCGTCTGAGAATGAGATGGAGATTCTGGCTTCCGCTGAGGACCTGGATCTCGCCAGTCCCTCAGATGCGACAGATAGCTGTTGCACATGTAGTGACTCGGTAGCAGCAGGTGCCCAGGAGATTTAATCTGCCTCCCCAGTCTCTTCATGCCTTTCTCAGCCATGGACATTATCATCCTTCAGTGGAACTGCAGCGGTTTCTTCCACCATCTGGCTGAGGTCCGACAACTTATCAGCCTTCACCCTTTCTTCTGCATTTCTCTTCAGGAAACTTGGTTTCCAGCAATGCGAACGCCCGCCCTCCATTGCTATCGGGGTTATTATAAGAGCCGGGCAGCTTATGAAAGGGTGTCTGGTGGCGTCTGCCTTTATGTCCTTAACTCTCTTCACAGCGAGACTGTCCCGCTACAAACACATTTAGAGGCTGTCGCTGTTCGGGTGTGGACGCCACAGGCTGTTACCGTCTCCAGTCTTTACCTTTCACCGGATGATGATGTCCTGCAGCATGTCCTGGCTGCGCTGATAGCCCAATTGCCGCCACCTTTTTTGTTACTGGGCGACTTCAACGCCCATAACCCTCTGTGGAGTGGGCCAGTGGCGACAGGTCGAGGCGCCACCATTGAGCAAGTATTGGCACAGCTCGAACTTTCCATTTTAAATGATGGTGCCTTCACACACTTCAGTGTGGCGCATGGCACATACACCATCAATGACCTTCCGATCTGCAGCCCTAGCCTCTTACCGTCTGTCCAATGGATTGTGTGTGACGACCTGTGTGGTAGTGACCACTTTCTGATCTTTCTGTCACTGCCACGGCGTCACTCTTCTGGGCGCCCCAGCATATGGGCTATGAATAAGACTGACTGGGACTTGTTCTCCTCCATTGCCGGTATTGAGCCTCTCTCTAATGACAACACTGATGCGGTGGTTCATTCAGTCACCACCAGCATCTTTACTGCCGCAGAATCGGCCATTCCCCGTTCTTCTGTGTCCCCTCGGCGGATGACTGTGCCTTGGTGGTCGCCTGAGATCGCTGAAGCGATTAAAGATCGCCGGCGGGCGCTCCAGCGTCACAAGCGACATCCCTCCATAGAACACCTCATCGCCTTCAAACGGCTGCATGCGTGGCCCCGCCGTCTTATCCACCAATGCAAGCAGGAGTGCTGGGAGTGGGTTGTGTCAACCATTGGCCTCCATGTCTCTCCATCGCAGGTCTGGGCCAAGATTCGACACCTCTATGGCTATCGAATCCCTGTCAATGTCCCAGCGGTCTCACTGAATGGAGCAGATTGTACTGACTCCGAAGTCATTGCAAACCGCTTGGCAGAGCATTTAGCCCTGAGTTCCGCTTCTGAGAATGACCCCCCAGCCCTCCGCTCCATTAAAGAGCGGATGGAATGTCGGAGCCTTTCGTTTCGCACCCACCATCCAGAATCGTACAATGTTCCATTCAGTGAGTGGGAATTTCGCAGTGCCCTAGCCGCTTGTCCTGATACCGCTCCTGGGCCAATTCGCATCCACTGTGAGATGCTGAAACACCTTTCAGTGGACTACGAGCGTTGGCTCCTCGACCTTTACAACCGTATTTGGGTCGAGGGTGAGTTTCCGTCGCAATGGCGGGAAAGTATTGTTATCCCCATTCTGAAACCAGGCAAGAACCCTTTGGAGGAGGACAGCTACCGTCCCATTAGCCTCACCAACGTTCTTTGTAATGTTGCTTGAACGGATGGTGAGTCGGCGGTTGAATTGGGTATTGGAGTCTCGGGGCCTTCTGGCTCCGTCTCAGGGTGGGTTCTATAAAGGCCCCTCCGCCGCCGACAATCTGGTGAGCCAGGAGTTGGCCATGTGTACTGCCTTTGCCCGCCGTCAGCACCTCGTTGGTGTCTTTTTCGACATGCGGAAGGTGTACGATACGACATGGCGTCATCACATCCTTTCTACGCTTCATAGATGGGGTCTTTGGGACCCTCTGCCGAACTTTATCCGAAATTTTCTGTCGTATGGTACCTTCTGCGTGCCAGTCGCGGCCTCCCATAGTTCCTCCCGAGTCCAGGAGAACAAAGTGCCACAGGGTTCTGTCCTCAGTGCCTGCCTGTTTTTAATTGCAATAAACGGGCTCGCTGCAGCTGTGGGAAATTCTGTCTCTCCTTCCCTGTATGCTGACGACTTCTGCTTTTACTATAGCTCTATTGGCATTGCAGATGCCGAACGTCAGCTGCAGGGCGCTATCCGTAAGGCGCAGTCTTGGGCTGTAGTTCATGGGTTCCAGTTTTCGGCAGCCAAGACCTGCGTTATGCATTTCAGCCAGCGACTCACTGTTCACCCAAAGCCGTGCCTTTATCTTGATGGCGAACTTCTTGCTGTGGTAGAGTCACATAGGTTTTTGGGTGTGGCTTTTGATATCCAGTTGACTTGGCTGCCTTATATTCGGCAGCTTAAACAGAAGTGTTGGCGGCATCTTAATGCTCTGCAATGCTTGAGCCACACCCGCTGGGGCTCCGTCCAATCTACCTTGTTACAGCTCTACCAGGCATTAATCCAGTCCCGTCTGGATTATGGAAGCCTGGCTTATGGCTCAGCATCCCCATCTGCGTTGCAGGTGCTGGACCCAATCCTCCACAGCAGGATACGCCTTGCCACTGGTGCTTTCCGGACCAGCCCAGTGGACAGCATACTTGTGGGAGGCGGTTACAGCGCCAACGTTTGCTGGCCTCTTATGCTGCCCATGTTTTCAGCTTGCCCGGGCATCCTAACTATCGTCTACTATTCCCACAGTCCCACGTCCATGTTCCAGAACGTCAGCGCATGGTTGGATGTACGATTGTGGTCCGCATCCGAGAGCTACTCTACGGGCTTGGGGCTTTACCTCTTACACCCCATTTCTGGGCACCTCTGCGTACACCCACGTGGTGTGGGCCTCGCCCTCGCCTTCAGCTGGAATTGGCACAGGACCCAAAGGACTCAGTCTCTCCGGGGGCCTTCCGTCGCCACTTTCTATCCATCCTCTCAACGTATCAGGATTCTGGCATTGTTTACACTGACGGCTCTATGGCAGCTGGTCGTGTCAGTTATGTTGTAACTCTAGGGGACAATTCTGGCTGGCTGCAGCGTTTACACTGCTGAGCTGATTGCCATCTTTCGTGCTCTAGAGTATATCCACTCCTGCTCAGGTGAGTCGGTCGTTATCTGTAGCGATTCCCTGAGCGGTTTACGAGCTCTCGACCAGTGTTTCCCTCGTTCTCGTCTGGTGATGCCTATCCAGGAGTCCCTGCATACTCTTGCCCGTTGCGGCCGCTCTGTGGTCTTTGTGTGGACCCCCGGCCATGTTGGGATACCCGGCAATGAAAATGTTAATCGACTGGCGAAAGAGGCCACCAGTAAACCATCTATGGACATTGGCCTCCCAGAGACTGATTTGCGAGCAGTCATCCGCCGAAAAGTTTTTGCACTTTGGGACGCTGAATGGCGGGATCGGACCACTCCCAATAAACTCCGTGCCATAAAGGAGACGACGACTGTGGGGCGGTCATCCATGCGAGCCAACTGCAGGGACTCAGTCGTCCTTTGTCGGCTCCGCATTGGCCATGCCCGACTGACACACAGTTATTTACTGTGTTGTGAGGACCCACCTCTTTGTCGTTGTGGGGTGGCCTTCACGGTGGTCCATATTCTGTTGGAGTGCGCCCTTTTAAGTGTGCTCAGGCAGACGTATGCGCTGCCTGATATGTTCGTCCATTTTAACTGACGCCTCTGCCATAGCGGACTTAGTTTTGCGTTTTATTCGGGCAGAGGGCTTTTATCGCTTACTGTATGTGTGTTTCTTTTTGTGTTGATTCTGGCCTATGGCTTACGATTTTAGCCTGATTTTTCAATGTGTTTCTTGGTGTTTGGCTTTTCATTTTTTGTGTCTATGGTCGGCCAACTACTGTCACACTCTGTGTGATTTTAGTTCGTCTTGTCTGGTCTTTGTCTAAGTTTCTCTTGTTCTGTGTCGTTTGTGATCTATTCTGTTACTCGTTTTTATTCTCTGTGGGTGTTTTTAGTATTTGAAAAAAGGGACCGATGACCGTATCAGTCTGGTCCCTTTAATCCCACCAACCAACCAACCAACCAACTCTCGCAAGGAAGGGATCCCTTGGGGACCTCCCCTCGCAAGTTCCGACCAGCAGAAAAGCGGACACGTGCAAGTGAATGAAACAACCACCAGTCCCTGGTCGTTGGCCTCACGGTCGTTGTCTGTCCCTGAGACTGACCCTGTGAAGCCGTCCAAGCCTGAACCACCGAAGGCACAGCGAGAGAAGCAGAAAAAGAAGAAAGTCCCCAAGAATAACGACATTGCGGTGGCACCCGTCCCACCGCTTCCTACAATCTCAGCGTCTGAGGACGAGTTGGAGATTCTGGCGCCCGTTGCGGACCTCGATCTCGCCGGTCCCTCAGACACCATGGATAACACTAGCACAGGTGCTCAACTGGAGGCAGCAGGTGACCCAGCGGCGTAATCTGCCTTCCCAGTCCTGTCACGCCTTTCTCAGACATGGACATTATCATCCTCCAGTGGAACTGCAGCGGTTTCTTCGACCATCTAGCTGAGCTCCGACAACTTATCAGCCTTCACCCTTTCTTCTGCACTGCTCTTCAGGCAAGTTGGTTTCCAGAAGTGCAACCCCCGCCCTCCATGGCTATCGGGGTTATTATAAGAACCGGGCAGCTTATGAAAGAGTGTCTGGGTTCTTGGGGGCCCTCTGCCGATCTTTATCCGAAATTTTCTGTCGTATCGTACCTTCCGTGTGCAAGTCGCGGCCTCTCTTAGTTCCTCCCGAGTTCAGGAGAACGGGGTGCCACAGGCATCTGTTTTATGTGTCTGCTTGTATTTAATAGCAATTAACAGGCTCGCTGCGGCGGTATTAACGTCTGTCTCAGCGTGTGCTGACATCAGCTGCAGGGCGCTATCTGCAAGGCGCAGTCTTGGGCTGTAGCGCATGGCTTCCAGTTTTCGGCTGCCAAGACCTGCGTTATGCATTTCTGCCAGTGACGAACAGTCCAGCCTGGGCCGCGGCTTTATCTTGCCGGCGAACTTCTTGCTGTGGTGGAGACACATAGGTTTTAGGAAGTTGTTTTTGATGCCCGGTTGACTTGGCTGCCTCATATTCGTCAGCTTAAACAGATGTGTTGGCGGTATCTAAATGCTCTGCGTTGCTTGAGCCACACCAGCTGGGGCTCAGGCCGATCTACCCTCTTCCGGCTTTACCAGGCATTAATCCAGTCCTGTGTGGATTATGGGATTCTGGCTTATGGCTCAGTGTCCCCATCTGCCTTGCGGGTGCTGGACCCAATACTCCACAGCGGGATACGCCTTGCCACTGGTGCCTTCCGGACCAGCACTGTGGACAGCATACTTGTGGAGGCAGGTGTCCCTCCACTGTGGTTATGGCGCAATCGTTTACTGGCCGCTTATGCTGCCCATAATTTCAGCTGCCTGGACTTCCTAACTATCATCTTCTGATCCCACAGTCGGTAGTCTATCTCCCAGAACGTCGGCCCCGTTCGGGTTGTATGATCACGGTCCGCGTCAGAGAGCTTCTCTCTGGGCTTGGGGTTTTCCCTGTTCCACCTCCTTTCCAGGCCCCTCTGCGTAAACCCCCGTGGTGTGTGCCCTGCCCTTGCCTTTGGCTCGAATTGACACAGGGCCCAAAGGACTCAGTCCCTCCATCCTTGCCACGTATCAGGGCTCTGGCGTTGTTTACACTGACAGTTTGATGGTTGCTGGTCGTGTCGGTTATGCTCTCAATCTAGGGGACCACTATGAATAACAATCATTGCCAGCTGGCTGCAGCGTTTTCACTGGTGAGCTGGTCGCCATCTTTCGTGCCCTAGAGTATATCCGCTCCTGCTCAGGTGAGTCCTTCTTTATCTGTAGCGATTCCCTCGCTCTCATCTGGTGATGGCTATCCAGGAGTCCCTGCATACTCTTGCCCGTTGCGGCCACTCTGTGGTCTTTGTGTGGACCCCTGGTCATGTCGGCATCTCGGGCAATAAACATGTTGACCGCCTGGGCAAACAGGCCACCAGTCAACCAACCCTGGACATTGGCCTCCCGGAGACTGATTTGCGAATAGTCTTACGCCGCAAAGTTTTCGTGGTATGGGACCCTGAATGGCGCGATTTGACCACCCCTAACAAACTCCATGCTGTCAAGGAGACAATGACTGTGTGGCGGTCATCCCTGTCACTCGCAGGACTCAGTAGTCCTTTGCCGGCTCCGCATTGGCCACACCCGCTTGACACACAGCATGAGGACCCGCCTCTATGTCGATACCCTCCTGCCCTTTTAACTGATGACACTGCTATGGCGGGTTTAGTTTTGCGTTTTATTCGGGCAAGGGGCTTTTATCGCATAATGTAAGTGTTTGTCTTTTTGTATTGATTCTGGCCTATGGCCTACGATTTTAGTCTGATTTTTTAGTGTGTTTCTCGGTGGCTTTTCCTTTTTTGTCTCTGTGGTTGGTCAACCACCGTCACACTCTATGTGTTTTTAGTTCGTCTTGTCTGGTCCTTGTCTAAGTTTCTCTTGTCGTGTGTCGTCTGTCTTTTTTCCAATGTCCGTCTTTATTCTTTGTGAGTGTTTTTAAGTTTTGGAACAAGGGACCAATGACCATAGCAGTCTGGTCCCTTTAATCCCCCAAACCAACCAACCAACCACCAGTAAACCATCTCTGGACATTGGCCTCTCGGAGACTGATTTGCGAGTGATCTTACGTCGCAAAGGTTTCCAACTTTGGGACACTGAATGGCACAACCTGCCCACGCCAAACAAACTCCGTCCCATCAAGGAGACGATGGATGTGTGGTGGTCCTCCATGCAAGCCACTCACAGCAACTCAGTTGTCCTTTGTCAGCTCCGAATTGGCCACACCTGGCTGACGCACAGCTATTTACTGCATCTTGAGGACACGCCTCTATGTCGCTGCGGGACGGTCTTGACGGTGGTCCACATTTTGTTGGGCTGTCCCTTTTAACTATGCTCAGGCAGACATTGGCGCTGCCTGATACACTCCCTGCCCTTTTAACTGATGACTCTGCTACGGCAGGCTTAGTTTTGCGTTTTATTCGGGCAGGGGTTTTTATAACTTAATCCGAGTATTATGTTTTTTTGTTTTGAGTCTGGCCTTTGGCCTACGATTTTAGACTGAGTTTTAGTGTGTTTCTCGGTGGTTGACTTTTCCTTTTTTGTCTCTCTGGTCGGCCAACCACTGTCACACTCTATGTGATTCTAATTCGTTTTGTCTGATCTCTGTCTGAGTCTTTCTTGTGCTGTGTCATCTGCCGTCTTTTCTGTTGTTCGTTTTTTATTCTCTGTGGGTGTTCTTCGTTTTTCGAAAAAGGGACCAATGACCGTAGCAGTCTGGTCCCTTTAATCCCACAAACCAACCAACAGTAATCTGAGTGTTAGTTACGTTTTTTTGTTTTGAATCTGGTCTTTGGCCTACGATTTTAGACTGAGTTTTAGTGTGTTTCTCGGTGGTTGGCTTTTCCTTTTTTATCTCTATCGTCGGCCAACCACTGTCACAGTCTGTGTGATTTTAATTCGTTTTGTCTGATCTCTGTCTGCGTCTTTCTTGTCCTGTGTCGTCTGTAGTCGTCTCCATTTTTCGTTTTTATTCTGTGTGGGTGTTTGCAGTTCTGGAAAAAGGGACCGATGACCATCGCACTCTGGTCGCTTCAATCTCACAAACCAACCAACCAAATCAACTGCACATTGTAAATACACTGCCGGTTTTAAAGCTGGATATTTAAGTACTGATTTATTATTAGATATTATGTACGTCAATAAGCTAACAGCCTGCCTTCCTCCCTTAGAGCAAGAATTGAAAGAGAAACAATATACGTTCACAGTTGGCATAACCGCTTTGCTAACAGTGGTAACTGCATGTAAGTAGCGCAATAAAAGATGTCTGGGTCCGTCGTTTGGCTTTCTTACACATTAGATTCATCCGGAGCACTTCATGTCGACTTCCTTGTTTTTTCATGTCTGCCAACGCCAGCGGCCTAGCAATTTCTGTTGGTAGCGCCGATTACGTTGGCATTTACTGTCACACGTCTGTACCCACCACAAAGACCAGCCTTGTCATTTAGATTTTTGTTCATCATTTTCAGTAACTGGTTTTGAAGAATACCAATGTGATGAAATAGCATACTAGTTGGGTTGAAAATTATTTTTTGAATCAACTGATGTGCTATTTCTTAACATCGGAAATCGTGTTATTCCATTCACATCGCCGTCCCCCAGCGCAATCGAACTCCTTCTTTTGTGCCAATATACTTTCTTCACACAGTCAAAAGAGAAAGACTGGGCGTGATGAAAGCTCAAAAAGTAGTAAGGCTCTTTCACACAGTGAAAGTAAAATTATTCTACTACAACTTCTAAAGAACAACTTCAAATATTTAGCAAAAATTTTGACAAATATAATATACAATAAAAATATAGGAACACGACAGTATCTTATTGATATCGATTTGTCTGTATATCAGTGGAATAAATATCGCCGACATATATTGATATTTTTTGGGAAAAAGTATCGATATATCGATATTTTATCAACAGCCCTAATTAGCAGTGAAATTACAGTGAAATCCAGACCTTTAGCTACTGACAGGCGTTGATAAATATCGCTTGGGACAGTTGAAAATGTGTGCACCGACCAGACTCGAACCCTGACACTCGTTCTTACATGGTAGACGCTCTATCCATCTGAGCCACCGATGACACAGAACGTATCATTGGCACGCTCCGCGTGAGACCCACATTCCCAACTTACTGTCCACACACCACTTTTGTAGTGTCTGCAGCTGCCATGTTGTCGAGAATTTTTTACAAAGATGCTTTTTCTTGTCTTTATCCGACAGGATGTTGGTTTGAGTTACCGTGTGGTCTTTGATTCCTCCCTCTTTCTGGCACCCAATCACGTGAAGCCTTGTTTTATTGGCTTTTCTTCCTCATACACAAATAAAAAATTAAAAAAGTAAATAATAGACAATAGATAGTGCATTAGCTGCCTAGTTACTCAGAACCTTTTTGTCTAGTTTTGTTACTAATAATTATTCGTTTCTCAATTAACAGCTCATAGTACATGGTGATGTTGACTATGGTTGTCTGAATGTTCACGAAAGTAACAAAGTTGTTAGAGACATGAGGTTATGGTATTGGAGGAAGCAGGTTCGTGTCCTGCTATCAGCAATTTCTTATTTTCGTTTTCATTTTTGTAACAGATTCTGGTTCTTTCTTATTCATGTAACAAGAAGTATCTGCAGCAATATTCGATGTACCGGTACATACAACAGCGAGCTCTCGGAGTTTCTTCGATGTTTTGACTTCATCCTGATTAAAAAACGAAAGATGAAACTCCTGCAAGTGAAACAACCAGCAAAGATATTTGTATTCTAGCTTGTTACGAATACTTTACTATTTATTCCGAAAATGTCGCAATTTCCGGGGGGGTGTTTAGGCAGGAACGTAAGAGCACAACGCACATTACAAAACACTTTGCGGTGAATCCTTACGATATGTGAATATTCCAGGTGCAGAATCCAGCAAATATATGGAGTGAGTTTTGTTTCCATCCCATTTTGCACAAAAATAGGCGCAGTGACAAATAAGTTTTTTTCAGGAATAATTTGCTCATAAATTGTTCCCGCATTGTTTCACATGCAAACATTCTACTTTCGTGATAATCACAGCGCCCACAAGGATAAAAATCACTACACCAGACCGCACACAGGCTCATCAGAAACGAAGCAATCGAATTAGTTCTCGCCACTTTGAAATGCTATTTGTTATTCTTGTTTCGGTTATAGCTGTCCCCAGCGGTAAGTGACGGACACATTCTTCCTACACGGACTCTCGGTGAACAAGTGACTTACTCGTGGCGCGGCAGGAGCATGCGTCACGAAACAATGGCCGTGAAGAAATGACCTGTCTTTCAAAGTGTTCGTGATGATTTCAGCTGTCAGCATCTTAGAGTGTACGCCGCGTAACTTGGTGGGTGAGGTCCGGATGCGCAGAAGCACGGATGTATCACGTGACGTCCCAACCAATATTGGTCAGCCGCAGCGTGCGCTCGAGTTCATTTCGTACTGTGTGGAACGAGTTTACGACTGGTTTTAGCAGTCCGCGTGGCGTTCTTTCGAAAGCAGGCAAGAGAAATAGTGCTTCGCGCGTATCAGTGCTTCAGACGGAGTTGGAAGCAGCATTCACGTCTTATCACAAGGCTTCTCCCAGTGTTGCCAAGTGCCAAGAATGAGCAGCTGAGGCGTGCGCCACGGCCGCCTGTATTAGAGGCCGGAGGACTGAAACGTGGCAACGTTACGTTAAGGCCCACCGCATGGCTGTGGCTATAAGGTAGCGAACGGAAGCAGTTGTTTACGTACTTTCGCGGTGTCTGTTTTATCCGACATTACAGTGTAATTATGCTATACTGGACTCTGCAAAAATTATAGCAGGTAGTCGTGACTACAGTAGAAGATATAACACAATGTAAGTATACAATTCTGTGAAGTTTGTAGTGTTTTTACATGTATATGTGCAAGTGTGCTACGTGAACGACTTTCGTCTACACAATTGCAACAAATGTTCTACTATATTCTAGATACAATTCGAAAATAAAGTTTTCAATTCATAAGGTTAGTATCAGAATCTTCTCCTAAGTGATGTGTGTTAATATTATGAATATTTCTACACATTTGATTCTATTGTAGACTTGTGTTTCGTGATGTCCAAGCAGTAGAAAAAACCAGTCCACTCAAATTCTCATTTGCTATTTTTACATAATAGTATTTTGATTTAAGATGTTAGCAATTAATGCATCATTCTATTTGCAGATGCCAGAAAAATGTTGTGTTCCTGGTTGCAACAGCAACTACAAATCCAGCAATGAAGAGGGTTACATCTCAGTGTTCAGATTCCCTACTGAAGAGGAAAACAGAAAACGATGGACAAGAAATATCCCCAGAAAGGACTCGACTCCATCAAATGGAAGTGTTGTGTGCATTAAACATTTTGAAGAAAGTGACGTATCGAGAGTGGAGATTTACAAGGATTCTGATGGGAACTGCCACGAGTTTCCTCGTCAAAGGCCAGCTTTTACCAGAAGCTGTGCCAAAAATATTCCCTGGGTTACTATCGTATTTAAGTAAGGTGCAGCCTCCAAGAAGGTGTTTGTCATGTTTGTCATTTATATAGGAAGGAATATCATAATACATTCCAAATAACAGACTGAAATAATTGCAAGTCTGCAAGTAATGTTAGTAGGCAACTCACAAAATTGTTTGCTGAACTTGTATAGCCAAATCTCGGTAAGAAACGTCATAATATGAAGAACATGTGAGTTATTGAAAAGTTCATCGTTGCAAGGAAACGAGAATAAAATGCGTAATTCCGACATAAAGTCGGCGTAATACTGCGACAAATTAGCTTTTCTAGGTTACAGTCTTATTTATAGGGACCAAATCTACAAAAAAAAGTGATTGCGTATTTATATCTGACACGTCTTCTCCATTCGACGAAATCTAAACTTTAGTCTGGGCCTAGCTGGTCACGCTAGCCGGCCTACTGACGTCACAGGCTACGTCGTTGTCAGCTTGACGACTCCGGCCTCTAATACAGGCGGCCGTGCGTGCGCTATCGGGTCGAGAACTGTTCAAAGATCACAAGTGAAGCCAATGCATCTGCTGCAGAAACGAATCACCTACTTTTAAATCGCCTGGTACGCGCCGAAATCGAAAGAAATTCGTAAGTGAGCTGCACTATTTGAGCAAGAATGTATTACGGCGCAAAATATTTGACATGTTTAGTAAAGGTGAATATCCTACGGCAGAGAAGCTAGGTTCATATATGAAAGAAGCTGACAGTGACAACGGTAGCAAATCTACCATGGTCACAATATTAAGGGAAATGGGATTTAAATAAAGAAAAGCCAGTGACGGAAGAAAACTGCTCTTGGAGAGAAGCGACACTGAAGCAGCAAGAACTGTGTTCTTGAGATCAATGTACGAAGTAAAACAAGCCGGAAAAATGACGTATTATTACGTCGATGAAACGTACGTGAATCAGAACCATTCAAGACCACTGTGCCGGAGGACAAGTGAGGATATTGGTGGTCAGAAGGTTCCTATAGGAAAAGGGAGACGCCTTAGTGTGCTACACGTTGGTTCTGCAGAGACAGGCTTCATACCAGAAAGTAAATTAATGTTTAAAACTTCAGAGTCAAAGCCTTCAGATGACTACCACTTTGAAATGACTTACGCTGTCTTTAAGCAGTGGTTTGTACAACAGCTACTTCGTACCTGCCGGAGAAAATTTCTGTTATTATCATGGACAATGCAAGCGTGCACTCTGTACAAATGAATAAGGCTCCTACTTCAAATACCAGAAAGGATGAACTTACTATATGTTGTCATCTAATGTCTGCATCACAGACCGGGGCTCGTAAATACACAAAAGCCGAAATTCCATACTTACGAGATGGATAAACTCTAGGACAGCATGGTCAACGAGGAATCAGGTTACCATCATATTACTGCCACTACAGTCTTGCTGAGCTCGTATGGATGCAAGTTAAAGCCCATGTAGCAGAAAGAAACAGCACCTCCAGGATTGCTGATGTCGAAAAACTCACACATGAAGCAGTGAACAACCTAAATATCGCTGCATGGGCAAACTGCGTGAGACATTCAAAAACACTTCAGGTTGGAAACTTTCACAATTAATCTCGACGATTCTGATTCGTCTGAGCAGCGGGGGTGAAGACTATGTTTTGGGGTAACCGTGTAAGTACTGCTTATTGCTGCATTTAAAAATATATTGTACAGCTTAAGCCTGTATTATATAATTTGAAACTAGGTTTGCTTATGCAGTTTCGGTGTGGACTTTGTTTAAAGCTGGTCTTTGGTCTTCAGCAGCTCGCTGATTTTGTTGTGAACTCTGTCTAAAGTTTGACTCCTATCCGTAAAAATGTGTAAAGTTTATTTTGTATTTATGCTATTCTAACTGCTGTCTTCACTTTTGAAACGTTAATTATTCGTTCATTCTACATGATATGTTAGTTATGTCAGAGATTAAATATTCTTATATCTTCTTCGAAAATTTGTGTTAGAAAGATTATCAAAATCTGTCTTTGCTTCCCCCGAGGCAGCTCCAACAAACAGCGAGTGGAAACGTGTTATATTATGTATGGTAATAATTACGTACAATAGAAACAATACGGACGACAATCATAACTGATTTGATATAAATGAGGTGTCTAGAAACAGAAAACGCCATTGTTTTATAATCATGATTTTTAATGTATGACAGATCTTTTTAAAGTTTCAGGAATAAGATTCTTTCAGCTGCATGCCGAAAAACTCTACATGCAGATTGGTCAGACGTTTGCTTAAATCACTTAAAAAGACAGGTATAAATTTCGTATGTGCAAATATCTACTCAGCAGCTTCAAATACATAACTGTGACCACAGTTAACAAGCCATCACAAGGTGAACGTAATCGTCCGGTTCGAAAGGGAGTGATAAATAGTCGTAAATGCACCCAGTTTTTCCCGTTAATACACGTCTTGTAAAATATTTTATCAGTATTATAAAAATGGTTTGAGGATGGTCAAAGGTAACTGCTGGTCCCGGATGTGACAGTAAATATAGATATTTCACTAATTTTCATATCTACTTTTCAATTTTTATTTTTCATGAAATCACAAGATGAACGTACTTCAAAGTTCGAGAAAGATAAATGAACGTGCCGCGGTTTATCCCAATTACCCATTATGGTATTTTCTTGTTTGATCGACGGAAACTGTTGTAACTGTGACCGGGACGGTGGCGGGGTTGAAAAGACGGAAATCGCGGCGGGACCCGAGGAGAGGCCCGCGAACAACAACACAACGGGAGAGGACTGACACGACCAACGAAGGACAGAACAAACAACAACTAGATCGAACAACGGAGTCACAAGGAAACCTAACAAACACGTCCACTCGTACACAGAACAAGTAAGCAAGCGGTCTAACGCGAGGTGATGTGTCAACAGACGTACGCGAGATTAGACTGGCTGGCTGAGCTTTTTTTTTTTCTTTATTGAATTTCGATTCCCCCCGAAGGGGGCGGGCTGGCAGCAGCTTAGTACGCTGCTCTACAGCCTACAGACTTTTTAAAAACGTAAGAAGAAAAGAAACAAGAAAAACAGGCGATAAAACGCCGACTTACGAGGTGCATTCAAGTTCTAAGGCCTCCGATTTTTTTTTTATAATTAACTACTCACCCGAAATCGATGAAACTGGCGTTACGTCTCGACGTAATCGCCCTGCAGACGTACACATTTTTCACAACGCTGACGCCATGATTCCATGGCAGCGGCGAAGGCTTCTTTAGGAGTCTGTTTTGACCACTGGAAAATCGCTGAGGCAATAGCAGCACGGCTGGTGAATGTGCGGCCACGGAGAGTGTCTTTCATTGTTGGAAAAAGCCAAAAGTCACTAGGAGCCAGGTCAGGTGAGTAGCGAGCGTGAGGAATCACTTCAAAGTTGTTATCACGAAGAAACTGTTGCGTAACGTTAGCTCGATGTGCGGGTGCATTGTCTTGATGAAACGGCACACGTGCAGCCCTTCCCAGACGTTTTTGTTGCAGTGCAGGGAGGAATTTGTTCTTCAAAACATTTTCGTAGGATGCACCTGTTACCGTAGTGCCCTTTGGAATGCAATGGGTAAGGATTACGCCCTCGCTATCCCAGAACATGGATACCATCATTTTTTCAGCACTGGCGGTTACCCGAAATTTTTTTGGTGGCGGTGAATCTGTGTGCTTCCATTGAGCTGACTGGCGCTTTGTTTCTGGATTGAAAAATGGCATCCACGTCTCATCCATTGTCACAACCGACGAAAAGAAAGTCCCATTCATGCTGTCGTTGCGTGTCAACATTGCTTGGCAATATGCCACACGGGCAGCCATGTGGTCGTCCGTCAGCATTCGTGGCACCCACCTGGATGATACTTTTCGCATTTTCAGGTCGTCATGCAGAATTGTGTGCACAGAACCCACAGAAATGTCAACTCTGGAGGCGATCTGTTCAACAGTCATTCGGCGATCCCCCAAAACAATTATCTCCACTTTCTCGATCGTGTCGTCAGACCGGCTTCTGCGAGCCCGAGGTTGTTTCGGTTTGTTGTCACATGATGTTCTGCCTTAATTAAACTGTCGCACCCACGAACGCACTTTCGACACATCCATAACTCCATCACCACATGTGTCCTTCAACTGTTGATGAATTTCAGTTGGTTTCACATCACACAAATTCAGAAAACGAATGATTGTACACTGTTCAAGTAAGGAAAATGTGCCATTTTAAGTATTTAAAACAGTTCTCATTCTCGCCGCTGGCGGTAAAATTCCATCTGCCGTACGGTGCTGCCATCTCTGGGACGCATTGACAATGAACGCAGCCTCATTTTAAAACAATGCGCATGTTTCTATCTCTTTCCAGTCCGGAGAAAAAAAATCGGAGGCCTTAGAACTTGAATCATCTCGTAAATTGTAAAACAGCGGAAAACTGTGGGAAGTTAAAACATAAAACAAAGGCGTTGGCAATGTTAATAAAATACACAGGAATCAGACAAATAACATAGTAGACACACAATTAAAAAAACATTGCGACGGTCTGGTTTCTGTTCGCAAGAGATAGAAAATCGCACCCAGCGACAGTATGATGGCCATTCGCAGCACTTCCCAAATGGCACGCAACACTGAACACTCACTGTAAAACACTCACTGTAAAACACTCACTGGAAAACACTGCACGAAAATGTCGGCACAAAGATGACACTCCCTAGCCAAGGGCAGATGGGGAGGGGGGGGGACCTGAATGAGGGGGAAAACAAGGAGGGAGGAGAGGGAAAAACGAAAGAGGGGAGGAACCAAAGGAGGGAGAGGACTCATAAGAGGGGAAAGGGACAGGGCAGATGCGAGAGGGAATGGGAAAAGGCAGAGGAGGGAAATGCAAAAGGACTCGGGCGAGAGAAGGGGGGGCAGAGCGAGGGCAGGTGGGGAAAAAAGAGGATGGAAGGGGGGAGAGGGAGCCCATGAAAAGGACAGAGGAAAGGAGGGGGAGTGAGGATCAGAGTTGATAGGAGGGATAAATGGAGGGAGAGAGGGCATCATCCAGGAGGGGGAGTTGATGGAAGCCACCTTGGGAAAGGAGATGAAGGGTGTAGAGATGGAGGGTAGGGGGGACACAAGAGTGAAGATGTGGCAGGGTGCTGGGATGGGAGAGGAGAGGAGCAACCAGGGGGTGAGGGGGATCAAGGCAGCGGGAGGTGTAGAGGATGCGGATATGTTCGAGGAATAGGAGCAGATGGGGGAAAGGAATGAGATCATAGAGGATCCGCGTGGGGGAACAGGAGGCGTATACGGAAGGCGAGGCAGATTGCATGATGCTCAAGGATCTGGAGGGACTTATAGAATTTGGGAGGGGCAGATATCCAGGCAGGACTGGCATAACAGAGGATGAGATGGATTAAGGATTTGTAGGTGTAGAGGATGGTAGAGGGGTGCAACCCCCATGTCTGGCCAGAGAGGAGTTTGAGGGGTCAGAGGTGGTTGTGGGCTTTGGATTGGATGGAGCGGAGATGAGGGATCCAGGTGAGGTGACGGTCAATGGTGAGGCCAAGGTAGGTGAGGGTGGGGGTGAGGCGGACAAGACAGTAAGGGAGAAATCCAGGAGCCAGAAGGAGCGAGTGGTACAACCTACAATGATTGCCTGGGTCTTGGAAGGATTGATTTTCAGGAGCCACTGGTTACACCATGCAGCAAAAAGGTCAAGGTGATTCTGGAGAAGGCGTTGGGACCGTTGGAGGGTAGGAGCGAGGGCGAGGAATGTGGTGTCATCAGCATATTGCAAGAGGTGTGCTGGAGGGGGGGGGGGTTGGGGCATATCTGCCATGTACAGGAGGTAGAGGAGACGGGAGAGGACAGAGCCCTGGGGCACACCTGCAGAGGGGTAGAAGGTGTGGGAATTGGCATTATGGATGGTAACATAGGAGGGGCGGTGGGAGAGGAAGGAGGCCATCAGACGGATGTAGTTGATAGGAAGGGCATAGGTTTGGAGTTTAAACAGGAGACTGGGATGCCATACACGGTCGTAGGCCTTTTTGAGGTCAAGGGAGACAAAAATGGTGGAGCGATGGGAGTTAAGCTGGAGGGAGAGGAGATGAGTGAGGCAGAGGAGTTGGTCATCAGCAGAGAAGGAAGGTCGAAAGCCACACTGGGTGTTGGGGAGGAGGTGATTTTGGTGGAGGTGGTGATGGATGCGCCGGGAAAGGATGGATTCCAAGAGCTTGCTGAACACCGATGTGAGACAGATAGGACGATAGGAAGAGGCATCAGATGGAGGCTTGTTGGGTTTGGAGAACATCAGGATACGGGAGGTTTTCCACAGGTCAGGATAGAAGCCAGTGGCAAGGATGACATTGTAGAGGGTGGCAAGGACTAAAAGGAAGGAGAGAGGGCAGTGTTTGAGGTGGCAGTAAGTAATGCAGTTGCGGCTGGGAGCAGTGTTGCGTTTAGCGCGGAGTGTGAGGCTGATGTCCTGTGTAGTGATGGGAGTGTTAAGTTCAGATGGTGTGTGGCCCAAGTACTGGAAGCTAGGAGCAAGGGGAGGAACAGAGGTATTCGTACGGTCCATGATGTCAGGGAAGAGGGAATAATCAAAATGGGGATCATCTGGTATGGAAAAAACGTCGGAGAGGTGAGAGGCAAAGTGGTTGGCCTTACTGAGGTTGTCAGGAAAGGGACGATCATTAAGTAGGAAAGGGTACTGGGGGGTGGGGCGTTCCCAGTAAGGCGGTGGAAAGCAGATCAATACTTGGAAGAGTTTATGGGGGGCGTGGTGATGAGTTGTGTACATGTCTGGCGCCAGGCACGGCGTTTCTTCGCAGTAAGCAGGTTGTGGATGTGTCGTTGTAATTGCCGGTGGCAGGTAAGTGTATCCTGGTCACGAGTGCGGTGAAAAGAGCGGTAGAGGCGGCGGGACTCTCGAAGGAGAAGGACGGCCTTGGAGGCAGGGTGGGGCGGTGAGGGTGGATGGCTTTGGTGGGGATATGGGTGGCGACGTCGTCAGAAAAGGTCTGGTGCAGGAAGGCAGCAGTGCGAGAGATGTCATCAGGAGATTGGAGGGTACGGTCGTGGCCATCAACCTGGGTGTGAATGGAGTCCCGGTAGGCATCCCAGTTGGCACGGGAGTAATCATGGACAAGATTAGGAGGGACGTCGGGGCGAGGAGCTTTGCGGGGATGGCGACCATTAGAGATAGTGAGGAGAACTGGAGCATGGTCACTGCCAATGAGGTCAAGGACATCTGCAGTGATGCGCCCAAGGAAGTTGGGAGAGGCAAGGACCACATCGGGAGTGGTGTTGGATTCGGGTCGGGTGTGCTGAGGCAGGGTAACCAGGTCTCCCTGGAGGGTGGTGAGAATCTGATGCCACCACTGGAGGTCGGCAGGATCACGGCTGTGGATATTGAGGTCAGCGGCAATCACGTAGGTGGAGAAGATGCGGTCAATGTGGGCCAGGAAATTGCATGGGATGGTGGTGTGGGGGTGGACATAAATAGTGGCACAGGTGATGGTAAGGGTGGGGAAGAAGAGGCTGAGGGTGAGATGCTTGGCAGGATTTTTAAGGAGAGGTTGGGACCGGTCAGGGAGGTACTTGAGGTGGCCTATAGCAACTCTGCCACGCACCAGAGGGTACGGGTTATCGGTGCGGTGAAGGGTGTAAGGAGCCGTGGAGATGGAGATACGGGGTTGAAGGAAGGTTTCATTTAGGACGAAGGCATCCACGCGGTGCTGACGGAGGGTGTGGAGGGAGAGGAGTTTGTGGGTGGGCAGGGAGCGAATGTTGTGGTACAGGATACAGTAGGGTTGTTGAACCATGGGAAGGGAGAGTTAAACGAGGGTGGTGAGGGGGGTGAAGGTGAAGTGGGCCTGGTTGTGGGAGTATGTGGCATAGGTGGTAAGATGGAAGGTGGAATGGGCCTGGCTGAGCGAGAGGCAGGCGCTTAAGTACGCTATCGGGGGCGCCGCTATTGGCCGCTGGAACCACGTGTTCCACCGTGGCGCCCTCATTCTAAAAGCGGGCCGGGAGGCGCGCGCCGCCACAGCTTACGACTCGATGGTGGGGAGATCTGTAGGGGTCTTCGACGTCCATGACGTCCGGCGCGGATTCAAATTCCAGGGCGCGCGGTACCAGAGAAACGATAAACAATATAAATGGTTATTACCATTACCTATGAACATGCGTTATTATTTTTTACACTTTTTATACAGCCCCGTATCTTAAAGGCACACTGTTTGATGATGTGACCTTCCTCAGAAAGGGCCTTATCGCACGCGTACACAGTTTTAATGGTCGGCAGTCAGCAGGCGACTGCTGAATGGAGCGCAGCTAAGGGTGTGGCCCTGATAGCGGCTCCGATATCGATGGGTTCCGCCGACGACCGACATCGGCCGGAGACGGCAGATATTTTAGATCGATACGGCAGTACGTGCGCGGTCAGACTACAGCCGATCTTATTTTCCGAACTTCGGACGACAGTCGGTGAAATTCAAGCCAGTTTGTTTTCTTCGGTCAAATCAACCGACGTTCTCAGACACGAAATATGGAGCGTGAGAAATGGGTAAGTTTAGTCCATGGAAGAGTGAGTTTGTGGCATCCTGAGGATGAAAATATTATAATCGGGATATAGTTCGGAATCTATGCACTGAAATCACAGGTTTATTCAAAACCTTAAATAGACAAAATCTTTATTGAAAATTTTAGGCGTAGAGTAGAACCTCAAAAATTAATTTGTTCAATTGAAAAGGGCGGCTTATCTTACATGCTTATAGCTACTGTACTGGATCTTTTTTGTGGTAGATTGTCACTAGTTGTCTAAAAAATTATTACTACTGCTTAGTGGCGTTTTATGCCAGTGATTCGAAGTACTTTGCGAATATGGTGTATGGAGGGAATTTCCACTTTTATGTATTTAGGTTTTCAAAGTATTTTTACGCTACATTTATGCTTGTCTTTGACTCATGTGCTGAATGACTGTCGTTGAAGGTTAACTGACGTACGTCTGCACGACGTTAAATAAATACAGCGAAACAGTATTTATAACTTGCTTTTCAAGGTCACCAAGAATTATCTAGAGTATGTAACAGAATGTTTCTCCCGTCATCTTATGTATTCGCAAAACTTGTCTTGTTATTCCGATAACTGAGGACAGTGCGTATAGCACTCGCCACGTTCTCTACGAGACAGGAAAGCTCATTCACGTGTATTTGGCGTCTGTTTAATAGCTGAAGCCGTTATGCAGAGCTCGTATCCAAGCACAGAGGCGTCGTGGTATCCACCCCACCCTGAGAGGTTAAAATCTAACCTACTTCATACATAGAATAGATTTCTTACCTAACCTAACGTCCTTGATCCTTCCAAGAAATTACGAAGCAGATGGGACGCACTACAGTCAAGGTATCGGCCGAAGTTAGCGGCCGACCTGGCGACGATGTCTGATCAGCGTTGTCAGTGCCACTGTGGACGCAGCCTAACGCATAGTGTGGCTGTACTGCAACATACGGTTCCCCTACCAACTGCTGACTGCGCAAACTGTCCACCCGCCAATTTACACTATGTGATCAGAAGTATCCGGACACCCCCAAAAACATACGTCTTTCATATTAGGTGCATTGTGCTGCCACCTACTGCCAGGTACTCCATATCAGCGATCTCAGTAGTCATTTGACATCATGAAAGAGCAGAATGGGGCGCTCCGCGGAACTCACGGACTTCGAATGTGGTCAGACGATTGGGTGTCACTTGTGTCATACGTCTGTACGCGAGATTTCCGCACTCCTAAACATTCCTAGTCCCACTGTTTCCGATGTGATAGTGAAGTCGAAACGTGAGGGGACACGTACAGCACAAAACCGTACAGGCCGACCTCGTCTGTTCACTGACAGAGACCGCCGACAGTTGAAGAAGGTCGTAATGTGTAATACGCAGATATCCATCCAGACAATCACACAGGAATTCCAAACTGCATCAGGATCAACTGCAAGTACTATGACAGTGAGGTAGGATGTGAGAAAACTTGGCTTTCATGGTCGAGCGGCTGCCCATAAGCCACGCATCACGCCAGTAAATGCCACACTACGCCTCACTTGGTGTAAGGAGCGTAAACATTGTACGATTGAACAGTGGAAAAACGTTGTATGGAGTGACGAATCACGGTAACAATGTGGCGATCCGATGGCAGAGTGTGCGTATGGCGAATGCCCGGTGAACGTCATCTGCCAGCTTGTGTAGTGCAAACAGTAAAATTGGAGGCGTTATGGTGTGGTCATGTTTTTCATGGAAGGGGCTTGCACCCCTTGTTGTTTTGCGTGGCAATATCACAGCACAGACCTACATTGATGTTTTAAGCACCTTCTTGCTTCTCACCGTTGAAGAGCAATTCGGGGATGGCGACTGCATCTTTCAACACAATCGAGCACCTGTTCACAGTGCACGGCCTGTGGCGGAGTGGTTACACGACAATAACATCCTTATAATGGACTGGCCTGCAAAGAGTCCTAACCTGAATCCTAGAGAACACCTTTGGGATGTTTTGGAATGCCGACTTCGTGCCAGGCCTCAGTGACCGACGTCCGTATCTCCTCCATGAAGAATGGGCTGCCATTCCCCAAGAAACCTTCCAGCACCTTATTAAACGTATGCGTAAGTCATTTTGAGCCAGGTGTCCTGATACTTTTGATCACGTAGTGTATGTGGCGTGCACTATAGTACAGCAATCGGTTTTGTGAATCAATGGGTTGGCAAACAATGTGGGGAGGTGAACGATATCTGAGCCGTGTATGAGATGTACTCATAAAATTTTAACTATCAGCTCTAAAACATGAAATTAGGAAATTAATTGTTCGTTTGTTTGCAAGTACATGTCTGTGGCCTCGATACAGACTGAAATCCACACACCAGTGTACTCTAGTACGCCGTTAGAGGAGACAAATACAGTCACAGAGTCCACGGATTATTTTGAGTACCGAGCGATAAAGTGTTTCCTGGATTTAATGAGGGAAAATATTGCAGCAATTAATGACAGGTTGTCGGACGTTTACGTCAACAATACCCTATCATATGAGATAATGGTCAGGAGGCGTAGACGCCTCCAGTGTGATCAAATAAGCCTAAGAAACAAAGAAAAAACAGTAGAACATCTCTCTTTGAAGAGACAATAATCGCAAGAGAACTGGAGGCTCTGGTACTCGAATATCAGTTTCACTAGAACTGAGACCACGCTGACGACATTCAGTTACATCTAAGTGCAAGTCCGTCAAATCTGTTTAACCCAGCACGTAAATGCCGATTTACTAGCCTTATCAGTATGGCCGCAGAGCATAGGTTTGAAACGCAACCTGCGTAAAACACAAGCAGTCTTCGTCGGTCACAGACCCTCACAAAGGGCTTATTACCCCTCAGTTCAGTGAATCTCTTCCACTATTAATCCTAAACTGAACAACCTTTTCTTTTTCTGCAAGAACTTCGAGATAATCCTGGACCATCATTTAGAGCAGACGGAACACACAACTGCGGACTGTAAGAACATACCTGCATCACTTCACTCACTACAGAAATGTAAAGAAGTATTTTCTTTCGAGCTTAAAAATACACTCATAGAAATACTAACACTCCCCATACTTGACTAAGGTGATGCTATTTTCCAAAGACCTTCGTACGAAAGCTCACGCAGGCCGGAACAAGCGATGAATGTTTGTGCACCATACATTTGTGACGTGCGCATTTTAGACCATATCACATCGACCTACAAAGAGGTATCATGGCTACGTACCGATAAGCGTAGAGGCTATCATACTCTTTCTCAATCATTGCGCTCCCTTTATTTGTCTTCAACTCTTACAAGGGGAGGCCGCCAATTGTGAAATTCAGATTCGATTCATACTGCGCATAATAAAAGCTCATGGCCAGAGGTGTAATGTGGCAAAGCACCAAGATGCACTTCTTAGCCGTTGTCGAGAAAATCGACAGTTAAAAGAAACCGTTGCGGTGAAATACTCTCTACGATTTATAATTTCTGAAGGCGTCGTGGCGCAGCGGTAAGCGCTCGGGTTCGTAATCCGAAGGTCGTCGGATCGAGTCTCGCGCCATGCAAATTTTTTAAGTATTTGTTTTTTGTAATTCAAATGTATATATATGTATATACATATATATATATATTCCCGGCAGTCAGTTTGCAACAATTATGCATATAACAAGTTGTTGAAAGTCGTTTGTCGTGGAAAAACTGGCGACTTCGAACATGATAATGTTTTCCGCAAACACAGTTGTATTTCACAAATGTTATTAATTGTCTTCATAATGGTTACACGTGTACTTAACGGAAGACGTAGAAACGATATTCCGAAACGAATACGTATAGTGTAAGTCCAACGTTCGAATTAGAGTAGAGTAGAGTATTTGTTTTTTGTAATGTATATATATATATATATTTGAATTACAAAAAACAAATACTAAAAAAAAGGTTGCATGGCGCGAGATTCGATCCGGCGACCTTCGGATTACGAACCCGAGCCCTTACCACTGCGCCACGACGCTGTAGGAAATTACAAATCGTAGAGAGTATTTCACCGCAACGGTTTCTTTTAACTGTCGATTTTCTCGACAACGGCTGAGAAGTGCATCTTGGTGCTTTGCCACATTACACCTCTGGCCATGAGCTTTTATTATGCGCTGTATGAATCGAATCTGAATTTCACAATTGGCGGCCTCCCCTTGTTAGTATACTATCTAAGCAGTGCAGGAGAAATACTCGTTCTCAACAGAGTGAAGTCCTTTCTGTTCCACCACTAGCAATGCTATGTTCTCTAAATTATTTTCTGTATCAGGATCCCGAGTTTGGAAAAATATTCCTCAAAATATCAGAGAAATTAAATTCCTTCCAAGCTTCAAAAGATGGGTAATGGTCCACCTTCTGTCGCAATAGCCACCTCGCCTACATTCTTTGCAGTACATTCTCCTAAGTCCCCTTCCCCCAGAACTTTTCCCTTCCCCTTGTCGGCAGACTATTTATGTTCTGTTGTTTCCTAAGATCTGTTGTCACTTCAATCTTCTCTTCTTCGTTTATCCACTCCGCTCTGATAATATTAAACATGGCGTTAAATGTGTTAAGTTAATCTATATCATTTTTAATCCCCTTTACATTATTATTATTATTGTTGTTGTTGTTAGTGTCAGTTATTATTATTTTATTATTATTATTATTATTATTATTGGGAATGTTTTGCAATATCTTTTATATGTGCTGCTCCTGGTCAGATGTAAGAGAGCGCCTTAAGATCCTGATTAGCCTAAATAACCAACAAATAAGCCATGTTCATCTACAAAACAAGCGCAACATGAAAGTCTGCACACACTTGTCACAGAACCCCCCTGCGGGCCCGGGGGTAAGAATAGGTCTGTGGTATTCCTGCCTGTCGTAAGAGGCGACTAAAAGGAGTCTCAACTGTTTCGGCCTTTAATGTGATGGTCCCCTAAGGGGTTTGACCATTCCATTTCTAAATTTTTCCGTTAGTGCATACCATTTGGAGAAGGACGCCTTCCGTGGTGCATTCTATATCCATCTTGCCCTAAGATCTGGCATATTCGTTTTTGTCACGGAGTTGGACTTACACTGAGATTCTGGCCACATTGGCTGCAGTGTGTTCTGGGTAGCCTACGTTCCCTCCATTGTGCACTTCCATCTTTGTTCCCTTTATTAAAGGATATTCGACACCCGACAACCAGCACGGTAGCCAGTCCATTGTGGTGGGGTTGTCATGTACCCTCTTGGTGGTAGCCCCCTGACTACACAGGGATCGCACTGCTGATGCCTGAGCTGCTACCTCCCCACATATGCCGAGGAGTAGATGCCTATCCCCTTGGGGCATCGGTACTCCAGGCAAAGGCCATCCTGCCAGGTGGTCTTTGCTGTGGCTGGGTTGCGCCTTTGGGGAGAGCCCCTGGTCGGAGTGGGTGGCATCAGGGCGGATGACCCGCAATAGAGTGTGGTACATCATCCCTTCCTGGTGGGTCTCCACCAGCAGTCTCTAAGCGATCGAGGTCTAACCTCAATGGGAAGAAATTTGATCTGAGATCATTTCCCTCCCTGCCCACTCCATGGGAGGAACGTATGGCTAAAGAAGGCGGTGCAGATTATTCACCCAGTACCTAGTCTGTACGCGAGTTGATGGGGAATCATTTATGTCAACCAAGCCCCAGTTTTTTGTGGAGCATATACAGGACATGTTCGGGGAGGTGGAGGGCTTGTCCAAAATGCGCTCTGGGTCAGTCCTAATCAAGACAGCATCCTCTGCCCAGTTACAGAGGTTGCTCACTTGCGATAAGTTAGGGGACGTTTCTCTTAGCATCACGCCCCATAAGAGTTTGAACATGGTCCAGGGTATTATATTCCACAGGGATCTTCTTCTGCAGTCTGACGATGAACTACGCGCCAACCTAGAACGACGAGGTGTTCACTTCGTCCGGCGCGTCCAATGGGGTCCAAGGGATAATCAGGTGGCCACCAGTGCTTTGATCTTGGCCTTCGAGGGTGACGTCTTACCCGAAAAGGTCAAGGTGATGGTTTACCGCTGTGATGTGAAACCATATATCCCTCCTCCAATGCGGTGTTTTAAATGCTGGAAGTTTGGGCACATGTCATCCTGCTGTACATCCGGCATCGCATGTCGAGATTGTGGATGTCCTTCGCATCCCAATACTCCATGTGCTCTGCCATCCATCTGGGTTAACTGCTTAGAACACCATTCCCCCTGCTCGCCGGACTGTAGAATATTCCAGAAAGAACGGAAGATAATGGAATATAAGATCCTGGACCGCCTGACCTACTCCGAGGCAAGGCGGAAGTATGAGATGCTCCGTCCTGTGCCAATGACGTCGACCTACACCGCTGCTGCAACGGCGGTTCTCGTATCTCCTGTGCTGTCCCGTCCGGTTGGATCTATGATTGGTCAAAATCCGCCAGCCCGCTTGATTGTGAGGGGCACTTCACACCCTGTTGCTCCTGCTCTATCTACTTCAGTAGCAACACCCCCCCCCCCCCCCCAACCATCAGGGACATCAGTTCCCCCTTCCCAGCTGGAGAAGAGTAAGACTTCTTCGGCTACTCTCGCCAGGAAGGGATCCCTTGGGGACCTTCCTTCGCAAGTTCCAACCAGCAGAAAAGTGGACACCTGCAAGTTGCTGAAACAACCACCAGTCCCTGGTCGTAGGGCCTCACGGTCGTCGTCCGTCCCTCAGACTGACCCAGTGAAGCCCTCCAAGACAACCACCGAAGGCACAGCGAGAGAAGCAGAAAACGAAGAAAGTCCCCAAGAATGACGACCCCTCCCACCGCTTCCTACAAGCTCTGCATTTGAAGACGGGGTGGAGATTCTGTCGTCCGCTGAGGACCTCGATCTCGCCGGTCCCTCAGACACCATGGATAGCACTAGCATAGGTGCTCAGTTGGAGGCAGTAGGTGACCCAGCGGTGTAATCTGCCTTCCCAGTCCCTTCACACCTTTCTCAACCATGGACAATATCATCCTCCAGTGGAAATGCAGCGGTTTCTTCCACCATCTAGGTGAGCTTCAACAACTTATCAGCCTTCACCCTTTCTTCTGCATTGCTCTTCAGGAAACTTGGTTTCCAGCAATACGAACCCCCGCCCTCCGTGGCTATCGGGGTTCTTATAAGAACTGGGCAGCTTATGAAAGGGTGCCTGGTGGCGTCTGCATCTATGTCCTTAACTCTCTTCACAGCGAGTCTGTCGCTCTACAAACAGCTGTAGTGGCTGTCGCCGTTCGGGTGTGGACGCCACAGCCTCTTACCTACTGTCCAATGGAGTGTGCATGACCACCTGTGTGGTAGTGACCACTTTCCGATCTTTCTGTCACTGCCACAGCGTCAGTCTTCTGGGCGCCCTGGCTGACTGGCATTTGTTCTCCTCCATTGCCACTATTGAGCCTCTCTCTAATGCCGCCAATGATGCGGTGGTTCACTCATTCACCACCGTCATCGTTACTGCCGCAGAATCTGCCATTCCCCGTTCTTCTGGGTCCGCTCGGCGGAGGACTGTGCCTTGGTGGTCGCCTGAGATCGCTGAAGCGATTAAAGATCGCCCGCGGGCGCTCCAGCGTCACAAGCGACATCCCTCCATAGAACACCTCATCGCCTTCAAATGGCGGTGTGCGCGGGCCCGCCGCCTTATCCGCCAACGCAAGCAGGAGTGCTTGGAGCGGTATGTTTCCACCATTGGCCTCCATGTCTCTCCATCGCAGGTCTGGGCCAAGATTCGACGCCTCTATGGCTATCGGACCCCTGTCAGCATCCCTACACTCTCACTGAATGGAGCAATTTGTACTGACTCCAACGTAATTGCCGACTGCTTGACAGAGCATTTTGCTCTGAGTTCTGCTTCTGTGAATTACCCACTGGCCTTCCGCTCCATTAAAGAGTGGATGGAATGTCGGAGCCTTTCATTTCGCAACCACCATCCTGAATTGT
Organism: Schistocerca serialis cubense; assembly: GCF_023864345.2. Classification (NCBI taxonomy): domain Eukaryota; kingdom Metazoa; phylum Arthropoda; class Insecta; order Orthoptera; family Acrididae; genus Schistocerca; species Schistocerca serialis. The sequence continues at coordinate 62,815,832 of NC_064642.1, forward strand.
ACTATGTTCCATTCAGTGAGTGGGAATTTCAGAGTGCCCTCGCCGCTTGGCCTGATACAGCTCCTGGTCCAGATTGCATCCACTGTCAGATGCTGAAACACCTTTCAGTTGACTGCTGGCGACGCCACATCGACCTTAACAACCGTATTCGGGTCGAGGGTGAATTTCCATTGCAATGGCGGGAAAGTATTGTTATCCCCATTTTGAAACCTAGCAAGAACCGACCCTTTGGAGGTGGACAGCTACCGTCCCATTAGCCTCACCAACGGTCTTTGCAAGTTGCTTGAACGGATGGTGAGCCAGTGTTTGAATTGGGTACTGGAGTCTCGGGGCCTTCTGGCTCCATCTCAGGATGGGTTCCGTAAAGGCCGCTCCGCCGCCGACAATCTGGTGAGACTGGAGTCGGCCATCCGTACTGCCTTTGCCTACTGTCAGCACCTGGTCGCTGTCTTTTTCGACATGCGGAAGGTGTACGATACGACATGGCGTCATCACATCCTTGCTACACTTCATGGATGGGGTCTTTGCGGTCCACTGCCGATTTTCATCTGAAATTTTCTGTCGCATCGAACCTTCCGCATACAAGTTGCAGCCTCACATAGCTCCTCCCGAGTTCAGGAGAACAGTGTGCCACAGGGATCTGTTTTAAGTGTCTGCCTGTTTTTAATTGCCAGTAACGGGCTCGCTGCGGCGGTGGGGACGTCTGTCTCAGCGTCCTTGTATGCTGACGACTTCTGCCTCTACTACAGCTCTATTGGCATTGCAGCTGCTGAATATCAACTACAGGTATCCGTAAGGCGCAGTCTTGGGCTGTAGCGCATGGGTTTCAGTTTTCGGCTGCCAAGACCTGGGTAATGCATTTCTGCCGGCGACTCACTGTTCACCTGGAGCCGCGGCTTTGTCTTGATGGCGAACTTCTTGCTGTGGTTGAGACACATAGATTTTTGGGTGTAGTTTTCGATGCCCGGTTGACTTGGCTGCCTCATATTCGGCAGCTTAAACAGATGTGTTGGCGGCATCTAAATGCTCTGCAATGCCTGAGCCACACCAGGTGGGGCGCCGACCGATATACTCTCCTACGGCTCTACGAGGCGTCAATCCAGTCTCGTCTGGATTATGGGAGCCTGGCTTATGGCTCAGCATCCCCATCTGTGCTGCGGGTGCTGGACCCAATCCTACACAGCAAAATACGACTTGCCACTGGTTCCTTCCGGACCAGCCCAGTGGACAGCATACTTGCAGAGGCAGGTGTCCCTCCATTGCGGTTAAGGCGCCAAAATTTACTGGCCGCTTATGCTGCTCACGTTTTTAGCTTGCCCGAGCATCCAAACTATCGTCTCCTGTTCCCGCAATCGGTCGTCCATCTGCCAGAACGTCGGCCCCGGTCAGGTTGTACGATCGCGGTCCGCATCAAAGAACTTCTCTCCAGGCTTAGGGTTTTCACTGTTCCACCTCCTCTCCGGCCACTTGGCGTACACCCCCATGGTGTGTTCCTCGCCCTTGCCTTCATCTCGACTTGGCACAGGGCCCGAAGGACTCAGTCCCTCCAGAGGCCTTCCGCCGCCGCTTTTATTCCATCCTGGCCATGTATAAGGGCTCTGGCGTTGTTTACACTGATGGTTCGATGGTTGCTGGTCGTGTCAGTTATGCGCTAACTCTAGGGGACCATTCTGAACAACGTTCCTTGCCGGATGGCTGCAGTGTTTACACTGCTGAGCTGGTCGCCATCTTTCGTACGCTAGAGAATATCCGCTCCTGCTCAGGTGAGTCCTTCGTTATCTGTAGCGACTCCCTGAGCAGTTTACGAGCTATCGACCAGTGTTTCCCTCGTTCTCGTCTGGTGATGGCTATCCATGAGTCCCTGCATAATCTTGCCCATTGCGGCCGTTCTGTGGTCTTTGTATGGACCCCAGGCCATGTTTGGATACCCGGCAATGAATATGTAGACTGCCTGGCGAAAAAGGCCACTAGTAAACCATATCTGGACATTGGCCTCCTGGAGACTGATTTGCGAGGGATCGTGCGCCGCAAAATTTTCGAACTTTGGGACACTGAATGACGCGCCCTGCCTTCACTCAACAAACACGGGCCATCAAGGAGGCTACTAGTGTGTGGCGCTCCTCCTTGCGGGTCTCTTGCAGGGAGTCTGTTGTCCTCTGGTGGTTGCACATTGGGCACACATGGATGACGCATGGCCACCTATTGCGACGTGAGGACTCACCTTCATGTCGCTGTGGCTCCGTTTTCATGGTGGTCCACATTTTATTGGAGTGTCCACTTTTAGCTGTGCTCAGGCAGACGTTCGCACTGCCTGACACGCTCCCTGTCCTTTTAACAAATGACTGTGCCATAGTGGACTTAGTTTTGCGTTTTATTCGGGCAGGAGGTTTTTATCATTTAATCTGAGTGTTTTTTATGTTCTTTTTGTTTCGATTCTGGCCTTTGGCCTACGATTTTAGACTGAGTTTTTAATGTGTTCTCGTTGGTGGCTTTTCCTTTTTTATCTCTATGGTCGGCCAACCACCGTCACACTCTGTGTGATTTTGATTTGTTTTGAGAGGCACCCACATGCCTTGCTCATACTGTGGCATCAAGCAGTCAGCCCTGCAAGATGAGTGGTCTGCCAAGCGACTGGGTTCATTCTTATTTATCGAGTAACATGAACTCTTGTACTCACAATTAAGTTACAAATTATCCTCCTATGTGAATAATACGCAACGGAAACGCACATCTGACTATCAGTAATTTACAGAACTCTGACTGTTCACTATGCACTGGCAATACCACATTTTCTTTTTTTTATTTAACGGCTTTTATCAACGCGTGGCCATCGCACTGAATATGAGTGGTGCACACATTATAAATTCTGGATATCATGACAACATACAATTCGAAGGAAAAGGCCACCAATCTTTATCTTTTCACTATCTTATTTATTCCGATAAATTCTGTAACCTAAACACACAAATTCTATAACCTACAACAATAACACATGAGAAATTCCGCCCAGTGGGGATGGCTTTACATTGGTGAATCTCTATGTTATGGCTCGTAATTATTTAACGCTACAGTGCACTTTCTGGATAGGATGGTGGATCTTTTATTATTTCTCACACTTCGACTCTCACAATCATCATCACGAAACTTTCCTCCAGACCGAGCAGTACAAAAGGAACACGCATATCCCACTACCTCTGAAACTACCTTGCTACTCTCCCATGCAAACCACACATACTTAAATTACATGACATACACCACACTACAACATGAAATACTACACAGGGAATAGTCACAACATTATCACTTTCAGCTTTCCCACTTCAATTAATATTTATCCCAGTTTCACACGACACTGCCCCACTTCGTAATTCTACTTTCCTACTATGAACTCTGGAGATATATGCACGTCTTCCTGTGCAATGCAAGCCAAGTGGCGTTGCTGGATAGACGGCTGACTCACCTTGTTCCTCTCTCAGAGTGTTATAGTTTGAATTAAGCGTCACACGGAAACATATCTCGCAAAGTAATATTAAGAACACATTCATCACACACACGAGTCCTCAACTGATACCATGGACGAGTACTTCTCTTTATCCTTTGTCTCATACACAGATTGAGACTCACACAGTACTCACCACGTGGAAGTACTCGCCTCTAATTTCAAGTTCAGCACACGCTAGTAATTCAGCTTAACTTAAGCACACGGAAGTATTTCAGCTTATTGCTACACGTGGTTTCATTGCGACCGTTGGTCACTTCCGAAGATTACTACAATCCCATTAATATTACCTGCATGACATTTAATTCTCCCCACAAATGTTCCTGAAATAGAGAAATTATTATTTCAAATTACTCTTAAATATTCCACATGCATACCATGTCTCCACTCTTTTGTGTTTACGGAGCACAACTAAGACAGGTCTTAACAGCACAAGATCCAGCGGCAGAGTGCCAAAACATGGCCGTTCTTCAGGTCCTCTCGCACCTCTGCTGAAGTGGGGGAGCACCTTGCTACCGTATTGGTCAGCCACATTTCAGGCTCTCAAAGCTCAGGTAAATATCATCTCTTTGGTCCCACCAAAGGTGGCCAATGGATCGTCTCAAAGATGATCATACAGGGTGTTTCAAAAATGACCGGTATATCTGAAACGACAATAAAAACTAAACGAGCACCGATAGAAATACACCGTTTGTTGCAATATGCTTGGGACAACAGTACATTTTCAGGCGGACAAACTTTCGAAATTACAGTAGTTACAATTTTCAACAACAGATGGCGCTGCAAGTGATGTGAAAGATATAGAAGACAACGCAGTCTGTGGGTGCGCCATTCTGTACGTCGTCTTTCTGCTGTAAGCGTGTGCTGTTCACAACGTGCAAGTGTGCTGTAGACAACATGGTTTATTCCTTAGAACAGAGGATTTTTCTGGTGTTGGAATTCCACCGCCTAGAACACAGTGTTGTTGCAACAAGACGAAGTTTTCAACGGAGGTTTAATGTAACCAAAGGACCAAAAAGCGATACAATAAAGGATCTGTTTGAAAAATTTCAACGGACTGGGAACGTGACGGATGAACGTGCTGGAAAGGTAGGGCGACTGCGTACGGCAACCACAGAGGGCAACGCCCAGCTAGTGCAGCAGGTGATCCAACAGCGGCCTCGGGTTTCCGTTCGCCATGTTGCAGCTGCGGTCCAAATGACGCCAACGTCCACGTATCGTCTCATGCGCCAGAGTTTACACCTCTATCCATACAAAATTCAAACGCAGCAACCCCTCAGCGCCGCTACCATTGCTGCACGAGAGACATTCGCTAACAATATAGTGCACAGGATTGATGACGGCGATATACATGTGGGCAGCATTTGGTTTACTGACTAAGCTTATTTTTACCTGGACGGCTTCGTCCATAAACAGAATTGGCGCATATGGGGAACCGAAAAGCCCCATGTTGCAGTCCCATCGTCCCTGCATCCTCAAAAAGTACTGGTCTGGGCCGCCATTTCTTCCAAAGGAATCATTGGCCCATTTTTCAGATCCGAAACGATTACTGCATCACGCTATCTGGACATTCTTCGTGAATTTATGTGGCGGTACAAACTGCCTTAGACGACACTGCGAACACCTCGTGGTTTATGCAAGATGGTGCCCGGCCACATCGCACGGCCGACGTCTTTAATTTCCTGAATGAATATTTCGATGATCGTGTGATTGCTTTGGGCTATCCGAAACATACAGGAGGTGGCGTGGATTGGCCTCCCTATTCGCCAGACATGAACCCCTGTGACTTCTTTCTGTGGGGACACTTGAAAGACCAGGTGTACCGCCAGAATCCAGAAACAATTGAATAGCTGAAGCAGTACATCTCATCTTCATGTGAAGCCATTCCACCAGACACATTGTCAAAGGTTTCGGGTAATTTCATTCAGAGACTACGCCATATTATTGCTACGCATGGTGGATATGTGGAAAATATCGTACTATAGAGTTTCCCAGACCGCAGCGCCATCCATCTGTTGTTGAAAATTGTAACTACTGTAATTTCTAAAGTTTGTCTGCCTGAAAACGTACTGTTGTCCCAAGCATATTGCAACAAACGGTGTATTTCTATCGCTGCTCGTTTAGTTTTTATTGCCGTTTCAAATATACCGGTCATTTTTGAAACACCCTCTATATTCACATTCACTATCTGCGGTTAGCAGACGACCATACATTCATTCATTTCACAGATCTCACCAAACTGGATGTAGGGATTTATTTTTGGGAGTGCACATGTGATCAATTAAATAAATAAATTGTCATTCTTTCCCACACTGTTATCCGGCTTCACTGTATTAATTGGAATTGAGTTATTATTAGAAAAAAATGTGTTGTTCTGACAAAAATAATGAAGTATGTTGTACCTATTTTCAATGTCGGGCGGTACTGTACCCTTTCAGTTTTGTCTGATCTCTGTCTGAGTCTTTCTTGTCCTGTGTTGTCTGCCATCTTTTCTGTTGTTCGTTTTTTATTCTCTGTGGGTGATTTTAGTTAGGTTTTTTTTTTTTTTTTTTTTTTTTTTTTTTTTTTTTTTTTTTTTTTTTTTTTTTTTTTTTTGGAAAAAGAGACCGATGACCAAAGCAGTCTGGTACCTTTAACCTCCACAAACCAACCAACTTATCACAGAAACTTGCACAAAACAGTCATACTTTGCTGGGAAGGTGTACATGGGTCCAAAACAAAGAACTGCATTCTGAGTAAGGCAGCTGAATGTTTAGAGGAGACCTCAGCTAATAATGCAACCATTTACTTTTACGGTTACCAGTCCTCGCAAAGAGATACATTGTTCTTCATATTGTATCACTACTGTTATCTATGTAATATATATATATATAGCTAGCGGGTTTGCCTGGCGTCACTTGGGGAGTTGGTATGAGATTGTGTGGTAGTTGGCATAAAGGGATAAACTTTAAAATATAAGAGGTGAACATTTTGTTGAAAAAGTATTCTAACTATTTACAATACTCGTTTGTATACAACATTTTTCATTTCGTTATCTGGGATATATATATATATATATATATATATATATATATATATATATAATATATATATATACACAAATTTTTCGAATTTCCTACTCGTACAGTTGACTGTGAGAGAAGCAGGAGTCTTTGAGATTGATTCCGCAATATCTTAAAGTTTCTTCTTGTGCTGTGTTAATTTAAAAACTGTAGGTTAATTTGAAACTTCCTGGTACATTAAAACTGTGTGCCGGACCGAGACTCGAATTCGGGGCCTTTGCCTTTCGCGGGCAAGTGCTCTACCAACTTTTTTTTCCATTTTGTTCGTTGTTGATCGTTGTGTTTGGTCGTTGCGGACGTCACATGACATCCGTTCAAGTTCGTTGTTGATCCTTTCACTCATTTTTTTATTGCAGAGGCCAACCAGCGCTCTCTGACCGAACACACTGAGCTACCGTGCGGGCGACCAACTAAGCTACCCGAGCATGACTCACGACCCGTCCTCGCAGCTTCAATTCTGCCAGAACCTCGTCTCCTACCTCCCAAACTTCACAGAAGCTCTTCTGCAAACCTAACAGAACTAGCGCTCCCGGAAGAAAGAATACTGCAGAGACATTGCTTAGCCGCAGCCTGGGGGATGTTTCCAGAATGAGATTTTCACTCTGCAGCGGAGTGTGTGCTGATATGAAACTTCCTGGCAGATTAAAACTGTGTGCCAGACTGAGACTCGAACTCGGGACCTTGTCTTTCGCGGGCAGATTAACACTTTTTCCCAGACCGATACTCGCACTCGGGACCTTTGCTTTTCGCGGGCAAGTGCTCGGTCCGGCACACAGTTTTAAATTGCCAGGAAGTTTCATATCAGCGCACACTCCGCTGCAGAGTGAAAATCTCATTCTGGAAACATCCCCGAGGCTGTGGCTAAGGCATGTCTCCGCAAATCCACAATATCCTTTCTTTCAGGAGTGCTAGTTCTGCTAGGTTCGCAGGAGAGCTTCTGTAAAGTTTGGAAGGATTGAGACGAGGTATGGGTAGAAGTAAAGCTGTGAGGACGTGAGTCTTGCTTGCGTAGCTCAGATGGTAGAGCACTTGCCCGCAGAAGGCAAAGGTCCCGAGTTCGAGTCTCGGTCCAGCACACAGTTATCTGCCAGGAAGTTTCATATCAGTGCACACTCCACTGCAGAGTGCAAATCTCATTCTGTAGGTTAATTTGATTTGTAATTGCACTCTTTTAAATTGGAATAGCAGTTCAGTAGAGATCAGCGGTATTCTGGAGGTAAATAGTGTGTGTCCTTCGTACTTTCCAGTCATAGGTTCGGCTCCGATGATGTTTTTCGATAGCTATTTGACGATCATCCTTGTTCGATTACATAGTTCTGGTGAGTTGAGATTTCTGAGTAGTATGACCGGAGATGAAATTTTAAGTCAAAGGCAGTGTAACGGCTTTCCTGGTACTTTCAAAGGTTTTAGAAATTCTATAGGGAAATTCATACTTTCTTCAATGTTTACCATCGTGTCGATCGATTTGTATTTCTCTCTTCACTGGGAATTTTCTTTTGAATATTAAAGTTCCTGTAGCCGAAATTTTTATTTTTAGTTGCTAAAATTGCCCTTTCGGATAGTCAGTCCGGATTTTTACGGTAGTGAACAATGTTTGCATAAGTTTGGTCTATGAGTTAGTTTTCAACAGTGGCTAGCACGCGTCGCTGAAACTCAGAAATGAGCCCCGTTACGATCAAGGGAATTACATGATGTGGTTGCCTTCTGTTCCTCATTCATGAAGAAGATACCCATTTTTACCTGAAGGGCGTGCTTTTGAAGCTATATAAGTGCTGGGCAGTTTCGCCCTCTAGACATATCTAGAGCATTCTTCAATATTCGAGGACATTCCAAAGCACTCGAGAGTATTAGAGAGCGTTCCACAAGATTCCAGAATGTTGAGAAATGTTCCACAACGATCCTGGATGTTTTGGAATGCTCGGGAATAGTCCGTAAAATTCGGGAAGCTTCCAGAATGTTCTGGAACATCCCAGAATATCCCAGATCATTGTCTAACATTCCAGAAATCTCTCGAATCTTGTGGAATGTTCTGAGACATTTTTGACCGTTCGAAATGTTTTTGGTGTGTTCTGGAATTCGCCACTGGTGGGGCTACCCATTGGTAGGAGTATATAAACAAGGTCCGTCGTGGATTCGAACGTCAGTTTCTAATCAGTGACGAAGGGTGCAGTGAGTGAACAAAAACAAACAGTGAAGTGTGAATAGGCACAGTGATAAAGTGACTGAATATAAATTGAAAATAAAGTATGGAAAGCAAGTAAGGTGCTGAGAATGTGATTGTATGTTTCATTGTCTCTGATCAGTAAGCGATTAGCAAGCAACTCCTTGAAAGTGACTTTTTTGTTTGTTTCTATGCCTGTTTCAAGTTGGATTTGTTTCACATTAAAATGATATCCGTCCTCTCCGTGAAGAAATATTAATGGATATTCGTGGGCATCATATGAACAGTGTGTGTCTGCAATTCGTTGTAGTCCTTCTCTTCTTCGCTGTACAGTTGTGTCATGGCTTGTGTTTTCATTTCCAAAATTAGAATAGTGACTTCGTGTATGTGAGGTGAATTAAATCTAAATTCGTGTTCTCTATGTGGTCTTTTGTCGGCTCGAATTATAACTTTATTGCTATTAGATATCATTCGGTCTAGTGCTATTCTGCATTTATGAATCAGTTGATTGTATTCGTGATCCTTCTGCATATCTCGGACTACCTGTCGTGTTAATTATATTCTGAAGCACGTGTGTTGGATTCTGGAGTTTCCCTGGTCATGTAATTTAAAAATTCCTGCAGAGGTGCTTCCAGTGATGGCAATCGAATTTTTCCCTTCATGCAACAGAATCCTGGTGTTTCTGTACTGAATTTTTTCTCGTTGCAAAATTGGCAGATGTTATCCATTTTTCAGATTACGATCTGTTTGTTTGTTATATTCTTTCATCGGGTCGTAGTGGAATACTTTATTTGTCAGGCTGTACTGTTTACATGTCCTCATCCGCGCTTCTCGTAGGATGATACCTTCATGGCTGGCTGGAGTTCGCAGTCTTTTATTGTAGGAGTGTGTCGCAATTCTTGATTCTTCAGTCCGTTCATTTCGTTGTTCTCCGGTTTCTCTGCTTCTCACTGTGTTGTTCGTTGGGAATATAAACCTGCGTCGCGCTCTTGGTCTGTTTCGTGTTTTGGGAGTTCTTTTTGTTTTCCCCGTTTTACTTCAGAACTGGCAAGATCTCCTCCTCTTTTGCGTTTGGGCATTGTCTAAAATATAAATCAAATCAACTTTCTATTAACGAACACACTAAGTACACTTTACACTCCATTCACACTTTATTTTCGATTTATATTCAGTCACTGTATCACTTTCACTACTCACACTTTACTGTTTGTTTTGATTCACTCACTGCAGTACTTTTCCGGTTCGTCCCTGACAAGAAACTGACGTTCGAACCAACGACGAGTCTTGTTTTACATACCCCTATCAATAGGTAGCCCCACCAGCGGTGAGTTCCAGAACGTACCAAAAAGGTTTCGAATGGTCCACAATGTTCCAGAACATTCCATAACTTTCGAGAGTGTTCCTGACTGTTCCACAATGATCTGGTATGTTCCCGAACAGCTGGCCGCGGTGGCCTAGCGGTTCTGGCGCTGCAGTCCGGAACCGCGGGACTGCTACGGTCGCAGGTTCGAATCCTGCCTCGGGCATGGGTGTGTGTGATGTCCTTAGGTTAGTTAGGTTTAAGTAGTTCTAAGTTCTAGGGGACTTATGACCTAAGATGTTGAGTCCCATAGTGCTCAGAGCCATTTGAACCATATTTTGTTCCCGAATATTCTGGAATCTTTCCGAATGTTCCATGCTATTCCCGAATATTCCAGAACATCCCCGATTATTCCGGAATGCTTTCGAAAGAAATGTTCTGGAATGTTCCAGAAATTTCTAGAGGGCAAATTTTCCCAGCCCTTATATCTTCAAAAACACGCCCTTCAGTTAAAAATGGGAAGTTTCTTGATCGATGGGGGATAGGGGGCTACCACACCATATAACTCCCTTGGTCGTATCGGTACTCGTTTCTGAGTTTTAGTAGCACGCACATTGTACACTTACTTTTTTTATTGTATATTGATAATTAAACTGGTCAACAACTATTTCGCATTTGATGTGTGACATATCAATTTCAAGGTATTTCTGGTTTAAGAATAAAAATGTATTCTTCGAAGCATGGTATCCTATAAAGTTTTCAAGATAATTAAAATTATGTATAATTTTTCTACATTTTCAGTAAATTTATTATTTTACTCCTTCATATTTCTTATTTTTCTCCATACTTTGAAAACAAAAATTCTACGTATGTGTGCACAGATGTTAATGGTTTGATACAAAAGTTGGGTGATCAGCAAAACCCTGTATACTGGCCATCGTTTAGTGCTGCTTAAAAGCAGTGTTATTGCACAATGGCAGTAAACTTCCATAAAAATTCTTGGCTCATTCAGTGCATAACATGGAAACACAAAACATCTAGGCCCTTTCACTGGTGACCATCAAATATACAGATCATGAGTGGACGATTGGCTGTGATTTAGAAGTCCTTGCAGTGCTTACAGGTTGATAGGCTGCTTACAGAAAATAATGCTGTTTACTGTGTTTGTCGGACAGCTGAGACAGTAAAAGCCACTACAGTGTCAAGGAATGCCAAATGAGGCAAAAGAGTGTTTCAGGAAATGCTGATACTAAGAAAAAGCTAATTAGTTATTATGAACTAAACTCATTCTGCCCCACTTTCATATTAAGTTAGGCCTGACGAAGTTTGCAAAGGCTCTTGATAAAAAGTCCGAAACTTTCAAATATTTAAGGGAAGTGTTTCTCAAGATGTGTTTGATCAACTTAAAAGAAGATGTGTTTGTCAGACCATAAGTTGGAAAATTGTTGATTGATAAGGTCTCACACACTTGGATAACTTTCAAAGCCGTTGTTCATTGCGCTTTGGACAACAGAAGGGGAGAAAATTAAGTTTCTATAATGTCTGAAGTTACACACACAAAAAAATGAGGTACAGAATGTCACTAAACATGTACATTTTACAATTGCACATTGATTTGCGTAAGTTAAGCGATGAATAGAGCAAAAGATTCTGCCAACACGTTCTTGCCATAGAATATTATTATCAGGAACACTGGAGTTCTTCAGTGATGAGTGATAGTTTTTTCGTCCCAAAACTAATGAAATAGTTTACAAAAGAAAGGCATTCTCATACCATTTAATCCACATGACTTGACATTAAACTTTGTTACAAATAAACACTCGTAATAATAATTATCGTTTTCATGCAATATGTGATATTTATGTAACAGTATTGTTTCGATATTCTTGAATAATCCTCACATACATGCGTCAGTTTTCGTTTTATTTATGTCTGCCACATGTTGCAAGTAAATTCTGTATGATTGTATTTTTATTTTATATCTAATAAGTGTTAGGTGCTATAGAAAATCCGGTTTCAGCACTGAATCCAGCATCACAAAATTAGATACGATTACCCACTTATAAACGAGATGCAGAAAAAGTTTCAGTTTACCTAAGTCATTAACATAAAGAACGTACTGCAAAAGAAATATTGTATCACAGCATTTTTTTTTTTTTGAAAAAGAGTAAACCGCCATTTGAGTGTGTATTACTATATTTATCTTCTGTTCTATCAAGATTTTGGCCTTTACACCATTATCAAGTGCAACAGTGACATAAAAGCCGAAATATAGATGGTGCAGAATGTAAATATAGTACTACACAATCAGATACCGCTTTACTCTTTCAAAAAGTATTGCATGACTGTGGCTCAACACCATCAAAAACTTTGTACCATATCATGTGCCATCCTGTAAGTGCTTATACAGACACTGAATGGAGTGAAGTTGAAACGGGAACATGTTGTATCTCCGCTTACAGTCACTCATGTGCAGTGAACCGGCTTTATCGCCGCGCCCACGCACTATGCTCAAGGGAGAGGCTTTGTGGCAATAAACGACTAAAGCGGTTTCGGGACAGGACACATTTATTTTTCCTACCGTTACATAAATGACAAATAACGTTCTTCGCTAATGTCCGTCTATACAGGCGCGTTGCACTGGCGGCACGGCTCGATCACCGATCCCGGAGGGTGTACACTCCAGTGATGAGCCGTGGCGCGACCGCGTGGACCGAGCGAGACAAAAGGCCGCGTCACAGAATGTTCTGCTCTTGGCGCGACCGGAGGCGCCGTAACGTCCGCGAAGAAGCGAAAGACAATTTAACGGCGACTGCGTTTACGACCGCGCGTGCGCATTTACGGCACGGCTCGATCACCGATCCCGGAGGGTGTACACTCCAGTGATGAGCCGTGGCGCGACCGCGTGGACCGAGCGAGACAAAAGGCCGCGTCACAGAATGTTCTGCTCTTGGCGCGACCGGAGGCGCCGTAACGTCCGCGAAGAAGCGAAAGACAATTTAACGGCGACTGCGTTTACGACCGCGCGTGCGCATTTACGGCGGAGTCACGTTTACTCGACGCACGTGGTCCGCGGCGGAAGAACTGGGGAGACGTGTGTCGCGTCGCGTCGACTAGCTCTCACTGCCCGCCTGCTTTGTTCCCGTCCGGTCCGGTGTGCGACGCACCGTTGCCGAAATTCTGCGTAACGGTACAGCTGCCCCTACTTGTGTCGGCAGTGCCGTAGTTCAGCCCTTCGTGCGTTGGATGGTGCTGCCGCCACAAAGTATTAAGCAACTTGGGTCTGTTTAGAACAGTGTTTCGTTTGCTGTAGATTTCAGTCCAAGAGTCATGTCCATATCCATATATGGCATGGAGGTTAGCTGTTTGGTGTGGTAGGAAATGAGAGTGCTGCTTTTGGAAGCACTGGTACTGACATCACTTCCATTGCAGGTCACACCCTGGCAGCCCAGTGGCTGTTGTTCATGCTGCTGTTGCTGGGAGCAATGGTGTTTATGTCACATCTCTTGTGGGCTACAACCTGGCAACCAAGCATGGCCCACAATGGCTGTTGTTCATGGTGCTGCTGCTGGCAGCACTTATGCTGACATCTCACCCACTTTGGGCCAGAACATCACGGCCCAGAGCAGCATGCACTGGTTGTTGTTTGTGCTGCTGCTTCTGGCAGCCCTGATGCTGACATCAAACCCGTTGCACGCCACAACCTGGCAGCCCAGTGTGGCCTGCACTGTCTGTTGTTCATGGCTCTGTGCACTATGGGACTTAACATGTTGTTCATGCTACTGCTACTGGGAGCTCTGGTGGCTATGTCACATCTGTTGCAGACCACATCATGGTGCCACATTGTGGTCCACAATGGCTATTGTCAATGCTGCTGCTGCTGGCAGCACTGATGCTGACGTCACATCCGTTTTGGACCATAACGTCGCGGCTTAGAGTAATCTGCTGTGGCTGTTGTTTGTGTTACTGCTGGCAGTGCTGATGCGACAGCCATTGCAGATCACAACGTGTCAGTCCAGTGTGGCCTCCACCAGCTGTTGTTCGTGGAGCACTGGTGCTGAAGTCACATCTGTTGCGGGCCACAACATGGCAGCCTAGCATAATCACATCAGCTGTTGTTCTTGCTTCTGCTTCTGTTGGTGATACTGGTACTGATATCGTGTCCATTGCAGGCCACAACATTACTTCCCGGCGCGGTCCGCATCGGCTGTCATTCGTGCTGGTGTACGCATTGGGCGCCCTGCTGCTCGCCATCTACTCAGCGTCCGTCACGTCCATGCGCGCTGTGCGCTACGAGACGGCACCCTTCTCATCCCTTGCCGAGTTGGCACAGGACCGTAACACTATTCTGGTCGTGAGCAACAAGACCATCTGGGTGGACATGTTAGAGGTAAGCAGGTCTCATTTTGCACCAAGACCATTCAAAATTTCTTCCTTAACTTGGGCATGTGGTATTTCTGGGCGACAATTATTGAACTGTGTGAAAAATAATGTAAATTAGTTACAGACTACGGCATCCACACACTTTATTCAACATGTAAACGTCACTACAGATATTCAGATTTAGGTCATGACATGTTCGATCTGCCTGCCATCATTGGCGGTGATGTGGCGCAGACGGATAGCGAAATTCTGCATGACCCACTGAAGTGTGTCGATGGTGTCGAGGACCTACTGAACGACTGTTTTCAGCTCAGCAATGGTTTTGGAGTTATTGCTATACACCTTGTCTTTAATATAGCCCCACAAAAAGGAGTCGCACGTGTTCAGATCCGGAGAATATGGCAGCCAATCGAGGTCCATGCCACTGGCCTCTGGGTACCCCAGAGAATGAGGTCTTCAAAGTGCTCCTCCAGGACATCAAACACTCTCCTGCTTCGATGGGGTCGAGCTCCGTCTTGTATGAACCACATCTTGTCGAAATCGGTGTCACTTTGGATAATGGGGATGAAATCACCTTCCAAAACTTTAACGTACCTTTGGATAGTCACTGTGCCATCAAGGAATATTGCACCGATTATTCCGTTGGCTGGACACTGCACACCACACAGTAACCCGTTGATGGTGAAGAGACTTCTCGACCGCGAAATGCGGATTAGCAGTCCCCCAAATGCGCCAATTTTGCTTATTGACGAACCTATCCAAACGAAAGTGGACTTCATCGCTAAACCAAACCACACAGCGCATACTAATTCCCATCATACCCCGCGGTTGAACGTCGTCACGCAAACCGTTCAGAAGTTATGACGATTTTATTTCATATAGTTGAATAACTGTCACCCTGTATTTAAATGTTGGTATCTCAGAACAAAGTTACTTTAATGCAGTGCCAGCTACTGGTAGCTTACAAAGCCACAGAAATCACTGAATTCTGTACTTGGTGACAGCAAATAAGAACAGATATGAATATTGTTTCTCCCACCAGTTAAACAGTGTGTGCTGTACTTCGTTTTATGTGTGCAAGTGAATATACAGCTGCTGAATTATGCCTAGTTTACAGTTACCAGTATAGGAAACGTTAGACAATGGTGTCCAGACTGGACATGTGATGATTTTCTGTTCGAATTCGAGAGTATTTCGTGTGTGTGCCCTTTCCACTTCTAAAAAGTTAGAATTTCAGTGTCTCCTCGGACCCCATGATCCCTACCTCAAATTGTTCTGTGCAGCATTCTCCATGTCCTGTTAAATTTTTGTACACTCTTACGAAAACACCCTGTGTAACCGCATCGTAGTCGCGCTACGTTGCAGGTACTTTGCAACAATGCACTCAAACGGAAAGTGTATGATCGCACGTGTAATACACTGAAGGGCCGAAGAAATTGTTACACCTCCCTAATCTCGTGTAGGACCCCGCGAGCACGCAAAACTGCCGCAACACGGCGTGCATGAACTCTACTAATATCTGAAGTAGTGCTGGAGGAAACTGACACCATGAATCCTTCAGGGCTGTCCATAAATCCGTAAGACTACGAAGGGGTGGGGATATCTTCTAAACAGCACGTCGCAAGACATACCAAATGTGCCCAATAATGTTCATGTGTGACGAACGGAAATGTTTAAACACAAGAGAGTGACCTAGGAGCCACTCTGTAGGAATTCTGGACATTTGGGGTGTCGCATTGTTCTGCTGAAATTGCCAAAGTCCGTCGGAACGCGCAATGGAAATAAATGGATGCAGGTGATCAGATAGGATGTTTACGTATGTGTCACCTATCAGGGTCGTATCTAGACGTACCAGGGATCCCATATCACTTCAACTGCACACACCCCACACCATTACATAGCCTCCACTAACTTGAACAGTCCTGTGCTGACATGCTGGGTCCATGGATTCATGAGGTTGTATCCATACCCGTACACGTCCGTCCGTCCGACCAGGTAACAAAAGTCCAATGAAGGTGCTGACAGGCCTACGCAAGCGATAAAGCGTTCTGTCGTGCAGTCATCAAGGATACCCGAGTGGGCCTTCGTCTCCGAAAGCCCGTATCCATGATGTTCGTTGAATGGTTCGCACGCTGATGACTCTTGATGGCCCAGCATTGAAATCTGTAGCAATTAGCGGAAGGGTTACCTTCTGCCACATTGAACGATTATCTTCAGTCGTCGTTGGTCCCGTTCTGGCAGTATCTTTTTCCGGCCGCAGCGATGTCGGAGATTTGATGTTTTACCAGGTTCCTGATATTCACGGTACACTCTTGAAATGGTCGTTTGGGAAAGTCGCCACTTTATCGCTACGTGGGAGATGCTGTGTCCTATAGCTCGTGCGCCAACTGTAACACCACGTTCAGATTCACTTAAATCAAGATAACCTTTCATTGTAGCAGCAGCCGATCTAACAACTGCGCCAGACACTTGTTGTCTTATATTGGCGTTGCCGACCGCAGCGCCACATTCTGCCTGTTTAATCTCTCTGTACCTGAATATACATGTCTATACCAGTTTCTTTGCCGCTTCAGAGTATGATGAAGGAGGGAAGTGTGGGTATCAAATATTGTAATGGGAGACTGCAGTAACCAGGTTCAAATGATTGTCTTCAGATTTATTTATTTATTTATTTAGCGTATGGCTCATAACACCACAGTAAAAATTACAGAAACAACACGATTTTAAAAACAGAACAATAAATAACAGTTTGAATATAAGTACACCACCAATTGTAAATTTACACTCAGAGAAGAGCAATCACAAGCAGACGTCCAGCTTAGATAATATATAGTCGATTGCCTCTTGGGTCGCCATTAGGAAAACTTGTGGGTCACCCTCATATGCCCTTAGTGGGCATTCCTGCACGATGTGTTTGACGGTCTCTCAGCGCCGCAGTCGCAAGCGGCCTTAGGAAGTTTACCCCATCTGTGTAAGGAGTAGGCGCATCTTCCACAGTTGGTTCTGATGCGATTAAGAGTTGACCAAACTTTGCGACGGCAATCAAATCCTTTTGGTTTACTAAAGATGCATGGCATACTGTGGCACTTTACTGCTGTTCTGCTCTCCCATTCCTCTTTACATCGGTTATTTATTTTAAAGTTGGTTTGGTGCAGAGCCTGTGCAGTCTTTAGTGGAGGATGCCTAGACCGGAGTCGGTTTCGTTGGATGTCGTGAGTATCTTCATGGATTTGTAATTGAGGGTTGGTCATGATTTTTTGAAATTCTCTAACCAGAGCGTGTTCTCGGCGCAGGTTAGGAGGGGCTATGTTACTGAGAACGGGCAGCCACACTGTAGGAGTTGGCCTGATTGTGCCTGATATAATACGCATTGTTGCATTAAGTTGGCTATCTACCATGTGTGTGTGTTTGCTGTTGAGCCACACTGGGACACAGTATTCTGCCACTGGATACACCAAGCCAAGAGCGAATGTTCTTAAGGTAGATGCTGTGGAGCCCTGGAGCCCCAAGTGGTGCCACAGATTCAAGACTACAAGAAAAAGTACAACAGTTCTGTTAAGAATGGAATGAATTTTTGCATCCATTGCTTTTTGTATACCCAATTTTTGGTGTTTCGATATTTTTTCCCTTATTTAAGTGTAGTTAACGAGTGTGTGCCCGCTACTTACAGAGAGGGGAGACGGAGACGCAACGTGCGCTGTACAGGAAGTACGTGCGCCATTGGCCGCAGTCGCTCGGCTCAGTTCGCCCAATGGGGGACCTTCATCGCGCATGCTCAGAGCAGCGCGTGGCTGTGGTAGAGCCGCTGGAGGCGTTGGCGACGGAGGCGCCGCGGCTCAACTGCAGCCTGCGGCCCGTGCCGGAGCCGTTCGCCAAGCTGAGCCTCGGCCTGCCCATCCGCAAGCAGTCCCCCTACAAGCTGCTCTTCAACAGCATGTGAGTTCCGTCTTCACCACTCACCACACACATACGAAAGAAATGGGAAAAATTCTCGACGTGACAGAGAGATGCGTTGTACGAGGTGTGTGAGAAAAGCGATGAGATGGACGACACTGCTAGCGTACTGGCAATGCTCTGTTCGTCTTCTTACATAGATTGGTGTGTTGATGCCTTCCAAGTTTCAGCTCCATACAGCCATAACGTGACTTTTCAGACCCCCATAACTGAAATTGCGTTTTTATTGTGTGTTACGAAAATGGAGCAGCAGAATTTAGAGCAACGTTATGGCATTAAGTTTTGTGTTGAATTTGGTGATACTACGAGTATGACCTTTGAAAAGTTGAAACAGGCCTATGCGGAAATGTTCTTATGAAGACAGCAAGTTTCTCGCTGGCACAAACCATTTTTAGAAGGCGTTGAAGGTGAAACTCACTCAGGAATGACCTCTGAGCCATGGCGGGGTTGCTGCCGCGCCTTTCGAATTCCTGGCGCTACTACCTCAATCTGTCATGTGATGTCCCTCCAGTTTGAGGCCACTAAGATCTTTGCTCTAGTTTGTTGATGAAGATAGGGGTGTTGTGGCATGGTGAGTTCGGGGGCAGTAGCAGAGCGAGGAGGATGGTCTGAGAGGTCCGCCACACAAGTATGGTGAGCACTTGAATAAGCGTCTTGGGCACAGAGTCCGGTGAGTAGTTGCTGGGCATGTTTGAGAGCCGATTTGAATCCATGGCTGAATTCAAGCGGCGTCTTCATCCGTAGACTGGGGCCCTATTCTGTATCGTTCATATCGATCGGTGCAGTAGGTTAGTCTCAGTAGTGATGTCGTTTTCGATTCTGTATCCGAATTTTCTATTCAGTAAGCTTCTGAGGCCTGTTACCGAACGGTCCTCCCGCCGATCTTTCGATAACTGTACTGAGAGGTATTGGATTTCGGTATGGCCCCGTTTTTCGGTTAACTGTGGTTTACTTACACCTATAATTTGTTATTTTAAACATATTGGGCGGTTTTAATTTTGGATTTCGTGATTGCCCCCGGCGGGTTAGGGGGTAAGAATAGGCCCACGGTATTCCTGCCTGTCGTAAGAGGCGACTAAAAGGAGTCTCAAACATTTCGGCCTTATGTGATGGTCCCCTGTCGGGTTTGACCTCTATACCTCAAAATTCTTCCGAAGAGCGAGCCGATTGGGGAAGGGCGCCTTACTTGGTGCGTTGAGTCCATCTTGCATTGAGAACTTTCGCCAGCTTATTCGTTGTTGCATTGCAGTCCTGCCTGCTCCCCATCTCTTGGGCATGGATGCGTTCTGGCGTGGAGTTTTCGCCATCCAATGTGCAGTGCCCTCTTCTGCACTGCCGGCGACCATGGACTTTATTGCACCTAATCTCCAGCACGGTAGCCAGTATGCTGTACTGGGACCGCCATATACCCTGTTGGTTGTAGCCCCCTGACATCACAGGGATCGCTCTGCAGATGCCTGCGCTGTTAACTCCCCATGTATGCCAAGGAGTAGATGCCCATCTCCCTGGGACATCAGGACTCCCAGCAATGGCCATCCTGCCAGGTGGCCTTGCTGTGAAAGGGGGATGGTGCTCTCCACAGTTGACACAGATGGGAGGCGAGGCACAGGGAGTATCACGATGGGATCGTCGACCACAATCGCGACATACGAGGCTGGAAGCGCAGCGTGAA
Source organism: Schistocerca serialis cubense (assembly GCF_023864345.2). Classification (NCBI taxonomy): domain Eukaryota; kingdom Metazoa; phylum Arthropoda; class Insecta; order Orthoptera; family Acrididae; genus Schistocerca; species Schistocerca serialis. The sequence goes on from NC_064642.1 coordinate 62,835,863, forward strand.
GACATATGGCCGAATTTCCAACACCTGAAGCACCACATCGGGGGAGAGATATATGGCTTGACATCACAACGGTACACCATCACCTTGACCTTCTCAGGTAATACTTCACCCTCGAAGGCCAAGATGAAGGCACCGGTGGCAACTCGATGATCCCTTGGACCCCGGTGGACGTGCCAGACGTAATGGACACCTCGTCGCTCTAAGTTGGCGCACAGCTCGTCATCGGACTGTAAAAGGAGATCCCTGTGGAAAATAATGCTCTGGACCATATTTAAGCTTTTATGGGGCGTGATATTAACTGAAACATCCCCCAGCTATTTACAAGCGAGCAAGGCCCGTGACTGCGCAGGGGATGCTGTTTTTATCAAGACTGAACTGGACCACATTTTGGAGAAGCCCTCCACCTCCTCGAACTTGTCCTCTAAATGGTCTACAAAGAACTGAGGCTTCACAGATACAAAGGATTCACCATCAGCTCTGGTACAGACGAGATCCGGGGCGCATATGTGTCACTGGCATTCAAAGACTTTCGTTCCTCCCACGGTGTGGCCAGGGAGGCGAACGATTTGTGGTCAGACACATTAGCTTTAAAATGTGCGCTCGAATGCTTAGAGACTGCTGGTGGATGGCCGCCAGCAAGAGATGATGTGCCAGGCTTCATTGCATGTCATCCACCCTGATGCCACCCACTCCGACCAAGGGCCCTCCCCACGGGCGACACCCAGCCACAGCAAGGGCCACCTGGCAGGATGGCCATTGCTTGGAGTCCTGATGCCCCAGGGAGATGGGAATCAACTCATTGGCATACATGGGGAGTAAACAGCGCAGGCATCAGCAGAGCAATCCCTGTGTTGTCAGGGGGCTACAACCAACAGGGTACATGGCGGCCCCATCACAACGGACTGGTTACCGTGCTGGATGTTAGGTGACATGAAGTCCATGATTGTCGTCAGTGCAGAAAGTGGCACTGCACATCGCATGGCGGAAAGTGCATGCAGGAACGCATCCAGGCCCAAGAGACGGAGAGCGGGCAGGACTGCAATGCAACGACGAATAAGCTGGCGAAAGGTCTGACCGCAAGATGGACACAATGCACCAAGTAAGGCGTCCTTCCCCAGTCGGCTCGCTTTTCGGAAGAATTTTGGGAGATGGAGGTCAAAGCTGACAGGGGACCATCAAATAAGGCCGAAACTTTTGAGACTCCTTCTAGTCGCCTCTTATGACAGGCAGGAATACCACGGGCCTATTCTCACCCCCGAACCCGCAGGGGGGTCGCCGGCAGAAATGCATAACGCAGGTCTTGGCAGCCGAAAACGAAACCATGCGCTACAGCTCAAGACTGCGCCTTGAAGATAGCGCCCTGCAACTGACGTTCAGCAGCTGCAATGCCAATAGAGCTATAGTAAAGGCAGAAGTCGTCAGCATACAAAGACGCTGAGACATACGTTCTCACCGCCGCAGCCAGCCCGTTAATTGCTATTAAAAACAGGCAGACACGTAAAACAGATCCCTGTGGCACCCTGTTCTCCTGAACTCGGGAGGAAGTATGAGAGGCCGCGACTTGCATGCGGAAGGTACGATGCGCCAGAAAATTGCGTATGAAAATCGGCAGCGGACCCCAAAGACCCCAATCATGAAGTGTAGAGAGGATGTGATGGTGCCATGTAGTATTGTACGCCTTCCGCATATCGAAAAAGACAGCGACCAGGTGCTGACGGCTGGCAGAGGCTGTATGGATGGCTGACTCAAGGTTCACCAGATTGTAGGTGGCGGAGCGGCCTTTACGGAACCCACCCTGAGACGGGCCAGAAGGCCCTGAGACTCGAGTACCCAACTCAATCGCCGGCTCACCATCCGTTCAAGCAACTTGCAAAGAACGTTGGTGAGGCTAATGGGGCGGTAGCTGTCCACCTCCAAAGGGTTATTACCAGGTTTCAAAATGGGGATAACAATGCTTTCCCGCCATTGCAACGGAAACTCACCATCGACCCAAAGACGGATGTAAAGGTCAAGGACGCGTCGCTGGCAGTCCACTGAAAGGTGTTTCAGCATCTGACAGGGGATGCAATCTGGCCCAGGAGCTGTATCAGGGCAAGCAGCTAGGGCACTCTGAAATTCCCACTCACTGAATGGAACATTGTAGGTTTCAGAACAGGGGGTGTGAGAAGAAAGGATCCGACATTCCATCCGCCATTTAATGGATCAGAAGGCCAGTGGGTAATTCGCAGCAGCGGAACTCAGAGTAAAATGCTCTACCAAGCGTTTGGCGATTACGTCAGAGTCAGTACAAACTGCTCCATTCAGTGAGAGCGCAGGGACGCTGAGAGGGGTCGAACGAATCTTGGCCCAGACCTGCGATGGACAGACATGGAGGCCAATGGTGGACACATACCACTCCCAGCACTCCTGCTTGCGTTGGCGGATAAGGCGTGGGCCCGCGCATGCAGCCATTTGAAGGCGATGAGGTGTTCTATGGAGGGATGTCGCTTGTGACGCTGGAGCGCCCGCCGGCGATCCTTAACCGCTTCACTGATCTCTGGCGACCACCAAGGCACAGTCCTCCCCGGAGGGGACCCAGAAGAACGGGGAATGGCAGATTCAGCGGCAGTAACGACGCTGGTAGTGGCTGAGTGAACCACCGTATCAATGGCTTCATGATAAACAGGGTCAATAGCGGCAGTGGAGGAAAACAAGTCCGAGTCAGCCTTATTCACAGACCATCTGCAAGAGCGCCCAGAACAGTGATGCTGTGGCAGTGACAGAAATATCAGAAAGTGGTCACTACCACACAGGTCGTCATGCACCCTCCATTGGACAGAAGGTAACAGGCTAGGGCTGCAGATTGAAAGGTCGATGGCGGAGTATGTGCCGTGTACCACACTCAAATGTGTGAAGGGACCATCATTTAAAATCGAAAGGTCTAGCTGTGTCAATAGATCCTCAATGGTGGCGCCTCGACCTGTTGCCACTGACCCACCCCACAGAGGGTTATGGGCGTTGAGGTCGCTCAGTAACAAGAAAGGTGGCGGCAGTTGCACTATCAGCACAGCCAGGACATGCTGCGGGACATCACCATCCGGTGGGAGAAAAGACTGCAGATGGTAACAGCTTGAGGCGTCCACACCCGAACAGCGACAGCCTCTAAAGGTATTTGTGGAGGGACAGACTCGCTGTGAAAAGAGTGAAGGACATAGATGCAGATGCCACGAGACACCCTTTCATAAGATGCCCAGTTCTTATAATAACCCTGATAGCCACGAAGGGCGGGGGTTCGCATCGCTGGAAACCAAGTTTCCTGAAGAGCAATGCAGAAGAAAGGATGAAGGCTGATAAGTTGTCGGAGCTCAGCTAGATGATGGAAGAAACCGCTGCAGTTCCACTGGAGGATGATATGGTCCATGGCTCTGAAAGCCGTGAAGGGACTGGGGAGGCAGTTTACGCCACTGGGTCACTTGCTTCCACCGATTCAGTATCAGAGCAAAGTGACATCCATGGTGTCTGATGGACCGGCAAGATCCAGGTCTTCAGCAGACGCCAGAATCTCGACCTCATCCTCAGACGCTGAGCTTGTAGGAAGCGGTGGGACGGGTGCCACCGCAATGTCGGGATTTTTGGGAACCTTTTTCTTTTTCAGCTTATCTCGCTGTGCCTTTGGTGGTTCAGGCTGGGAGGGCTTCACTGGGTCAGTCTCAGGGACGGACGACGACCATGAGGCCCTACAACCAGGGACTGGTGGTTGTTTGAGCCAGTTGCGGGTGTCCGCTTTTGTATCGGTCGGAACTTGCGAATGGAGGTCCCCAAGGGGCCCCTTCCTTGCGAGAGGAGCCGAAGAAGTCTTACGCTTCTCTGGCTGGGAAGGGGGATCTGATGTCTCCGATGGTTGGGGGTGGTGTTGCTCCTGAAGTAGATGGAGCAGGAGCAACAGGGAATGAAGTGGCCCCCACCATCAAGGGGGCAGGTATGGTCCTTCGACTCTGAGAGCTGACAGGAAGTACTGGAGGTGATGGAACTGTAGCAGGAGTGAAAGTGGCGGCATAAGAAGACTTCATGCGCACCAGATGAAGCCGATCAAATTTCCGCTTAGCCTCGGAGAACGTCAGTCGGTCCAGGGTCTTGTATTCCATTATTTTCCTTTCCTTTTGCAGAATCGGACGGTCCGGCGAACAAGGGGGATGGTGCCCTCTGCAGTTGACGCAGATGGGTGTCGGGGCACATGGAGGATCAGGATGGGATGGACGACCACAATTGCGACACATGAGGCTGGAAGCACAGCGGGAAGACATATGGCTGAACTTTCAACATTTGAAGCACCAAATCGGGGGAGGGATATATGGCTTTAGATCACACCAGTAGACCATTAGTCAGGAAGAATCAATACGCAAAGAAGTGGGATACGGAAGTACTAAGGAATGACGAGATACGTTTGAAGTTCTCTAACGCTATAGATACAGCAATAAGGAATAGCGCAGTAGGCAGTACAGTTGAAGAGGAATGGACATCGCTAAAAAGGGCCATCACAGAAGTTGGGAAGGAAAACACAGGTAAAAAGATGGTAGCTGCGAAGAAACCATGGGTAACAGAAGAAATACTTCAATTGATTGATGAAAGGAGCAAGTACAAACATGTTCCGGGAAAAATCAGGAATACAGAAATACAAGTCGCTGAGGAATGAAATAAATAGGAAGTGCAGGGAAGCTAAGACGAAATGGCTGCAGGAAAAATGTGAAGACATCGAAAAAGATATGATTGTCGGAAGGACAGACTCAGCATACAGGAAAGTCAAAACATCCTTTGGTGACATTAGAAGCAACGGTGGTAACATTAAGAGTGCAACGGGAATTCCTCTGTTAAATGCAGAGGAGAGAGCAGATAGGTGGAAAGAATACATTGAAAGCCTCTATGAGGGTGAAGATTTGTCTGATGTGATAGAAGAATAAACAGGAGTCGATTTAGAAGAGACAGGGGATCCAGTATTAGAATCGGAATTTAAAAGAGCTTTGGAGGACTTATGGTCAAATAAGGCAGAAGGGATAGATAACATTCCATCAGAATTTCTAAAATCATTGGGGGAAGTGGAAACAAAACGACTATTCACGTTGGTGTGTAGAATACATGAGTCTGGCGACATACCATCTGACTTTCGGAAAAGCATCATCCACACAATTCCGAAGACGGCAAGAGCTGACAAGTGCGAGAATTATCGCACAATCAGTTTAACAGCTCATGCATCGAAGCTGCTTACAAGAAGAATGGAAAAGAAAATTGAGAATGCGCTAGGTGACGATCAGTTTGGCTTTAGGAAAAGTAAAGGGACGAGAGAGGCAATTTTGACGTTATGGCTAATAATGGAAGCAAGGCTAAAGAAAAATCAAGACACTTTCATAGGATTTGTCGACCTGGAAAAAGCGTCCGACAATATAAAATGGTGCAAGCTGTTCGAGATTCTGAAAAAAGTAGGGGTAAGCTATAGGGAGAGACGAGTCATATACAATATGTACAACAACCAAGAGGGAATAATAAGAGTGGACGATCAAGAACGAAGTGCTTGTATTGAGAAGGGTGTAAGACAAGGCTGTAGCCTTTCGCCCCTACTCTTCAATCTGTACATCGAGGAAGCAATGATGGAAATAAAAGAAAGGTTCAGGAGTGGAATTAAAATACAAGGTGAAAGGATATTAATGATACGATTCGCTGATGACATTGCTACCCTGAGTGAAAGTGAAGAAGAATTAAATGATCTGCTGAACGGAATGAACAGTCTAATGAGTACACAGTATGGTTTGAGAGTAAATCGGAGAAAGACGAAGGTAATGAAAAGTAGTAGAAATGAGAACAGCGAGAAACTTATCAGGATTGATGGTCACGAAGTCAATGAAGTTAAGGAATTCTGCTACCTAGTCAATAAAATAACCAAGGAGCAAGGAGGACATCAAAAGAAGACTCGCTATGGCAAAAAAGGAATTTCTGGCCAAGAGAAGTCTACTAATATCAAATACCGGCCTTAATTTGAGGAATAAATTTCTGAGGATGTACGTCTGGAGTACAGCATTGTATGGTAGTGAAACATGGACTGTGGGAAAACCGGAACAGAAGAGAATCGAAGCATTTGAGATGTGGTGCTATAGACGAATGTTGAAAATTAGGTGGACTGATAAGGTAAGGAATGAGGAGGTTCTACGCAGAATCGGAGAGGAAAGGATTATGTGGAAAACACTGATAAGGAGAAGGGACAGGACGATAGGACATCTGCTAAGACATGAGGGAATGACTTCTATGTTCTATGGTGCTAGAGGGAGCTGTAGAGGGCAAAAACTGTAGAGGAAGATAGAGATTGGAATATGTCAAGCAAATAATTGAGGACATAGGCTGCAAGTGCTACTCTGAGATGAAGAGGTTAGCACAGGAAAGGAATTCGTGGCAGGCCGCATCAAACCAGTCAGTAGACTGATGACCAAAAAAAAAAAAAAAAAAAAAAAGACCATCACCTTGACCTTCTCAATTAATGTGTCACCCTCGAAGGCCAAGATAAGGCACCGGTGGCAACTTGCTGATCTGTCGGACCCCGGTGGACGCGGCAGACGAAATGGACACCTCGACGCTCTCAGTTAGCGCGTAGCTCGTCATCGGACTGTAAAAGGAGGTCCCGGTGGAAAATAATGCCCTGGACCATATTTAAACTTTTATGGGGCGTGATAGTAACGGAAACATCCCCTAGCTTATTACAAGCGAGCAAGGCCTGTGAGTGGACAGAGGATGCCGTTTTTATCAAAACCGAACCGGACCTCATTTTGGAGAAGCTCTCCACCTCCCCGCACATGTCCTCTAAACGCCCTACAAAGAACTGAGGCTTCACAGATAGAAAGGATTCCCCAATTTATCGGAAATTTTCTGTCGTATCGTACCTTCTGCGTCCAAGTCGCGGCCTCCCATAGTTCCTCCCGAGTCCAGGAGAATGGGGTACCACAGGGATCTGTCCTCAGTGTCTGTCTGTTTTTAATTGCAATAAACAGGCTCGCTGCAGCGGTGGGAAATTCTGTCTCCGCTTCCCTGTATGCTGACGACTTCTGCCACTACTTCTGCCTTTACTATAGCTCTGATGCCATTGCAGCTGCTGAACGTCAACTACAGGGCGCTATCTGTAAGGCGCAGTATTGGGCTGCAGCTCATGGGTTCCAGTTTGTGGCAGCCAACACCTGCATTATGCATTTCTCCCGGCGACGCACTGTTCACCCGGAGCTGAGGCTTTACCTTGATGGCGAACTTCTTGCTGTGGTGGAGACACATAGTTTTTTGGATGTAGTGTTTGATGCCCGGTTGACTTGGCTGCCTCATATTCGGCAGCTTAAACAGATGTGTTGGCGGCATCTAAATGCTCTGCGATGCTTGAGCCGCACCAGCTGGGGCGCCGACCGATCTACCCTGTTACGGTTCTACCAGGCGTTAATCCAGTCCCGTCTGTATTATGGGAGCCTGGCTTATGGCTCAGCATCCCGATCTGTGTTGCGGGTGCTGTACTCAATCCTACACAGTGGGATACGACTTGCCACTGGAGCCTTCCGGACCAGCCCTGTGGACAGCATAGTTGTGGAAGCAGGTGTCCCTCCACTGCAGTTACGGCGCCAACATTTACTGGCCGCTTATGCTGTCCATGTCTGTAGATTGCCCGGGCATCCTAATTATCGTCTCCTGTTCCCGCAGTTAGTCGTCCATCTGCCAGAACGTCGGCCCCGGTCAGTTTGCACGATCGCATTCCGTGTCAAAGAGCTTCTCTCTGGGCTTGGGATTTTCCCTGTTCCACCTCCTTTCCAGGCCCCTTGGTGTGTGCCTCACCCTTGCCTTTGGCTCGAATTGGCACAGGGCCCGAAGGACTCAGGCCTTCCGCCGCCGCTTTTATTCCATCCTGGTCACATATCAGGGTTCTGGCGTTGTATACAATGACGGTTCGATGGTTGCTGGTCGGGTCTGTTATGCTCTGACTCTAGGGGACCACTATGAACAACATTCATTGCCAGCTGGCTGCAGCAGTTTTTACTGCTGAGCTGGTCGCCATCTTTCGTGCCCTAGAGTGTATCCGCTCCTGCTCAGGTGAGTCCTTCGTTACCTGTAGCGACTCCCTGAGCAGTTTACGAGCTATCGACCAGTGTTTCCCTTGTTCTCGTCTGGTGATGTCTGTCCAGGAGTCCCTGCATACTCTTGCCCATTGCGGCCGATCTGTGGTCTTTATGTGGACCCCTGGCCATGTTGGGATACCAGGCAATGAAAATGTTGACTGCCTGGCGAAAGAGGCCACCAGTAAACCAACTCTGGAGATTGGCATCCCAGCGACTGATTTGCGGGCAATCTTACACCGCAAAATTTTCGATTTATGGGACACTGAATGGCGCAACCTGCCCGTGCCGAACAAACTCTGTCCTATCAAGGAGATTACCACTGTGTGGCGGTCATCCATGCGGGTCTCTCGCAAGGAGTCTGTTGCCCTCTGCCAGCTGGACATTGGGCACACTTGGCTGACGCACGGCCACTTATTGCGCCGTGAGGACCCACCTCTATGTCGCTGCGGCTCCGTTTTGTCTGTGGTCCACATTTTATTGCAGTGTCGCCTTTTAGCTGTGCTCAGGCAAGCGTTAGCGCTGCCTGATGCGCTCCGTGCCGTTTTAACAGATGACTCTGCCATGGTGAACTTAATTTTGCATTTCATTCGGGCAGGGGGCTCTTACCACATGATGTAAGTGTTTGACTGTATTTTGTATCGAGTCTGGCCTTTGGCCTACGGTTTTAGTCTGACGTTTTAACTTGTTCTCAGTGGTTGGCTTTTCATTTTTTGCCTCTATGGTTGGCCAACGGCTGTCACACTCTGTGTGATTTTAATTCGTTTTGTCTGTTCTTTGTCTGAGTCTTTCTTGTCCTGTGTCGTCTGTTGTGTCCATTATCCGTTTTTTACTCTGTTTGGGTGTTTTTCAGTTTTGGAACAAGGGACCGATGATTGTTGCAGTCTGGTCCCTTAAATCCCACAAACCAACCAACCGACCAACAATTTGGTGATTGTGTTACTAACGAATCACCACAGGACGTGTTCAGTTGGAATGTGAGTTCATAATAGACTATTTTCCGTTGTTAGAAATATGGTTAGGTTAGGTTGTTACCGTGAATGATTACAACATAAAAAAGTTTTTAGTAAATATTCCCTCAAAATACCTGTTATTTCTATGCAATTAAGAGTTTAAAGATCATTAAATATCAAGACATCGGCTCTGCTCACGTATATTTCATGAGTGTTAGCTGAAATTGCTAGTGACCCGGCATACTCTTTTCCGCAAATGGTTTACTTATTAATTATGGAAATGCATTTAAAACTTTTAAGTAACAATGAAAAGGAATTTGGTGAAGTCTGAGAGAGGAAACATTCCAAAATTTCATGCATTTATGGCTTACGCCCACATCATTCGGCTCGAGTGGAATTACATAAAATAAACCGCCAACACCATGCGAGTTGTAGTAGCGATGTTGGTCAAGCGGGGAACTGCTGTGGCGAAGGGCGTAGTTTCGTTTTCCGCTGAATGCAAAATACTTTTTTTCCTCATCGTATTTGCAACACATTCTGAGACTTCGTTATTCTTCAAAGTTAAGCATTTTTCTGATATATTCGTTGTAATTTATACTTAAGAGTGCGCTTTCTCAGCAACGAGTATCTCCGATTTCGTGACTCATATTTTTAAGAAATAAAAGATGAAATTACTGTGCGTGAATCAACTGACAGCGACATTTATACTAGTTCCTGTCACAAATAATTCATTTTTTCCGGAATACGTAGCGATTTCCGAGAGTGTGGTCAGACAGGAATCTAAGAGCATAAAGTAAATTCCTGTGAATGAAGTTAGCAGCAACCGTCTTCATACTCTAGCTTGTCACAAGTATTTATCTGCGATCGAATTCTTAAGAACAGTAGACAGAGATGAAAGTTTCCCGCCACAGAATTTTCAGACTATACCACCATATATGAAACATTTTAATTCATCAAATGCATGTTCTAAACTACAACAAACTTCTGTAGCTGCACTCGCCACACGCTCTCGAAAATGATATTTTTTAAATTTTGTTTTTATGAACCAAATCGTTGATGGATCACATAGGGAAGTAAGCTACTTCATCATTTGGATCTCTAGGAGCGAACTACAACCACATTCTATGCATCTTCTTATCCTTTGACTCTCTCTTAAACAATTTTTATGGGTTCCTGCAGATGTGTTCCGTCTATGCAAGTAATTCCCATACGCGTTTCGCTTCTTTTATTTGTGAAGCATCACCACGAATAAAGAAAGCGAAACGCGTGTGGCAGTAAGAAAACTGCCTTCAATTAATTGTGTGGTGTCACCGCCAGACACCACACTTGCTAGGTGGTAGCCTTTAAATCGGCCGCGGTCCGTTAGTATACGTCGGACCCGCGTGTAGCCACTATCAGTGATTGCAGACCGAGCGCCGCGACACGGCAGGTGTAGAGAGACTTCCTAGCACCTGCCCCAGTTGTACAGCCGACTTTGCTAGCGATGGTTCACTGACAAATTACGCTCTCATTTGTCGAGACGATAGTTAGCATAGCCTTCAGCTACGTCACTTGCTACGACCTAGCAAGGCGCCATTACCAGTTACTATTGATGCTGTAAAACATGTACCATCAAGAGCGATGTTCACCAATTATGGATTAAAGTTAAGTATTCCAGCAGCTACATACGTTTTTTGTTAGTCTCATTTCCTTGACCTGTTCCAGACCTCACGCCAGCCTGCGTGATCTAAAACGCGTGCCTTTCGGCTTCCTCTCATAGTGGGTTGGCTGTCTTGCCAATCCACAACAAATTGCATAGACGGAACATACCTTCATGAATTTGAAGCAGCTAATGAACGACGGAAAACAGAAAAAATGACGAGTTTTTCGGGTGTTTCTGTAGATGTATTTGTACAAAGTGGTACTACACTCCATTCCTAACTCATATTCCGAAACGTAAAATTCAAAACAAGACGTCGATGTGAATGAGAATAAAATGACATAATGTTACATTTACGAGAGTTTCCAGTACACAGTTAATATTCTGTCGTTATCATGCATTCATGGGAGCCTGTGGTCAGCGAAATTTGAACATTATTATGTACTCTAACCACACTTTTCGGTACTGTGAAGAATGGCATACCTGTGTTGTCTGCTAGCCGTTTCGAGTTCGTACCACTGTGGCGTTGCAGTGCGCATGCGCGGATCTGAGGCAGATTGCTTTTCATTGGTTGGTACGAGGCAACTGACAACAGCGTTTCGGTTCGCTAGGATTTTTCAGCATCGCTTTCGAAATGCTCACTGAATAGTGTTCGGTGCGCTCGCGTACCGAACCGATCGGCAAAATGGCGGAATGATACAGAATAGGCCCCCGGGGGCCAGCTGTAGGGCTTGGCACACTGATGAGAGAGTTGAAGAAGCCAGTTTCATTGTGCTGAATTCCAGGCCCCGTTTGCAACAAGCAAGCACCTAAATTGTTGGGTTTTAGCCAACCTCCTTGCCAAATCTTCCAACACCACATAAGTACCTTTCCCTTGTAATACAACCAGCTGCTTGTTTCGAGATACCTTCGGGCATTGCAGACATCATCACTATTTTAAAGCCTTAGGAGGTGCCTGGGTCTCAAAATTTTTAATTGCTTAGGCTATGTAATTGGGTTTGGCAGCTTAGTTTTCTTTCAGGCATTTTGCCATCGCTGTAGAGATGGTATCTTGCAGTTATGCGGATATACAACATGGCTCGTTATTGTTGCATTCACGTAATTAAGCTTGCCGTGTTATTTCCTTTGCCAATCTGTACCCAACGAAAAGGGCCCTGGAAGGCTGGTCCTCTCATTGTAACGTTTCTTGGCCTTCCTGTTTTGTGTAGTCTTGTGCTCCTTGTGTATGCGCCCTCTGGTGCATCCCTTGTGAGGAGGAAATTCAAACTATTGCTTACATAACAGAAGCAGTAAGTCATGATGGCCTACCCATGTTCTATTTGATAGTCTTACTTAACTGAAGCCTGCCTGTTTTCTGTTTGGTAATTTTACTTAACTGAATCTGTTATTGAAGAAGGCCTGCATGTTGACATTTGGTAATTTTGCGTAACTATAGCTGTTATCATTGAAGGACTGCCTGTTTTCTATTTGATAATTTTACATAACTCAAGCTGTTATTGTTAAAGGTGTGCCTGTTCCCTTATAATTAAACTAAGAGCTATTTCATAAATTGTGTTAGCAGAAACTCATTAATCAAGTCCCACCTATTTTATTGCCCTATTATTGAGATCTGGTGTCTTATTCAGTCAATGCTGTAATTAACTGAAATTGTGATTGCCAAAGGCCTACGTTACAGAGGTATTTATGTCAATAAGGTAATAAAAGAGAATGAAACACGATGGTACATGGGCCCCAACATTTTGCATTTCGTCCCTTTGTCCAGATTGTAGGTTTCTACCTTCGTCTACAAAAACCGACGAAAAGTCGAACGCGTGTGTGCCCTTGTGAGATCAGACTGATGTTTCAAAATAAGGATGATGGGTGACCGGTTCAACTTAAAAACTTTCACCATATATCAAATTTTGGCCGAAAGGTTTTTGCCAAAATGGTGTCGAAAAACTTCATGAGCAGATGGACAGTCGAAGAAATGTGTGCATTGATCTTCCAGAATGAGATTTTCACTCTGCAGCGGAGTGTGCACTACAGTTCTGCAAGGTTCGCAGAAGAGCTTCTGTGAAGTTTGGAAGGTAGGAGACGAGGTACTGGCAGAATTGAAGCTGTGAGAACGGGTCGTGAGTCGTGCTTGGGTAGCTGAGATAACAGAACACTTGCCCGTGAAAAACAAAGGTCCCGAGTTCGAGTCTCAGTCCAGCACACATTTTTAATCTGTCAGGAAGTTGCATTGATCTTATTGAGAGAATCGCCTATGACCACAAACAGTTCAGTCATGTGATGACAGGTGATGAATGTTAGATTTTTGAGTACAGTCCTGATGCAGAACCGACAGGGTGAGGACTGGCACACTGAGACATCTCCTCGACCGAAGAAAGCTCGAATGAGCAAATCAAAGATCAAAACAATGCTGATTTGCTTTCTTGACAGTAGGGGTATCGTGCATAAAGCATTTGCTCCTCCAGGACAAAGGGTCAACCAAGTATTTTACAAAGATATCCTTGAAGCTCGCAGGAAAAGGACGAATAGGAAGAAAGGAAACTTTGCAAACAAGTGGATGCGGCAGCATGACATCGCCTCATGTCACATGTCTGCTTCTATCACAGAATTTTTCCTCTGAAACGGCATTCCTGTTACACAACCCCTGTATTGACATGATCTGAGTCCTTGTGACTTTTTCCTTTTCCCGAATTTCAAAAATGTCCAGGACTCTGCAGAACATTCAAAGGAACGTGACTGATGTATTAAAGGCTTCATCAGTTGAAGCCCTTCAGCGCTGCTATCAAGACTAGAAACAATGACTTCGTCGGAGTATAGCTGCCGAAGGGAACTACTTTGAAGGGCACAACACTGTTGTCTGAAAAAAAAAAAACCTTGATACATAAAAAATCAGCCACATTACTTTTCTCACACACCTCCTGTGGGGTCCTGCCCTCTCGTCGCTTATAAGGTGCCTAAGGGACGCTGTGTTCTCAGAATGCTATACACAATTCAAGCAAATAAAATCAGTAGTTTTATTACAAATAAGAAGATTGACAATACTTAACTTAGGCTTCATGATGGTGTCGCAAGCGATGGGTGACATGCAACATACAAGGATAATCCCAAAAGTGAGGTCTCCTATTTTTTTATAAGTACATATACCTGTTTATTTCTACAATGGTTCCCATCAGTTTACACTTTGAACATTTAGCTATTTTTCGACATAATCACCATTTCTGTCGATGCATTTTTGTAGACGCTGTGGCAGTTTTTGTATGCCCATGTCATACCATCTCACCGCCATGCTGTTCAGAAAGTTATGTACCTCTTCTTTCACCTTGTCGTCGAAGCTGAATCGCTTTCCGGCCAAATGTTCTTTTAACCTAGAGAACAGGTGATTGTCACTGGGCGCCAAACCAGGGCTATAGGGTGGGTGGGTGATTATGTTGCACTGAAACAGTTGCAGGAGAGCAACGGTTTGACGAGCGATGTGTGGGCGAGCGTTGACATGGAGAATGTGTACGCCCTTGCTCAACATTACTCTTCTCCGGTTCTGTATTTCCCGTTTGATTTTTTTCAGAGTCTCACAGTACCTGTCAGCGTTAATTGTGGTCCCAGTGGGGATAAAGTCGACCAACAATACCACTTTCCGATCCCAAAAAACGGTTGCCATGACTTTGTCGGCAGATTGTGTTTGTTTGAATTTCCGCGTCTTTGGCGAAGAAGGATGCCGCCACTGGCGTCATTGTTGCTTGGTCTCCGGTGTAAAGTGGAATGCCCAGGTTTCGTCACCCGTGACAATTGAGTCCAGAAAGTTGTCCTGTAGTCCAGTCAAATAGCAGATATACCTTGCAAAAGGTGGTGTAGAAGAGTTTATTTTTCTAACTGGTTCATATGGTTGAAAAGATTAGAAAACCGAGTTTTGCCAACAAAATTTCGCTTGGGAAAACTTTCTACAGTCAAAAAACTTGGAAACTTTCGGCCTTTTTTCAGTTTTTTCAAAATATCTCAGTTTCATTTGCTCCAATCGCTTTAACGTCTTTTTTCTTTTTTAAAGAGCACAAAATTCTCTACAAATTTGATTCATGCCATTTTTTTCTACTCCCAATATCTAAGGCGCTACAGCACCTCAAAAAATAACAATTTTCCAAGTTTTGAGCATAGTGGAAAGATACCTTATTTTTGAACACTATTTTTTCAGTTTCTGTTTGTGTAGTATAAATACATTATACATCATGTTATATGTTGGAATTTACCACCTCACTTTCAGATATTCAATTTCTCTGTATGCAACATGAGGATTGCTGGGCACTCAACTATTGTGATTGTTACATCACTACCTGAAGTTCACTATGGGCCACCTCTGCCCTGGTATTTCTAAAACTATAAATATAAAAATACATCATTAAGAGACAAAGACACACACACACACACACACACACACACACACACACACACACACACACACACACACATACACACGCACACAAAAGAAATTGTTTCAGGAAACTGAACTATTATTAGCTGCAATAGGCAACCTAATTAGGTAGGTAATTATTCTTGTGTATAAAAGCCACACAGTTGACATTAAAAATAAGTAGCTTTATTACAATTAAAATGCATTGTCAGTTACTAAAAAATGTTGACAGTTCTGGGTGTGTAATACTTGTAATATCGCACTTTAGCGCACTTGAGACAGATATGAGCATCACTTCCAACGTTTTGATGGGCCAGGTTCCTCAGTGTCACTAGAAATAACTTGAGTTACGGATTCAGGGTCTGTACATAGAGTTGATCCCAGATTGACCTCTTCTTTTAAACAGCGAGTCAGCCTCAGCAAGTTCGTTGATTTCGTCAGCGGTTTCCTCAACATCCTCCATAAAATATTCTTCACTGTCTTCATACAAAAATTTTGGCACGTTTTCACAGTTGACCCCAATACATTTCTTGCAAATTGAAGAACATTTCAAATCCGGAGCACGCTCCGCCACAGTTCAGTTTGCATGAGCATGAAACAATGTGAGGAAGTGCTTCAGGTACTGGATCTTGGCTCATTATAACGGGTATTAGACCGTGGTCACTGTGATTCCAGCCGCATTTCTCAGGAGGTTTCCAGTTTCCCATCCAACTTTGGACTTGTTGGTAAGTCCGCAACGAATGATGTTGTGCAGCATCTTGTGTATCTTGTGTAGGTGGCAACCATGCAAGATTCAGTTGGCTTTTTGTGGCAGACTTGGCGAATAGCTGGTACCGCAAATGGTCTAGTGTGTGGGAACTGCTGACACCTCCTCTATACAACGCGATAGTAACCTGTTCTCCTGCTGTTATTATTTCTTCACGGGTAGCATGTGGTTTATTGAACGTGCAAAGCGCTGAGGTTAGGTGTTCATTTTTCGCAACAATATTGCAGCACTTAATTTTTCCTTGACCAAAAAACAGAATATATACACTGTCAAAGTTGTAAGATGCAGTGGAAAACCACTTGTCTTCTGCATTTCGTCTTCCTGGCTTTAAGAAAAATAAGTTTTCAATGCCTTGCCCCAAACCGGTCATGAGCACAACCAGGTCAACATCTTCTCCTACAATGACAACACTTCCAAAATCTTTGGTTCTTGAAATGGCAGATGTTACAATCATAACGTCAGCATCTTCTTGTGCCTGGTGCACTTCAATGCTACACTCCAGAAATTCCTTTTTAAGAAGTGTGATCAAACGCATCTTGTTTCGATCGTTGTACAAGAGCTTGTCCCGAGGGACTTGGTTCACCATCTCTGATTCAACCACAACGTCAACCAAAGGATGTTTTTTGGACCTACGAATCCTATCAGCACTGTTTGTGCTACATTTGTCTCCCCCATACGAATACCCATCAAATACAATAGCAAATTGAGATCCAAAATGACGTTGCAGGTAAGAAACATAGCTTTGGGCTATTGACTTGAAGCAAACATTTCGAGTCCAAGTCACTTTGTGGATAAGGTACCCTCCATCAGTGACAAAAAATGTACTCGGTCCTCCTGACCTCACATCTTCCACTGGAACGAAGGCATTTGAACGAAGATTTTGTTCCTTTTCGCATGCCTTTTTCTGAGAATAGGGACATTGGGTAAGGAGCAAGTTCATATTTCAAAGTCTTTTAACTCTTCTTCACTTTGTTTCACTAAACAAATCCTTTGGAAAAGAGTTAAAGGATCAACAGGAGTAATTTTAGTGCTCCCAGCTTTTACAGAATTGAACGCAGAAAGGAGAGTCACAACTTTGTCTGTGGTACCACCCATCTGCAGCAACCAAATCATTTACAATCTGAATCCGCTCTATCACTTGTTGACCAAATTCATCACCACGTCGTTTAGCCTGTTCTAATACTGTCGATTGCACTTCCAATTTCATTACTTTGTAAACAAAATTTCGTTTGGCATACGGCAATCTTAACTGCTTGGTTAAAAAGTCATCAGAATTCCCTTTTGCACATAAGAATCATTTCTCTTTGAAATTGAACTGACCTTTTTCCTGCGACCGACGTAGCTCGCCTGTTGGTTCCTGAGGATGTCGAAGGCTAGCTGCTATCATTCTCTCATTAATGTACTTCTTGTAGCATGCTTCATGCGCCATCACTTCACAGAGCGTTTTCAAAAAACGGGTGTGATCAGACTCTCTGCGTTTAGCACTACTATCGATAAGTGTGCTCAGTCCTTTCTTTTTCATATTGCGTCCAGCACTCACCACAGTTTTTTCGCAAATGAAACACAAATTCATGTCAGACATGCTCATTTTCAGCACAGCAACATATACTGAATGGATGCGACTCCAAACTGTAGGACCCTTATTGTTGTGTGCTAATAGCTGTCAGCGCGCTGTGAACAATCACCAGCGATAATCGCCTTCCGCCCGCCAAAGAATAAATACGCTTTTGTCCGCTAAAGAACAATTCCTACATACTTTTTCTTATAACTGATCATTAACGTTAATCAACTGTAGAAAATGTACGGCACCTGCATGCAATCGTATTACATATTGTAACACAAATAAAATTCACGTAATCCGACGTGAATGTGTTCGTAGTTACTGAATATGATGCTGTTTGTCCTGGCCCTGCAGCAGAGTGAGATGGTAAATTCCAATGAATAACATGATGAGTAATATGTTTATACTACACAAATAGAAACTGAAATAACAGTGTTCAAAAATTAGGTAATTTGCCACTTTGCTCGAAATTTGAAAATTTTCGATTTTTTGATGCGCTGTAGCGCCTTAGATACTGCTCCGTAGAAAACAATGGTAAGAATCAAATTTGTAGAGAATTTTGTGCTCTTTAAAAAAGAAAATAGACGTTAAAGCGATAGGAGCAAATGAAACTGAGATATTTTGAAAAAACTGAAAAAAGTCCGAAATTTCCTAAGTTTTTTGACTGCAGAAAGTTTTCCCAAGAGAAATTTTGTTGGCAAAACTTGGTTTTCTAACCTTTCCAACAATATGAACGAGTTAAAAAAATAAAATCTTCTACCCCTCCTTTTGCAAGGTACAGGCTTTTTTTCTGACAGTTCCACTGGACTACTGTTCGGCTGCAAGGCGGTGGAGAAATGCGCGGGAAGCATCAACTCGTTGCCGCATGTGATCCTCAGTCAGCATGCATGGCACCCATCTTGCGCACGACTTCCGGTAGTTCAGTGTTTCCGTTAAAATTCTGTAAGCGGTGCTTCGGGAAACCTCAGGAACCAACGCACAGAGATCATCCAGGGTGATCCGCCGATCTTCACGCATGCTTTGTTCAACCTTCAACACTGTCACCTCAGAAATTGACGGTCTCCCGCTCCTTTGTTCGTGGTGAATTTCGGTCTGATCAGCTGCAAACCCTCTACACCACTGACGAACATTTTTGACAACCATGCACGACTCATCAATTGGCGATGGATTTCAATCGGCGCAGTGCCCTTTGCGTTCAAAAACCGAATAACTGCGCGCAATTCCACTTGGCGGTAACATCCGACGTGAGCTCCATTCTCAATGGCTGCCAAGCCAACACTGAGTGCCTCAGCACGGCGTGCGCATGTTTACACACAGTGCGTGAAGCACTCTTCATAACAGTGTGACCAACTGCCACACAAACAGAGTTATGTACCTATAAAAAATAGGAGACCTTACTTTTGGAATTACCCTCGTAAATGTTCATGCAAGATTGACACACAGTTGTGGATCACTAATAACTGCTATCATAGCATTCTCTGCTAGGCCTGTCTGTATACTGTCCGAATACTGAGCCGATCTGAGCAGCCGAGGCTGCCAGGATTGGCGCTTATATTCTCTTCATACAGAGGTCGCTCCTGTCGTGGCGGTCCTTGTCAGCGTGCTATTGGCCGACGCCGCCTCCCCGCCTTCACTGGTCTTCATTCCGGCGCTTATGGTTAGGCCACAACACCTCCTATGTCAAAAAAATTACTTTTATTATGTTGGTACATGTTGCATTAGAATGCATTTCTGATACCACAAACGTCAAACTGACTACAACATCAATTACAAATGCAGGCTGCTACTTTCTGTCATGTATTGCGCAGTTAGCAACCGCATCACGTACCGGAGGACACAGACATATCGTAGCTACGTTTTAACCAGAGACGGAAGAGCTCTTAATCTTTTTTTCTTTCCTTTTTTTCAAAGTTTAAAACTAGTCGATTTGTGCTAGAGCATTTAGTTCAGGGGCGGGCAGGAATTCTGCACGTGTGCAGTGCACATGCACGTGTGCAGTTAACAGGTGTTCTGCGCGCACACAGGGGCAAGCTGGCCACCCGCTTCTCTCCCCTCCCCGCCATACCGTCTCACCACTTCTTCCTTTGTAATGCGTCTTGTTTCCTGGCCTGCTTTATTGAATGAAGGAATAAGGTTAGTAGGAGTGCTTGAAAGTAATCGAGGTTTGAAAGAGTACCTATTATCTACGACACGTTTTATTTTATTATCACAGGTGGAGTTTACAATACGTTCAATGTCTGCAACAAAATTTCTACATACAAACGCAGACAGTTACGTAAATTTTCATTACTGATGTTTGCTCTTAACCGAGACTTCCATAACAGAAAAAAATCTCTCACAAACGTATGTCGAGCCAAACATTGACATTATCTTCATGGCTTCACGATGGAGACGAGGAAACTCTTGCTGTGGAAAGGCGTGATAATAATCTATTACACGTCTTGCCAAAAGGAACTTGTCTCTCAGACGAGAATTACGCTGTAGATCTATTAATTCAATTTGCAAACTGGGATGAATATCATCTATAGAAACAGCAGATTGTCTCGAGAACTATTCAAAACCTTGGGATAAGTAAGATATATCCCAAAATCGCTTGAAGAATTCCTCTTTTATTGCACCAAGAACGGCAACATACTGAAATTTATTATAATGGCGTTCAATATTAAACTTCCGCTGACCAGCCAGCATACTGTCACATATTATACATTTCCAATTTTCACGTTTTTGCACAGACAAAAAAATGATTCTCCCATTCCTTTTTAAAAGATAGCAAATCTCCAATTCTCAGTTTCCTTGATTCATTCTGCATTTTCCTGTTACTGAAATACAACGTTCACTACGTAGTGGTCGCTTCGCTTCAACGTCCGCAGCTTAGCCTGGCACTACACTGCCGCAACCTGCTGGCTGTCGCCACTGCCCCTGTCGACGGTTGCACGCGAGCAGCACACGTGCAGCGCTGTGTGCTCATGAGCCGCGTGCAACGTTTGCCCGCCCCTGATTTAGTTTAACTTCAACAGAGCCATCATATACTATTTTACTTGTGTATTTTTCTTTGATTGGCTTGACAATAATGCACGTATTGTATGCAAAAAGGGACTAATTTTGTCTCTTGATTCTACAATGGTAGATCATTAATATACAGCAATAACATTAATGAGCGGATGATCGAACTCAGTGGTATGCCCACTGTGATTTATTCCCGTGAGGATGTTACACAGCGCCCCTTTCTGGCATAAGTTTCTGCATGCTGATTTTTAGACGCGAATTAAACCGGGTATATGCTGAACCACGTATCCCATAAAAACTTAATTTCTGTAATAGAGTATATGTTTTGACACAGCTAGAAGCCCTTGATAAGTCGCAGAACGTTCCAACTAGGCACATTATTTCAGTTCCAGATTTTGTAATGTGCTGTTTTGTAGCTCAACAATGAGTAACGAAATGGACAGTTAATGTCAGGAGACGTCAGTACGTTTAAAAGCGGTCTGAGGTGCACGCTGGTAGAAAGTGGTTCGCCAGGCTTGGCCAGGGCTTGGCGAGACACAAAAATAGTTCAAATGGCTCTGAGCACTATGGGACTTAACTGCTGTGGTCATCAGTCCCCTAGAAATTAGAACTACTTAAACCTAAGTAACCTAAGAACATCACACACATCCATGCCCGAGGCAGGATTCGAACCTGCGACCGTAGCGGTCGCGCGGTTCCAGACTGTAGCGCCTAGAACCGCTCGGCCACGCCGGCCGACTGCGAGACACTTTGTAACTAAGAGGAGGGTATGTGGCATGACGAAATTCCTACAACAGGATGGTCCAAGACTCCTGTGACATCACGAGTAACAGCCCTTTCCGGTTTGAGCAGCTGGAATAGTAGAGTCCATCGGAAATTTAGGGCAATGAATCACAGCCCTTCCTTTAAATTTTGTATGATCTGTTTACTATAACGAATAGTTAAAATATTTTCAAGGCAAAGAGAGTCTGGTTCCAACCAAGTCAACCCCCTGCGGGTCCGGGGGTACGAATAGGCCTGCGGTATTCTTGTCTGTCGTAAGAGGCGACTAAAGGGAGTCTCAAACGTTTCGGCCTTATGTAATGGTCCCCTGTTGGGTTTGACCTCCATATCTCAAAAAAAATTTCTGAAGAGCGAGCCGATTGGGGAAGGGCACCTTACTTGGTGCATTGAGTCCATCTTGCGTTGAGAACTTTCGCCAGCTGCTTCGTTGTTGCATTGCAGTCATGCCTGCTCTCCATCTCTTGGACATGGATACGTTCCTGCGGCCCCCAGGGGCTCAGCATTCATTTGCTGGGTACAGGCTTGGCGACTCCGCGGTTCCTGAGCTGGAAACTGGTAAGCGCCGCCAGTCCCCCGTCACTGTAAGCTCTGAGCATACTTCAGCGACCACCGTGCGGCGCGGCGGTGGAATGTTGTGTGTCTCAGGGAATGGTGATCTTGGCTTGACCTCCTGGATTGTGAGGATGGACTAAACCTCCATAAACAACCCCTCAACTTCAAGGTGTGCCGCGCGCTGATGAGATGCATGGCTGTTGAGGTGGAACAGTCGTTAGCGGGCAACCTCTGGGGAACCTGCCGAACCTCAGTTGTATAAGGCTTACCTAGGCACGCGGGGCTCTGTCTAGGTGGTCTCTTAGTTCCCTAGCTGCTCGTGGGACTGAGATGGAACCCTCGAACTTTTCTTCTTCTCCTCCCAGCGGAAAGGGTGGGCCGCTGGTAGGTTCTAACACCCAATCTAACAAGAGGGCTCGTGTAGCCAGTCCTCCTGATTCAGGTAGTGGTAACAGAACGCATGCTGCTTCGCAGAATGTGTTTATTGTAATTTAAAGAAAAGATGGGAGTTTCGAAAAAGTTTCACCATTTTATATCCAGAAGGGCTTACAAGGTATTGCTGGCACATTAAAATCTGTAAAGCGCTTGCAAAATGGCACCTTGTTGGTTGAAACATCTAGCTTCCAGCAAGTCCAGAACCTTCAGAAGACACAATTTCTTGGGGAGTTTGCGATAGAGACTGAATTTCACAACAAGGGTGTTGTGACTTGCAGAGATCTCGTTGACATTCCCCAAGACGAACTGAAGGCTGAATGGTCCCGGGAAGGAATTGTCGACGTGCAACACGTTATGAAACGGGTGGATGGTGCTCACATGAAATCTGACTCGTTTATCCTTACATTTAACAGCACCAAATTGCCAGAGCATGTGAAGGCAGGTTTCCTACATCTCAGTGTATGGCCTTATTACCCCAACCCCACTCGGTGTTTTAAATGCCAACGCTTTGGACACACTACTCTCGGCTGTAAAGGGGAAGCCACTTGCGGGAAATGTGGTAAAGCCACCCATGAGGGAGTTGGTTGCTCCTCTCCTCCCAAGTGTGTCAACTGCTCTGGGGATCACCCTATGTGGAGTAGGGAATGTAGAGTTTTCCTTGAGGAACGGAAGATCCAGGAACTTAAAACCACCAAACGCATCCCGTACGGTGAGGCAAAGAAAGTTTACAAGTCTCTGCAGCCGCCTACGTTCGCTGCTTCCTTTTCTTCCGTTCTGAAACAGCCAGTTTTGAAAACTGATGCCGCTACACAAACAGGGGTTGCTACTGTCAGCACTAGCACCTGCGTTTGTCCATGTACGTGTGCTGCTGCCATTCCTGTGAAGCCTGCTGCTACCCCCCGGCCTTCTGACCAGGCTGTGGTAGCTGACATCATGGAACTTCCTGCCCCTTCCCGGGTCCAGTCTTGTGCATTGTCCAGCGCTGCTACACCCCCTACTGCTTCTGAGGTTTTGGCTCCCGTGCCACCTCAGGTCAGAAAATCGAAGCCAAAGCCAATGGTAAAGACTCGCCCACTAAAGGAGACTGAAGTTATACAGTCTGCTGATGTTGATGTCATTCTCTCTGACATCTCTCTCGACTCCTCTTCAGAGGCGATGGAAGTTGATGTCAGACTGGGGCAATCATCTCCCCCCAAAACTGAGCCTCCACCTGTTGTGGGGTCTCCTTCCTGACAGAAAGTGAGAATGAAGGTACTCCCACCCTAATAGATGGCTCCCATTATACAGTGAAACATGAATGGATTCCGGGCACATGTGGAGGAACTGAACCTCCTAGCACAGCAACGCCCCCTGTGCTTGTGTTTACAGGAAATGCATTTAAAACCATCTGATGCTGCCATACTAAGGGGCTATACGTTGTATCGCAAAGATGACCTGACTGGAGAAAGAGCCAAAGGTGGAGTCGCCGTGTTTGTCAATAATGACCACCACCACTCCTCTGCTCTCCCCCTGCATACTGACCTGCAAGCAGTTGCAGTTGAAATTCATTCACGCCGGAGCCTTACCGTTTGCTCCCTTTATTTACCCCCTCTGGATGCAATGACCTTAGACGCTCTCACAGATCTTATCGACCAACTTCCCTGCCCATTTCTCCTCCTGGGAGACTTCAATGCCCATCATGTCCTGTGGGGCTCCACTTCTCTTTGCACTCGAGGTCGAATTTTGGAGAGCCTCCTAACATCTCAAGTGTTGTGCATCCTCAACACAGGTACTCCGACTCATTTCTCTACTGTTACTGGATCATTCTGAGCCATTGACCTATCTATCTGCTCTCCAACCCTTATCGACTCTGTTCACTTCCCCATCTGCATTCATCTCCTCGATGGTGTATTGCTGGAGCAGAGGCCGCCATCGTGGATGATTGGCAGGGCTAACTGGCCACTGTTCAGTCGGTTGGCTGTGTTTTAACGCCACAAAAGCGTACAAGAATGGGTGGATCACATCACACTTGTGATCCATCATGCTGCTGACCTGTCCATACCACAGTCTTCTGGCCCTCTTAAGCGGCGCCTTGTGCCTTGATGGACAGAAGAGTGCCGTTCAGCCATCCGGGACATGTGTGAGGCTCTTCGCCGATTTAAATGCCACCCAACAGTGGTCAATCTTACCGCCTTTCGAATCGCGAGAGCCAGGGCACGCCGTGTCATTTAAGAGAGCAAGAAAAGGTCATGGCAGGAGTTCCTGAACTCCATCAAACGTTCCACCTGTTCCACAAAAGTATGGGAAGCCATCTGGAGGATTTCCGGTAAACACAGCCGTTTACCAATAGCTGCAGTCCTGAACCAGGGATGCCTACAAACGACACACAGAGACATTGCTCAGACGCTGGCAGTGCATTTTGCACAAAGTACTGCCACTGCAACCCAGGATCCAGCGTTTCGTCGCTACCGTGCGACTGTCGAACAAGCGAACTTGGACTTTCGGTTGAACAGTTCTGAGGCCTACAACTCCCCTTTCTCCATGTGGGAACTTGAATCGGTACTTACTGAGACTTCTGACACTGCACCAGGTTATGAGCGCATCCGGTACTCCATGCTTCGACATCTGCCAGCGGCGTCAAAGGAAATCCTCCCCGAATGTTTTAATCTCATATGGCAGACAGGAGTGTTCCCCACCTCGTGGAGGGAGGCAATCCTCATCCCTCTCCTCAAACCAGGAAAGGACCGCACATGTCCCAGTAGTTATCGTAGTATCGCCTTGACAAGCTGTGTTGGCAAGACCCTGGAACGGATGGTTAACTGTCGTCTGGTCTGGCTGTTAGAGACCAGACAGCTCCTTAGCCGCTTTCAGTGTGGCTTCCGAAAATTTCGGTCCACGGTCGACAACCTGACCCTTCTAGAGGCGGCTATTCAGCAGGCTTTCCTCTGTCAGCATCACTGTATCGGTATCTTCTTTGATATCAGTAAGGCATATGATACTACTTGGAGACACTGTATTCTTGCACAACTGCATCAATGGGGCTTTCGTGGCCATCTCCCCATTTTCATTCGGTCTTTCCTGTCTCAGCGGTTTTTTCGGACCTGCGTTGGTAACACACTGTCTGATCTCTTTGAGCAAGAGAACGGCGTCCCCCAGGGCAGTGTTTTAAGCGTTACCCTCTTTGCCATAGCCATCAACAGTATAACGTCTACAGTGAGGAGTCCAGTACAGTGCTCCTTGTTTGTGGACGACTTTGCTGTTTTCTGTTCCTCCTCTAGTGTTGCATCCGCGAGCCGTCAATTGCAACTAACGGTGCGGCGGTTAGAGGAGTGGGCTGCATAGACGGGTTTTCGGTTTTCTGCCGATAAGTGTGTTTGTGTTCATTTTAATCGTTCTCGTCGTCTGCCTGCCTTGCATATGGGGGATACTGTCCTACATTTTAAGACACAGTGCGGTTTCTGGGCCTAACTTTTTACTCCAGGTTGTCATGGCTGCCACACCTACGTGACTTGAAAGCCAGAACCCTGAAGGCACTGAACATCCTCAAGTGCCTCAGCCACAGGTCTTGGGGGGCGGACAGGGCATGTCTCCTTCAGTTTTACCGAGCTTTTGTGCGTTCACGGCTGGACTATGGGTGCACAGTGTATGGGTCAGCAAGGCCATCTTATCTGCAGATCTTTGACGCTGTCCACCATGCTGGGATTCGACTGGCCACGGGTGCTTATCGGACCAGTCCCATACCCAGCCTCTGTGCTGAGGCTGGGGAACCACCACTTACCATCCGGCGGCAGCTCCTGCCAGTGCGCCAGGCTTGTACGTTTCTTACGGCTCCCAGCTCGCCTGCTCACCATATTGTTGCCCATCCACCTCTGGACCGCCTTTTTTCCCGCCGTCCCCAGGCTACGTTGCCGTTTGGGATCCGTGTGCAACGTGTGCTTGAGTCCGTCGGTGTGGAGTCTGTACAACCGCAAATCCAGGGTTTTAACCGCGTGCCACCCTGGTTACTGAAGAGGCCCGGAGTGGTTTTAGATTTATTGCAGTGCAAGAGAGATTGCACTCCTGCCACCGTTTTTAATGCAGCATTTTCTGCCATTTTATCTTAGCACCACGACTATGTAGCTGTTTTTACGGATGGGTCTAAACAAGGGGATTCTGTTGGTTGCTCAGTTGTTTTTCCATATCGTGTCCTCAAGGTCCGACTGCCTCAGACTTTTACTGTCTTTGATGCAGAATTGTTTGCGATCTTGCGGGCACTGGAGCACATGAGACATTCTTCCTCTCCTAAATTTCTTGTCTGTTCCGATTCACTCAGTGCCCTTCACTCATTGCAACGTTTGTATCCGGCAGACAAAATTGTCCAGACCATCCAGGATGCCCTCCTCCGACTACAGCGACTGGGGAAGGTTGTAGCTTTCTGCTGGGTTCCGGGGCATGTCGGCATTGCTGGGAATGAAAGGGCAGATCTCGCAGCCAAGGAGGCGTGTCGCGCCCCACAAGTATCTCAGTGTGCTATCCCCTTGCACGCACTCACCTCGCTGTTGAGCTCACGGGTCATGCGTCGGTGGGAGGATGAGTGGATGGAAGTGACTGACAATAAGCTCCGTATAGTCAAGCCCACAACGCGTGTGTGGTGTACTTCCTTTCAGCCCCATCGACGGGACGAGGTTCTCCTCACTCGGCTTCGAATAGGCCACAGCCCTATGACGCACGGCTTCCTGCTCCGGCGAGAGGACCCTCCAATGTGTGGTGCTTGCGGCGTCCAGGTCACTGTGCGCCACGTTTTATTGGATTGCGTTTTATTTTCTGACCAGCGGGTCGCGGCTGACTTGCCAGCGGACCTGCCATCTCTTTTAGGCAACACTCGGACGAATGTGGTTAAAGTGTTAAAGTTCTGTGCCATTTCAAATGTTTTTACAAAGATTTTAGGGAGAGGATCTTAATTTGCTCACTGTGTGACAAGCTCGCCCATATTTTATGTAAGTGGCCAGCCAATAACAATTTCCTGTGACATTCTTGTTGCTATGTTTCCCCTTTCCTTAGGTTTTACTTTCTTATGTAGCATTTTCCTTCTTTTCCTGCTTTCTTTGAGTGTGTGCTTTAGTTTTCCTAGGTCTGTCCACATTCGTTCATATTAATGTGTGTCAGGGCGCTGATGATCTCGATGTTGAGTGCCCATAAGCCCCAACACATCACCACTCGGGAGAAAGTTTTCACACACATGAAAGGTTGGAAATTTTGTCCTTAATTAATATATTCTGAAACTTAGGTGAACAAATATCACTGCCAAGCCCATGCTAGTCTTAACACAGTCACTCACAATCCCTTCCACTCACGTTAGCAAGTATATGGTGTTGCATTTCCCGAAAACATAGTAGCTACAAAAATACTGATTGTTTTTGATTGATAATGCTCGCCAAATATTAAGTCAGTCGGTACCAAATGCAGTCACAGTTTTCAGCCACCGACCTGCTCAATACGCCATGCGGAATGTATGTCTTTTCTCGTCACAAAATTCACTTAAAAATTCCGAAATTCCTTCACACCCATCGGAATAATTATGCCGTCACTTTATAACAGTTTTGATGTATGAAACACTGCTAGATCCGGCAACTTATAATTTCCATCGGAACTACTCCTACATACGTCTGATCTGTTTCATGGCTATGCTTCAACTCTTCTTTAGAATACTCTAAGTCTTCTTCTCCAGCAGAGAAAGGCGCTCGAAGAATATTGCTTTACCATTGGTCAGTTTACTCAACAGCCAATAGCAAAACAACACTTTCTCAGGCCAGTCCACGCTTTTCATTAACAACCAATCACAAAATAGTAAACCTAACGACTACACTTTTTACCGACGTAATTATCTAATATGCCGATGTTTTGCTTATGCATAAAGTTATTTACTATTGTTATTTATACCTGAATTAACTTTCTCTTTACTATAAAGTTACTTTACAAATCTATTCTACAAAAATCCCCTTTGCCCATATCCATGCTTCTTTGAAATGTTCCCACACTAAACCCTACTACATAACTCGTTAAACAATTATCTTCAAATTAACCTTAAACCACACTCACGCATCATTCATACTGCTAAAACACATTTATAACATTTTACATACACAAAAAGACATAATAACAATTTATGAAAATACTAGAACAGTTTATGAAAAACATTCTATTACTTTAGCGCACTCTAGTGGGCACAATGGGAAACTAAAATCACAGTCCCCCTATCCAATATTGTCCTCTATCGGCTGATACATAAACTACGTGCGCGTCCAGTCTCGCGTCACCATCTGTCACTATCCAGCTCTGAGGCACATCTCCCAGTTAACCGCCTCCAAGGCAGGATCGGTATACGGCGCTACACCTCAGGACCTTCTGTTACAGTCTGATGAGCTGCGCGCCAACTTAGAGCAACAAGGTGTTCACTTCATCCGGTATGTCCACTGGGGTCCGAGAGATAATCAGCTTGCCACCAGTGCCTTCTTCTTGGCCTTTGAGGTGACACATTAGCTGAGAAGGTTAAGGTGATAGTCTACCACTGTGATATCAAGCCATATATCCCTCCCCCGATGCGGTGCTTTAAGTGTTGAATGTTCGGCCATATGTCTTCCTGCTGTACTTCCAGCGTCACCTGTCGTGATTGTGGACGTCCTTCACATCCCAATACTCTGTGTACCCCACCTCCCATCTGTGTTAAATGCAGAGAGCATCATTCACCTTGCTCTCCAGACTGAATGATTTTACAGAAAGAGAGGAAAATCATGGAATACAAGACCCTGAACCATCTGACCTACACTGAGGCTAAGAGGAAATTGGAACACCTACATCCTGTGTGTATGACATCCTTTTACACTGCCGCTGTGACAGCAATTCTAGCCCCATCAGTTTCGCCAATTCCAGTCAGTTCTCCAAGCCATAAGACTACATCTGCCCCCTTGATGCTGGGAGAGGCATCTCCCTAACTGTTGCTCTTGCACCATTTACCTTGTGAACACTGCCCCTCCAACCATCGGGGATATTAATCCCCACTTCTCAGCCAGAGAAGCGTAAGTCTTCTTTGGCCCCTCTTACTAGGAAGGGGTCCCTTGGGTCACTCCCTTCCCAGGTTCCTACCACTGGCAAAGTGGACACCCACCACTGGCTGAAGCAGCCATAGGTAGCTAGTCCTAGGGCTTCATGGTCCTCCTCAGTCCCTGAGACTGGCTCAGAGAAGCCCTCCCAGGGAGACAAAGGAGCAGCAAGAGAAACCCAAAAAGAAGAAGATCCCCAAAACCCCAGTGGCACCAATACCACCACCACCTACAAGCTCTGCGTCTGAGGATAGGTTGAGATTCTGGCGTCCCCTGAGGACTTAGATCTCGCTGGACCCTCAGACACAATGGATGTTGATAGAATGGGTACTCAACTGGGGGCAGCAAGTGACCCTGCGGTGTAAATTGCTTCCTTGAGCGTTTCATGCCTTCCCAGCCTCATGATAACGCCATCCTCCAATGGAATTGGTGCTTTTTTTTCCACCACCTGGTTGATCTATGGCAAGTGTCAAGGTTTACACCTGCTTTCTGTATTTCCCTCCAGGAAACCTGGTTCCCAGCAGTGCGGACTGCTGCCCTCTGCAGCTGTAGGGGTTATTACAAGAACCATAGCGAATACAATAGAGTGTCAGGTGGAGTTTGCGTCTATGTCCTGAACTCGGTATGTAGTGAACCCATGCCCCTTCGAACTCCTCTTGAATCTGTGGCTGTCAGGAAAAGAGCGATGCAGGAAATATCTGTCTGTAATGTACCTTTTCCTCCTGATGGTGTAGTACCCCTAAATATATTGGCTGCGCTGATTCATCGACTGCCTAAACCTTTCCTACTTTTGGGAGATTTTAATGCCCATAACCCCTAATGGCCGAGGTAGAGATGTCTAAAATTTACTGTCTCAGCTCGACCTCTGCCTCTTAAATACTGGGGCCCACGCCCATTTCAGTGTGGCTGATGGTACTTACTCGGCCATTCATTTATCACTTTGCACCCCAGGACTTCTCCCATCTATTCACTGGAGAGCCCACGATGACTTGTGTGGTAGTGACCACTTCCTCATCTTCCTGACACTCCCCCAGCTCATGCCCACGGACGCCTACCCAGATGGGCTTTAAACAAGGCAGACTGGAAAGCTTTCACCTCTGCTGTCACCGTTGAATCTTCCCCACATGATTCCATCGATGTGGTGGTTGAGAGTGTCACTAGAACGATCGTTTCTGCGGCGGAAAACAAGATCCCTTGTTCCTCAAGGTGCCCCTGGCGACAGACAGTTCCTTGGTGGATGCTGAAAATTGCTGAGGCCATTAAAGAGCATAGGCGGGCTCTACAGCGACATAAGTGGCACCTTTTTCTGGACCACCTCATAACTTTTAAATGGCTCCGTGCCCGCATTCGCCAGCTCATAAAAAACAGAAACAGGAGCGTTGCGAGAGGTACGTCTCGACCATTGTGTGTCATACGTCACCTTCCCAAGTCTAGACGAAGTTAAGGCGTGTTTTTGGGTATCATTGCGTTAACATACAGGTGTCCATAGCATTAACATACACAGCTTGTTATCTACCGACGCCAAAGCGATTGCAGAGCACTTTACTGAGCACTTCCGCTCAAGCCCTGGTGAGTCATTTCTTCTCCATACTGATTCCTTGAGCAGCCTCCAAGATATTGACCAGTGCTGCCCTCGCCACCCTCCTTTGGTAGCGACCATCCAAGAGTCCGTGTATGTCCTGGAACGGTCCAGTCTCGTTCAGTGGTGTTTGTCTGGGCCACAGGTCACTTTGAAATTCCAGGAAATTAACTTGCCGACAGGGTGGCCAAACAGGCTACACGGAAACCCCTTCTGGAGATCGATATCCCCATACCTGACCTGCATTCGTTATTACGCTGCAAGGTTTTTCAACTTTGGGAGACGACATGACATAATCTCAGTACGAACAACATACTGTGTGCCATTAAGGAGACTATGAATGTGTGGGAGTCCTCAATGAGGGCCTCTGGCAGGGACTCTATGGTTCTCTGCTGGCTCAGCATTGGCCCTGCTTGAGCGACCCATGGCTATTTCCTGCGCCGTGATGATCCACCACAATAGTGGTGCGGCGCGCGGTTGACGTGGCCCATACACTTTTAAGCTGTCCTTCTTTGGCTGCCCTGCGTCATCAACTTCGTTTGCTGGGCTCCTTACACCTAATTCTAGCAGACAACGCCCTATTGGCTGATCTAGTTTTGCGTTTTATGTGGGGGGGGGGGGTGGTTATCCTTCTATATAAGTTTTAGCGCTTGTCTTTTGTCCCTCTGTTTTCTCTCCACTACTGCTTTTAGGTTGGAAGTTTTAATGTGTTGCAGAGTGGCTGGCTTCTCCTTTTTATTCTCGTAGTCAGCCAGCCACAGTAATCTGCTTTCTTGTTTACATCTCTGTGTTGTTTTCTTGTACTCTTTTGTCACGCTTGCCCTTTCAACCACAACACATTTAAAGCTTCTGGCAACTGTGTTACCTTGGATTTATGTTTTGATGATGATGCCTGTAGCTCCACCTTGCTCACTTGCTTGTCTGTTATTTCACAGTGTGGGCTCTATACTGCTCACCTGTGCTTATGGTTCACTTATCATGAAACATTTTACTTCCCCTATCCCTTTGTTATTCTCCGCTAGCCCTTGAAGATCAAATCGTATAATCTTCTTTGCTCGGTTGCTCATTTTACGCCTATAATACGGAAATGAAATTGACCTAAATGTATTAAAAAGCCATTTTGTTCACATCAACAATGACGCGAAGAACAGTTATGACAGAAAAGTTGTTTAAAAGTTAAGGAAACAAT
Source organism: Schistocerca serialis cubense (assembly GCF_023864345.2). NCBI lineage: Eukaryota > Metazoa > Arthropoda > Insecta > Orthoptera > Acrididae > Schistocerca > Schistocerca serialis. The sequence goes on from NC_064642.1 coordinate 62,867,882, forward strand.
CACGCTGTGAACTATTACGAGGCAGAAGTTATTCAAATATCGTCCAAACAATGACACAATGTACACCTACGTTGTTATTGCACCACGGATTTTAATTGAAATGAATCTCAGTCCACAGTATTCATAACATTTGTCGTTATTTAACGGGATACGTTACTACATTCACCAAACTGAAACACGAAACCAACAATTATGACAATGTTCTTCACAACCCAAGTGACAACAATCGATATTTCCACAAAGACGCAACTACCCTCTAGCGGCACTATGTATAACTACAGTTGTGGCGATCTTTCACTGCATGCGCTACCTTTTTCTGAGGTGACTTATGAAATAACCTCGATTTGGTGAATTTTGCAGTTGCCATTATTCTTCCAGAACAGCGATATACAGATGGTGGCATTATCACGTACACAAGGTTTAAAAGGGCAGTGCATTGGTGGAGCTGTCATTTGTACTCAGATGATTCATGTGGAAAGGTTTCCGCATAAATTAACAACTCGTGGTCGTGCGGTAGCGTTCTCGCTTCCCGCGCCCGGGTTCAATTACCGGCGGGGTCAGAGATTTTCTCTGTCTCGTGATTACTGGGTGTTGTGTGCTGTCCTTAGGTTAGTTAGGTTTAAGTAGTCCTAAGTTCTAGGGGACTAATGACCATAGATGTTAAGTCCCATAGTGCTCAGAGCCATTTGAACCATTTTTTTCAATGCGGAATGGTAGTTGGAGCCGGACGCATAGGACATCCCATTTTGGAAATCAAGGAATTCAATATTTCGAAATACACAGTGTCAAGAGTGTGCCATGAATACCAAATTTCAGGCATTACCTCTCACCATGGACAATGCAGTGATTGACGGTATTGACGTAACGACCGAGAGCGGCGGCGTTTGTGTACAGATGTCAGTGCTAACAGACAAGCAACACACTGTGAAATAACTGCAGAAATCAATACGGGGCGTGCGATGAACGTATCCATTAGGACAGTGAGGCAAAATTTGGCGTTAATGGGCTAGGGCAGCAGACGACCGACGTGAGTGTCTTTGGAGAGAGCACGAAATTGCCTGCAGCGCCTCTACAGGGCTCGTGATCATATTGGTTGGTCCTTAGGCGACTGGGAATCGGTGGCCTGGTCAGACGAGTCGCGATTTCAGTCAGTAGGAGTTGAGGGTAGGGTTTGCGTGTGGTGCAGACCTCACAAAGTCACGGATCAGGTTGTCAACGATGCACTCTGCAAGCTGCTGGTGGTTCCATACTGGTATCGGCTGTGTTTACGCGGAATGGACTGGGTCCTCTGGTCGGACTCAACCGATCTTTGTCTGGAAATGGTTATGTTCGGTTCAAATGGCTCTGAGCACTACGGGACTTAACTTCTGAGGTCATCAGTCCCCTAGAACTCAGAACTACTTAAACCTAACTAACCTAAGGACATCACACACATCCATGCCCGAGGCAGGATTCGAACCTGCGACCGTAGCGGTCGCGGGGTTCCAGACTGGAGCGCCTAGAACCGCTCGGCCACCCTGGCCGGCGTTATGTTCGGCTACCTGGAGATTATTTGCAGCCATTCGCTGACTTCATGTTCCCACGACAATGCGCCTTGCCACCAGGCCACAATTGTTTCCGACTAGTTTGACGAACATTCTGGACAATTTGAGGGAAAGGTTCTGGCACACAGATCACCCAACGCGAATCCTATTGAACATAAAAAATATATATATAAACTCCAACCAAACAGGCCACGAAGGTCTAATGCAGGGCCGGCCGGAGTGGCTGTGCGGTTCTAGGCGCTACAGTCTGGAACCGCGCGACCGCTACGGTCGCATGTTGGAATCCTGCCTCGGGCATGGATGTGTGTGATGTCCTTAGGTTAGTTAGGTTTAAGTAGTTCTGAGTTCTAGGAGACTGATGACAACAGCAGTTAAGTCCCATAGTGCTCAGAGCCATTTGAACCATCTAATGCAGGGCTTCACAACATACGTGCTCGTGCTCACAGAGCAAGCTGTGAGCATCAAGGCATGAGCACGGAGCAGCGCGAGCATGCTACCCCCACTACCGGACCAGAGTGGAGAGTGGGGAAAGTCACGTGGGGCACACAACAGCTGCTGCCAGTCAATGTAAATCCGCGGCCACCTGCAGGGATATCACTCACGAATTATTACTGCGACAAATGAAACAAGTAAAGGAGAATGTACACATGCCACATAATTTTATTAGCTTAGTGTATGCCTCTACATTCGCATTAATTTGTGAACTGTTACACAATAAAAGGTGTCACTGAAGTGGGGGATTCTCGGTTATCTTGTACTTTTTGCCCTTTACAATTGCGTCTATGTTCGGAGTAATTGTTCTTGTGCATTTTAGGCGCAGCGTGCAGTTTAAATTTCGATCAGACAATGCGTTTCTCAGGTGCGTTTTATTACATTTCATTGCAGAGAACAGTTGGTCACAAACATACGTGGAACCGAACATTGATGTTATTGTAGCCGCCAGTTTGTGCAAAAGAGGAAATCTATCCTGAGGGAAGAGTCTGTAGAATTCCAAAATGTTTTTCCTGTTCTGAAATTTGTCTCTGTATTCTCTGTCACACTGCAGGTCAATAATTTCTTGCTGCAGCTCAGGACGAATCTCTTAAATATTTGCTGAATGTGGAGAGAACAGATCGAAATCACTGTCTAGGGCTGTCAGATCTTGAAAGCGCTGTTCAACTAAACTATGTGAATAACGTTCACAGTCTTTGTGAACATCTTGCGTGGATAATAATTTATGACAATGAGCTAGGTTTCCTGTTTCCAGCTGACTCACCCAAAGTGTCAATTTCATTTTAAAAGCTCGTATTCGATCTATGAAATGAGTAATTAGCAGATCTTTACCTTGCAGTAAAATGTTCAAAGCATTCAGATGTCTAGTTAAATCTGCTAAGAACGCGAGATCACATTCAAACGTGTGCGCGCATTTCCCCTCCCTCCCTACTCCGCGACCTTTCGCCTGCTCGCGAGCACGTGCCTGAGCAGACGCGAGTACTCGTGCTCAAAACCGGCCAGTTGTTAAGCCCTGGTCTAATGGTACTGATCGGCTGCCGTATCATCCTCAGCCCACGGAGGGGCATGTGGTCAGCCCACCGCCGTGCCAGTCATCTGTCAGTTTACGAGAATGAAGCAGCTACTTCTCAGTCAAGTAGCTCCTCAGTTTGCCTAACAAGGGCTGAGTGTATCCCACTTGCCAACAGCACTCGGCAGACCGGACAGTCACCCATCCAAATGCTAGCCCAAATGCTAGCCAAAGTGCTTAGCTGTGGTTTTCTTACGGGAACCGGCGTTACCACTGTGGCAAGGCCGTTGGTCCCATCAAACGTCTGTGGGACGTAGTGGAGAGGTCAGTTCGTGCACAAAATACTGCACTGACAACACTTTCGCATTTATGGACGCCTACAGACGGAGCATGGCTCAGTATTTCTACAAGGGACTTCCAACAACTTATGGAGTCCACGCCACGTCGAGTTGCTATAGTACGCCGGGCAAAAGGAAGTCTGACACGATATTAGGCGGTGTCTGATGACTTTTTTCGCCTTACAAGGGAACCTCCCCATCGCACCCCGTCAGATTTAGTTGTAAGTTGGCACAGTGGACAGGCCTTGAAAAACTGAACACAGATCAATCGAGAAAACAGGAAGAAGTTGTGTGGAACTATGAAAAAAATAAGCAAAATATACAAACTGAGTAGTCCATGTGCAAGATAGGCAACATCAAGGACAATGTGAGCTCAGTAGCGCCGTGGTCCCGTGGTTAGCGTGAGCAGCTGCGGAACGAAGTGTCCTTGGTTCAAGTCTTCCCTCGAGTGAAAAGTTTAATTTTTTATTCTCAGACAATTATTATCTGTCCGTCCGTCCGATGCGAGGTAAGCGCGCCGTGGTATGTATCCACAAGAAAACCTAAATCGGGCAAGGTAGAAGAATCTTTTTACCCATTCGCCAAGTGTACAAGTTAGGTGGGTTCACAAAATATTCCTGTCATGTGACGGACATGTCGTCACTAGAGTCATATAGAATATATCAGACGTGTTTTCATGTGGAGGAATCGGTTGACCTATGACCTTGCGATCAAATGTTTTCGGTTCCCATTGGAGAGGCACGTCCTTTCGTCTACTAATCGCTCGGTTTTGCGGTGCGGTCACAAAACACAGACACTAAACTTATTACAGTGAACAGAGACGTTAATGAACGAACGGATAGATCATAACCTAGCGAAAATAAAAAAAGTAAAATTTTCACTTGAGGGAAGACGTGAACCGAGGACCTCTCGTTCCGTAGATGCTCACGCTAATCACGGGACCACGGCGCTCCTGAGCTGACATCGTCCTTGATGTTGCCTATCTTGCGCTTGGACTACTCAGTTTGTATATTTTGCTTATTTTTCATAGTTCCTCACAACTTCTTCCTCTTTTCTCGATTGATCTGTGTTCAGTTTTTCAAGGCCTATCCACTGTGCGAACTTGGAACTAAATCTGAGGGGGGCGCCATGGGGAGGTTCCCTTGTTAGTATATAAACAGCTTCGTCAGTAGAGCAGTCTTTCTGAAATCCAAGTTGGACTGGGCAAGTACCCCATTACTACAGAATAGGATCGCCTCCTCGTTGCATAGAATAAAGAAACATCGAGTGTATTGAAGCGTGAACAACAGATCGGTTCTGTTCGATGTACGGATGTTATAGGTGGGGTGTTTTGACGCGGCAGGGTGCTGCGGATGTGGTCGTCGGGCGTGCTGCAGCGGCTGGACCGGCAGACGTGGCCCCCGTGGCTGGTGTCGGACCTGCGCAGGCCGCTGCGCCGCCGCCACAGGAAGCGCGGGCAGCCGGCCGTCGCCCTGGACGACTGCGCGCCCGCCCTGGCCGTCGCCGCCGCCGGCTGCCTGCTGGCGCTGCTGCTGCTCGCCGCCGAGGTGGCGCTGCACGCCGCGCGGCGACCCTGAAACCCTCTCTACACCATCGACCTTCTTGTCTCGACTGATTACTCGAGACGGGTGTGTCTACTACAGCGCCCCTAGCGTTTGATTCCCTTACTGACCAGGAAATGTGTTCCCAGTAGTGAGATCAGCTTTTTGAAACCGTCTGTACAATACTGTAGGCTGAATTCCTAGATATCATATCTCGCAACCATCCACCCTGGTGAGCTCTCATTTGCGAACGTGATCCGCTAAAGCTTTAGGAAAGATTCTCTTGTGAAGGGCTTCCTATGCAAGTGGTTGTGGATTCGAATCTCACCAGGTGCTTTGAATTTTTTTACTTTTAAATCTTTATCGTAATGACTTTGATTACTCTTTTATTCAGTTAATTATCTGAGATATAACTTTTATTTATATTTCTTTTTGAAATTATTTAACCATCTGTGAGGCAGCGAGTAAGTTACTTCACTGGTTTAAAGTTTTGATGCCGTCTCATGAGCCTGGCAACTAATTTGGTGGTCAGCCAGAAAGCGAAGGGAAACATACTGACCTTAGTTTCCAGTCTGCAGGGCCACATTCCGGTCCAGCCCACTGAAAGAAAAGTGTCTATTACCCATTTGTTTGCGGGATTAGGACTATGACTTCAGTAACAGTTTAAAGTTCCAATCAAGATTTAATTTAATTGAAGTTTCTCACAAACAACACTTAAAATTGCGTTATGTTTAATTGGAAACAAGCCTTTTTAATCTAACACCACCTTTAGCAGTTCAGAGGCGACCTCTACGGCAACTTCCTACCAGATTGTTTTTCGCCCTGACTAACATAACTCAATTGAAAGTTCGCAATAAATGTTCAAAAATTAATGCTTGCCATAAAAGTGGAAATAAATTCACCACTTGCCACGCGGAATTGAATTTCACACGGACGGCACACTAACAGTTGTTTTACCGAATTCTAAACGATACAGGACCGTGTACAATCCTCGCGAGTTCAATATTCGTTTTCACTGCCAAATACGCGCTTGTCACAGCTCGGCTCTGACGTCATCCGAGTCAGAGCGCGACCAGACGTTTAACTGGCGTGGATCTAACAGTGTGTGTGGGCGAAGTGAACCTTCCTACTGCTTCAGGGTCTGTATTTCTAAGGTGCCGGTGCGGACTGCCGAGAAAACATCTGTTGTCTCTGTCTATTTGCATACGGCGGCAGTCTACAAACGACCGCTATCTCGGGCACATAATCTTTAATAATATAGTTACCAATTACTTCAGAAATTTCTTAATTTTTGCTGGTATGCAGATAAGCAGTTTGAAAGCACGTAGAAAGTTTCAGCTCGCTAGGATGAAAATAGAATTTATTTAGTGGAACTAACGGGAGATTGTTACCTCTGAACCATATCTTTGCTAAGACTTACATCAGTTGCTATTTATGTTACAAGTCTTAAACTTGGTGTAGCTCTATTATTTGATATATTTGATCATCTGGTTTAACCGAAATCCTTTATCATTAAAATTTCAAGTAATTAATCTACAACACTTAGGTACATTTTAGTTACAAAATTAGTTTTTATTTAATTACTCAAAAACTATAGGAGGTAGATTAACGTGGCCTCTCTGTTATTATTTTTGGGGTGTACTGATGCATAAAACAAATTTTCAAGTTTCTAAGTCCATTATTTAGCGCCTCTGATTTTTGTCTTAAAACGGCATTTTTCCGTAAACTATTAAGTTTAGAACATTAAGACTTGGTATTTGGAACATTATTACACTAAACTATAATTTAACCAAGTTTTAAACATAAATTTTGATTTTTAATTTCATACTAAATTGTGGTGCAATACTTGTGAGCTACAAGCAGACGCGTTAAGGTGACCTGGCGCTACTAGCAGTGAACTGGGGTTAAGTCCCGGCGCACTAGCTCGCCTCTGTATCTCACACATGATACAGCGCTTGGTTTGCTTCACACCATATTAACTTTTTCAATACTTCTCGTTTTGTATTCTTGTGATTCTTTTTCCAAAGAAATCTTGAATCATGTGAATTTTATTAATTGTATTTATCTATCACGATATTCAAACATTTGAGAATTCTGATCTATCAATGAAAAAAAAACAGAAAACAAAATCATCTATTTACGTTGACTCTGCAGTGGTGTCAAAAATGTACTTTTGGGTTATAAAACATACATTTTCTTCGATGGAAATCCTCACACAAACATGTAAAACATAAATTTCTTATTGCAGTACTAACAAAATAACGCAGATCAAGAGTCGTGTGTGTGTGTGTGTGTGTGTGTGTGTGTGTGTGTTTGTGTGTGTATGTGTGTTGGGACTTATGGGCGCTCAACATCGAGGTCATCGGCGCCCTGACACACATTAAAAGGAACAAATGTGAAGAGACCTAATAAAACTGAAAAATACTCTCAAAGAATATATATGACGGTAGTATCTGTTCCCGAAAGAACAGTTACCATGGATGACCATGCAGCTTTGCTAGAAATGAAATGATAATTAAATGGACACCCTAGCTGCAAGCAGGCGTTGATGTACTTCATTGTGGACATGTTGAAAATGTGTGCCCCGACTGGGACTCGATCCCAGGATCTCCCGCTTACATGGCAGACGCTCTATCCATCTGAGCCACCGTGGGCACAGAGGATAGTGCGTCTGCAGGGACTTATCCCTTGCACGCTACCCGTGAGATCCACATTCCCAGCATGTCCACACCACTACATTCGTGTACATCAACGCCTGCTTGCAGCTAGGGTGTCCATTTAATTATCATTTCACTCTCAAAGAAAGCAAGAAAAGAAGGAAAATACTACATAAGAAAGTAAAACCTAGGGAAAGGGAAACCATAGCAACAAGAATGCCACACAAAATTGTCATTGGCTGGCCACTTACATAAAATATGGGCGAGCTTGTCACACAGTGAGCAAATTAAAATCCTCTCCCTAAAATCTTTGTAGAAACATTTGACAGGGCACAGAACTTTAAAACTTTAACCACATTCGTCCGAGTGTTGCCTAAAAGAGACGGCAGGTCCGCTGGCAAGTCAACCGAGGCTCGCTGGTCAGAAAATAAAACACAATCCAATAAAACGTGGCGCACAGTCACCGGAACGCCCCAAGCACCACACATTGGAGGGTCCTCCCGCCGGTGCAGGAAGCCGTGCGTCATAGGGCTGTGGCCTATTCGAAGCCGCGTGAGGAGAAGCTCGTCCCGTCGATGGGGCTGAAAGGAAGTACACCACACACGCGTTGTGGGCTTGACTAGACGCAGCTTATTGTCAGTCACTTCCAGCCACTCATCCTCCCACCGACGCATGACTCGTGAGCTCAACAGCGAGGTGATTGCATGCAGGGGGTTAGCACACTGAGATACTTGTGGATCGAGACACACCTCCTTGGCTGCGAGATCTGCCCTTTCATTCCCAGCAATGCCGACATGCCCCGGAACCCAGCAGAAAGCTACAACCTTCCCCAGTCGCTGTAGTCGGAGGAGGGCATCCTGGATGGTCTGGACTATTTTGTCTGCCGGATACAAACGTTGCAATGAGTGAAGGGCACTGAGTGAATCGGAACAGACAAGAAATTTAGGAGAGGAAGAATGTCTCATCTGCTCCAGTGCCCGCAAGATCGCAGACAATTCTGCATCAAAGACAGTAAAAGTCTGAGGCAGTCGGACCTGGAGGACACGATCCGGAAAAACAACTGAGCAACCAACGGAATCCCGTTGTTTCGATCCATCCCTAAAAACAGCTACATAGTCGTGGTGCTCAGATAAAATGGCAGAAAATGCTGCATTAAAAACGGTGGCAGGATTGCAATCTCTCTTGTACTTCAATAAATCTAAAACCACTCCGGGCCTCTTCAGTAACCAGGGTGGCAGGCGGTTAAAATCCAGGATTTGGGGTTGTACAGACTCCACACCGAGCGACTCAAGCACACGTTGCACACGGATCCCAAACGGCAACGTAGCCCGGGGACGGCGGGAAAAAAGGTGGTCCAAAGGTGGATCGGCAACAAGACGGTGAGCAGGCGAGCTGGGAGCTGCAAGAAACTTACAAGCCTGGCGCACCAGCAGGAGCTGCCGCCGGATGGTAAGTGGCGGTTCGCCAGCCTCAGCACAGAGGCTGCGTATGAGACTGGTCCGATAAGCACCCGTGGCCAGCCGAATCCCAGCATGGTGAACAGCGTCAAGGATCTGCAAATAAGACGGCCTCGCTGTCCCATATACTGTGCACCCAAAGTCCAGCCGTGAGCGCACAAAAGCTCGATAAAACTGAAGGAGACGCGCCCTGTCCGCTCCCCAAGACCTGTGGCTGAGGCACTTGAGGATGTTCAGTGCCTTCAGCGTTCTGGCTTTCAAGTCACGTAGGTGTGGCAACCATGACAACCTGGAGTCAAAAATTAGGCCCAGAAACCGCACTGTGTCTCTAAAATGTAGGACAGTATCCCCCATATGCAAGGCAGGCAACGTAAAAAGACGATGAGAACGATTAAAATGAACACAAACACACTTATCGGCAGAAAACCGAAAACCCGTCTTTGCAGCACACTCCTCTAACAGCCGCACTGATAGCTGCAATTGACGGCTCGCGGTTGCAACACTAGAGGAGGAACAGAAAACAGCAAAGTCGTCCACAAACAAGGAGCACTGTACTGGACTCCTCACTGTAGACGTTATACTGTTGATGGCTATGGCGAAGAGGATAACGCTTAAAACACTGCCCTGGGGGACACCGTTCTCTTGCTCAAAGCGATCAGACAGTGTGTTACCAACGCGGGTCCGAAAAAACCGCTGAGACAGGAAAGACCGAATGAAAATGGGGAGGCGGCCACGAAAGCCCCATTGATGCAGTTGTGCAAGAATACAGTGTCTCCAAGTAGTATCATATGCCTTACTGATATCAAGGAAGATACCGATACAGTGATGCTGACGGAGGAAAGCCTGCTGAATAGCCGCCTCTAGGAGGGTCAGGTTGTCGACTGTGGATCGAAATTTTCGGAATCCACACTGAAAGCGGCTAAGGAGCTGTCTGGTCTCTAGCAGCCAGACCAGACGACGGTTAACCATCCGTTCCAGGGTCTTTCCGACACAGCTTGTCAAGGCGATACTACGATAACTACTGGGACATGTGCGGTCCTTTCCTGGTTTGAGGAGAGGGATGAGGATTGCCTCCCTCCACGAGGTGGGGAACACTCCTGTCTGACATATGAGATTAAAACATTCGAGGAGGATTTCCTTTGACGCCGCTGGCAGATGTTGAAGCATGGAGTACCGGATGCGGTCGTAACCTGGTGCAGTGTCAGAAGTCTCAGTAAGAGCCGAGTCAAGTTCCCACATTGAGAAAGGGGAGTTGTAGGCCTCAGAACTGTTCGACCGAAAGTCCAAGTTCGCTCTTTCGACAGTCGCACGGTAGCGACGAAACGCTGGATCCTGGGTTGCAGTGGCAGTACTTTGTGCAAAATGCTCTGCCAGCGACTGAGTTATGACTCTGGGTGTCGTTTGGAGGCATCCCTGGTTCAGGACTGCAGCTATTGGTAAACGGCTGCGGTTACCGGAAATCCTCCGGATGGCTTCCCATACTTTTGTGGAACAAGTGGAACGGTTGATGGAGTCCAGAAACTCCTGCCATGACCTTTTCTTGCTCTCGTTAATGACACGGCGTGCCCTGGCTCTCGCGATACGAAAGGCGGTAAGATTGACCGCTATTGGGCGGCATTTAAATCGTTGAAGAGCCGCACGCCTGTCCCGGATGGCTGAATAGCACTCTTCTGTCCACCAAGGCACAAGGCGCCGCTTAAGAGTGCCAGAAGACTGTGGTATGGACAGGTCAGCAGCATGGTGGATCACAAGCGTGATGTGTTCCACCCATTCCTGTACGCTGTTGTGGCGGTCAAAGACAGCCAAATGAGTGAACAGTGGCCAGTTAGCCCTGCCAATCATCCACGATGGCGGCCGCTGCTCCAGCAATACACAATCCAGGAGATGAATGCGGATAGGGAAGTGATCGCTGGAATGTAGGTCGTCAATGACCTCCCAGTGAATGGAGTCAGTGAGGGTTGGAGAGCAGAAAGATAGGTCAATCGCTGAGAATGACCCTGTAGCAGTAGAGAAATGAGTCGGAGTCCCTGTGTTGAGGATGCACAACACTTGAAATGTTAGGAGGCTCTCCAAAATTCGACCTCGAGCACAAAGAGAAGTGGAGCCCCAGAAGACATGATGGGCATTGAAGTCTCCCAGGAGGAGAAACGGGATGGGGGAGTTGGTCGATAATGTCTGTGACAGCCTCTAAGTTCACTGCATCCAGAGGGGGTAAATAAAGGGAGCAAATGGTAAGCCTCCGACGGGAATAAATTTCAACAGCAACTGCTTGCAGATCAGTATCCAGGGGGAGATCAGAGGAGTGGTGGTCATTATTGACAAACACGGCGACTCCGCCTTTGGCCCTTTCTCCAGTGAGGTCATCTCGGCGATATAACGTATAGCCCCGTAGTACAGGAGCATCAGATGGTTTTAAATGCGTTTCCTGTAAAGACAAGCACAGGGGGCGTTGGCGTGCGAGGAGGTTCAGTTCCTCCACATGTGCCCGGAATCCATTCATTTTCCACTGTATATTGGGAGCCATCTATCAGGGTGGAAGTACCTTCATTCTCACTTTCTGTCAGGGAGGAGAGCCCACAACAGGTGGAGGCTCAGTTTTGGGGCGAGATGATTGCCCCAGTCTGACATCAATCTCCATCGCCTCTGAGGAGGAGTCTAGAGAGACGTCAGAGAGAATGACATCAAGATCCGTAGACTGTATAACTTCAGTCGTCTCCTTCAGCGGCTTCGTCAGAAGGCTGGGGGGGGGGGGGGGAGGGGGGGGGGGGAGCAGCAGGCTTCACAGGGACGGCAGCAGTACACGTACATTGACAAACGCAGGTGCTAGTGCTGACAGTAGCAACCTTCATTTGTGTAGCGGCATCGGTTTTCAAGACTGGCTGTTTGAGAACGGAAGAAAAGGGAAGCAGCGAACGTGGGCGGCTGCATGGACTTGTAAATTTTATTCGCCTCACCATACTGGATGCGTTTTGTAGTCTTAAGTTCCTGGATCTTCCGTTCCTCAAGGAAAACTCTGCATTCCCTACTCCACACAGGGTGATCCCCAGAGCAGTTGACACACTTGCGAGGAGAGGAGCAACCAACTCCCTCATGGGCGGCTGCACCACAATTCCCGCAAGTGGCTTCCCCTCTACATCCGAGAGTAGTGTGTCCAAAGTGTTGGCATTTAAAACACTGCATCGGGTTGGGGTAATAAGGCCGTACACTGAGACGTAGGAAACCTGCCTTCACATGCTCTGGCAATTTGGTGATGTTAAATGTAAGGATAAATGAGTCCACCCATTTCATAACGTGTTGCACGTCGACAATTCCTTCCCGGGACCATTCAGCCTTCAGTTTGTCTTGGGGAATGTCAACGAGATCTCTGCAAGTCACAACACCCTTGCTGTAGTTCAAGGTGTTGTGAAATTCAGTCTCTATCGCAAACTCCCCAAGAAATTGTGCCTTCTGAAGGTTCTGGACTTGCTGGAAGCTAGATGTTTCAACTAACAAGGTGCCTTTTCGCAAGCGCTTTAAGATTTTAATGTGCCAGCAATACCTTCTAAGCCTTTCTGGATATAAAATGTTGAAACTTTTTCGAAACTCCCATCTTTTCTTTTAATTACAAGAAACTCATTCTGCGAAGCAGCATGCATTCTGTTACTACTACCTGAATCAGGAGGACTGGCTACACGAGCCCTCTTGTGAGTTTGGGTGTTAGAACCTACCAGCGGCCCACCCTTTCCTCTGGGAGGAAAAGAATAAAAGTTCGAGGGTTCCATCTCGTTCCCACGAGCAGCTAGGGAACTAGGAAGTCCACCTAGACAGAGCCCCGCGTGCCTAGGTAAGCCTTATACAACTGAGGTGCGGCGGGTTCCCCAGAGGTTGCCCGTTAACGACTGTTCCACCTCAACAGCCAAGCATCTTATCAGCGCACAGCACACCTTGAGATTGAGGTTTTTTTTATGGAGGTTTATTCCATCCTCGCGATCCGGGCGGTCAAGCCAAGATCCCCATTCCCTGAGACACACAATGTTCCACCGCCGCGCCGCATGGTGGTCGCTGAAGTATGCTCAGAGCTTACGGTGACAGGGGACTGGCGGTGCTTAGCAGTCCCCAGCTCAGGAACCGCGGGGTCGCCAAGCCCGTACCCAGCAAATGAATGCTGAGCCCCTGGGGGTGATCAAGAGTCAAACGAAGGAAGAGTTTATAAGTAAAATGAAATTCAAGCAAAATGAGGAATACTGAATGCAATAATGTGGATGAAAATATAGGATGGATCAGAAGAAATTAAATTGATGTTAAATAGATGGAAATAATTGAAATTACTCACACAATGACCCCAAATGGAAAAAGAATTATAAGAATAAAAAATGTAAGCAATTGAAAAAGTTAATGTGCCGATTCAAATTATGTGACAAAGTATATAAGTAAAGAAAGCTATATTTAAACCATTCAACTGAATGAAATAATGATCAAAGTCACTTCCATATAGATTTAAAAATTAAAAAGTTTCAAAGTACCTGATGAAATATGAATCCATAACTTCCCACATTTGAGGCCTGTACTATAACCACTGGCGGCCGTAGACTTCTGGCATAAGAAGTCACCCTCATTTTGCCCATGGCCTTGTCAAAGAGGGTGGAGGAGCGGACAAGAGGTTCAGGGCACTCTCTTGTCCTATGGGTGGGAAATTGCCCGTAAAGGCAGAAGAATCACCAACGTTCAACGGCATGAGGATGCAGAGGGGAATGGAAACCACTGCTTTAAAGATTTTTATTTAATCATGTCCAAGCCATAGACAACCCACATATTACATATACACAGAAATACAAATACAATACCAATATGTATAAATAAAACAAACCCAAAATGGGGAGTCACATTACAATATAAAGACAAACATAGTATATATGTCATATCACGTCCCACCAAAATTCCGCGCATTTAATTGCCACTGCTGTAGCGTTTGCCAGATCTTCTTTCCTGCACACTTCTCCCATGTTGCTGCATTCCAGGAGGTGGTCCATTGTTTGGGTCTGTCCGCGCAGGCACGTGTCCGTCCCGTCTCGGTATCCCCATTTACACATGTTTACGTTGCATGTGCCCACGCCAGTTTGTAGGCGGTTGAGGGTTCTCCATAATGGCCATTTTAGTTCATTTCCAGAGGCCAATTGTTCGTTGGGTGAGATTAGAGGTGCCTGGTCTCCCGTAGGCAGTGTTGCTTGCAATTTTGACAATCTGGCCTTTTGTTTTGAGGTTTCGAGCGGTTGAACTGAGGTGAAGAAACTCCGTCTTGATTTTAGACGTGTGTGTGGAGGGTTTTGTCTGAAGAGAGGATGACCTGGTCGCGCAGCTGCTTGAGGCGCTCTGCTTCGCTTGCTATAGCTCGTCTGATGTTGGGTGGAGCTATGCCACTAAGCAAATAAAGTTGGCTAACCGGGGTGGGTCTTAGGCATCCCGTGATTACGCGACAGGCATCGTTCAGCAGAGGATCCACTCGTTTCGCATGCGCTGATCTTTCCCAAACTGGGGCAGCGTATTCAGCAACCGAGTAGCAGAGTGCAAGTGCCGACGTACGTAAAGTATGTGGGTCGGCACCCCATTTTGTGGAGGTCAGCTTACTCAGGAGGTTGTTTCTTGTTGATAGTTTGCCCCTGACCTTGTCTACATGATGTCTGTAAGTAAGTGTGCGATCTAGGGTGACGCCTAAATAACAAGGAGTGCTGCTGAACGCGATCCGTTGGTTGTTCCACGTGATGTTTAGGGTATGTTTCGCGTCTCGGTTTCGAAGATGGAATAGGCAGGATAATGTTTTTGCTGCGTTCGGGCGTAGGCAGTTGGCTTTGTAGTATGGCGTTAGACCGTTGAAGGCAATTGTAAAGCTAATTTCTATCTCGTTAAAGTTCCGACCCTGCACGGCTATTGCAATATCGTCTGCGTAAGCAAAGCTCCTAGTCCCTGGTGCAACTGGTTGATCATTCACATATATGTTGAAAAGAGTCGGTGCGAGGACGCTGCCTTGGGGTAGTCCATTTTCCTGGATACGCCATCGGCTTCGCTTCCCTCCTAGGTTTACGATGAACCATCTGTTGCTGAGAAGAGTTGATATAATTTGTATCAGCCCAAAATCATTAGTCATAACGTATATTTTAGTGAGCAGCAGTTTGTGATTTACAGTGTAGAATGTGGATGAAGGGTCGACAAGTACGGCTCCAGTAATTAGACGGTTCTCGTACCCATGCTCTATGAACTGAGTAAGATTCAAGACCTGTCCAGTGCAAGTTTTCCCAGGGCGAAACCCCGCCTGTTCCGGAATTATCTGATGATCAATATTAGGCACAAGTCGATTCAGCAGCATGCGCTCGAACACCTTGTACAAGCAGCAAAGTAATGTTACTGGTCTGAAATTTTTTGGCTTGTCCAATGGTTTGCCGGGTTTTGGACTTGCTATGACCTTGCCCTTTCTCAAGGTTTTCGGGATGTTGTTTAGCCGAATACAGGTATTGAAAAGTAGCAGCAGCCAGTTTTTCGTGTACTCGCCAAATTTAAGGATCTGTTCATTCCTAAGGTCGTCTAGCCCTGCTGCTTTGCCAGGTTTCAGAGATTTAAGTGCGGACTCTAGCTCTTCGATGGTAAATGGATGGCTGTAGTAGTTCGTATCACTTTCGCCACTTCTTATTGGGATGGTTTTTGCTGGAGTCTTTGTTTTCCCATTAAGAACGAGTTGGTGCGCTATTTTTGGTTGGCTGTTACTCTTGGTGCTTCCGTTTGTTGCTTAGGGTCATTATTTAGCTTCTTAATTGTCTTCCAGGCAATCTGGCTAGTACGTTTCATGTCTAGACTTTCAATTAGATGTTGCCATTCTTCTCGGCGCTTCTCGATTAGCTGGTCGGTAAGTGCATTTGCAAGTTCAATAGTTTCTTCAGAGAATGGGTTCTTCTCATACTTTTTCTTATATGCATCGTATAGTTGCCGGCTGTCTTTCGTTAGGCCCGGTACAAACTCCGTTCTGCAGCCCCTAGGGATAGACTTTCTTGATACATTCTGGACGATTTCTATGAACTTATCGTAGTTTCTGGGTGTTGGTTCTAGAGTTTGCAGCTTTTTGTTGATTCCAATTGCGAAACCTTCCCAGTCTGCCGTCTTGAAATTAAATCTTCGTCGAAATGGAATCCGCACTGGCACCACTGCTGAAGTAACTGTGAGTCTGATGGGTCTATGTTGGGAGTGTGGAATAGGACCCAGGACATCTTTCACGCACTCAGTTACCAAGTTCTGGCTGACGAAGACGAGGTCAAGGTTGTATCCCCTTTGCGACCTGCCGCTGTTAAAAGATGGGGGGAGTTTGGCGTCGTGTATGAGACAGAATGATTCAGCATCTGCCCATGTCTCCACCTTGAATCCGTCTTCATTAGATTCATTGTATCCCCAGCGTGTATGGTGACTATTGAAGTCACCCATTACAATACTGCCCGTGGGAAGGGGATTATTGCGCGGCATGTCATATTCGAATGGCGTATTTGGAGGCTTATATATTGATGTTATTGTCATATGATTAGTCTCAACTCTGAGAAGTTCAATGTTGTTTTTGTCTGAAAGTTGAAACCCGTCGTAGGCTACTCCCTCTCGTATGAAAATTGCACTTCCGTATTGATCGTCAGGCCGTTCGATTGCGTTTCATGCCCGCAATTTTAGGCCTATTGCTGTTTGGGCCTCGGTGCGTTTCCTGTAGGCATCGGACGTAACATTCGTTCAATCTGCACAAATCAGCCAGTATATCCTGTTTGGCAGGTGATAATCCCTCCACATTTATGGAGATGATAGTCAAACATGGTCTTAAGAAGGACCGATTATGAGAGTCGTCATGCATTTTGTTCTTTCTTGTAATGGCTTGGTGGTAGCAGAATCAGCATGACATCCATTGGCAATAGATTCCAGAATAGTCCCCCCATTCGGATCTCCAGGAGGGGACTGCCAAGGGGGAGATTACCATTAGAAAAAGATCGAATAATAAACGAAAGGATAACGTTCAACAAGTCAGGGCATGGAATGCCAGAAGCTTGAATGTAGTAGGGAAACTAGAAAATCTGAAAAGGAGAATGCAAAGGCTCAGTATAGATATACTCATTGCTAGATGGACCGTCTGTGGTTTGTGGTTGCAGATTGAATTTTAGCATTGATTTGAATGACACATTTTCACATGGTAATGGCTGGTTAACAGTAGCAATTGTACGTGGTGGTACAGGTGTGTCAAATGTGTCTGGACTGAAAAGCTTTGTCGACAGAGACATCATAGCCTACAAAACATATCATGTAACGGAAGATGCTAATAAAGATTTCGGCAAATCAGCATATATGTCTCCATCACCCTTTGTCCTGTATACTCGTAAGAGATGTAAAATTAATGTAAATGAAAGTGTAGTGAAGACAAGGATTTCTGGTCAGATGAGTATAGGGTAATATCAACAGCAGCAGAAAATGGTATAGTGGGAGTAGGATTCATTATGAATATAATAGTAGGGCACAGAATGAGTTACTGTTAACAGTTCAATGACAGAGTTGTTTTTATCAGAATCAACAGAAAACCAACACCGACAACGATAGCTCAGGTATACATGCCAACATTGCAAGCTGAAGAGATAGAGAAAGTGTATGAGGATACTGAAAGGGTAATACAGTATGTAAAGGGGGGTGAAAATCTTATAGTCATGGGGGACTGGAATGCAGTTGTAGGGCAGGTGTAGAAGAAAAGGTTACAGGAGAATATGGGCTTTGGACAAGGAATGAGAAAGACTAACTGAGTTCCGTAACAAGTTTCAGCTAGTAATAGCGAATACTCTTTTCATTGTTGTTGATATTCATCTTGTAACCCTTTTCAAAACATCTATTCTTTTCGATTCATCTTCTAAGTCCTTTGCTACCTCTGGCAGAATTACAAAGCCATTGGCAAAATTTGTATTTATAGGTTTTCACTGAACTTTAATACCTTTTCGAAATTTTGTAGTTAAACAAGAGGTGGAGGTATGCTTGGAAAAGAGTGGCTGATATGGGAAGATTTCAGTCAGATTACATCATGGTCAGACAGATATTCCGAAATCAGACACTGGATAGTAAGGTCTACCCGGGAGCAGATGTAGAATCAGGTCACAATATAGTTGTAGTGAAGAGAAGGCTGAAGAAGGAAGAATCAATACGCAAAGAAGTGGGATACAGAAGTACTAAGGAATGATGAGATAGGGTTCAACATCTCTGAATAGGGCCATCACAGAAGTTGGAAAGGAAAACATAGGTGCAAAGAAGGTAACTATTAAGAAACCATGGATAACAGAAGAAATACTTCAGTTGATCTGTGGTAATTCTTGATATGCGGAGTGGCGGCGATCACTAAATAACACACCAACACACATTAATACAACTTTATTTTGCGTGAATATTTACAATGTCTTATGCAGTCGGCAGCACAAAACAGAATGGAAAGCAATATGGCGGCGCACAATAGGTCCACATGAGTCAGAGAGCCTGCTATGGCAGAGATATATCACTCGTAGAGTCGATAGTCGCCACAGAGCCCCCCCCCCCCCCCCCTTGCAGTGTGGAGCACGGTGGTGTGTCAAGTCCTGTGCCAGCCCGTTGGGGGTGGGACACTTGATGGTCACAAAAGCACTTGTCCATGGTGAAATCACACGCACAACACTTGGGAGTAGGTGTAGCAAGCTCGACTGAAGCTAGGGCGTAATCACTGTGCCAACGGGGTGGAACAACTGGCCATCCGGCCCGTGATGTATTCTGCAAGGGGGGAGGAAGGGGCAGAGGGGTTGTGGGCCCGTCCAAATCATGATGAGATTCCTGGGAAGGAGGGCAGGTGTCGTGTACGTCGGGGTCACTTGCAGAGTGCTCCTGCAAGGTCCACACAGGTTTCAACCAGTGGAGTGAAACAGTTACTGGTTTGCCGTTGTTAAGTATCGACAATGTGGAAGGGCCTCAGGACAGGACTTTAAACGGACCGGTTTAGGGAGGCTGCAGGGTTGCTCATACTGTGTCATCACGTAACATGATAAATTCACATGTGGCCAGTTCCTTATGAATGAACACACGAGGCCTACAGCGGGCAGAGGGCAAGGGAGGTTTGATGAGTGCGATGTGCACTTGGACACTCTCGACGAGTGCTGGGAGCTCAGAAGAGCTTGGTAGTGGCATATCCTCGACAAATTCGGCAGGTAAAACCAGAGGCTCCTCGTAAAGGATCTCGGCGAGGGAGGCTTGCAAGTCCTCTTTGTATGCGGTGTGGAGGCCTAGCAAAACCCAGGGGAGAGCGTCAGACCACTGGCCACCGTGGCACATAAGTGCGGCTTTAAGTGTGCGGTGCCAGTGCTCCACAAGTCCATTGGCCTCGGGGTGATAAGCGGTTGTGTGAAACGTCGCGACACCACAGTACAAACAGAGGGAGGCGAACAGCTGTGATTCAAACTGCCTATGTTGGGCGGTGGTCAGTGAGGTAGGGCTTCCGAATCGGGAAATCCAAGTGGCAATGAGGGCCCGAGCCACAGACTCTTCCGAAATATCTTCCAAAGGGGATGCCTCGACCCATCTAGTGACCCTATCAATACCGGACAGGATATATCGAAAGCCCTTGGAGGGAGGGAGGGGACCTACAATATCAATATGGGCATGTCGTAGACGTCCTTTAGGCATGTCGGAAGTGCCTGGTGGAGGAAGTGCATGGCGGCCCACTTTAGCTCTCTGACACGGTACACAGGCGCGAGCCCACATCCTATAATCATGTGTAACACCAGTCCAGACGTACCTTTCCATGACCAATCTGGTGGAGGCTTTGATGCCTGGGTGAGCTAGGCTGTGGAGTGCATCAAAAACAGAGCGGCAGGGAGCTGCGGGTGCAAGAGGGCGGGGGCTACCAGTGGAAACATTGCACCAGACCGGTTCTGTGGTGCTGGAGAATGCATGTTGTTCCAGTTGGAGGGAAGAGGTTGTGTCTTGTTGCAAGGCACAAATATCGGCATCTTCGGTTTGCCGGCAGGCCAAGTCAGTAAGCTGAAGTGGGGTAGTGATGATGTTGACGCGAGACAGGTAGTCAGTGACTACATTGTCAGCACCTTGGATATATTGTGCATCAATGGAATATTGGGATATGAAATCCATATGGCGGAAGCATCGTGGGGGGAAATCGCATGAGGTGTTACGGATTGCGTCTGCCAAGGGTTTGTGATCTGTATAAATCGTGAATGGGCGACCCTCGACATCAGGTCTGAAATATTTGACCGCCTCGTACAGGGCAAAGAGTTCACGGTCGAAGGCGGACCATTTGGACTGGGATTTGGTTAATTTCTTGGAGAAGAAACGGAGGGGTTGGGAGGTATGCAATACATGTTGCTGAAGGACCGCGCCAATTGCAGTATCGCTCGCATCAGATGTAATAGAAATGGGTGCGTCAGGAGCAGGGTGAGCGAGTGTGACAGCTTTAGAGAGGGCGGTTTTGACATTTTTGAATGAATCGGCCATCTCCAGTGTCCAAACGACTTTGCGTTTGCCTTTAGTATCCTTACCCGCCTGAGCGTCGGTCAGAGGGATCTGAGCCAGCTCCGCATTGGCCACACCCGCTTGACACACAGCTCTATACTGTGGCATGAGGACCTGGCTCTATGTCGATACGGGTCGGCTTCGATGGTGGTCCACATTTTGTTGGACTGTCCACTTTTAACTGTGCTCAGGCAGACGTTTGCACTGCCTGATATGCTCCCTGCCCTTTTAACTGATGACACTGCTATGGCGGGCTTAGTTTTGCGTTTTATTCGGGCAGTGGGCTTTAGTCACTTAATGTAAGTGTTTGTCTTTTTGTATTGATTCTGGCCTGTGGTCTACGATTTTAGTCTGATTTTTAATGTGTTTCTCAGTGGTTGGTTTTTCCTTTTTTGTTGCTACGGCTGGCCAACCACCGTCACATTCTGTGTGATTTTAGTTCATCTTGTCTGGTCTTTGTCTAAGTTTCTCTTGTCCTGTGTCGTCTGTCTTTTTTCCATTGTCCGTTTTTATTCTTTGTGAGTGTTTTTAAGTTTTGGAACAAGGGACTGATGACCATAGCAGTCTGGTCCCTTTAATTCCCCAAACCAACAGTGATCTGGATAGACGCAGCATGGGGCAGGTGGCGCCTGTAGAAGTTCACCATGCTTAGAAAACGGCGAAGTTCAGCGATGTCCTCTGGGGGAGGGAGGCTAAGTATGAGTTCAACCCGAGAGGAGGTGAGGCGGACGCCCTCAGCCGTGACTGTGTGACCTAAGAAGGTGACCTCAGGACTGCTAAGCTGAGACTTCTCGTGGTTGATATCCACTCCATTAGCAGCGAGCAGTGCAAGCACTCTGGAAAGATGGAGAGTGTGTTCCTCAGGTGAGGGAGAGAAAATCAGTATGTCGTCTAAGTAGGGATAGGCGAAAGGAAGGTCAAACAACAGTGAGTGGATGAAGCGTTGCCATGTCTGCGTGGCGTTTTTGAGACCATATGGCATGGAACAGTACTCGAAGAGGCCAAATGGAGTGATTATCGCTGTCTTGGGGATGTCATCGGGGAACATGGGAATCTGATGATATACTTTGCTACAATCGAGAACAGAGAAGATCTGGGAACCATGCAACATCTGAGTGAAATCTTGAATATGGGGATAGGGTAGTTATTGATGGCAGTGCGTGCGTTCAGAGCACGGTAGTCACCACAGAGGCGGAAAGTACCGTCCTTCTTCGTCATGAGATGGATTGGCGATGACCAGTTACTATCTGAGTGACGGAGAATGTTGGACTCCAAAAGATCTTTAACAATGTCCTTAACATGGTGAAGTTTTTGCGCGTTTAGACGGCGCGCCTTATGCCGCACAGGGGATCCTTCAGTCGTGTTTATTCTGTGGCACATGCCATTGGCAATAGCACGCAAAAACGTGGGAGAAGCAGAGGGGGTAGGGGGGGTAGGGACAGGAGGGATAGGGGCAGAGGGGGGAGGGGCAGAGGCTGGCCGAACCATTAATGGGGTCACAGCTGCAGAACAATGACCAGGCTGAGGAGGCGTGTCCACAATGGCAAGAGTGGGTGTGCGGAGTTGCAGAAGCTGCTGTTGTGTCTGCAACAGTTGTGCATAGACTTTGACAATGCGAACATGCAGGTCGACATTCTGAGTGTGCAACGCATCGATGTCTGAACGCTCGTGCAAGAAAGCTGAGAGAGCAAAAGAAAGGTTTGCAGCAAGTGACATACACTCTGAAAGGGCAGAGTGTGAACAGTCAGTAGAAACGTTGACCTAAGGGGGGGGAGAGTTTGACGCACCAGGAAAACTCAAACCGGAGACGTGAGTCAGACAGTTGGCTTGCAGATTAGGGGAGAGGGCATAGTGATGAAGAAAATCGAGGCCCATTACAGGTGCATCAACTTCCGCGACGTAAAATGTCCAGGGGAAAACCTGATCTGGGGCAAATTTAAGCAGGAGATGTGAGAAACCTAGCACCAGGATTGGGGAATTGTTAGCAGCTTTCAGTGACGGTGCAGATAAGGGATGTATCTATGTTAGGGGCGAGGGAGGGCGGGATAACACTAATGTTGGCTCCAGTGTCCACTAGACGAAGTTCGGTGATGGTGTCCTCGACGAAGAGGCACGAAGCAGATGACAGTGCAGCAGGCGTTGGACGAGATGCCGGTAGGCGCCGTGAGGC
Organism: Schistocerca serialis cubense; assembly: GCF_023864345.2. NCBI lineage: Eukaryota > Metazoa > Arthropoda > Insecta > Orthoptera > Acrididae > Schistocerca > Schistocerca serialis. Next base: position 62,890,607 of record NC_064642.1, read on the forward strand.
AGGGCGGCGGGACGTGGCGCCTAGACGTGCCAGCCATAAGCGTTTAGGAAATTGCACGGGCATTTGCGGTTGCGAGCCGCGTGACCAAAGTTAGCGTGGAACCAGCAATAAGGAGAGCCATCTTGCGGTGCAGGAGCATGGCTGGGTGGTGAGGCGGCCAGCTGCGCGGCCGGAGTGTACTCAGGTGCTCGCTCGGCTGTCTCCAGTGACCTTTGCTGCGGCAACGTAAAAGTAGATAATGCAGTCAGGCGACCACGGGGTGGCGGGGCCATTGCTTGCACTGACAGCAAGGTGCATGTGATGCCGCGGCTGCGGGTAGGTTTGCCTTCTGTTACTGCATAATGTGTGGGGGCAGCAGATGCCGGACTCGAATGTTGGAGGTACTGGTGTTGAATGATGCTATAGGCACGGTCAGCGATGTGCAGGCGAGCTTCAAGGGGCTCAGAGACATGGGACAATAGCTGCAGTTGTAGCTCAGAAGGAAGTTTAAGTAGCCAAGTTGTCCAAAGTGTGACGTCTGGTAGAAAGTCTGTGTCCACTAGGGTGCGTAAGTGGCGCCACAGCTGTGACGTGTTAAGGTCATCGATGTGTTCCTCATGGATAATGCGTTGGATCGACTCAGCAGGAGGACAGGATAAGCGTTCATACAAGCTTTAGCAAATTCGTACTTATTCTGCATGGGAGGCGAAAGCAACAGGCCATTAATAAGATCTGTGTGATCGTGCAGGTGACTAAGAAGCCACACAAATCGGGGTCCGTCGTCCAGGACACTGAATGTCCATTTTATCCACTAATGCAAACCATGTCTTAGGGTTCTCCGTTTGTAGGGCTGGCAGTTTTGGGAATCTGCTTGGCGCGAGGTACTGAGGAATGGTCGGTGCAGCGAACACCCTACTTGGAGGTGCAGATGGTGTAGCATTGTAGAGTGGTGCCAAATTGGGATTGTAGGTACCAGGAGACTGGCACACAGTAGCTGTACTAATCTGGTTATTAGGGACAAAATCACACGATTTACAAGCAGCAGGAGTGCAAGAAGACAATTCAGTCTTGGCATGTGAGTTCAGTTGCATAGTGTAGGCAGGTACAGTTGCTGGGGCCCCGGCTGGTGGGGGCACGGTTGGGTGCAGAAGACTCTCCAGTACCATGGAAACAGGTGCAGTTTGGACTGGTGAGCACGAGACCGGTGTTTGCCAAGCGAAAGAATCCGGTGCGGAAGTTGATGAAATGGTGTGGACCGGTACGGGTGGTGCGGCCGGTGCCACCGCGGGAGCGGGCGGTAGGCATGCGGGAGCTGGTAACAGTGGGTGGGAGAATGTAGCGGGCGCGGTTGAAACCGACAAGGCAGAGATGGACGAAACTGTCGGGAAAACGTGCGGAAGACGAACAGGAGCCAGGATGGCGCGCGGCGCGGGAGGTGAGGCTGCATCATACCTGAGCAGTTGTAAGATGTTCGTGGAGAGTTGCGTAGTCTGTGGCTGTAGAGCAGGCGTCATGTGAGGGTGCAGTAGATGAGCAGGAATGGCAGTGCTGGGGCGTTGATAAGCAGAATGCAGTCCAACGGTCCTGAGGCAGCCGTAGGCGCGGGAACAAGCTGCGGCGGCCAAGCGGGAACTGTTGAGGTTATCTTGAGGCCACGTAGGTTAAAATCCGGTTGACAGCGGAGTTCACTTTGGCACTGAAACTGCGGTGTGATTTCCGGTATGGGTTCATTTTCCACTTTGAAAAACTGAGTCTGAGAAGTCGGATAGCAGGAACTGAACGGTTGTTGAAACATTGTTCGTAGCACAATACAAATCATTGTTAATAGCACTCGTGAATTGAACTAAAACAGATCGGGGTCACCAATGTGGTTATTCCTGATACGCGGTGCGGCGGCAATCACTAAATAACACACCAACATACATTAATACAACTTTATTTTGCGTGAATATTTACGTCTTATACAGTCGGCAGCACAAAACAGAATGGGAAGCAATATGGCGGCTCACAATAGGTCCGCAAGGGTCAGAGAGCCTGCTATGACAGAGTCTATAGACGCCACAGATCGATGAAAGGAAGAAGTACAAAAATGTTCTGGGAAACTCAGGAATACAGAAATAGAAGTCGCTGAGGAACAAAACAAATAGGAAGTTCAGGGAAGCTAAGATGAAATGGCTGCAGGAAGAATGGAAGACATCGAAAAAGAAATGATTGTCAGAAGGACAGACTCAGCATACAGGAAAGTCAAAACAACCTTCAATGACATTAAAAGCAAGGGTGATAACATTAAGAGTACAACAGGAATTCCACTGTTAAATGCAGAGAAGAGAGTGGATAGGTGGAAAGAACACATTGAAAGCCTCTATGAGAGGGAAGATTTATCTGATGTGATAGAAGAAGAAACAGGAGTCAATTTAGAAGAGATAGGGGATCCAGTATTAGAATCAGAATTTAAAAGAGCTTTGGAGGGCTTAAGTTCAAATAAGGCAGAATGGATAGATAACATTCCATCAGAATTTCTAAAATCATTGGGGGAAGTGGCAACAAAACGACTATTCACATTGGTTTGTATAATGTATGAGTCTGGTGACATACCATCTGACTGTGGGAAAAGCATCATCCACACAAGTCCGAAGATGGAAAGACGTGACAAGAGCGAAAATTATCGCACAATCAGCTTAACAGCTCATGCATCCAAGTTGCTTACTAGAGTAATATACAGAAGAATGGAAAAGAAAATTGAAGATGCATTAGATGACAATCCGTTTAGCATTAAGAAAGGTAAAGGCATGAGGAAGGCAATTCTGACACTGTGGTTAATAATGGAAGCAAGACTAAAGAAAAATCAAGACATGTTCATAGGATTTGTTGACCTGGAAAAAGCGTTTGGCAATGTAAAATGGTGCAAGATGTTCGAAATTCTGAAAAAAGTAGAGGTAAGCTATAGGAAGAGAGAGGTCAAATAAATTATGTACAACAGCCAAGAGGGAATAATAAGAGTGGACGACCAAGAACGAAGTGCTTATATTAAAAAGGGTGTAAGACAAGGATGTAGACTTTTGTCCCTACTGTTCAATCTGTACATTGAAGAAACAATGATGGAAATAAAAGAAAGGTCAGGAGTGGAATTAAAATTCAAGGTGAAAAGATATCAGTGATATGATTCATTGATGACATTGCTATCCTGAGTGAAAGTGAAGAAGAATAGATGATCTGCTGAATGGAATGAAGTCTAATGAGTACAGAGTATGGATTGAGAGTAAATCGGAGAAAGATGAAGGTAATGAGAAGTAGTAGATATGAAAACAGCTAGGATTAATATCAGGATTGTTCGTCATGAAGTAGATGAAGTTAAGGAATTCTGCTACCTAGGCAGTAAACTAAAAAATGATGGATGGAGCAAGGAGGACATCAGAAGCATACCAGCAATGACAAAAAGAGCATTCCTAGCCAAGAGAAGTCTACTAATATCAAATATCGGCCTTAATTTGAGGAAGAAATTTCTGAGAATGTACATGTGGAGTACAGTGTTATATAGTAGTGAAATATGGACTGTGGGAAAACCGGAACAGAAGAGAATCGAAGCATTTTAGATGTGATGCTACAGACAAAAGTTGAAAATTAGGTGGTTATAAGGTAATGGATGAGGAGATTCTGCGCAGAATCGGAGAGGAAAGGAATTTGTGGAAAACACAGATAAGGAGAAGGGACAGGATGATAGGACATCTGTTAAGACATCAGGGAATAATTTCCATAGGATGAAACTGCTACTTTGAGATGAAGAGGTTAGCAGAGTAGAGAAATTCGTGGCACACCATGCAACTAGCCTATATAACATGTCTTCTTTAAAGCTGTAGAGAATCACGTGAAACTCCAAAAATTATTTTATGTTATTCGCAAACAAAGGCCCACCAGGGTGAGTTGCTGCAGAATGTAATACCTGGGACCTTAAACTAGGTCACTGTACAGATGGTTTCAAAAAATTGATCCTGCTGTCGGGGGACTCTCCTTAGTGAAATGTACTAACAAAATGCAGGACAAGCAATGATAATAGAATTTACTAATGATTAAATCAGAAGTTATAGTGGAATTTCTTGTCAAAGATCATGTGCTAAATTGAGCACACTGAAAGAATAAGAAAAGTGTCAGCAAAACATTTCAGAACATCTACATTTATTTACTCGAGCAAATATATACTTGCAAACATATCAGAAAAATATGTAGAACACAGTAAATAGCACCTTATAGCTTTATCCTTTGTATATTGTTTTCTTGCTAATTGTGAAACAACAAAAATTATTTTTCTCATCCAGCAATTCTGACTTTTTCACTGATGACATAATTTTCTTTACAACACTTTCATCTATTTACATTCTTATTTATACACAGTCTAGGGATTTTTTGCTGTGTAAAACATAAATACTTTTTACTTTCACTTATTTCGTCTATCTTGTAGGAGAACACTAGTAGTAATAGATTCCAGGACCTTGTGTAACATTTCAATGTGCCACGAAAACAAAGCAACCAAAATATTAAAGATTAAGAAGATAAAAAAGCACACAAGCCAGTTGTGTAATAGGATTGAGTTCAACCAGAATAGGTTATAACTTCCAAAGTTCACAGACGCTGCCGTAGTCCCTTATCTCCGTGCAGAAACCGCCATAGTCTCTTATCTCTGCACATGCACAGCGTGCAACATACACAGAAATTTAGAACTCCACACTCTGCAAAATCTATAGATCACTGATGTCGTAGACACACTGCAATTGTGGTTGGTTGTTGATTTACATGCATGCAGGAGAGGCACATGCACTTTGGTTAGTCGAATTTGACCAGTAAGTCGCTTGTGTAAAACGGGCTGAAAGAACTCCACACGTGAGCGATGGATTGCAGCAATCTGCCCCATGTCACGCATTGTCACTGTAGAGTATAAATAGCTATGGAGTGAGGACATTCATTTCTAAACACATACTACGTCTTCACTGCAGAAGCCATGGAAATCTCACAAGGGCACAAGTCAGCACTACGAAATATTTATATCTCCTGCGACCACGCGCAAGCTGCTCAACACTCTCCAAGTATTTCCTGCGACCGTCCATCATGCCTTCCCATCCAGCATGCCCCTGTGTCCTCTGCCACCTGATGTTCCTCCCCCACTTCCATACAGTCTCTCCATTGACTTCCGTTAGTTGCCTACCACAGTACGGAGCACTGTGATTGGCTAGAGCACTCCAGCCAAGCCAATGCACACTCACAGACATATTGAAACACATATGAAATACTGGATTTACATTTAAATAACTCGAAGTTAAATAAATATTCCTACGGCTGGACCACAAACACACTCTAACACACATTATTAAATACATAAACAAATTAAATAGACATATATCAAAGAAATAGAAACAAAAGTAGCCTAATGTCTCTGTGCTTTCTAAAACGCAGTAAATATTTGACCAATTTCTTCATGAATATTGTATATCAGACATAAACAGAGACATAGATGAATAAATGTATTTATAAGCATGCTGCTATCGTTTTTCCGTGTAACTGTGGAGTACTTATGGCCTGACACAATCAATAGTAATTGACCACTTTTGACCTTCAATAACTCATGTACTATTCACATTATTTGCCTGTAATTCATACCAATTTAGGTTTACACTAATATTTTTCTTAAAGACACTTCGATTGACAAAATCGGATAAACTGTTTAGATTTTGGAAATTCATTGCTGGGTGTTACTTGTGTAATTTACAGTCAGATACTAAACTTTAAACTAAAAAAGACATTGAAAATCTGATTACACCATCAGAATCGTTGTGCAAATAATGGTAATGTGCATTTTTCTTTTTAAGGTATCATGATTCCTCTGGCTATTATTAATTTCTATATGAACTGCGAAATGTCATCCATTATGGTTTCACAAAGTCCACCACCTTTGGCACTCCTGGCATACAAGTCTCCTTCATTGACACAAAGCACAGTCCTCATCACAGCGTCAACATGTAATTCCCAGCCACGAGGGTGACCTGGACCACGTGCTGGAGCTGCCCCTCTTGCTCCGGCTAATATTCGGCAGCACGTGGTTGCTGATGAGCCCCAGCTTGCCAAGCAGCCCATCCAGCCATGCCAACTCTGAACTTAGAATATTTTCAGGGCCCCACAACTCCCCTGTTACCTCACAAAGCTTTGAAAACAAACTCTTCACCCACATAATTTCCTTTCTTCTCACTTATTATCTGTTAATAGATGTTAATAATGCTTGTTTGACTTTTTTACGTTATTGGTGTGCACGAGAATGTTTGCTATTGGTCTGTTTGCCTTGCAAGTTTTCCTGTGGTTGGCTATACGAGAATTCTTGTTGTTGGTCTCTCCAGATTGTCAGTTTACCTGTGAGTGGTCAAAATAAGAAGGTCTGCTGTTGACATGTTCATATCAGTGCCTTACTGTTCATTGCTCTCATTTGACCTTTTAAACCAGTTAACATGTTTTTCAGTACTTTATGTCATTTAGTTGCAGTCTACCTACAATCTGTTTTGCCTTAACTGTATCACATAGCTGTACATAATAATTTACATCTCCTAATCCAGATTTCATACCAATTTGAAGCTATACTATATTGTGCAGTGTAATATGAAAAAGCAATTTCTTTTTTGAAAAATTTTGAAGGTGACGTGTTTTGAGGTATTGAAGGTCAAAGGTGTCAAAGGTCAAGACCAATGACTTTAGTTGTGTACATTGTTTGAATATGACCATGTTACATATCATTTGAAAACTTTTTCCCAGCCTTTCCAAAATTACCTGTTCCACAGTTCTATCTCTTTTAGAACAGAAATTACAGCTGCTTTTGTCAGTGCATTTATCAACTTTTCCAAACATTTTCAGAACTTTAGGTGCCATTACTTTTGTCATACTTTGGCTACGGTTCTGTAATTTGGCATTTTTGATTTTCTCAACATGTGCAATGAACATCCAAATTTGATAAAAATTGGAGATGGTCAGACCGAATATATATTTTCTGTGTTGATTTGAAATGGCATGACTTTTTACGTTTTGTTCTTTTTATTGCAGATGTGAGTTAATAATTTCTATCCACCACCTTTTACACATAACAAAAATAAAAGTTCTTCTACGGGTTAGGAGCTGTCAAGGAGAAACTTTTTAGTTTGTTTTCAAATTTAACTTTGCTCTGCTATGTGTTATTAGCCACTACCCATCTGCCCTGGCAGATGATCACACATTATAGCAGATGATGCATCACTCAGCAAAGACCACATATGTGAGCTGTAAGCAATCTGAGACAAGAGTTTTCTCTGCCATGCAAATCTTTGCCATAGTGCCTGGGTTTTACCCAAAAAGAATGCCACAGTGAGCCCTCCCAACCCGCACCACTTCCCATGCTGATGCAGAGCTGTCCACATGATAAAGAGGTGATTAAATGTTTCTTACATGTTCCAAATTATTAATTTATCAGAGCCTGACTGATTGCCGTACTGCACAAAACAGGTGCACAACCTGTGAAGAAGTCAAAGGTGAGTGTGTGCCTATTAAGGGAACAGTATTGCAGGCTTTCTTTAATGACAATGGTGAACTAATTGACATCAGACTGAAATGATATTTTGAGGCATGAATAATTCAGCACTGCCTCACCATGGCCTTTCTGATTGTGGAATGTCTACTTCATGGAGCCTGCTATGATATAGAGAGTGCAGTGTGATCCAACCCCTTTGTGAAATAGGTAACCCTTTGAGGCACCACATGTGCTGCCGTTAGGGACAAGATCTGAATGTTATTAAATTACTTCACCTGCAGAACACATGTGCATTATTGTGCAATGCAATTACTTTTGTTATTGCACTAGATTATTCACTACATTCTCAATTTGTAAATTGTATATGTTTTTGCCTTGTTCATTTTTATTGGGTTAGATAGGCTCATGTTACTCATGAAAGTCCAGTTATTTGTGTATTGCATGATTCTTCAATCCCTGTATTAAATTAGTCACATTTGCTGCCTCACAATAATGCCAATGATATTTTTTCATGTCATCTAAAGATCATTAACTGATCTTTCTGATGGACAGTGGGCACTCATGGTGTGCACTGGTATACCAACTGTCCTAATGTGCCTTTGTTCGTAAGTATTTTTGTAAGTTTGTGCAACTGCTTGTGCCTTGTTAATGTTCCAATAAAGGAACTGTTCAAATCCAGACTTCCTTCCATGACAGATTTCCATGATTTACCCTGCTTGCCTAGTAATACTACCGTGTCTGTGTATTGTGTTCAGTGAGGAACAAATTCCCACAATATTATTGGGTAAGGCATCAGACATTTTGGTGGCAGCATTGTGCATTCCTTATTGTGCTGGAGGCAATCATAATGTAGAGTAATAAAGGCAATTTTTGTTCTGATATTGTAGTTATGTAACCATTGTTTCTTTTGAATGAAAGTGGATTATTTACAATAAATTTTGTGAGTGAATAATTGTACTGTGAGGCAGGTGACAAAATGCGTGATTTACCCCTGAATGTCATTCCACAGATTATTAATAAATGGTAATATACAAAATATGGCAGCCTACTGATTTGTTTCTCTCCAGAGATATGCAGTAGTAATTTGAAGTATGAATGTGGCCAAACCAAGTTGTTTGACATCTCCAAAATGTGTTTGGTCCAGTTTAAATTCTCATCAATATGGACACCTAAAATTTTTGAAATTTCCACCCTTGTTATTATTTCCTTCCCATGTATTACATTTATTATTGGTGTAGTGCCTGTAGATGTGCATAACTAAATATATTGTGCCTACTTGAAACTGAGTGTCAGACTGTTCACAGGAAACTATACTCAATAATACATTCAGAACATTATTTACAATTTCTTCTGTTGCTTTGTTGCATTAATTACAACTAAACTGTGATTTACTGAGAATATTATTGTTGCTCTAGTGGAATATTATTTCTAGAATATATTACCATCGCAAAAATTTTGGAAATTGATATTTATAGCTAAACAGGCTAGCAGTTACTGACATCCCTCCTGTCACTTTTAGTATTGAGGGGGTTAACAATGGCATATTTCAATCTCTGTGGAAAAATTTTATGAGTTAGTGTCATATTAACATATTTAAGAAAAAGACAGCATTTATTGTAGGGGAACAGGTACTGAATACTCTATTGAAAACACAGTAAAGTCCATATGAGATTTTATTTTTGAGGCTGTTGTGTCTAGGAATCCTGCATACTTGGTTTGCTAGACAAACAATAAAACAACTCATATTAATGAGTTTTATTACAAAACACAATTACAATTACTTAACTTCAATATGTGTTGCAAGCAAAGGACAGCATAAAAAATAATCAGTCTTCTTCAGAACAGACAAACACAAGTCTGTGGTACGTAGAGATAGCTAACAAAGGGGCTAACATTAAAGCTGGTATCAAAGTGCGCTTCACCAGTCAGGTGTGGCAGTACTTATGTCATCTTCATCTAGGGGCCGCTGCTGTTCTGTTGTTGTCTTGGAGGGAGGTTGATCAGCATACAATTGGCTGACCTCTTTCCACAGCCGCCTCTTCTCTGTCATTCGCAACTGGTGTGCCGGTGCTGACTTTATGCCATAACAGAGGGAATATGTAATTTCCTTGGTATGAGAAGGAGAAACTGATGATACATCCATATGATTGACTTTAATGTGAGTTGCTTTTGCAACACACTGCTTTGCTTTTTCTTACTCAACTATTTGTGCCTATATTTTCTATTACATTTAAGAAATGGTTTTTAAACTATTTGCTACTTGTGGCTGATCATGTGTGACCTGTCCTGTGAGATTCAGTGGATTTGCAATGAATGTGTTACTGCATTGTATCAATTTATACGATGTTCTTTGTATGTTTTGTATAACATTTCTTTATACAACTCTAACTTTACAGTTGCTAAGACTTCCACATTCCTTACAGTGATAGATGGGTAGATTCAATAACACACAGGGCCTTTATGGCATAAAAGAAACTGGAAAATGAAAATCATTGTAATGTACTTTTCAGGTCATTCCATTCAAACCTCCACCTGATTACCTCCAATGTGAATGAAGTTTTTCATAGATGTTCACTAGAGAGTAAAACTAAAGTGTTGAAAGTGTGAGCTTAACGAACAAAAAGTTCAACATTTCTTGTGGCATGCACTGGAAGGGTGCAAAATGTTTTGTGGACTCTGTGATGGTTTTGGCCAAATTTCAGACAGTTTAACATATAAATTAGTAGTAATGTAATCAAGGTATTCGTATTACATGCTTAGCTTGTGCTCCTCATACTGTTAAAATTTCAAGGGCGAGTCATTCGCTGTTCACCTGCTACATGGGGTGAAAATTGTGGAAAAAACTATCATGACATATCATAAGCCATTTTGCTGCCCTTTAGTATCTCCCCAGAGAAGTTACTTGTTATCATTTCCACTGAACTGCAGCAACTGTTTGTGTGTATTGCAGAAGTTATTAATACTTAAACATGCCATCAACTTTTTTATCTAATTTGTACACACTTCATTGTCATATTGCTAATTATTGTCACCTATACTGTTTATGTTCATTGCTTTAGAAAAAGCAGGTTTTTTGTATTTAAAAATATTTTGTTTGTTTTGGTGACTCTGTGGATAAGATTTAAAAAAACCAGCTTGAAAATACTATGTCAAACATTCATGAATATTGTTTACTTATGTCTGATACATTTTTGTAATTTTTGGGATGCTGTAATTATGGGTGTTTGCTGATATTTTTGCTTTTTACATATACATAATCAAAACCAATAAATTTTTATAACACTGAAAATTCACGATGGAAATTATTAAAAAGGATAAGAGACTTACCCATAGGTAATTGTACAAGTATGTTTCAAGTGCTAGGCAGAATGAAACATACCGATTTCCAGACCCACCCTTGTTAATGTGAATTGTGTTGTAATTGCTTGCAGTAGCCTAGTTGTGAAAATGGTAAGAGCTGTTGTTGCATAGTTGTTACGGTGGTTACAACCAACAACTAAAATGCAGTATATATTAGCCAATGTACATCTGGAAATGACTATATGTACAAGGTGTACAACTTTGCTTCCACCATTTGCCGATAGGTGTGACAACGGTAAGTAGCGGTCGAAAGAAACAGATCACAGACATCAGGCAGTTAGCCTTGCACCTCAGTCAACATAACCTCATCCAGACATTAGTTGATTTGTGTCTGCATCGTAAAGTTGTTCTCGATTGAAAACTTCAATTTATGAGCCTAATTTTTGTCATTTGTGGGAGGTGTTACTGTTCTGTTTCAATATGAAGAAAACAGTGGCTGAGTCTCATTGAATGCTCTCAAGTACATATGGTAAGGATGCTATTAGTGAAAGAATGTGTCATGAGTGGTTTCAACGCTTCAAGAACGGTGCTTTTAATGTCGTAGACCGGCACAGTGGTCAAAGAGAGAATGTTTTCGAAGATGCAGAATTGGAGACATTGCTGAGTGAAGACTCACATCACACTAAAGTAGAATTGGTGCGATTAGTGGAAGTGACACAGCAAACCATTTCAAAATGTCTCAAGGCTATGGGCATGATTCAGAAAGAAGGAACTTGGGTCCCGTGTGAGCTGAAACCAAGAGACATTATACAGCATTTGTGTGTTTGTGAACAGTTGCTTCAGAGGCAGAAACGGAAGGGATTTCTGCATCACATTGTGACAGGGGATGAAAAATGGGTTCACTATGATAACCTTAAACGCAAAAAATGATGGGGATATCCCAGCCATGCGTCCACGTCAATGGTCAAACCGAATATTCATGGCTCCAAGATCATACTCTGCATTTGGTGTACTATGAGGTGTTAACACTAAGTGAAACAATCACAGTTACTTGTTATTGAACAGAATTAATTTGTCTGAGCAGAGCATTAAAAGACAAACAGCCACAATACAGCGAGAGGCACGATCAAGTTATTTTGCAACACGACAACACTCGACCCCACGTTGCAAAAGAGGTCAAAACGTACTTGGAAATATTAAAATGGGAAGTCCTACCCCACCTGCCATATTCTCCAGACATTGCTCTCTCTGACTATCACCTATTTAGATCAGTGGCGCATGGCCTGGCTGACCAACACTTCCAATCTCATGAAGAAGTCACAAATTGGATCAATTTGTGGATCACTTCAAAAGACGAACAATTTTTTCGATGTGGGATTCACACACTGCCCAAAAGATGGGAGAAAGTAGTGGCCAGTGATGGAAAATACTTTGAATGATACATGTGTAGCAAATTTGTTTCACTAAAGCCTCAAATGTTGGGAAAAAAATGGCAGAAGCAATGTTGAACACATTGTAGATGAGTCTAGTAACTGAAGATATACATTTGCGTAATCATGTCTAGGTGACTGGTATCCTATTCTCCATTTTGAATTGTAAGTAAATTAGTCATATTGAGTCTAAGGACAAATTGAACTACTTGTTGCTATTATTTCCATTATAAGTCTTTTGGCCACTCCCCACAATCATGAAATTCATTATATACGTGACCTGCTTTGGTCCCACAGATCTTAGAGTCTTAAATAATACTGCTCACAGCTCATCCACTCCTCTTTTTTTTATGCTGCCCCATTTAATAAATATTCTATCTCACCATCTCTTCCACTACACAGTATTCTTTATCATCTTCATTCACTTTTTCAAAAAGTATGCCACATGACCTTTGTTTGTTATTGTATAGTTCTCCTGTATACTCTGTCGATACATGTTTAGCACTTTTTTGCTTACTATCTGGTAATCTGGCATTAGTACCAGTTATCATACTACTTTTATTTTTATTTTTGCCTTCAAAGACTATCTCTGAAGCTTGCCTGGACATCATTTCATACTTGTCTTTACTATCTAATTTCTCTGTTTTGTCATATTTTTCATTCATGCACTTCTCTTTTGCTTTGTTTTTTTGGTCCACACACACACACACACACACACACACACACACACACACACAAAATCGCTCACACATGCTTGTACTTGCCTATGCTCCTAGAAGGTGTTGACTAGACTAGCAGTGTCAATGCTATTTTTTGGCAGGTAGGTTGGATGTGGTTGGGGTGGTGTTGGGTGGCCATGGGTGTGAGTGATGTTTATTTATAAGGAGATGGCAGTAACAGTGACAAGTATTATGGAAAACTGGTGAACAAAGTGGTTAATATCTTTGGAGTAGAGTGCTAGGTTTTAGGCATTTGGTTGAAGATGTTGGTTAACAAAAGTGGAATTCTTTCTATGGGAGCATAACAGCCAGTTACAGTTGGGTGTCAAGGATTGTTGGGTTTGTGGATTTTGGGGAGCATGTAGAAGGTGGCTGTGCTGCATGTTTCAGTGAGGAGGGAGATGGACTCAGGGGAGAGGTTCTATGGGCCTATGGTTTTCAGTAGGGATTGGAGGTTATGTTGCACTTCGGGATGGGATCTCTCTGGCAGAGTTTTTAGGTAGATGAGTCAGGCAGTCACTGCGACTCATCACAACAGTAGTCGAGCCTTTGTCTGCAGGAAGATTGATTAAGTCTGGATTTGTTTTCAGGTTGTGTATAGCTGTCTTTTCTGCTTCCAAAAGGTTAGAGTTCTTAGGGAAGGACCTGGGAAAGGATGCTGAGGACAAATTGGATTGACACTACCTCCACCACAACCATTCCACCTTTCGAAAAACAGGGCAGGCACTGATAGTCTAGCCCACTCCATGTAGGGGCATAGGCATGTGCATGCATATATATGTGAGTGTATTTTACATTAGCTTGTCAAAGGATAACCCCAAAAGCTATCAAGTTTTCTTTCTCTCGTGTGTGCCTTTTCACTACTCAGTGCTTCTGCTTTTCAGTGAGTGGCCTCCTGTAATCCTAAAGTATTGAGTTATTCATTTACATACTCTTTCTAAATTTTGTGACCTTGTTACCTTTGTCTTCTCAAAGGATGGACAGTGAAATATCTGTGCTGTATGCTAGACTGTAATCCATGCCTGGATCCTATCATACTTGTGGCAGCTCTCTCTTAAGATATATATCTGTACCACAACTCCCTATTTGAAAGCTTCCAACCTCTCAGCCAAGAGTTAATTGATAAAGACAAGCTGTCATAACTGGAAAATGCAGTAGCTTATTTTCAGGCATGTTGTTAAATGTTTCTGCAGTGACTTTGTTGGTCAGCTAACCAGTCACACCATTTGTATCTTTCCTCAAAATACTAGTAATTGTGAACTCCATTAACGTCCACCTATTCTCAATTTACACCAGTCTAGAAGTATATATGTTTTATATTCTGTTCTACAGCTGTCCATTTTCATCTTTTTTCTTCATAATTTCCGTTTATTTTTTTTTTATCAACACTTGCTTTCCTTTTAAAGAAATATTTTTAGAAACTGAGTTACAGTCTTCCTTGTGCACCATCATGCTGCATTGTGTCACACGTGCATGTATTTATTTACGTCGTCATTGTCAATACATTTTCGTGCCAGCTGCCAGAGGCACTGCGTTGTTCTTAAAAAATGGTTCAAACAGTTCTGAGCACTATGGGACTTAACATCTGAGGTCATCAGTCCCCTATAACTTAGAACTACTTAAACCTAACTAACCTACGGACATCACACACATCCATGCCCGAGGCAGGATTCGAACCTGCGACCGTAGCGGTCGCGCGGTTCCAGACTGAAGCGCCTAGAACCGCTCAGCCACAACGGCCGGCCCTTGTTCTTAAGAATGTGCTTATTCTTAGATGGGTCGACTATTGTTTTCAGGGAGCATATTACTGTACTTGATTGGTTATGGGATAACTAGACCTTTTCATATTTCCTTGAGGGAAGATTCTGCTTATGTAAACTTTCTCCAAAGCTTTTGACTCTCAGTAAGTTTCCTTCCTGTTTAAGCAATAAAGTATTTATTTGTTCCTGTACAAGAGTTTATGTTTCATACTCCAGCCAGGCTGGACATCAACTTGCGCAACTTAGACAGTCAGACGGCAGATTCAGCAGCCAGCCTGACAGTTGGTGACCCCGATGTGACCCAGCCTACACTACAGCTCAGAAAGAACTTGAGATACTACTAAACCAAGCCCTGTACTGTGACAGATACACTGGATGTAACAGAACTGTTGGTTTCCAGACTTGCTGTATGTGTACCACCTTTCTGGCCACAAAATGACGCACTTTGGTTTGTGTAACTGAAGGCCAGTCTCCATTAGGTAGGGATCACAATGGATTCTACTGATACCGTATGGTGGTGCATCAACTAGACCATTGGTGCACTGCAAAGATTGAAGACGTGATAATTGCACCTACTACAACAAACTCCTATGAGAAACTGAAGATGGAATTGATTTGTAGATTCTTTGCATCTCAAGAGAAGTGTGTCAGGCAAGCTTTGATTCAGGAAGATATTGGCGACCAGAAGGCACTGTATCAAGCAACTTGCTATGGGGGTTAATAGAGTAGCCATCAACCACCGAAGTAAAGGCAATTATAGCATCACAAACAGAGATGACCTTAGATAAAGTGCCAGACTTTGCTGACAAGATAATGGATGCAATGGCTCTCACCCCAATAAGTGCAGTGACAGTGTCGTGCAGCAGCATGTCATTGCCAGTGTTGAAGTACTCTCCAAATATATCAGTGAATTGTTATCTCGGTGTGATCATAGCAGAAAGAGAAACTGATACTGCAAGAGATCAAGAAGCCACTGTCCCACAACCTCTTTGACTCCTGGGACAGGTCAACACTCCATCTGTTATTATCATCATAGATTTGGGGATCAGGTGTGCAAATGCATGTAGCCAGAAGCTGGCAGCAGTCGGACATAAGTGCAACATCCAATTGCCAAGCACGATTGCAGTGCCTGTTTATGAGTGATCAGAAGTCAGGCTGCAAGTATTTAGTGGATACTGGGCAGGATTTGTCTATATTTTTCCAAACCCTATTATGCAGAAGTTGACCAACAACCCTGTTCTGCTTGTGTGCAGCAAACATGTTTTCACATGGAACTGCACAATTGTGGATGTGACAGAGCCCATCATTGCAGCCAATTTCCTAGCTTACTACCACCTACTACTGGATGTGGCAAATGCATGAATCACTGACAGGTTTACAGGCCTGACGGCCTGAGGATTCTGACGGAGCACAGCAATGCACATGGCCAACATTGTGCAAGTGGTTTTTTGAGTCACCAGTTTTCTGACTGGTTTGGTACTGCCCACCATGAATTTCTCCCTTGTGACATCCTTTTCATCACAGAGTAGCAATTACACCCTACACCCTCAGTTATCTGCTGGAATGTGTTCCAATCTCTGTCTTCCTCTACAGTTTTTACCATCTACAGCTCCCTCTAGTACCATGGAAGATACCCCTGATGCCTTAACATGTGTACTATCTTTCTTTCCCTTCTTCTTTTCAGTGTTTTCCTAATGTTAGTTTGCTCACTGAGTCTATGGAGAATGTCCTCATTTCTTACCCTATCAGCCACCTAATTTTCAACATTCTTCTGTAGCACCACATCTCAAAGACTTTGACTCTCTTCTGCTCTAGCTTTCCCACAGTCCATGTCTCACTACCATACAATGCTGTGCTCCAAACGTACATTCCCAGAAATTTCTTCCTCGAGTTAGGACAGATGTTTGATATCAGCAGACATCTTGTGACCAGGAATGCCTTTTTGGCCAGTGCTAGTCTTCTTTTTATGTCATCCTCGCTCCATCTGTCATAGGTTATTTTGCTCCATAGGTAGCAGAATTCCTTGACTTCATATACTTCCTGATCCCTGATTGTTAAGTTTGTTGCTGTTCTCATTTATTCTATTTCTCATTACTTTTGTCTTTCTTTGATTTACTCTCAATCCATATTCTGTACTCATTAGACTGTTGATTCCATTCACCACATCGTACAATTCTTCTCCACTTTCACTGAGGATAGCAATGTCATCAGCGAATCTTATCATTGATAACCTTTCACCCTGAATTTTAATCCCTCTCTTGAACCATTTTTTTATTTCCCTCATTGCTTCTTCGATGTATAGATTGAACAGTAGGGGTGAAAGACTACATCCCTGTCTTACACCATTTTTAATGTGAGCACTTCAATCTTGATCTCCCAGTTTTATTGTTTCCTCTTGGTTCTTGTACATATTGTAAATTACCTACCTTTCCCTGTATCTTAACCCTATATTTCTCAGAATTTCAGACATCTTGTACCATTTTGCATTGTTGAATGCTTTTTTCAGGTTGACAAATACTATGAATGTGTCTTGATTTTTCTTCAGTCTTGCTTCCATTATCAACCGTAATGTCAGGTCTGGTGCCTTTGCCTTCCTTAAAGCCACACTGTCATCACCTAACAAATCCTCAATTTTCTTTTCCATTGTTCTGTATATTATTCTTATCTAGATGCATGAGCTGTTAAGCTGATTATGCAATAATTCTTGCACATGTTGGCTCTTGCTATCTTTGGAATTGCGTGGGAGAAAATTTTCTGAAATCCTGGTGGTATGTCACGAGTCTCATACATTCTACACACAAACATGAATAGTCATTTGTTGCCACTCCCCCAATGATTTTAGAAATTCTGATGGAATGTTATTTATCCCTTCTGCCTTATTTGATCTTAAGTCTTCCAAAGCTCTTTTAAATTCTGATTGTAATTCTGGATTTCCTGTTTCTTCCCTGTGGACCCCTGTTTTTTCTTTCATTACATCAACAGACATGTCTTCCCCCCTTGTAGAGGAGTCCAATGTACTCTTTGCACCTATTCCATATCTCCTCTGAATTCCCATTGAACTCTTAATGTTACCACCCTCACTTTTAATTCCAATGAACATTATTTTGACTTTCCTATATGCTGAATCTGTCCTTCCGATAATAATTTATTTTCCAGTTTCTTCACATTTTTCATGCAGTAACTTTGCCTTAGCTTCCCTGCTCTTCCTGTTTATTTCACTTCTAAGTGACTTGTATTTCTGTATTCCTGAGTTTCCCTGAAAATTTTTGTGCTTCTTTCTTTTAACGATCAGCTGAAGTATTTCATCTGTTGTCCATGGTTTCTTCGCAGTTGTCTTCCTTGTACCTATGATTTTCTTTCCATCTTCTGTGATTGCCCTCTTTAGAGATGTCCATTCCTCTTCAGCTGTACTGCCTACTGAGCTATTCATTATCACAGTGTCTATCAGCTCAGAGAACTTCAAATGTATCTCTTCATTTCCTAGTACTTCCGTATCCCACTTTTTCGCCCACTTCTTTTTCCTGACTGCTCTCTCAAACTTCAGCCTACTCTTCATCATTACTAAATTGTGACCTGAGTCTATATGTGTTCCTGGGCACTCCTTACAATCCAATATCTGATTACGGGATCTCTGCCTGACAATGATGTAATCTAAGTGGAATCTTCCTGTGTCTTCTGGCTGTATCCACGTATAACTCCTCCTATTGTGATGATGCTTGAACAGAGTATTTGCTATTACTGACTGATATTTATTGCAGAACTCTATTAGTCTTTCTCCTATCTTGTTTCTTCTATGAAGCCAATGTTCTTCTGTAACACTTTCTTCTACTCTTTCCCCTACAACTGCATTCCAGTCCCCCATGACTTTAAGATTTTCATATCCCTTTAAGTAGTGAATTACCTGTTCAACATCCTCGTACACTTTCACTACTTCTTCAACTTCAGCTTGCGATGTCGGCATGTATACCTGAACTATCATTATTGTTATTGGTCTGCTGTCGATTTTCATGAGAATAACCCTATCAGTGCGCTGTTCCAGTAATTGACTATCCCACAACCTTGCTAGTCATAACGAATCCTACTCTAATTATTTGATTTTCTGCAGCTGTTGATATTACCCTTTACTCATCAGACCAGAAATCCCTGTCTTCCTTCCATTTTACTTCACTGTCCCCTGCTATATTTAGATTGAGCGTTATCATTTCTCTTTTCAGATTTTCTAGCTTTCTTATCATATTTAAACTTCTGATATTCTGTGCCCCGACTCATAGAGCATTATCCTTTTGTTGGTTATTCAATCTTTTTCTCATGGTCACCACCCCCTTAGCAGTAGCACCCCCCCCCCCCCCCCAGCACCTCCCCCCCCTCCCCCCTGGAGATACGAATGGGGGACTATCCCAGAACCTTTTGCCAATGGAGAGATCATCATGATACTTTTTCAATTACAGGCCACATGTCCTGCAGATACATGTAGTGTCTTTAATGCAGTGGTTTCCATTGCCTTTGACATCCTCATACCCTTGATCCATTACTGATTCTTCGACCTTTAGGGGCAGTTTTCCACCACGAGGGCAAGAGTGTGCCCTGAACCTCTATCTGTTTCTCTGCCCTCTTTGACAAGCCCATTGGCTGAATGAGGGTGACTTTTGGCTAAATGAGGGTGACTTCTTGTGCCAGAAGTATTGGCTGCCATTGCTGATGATTTTTATTCAAAATTTAAGCAGTGGTGTGGTTCGAACCTCAGACCAAGGGCGTTTTCAGAATGAGATTTTCACTCTGCAGCGGAGTGTGCACTGATATGAAACTTCCTGGAAGGTAGGAGACGAGATACTGGCAGAAGTAAAGCTGTGAGTACCGGGCGTGAGTCGTGCTTCGGTAGCTCAGATGGTAGAGCACTTGCCCGCGAAAGGCAAAGGTCCCGAGTTTGAGTCTCGGTCGGGCACACAGTTTTAATCTGCCCGGATGTTTCAAGGGCGTTTTGTTTACTAATTAAAGACCTTACCACTAGACCATGGGTGCATGCTTCATATGACTGCCTAGGGTGCCTAAAGAGGTAAGGCACAACAGAGAGCACTATGTTAAAACCACCATGGACTGCTTGTCTCAAGTAGACCCAGATGTCTAGTTCCTAACTGCTTAGCCTTAGTGAAGGCAGAGTTTAATGCCATGCTGAAGGAAGGTATTATTCATCCATCCAGTAGCCCATGGTCATCTCCTATGCACCTTGTGCCAAAGAAATGCAGCACATGGCGTCCATGTGGAGACTATTGTGCACTCAACATCCAAATAGTGCCAGATTGATACCCAGTGCCTTCGTTGTGGGATTATAATCGTGGTTTATTTGGTGCAACCTTATTTAGTGTACTTGATTGTGCTCAGGTGTTTACTGAGATCTTAGCGGTATAAGTTAACCTGAAGACAGCCATCATCACCCCATTTCGATTATCTGAGCATCTTTTATGGCATTCAGCCTATGGAGTTCTGTGCAAACATGGCAAAGATTCATTGATTTGGTACTGCAACTTCATTCTTTCTGTTTTGCCTACCTGGATGACATTCTTTTTTTTTTGTGCACTGAGAAACGAAACAAGCAGCACTTAATTAAAAGCTCCAAGTGATTAGGAGAGTATGGCATAGTTCTAGACACTGCTATGTGCTTATTTAGTCAGTCACAAGGTAACTTCATAGGGCACCAGATTTTATCTGTGGGCTCACTACCATTACCCGAAGAAATATAAGCTATTTCATAAATTGCTCGATGAAATATTTTTAGAGACTTACATCACTTCCAAGGCATGCTCAGCATATACTGTTGATATCTACCATACTCAGTCTAACTACAAACATCATTGACCGCAACATTAACCAGTTTGAAAATCCAGGCAAGTGACTGATTCAGTGGACGGACAACATACCTCTGTCATCGAAGCGGCAAAACAGAGTGTAGAGGATGCAGCACTTCTTGCTCATCATGAACTAGATGCACCCCTCACACTAGTTGAAGATTCGAGCCAAATTGCTATTGATGCAGCATTTAACAGTTCCATGAGGGCACATGGCAGCCACTGGCCTTATACTTGTACATGTGGTCTCCAACACAGCAAAAGTGTAGCTGTCAAGTATTTGCACCCACAATTGGAAGCTATAGAGTGTATTACCTTATGGATCACAAGCCTCTCATTTATGCATTCTGGCAAAACAATAATAATTGCTTGCCTCACCAACATAACCACCTGATATTCATTGCTCTGTTCAACATAGACAACAGACACATTTTGGGAGTATTGACAGGTTAGTGGCTAATTGTCTTTCCTGTGTCAACAGCATGGAGATGGGAAACCTCTTCCATTATCTGATTGGCCTGGAATCTGAGAATGGACCTTTACATGTGTAAAGTGTCAATGAAACAAAGTTTCGTGCCATGTGCACACACCAGTGGGGGACTTTCCTGACACAACTACCAGATTTGTTCATGAGCATATTGACATCATAGGCCCATTACCTCTGTTGAATGGGCAACATTATATTCTCACCATGACTGATAGTTTTTCTTGCTGGCCAGAAGTGTGCCAGTTGATAAAATCTCAGTAAAAACCATAGCCTCTGTTTCTCTTCAAGCTGGACTTCTCGATTTGGTTGTTTGATACATGTTACAATGGACCACAGCCGCCAGTTCAAGTCAGATGTGTTTGCTCATCTCAATCAGTTCTGTGGCACTGTTCAATGCTAGACATCAAGCAACCATCTGACAAGTAACGGTATTACAGAATGCTGGCACCATTCCCTAAAGGCAGCACTCATGTCATGAAACAAATTGGACCAACTGGTCTAAGGAATACTTACAAGCCAGACTTAAATTCGTCGTCAGGTGAACTGGTTTATGGTGAAGTACTGTGGCTTCCAGGAGAGTTTGTAGACATGCAGTCCTTCCAGCTTACAGGCTGCAATTATTGCAAATTCGTTTGGCAGTTGAGGGAACATATTCACAGATTCACTCTCGTGAAGCTTTGTGATGTGGCGCACCTACCAGATAGGTACATTGTGACCTGGAAACTCCACAAATCATGCTTTATGCAGATGGTATCAAACTTTCTCTTCAACCACTGTACACAGGTCCACACAGAGACCTACACTGAGGAGCATGTGATCTGAATATGTTGGTAAATGGCAGGCCTTCTACCATCTCTGTCCACTCTGTCAAATCTTCATGTTTTCCAGTAAGTACTACCAACTGTGTTCGATGGCTACAACCTCCTTCATCAGGACCAGCACCACAACTGGTACCAACACTTGCACCACCCACCACAGAATGTCTTGCAGAACACATGGCATGTTGAGGATGATGAGTGCATTTCTAGTAACACTTTTTGAATGGTGCTACACTTCCCCTAAGGCAGCTGATTTAGCAACCAAGATTACCATCCTCCTTGTGCAGTCTTGTTTCGCAATTTGTGTGTGTGTCTTTTTATTTCCATTGTGGCTGTCAAAACATTTCTTGCACCAACCACAAGAGGTGGCTTATTTTTTTTAGATAGGTTCACTATTGCTTCTGGAGAGTATTTTAATGTACATGGTTGGTTATGAGATAGTTAGACTGCATGTTTTGTCAAGGGACAGTTCTGCTTATGTAAAGCTCCTTTGAAGCTGTTAACTCTCAGTAAGTTCCCCTACTGTTTAAGCAATAAAATATTTGTTTGTTCCTTTATGGTCAGTTTCATATTACAATCTTGTATTTGATAGAATTTAATTATTGGTGCATCATGTGCAAGGAAAGGTTTTAAGTTTTCTGCATTTTTATGATATTCCATTATTTTTACATGTTCTCTGTTTTTCACACACACACACACACACACACACACACACACAGTCTAGCCTCAGCAGCAAAGGATAGTGTTCATGTGTGTGAGGGTTGCATTTGTGTGAATGTGAGTATTTTCTAATTCAGAAGAAGGCTTTTTGTATGAAAGATTATTTGTTTAACAGTCTTCTTGTTGCATCTGTCCATGACTCAACATCTCCACTATGTCGTGAGTAACAATCTATCCTTGTCATTATATATTATTCATCGTAAAGGTGACTTGTTGTGTTGCAGGTAGTCTTTTCATTGTGCCTCTGCAACTCAGTGTGTCATCTTTAAGTGAGTAACGGTCTACTCATATCTTTTTCATAATATTGTTTAAATTTCATCCTGAAGTTTCCTAAATACATATTCATGTGTGTGTGTGTGTGTGTGTGTGTGTGTGTGTGTGTGTGTGTGTGTGCAGGTGAGTGCGTCCATCCATACTTATGGACAAATTCACACTTTAGGTCAATCTTTCCCTTCTTGACATTCTTTTTCATGGTACCAATTTCCCCATTATCTCTTGATCTTCTCCTTTGTCTTCACTTTCTTCTGTTATTTTTTACATTTTTACTCTCAATATTCTTCCACTTTACTTCCATTTATTACCTGTTTTCACTTGACCACACATTCTATTACATTGTATCCCTTTTTCTTAAACGTAAGTCTTATCTTCTTCATTGTAGTCATTGTCATTATTCTATCAACATTATAGTCATAATTATCTGTTATCTCATCCCCTTCATGCACTATTCTTTTTGCTCTTTTTGTCCCTTACCATTTATTGGTTTCCTTTTTATCTGTACTATTCTTCACTTCATATGCTGCATTTATTCATCCCTGTAGGTATTACGAGGTGTAGAACTGTAATAACACACTTTTGCAGTCAAAAGAACATTTATTTATTTTACCAGTGAACAAAGCGAATACAAAAATAGCTGTTGAACATAGCGCGAGAACACATAAAAAAACAAAGTCAAAGAACATAGTCCAAAGAAATGGCACTTCTCGCCAGAGGCACCACAGAGGCAACCCCCGCCCCTCAGCAATGAAGAGCATTGTAGGGGAGAGGTAGCCCATCTCATATCAACAAAAAATCGTGGTGCCAGCATGGTGGGCAAAAGTGGCATCCAGCAAACAAAGTGGGCACCTCAGAAGCCGCATTGACATGGTCTTGTGCATTGGACGGCAGCACAGGTGGATGAAAGTCACGGTGATGGCGTCATCAGCAGATGAGGTGTCGGTGGAGGCAGGATGGTCAGGGGTGATGGGAAGTGGCTCCGAGAGTGACCAGGTTTTAATTCGTGCACTGAAACCTTACTCGGTCATCTGTTGAGCAGAATCATGAATGTATTAACTCCAAAGTGTAAGATGCGGTGCAGACCTAAGTATGGAGGTTGCAGAGCCTCACAAACAGAGTCATCTCATAGCACGACGAAATCGCACAATGCCAAGTCTTTGTGAACAAACACTGGTGGCGTGGAGTGACCGCAAGACAGGGGTGGGCGAAGGTGGGCCACGTGCACACGCACTCGTTTGACAAGGGCCGGCATGTCGATAGCATCAGTTGGGGGTGTGTTCTCGACTAATTCAGCTTGGCAGGATGAGTGGTACTCCATACAAGAACCCCGCCTTCAAAGCATTGAGGTCCTCCTTGTGCATGAAGTGGATGCAGAGCATGACCCATGGCAGAGCCTCAGACCAAAGCCTGCCGTGGCACATGAGTGCATCTTTTACAGTTCTGTGCCATTGCTCAACTAGGCCATTGGCCTACAGATGATATGCCTCTGTGTGAAATTTCGCCACCCTGCACAGCTCACACAGTTGGCCAGGGTCCGTAGTAAGTGAAAGGGGGCAGCCAAATCTACCCACCCATGCCAATATGAAAGTGCAAGCAATGGTGCCATCCGTAATGTCTTACCAGAGGGACCATCTCAACCCAATGGGTTATGTGGTCGATCATGGACAGAATGTATTTGTACCCCCTGAAAGGGGGAATAGGACTGACCCCATTAATGTGCACGTGGTGCAGGCGGCTCTTGGGGATGTCGAACTGTCCTAAAGACGGTTGCATGTGTCTGCCCACCTTACTATGTTGGCAAGGAATGCACACGCATGTCCAGGAGCAGCAATCATGCAGCACACCCAGCCAGATGAGTCTTGTCATTGACCACGACCCGGGGTGGGCAAGATTGTGTAACGCATCAAAGATCCTGTGCCGAAGGGTGGACACCACCAAGGAGCAGGCGGGGGGGGGGGGGGGGGGGTAGCCAGTGTAGAAACATCGCACAGGACAGGGGATGATGTCCCATGCAGGTTAATAGGTTTGATGGCGAGCGGAGACTCGGCATCTGAAAGCAGTGTGTCCGCGTCTTCAGCCTGAAGTCATGGCAGTTCATCTAGGTTCAAGGGGGTGGAGATCACAGAGATATGGGAGAGGTAGTCAGCAACTACATTGTCCACACCATGGATGTAACAAGCATCTGAAGAATGTTGGTAAATAAAGTCCATGTGCTGGAAGCGTCACAGCAGGAGATCCTTTGCCGGGTTGCGTATTGCGTCAACATGAGGTTTATGGTCCGAATAGATGGTGAAAACATGCCCTTCTATGTTGGCCTTAAGTGTTTGACTGGCTCATAAACTGAAAGAAGCTCTCAGCTGAAGGCCAACCATTTACACTGACTCCTGGTTAGTTTTTTTTTAAAAGAAATTGAGCGGCTGCATGGAGTATGCAGTGTGCTGTTGGAGGACAGCACCCACCGCTGACTACTCGCTAGTGTCGGTAGTGATAGAAATGCGTGCCTCAGGGTCAGTATGCGCGAGAGTGATAGCTTTCACAATGGCTGGTTTCAGATTGTCAAAAGTGTCGAGCATGGGCTTAGTCCAGTCCAACTTATGCTTCCCCATGGTATTTTTACCAGAGAGAGCGTTGGTAAGGCCCCACTGGATGGAGACAGCCCGAGCGATATGTTGCCGATAAAAGTTCACCATCCCCAGAGAACAGTGGAGTTGCACATAATCTTCAGGAAGAGCCAGTGTGAGAATGGTTTTGGTACAAGAATCAGTAGGGCGGAGGCCGTTGACTGAAATCATATGGCCAAGGGATGTAACATGTGGAACAGGGTTGCAATTTGTCATGGTCGATAACCGCACCATTGGGCACGAGAGCCACATGAACTGCATCGAGGTGAAATTTGTGTTCCACAGCAGACAAGGAAAAGATCAGTATGTCATCCAAATAGGCAAAAGGGAAAGGTAGAGGTAGCAAAATCGAATCAAGGAAACGTTGCAACATCTGTGCAGCGTTTTCAAGCCATAGGGCATGTAACAGTATTCAAAAAGGCCGAATGGTGTGATGATGGCTGCCTTCAGAATGTCTGGCGGGTGCATGGGAATTTGGTGATACACCTTCGAACAGTTCAAGACAGAGAAGAACTTCGAGCCATGCAGTAACTGAGTGAAATCCTGGATGCGAGGAATTGGATAGTTATTTATTATTGTCCTAACATTAAGGGACCTGTAGTCCCTGCACATGCGTAGCGAACTGTCTTTCTTAGGCACAAGGTGGATACGTGAAGACCAGTTGCTGTCCATCAGTTGGAGCATGCCCAAAAGCCAATAAATCCTGAACAATTTTTTTCGCTCATCGAAATTTGCAAACATTAAGACGTCTAGTTTTATTATGTACGGGTGGTGCATATTCTGTGATGCATGCCATTGCTGATTGCCAAAACCCACAAAGAGAGGCAGGCAGGGGACGGGAAGGGGGAGACAGGAGGGGGTTCACAAGCGACGGCTGTTCACTGACCTTGCTTCGCCGGAATGACATGGGTGGTGCGTCAGCTGTGGACAGCGGCTGACGGCGTGATGCTTCAGCCATGCAATGCGAGGTGTCTTGTGGAGTGGGAACGTGTACGTCCTGTAGATTCAGCTCTGATGGAGCAGAACAGGCAGCAGAGGAACGTAAGCGTGACATAGGTGCCATGCAGAATAAAGATGCAGTAGAAGCAGCTGACGAATCGAAAAGAACTGGCTCTGCAGATAGACTGCAAATAGTATTCTGTGTGTGAACCAATTCATCTGAGGCAGCGGCAATGCGTGTGTGTAACTCCTGTGCACGCCGCTTAGTGTCATTGCGAATGGTAAAGAAGTGAAGGATGTTTTGTTTCACCCCTCAGCTAATCAGTCACCTTCAGATTGGTTTGATGTGCCAACAAAGTTCACAAACTGTTATTCAAATGTTCGTGTACACAGGATCGCACATTGTTATATGCCTGACGTCATTGCAGTCCCCCCCCCTTCCCCAACACACTGCCTCTGCAACACTGGTCAACTCTATGACCATCGCTCCATGGTCACACCATGCTTGCCTTCCACCTGCTCTCTTAATGGCAGCAGCCATTTATTCTGCACCAGTTTCTGGATCAGCCCCCTTTTGGCTGCATCGTGACCACCTCCCGCCTACTGTTGCAACAGCACCAGTCGTTATGAGCATGCCACGCCCACCTCCGGGCCTGCAGTTGTGACACATCGTGCAGTCAGTTGCACTGGCTTACTCCACATCGTGTGCTGCCTGTGGCCGCTCCCCCTGCCCCCCACGCAGACCCCCAGTGTCACATTGTCCACTGCTACTGCACTCCTGACATTGGGGGCTTCCTACACCGCTCACACCGATCTTTGCTTCCCTGTACTGCATCAACATGTGTTACCCAGCAGATTACCTAAGCTACCTGGGTTACAAAAGGACAACCCTAAGACTTGGTTCACATTGGTGGACCATCTACTGGATATCCACAGCATTTTGAATGATGACTCATGTTTAAACTGCCTGGTGAGCCACCTCCATGGTCATCCCAATTTCATCAGTGATCTGCTCCTCTCACCGCCCACCTCGCCCAAGTATTTAATGGCAAAAACATTATTAACATTATTGATTGAATGGCTTTCCCACCCTCCAGCAGAGGCATTTCTGCATAGTAGCATTCGACGGTGGTCATGCTGGGCTGGTAATGGTTAAATGGCCGCCGGCATGGCTGTGCATAGACAATTGTTCACTTTTAACTAAATGCACATTATGTACACTTGAACACACGCAAGCACAGTTGAAAGGATGCTTGGCACTAGCACAAAACGACACTAGTAGATCCATTGTTCTGAAGACAATTTGGACCACCACATGAAGTTTGTTAATGATGAAAAGAAGCACAAAATGATTTATGAACACACGATGATAAGGTAACCACTGTGGATATTACAAGGTGTAGAACCATAATAACATGCTTCTGCAGTCATAAGAACATTTATTTTACCACTGAGCATATTGAATACAAGAGAAGCTGTCAAATATGGAGCAGAGCGAGACATAGACAAAAGCCAAATCAAAGAACATACTCCAAAGAAATGGCGCTTCATGCCAGAGGCACCACATCTCTTTGTGTATCAATTTTATAGAAAGTTCCAGGGATAGGGGAATATGATTCAGTGATTCAACCATGCTTCATGTACTTTATGGAGTACTGACTGTGGGTAAGTGTGTTAGAAGGTAGAAGCAACTGCCTATGCTTTCAAATTTCTTTTCTTCAGAGTTGGCTATGTTTCTGGGACTATTTCATAGATTCAGTTTGCCAGTACCTGTCCGTGTCAACTTGTGCCCCACAGAAGCTTACCTGATGTAGGTTGAAAGGTGGTAGGTAATTTACCACTTGTTTAGTGAATGTACATTGCGTGGAAAAGGCAAGTGAGTGGTTGCAGTCCAGTACATAGGTTTGACCTGCCGATATTGTTTAATTGTGAAATCATTTGTATTTTTTATTGTTTCTTATATGCATTGCATCACAAGTAAAGAAGTAATAAATTGAAATGTCATTTCTGAGACAAAAACAAACAGTAAAAATGCAGTAAGCAATAACTTTTTTCATTTCATCATTGTGTGCGAGTGTTGGCGAGAAAAATTTTCCTGAAGGTTTGAAATTGTGTATCAAGTTTGTTGCAAGTTGCTAAGTGCTGTCGCTGTCAAATATGGGATGAATAAAATCTGGTTATTCAGGTGTTGTGGCCTAAATTTCTTTTTCACCACTGCCCCTTCAATAGTTTGGTGGTTATTACCTCCACAGCAATTCTTTCCAGACAGTGAATGTCAGTGAACCAAGTTTGGTTGAAATTGGTCCAGTGGTTTTGGAGGAGATATAGGATATACATAATATATTTTTTTTATATGTATGAATATCTCTTTTCTCCATGATTCAATTTTGATGAAATAAAGCATAAACAGTGGCCCAAAGTATGCTCAAGTTACATGTGGAAACCTCATGAAAATTTGGCTAGTAGTTTTGGACATTAACTTATTCAAAGACAAACAGAGAGACGCAACAGTTTTACTGATTTATTATTAGCATGAATTTAGAGCAGAACAATATCCCTTTTTTTCTCAAGATATTAATTTTTATATACAGTGGATGGTTTGCCCAGTTCTGTCCATGCAGCCTTGGGAAGTGCTATGAAATACTGATCATCCAAATTTAAGAAAACTGTTTGGTAAAAATTTGATTTTCGCACATCTTACCATCTGATACATTTGCTCAATAAATGACATATTTTCTTGTTGTTGTTCATCATAGTTATTGTGTTGCATTAAATTAAGTAAAACATTGCAAGTCTGCAGAGGTAAAAACGATTGCACAGACTTTGCATATGTTTGGTTTCAGCTCATGTGTTTCTGTAAATGATATGTAGATAAAATATTTAAATTGTATTTAAAATTGATAGCAAAATGCTACCTCATTTTGTCCTCGAGATATTGATTTTTATATCTGGCAGTTGGTCATGCATGGCCCATCCAGTTCCATCCCTGAACATTCAGAATCATGTGTTCTTAACAATTGTCATGTTTCATAAATGGTTCAAGATATTATAACAAGCTTTTTTGCAAATGATAGTATGCAAAGAGGTACTTAGGTTGTGTGATAAATACTTGAAACATTTTTATTTACCGAGAGTTGGAAGTAACTTGTCTGCAGCAGTGAGATGATTGGTGGAACAGGATGCGTAAACATGTCAGTAGCATTTAAGGAAAACCCAGAGGCTGGGTTTACACAAGTCCTCAGCACCTGGGGAGAGTGAAGTACAATGAGTTAACTTGCCCACAGCAGTCAAAGGGTTAATAATTAAAAATGTATGAAGCTAGTTATGAACCTGCTGCATAAAATAGCAAGAAATTAGTTACTGTACATGCATAGTTATTCATAAGTATTTGTGGGGCTTCAGGAGATGAATACATGAAAACTATAAGGCATATATAAAATGGACACACATCAATGGATAGAGCATCTCTGCAAGTTTTTAATTCATAAGTACTCTATATGGGCACAGTTTTGTGGTGTGGCAAACCAACATCAGTATGATAGTGGAACTCTTGCCATAGATATGTCAACATATCATTATGGATATTAGCATTGACATTAATTATCCTTCCTTGCAACTCTTCCAGATTAAGTGACACTGGAGGCAGCAACACATTGTCTTTGACATAATCACATCAGCAGAAATAAGTAAGGTGAGCATGGAGCCCACTGAAGATGAGAATCATAGACTGTTTTATCTCTTATAGCTTTCACATGGTATTCTTTTATAAAACTGTTTCCAAGCCATCACAACTGACTCACATGTAACAAATTCAAAGACACAAAATGCACTCATCACTCCATTGTCCACTGTGTTCTGATGTACCTACCCATTAGTGGTCCACCATGCAACTATTCCATGGTTTGTATCATGAATATAAACTTGGAGAGATGCT
Source organism: Schistocerca serialis cubense (assembly GCF_023864345.2). Classification (NCBI taxonomy): domain Eukaryota; kingdom Metazoa; phylum Arthropoda; class Insecta; order Orthoptera; family Acrididae; genus Schistocerca; species Schistocerca serialis. The sequence continues at coordinate 62,920,964 of NC_064642.1, forward strand.
CAGTTCACTGTAAGGTGTTGTTTCTTTGCATGTATTTTAGGTTTCGTGCAGCAGTCTTCAGAAAGATTAGAGCTACTTATGAATTATCCTATATGTGATTAATATTTCATACTGAGGTAGGATGAATTAATTTGTAAGCTAACTAATTTATTTTGTATACATGCTGAACATTTACAGATAATAGTATAGATTAGTATAAATGTTTAAGTTTCATAATAGTGGTGTGAACGTTACTCTGTTACACTACACATGTTTCAAGAAAGTCACACTGTTAAAAAATATAAGAAAGTCAAAGGATCTCAAACTGAAAATTAATAACCAAAGGGAAATACAAAGCAGAACCAGTAAAAAAGAATATTGCTGATATTTGTGTCTTATTGACTAGTAGCAATTTTCAACAAATACATTTTTCTTTTATTTTCGTCAGTACCTGTTTTCAGTTTGAGAGATTGTTGACAACAGGAAATTATGAACATTATACAATGTGGTTTTACTGAGTGACCTCATTTGTTTTGTCACATGTTTTGTACATAGCTTCACTTCTATAACACACGAAATAATTGCTTCTTTATGTATTGTAGAACTTTTATTCTATCTGTCGTAAAGGTTGAGAAAGGTAGGCTGTCTGGATCTGGGCTGTATTATCTGTCGGTGATGGAGAATGCATACAGCAGCAAAGGTGGTTCCTGGTGAAAATTCAACAACACTGTATTAGCTAACCATTCTACTGATTGTGCTCCATTTTCTGGTGTGGGCTAGAGTTCCCTTGTAATACTCTGGAATTGTAGCTGCAGGTTTATACATCTGGCAGGCAGTGTACACATGCCACTCATGAGATAGAGTGCTGCACTGGCGTCTCTAGTAGGTGAGGAAAGCTGAGACAGCAGGATGTGGCCACAGTGCAGTCACAGGCAGCCACCATATCCTCTCTAATGTGGTGGGTTGTGTCGTTCCAGTGGTACAGCAATGACATTGCCTGGAGTCAAAGTCTGGACCTATGATGAGGAGCAGGGGTGCGCAGATGGCACGGTGTGCCTGCCCAGGCTGGACAGACTGGCAGAAGTCCCTCCTTTACGGTCTGGCTGACACATGGCAGGATCCACTGAATGTTTGAATGAGGTTGTGTAATAGGGCTATGAGAAGCTGGATGTTCCTTCTGTTATATTGCAGAAAGAGTTGGCAGGAATGTAGTCAGTGTACATGATTGCTGGCAGTAGTGGTACAAGAAGACTGGACTCCAGACTGCCCTGTGGCAGTACCAGGAGAGAAGAACGTTGTGTTCAATGAATGTCTGTGGCACATTTTTCTGCATATGCAGTAGCAATTAAAGAAGCAGTTGGTACCACAGTGACACAACAAACTGTTGCAAATGGTTACCTCAAGGACAGTCCAAGCCAGATGACCTGCAGTGTACATTTCACTGACCCCCAAGCCACTGCCATTTGTGACTTCTGTGGTGTCCAGCAAGAGCTCTTTGGAGAGTGAATGGAGGTCTGTTATGTTTTTGATGAAAGCTGGTTGTAGCTCAGTGCCAGTGATGGCTGTATGTTGATCAGGAGGAGGCCAGTTAAGTGCCTGTGTCTGTGGCCTAGACACACTGACCTACACCTGAAGTTATGGTTTGGGGTGCAGTTTTGTATGACAACAGGAGCACTCTCGTGGTTATCCCATGCACCCTGACTGCAAATCTGTTTGTCAGTCTGACAATTTGACCTATTGTGCTGACATTCATGACAGCATTCCAGGGGGTGTTTTCCTATAGGATACTCCTTACCTTCATACCGCTGTTGTAACTCGACCATCTCTACAGAATGTTGACATCTTGCCGTGGACTGGTCTATCACTAGATCTGTCTCCAATCAAGCACGTAGGAAGCATCATAGGATGACAACTGCAGTAAAATCCACAGTCAGCATTAACCAACCCTCTATAGCCAACCAAGTGCAATAGGTGTGGACCTCCCACAAACTGATACCTGTCCCATGTACAAAACAATGCATGCACGTATGCATGCTTGCATTCAACATTCTGGTGGTTACACTGACTATTAATGTACCAGTTTTTCAAATTTGTAATGGCTTTTCTCACATTTACGTTAACCTGTGCTCGTGCAACGTTAATCAGTTAAATATAATATCCAAACAAATATATTCCTGAAATTTGATTACTCAACATTAATTATTTCTTGGTGTTGAAATTTTTTTCCCCATCAGTGTGTAGACATAGTTTCTAACATTAATACTTGACTTACTGGGTTAAGTCTTTAATGTAAAGTTATACTGTTAATGAGTAGATTATTAAAGCATATTAATTTTTTAAAACCCAGTCATTAATTGTGGGAAGTACTGAAAATCAAGTTCTGTTGTCATTTACTACACAACTTGCAGTGATACAGGGTGACCTATTTAGCAGTTTAGTATTGTAGATAGTTGGTGTTAAATGCATAAATGTTTTCTGATTTTAGAAAGTTGCCAAGCTTGGAAATTACCTAGTGTTCTTGTGAGATACAGCAGTAAGGATAAAATGTTTTTCCATTTCTTTAATACTGATATGTAAACTGTCTAGTTCATATTAAAACCAGCCACACAAAGTTATTCATGAGAATAGGCATACATATTTCATATTTATTGTTTGTCACATATTGAATGTACTGTGGAATTAATGATGTTAATCAACTAATATTATTCTTCAGGTTTAACGAAATTTGTGGTGGAACTATACTTGATCTAGGAGTTTACACTCTGCAGCTTGCTGTGTTTGTATGTGGTCCAGTGAATCCAACACACGTTGTTGCTTTGGGGCACTTAAATGAATTTGGATGTGATGAGAGCATGGCATGTGTTTTGAAATGTGACTGTGATAAAACAGCAGTTCTGAGCACAAATGCCTGTGAAGCATGCATAGTTGGAACTAAAGTGACTGTTAAAGTAATTAACATAAATGTTGTGTTTCACTAATCATTCATTTATTCACATAACTTGCTCTGTAAATCCCATATTGAAGGAGAGCCTTCAGTGATGTGAAATGACTCAACTTACACGTAAACAGACAAAGGGAGCCAGTATTGATTGCGCGAAGTAGGTTAAAAACAAATTATGATGGTTACTAACATACTGAAACTGCTAATTATGTTGATTATGTCTAGACTACTTTCTATAAGAATATTAGGAGAAAACCAGCTGCTGCGTTAGAAGAAGAGGAAAAAAAAAAAAAAAATACACTGCTTCTCCCTCCTATACTATTCACCTCCATTCTTCATCTAACGCCGTGTGGTTATAATTAAACTGGCAGTATTCTGAGTGCTGTAGTGTGGGCTATATACATCACAGCATGCTGAAACATAGTAGGTATGTTCATTAACTGGTGTGCTTGTGGAGTATGCTAAAAAAAAATAATAGTTCCACTTTGTGCTGCTAGCTGAAAATATGGTACTGTAAGCAGTCAGAATGCAGTGTGGGTAATGGAAGGGAGAAGAATGATCAAACACATGATAATGGTGGTTCTGGCACATTTGTTAGGATATGACTCACTAGTTACAACATTTGTTCAATATTCTCCCACAACTCAGCAACATGCTGCATCTGTAACATGGTGTACATGCTGGACTTTGTCAGGATGCTAAAGGAGTGGAAAGCAGGGTGCCCGGTCATGCTGGGAGGAAGCCTTCCAAAAAAAGACTGATTCCAGTCACCAGTGGAGGTGCACTAAACTCTAAACTCACTACAGCAACAGGAGGCTGCTGCAGTTAAATTGAGAGGCATTGCACCCCCAAGGGGAGAAACTAGTGGACACGTCCGGTCATGGACCAAGCTGGTAAGGAAGAGAGTGTTCTCAATACTGATGCACTCTCACCAACCCATCGGGTGTGTCCCATGTGGCCCCGTCCAGTCCTCCTATTGGTGGGCAGATGGTACTTCAGTGGGCATCCCACCATCAGCGGTACTCAAACATAGCATCACCAGGCTACTACAATGAGACAATGTTCACATGGACTGAGCATGACTGTTATGCAAAACATCATATACTATGCCAGCCCATGCTCAGGCACTGTCTTACCAAAGAGGAAGTACCTTATGTCATATGAAAGACAATTATAATGGAAAATTTGAAAAAATTGGGAGCGTGTTTCTTCCTCTCAATAAAACTGCTTACCATACACATTTCCTCCCCTCTCTGTCCGAGCCATTTTATGGATCCTAAAAGTTAGTTAGAAATTGTAAAACTGAATGCAAATTTAAATGGATTTCACAGAAAGTTCTGCTGACATTTACAATAGCACATGACCTTAGAGATATTGGGTGGGGGGATTGAATTATAGGAAATAATTTAAAAGGGCAGTGTTTACAAACCATTTGTGATAATTGTTTAAATTGATTAATTTAGCTTTGATATTTGTGTAGATCAAGTATAGAAAGGACACACAGAACTTGTCACAAAATTAATCAAAACTAAGCAAAGTAACAGAGAACTGGTCGTGTAAATTGGGTGTTGATGTGTGCTTGTTGATGTGACACCGTTGGTGTGAAGGCAGTGTTAGGAGGATGAGTGCTGTCAAAGCAGGTGGACACTGCAAGGGCACGGTCGAGGTGGTCAGCCAGACAGCATCTGAGCAGTGTGCAGCAGTGCTCGGGTGCTACGCTGTAGGGCTGCGGTCAAAACCAACAGGGCTGGTGCTCCTGTATTGGGCTTGACGGGTTCTGTGAGTAGGCCTCATGGACTACAGGTGACTGTAACACTTGGGGACAGGATTTGCATCAGCGAAGAGTCCAGGGAAGGATTTAGGGTGCAGTCCGTTACAAGAAACTGCAAAATAACTTGCGTGCTTGTTGTGCAGGATTTTAATGTTCAAATACAAATGATCTGCGATACACAATTATCCACTGTAGTGACTCTGCATGGCAACATGCCAAGACACAAAATTTGACAATTGAAAAGGAACATCAATGTAATAACACAGACCAATAATTTCTACATTTTAACATAAAGGACAGCCATGACTGAAGTATGCTTTGGTATTAACCATGATATTTGCCCAATGGCTGTTTCTCATGAACTGGTTGAGGTCATGGCTAAAACATTTACAGTAGTCATGGGTATACAAGATCCATACAATAAAACAGATAAGGATTAGAGGTAGAGGGACAGTCGTAGCATTGGGAATAATCAATCGGTGCACATTACATTAGTTGTTTCATTCAATGATATGTGCAGTTCTGCGATCAAGAGTGATTTCTCCATGTTATTTAGCTAACAGCTATGTTAACAGAAATCTGTCCATGTGTGAGAGGTACTGGGATCAATACCCAGCGCCTCCACCAGAATAATGTCTTGTAGAAGAAGGTGTAATTAGATGAATGATGAACACTAACTTCACTTAATGAAGGTTTACTCAGCACTTACACATACAAGAGCACAGAGCGAACTGCCTCTGGGCAGAACACATACTGTATATATACAGTTACAGAACATTCCAGTACAATGATTCTTGACATTTGTGGATACTTCTAGAATGTAATCAAACCACATATAGAAATTAAAATTTTACAGTTCAGGTGAGTTTTGAACTCATGACCCTCCATGCCACAGTCTAGTATCATAACCACTACACCATGGAGACTCTGCTACTCAGCTTCTCCTGTGACAATATGTTAACAGAGTCTAAAAGTCGAATCTCAGAATTGTTGGGTAACACTGACAATCTATCTATGTATGGTAACACAGTAGGTACATCAGGTAGGTATAACATAACAGACTTAAGACTATTAAACAATACTTCACTGTTATCTGTGACAACCTATTAGATATGAGATATTAATATAGATTGATAGCATATCAAAGCTGCTGAGACTGGTTGTTGCACAGAGTACAACAGTCTGTTTCTGACAGAGATGAACCCAGGTTTGTGTATGGTAAGAACAGTACAAGGGCAAGGAGGGGTTTTAGTCTCTTCTTGGGATAGGGCGATTTCACAGTTCCTTATGCCAGTATTAAATGAGAAAGTAGAACACGTGTAATAATTGGTGTGGGTAAAAGACTGAAAGGCATGAAGAGATATTGCCATGTGTTTTGATGATCTTTACTAATGATCAGGACATCTTGAGTTTGCGAGAGGATGCGTTTTGGTGTGGCTGGCCAGGCAACTGGAAGAAGAGTGTAAATGGTAACACTTGAATTCGTAATTGGCATAAATGACAGATGGAGAGATTAGTGCACATAAAATGTCTACCGATCACAATAAGTACACCTTGGCAATGGAATAAGAATATGACACAGTTGATTCCCATAAGGGGTAAACTATTTGCATTGGTGACAGTGGGTGGAAAGAGATGTTAGTGAGTGTTTGCAAAAACAGTTCAGCAGGTAATAGGTTATGGATAAGTTTTTGTTATAAACATAGCTCAGTAATAGTGTGTCAGGTAATTCAGTAGCATGTAACTGGATTGTGTGAATGTTATAAAATAGAATTTGTAGCGTCTTAGTTACTTTCAGGGTAGTGGTTACGTTTGACAGCTCCTCGTGCATAGTAACCAATTTGTGCTGAATTGAATTTCTCAGTATCAAATGTCATTGTCACTAAATGATGTTACAGTAAGTTAATATGTACTGGATGGTGCCTCTAGAACAGTAATGTTATCATTATGGTCACCCATCATTGACTTTCCTTGTACCAGTTAACTATTGCCAGTTCTTATGGAAATAACCTACTCCAGCTCATGCTCAATTGTTGCCATAATCCAGACCATATGGAAATGGGGCAATTCACATTAGGGTACACATGTTCCATCTCAAGTTCAACGCCCTAATGAGGTAAGTGTCTCCACAATGGAAATAGTAAATCACTAGATCACTCACATCAGGGGAAGTGATGTTGAAGTTGCAGGGAAGCCTGTTCCTAACAGTGTCATTTATACATAAACGAGAAAATGCGAACTGACACACACTACTAACTCTTCTCAGTACATATTTGCTCATAATGAGCAATACCTAGCTGCATTAAGGCAGTTCCTTTCATTAATTGTCAATACACACATGACAACAAAAGCACTTAATTCTGTGACCAAGCTGAGGGAGGGGGAAAACTATCACTCTTTACACAAATGCAAAAATAGCAATGCCGAGTTCAGTAACCTTATGCCAAACACAATTGTCATTATTAGTAGATAGAGCAGCAGTGGACATAGTCAACTCTTTCATTATTAATTCAGATGCTACTGCCTCATATCTTTTATTTCTCAAACTCTTGAACTTGTGAAGGTACTTTGAAAATGTCTGCCTGCTCTGAGGGTACTGATTGACATCTTTACATCTTGTGTTATCATTGCTTCTTGAGTCTTGTTAGCCTTAATGCAGCTAGATATTGCTCATTACAAGCAAATATGTATTGAGAAGATTTGGTAGTATGTGTCAGTAACTGTTTAAACTCTCACTGGCTCTCTCATATGCTTCCTTATGGAACCTCTTGTTGTCATCTTCTAGTATTACTGTTTAAGAGTGTGTCTATTTCAAACGTGAATCCTCATATGTACTTCAGGTATTTGTGCTCAGCTTTCCTTCAACCATAACAACTGGTGTGCTGAATCGACAACTCTTGTAGGCAGCCTCGACGGTTCTTCGATAATGAACTTACGTGTGTAGAATGGAAGTTTCATAGTGATGCGACAAATAATGGGCAGTCAGGAATGAATGTAATATACAATGTGGCTATTTAAAGCAGCTCTGGGCTGGCTTGGTGCAAAATATGTAGCTAAGTTGTATCTGAGGCAAATAAATAAAAAAAGCTCGGCTCATGAATACCTAGTTCGTGTTCAAGTGCAAAGTGTATCTGGTGCTAGTAGTAAAATAACAATCCATTTTTCAGTATTGGATTTATGTGCAGCACTGCAGCATGTGAATCATTCTCCATGTTTGCAGTAGTTATGAAAGTCTTCCAGTGTCATATGGTACACTGTAGTAGGACGAATGTACAAATGCAAAGAGTATCTCCAGTATGGTGGGATACAGTATTAATTATTAAGAATTTGTAACAGCTTAGGTATTGCATTTGATCACTAATGGTTGACTGTGTATCCAAATATGTTATTCCAGTTTGTTGTGCTAGAGTTCTTTTCATCAAAAGTTTGATTTAACGCAACATGTTTGTCCAGTAGGGAGTGCGTAATTTTGACACATAGGGGGCTGGCTCGCTATGTGCTCAAAGTTTGTAAAACCTCATCAGTGTCATGGTTTTTTCACGTAAATCCAATGTAGGTACTCATGGGTGTGTGGGAGTAAACATATTAAGAAGGAATGTTGCATCACTTGTGTGTTAAATAGTGAACAATGGCTTATATTAGCAAAGTTTTTATAGTCAATTGTAGTGGGTCATAGCGTGCCCTACAGCACCTGGCTCATGACGCAGTTCATTGCTCATCAGCGCACAGTATTTGCCATCTCAACGGGATCAGGTTGTGCATCTGCCCAGGTGGCTTTTGGCTCTGCATCACTGTGGCCTCACAGGCAGCTGCTACAAAGAATTTTCTTGGCTAGTAGGCAGTAATATTGCAATATTCTATTTTATTATGCAGCATCAACAACTATATTGATTCATGGTATGTTCAGGAGGCATTTATGGAATTTGTTTCTATGTTAATGTAGAAATATATTTAGTCAATATTTAGCGATTTTGAGGTTGAAAATCGATAGCCTCAATGGTTCCATAGGCTGAATACACAAAGTCACACCTGGAAGTTCATAGTTTTAGTATGGGGCTAATAAATAGACCACCTTGCTCTGATGACAAAATTATGGATGGTAATAGGGAATAAGCATTGTCCAGACTTCAGGTTGAGTCAGATTTCATTATAACCATAATTTTATTTGCAGTGCTATTAAGGGTCAACCGTTCCATGCATGGTTCAGAAAACTACTTATCTTCCTTGTAGTGGGCAAATCACAGAGATGCACACAGAAACAGGGCCCTTGTTAATGTGTGGACCTCCAAGATGCAAGGTTGATAGATAAGACAATCCAAGCCAACTGGAGGGGTGTCTATCAGCTGTCTTAGCATGCCGGACAAAATTATTTTTAGCCAACAACTAAATTATTCACACTACTAATCCCTATAAACTAAATAGCAAAATCAAATTACTTGTGGGATCCAATAAAATCTTTTCAAAGAGCCACAGTTAGTATACATTACTATGCAAAAGACTTACAAGAAGGTCTCAAAAGAGTACTGAACATTTTGGGAAATGAGCCATGAATAGTTTATTCAGTGCACAGCTGTGGTACGAGGTATTAATTTGATGCCTATCTGTCAGCCATTACTTTAAATGTGTGATCAATCAATCATTAAATCTTTGCATTTTACTGTTCCTTTTCCATTATTTACAAGGAAGTATGTTATGACATAACTTCAATAGGATTTAAATTGTATTTTTTCTTCTGGGTGATAGTATTAGAAATGGACGACAAGTTGAGTTGGAGGCTGTGTCACAGTTTGTTTCCCTCACACTTGCTTATGTCCAGGCTTAGGGCATGGCTGAACAAAGGATTGTGCCAGGATTGGATACATTCTACATGATGTTCACACTTTTCATGACGGTCGATATGTGATGGTGAAGAGGAGAACTCACGCAGCACAAATGTGCGCTAGGTGTGATGCATCTGTATGGCATCCCTATGAAATTTATTGGTTTTCTCAGCTTGTAACTCTGTTTCTGTGTTATAATGGGATAAAATTATGGCATTCTCTCTGTAATCCATGGCTGCATAGCATGAACATGTTTCTTGCAATATTTCTTGTGGTAGTGTACAAATCATGGTGCTGCTGAAAATAAACTTGCTTTGTTTGACTTTTAATTCAGAAACAGGTTCCTATTATGTATAACTGAAGGTGGAAAATTTTATTGAGACTAATTCATTGTAAAAAAAAAACTTGATAATGAGTGAAAAATGGTGAGCAATTATGTCACCTACTTCAGAATCAGTTTCCTAAATAATTTGAACAATTGTTATTACTTTGCATACTATTAGTTGCTTCAGCAACTGTATTTCAATTAATTGTAATACCATACTTCCTAACTGATATTGCTATTTAGATGTGGCTGTCTACTTATACAGTCAATGAAATATACCAATTCAACAATGTAATCTCATTTTGTTGATGTTCTAGTGTATCCCTGCTCAGCTATGTAGTAGACCTGCTGAGAATGAATAATCAACTGTTTGGTGGTATAGCACCAGGCTTGCTATATGTCAGCGGAATTAATGTGCAACCTCAACGCACTGTCACCCTGAAAGAGTCTCATTCAATTAATAATAAATTTACTGACTGTCACTGAGAGTTGCATAAAAAAGTAAAATTGGTAGACTTTATGGTAGAAAGTATGAGAGTAATCGCAAAAGTAGGCTCTCCTGTTTTTTTTATAAGCACATAGACCTGTTTATTTCTACAATGGTTGACATCAGTTTACAGCTTGAACATTTAGCTATTTTTCGACGTAATCACCATTTCTGTCATTTTTGTTGAAGCTGTGGCAGTTTTTGTATGCCCATGTCATACCAGCTCGCCACCATGCAGTTGAGAAAGTTGTGAACCTCATCTTTCACCACATTGTTGAAGCTGAATCACTTTCCGGCCAAATGTTCTTTTAACCAGTCCAGAAAGTTGTCCTGTTTGGCTGCAAGGCGGTGAAGAAATGCGCAGGAAGCATCAACTCATTGCCGTATGTGGTCTTCAGTCAGCAAGTGTGGCACCCATCTTGCACACACCTTCCGGTAGTTCAATGTTTCCGTTAAAATTCTGTGAGTGGTGCTTCAGGAAACCTCAGGAACCAATGTGCAGAGATCATCCAGGGTGATCCGCCGATCTTAACGCATGCTTTGCTCAACCTTCAACACTGTCTCCTCAGAAATTGATGGTCTCCCACTCCTTTGTTCATCGTGAATTTCGGTCCAACCGGTTGCAAACTCTCTACACCACTTACAAACATTTTTGACACCCATGCACAGCTCACCATACACTTCCGTCAATTGGTGATGGATTTCAACCGGTGCTGTGCCCTTTGCGTTCAAAAACCAAATAACTGCCTGCAATTTGCACTTGGTGGTAACATCCAACGGGAGCTCCATTCTCAATGGCTGTCAAGCCTGAGTGTGGCGTGCAAATGTTTACACACAGCGTGGGAAGCACTCTTCATAACAGTGTGACCAATTGCCACACAAACAGAGTTCTGTACTTATAAAAAAATAGGATACCTTACTTTTATTATTACCCTCATAATTCATGTCACTTGTGTCCACAGGTTCTAGAGTGAGGATTGTGTAGAAAGTAAGTGTTATTGTGAAATTAATTACTAGTTAGCATATGAGAGGCTCTCTGTAATATTTGACCAACTGATCTGTTTTGCTTATATTCATCCACTCTATCTAATATTTGTCCATCACAAAATTGTATGATGTTCAATTCAACATCATTTAGACTGAAAGCAAAACACAATAAAACTTGAAGCTTCACTCTTGATCATTCATAGGTTATCAGTTACTATTCATTTGATTGAATAGCTAATGTTCTCAATAGCCCTAATGGTAACTTCACAGTCTTTCCTCCTAATTGGTACAAAATGCCAGAATTGTAACAGCTTTTACTGTTCAGTAGATCACCACTTTACTTGTATTCTCCTTTAAAGCAACATAGTTTGTCTTCCACTGCTCTAGTTACTAATCTTTAATGCTACAACTTATTCTACAGCAACGGGACACTTACATGTGATGAAGTGTCACAAGCATCTTCCTTGATCATATTGAGGGGCAGCATGCATCTCTATTGCAATTAAATGTGTCCATCTGATACATGTATGTCCACAATTCAAATGGCAAAACAGAATGACACTTCAGATATCTGCATACCTGTATGCAAATTATTCCTCACATTTTTATACTCTACCGTAAATCTGACAATGTATTTTCTATTCTATTTGTAGAACAAATTTAAACCCTAGATGTTAGGGCATAGTGGGGTTATTTTGTAAAGTGTAGCAAGAACATGCAGGGAGTAGCTTGTCCTTCTTTTTCTTTACTTTCTGTGCAGTAACACCTTTGCTTGGTGCAGAGCCAGATGGTACAGCTGACAGTGCCACAGCTGGACCATGGTACGTCTTAAGCAAGTGAATACACTCAGACAACTGAATCAATGCATTTATGTGGTAGGTCACCTATAAAACAGGGTAAGTGTCCTCATACAGAGGAGTGAACTTTTTAGTTCTTCCCTTTCTTCCTATTGGATTTTGGAGCAGCACAAGATCACCAGCTTTATACTATGGAAGTGTAGCCTTTTTGTTACTATGCTGCAATTGTCTTTGAGTAGTTTTGGCACTGTTCTGCTTAACCTGCTTCCAGATTGACATAAAATGGTGGCCCAATTCTTCTACTTTGCCCATGTTTACTCCAGGTGGAAGTGCATCTAGTTCAAATGAGAAATTCATGGTCCTTCCATAGATTGCCTCATGGGGCATATACCAGGTCAATTCATGCATGCAGTTATTGTACTCCAAAGTGACATAAGTGACATACCTATCTCAATCTTAGTCTGTCTTCCCTACTTAATGAGACAAGCATTCAAATGATTATGGACATGTTTGAAGTGGCCGTTAGTCTGCAACTGAAAGGGTGTTGGGCACTATTTCTTGCTTCCTAACAGTTTACATACTTTTACAAATAGGCCAGACATGAAGTTACAACCTTGGTCAGTTATAGCGTTGGGACTTCCGAATGGAAGAACCAAGTGATTGACAAAGGTGCAAGTGACCATTTTAGCCGTCATGTCTTTGTTTAGTACTAGACTTAAATACTGAGAAAAGCAATCAGAAATAGACAAGATGTACTTATTATTTTCGGTGCTTTGTGAAAAGGGGCCAACAATGCCTAACGTGGTGATTTGAAATGGTCTTGTAGTTTTTGGGAGGGTTTGTAAAGAGATTATTTTCCTTGGAGGGAGTGCTCTCCATGTAAAAAGTAAATGATTTTGGATTTATTTCTATACGTCTGTTTGTCTGCCTTTCCACCAAAAGTGAAAGACTATCATAGTATTTGTGGCATGTTGCTCATTATGACAGACCTGCAAACTGCCTTGACATTGTGTTGTAACATGCTGCGGTAATACTTTAGTTATTATCACTTTCTTACCCAAAGAGCTTTGTGATGTAGAACACTGTCTTCATTGACAAACTGTGGGTGATATTCTACATATTTCTCTCATGCTTCCTTCAGCTCCTCTATTAAAACATCATTTGTCTGAAGAGTTCTGACTTTGTGGCTTAATGCATCTGCAGTTTGATGGAGATGGCCTGGTCTGTGACATACTGTGTAATCATACTTTGCCAGCTTCAATGCCCTTCGAGTTAAGTGACTGCTGCAGTCCTTTAAACTTAACATCCATACAGGGACAGTGTGGTAAGTGACCACAGTGCACTTGCATCCAATAGGATGTAAGGGATAAAAAGCTCTTACTCAGTAGTGTTATATTTCATGTCAGCTGATTTCATCTGTCTGGATGCATAACCTATAGGCCTTTCCTCATCACTGTAATCTTGAGCTCTGGTATCTACTAACATATCAACAGCCTTCCATCTGAGTTTACCATCTAGCATTAAATTTTCCACCTCATTAATCCTCCCCTTCTTGACTGGATTCATAGTTCTGGCTGGGGGCAAGGATGAGTGGCAGTGCATGCCCCTTGCTCATTTCCTCATGGTGTATTGTTCCACTGAGGCCTCCCATTTCTTCTGCCATTTTGCAGAGCTCTCTGTGGAAAACTTTGTCTGTTGTGTTGTGGTTATTTGTTGCTTGGATTCACAATTGTGCAGCATTTTGTGCAACAAGGAGCACGACAATGCTCTGTAGTGTGGTTTTGCTTTCCACACTGCTGGCAGTTGATATCATTAATAAAAATTTGGCATAATTCTTTACTGTATGCAGGAGTTGAAACAAACCATCTTGCTTCTTCATATATTAATACTAATTGAACTGCCTTTTGCAAAGAGGTGGAGGAGGCTACTTTTACCTCACTCCTGATCTGTGGGTTAATTCACCATGTAAACAAATCAATTGCTCTGGCTTCGGCCTCCTCAATTATCACATCATTACAAGTTTGATTCTTTCCTAGGGCATAAGTGTGGCATGATACAGTTCTGGTGTGATCAGTAAATGCTTTGAAATCCTCTCTGTTCTTGTGTCAGAGTGTCAAAAACTGATCTTGGTAATAACTGACACCCTGCTAGTCAGAATAGCACTCCACTAATCTCTTCAGCAGGACACTGAAAGTGACTGCATCACACAGTGCATTGGCTGACTCAACATATGTACATGCATCACCAGAAAGTTTTACTGTTATTACATTTAAAAGTAAGCTTTTGGCCCAAGAATATATTTGCCCTACATCATGAATATTTTGGAGGAATGTGGTGACTTTTCATGTGGTTTTCCAGAAAATGAAGGTACAGAAGTAACTGCAGGGAGTGTACTGGCCAAATTAGGCACATACTTTTGTGGCGGCGTTCGTAGCGACAAACAATTCGCTGTAGAAACGGCTTATGAAGTCACCGCCACATTTTTAATAGTGGGCCGACCAGTCCGCTGGAACAGTGAACAGAAAGATGAAAACCCAAACACTCTGATTAAATAAAAGTCGGTACTTATCTTTATTAACGAAGATACAGAAACACAGTAGTGAACTCCGTGTCTACAGAAATCTGTCTCGTTCGAGTCGGAGCGGCTAGGTCATCGTCGGCTGACGACAAACAACAACTCTGCTGCGATGAACACACAACTGACTAGCAAGTACACAATTCGGTGGCGAGTATACAACTGAGCGGCGAATACAGAACTGTCCTAGCGCTCGCGACTCCAGCGCTTAAGAAACCAGAAGCCAGCGGTGGCGCGCGCAGACTTGCGGCAATTTCCTGTCTCGCTGGCGCTGCTTATGCGGACGGTGTCCGGACTTTGATGCTGCCAACCTTTTGGCAGTGGGCTCGGGTGGCATTACTGGCTAGGATATAACACATACAGGCTAGAATACACTGCAGGAGCTTTGGATGGGTTTGTAGCAGTTTGTATTGATGCCGTTAGGTTTCATTTGCAAATTTTCAGTTAAAATGCTTTACAAGGACCTGTATGGAATACTAAGTTCTTCAGTAAGCTCTCAAATAGTTATTTGTCTGTTTGAACAAATGCATTTTGCTGCTTTTGGCATGTTTCCTTTTGTTTTGAGGTTAATGGACATCCCGAACATTGCTCATCTTCTAACAACACTTCCCACTTTTAAATCACTCATACCATTTGTAAACACTCTCCAGAGTTGTAGTACTATTGCCATACACCAATGTCAACATTTCGTGAGTTTCTTTGTCACTTTTTTGCAACTTTGAAGAGAACTTAATGTTTGTGCACTGTTCAAAATCCATGATGCATGACAGACATGGTAAACACAACCTGACTCTAGCATCTCAGGATGGTGACTGACAAGTCAGAACATGTTACAACTTGACACTGCCTATCTCAATGGATCAGGCTCTCATACAAATTACATCAAATAACTGTAGCGTCATCAGTTGCTGCTAAAAATATTCATTTGTTTTATTTTTTGATCACATTTCATGTTATTGGTAATGTGTATCAGTAACTTCCATTGTAGCTACCAACAATCATGTAACACTACTTTAAGTAAACAATATTTACAGTACTAACAAATCAAGGCCCCAGGAGTAGACAACATTCCATTAGAACTACTGACAGCCTTGGGAGAGCCAGTCCTGACAAAACTACCATCTGGTGAGCAAGATTTATGAGACAGGTGAAATACCCTCAGACTTCAAGAAGAATATAATAATTCCAATCCAAAAGAAAGCAGGTGTTGACAGATGTGAAAATTACCGAGCAACGGCTGCAAAATACTAACGTGAATTCTTTACTGATGAATGGAAAAACTAGTAGAAGCTGACCTAGGGGAAGATCAGTTTGGATTCCGTACAAATATTGGAACACGTGAGGCAATACTGACTCTACAACTTATCTTAGAAGCTAGAGTAAGGAAAGGCAAACCTATGTTTCTAGCATTTGTAGACTTAGAGAAAGCTTTTGACAATGTTGACTGGAATACTCTCTTTCAAATTCTGAAGGTGGCAGGGGTAAAATATAGGGAGCGAAAGACTATTTAGAATTTGTATAGAAACCAAATGGCAGTTATAGGAGTTGAGGGGCATGAAAGGGAAGCAGTGCTTGGGAAGGGAGTGAGACAGGGTTGTAGCCTCTCCCCAATGTTATTCAATCTGTATATTGAGCAATCAGTAAAGGAAACAAAAGAAAAATTCGGAGTAGGTATTAAAATCCATGGAGAAGAAATAAAAACTTTGAGGTTCGCTGATGACATTGCAATTCGTCAGAGACAGCAAAGGACTTGGAAGAGCAGTTGAATGGAATGGATAGTGTCTTGAAAGGAGGATATAAGATGAACATCAATAAAAGCAAAATGAGGATAATGGAATGTAGTCGAATTAAGTCGGGTGATGCTGAGGGTATTAGATTAGGAAATGAGACACTTAAAGTAGTAAAGGAGTTTTGCTATTTGGGGAGCAAAATAACTGATGATGGTCGAACTAGAGTGGATATAAAATGTAGACTGGCAATGGGAAGGAAAGTGTTTCTGAAGAAGAGAAATTTGTTAACATTGAGTATAGATTTAAGTGTCAGGAAGTCGTTTCTGAAAGTGTTTGTATGGAGTGTAGCCATGTATGGAAGTGAAACATGGATGACAAACAGTTTAGACAAGAAGAGAATAGAAGCTTTTGAAATGTGGTGCTACAGAAGAATGCTGAAGATTAGATGTGTAGATCACATAACTAATGAGGAGGTATTGAATAGAATTAGGGAGAAGAGAAGTTTGTGGCACAACTTGACTAGAAGACGGGATCAGTTGGTAGGAAATGTTCTGAGGCATCAAGGGATCACCAATTTAGTATTGGAGGGCAGCGTGGAGGGTAAAAATTGTAGAGGGAGACCAAGAGATGAATACACCAAGCAGATTCAGAAGGATGTAGGTTGCAGTAGGTACTGGGAGATGAATAAGCTTGCACAGGATAGAGTAGCATGGAGAGCTGCATCAAACCAGTCTCAGGACTGAAGACCCCAACAACAACAACAACAAATCACACAAAAGCTAGATGTGCACTCTAAAATAAATTTATTTTATTGTAATTTACTGCTTTCCTGCAACACTCATGGATTCAGTTAAACTCATAAGCAGTTAGCCAAGTACAGCTGCTTAAAAGCAACTCCACCAGAACAATGTCACAACAGCCATGTTACTGAACCCAATGTCCATTTTTAGCCCCCATCCACCTGAGACTTGTAATGAGTACAGAGCACCGGTTGATGTCTATTAGGTTCAGTGCCAGCTGACAACAGTTAACTTTTGCACAACTTCCATAATTTACAGTTACTTTACCAAGCAAAAATAAAGGAGATTAGGGGTTATAGGTTGTTCAAGGATTATGAAAGAGAAACATCAAGGACCATTACTGAAATGAGACACAGCAGGACAGAACAACAGAAAAATCAGATTTCAAATGATAGTCACAGATTATATTTGAAGGCTTCAGGAGATACTGCAGGCAGTTTTCAATGGTGGAACTGTGTGTAGAGAGGGAGGGGAATGTGTGTGGAATACAAACTCTGTTGTCACATTTGTAAGTTATATTAGTTATATTTGTGTTTTGGCAACATTATTATTGACCATGAGATAAATATTAACAGATTTTTGAGATCTTTTTGAACACTCTGGTTACCATGGAATATTTCTTTCAGCTTATCTGTAGAACCACTAAAATCTTCTGCGGTACTCTTCAGGGAGTGAAGTCATGAGTGACAGGTATTTGAATACCACACAATAACTGGAATTGTTTTGTTGTAACTGTAGGTCCTTTGAAAGTATTATTTGACTTTTCTTGACATTCATTGGTTTTAGCATTTATTACTCCTTAAACTCAGTTTGTTAAAGTATGTAGTGATTTACAACTTTATACTTTACCTGAGTGACAATCAGAGCAGAAAGCATCTTCAGACATTTGTTAAAGTCAATGAATTGCTACCACTTCTCTTAAAACACCAATACTTTTCCTTCCATACGAAGACACTACTCTTTACTGAGTATCATTCTCCACATGCTGCCCTTTGGTATCCAGCATTGGAAATTAACAGGATGAGAACAGAATTTCCCATTGTCATCACGAAAGCCTGTGACACTTTGGCGAAGCATCCTCCTGCTCTATGACCTCAGTTATATGATGTGGTACCTGAACATTTGAAACTGGCTACTGGGGATCTTTTCTGGCAGTAAACGATGGCCATGGTGAGGGGCCTACCACCCTCCAGCTACTAGTACCATAGCAGACAGAAAGGCTGCACTCTGCATGCAGTGAGGCCAATAGCCCAGTCACCAGTTTGTACCAAAGACTTTACCTTCATCTCATCGCCTTCCTGCTTCGATCATGGTTTCGCTGACCACGTCCGCCTTCCACCACCTCTCGCCGTCACCATGCCTCATGCACAGGACTCACGGTCACGCCCCCAACCTTTGATCATGGCTGTTTCGCACACACCGACACTGTCAACTCCACTTGGAACATCCTGCCATCTACCGCTGTAACACACTCACCGTCCACGGACTCTGAGGTGACGCTTCCATCTACACCGAAGTCATCCACCGCCAAAGTCAGTCATATGCAGCTTAATGTTTTCTCCTCTGCTGCAACATCAAGCACCTCTATAACTCCGTCATTACCACGAGTGTTGCTCATCTGGAATTTCTTATGCAACCTGTTAAGCCACAGCATGCTTGCTCCTTTATGTCATATGGCCAATAACAAACTGTTACCAGACACGTTGCACTTACTGTGGTGCTCACCGGCAAATACTTTGGCAATACATCACATCGCATTGCATCTTCAATGCACTCCGCGCCTTTGATCAGATCAAAACCCTGCTGTGCCACACAGCCTTGGTACGACGATGTTCTCCCCACCGACATGCCGTCGCCTTCTGCTTCCACCGTGCCATCAGCAGCACGACACGGTCAACCTATGGACGCCTTCTGCACCTTATTCCCTCCGCTGGTTGTGCCTACCAACACATCGAGAAATGGTCTGATTGCACCTCGCACTAGTGCCTGCCACAACACGATCAGTCATGCGCACCTGTGCCATCAGCCAGCCTGGTGCACACACGCCTCTCATCATCCTTACCATGCTCTGCACTACCAGTGGGGGCTCTGTGGCAGTTATCGACTGCAAGAGTCAACCGCCTCATCTTTGAGAATGAACATCTTTGAAAACTGTCGACCTTAGTGTATTCCGAACTATGTATTCGAGCGGATGTGTTTGTACTGACATGATCAAAATAAAGTTAATTCATTATAAATGAGTGAATACTTAATGTTGGGTTCAATATTCTCGTACTTAACATCATGATCCCCATAACCTCATGTACACATAACCTCTATCTCCAGCAGTAGTCTTATTGTCATGTTTATCTGCAACTCGACCTGCCAACTTTAAGGTAAGTAGCAGCCTACTCTTTTCATGATATTATTGATATTCCAACCTGGACAACAATGAGCACATTGAATTTGATTACAGGGGTTAACAGTCAATGCTCACACATTTTGTTTGTTGGCAGTTTTGAAATACATCATTTTCAGTAGCCCTTATATTAGTCTTCAGCTGATGGCTGTCAGTACCTAGTAGGAGTGTACGTATCCAAAGGTCTCCCACTTCATACTGATGCAACCATCAGCTAAGGAGTAATATGGGCTATTGAGAATGACATAAAAGTCGAAACTTATCAAGTCAACAAACAATATATGTAAGCATAAACTGTTAACCTCTTTAGTCAACACTTTTAGACATCAAGGCATACATGTTGTTCATGTCTGTAACTGGTACAACACTTTGGATAAAATGGGGCATACCACATCATCCTTCGCTTTATTATGAATATTTTCCCAGTGTGGGGTGGCATGAAACATAGGCCAGGGCTGTCACTAGTAAGAGCAGGAAGAAGAGTAAAAAAATATTGTTATTTACATCACAGAGGTGAAGATATGATGCACAATTGCAACAATTTAACATTTTACATGAAGTAGATACCAACAATGAAATTGTATCAAAATCATCACAAACAAGAGTTTTAACACTAGGTTTTATTAGCTCATTTCCAGTGTCATAGGTATCCAGACAAAAGGAATTTCTATTACAGGAGTGAGAATGAAATGTGGTATGTTCCATGAGATTGTTGAAGATCAGATGAATTAATTGAGTAAGGAATTATACATTTTGCAATTAATAAATGAGAAAAATAATCCATTGAAGAGAGAGAATTGTTGGACACTTATTGTAATGAGTCCTTGGCTGAAGTGGTGGTGGAAGGAAGTAATCCTCAGAGAAGGCCTAATTATGAGGCAAATCATTGATCATGTAGGACACAGCAGTTATGATAAAATGAAAAACATACGTGGCAAGTGACAGGAATGTAGAACTTCATTAAACCTATTTTATGGTTGAAGCAGCAACAGTGCTTTCTGTTGGTACAAGCAGTTTGGCTCCCTTTGATGTGCAGTTGGAAGCTGCCTTTGTTATGGTCAAACAGCAGAAAACATCTACTGATCAAAGTGTTAGGTTGAACATCTGAGGTAACAAAACCCCAGGTACTATCCCATATACCAACACCTCTATCTCTAGGAATTGTATACTTGCAGACTACCTGTATACTTGAATGTACATTAAATATGATTATCACGTCTACATAATTTGTGCATTAAAGTCATTTTGAAGGAGGGTAATGCTTCAGCATGTTCCCTCATTACCCTCAAGCATTATCTGAAACTGGCTGTATAACTGAGTCATTGTGACCCACTTCAATTGTTGTAAATCCTACAACTTAATGTACAAACTGAAAGTAGGTATGTAGGTATGGGAGTCTGTTATTTGTCAGCATTAAGAGGGTAAATAGAAGGGATAAGAAGGTTTCTTGCACTCAGTGTGCATTCGCAGTACCTATGGAAGGCAGAGCAGAGCAAGTAATAGGTTGTGGTTGATCTTGTAGCAGATGGTGACTACTGCCTGGGTTCTCTTTCAAATTATTGATAGGAAAGATGCACATGACCTGCCTTGGTCCTAATGTTTCAGTGCAGTTGCAGCCTGCTGCATCTTTTACCAAAAGAGACTTTCTTTGAAAAATTTAGAAAATGAAAAGTGGAACATTTAGTATCTAATAGTGATTCAGAATTCCCCTCTCAGGCTGGCTACATTTTCCGGATGCAGCTCTCTCTTGCGTGAAGTACTGCTGTAGCTGCATGCATGTCATATGGAGCCAGCTGCTGATGTGAGTATGCTGGTGAATACTGCAGCCTGACTCTTGCTAGCCAGATTCTTTCTAGCCTTTGAAGCTTTTAGTTATGCATCGGTGAACAATAGAGTTTTTACCCTGCGAGTACTATGTTTGTGTTATGGATTGCTCCCTAGGTTGTCATACAGGGTTAAGAAAACTTTATTATGCTCTGTACTTGTTTTTGTTTAGCTGTTCATGTCATGGACACAGCTGTCATTGATCACGGGAACTGCCTACTTATCCCGCTGGGCTCTGTGTTGCCACCCACGTGAGTTACAACAAACTGTGTTCTGCCTATGCAGAGTAGAATAGAAAAGTGTCAATGAGTATTTTCTCACCTTGGGACCAACTCAGTGAGGCATGTACCACAAGTTTCTAAAATTGTGATCGTTAAATTTTTGTGCTGTGAACAGTTTCATTTAAGAAGTTGAATGAGTTTTAAACATCACTATCTTACCAGACACAGATTGCTTTACACTCTTTGCTGGAATGGAAGTGTTTATTATCATTGTTAAGCATTAATGTGTGGACCTTTAATAAATCACTGTTTTTGAACGAAGAAAAACTTGTGTTATTCCTATGACAAACAGCAAAACAACTGCACCAATAGCAACAACAGCTCTAAAAGGTGTGGCAACTCCAGCATGAGCATCAGTTGGAATTCTAGCTTTCCAAGCTAACATTTGATCTTCCAACTCTGGATCTCAGTCTATTCAGGGACTTCCAAGTTGTCCATTCCCCATCATGGCCTGCAGGTAAAGATTCAAAAACTCTTTTCCAACCAGATGAAAGATAGGTCGTAGACCTACATAGTTGTAGCCTAGCTTTTTCAACAGTGGTTCTAAGTTCCTATGATGTCCTACGGAAACTCTTCCTTGACTTCAGTCATTGTGGATGCGGTTGATACCCGTACAGAAGATGGGTAATTTCCTGTTCCACTGCCTTTCTTTCCTTGTTTCCAGCAATCTCACTTTGAACAGGTTGTGGTGCTATTCCTGTGAGGTGGTAAAGCCATTCTACTGGATTGGATTTCAAGTAACCTGCAGGTTTTATTGATTGCTGCACCCACCTGCTTGGTGTGAGTTGAATTACATCAACATTACTTCATATGTACTGAATATTTGGCTGTGTTTGGCAGTGGCCAACAATTTTGAGGTGTGTTGTGACAACAATTGTTTCAGTCACTAGCCAGAAAGCTGGTTTTCTGCATCAGTTATCTACAGTGATTAAGAAATGGCGCTTTAAAGTGTAATCATAATTGCTGCTGCTTTATTGCAATTGTAGTAGTGCTGCGCATTATTGTGGGAAAAAAAGTGGAAGTGAAACATAAACTTGTTATACTCAGTGTACAACAAAAGCTTGACTTCATTAGTTGGATTCAGAAAGGTGGGAACAGAAATAAGATTATGGACGAATATAAAGTTGTTTCTTCAACAATGATATTTAAAAAAAAAAAAGGTCAGTTTCAAAAGTTTGCCTCACAGACAGTTGCAGTAAGAGACATTGAATCACGAAAAACTTTGGAATAGCACTTATTAAAAGAGTCAGATGAAATTTGTACAAGTGGTTCCTTGCCAAAACGTCTGAAGGAAAACCTGTAACAGGGCCTATAATTATGGAAGAAAATAAACAGTTCTGTGAGAATTTGGGGTTATCAGAAACTGAATCTGTACCTTCTTATGGTTGGTTATTTCGATTAAAAACTCATCATGGAATTCAGAAGCTTAACATAGATGGGGAGTTACAATTGGCAGGTCATGATGCAGCCGAAGAATACAAAGAAACATTTTTTCAATTTGGCTGAACACCACAACTTAACCGCTAGTCAAATCTACAATGCTGAGGGGGGAAGGGGAACCAACGATCAAGTTGACATTTTATTTTGTTCAAATGGTTCAGGTGACCTCATGTTGACTCTCCTTATGTTATTGGCAAGTACAAAAAGGCGGAAGCTTTGAAAAGCATATTAAATTTTACTTTAATTTATGGAGTTCATTCCAGTGCATGGATGAATTGAGAATTGGATAAGGACTGTTTCTTCCATAATTTTGTACCATCTGTGAGAGAGAACTTTACCTAAATAGAGCAGGGTTGTACTGCTGCTAGATAACAGCACAGCCAACCCTTCAGCATCTGGATTGATCTTACCTTCTAGCAAATGTTACTTCCCTGATTCAGACAATGGGTCAGGGAGTAATTCAAAATTTCAAATGTTTTTGCAGAACTTTTTTTCTTCAAGAGCATGTCAATTCGACTACTCAGTTGTGGATTGAAAAAATTAAAGAAGTTAAAGATAGTATGCAATTGCTTTGGTATGGAATAAAGTTAAGTCTGCTACTCATCAGAAGTCTTGGTGAAAACTCTGGCCAAAAGCCTATGAAGAAGAAAGAGTCTCCATTATTCAAATTGAAAATAACACTGTTGTTAAAATGTTAGATGTTGCTCAAAATGAGATAAGAAATTTGCCTTCAGATGAAGTTATTGACTGGATAGACATTAACAGTATAGAACTTGCAGTCAAAGAAATATCAGACAAACTGATATTAAAAAGTGTGACAGAACCATAGCAAGAACTTCAACCACCAGATATCAAATCCAATGAAGAACAAGTGACTGACACAACAAACTCAACACTTCCATCTACCTTTAATAGAGCAGCTGGCACTTTTGATATATTTATAAGATTTTCTGAAAGAAGCAAATCATACAACACTGTAGGACTTGTAAATTTGTATACTGTATGAAATGAATTTTTGAAGAGGACATTGGACACAATAAAACAAATGGACATTATGTTTTATTTCAAGTGAATAAAATACGGAAATATTGTATGCATTTTAGTATAAAACATACACATTACTGTACTATTGTCCTGTACATAACATAAAATTTTAAACATTTATTACACGAGGTATGCAATAAGTTTTCCATTTGATCTCTAAAATGTTGTTTCATATGGTATTATACACCTTTCTTCACTTTAATTGAAGCAGAGAATGTTTGATAAAAAAAAAAAAAAACAATCAAAAGCTGGTCACCTGTTGTTTACATGCATTTCACGCTCTGTACATTGCTACTTTCAGATTATCCCAGTAATCTGGCACTACCGTTTGGGATAGAAAAAGTCAGTTTGGTGCAATATTTCTGAGTGCGCAAGTTACAGCCAGATGCGGGCCTGTTTACAGTGAGTTACACTCACCAGCAGTTGCAAAGTAAAATAGAGGCCACAGGGGTGTAGAACTGCTGGAAAAAGTACACACAGCAGTTTGCATGGCTCAGGTCACAGGCAGAAGGGGCCCACTGGCTAACCTAAGTGTTATGAGTATGTGACATGGAGCGGCATGTTTAGCAAAACAGAGGTGCACAGCCACCTATAAATAGGTGCCGGTTCACTAGCAAAGCATTCAAGTGTGACAGCTCTCCTGGATGGCAGGTCGTGAAACACCACTGGTTACACTCAGCAGCAGATGGGGCACCAGCGTTCCAGTCCACAGCGGGTAACTGGTTTGACCCTCTGAGATCATCACGGGGAATTCAAGTGTGACAGCTCCCTTGGATGGCAGGGCGTGTCACACCACCGGCTACATGCAGCAGCAGATGGGGCGCTAGTATTCCAGTCCACGGCGGGTCGCTGGTTTGACCCACTGAGGCCGACGCGGGGTCCACAGCCAACCAGCGGCAGGCCACTCCATGGCTCGCTAGTGCGGGCAGTCATCTTGGCTCCCAACATGCACCAGAGACATCCAGGGGGAGGGCCAGAGATTCAGCTGCCAGATCGTGGGCACTTGTTGTCCCTGCGACCCAAGCCGTGCTGGCGAGGGAGCATGGCGCGGGCCGCCTTGCAGTCGTCAGCGGGCGGCACTGAGGCAGCACAGGATGAAGGCTGCTGAGTTGGCTGCTGCACAGCCCTGACATTGTCCTATCACTGTAGCCTTACAAGGCCAACACATTAGCAGAGTGCTTGATGGGTCGCTGAGGTGGTGTCCTCACCATTTTGGGACCTAGTGACACAGACTGAGGGGAAGGCGGCACTGTAGTTGGAAACAATAAATCACTTGAAAAGCTCAGACGAGTCTTAATATGGTACCTTCCACCTCTTCCCGCTACATTTGGTGTCAGAATAGTGGACATTATCTGTACGGTACGGTGTTCGAGCCCACCACCTGCATTACAAAGATGATGTAACTTACCAAACAAAAGCGTTGGCATGTTGACAGACACACAAACAAACACAAACACACACACAAACTTCAAGCTTTCGCAACCCACGGTTCCTTCATCAGGAAAGAGGGAAGGAGAGGGAAAGATGAAAGGATGTGTGTTTTAAGGGAGAGGGTAAGGAGTCATTCCAATCCCAGGAGCGGAAAACACTCGCACACACATACACATCCATCTGTGTGCGTACGAGTGCACACCCAACCCCCCCCCCCCCCTCCCCCCAAGGCAAGTCTTTCCGCTCCCAGGACCGGAACGACCCCCCAACCTCTCCCCCAAAACTCACTTCTCCCCACCCCCTCCCGATGAATCAACCGTGGGCCGCGAAAGCCCGACCCCTGCGTGCGTGTTTGCGTTTGTCAGTGTCACCATCAACATACCAATGCCCCCGCCTGGCAAGTCACATCATCCTTGTTTTCAGATATATTTTTCCCACGTGAAATGTTTCCCTATATATATATATATATATATATATAGAGGGAAACATTCCACGTAGGAAATATATATCTAAAAACAAAGATGATGTGACTTACCAAATGAAAGTGCTGGCAGGTCGACAGACACACAAACAAACACAAACATACACACAAAATTCAAGCTTTCGCAACAAACTGTTGCCTCATCAGGAAAGAGGGAAGGAGAGGGAAAGACGAAAGGATGTGGGTTTTAAGGGAGAGGGTAAGGAGTCATTCCAATCCCGGGAGCGGAAAGACTTACCTTAGGGGGAAAAAAGGAGGGGTATACACTCGCACACACACACACACATCCATCCACACATATACAGACACAAGCAGACATATTTAAAGACCTGTCTGCTTGTGTCTGTATATGTCTTGCCCTTCAGTATATCTTCTCTTCCCGTTACCCACCAGGCCTCAACCTCCGCTAATTTCAAGTTGCCGCTGCTCATACCTCACCTGTCATTCAACAACATCTTTGCCTCTGTACTTGCGCCTCGACTGACATCTCTGGCCAAACCCTTTGCCTTTACAAATGTCTGCTTGTGTCTGTGTATGTGAAGGTGTGTGTGTGTGTGTGTGTGTGTGTGTGTGTGTGTGTGTGTGTGTGTGTGTCCTTTTTTTCCCCCTAAGGTGGGTCTTTCCGCTCCCGGGATTGGAGTGGCTCCTTGCCCTCTCCCTTGAGGCCCACATCCTTTCGCCTTTCTCTCTCCTTCCCTCTTTCCTGATGGGGCGGCCATTGGTTGTGAAGGCTTGAGTTTTGTGTGTGTGTTTGTGTTTGTTTGTATGTCTATCAGCATGCCAGCACTTTCGTTTGGTGGGTTGCATCATCTTAAACATTCCACGTGGGAAAAATATATCTGAAAACAAGGATGATGTGACTTGCCGGGCGGGGGCATTGGTATGTTGATGGTGACACTGACAAACACAAATACGCATGCAGGGTTCGGGCTTTCGCGGCCCACGGTTGCTTCATCGAGAGGGGGGGGGGGGGGGGGAAGGAGAGGGACGAGGGGATGTGGTTTTTGGGGGAGAGGGGGGGGGGTCGTTCCGGTCCTGGGAGCGGAGAGACTTGTCTTGGGGGGGGGGGGGCGGATGGGTGTGCACTTGCGTGCACACGCATGTCCATCTGCGCATGTGCAGGCACAAGCAGATGTCTGTGTGTGTGTGTGTGTGTGTGTGTGTGTGTGTGTGTGTGTGTGTGTGCGTGCGGGGGTGTATTCCTGTCCCTCTTTTTCCCCTAAGGTAAGTCTTTCCGCTCCCGGGATTGGAATGACTCCTTACCCTCTCCCTCAAAACACACATCCTTTCGTCTTTCCCTCTCTTTCCCTCTTTCCTGATGAAGCAAGCGTGGGTGGCGAAGGCTTGAATTTTGTGTGTGTGTTTGTGTTTCTATCCACATGCCAACACTTTCGTTTGGTAAGTTACATCATCTTAGTTTTTAGATATACTTTTCCCACATGGAATGTTTATAGGGTGGTCCATTGATAGTCGCTGGGCCAAATGTCTCACGAAATAAGCATCAAACGAAAAAACTACTGTTGTCAATGCAGAGATGTCACGAGGGGCGTTCAACGTAATGAAAAAACCAATTGAACAACATATATTAACATTAAGACTTAATTCGAATAGTGTGTGTCTAGTGGCACCAGGAACTCACTTTGGGTAAGTGTGGAATCGAATCTACCTGTGGATATAGTATGTGTTATTGAACCATTGGAGGATAATGAAGTTTTGGGTCCATTGGGTTGTTTTGTGAAATGTAGCTTGTACGCATACTGGAGGGGAATGACAGGCAAATAGTTCCCATGAACGTGGATAATTTTAGTGCTGTAGAAGCAAATTTGAGAAACGGAGTTTTAGTAGGAAATTTGGATGTGCCAGCTGATGAAGACTGGTGATCGAGAGGTAGGCAAAGTGATCAACCACTAACTGCTGATAGAACTGCATTGCTTGACAAAATTAAGCATTTGAAAGGAGGAGAAGGAAATCTTAGGGAAGAATTATTGTGGGAATTTAAGGATTTGTTTTTTCCGCAAGGGCCGTTGCCAGCAACTCCATTAGTTCATCACAGGATACCAACAGGGAATGAAGCACCTGTTTACCATAAACCATACAGAATATGAGGGATTTGCAGCCAATTGTGGGGGATTGATCAGCAGCTTAATACAGTGTTTAGTGATTAATGTGCTGTTTGGCATGTATCTTTATAAAAGGTTGTCATTTGGTATTGCAAACACTCCTGTGGTATTTCAAAGATAACTAGAGCAACTCATCCAAGGTATCTCCAGCTGTGTTAACTATTTAGATGACTTTCTAATTACTGAAAGCCAGTGAGAACAGCGCCTGTACAACCTACAGACATTGTTTGAGTGGCTCCGGCCATTATTATCATTGTTGCCTTCACAAATTTAATTTCTTTGAGCCAAGTGTTATGTGCCTGGGACGTATATTAGGCAAAGAAGGGCTCACACCCACACAGGATCATGTGGGCACAATGACTAATTTAGCAACTCCTAAGAACCTCAAAGAACTCCAGTTGTTCCTCAACAAGTACAGTTATTAATGAGAAATTTATTCCCAGTGTGACTCACATTTCCCACCTGCTTAATCATATTTGCAGAAATAAGGTATTAAATTCATGTGGTCAGACGTGTGCCAGAAAGCTTTCTTGCAACATGAAAAGTGCCCTAGGACAGCCCTTGCTTAGTAAAGTTCCATCTGAGCAAATGCTTGATGCATGCAATTAGTGTGTTGCATTGTTGTATCAATGCAGCTCTATCTGATAAATATGCCAACAGCACAGAACAGCCCACTGCGTTTGCATCTTAAACTTTAAACGCAGCACAGAGGAATTATATGCAAAGTGAGAAAGAGGTGCTGGCCATCATTTATGACATAAAGAATTTTCACGTCCACTTCTGTGGTACTAAGTTTCATATGATCACTAATCACAAGCCTATCATTTCACTCTTCAGTCTCCATTCAAAACTTCCTAACAAGACAGTGGCTGCAATGATGGGTGTTGTTCTCCAGTAACAATACACATGAGATCTATTATCAGTCCACCATGCAGCACTCCAATGTAGATGCACTTTCCTGCTTGCCATGCAGCCCAGATGCAGGGTTTGATGAATATAAAAGTTTTGCCTTAGGTGCAAATTGGCAACACACCCTCAACAAATTTCCTATTAGGGAACATGAAGTAACTACAGAAACAGACCATGATTTGTTCTTCCAAAACATGATGTCTGATGGACAGCTTGGTTGGCCAGAACACCTGCCTAAAGGCACTGATTCAACATGGTACTCCTATTTTTCGTTATGTCACAGGATTAACCTAGCTGATGGTGTCATATTATTGGTTATTGATGATTCTGACAGCTGGGTGGTAGTTTCTCCCATGCTCTGTCCCTGCATACTGAAGCTCCCACACACTGCAAGTTGAAGAATGTGCAGAGTGAATGCAATAGCATTGCATAATGTGTATTGGCCAAGTGTTGATAGTGCAACTTCACACACCATCCAAAGCTGCCACCCAAGGCCCACACCAATTAGTCCCAGCACAGTGTTGCAACTGTTGGCCACTCCCAGACCACTCCTGGCAAGTAGTTCATGTTGATTTTGCCGGATCATTCCTGGGAGCAATGTGGTTGCTAGTGGTTAGTCCCATCTCTAACTTTCTGTATGTGGGCCAGGTTAGGTTAGGGCTACCACTATCACAGCAGCTGCTATCCATGCCTTGTCCATCAGATTTTTAAGTGAAGGAGCTCTTTACACTGTGGTTTCTGACAATGGCCCTCAGTTCACAGCATGTGCATTTCATATTTTTTTGTCAGTGCAGTGGCATTGAGCACCTGCCTATAGCCCCTTTCCCTCCAGCATCCAATCTGGAAGTGCACTGTATGGTGAGTGCTGCACCAGACAAAAATACACTCCCTGGTACAGTCACAGGTTCTTTAATTTACTCCAGGAGTTTGTGTAGGTACTACAACACATAAAATATTGGAGCATTTTTTTTATAATGGGTGATTTCATCTCAAATTATACAGGTCATGTCCACTCATGGTCATGAATTTCTGAGGAAATATAAAGTAGACCTCTATGCCATAAGTGTTAAGAAATAAAGTATTTTCATTTTATCTTAATTTTTGTAAATGGTATGGTCCTTTTGAAAAATATTTTTGTTGTTGTGGTCATCAGTCCAGAGAGTGGTTTGATGCAGCTCTCCATGCTACCATATCCTGTGCAAGCCTCTTCATCCTGTGATGAAGCAAGCTGTGATCATCTTATTTCCTCTCTTGTTTTGCCATCTGCCTCCTTAAAATCGTTTTTTTCACTTTTAACTAATTTCTATTAGCATACATAAGCACAATCTGCGTCTTCATAAAAGAGAAAGGTTGGCCCTCAGTTTTAAAGACTATAGCACCAGATCTGATATTGTGCTTAGTTTTGTGTGTGTAATGAATTTCCTGATTTACTTTGACTATTCCTAGTTAATGCTATTGTTATAGGGTGAAACCAGTAATTGTTTCTTAACTTAAATTCTATTGTTGACTTATAAACAAATATAAATTCTGTACTAATTATAAACATTTGGAAGAGACATTTGGAAGATGAAACAATGGCATTCTTTAAGTATTTATTTGGATCTATTCAAAAACATGTTAGCAAAGCCAGCCCTTAATTCCAAAGTAATTTCCAGTTGCATCAAAAGGATTGTTTGCATAACTATATCTGTTAATTTCATCATCTAAACAAATAATTTGGCTTAACCCTCATGGTAGAAGAAACTGTTAAAAAGAACCATTTTTTCGACGTATTCAGTAAATTTAATGATTTATGTTTTAATTGTAACTTCTGTAAATTAAACATTGAACAATGTATAGTTTCAGTGCCTATTATTGTGATGATATATAAGGACCCAATTTTTGGTCTCAGACAAGTCAATCCGTGGCTGATTTTCAGACAGGAAACCCATGCTGGTTAGCTCAGCAACAATGCATCAACTTAACTGTGGAATAAGTGTGTGACAAATAGCCTGTGTATTAAAACAATGACAGTGTCTGTTCAATACGTACCGTATTATTCTGCAAGAACTGTGAACTGGGTGGTTAGGTTTTTACTTCTCATAGATATTCAACAGTAAACTATTGTAGCAGTATGTTGATGTTTGCTGGTAGCCTATTAATGGGGCTTATGAAAGTTAACCAATAGTGGACTGGCCATATAACTGTGTATTATTGGGAGGGGTTACGAATAGTGAAAGTAAAGAACTGTGAAATGCAAATGTGCACCTATCAGCTCACATCATTTAAAGTAATCAGTGATGAACTTCCACCCCACATTTTTCAGCCAGTACAGCAACACACTACGTTGACACTGAGGACAATCAATGAGGAAATGAAGCAAGCAAACGTCACAATCTCTGAGTAACTACTGCGACCCACATCCTTCTGAATCTGCTTAGAATATTCATCTCTTGGTCTCCTTCTACTATTTTTACCCTCTGTGCTTCTCTCCAATACTAAATTGGAGATCCTTTGATGCCTCAGAATGTGTCCTAGCAAACCGATCCCTTCTTTTAGTCAAGGTGTCCCACAAATTCCTCTTCTCCTCAATTTTTTCCATAGCCCCCCATGAACCATGGACCTTCCTGTTGGTGGGGAGGCTTGCATGTCTCAGTGATACAGATAGCTTACCATAGGTGCAACCACAATGGAGGGGTATCTGTTGAGAGGCCAGACAAATGAGTGGTTCCTGTAGAGGGGCAGCAGTCTTTTCAGTAGTTGCAGGGGCAACAGTCTGGATGGTTGACTGACCTGGCCTTGCAGCATTAATCAAAATGGTCTTGCTGTGTTGTTACTGCGAACAGTTGAAAGCAAGGGGTAACTACAGTCGTAATTTTTCCTGAGGGCATGCAGCTTTACCGTATGGTTAAATGATGTTGGTGACATCTTGGGTAAAATATTCTGGAGGTAAAACATTTCCCCATTTGGATCTCTGGGTGGGTACTGCTCAGGAGGATGTTGTTATTGGGAGAAACAAAACTGGCGTTCTGTGATTGGAGCATGGAATGTCCGATCCCTTAATCGGGCAGGTAGGTTAGAAAACTTAAAATGGGAAATGGATAGGTTAAAATTAGATGTAGTGGGATTTAGTGAAGTTTGATGGCAGGAGGAACAAGGCTTTTGGTCAGGTGAATACAGGGTTATAAATATGAAATCAAATAGGGGTAATGCAGGAGTAGGTTTAATAATGAATAAAAAAATAGGAGTGCAGGTAAGCTACTACAAACAGCATAGTGAACTCATTATTGTAGCCAAGACAGACACGAAGCCCATGCCTACCACAGCAGTACAAGTTTATATGACAACTAGCTCCGCAGATGATGAAGAGATTGAAGAAAAGTATGACGAGATAAAAGAAATTATTCAGATAGTGAGGGGAGATGAAAATTTAATAGTCATGGGGAACTGGAATTCAGTAGTAGGAAAAGAAAGAGAAGGAAAAGCAGTAGGTGAATGTGGAATGAGGGTAAGTATTGAAAGAGGAAGCTGCCTGGTAGAATTTTGCATAGAGCATTATTAGTCATAGTTAACACTTAGTTTAAGAATCGTGAAAGAAGGTTGTACACATGGAAGTTGGCTGGAGACACTGGAAGGTTTCAGATAGATTATATAATGGTAAGACAGAGATTTAGAAACCAGGTTTTAAATTTAAGACATTTCCAGGGGCAGATTTTGCTACAGAAGAATGCTGAAGATTAGATGGATAGATCACGTAACTAATGAAGATGTACTGAATAGAATTGGGGAGAAGAGGAACTTGTGGCACAACTTGACTAGAAGAAGGGATAATTTGGTACGACATGTTCTGAGGCATCAAGGGATCACCAATTTAGTATTGGAGGGTAGTGTGGAGGGTAAAAATCATAGAGGGAGACCAAGAGATGAATACACTAAGCAGATTCAAAGGATGTAGGTTACAGTAGGTACTTCAAGATGAAGAAGTTTGCACAGAATAGGATACCTTGGAGAGCTGCTTCAAACCAGCCTCTGGAGTGAACACCACAACAACAACAACAACCTCCTCATTAGTTATATGATCTACCCCAGGGCTTAACAACTGGCCAGTTTTGAACGCGAGTACTCGTGTCTGCTCAGGCACGTGCTCAGGAGCAGGTGCAAAGTCGCGGAGTAGGGAGGGAGGGGAGGGAGGGGAAATGCACGCGCACGTATGAATAGGACCACAGTGTGCCTATTGAATTCGCGCTGACTGTGTAACGTTAAAAGTACTACTATCAGCTCTAACAGTCACTTCACTGGTTAAGAATCATGTCAAGTCACCGTTGTGTAACCCCAACCATGCTTTCGCAGTTCAACCCCCATTGGGAGGAATTGTGTCTGTTTACAGAAAAAGATGGTGTTGCAAAATGTTTAGTATGTCATAAAACGCTGAATTCTTTTAGGAAATTTAATGTGCAATGACATTGTATATCGTACCACGCGAAAGACTACGGAAGTGGAAAATGTGATGAACCAGATCATGCACACGAAGTTATTAAACTTAAAAGGAAGCTATCCGAAGAAGATCTGGATGATGAAGAAAGATCAACTGAGGCAGCTCTCAGAGTGAGCTATAAAATTGCTTTGTTTTCAGCAAAATCCCTGCGCCCCTTCACTGATGGCGATATAATAAAAGATGTTTGGTAGTTGCAGCGGAACATTTGTGTCCATCTCAAGTTGAACAGTTTCGGATTGTGCCATTATCTGACATGGCCATTATGCGTCACATACAGGACATGGCAGATGACATCCAGAGCCAGCTTGCAAATATCTATAAAGATTTTATGGCGTATTCTCTAGCTCTGGACGAAAGTGTTGATATTCTTCAGGTGAGGAAAGAGCTCCTCGATGTAGTAGCCATGAAGAACACTACAACCAGAGGTGATATTTTAAGTAGCGTTGAAGAAAGTGTTGAAAATATAGGATTATCATGGAATTCTTTAGTTTCAGCTACAGGTTTCGTTGCGCTGTTGAAGGAGAAAATGCAAAAACTGACTGTGCCGAATGAAATAAGGGGTGTTCACTGTGTGATCCATCAGGAAAATGTATGTGCAAAGAGTATCACTCTAAAAAATGTGATGAGTGTTGTTGTTTGTACAACCAATTATATAAGGAAGCATGGGCTACAACACAGACAATTTAAAAGCTTTCTTGAGGATGTAGAAAGCCAGTATGGTAGCCTGCCTTATTACAGCGAGGTCCGCTGGCTTAGTCGTGGTGAATTATTAAACCAAATTCTTGCCTATTAGATGAGATAAATATGTTCATGGAAATAAATAACATGTGTGTTCCTGAATTGAAAGAGCCTTCATGGAAATTTGATCTCGTGTTCTTAGCAGATTTAACTAGGCATCTGAATGCTTTGAACATTTCACTACAAGGTAAAGATCTGCTAATTACTCATTTCATAGATCGAATATGAGCTTTTAAAATGAAATTGACACTTTGGGTGAGTCAGCTGGAACCGGAAATCTAGCTCATTTGTCTAAATTATCATCCATGCAAGATGTTCACAAAGACTGTGAACGTTATTCACATAGTTTAGTTGCCCTTAAGGAAGAATTTGATCAACGCTTTCAAGATCTGACAGCACTACACAGTGATTCTGATCTGTTCTCCTCTCCATATTCAGCAAATAATGAAGAGATTCATCCTGAGCTGCAACTAGAAATTATTGACCTGCAGTGTGATAGAGAATACAGAGACAAATTTCAGAACAAGAAAAACATTTTGGAATTTTACAGACACTTCCCTCAGGATAGATTTCCTCATTTGCACAAACTGGCGGCTGCAATAATATCAATGTTCGGTTCCATGTATGTGAATAACTGTTCTCTGCAATGAAATGTGCCTGAGAAATGCATTGTCTGATCGAAATTTAAAATGCCTAAGATGCATAAGAAAATTACCCCGAACATAGACGCAATTGTAAAGGGCTAAAAGTACAAAATAACAGAGAATCCCAGACTTCAGTGACACCTTTTATTGTGTAACAGTCCACAAATTAATACGAATGTAGAGGCATACACTAAGCTAATAAAATTATGTGGCATGTGTACATTCTCCTTTATTTGTTTCATTTGTCAGAGTGATAATTCGTGAGTGATATCCCTGCAGGTGGCCGTGGATTTACATTGACTGGCGGCAGCTGTTGTGTGCCCCACGTGACTCTCCCCACTCTCCGCTCTGGTCCGGTAGTGGGGGCAGCATGCTTGCGCTGCTCCGTGCTCGTGCCTTGCTGCTCACATCTTGCTCCGCGAGCACATATGTTGTGAAGCCCTGATCTACCCATTTAATCTTCAGCATTCTTCTGTAGCACTACATTTTGAAAGCTTCTATTTCTTCTTGTCTACACCATTTATTGTCCATGTTTCACTTCCATAAATAGCTACACTCCATACAAACACTTTCAGAAAGGACTTCCTCTCACTTAAATCTATTCTTGATGTTAACAAATTTCTCTTCTTCAGAAATACTTTCTGACATAGCTAGTCTACATTTTATATCCTCTCTACTTCCACCATTATCAGTTATGTTGCTTCCCTGATAGAAAAACTCCTTTACTACTTTTAGTGTCTCATTCCCTAATCTAATTCCCTCAGCATCACCTGATTTGATTTGACTACATTCCATTATCCTCATTTTGCTTTTGTTCGATGTTCATCCTCCTTTCAGGACCCTGTTCATTCTGTTCAACTGCTCTTCCAGTTACTTTGCTGTCTCTGACAGAATTACAATGTCATTGGCAAACCTCAAAGGTTTTATTTCTTCTCCATAGATTTTAATTCCTACTCCAAATTTTGTTTGTTTTCTTTACTGCTTGCTCAATATATAGATTGAATAACATCAGAGATAGGCCTTAACCCTGTCTCACTCCCTTCTCAATCACTGCTTTCCATTCATGCTCCTCGACTCTTACAACTGCCATTTGGTTTTCGCTCCCTGTATTTCACCCCTGCCACATTCAAAATTTGAAGGAGAGTATTCCAGTCAGCATCGCCAAAAGCTTTCTCTAAGTCTACAAATGCTAGAAATGTGGGTTTGCCTTTCTTTAACCTATCTTCTAAGATAAGTCGTAGGGTCATTATTACCTCACGTGTTCCAGCATTTCTATGGAATGCAAACTGTCCTTCCCAGAGGCCGACTTCGTCCAGATTTTCCACTCATCTGTAAAGAATTCATGTTAATATTTTGCTACTGTGACTTATTAACTGATAGTTTGATAATTTCCATACCTGTCAACATCTGCTTTCTTTGGGATTTGAATTATCATATTCTTCTTGAAGTGTGAGGGTATTTCTCCTGTCTCATACATGTTGTTCACCAAATGGAAAAGTTTTGTCATTACTGGCTCACCCAAGATTACCAGTAGTTCTAATAGAATGTTGTTTACTCCTGGAGCCTTGTTTTGACATACGTCTTTCAGTGCTCTGTCAAATTCTTCAGGCTGTATCATGTCTCCATTTCATCTTCATTTGTGTCCTCTTCTATTTCCATAATATTGCCCTCAAGTACATTGGCCTTGTATAGACCCTCTATATACTTCTTCCACCGTTCTGCCTTCCCTTCTTTGTTCAGGACTGGCTTTCCATGTGAGCTCTTGATATTCATACTGGTGGTTTTATTTCCTCCAAAGGTCTCTAATTGTTCTGTAGGCAGTATCTATCTTACCCATAGTAATATATGCTTCTACATCCTTACATTTTTCCTCTAGCTATCCTTGCTTAGCTATTTTGCACTTCCTGTCGATTTCATTTTTGAGATGTTTGTATTCCTTTTTGTCTGCTTCATTTGCTGCAATTATATATTTTTTACCTTTCTTCAATTACATTCAATATCTCTTCTGTTATCCAAGGATTTCTACCAGCCCTTTTCTTTTTTACCTACTTGATCCTCTGCTGCCCTCATTATTTCATTTCTCAAAGCTACCCACTCTTTTGAAATTTAGTTGACACTTGCACACTGATAGGATTCCTTTAACTTACAAATTTAAGACCAAAATACACGATTTAAGTTAGTTCTTCCACTTAAAAAAATCTTTTTTTTTTAATTTTGAGAGTCACAGAACGCTAACTTTTCTGTCATAATACCACCTACTATTGATATAATTGTGAACAGTATCTGCTTTGCTGCAACTATCAGTAGTATGTGAATTTTTATTACTAAAGATGTAAGAATTGCATTTTTATGAGTTGTTACGAATTATTTACCTGAAAATCCCCATAAAAAAACTTTTGAGAATGACACAAAATATTGTCTGATTAATATGTTAGTAGTCACTGCAAACACAGTGGGCAATATTTTTTCTGTGTAAAATGTTAAAAATTTTCATCATTCTGCATATTTCATATGATTGAATTTCTAGTGGAAAATATGCATGTTGGCAACACTGTTTCCAGCATTCTTCTGTTTATAACAAACAAGTGAGAACTTGCACATAAACCATTCTGTATCAAGTTTTATGTTTGGTTTGAACCTTTTGCTAGATACAATGTCAGTGATGAAATGCAGTAGTCAAAAAGTGAGGTGTGTGGAATACGAAAAAAGACATAAGAAAGTGGTGTTTAAGAATCTGTCTGAGGTATTGCAGAAATATCTTGATCCTCAAGTAATGGTATCACCATCATATCCATTGTGCAGGAATTGCTACACTCACTACAAGAATAAATTTAGTGACAATCCACCTGAACAATCACCATCACCTGAATGTAAAACTGAAGAAGACAGGTCTGATGTTTATATTCCTGGGTGTGAAGTCGTTGATGCATTGAATGTTAGTGTTTCTGCTGTAGCCCTACTATATCCCCCCTTAAATATCCAGGAAAAGTAAGAAGCACAAGAAGAAAACAGAATGAAAAAAGTGGAGGAAATTGAAACAAGTTTTACACAAGCAACATCTTCAGAACTTTGTCAAGTGTATAATGTAGATGAATTTGGTGCAGAACTTGAAGATAGTGATATGTGCATGAAATGTGAAGTGTGGTTTCAAAACTTAAATAGTGCTACCTTAGCAGCCATCTATATTGAGAAGGTACATTTACTGACACTGATACCAAATAGCTATTCTAAGCAGCATGTACAGAAATACACACCCACTTCCTCACATTATTTGATTTCAAAAACCCATAAAATAAAGAATGAGAAAGGTATTTGGGCATGACCAGATTGTTCTTGGGGGCATCTGTTGCAAGATGAGATGCTTACTGTTGCTCTGGAATATTACCTAAGTGATAACAAAGAATGCAGCAGGCAAAGTCCTAACCAAGCTGACGTTAACTCTGTTAGTGAAAATGGCAAAGTTAAAAAGATCTATGAGAAGATCAATAAGAGAAGCAATCTCCTAATGAAAAAGGAGGACCTTATTTTAAAAACTGGTCTCTCAAAATTCTACTCCTTATGACCAAAATGGGTAAAATGCCAGCCAGTGAAGGAAGTATGCACATGTATTTACTGTGCTAATTTGAAACTTGTTTGTTTCACCATAAGCAGTGTCAGAAGAAAAAAGTACACAGAGATGGACCTGATGCTTTTGTGTATGTGTTAAGAACCACAAGATAAATGTTGGTTGCAGGACTGTGCAACGTGTCCTGGTGCTGAAATGATGATAGTTGAAGCATTATACCTTCAGGATACTGACAATGACTTAGCATATGCTTTGTGAGAGAAAGGGTAGTTGGTGAAGAAGACAGTAAATTCAGAGAAGTTTGTTGCAGAGGGTAGCACTGGGTGAGGCAAGGAATAGCTCACCACTGTATCAAGAGGATTCAGAGACAGGCCATAGCAGAAGTAAAATCAGGTGCATACCAGAATACTGACACATTAGTTCTTCATTTTGACTTTGCTGAGAACCGGTCTCTTGCTTTGCAGAACAAAATTCAAAGTTACCACAGGCACGCATCACAGATATTAATATTCACATGTGTTGCTCACTTCCTTGGAACATCACACTGTTCTGCTATTGTCAGTGATCGCACTCATGACAATGCACATGTGTGCCATGCTGACAGCATAATAATTGATGGCATAGCATCTGGAGGGCATGCATTTCCTAACTACGTGTATGTGACTGATGGTGCAGCATCTCATTTTAAAAACTGCTTTCAGCTTTATGAGCTTGGTCAACATTTAATACAGGAATTAAGACAAAAAAATGCATATTTTCAGCAAAAGGTCATTAAAAAGGCGCATGTGATGGGGTTGGAGGTCTCTGTAAATATCTTGCAACAAAATTTAATCTCTACACACCATATCAACATTAGTAACTAACATGAGACTCTTTATCCTAAATGAAAGTACATTAAGAGAATTCTGTTTAAAAAAAGAGATAAGTGTTGTCTGCTGCAATGCCTTGTGGTAGGAATTCAGTCAAATCACTACTGAGTTGTATCCTAGAGAGGCACATACATAGCAAGAATGATTCTCCATGAAATGCAGCCTGTTACTGTGTGTGAAATGCATAGACTGCAGTATACTTTAGAAGACTTTGTGGTGAGCCACTTCATTTCTTGCGTGTATGACAATCAGTGGTGAGTGGTAAGATAATAAGTGTCTCTCATGAGCTGCAAGATACAGCTGTCTCCTTTGTAACACCTCATTGTCCTGCTAATGCTTTCAAAAGGCCATCAATAAAAGATCAATGTGCAGTTCCTATTTCCCAAGTATTGCTCTTGTAGGATCATCCTTGTCCATGTGCAAATTCAGCTCGGCTATACAAGTTCAATGAGAAGCAGATGAAAAACAACAAATGAACTCTTTTCAATAGTGCAGCGTTGATTGTTGCATTGCAGGCAATTTTGGTTCATGAAAAGTCATGAAAAAGTAAAATCATGACAGAAGACAATAATAATTTGTGAATAATATCATAAAAATAAAACTGGGTATAAATATTCTATACCTCATTTTTGTTATGTAATGCGTTCTTGAGCAAAATTATGAATCATTTTTCCACTCACTTATAATGTTCAAGCAGTACAAATGGCTCTGAGCACTATGGGACTTAACTTCTGACGTCATCAGTCCCCTAGAACTTAAACTACTTAAACCTAACTAACCTAAGGACATCACACACATCCATGCCCAAGGCAGGATTCGAACCTGCGACCGTACCGGTCGCACAGTTCTAGACTGTAGCGCCTAGAACCGCTCGGCCACTCCGACCGGGACTTATAATGTTCTAAGGTAATTATTTTTATTCAGAAATCCCAGTTTTGCATAACATTTATTTAAAATCAGTGATCAGTTTAAATATTTAAGTGTTCATGATTTTTTGGCCTAGAGAGAAGAGCTATGTATACCTCAAAAATTTCTCATATTTTTTACAGACAAGTATTTCCCACTCTGATGGTACATTCCCTAAGTACAATGGAAATGGAAATGCCGTGTGGCTAGGGCCTCCCGTCGGGTAGACCGTTCGCCTGGTGCAAGTCTTTCGAGTTGACGCCACTTCGGCGACTTGCCTGTCGATGGGGATGAAATGATGATGAAAGACACACAACACCCAGTCATCACGAGGCAGAGAAAATCCCTGGCCCTGCCGGGAATTGAACCCGGGACCCGGTGCGCGGGAAGCGAGAATGCTACCGCAAGACCACGAGCTGCGGACCCTAAGTACAATGAACAAATAACATACCATGAAATTTTTAGAACATTTAGGATTGGGGTTTTGGAGAAAATAATTTCTAAATAACCAAAAAATTTCAGATTCTTTCATCTACATGTACAAATATTTTGACAATTTAAGAATTTTTGCATTAATGTCATAGCTGGAGTTAGCAGTCCTTCCACTTTTATCATTTCTCAAGATAGTTAAAATCCTGTGACTGTTCATAATTTCAAAATTCACGAATAGTTACACATTTTCATGGTTTATTTAAAAAAAAAATCTTTATTACAATTTTTCAAATTTTGCTTTCATTATGACAATTTCATTTTCACGTATACTCTCTTTAGAGAGGTCTATAGCATTTTAACAAATCATCAGAAAATCAAAATACTGGGGTTTTGGAGATGTATCATGGGGAACTTCAAAACGTTTTTTTCAGCAAACTTTGAAATAGTGATGTGACACATTCACTCCTGACCTTTATGATTTTAGATTAAATTTCCCTTATGTAGACAAGGTGATTTGCCTTGGTACAATCCATTTCAATATGAATGTCATGAGTATTTATAACTGTCAGTGAACATTAACACATCACTTAATACTGACAAGATACGAGTCTCTTCACTTGATGTGTAACTGATAATAACTTCAATGTAGAATTATGAATGAAGTGTTCACTCTGCTGGCCTAGTAGACAGATGAGGCTGTCATCTTCATCAATGATCATGGACTGGGCTGAATGGTTCTGTGCTCAGCCCAAGTAGGAGAGTGGAAGCAGTGGTGTATTCAAACTTCTCTGGGCATCGCTAAGGCAGCGTTGCCCGTTCATCGATGCTTTTGGCAGGAACTGTGCCCACTTTTGGTTGCTTTGCAAGGAATCAACCTTACTTTGGCACCTCACTCTTCAGGTGACACCACATTCCTCAGTCCCCTACCCTCCACGCAGTTGTTATGCTGGATGATGCCACATGACGACATCGTGGGGGAAGAC
Source organism: Schistocerca serialis cubense (assembly GCF_023864345.2). NCBI lineage: Eukaryota > Metazoa > Arthropoda > Insecta > Orthoptera > Acrididae > Schistocerca > Schistocerca serialis. The sequence goes on from NC_064642.1 coordinate 62,962,715, forward strand.
TGAATGCAGATGCAGATGAGTAGTGTAGTGACAGCCGGTGGCAGCTCTGTTTCCCCACTCCATTATCCACCTTGCGAGTGGCCAGGAATGTTAGCCAAAAACTAGTGTACTTATTATGTGTCCAAAATAGTCAAAGTCTTCTTGCAAGAAGGAGCACAAGACTGTGTTCCACTTTTAAGCCGATTGCAGAAAGAACTTGTAATGAGTAGTCTAAATTTGCCAAATGTTCAGCAGGTGTACAACCTGAAACATCAATATCATCCAAATAGGTTGTAAAAGAAGGGACTTTTGCTATTAATTGTTTCAGGAACCACTGAAAAGTAGCAGAAACTGAAGCACTTCCAAACAGTAGTCTTTGAAATTGGAACAAACCCAGGTGAATGTTTATCACTAAGCATCGATGGGACTGCTCAGCCAGATGTAACTGCAAGTATGCCTAATTTAAATGAGTCTTGAAAAAACATCTGCCCTGTCCCAGAGTGTCCATTAATTCCTCTGGTCATTGGAGAGGAAATGAATACACAATGGTTTGTGGGTTTACTGTTGCTTTAAAATAAACACAGAGGTGTAAAACACCTGACAGCTTTTTGAGAATGACCAAGGGTGATGCCCATTTACTTACAGAAACAGGTTGGATATCCCATTGTCTTCCAGTCATTGTGTTCCTGAGCAATTTGCTCGTAAGTCAGAAACATTAGTAATGTACAGAAGTACTGGTTGAAAACTATGAATTATTTAGGAATAAATGAGATGACTCACTAAAAGGCAGAAGCCCTGCATCATTGATAGATACAAAAACAGAAGGTAAGAATTTTGCTAGCTACCAGAATGTACTTCCTTTTTAAAACATGTAGGGAATACATGCACACAGACAGACACACACACACATGCTCAGTCAGATGCACACACCTGTCTCCCTACATTCTGCTCAGTCGACTACCAGCTCTTTCCAAACCCTGGTGAGTGTACTGGAGTGAGGTGGGTGTGGTGTGTGGGTGGAGAGAGGCAACAAGCAGGGAGAGGGTCAGGGGGAAGCATCTGTCAGCTCGTAGGAGAGTGGGGAGCCATCTTTGGGATGGCTAGGGGTGCAGGTAGAGTGGGCAGCTGGCAGATGGCTAGGCGCATGGTATCATAGACTAGGGTGTGAGATAACAGCACCCAACTAGCTGCTGAGACAGGGAATGGTGATGGTGTACACACACGCACACACACACGCACACGCTATTGGGTGGTGGTGGGGGGGGGGGGGGGGGGACAGCAAGTTTCCTCATGTTTAGGCCAGGTAGATTACGGGAGTGAAGGATGTACTGTATGGCTAGCTCCCATCTGTGCAGCTCAGGAAAGCAGGTGGTGGTAGGGAGGATCCAAATGGCATCGGTTGTGAAGCAGCCATTGAAATCTCGCATGTTATGCTCTGCTGCATATTGTGCTACTGGGTGGTGGGCCTAGTTTTTGCCAACAGTTTGGCAGTGGCCATTCATTCTAGTTGACTCTTGGTTGGTTGTCATACCAATGTAAAATGCTGTGCAGTGGTTGCAGCAGAGCTGGTGTATAACATGACTGCTTTCACAGGTGGCCCAGCCTCTGATGGGGTAGGATAAGACTATGATGGGACTGGAGTAGGTACTGCTGGTTGTGTGGATTGGGCAGGTCTTCCATCTAGGTCTTCCCTGTGGCAGGGGATTGGGGTGGGAGTGACATAGTGATGGACTAGGATGTTGTGGAGGTTGGGTGGGCAGTGGAACACCACTTGGAAGTATCTGGGTAGGATATCCCTCATTTCAGGGCATGATGATAGATAATCAAAGCCCTGGAAAAGGACATGGCTCAGTCATTCCAGTCTGGGATGGTACTGGGTGACAAGAGGAGTGATTCTTTGTGGTTGGTTCTTGGGATAGCTGTGAGGATGAGGTGTGTGTGTCAATATGGCACAGGAAATCCATAAGTTAGAACCAAATGTTATTACCTGTTTGTGAAGGCCTTTGTGAGGCCTTCAGCATATTGGAGAAGGGAGTTCCATTGCTGCAGATGTATCTACCAAGGGTGGCCAAGCTGTATGGGAGAGATATTTTATCGTGGAAGGGGTAGCAGCAGTGAAAGTACAGGAACTGTTGGTGATTGGTAGGGTCTGCTGTGGACTGAGGTGTGAATGTAGCCATCTGAGAGGAGACGATTGGCATTGAGGAAAGTAGCGCGATGGGTGGAAGAGGACCAGGTAAAGTTTATGGGAGAGAAGGTGTTGAGGTTTTGGAGGAATGAGGATAAAGTGTCCTAGCCTTGGGTCCAGATTATAAATATGGCATCAATAAAGCTGAACCAGACCAGGAGTTTGGGGTCTTAGGAAGCTAGGAATATTTTCCTCTAGGTGGCCTATGAAGAGGCTGACATAGGAGGGTGCCACGGGATGCCCATGGCTGTGCCATGAATTAATTTGAATACCTCCCCTCCAAAAGTGAAGCAGTTATGGATTAGGATATAGTTGTTAAGGTGTATGAGAAATGAAGTTGTGGGTTTGGAATCTGCAGGTCATTGGGAGGGGTAGAGTTCAATCGAGTCAAGACCATGGGCGTGATTGATGTTGATGTATAGGAAGGCTACATTAGCAGTGACGAGCACAAATCTGGGAAGTAAGGGTGTGGGGATGGTGGAGAGTTGATGCAGGAAGTGGTCGGTATCTTTAATGTGGGAGATTAGGTTTTGGACAAGTGGTTGGAGACGTTGATCAACAAGGGCTGAGATTCTTTCAGTTGGGGCACTGTAACCAACCACAATGGGGTGTCCAGGACTCTAAGGTTTATGGATTTTGGGGAGCATTTAGAAGTTGGGTGTCCAGGCTGCTGTTGGGATGAGTAGGGAGATGGATTCAGGGTAGAGGTTCTGGGAAGGGTCTAAGGATTTCAGCAGGGATTGGAGGTTATGTTGGGCTTCTGGGATGTTTTCACTTCAAGCTGAAGAAAGGAAGTGCGTTTCAAAACCTAACAAAACTCTTTACCTTTTGTTGGTGTACCTATCGACAGTGCAGCACTTCTGCCTTTTGGTGAGTGGACTCCTTTATTCCTAAATAATTCAGAAACAGTAGTGATAGTGAAACACTAACTTGTAACACTTTGTCTTGTATTCACAGGTTGAACAAATCAAACAAACCTAAATGGAAAATGCTTGCACTGTTTCTAGAACTGAGTACATGAAACAATACCAATTTTGCAACTACATAAAAAATTTCTGGCAAACTGCACACACAAAGTACTGTAGTTTTGACCAGTCATGTGCAGACAAAACTGAAGTGGGCTATGTTGTTGTGGGCTACTGATTCTTTCATACGTGTTTTTAGTAATATGGGAAACAGAGACACCAGCATACTTGCAATTTAATTGTCTTTTGAGACACTCTTAAATGGACAAAAAGTATGTTCTTCTGTCTGTGTACTGCAGCAGAAGATTTCTGCAGAAGTGCAAGCTGTTGCTTGCACTAACTCTAATGGCCTTGCCATTACAGTATGCACTTGTTGATAGCCACATTGAGGCCATGCACCTGTGCAGTGCCAGCCATTAACTGAGCCTGGGAAATCTTGTAAACACACTGAATATGACCCTGCTTTCCACACTGGAAACAGTTTGCATCACAACAAGGAAAAGTTTTCCAGTCGTGATTTGAAAAGCACTGCCTTATTCTGTAGTACACATTTGTACCATGAGACTGAAAGTTCTTACCTCTATGTTTACTCTTTGCTTGATATATGTTATTAATCAATGTGACACTATCATGAACTTTAAACTGAAAGTCATGTGTATTAAGAACAGAAATACATGAAGCCTCAAAATCAACTACAGTTGTGTCCAGAATTGTTTGACATTCCACAATAAATAGAACTGTTTTCAAATTGGGACCTAGCAATTTTAGAATAGCAGCACAAATACATGTGTATGACATTTTGCATGATTGCATCATATAATATGACATCATTATATGTGCATCCATGAGAACACTTAAACATACAATGTTGTGCAAGCACTCTGAATTCGGCAATCCACCGTTTCGAAGTTTGTTCTGGCTTCTGCTTGAGTCGTGAAAAAATTTAAACCTTGCTGCTGTGAGATGAACCTGACTGTGACAATGTTCATTAAAACAGTTGAACGCAAGCACTGAAAATGTTGGTGCCACTTACAAAATAGGCAGTTACAGTGCTGCTTGAAAATGGCGTTTACAGATAGACCACAAAAAAAATTACAAGCTGTTCTCCACACAATAGAAAGCTGTTAGGCTTACAAACACTGAATTAGATACTGATTCGTAAGTAGTGTTAAAGGGATTTGTTATGCTATATTAGTTAAAGAATTCATGTTCTCCTTTGTCCAGTAACACGATTGCTGATTTAAAACAAAACATATGTGAAATCATTGTGAGAGCTGTACAAGAGAATTATGTAGAATAAGGATTCCAAAAGTATTCATTTTTCAAAGCATTGGGATATTAAAACACATGTGTCCACACCCTCTTACAAAGTGTGTGGCAGCAGGAGATGAAATTTTAAGAAAAAACTGCCAAATTTCATGGCTCAAGTCTCAATATTGATTTCTCATCAAGGAAGCAAATGCTATCCATAAAAATCAGCATAATATGACAAAAGTCTGCTTTCAAATGTACCTTTACAAAGGTAAATTAAGGAATTCTGCCTTCATTCAGCCCTCATTGCTAAATTTGAGTTGGACACTGTAACTTGGCAGAATTCCAGTTGTATATCGAATATAGTCTATGGCAGGGCTCCCAACCTTTTCAGCTGGTGGACCCCTTCTTCAGTCGAAAATCCATGGCAGACCCCTAGTCAGTCAAGAACACAGTAACTTTAAATTCAGAGCAAAACCCATGGGGACTGAAAGCTTCTTAATGCAAGTGCCATGTTCCCAATGACCCCTCCTCCCTCCCCGAAGTATCAATAGTCTTTGGTTTAGAGATGAATGAAAACAACTTGAAATTAATGATCCAATTTGAATTCCCACTGTATCCAGCCACTTTCTAGTGGATTTACTCCCTCTGTTCAATGCACACTATATCCTGATTAAAATTACTTGACATTTCACACGTTGGAGCTGCCTTCCTCCAAGAGCAATCAACGTCACGTCCAAACTGTTCGCTGTTGACAAGCTGCCGCTTGTGGTCTGTTCCCTTCCACTGTTTGGCTACTGTTGTGAAAGGAGCATGCATATTTCGTAACAGTCGTGTGTGTGTGTGATTTTTCGTGAAATCCGAAGAAAAATGTTCAAATGTATGTAAAGTCTCCGGGACTTAACTGCTGAGGTCATCAGTCCCTAGTCTACACTATTGCCCTAAGTTTAACTTCCACTAAGGACAAACACACACACACACACACACACACACACACACACACACACACACACACACACACACACACACACACACACACACACACACACACACGACTCGAACCTCCGGTGGGAGCAGCCGTGCTATCCACGATGACATGGCGCGTTAGTTAGACTGCGTGGCCATTCCGCGCGGCTGTGAAGAAAAGAGGAAGACCCATGATTCAGGATACAAACACATCACGAAAGAAAATAGGCCAAGGAATTGCCTTTAAAGGACTATTGTGACATCTATTGTGCAATGTGTGGGAATACATTCACCCAGTTTACATCTATTTCCAAAACTGGATTTCGTATGCCGATGTCTCAGTTCCGCTTTTTCCGTTGGTCAGGTAAACACTTCAAAATCGATTCTGGAAATCTGCTTTTATAAAGCCGTTTTCCAGTTCCACAATCGATTTTCGAGCCCATGTAAACAGCTCGAAAAGTCTAGTTATTTTTACGTCTTTGCGAATCTACTGAACGGCAGCTGTCAGTCCATAGCAGGGAGCTAGCAGGCGGCATTGCAACAGTGTACTTTCAGTTGGTAGCTGGCAACTGGCAGGCGGCATGGCAACAGTTTAGCCACAGCTGACAACTTCAACTATCACTTGTACACTATATCGTGGCAGTCAGCCTCGACTGTAAACAAATTAGGAAAACAAACAAACAGACACTCTTATTTCTATATAAGAAGACAAAGCATTTCACAGAACGTAAGACTTTTTTTCTCAAAGGAAACAATTCTGGCAGAGGAGGTTTACTTTTTACAAGGTGGCACGTGAAAAGTCCTCAGTTGTTTATGCTCACAGCCAGTTGCCACAATATAGTGTCAGAGTAATAGCAAGTAATTGTAATTTAAGTATAGGCAGGCCATATTTTTTACTGAGAGGACGGAATATATTATAAAGAAAAGAAATTTGCTTTATTGATCATATTAATTTTCGTAACAAAAATATCAATGCCAACAGAATTCAATTAATAATTATTTTGTAAATGATAGAAGACAGAAACAAAATTCCTACAGAGCTATAGTTCAGGTATGTTCACTGAGCATCTATGAAGAAAAACACTTTCTTCTTTACTATAGATGAGTCTGTAGGAATAATAATGAAATCCTAATGTGATGGTTGAGGGTGCTTCTGCTGACAATTTTGAAAAGTTGGGTTCAATTCTTGACAACTGGAGACGGATGTCTGGTTCCGCATCTGTGGGCAGCATAGATCGAGAATCCAGATTCACACATATATGTTGTGGCAAACGGAAGAAGTAAACGTTTTGCCTTTTCAACAAGGGGGTAGTATTTCTTGTTATCCAAACGGATCCAAAGGTGTGAGTAACCGTCAATGTCAGAACCTGATTTCAAGGTAGGGTCTGTGACAATATATATCAACAACTCATATTCATTTGATGATAGAGTGTTTGGCTTTTTGGATACAGTGAATGGGTTGACTCATCTTCAGCTGTTGGGAAATAATGCTCCAACAATGATATCAAGCTTCGGAGATGTTCCAGGATTTGATGAAACAAATTCTTCCCAAGCGCCAATGTTTTGTTTTTCAAAAACTCCTTGAGAAGAGGAAAACACTCGACCTCCCCCTCCTAGACACTCTCTGTCCAAAAACTGATTTTCCTCTTGAATGCTCGAACTTTGTCGATAGCAGTGACCTTTGTTTCACTTTGCCCTCGGAGTGAAATATTCATTTCGTTCATTTTGGAGAAAATATCTGACAAATAGGCAAGTATACACTGCCAATTTTCGTCATTAATAAGGTCTGCTAATTTGGTGTTCTGCTCCAAAAGGAAAGCTAAGACTTCCAATCTTAATTCGTACAACCGAGAGAGTGCATTCCCATGTGAGAGCCACCTCACTTCTGTGTGGAGAAGCAGGGAACGATGAACGCTTCCCATATCTCCACACAGTATTGTGAAAACTCTTGACTTCAACGGCCTTGATTTTATGTAGTTAATGATTTGAATGGATTCGTTTAAAACTTTCTTGAACGAAACAGGCATTTGTTTCATAGCTAAAGCGTATCTGTGGAGAGCACAATGACTACTGCTGCATTTCTTGGCTTTTCTTTTATTTTCGTTATTGCTTCGACTGCAGGACCCATCATAGCTTTTGCACCATCTGTGCACACATGTATGCAATTAGACCCTGAAACTTTGTTAGTCCTTAAAAAAATTATCCAACAGACGGAATATTTCAGCACCTGTTGTATTGGTAGGTAATGGTCTACACAATAAGAGGTACTCCTCAAAACATCTAGAATATTCACAATGGACAAAAGCCAATAAAATCGCTAATCCTGCAACATCAGTGGATTCATCTACCTGCAGATAAAATGAATTGTGTTAGATGTGAGAAACAAGAGTGTCTTTCACATCATTTGACATGTCAACAATGCGTCTCTTGACAGTATTGTTTGATAATGGCACCAAAGATACAAGCTTTACTGCCTTTTCATCTAGCATGCAAGAAACAATATCATTAACACACAGATTTATGAGATTTTCTGCAATGGTATGAGCTTTGCCTGTTTTTGCCACTTGGTAACTAACCAAGAAAGAAGCTTTTAATGAATTTTCATTAATTGTTTTTGCATGAGTTTTCATGCAATGCTGAGAGGCAGCTAGTTCAGCACTCTTCCTTTTGAGAAAATTGATGTCTTTAGCCTGGAAATCCGGGTGAGTCCCTTCAAAATGACGGCGCAATTTAACAGTAACCATTGAACTGTTCTGAAGGACTCGTGCACAAATTACCCACTGAGCTTTACGCTCCTTTGTCTCCATAAAGCCCATTTCTAAATAGCTTTTGTTGTACTTATGCTTCTTGGTTATTACACTTCCACAGGATATTGCAACCAATGGAGTACTTGCAGTGTTTTCACATAATAAATCCAGCTGTGGAGCTTCTTGTGATAGTTCTTCCCCTGGTCGTCCTCCCTACTCATTCATTTCACCTGTAAACTTCCCTTGTGAAGGCGATGGGGAAACTGCACTCTCCTTCAATGATCCTGACTTCAGCCACCGATCCATGTTAGAAGTAATAAACTGGTCAAAAATTGATTTACGAAACAGGTAGCGCACTGACACAGCAAGTTTAACATTTAGTGATGCCTGGGGCCACATACATGCCAGCGAGCGCTGTGATTGGTCCACAAAGCTCGCTCAGCGCATGCGTAAAAGATTTCAGCGCATACAGTGCCGTGAGCCGGCGCACAGACGACCCCCGTATTGTTGCGAAACAGTCGATCAGAGAAGCTGCATTCTCCGGCACTAAACTGTGTATGCGTTCTCAGTTAGGAACCGCAAAGGCTGGTTGGGAATACGACCTGAAGTAAAAGTACACATGTATTTCACACGAAAAAAAGTGATGAATTTGATTTTCACATTTTTATTCAAAAATTTTATTCATTATTTTACACAATTTGGTGAAAGGTGGCTGCAGACCCCCTAGAAAGAGCCATTCCTTGAAGAACTGGAAGACCAAGTAAGAGAAGATAAGAAGATAACATTATGATAATTGGGGATCTGAATGCTCAGTTCGGCATGGACAGAAATGGATATGAAGAGGTGATGGGCACTTTTGGATACAGAAGATGAAATGTTGAAGGTGAAGAAATTCTAAATCTGTGCATAAGGAATCATCTTTTAGTGAAGAATACATTCTTTAAGAAACAAGATAGCCATAAGATTACTAGATATGGCTGAGTTGGCAAATCTAAGACAGTTGTAGACTATGTATTAACAGACAAATTAACTGGAGGAAGGGTAAGGGACACTGAAGTCATACCAAGTGAGCACCTGGATAGTGACCACAGGTTACTGGTAGCTGATCTAAATTATAAGATGAAACGTTTGAATGCTGTACAAAGAATGCCAAAAATTAAGGAGTGGAAGTTGAAAGAAGAAGAAAATAAGACAAGTTTCCAAAATCTAGTAGCACAAAAATTGCCAAAAGCTGAAAGGGGTAGTGTAGAGGAAGAGAGGAACCTATTTAAAACATCAGTAATTATCAGGTCTCTGCAGCAAAACAAAGAGTAAAATGAAAGACAGAGAAAGCAGTTGGTGCAACGATAGAGTAAAAGACACTATTAGAAAACTTAATATGCCTAAGAAAAACATGGAGTTTGAAAAAAGAAATCCGAACCAGGGGCTAGTGCCAAAAGATGAACACAAGGTGACAACACTGGAGAAGGAATACTGACAAAAGAAACTCCAAGAAAAGAGAATTGTGAAAGAAGAAAAGGAGAAGAGTTGGGAAATATTCACCCAGAAACTAGAGCAGGATAGCAAAGGGAACCAAAAACTGCTATACGTAAAAGTAAAAGATCTATTATATATAAAATCAAAGATGAGGTGACTTACCGAACGAAAGCGCTGGCAGGTCGATAGACACACAAACAAACACAAACATACACACAAAATTCAAGCTTTCGCAACAAACTGTTGCCTCATCAGGAAAGAGGGAAGGAGAGGGGAAGACGAAAGGAAGTGGGTTTTAAGGGAGAGGGTAAGGAGTCATTCCAATCCCGGGAGCGGAAAGATTTACCTTAGGGGGTAAAAAGAACAGGTATACACTCGCACACACGCACATATCCATCCACACATACAGACACAAGCAGACATATGTCTGCTTGTGTCTGTATGTGTGGATGGATATGTGCATGTGTGCGAGTGTATACCTGTCCTTTTTTCCCCCTAAGGTAAGACATATGTCTGCTTGTGTCTGTATGTGTGGATGGATATGTGCATGTGTGCGAGTGTATACCTGTCCTTTTTACCCCCTAAGGTAAGTCTTTCCGCTCCCGGGATTGGAATGACTCCTTACCCTCTCCCTTAAAACCCACTTCCTTTCGTCTTCCCCTCTCCTTCCCTCTTTCCTGATGAGGCAACAGTTTGTTGCGAAAGCTTGAATTTTGCGTGTATGTTTGTGTTTGTTTGTGTGTCTATCGACCTGCCAGCGCTTTCATTCGGTAAGTCACCTCATCTTTGATTTTATATATAATTTTTCCCACGTGGAATGTTTCCTTCTATTATATTAAAGTAAAAGATCTGATAGAGAAGACATGAAAGTGATTGAAACAGAGGATGGGGATATTATCAGGGACATGGAAGGTATCAGAGAAGAGATGAATAATTATTTTGAAATCTTACTGAATAGAGAAGGTGCACAAGAGAGTGACACTGAAGTCATTGAATTAGAGGAGGAGCAGGATCGAATCTCTTGGTTAGAAACTGAGAATTCCCTGAAACAGATGAAAAGTGGGAAGGCAGCTGGAGTAGATGAGCTGGAAGTGGATATGATTAAAGCTGCAGGAATCCATGGAATACAATGGTTACACCGGGTGCTGGGGGTGATATGGGAAGAAAACAAAGTGCCAGATGAATGGAAAAAAGGAATTATAATACCATTGTTCAAGAAAGGTGGTGGAAAGAAATGCACCAACTACTGAGGAATCACACTGTTATCACACTGCCTTAAGATAATGCAAAAGGTCATAGAAAAAAGATTGCGGAAAATTCTAGAACACCAATTAGACGAACAACAGCATGAGTTCAGATGTAATAGGGGAATATTAGATCTCATTTTATCCCTCTGTCAGTTAATGTAGAAGTATTGGGAAAAAAGAAAGGACTTGATACTAGTATTCATGGATTTGGAAAAAGTATGTGACAGTGTACCAAGGGATAAAATATGGGAATGCTTGAGGAAACATAATGTTCCTGATTCATTAATTGAAAAAGTCCAGATACTGTACGATGGTTGTGAGAGCAATGTAGAAGTAGTAGGTGGAAGATCAAAATGGTTTAAGAGAAAGAGAGGTGTTCAGAAAGGCAGTTCACTCTCCTCTTTACTCTTCATTACACTTATGGACACAACCATGAAAGAAATCAAGGAAGAAGAAAATGAAGATCTCAGTCCTTTTGTTTTTGCTGATGACATCGCCATTTGGGGAGAGATGGAAATGGAGGTTCAGAGGAGACTAGATTACTGGAACACTGGAACAAAAGTTCAAAGTAACTGTGAGTAGGAACAAGACAGTGGCAATGAAGATGAGCAGGACAACCACACCTTGTAACATCATCCTGGAGGGGGAGAAGCTTCAATTATCTGGGTAGCATCATATCACACACTGGAAGTTCCAAATTAGAAGTCTTAAACAGAATAACAAAAGGATCTAGCCTCTTCCACCAAGTACAAAATCTAATCTGAGACAAGGAAGTTCTCCTAATAGCCAAACAGACCATGTATAAAATGTATCTCCCGCCAATCATGATGTATAGTCTAGAGGCCTGTGTCATAAATAAGAGAGAAAAGAGTCAAATACAAGCACATGAAATAAAGTTCCTTAGGTCAGCTGTACAAAAAACTAGGAGAGACAGAGTCAGGAATGATTATGTAAGGAGATACTTGCAGGTGACATTGACTACAGAGGAGAGGATGAGTGCTTTGAGATTGAAGTGGTTCTGTGATGTGAAGCAAATGCACCCAACTCGAACTCCATGCCAGAATTTGGAGATGGAGGTACCAGAAAGAAGACCAATTGGGCGGCGTAGAAAGAGCTACCGAAGCACGACTCACGCCCGGTACTGGCAGAAGTAAAGCTGTGAGAACCAGGCGTGAGTCGTGCTACGGTAGCTCAGTTGGTAGAGCACTAACCCGCGAAAGGCAAAGGTCCCGAGTTCGAGTCTCGGTCGGGCACACAGTTTTAATCTGCCAGGAAGTTTCATACCAGCGCACACTCCGCTGCAGAGTGAAAATCTCATTCTGGAAACATCCCCCAGGCTGTGGCTAAGCCATGTCTCCGCAGTATCCTTTCTTTCAGCAGTGCTAGTTCTGCAAGGTTCGCAGGAGAGCTTCTGTAAAGTTTGGAAGGTAGGAGACGAGGTACTGGCAGAAGTAAAGCTGTGAGAACCGGGCGTGAGTCGTGCTTCGGTAGCTCAGTTGGTAGAGCACTTGCCCGCAAAAGGCAAAGGTCCCGAGTTCGAGTCTCGGTTGGGCACACAGTTTTAATCTGCCAGGAAGTTTAATACCAGCGCACACTCCACTGCAGAGTGAAAATCTCATTCTGGAAACATCCCCCAGGCTGTGGCTAAGCCATGTCTATGCAATATCCTTTCTTTCAGGAGTGCTAGTTCTGCAAGGTTCGCAGGAGAGCCTCTGTAAAGTTTGGAAGGTAGGAGACGGGGTACTGGCAGAAGTAAAGCTGTGAGAAGCAGACGTGAGTCGTGCTTCGGTAGCTCAGTTGGTAGAGCACTTGCCCGCGAAAGGCAAAGGTCCTGAGTTCGAGTCTCGGTCGGGCACACAGTTTTAATCTGCCAGGAAGTTTCATACCAGCGCACACTCCGCTGCAGAGTGAAAATCTCATTCTGGAAACATCCCCCAGGCTGTGGCTAAGCCATGTCTCCGCAATATCCTTTCTTTCAGGAGTGCTAGTTCTGCAAGGTTCGCAGGAGAGCTTCTGTAAAGTTTGGAAGGTAGGAGACGAGGTACTGGCAGAAGTAAAGCTGTGAGAACCGGGCGTGAGTCGTGCTTCGGTAGCTCAGTTGGTAGAGCACTTGCCCGCGAAAGGCAAAGGTCCCGAGTTCGAGTCTCGGTCGGGCACACAGTTTGAATCTGCCAGGATGTTTCATACCAGCGCACACTCCACTGCAGAGTGAAAATCTCATTCTGGAAACATCCCCCAGGCTGTGGCTAAGCCATGTCTCCGCAATATCCTTTCTTTCAGGAGTGCTAGTTCTGCAAGGTTCGCAGGAGAGCTTCTGTAAAGTTTGGAAGGTAGGAGACGAGGTACTGGCAGAAGTAAAGCTGTGAGAAGCGGGCGTGAGTCGTGCTTCGGTAGCTCAGTTGGTAGAGCACTTGCCCGCGAAAGGCAAAGGTCCCGAGTTCGAGTCTCGGTCGGGCACATAGTTTTAATCTGCCAGGAAGTTTCATACCAGCGCACACTCCGCTGCAGAGTGAAAATCTCATTCTGGAAACATCCCCCAGGCTGTGGCTAAGCCATGTCTACGCAATATCCTTTCTTTCAGGAGTGCTAGTTCTGCAAGGTTCGCAGGAGAGCTTCTGTAAAGTTTGGAAGGTAGGAGACGAGGTACTGGCAGAAGTAAAACTGTGAGAACCGGGCGTGAGTCGTGCTTCGGTAGCTCAGTTGGTAGAGCACTTGCCCGCGAAAGGAAAAAGTCCCGAGTTCGAGTCTCGGTCGGGCACACAGTTTTAATCTGCCAGGAAGTTTCATACCAGCGCACGCTTCGCTGCAGAGTGAAAATCTCATTCTGGAAACATCCCCCAGGCTGTGGCTAAGCCATGTCTCCGCAATATCCTTTCTTTCAGGAGTGCTAGTTCTGCAAGGTTCGCAGGAGAGCTTCTGTAATGTTTGGAAGGTAGGAGACGAGGTACTGGCAGAAGTAAAGCTGTGAGAAGCGGGCTTGAGTCGTGCTTCGGTAGCTCAGTTGGTAGAGCACTTGCCCGCGAAAGGCAAAGGTCCCGAGTTCGAGTCTCGGTCGGGCACACAGTTTTAATCTGCCAGGAAGTTTTATACCAGCGCACACTCCGCTGCAGAGTGAAAATCTCATTCTGGAAACATCCCCCAGGCTGTGGCTAAGCCATGTCTCCGCAATATCCTTTCTTTCAGGAGTGCTAGTTCTGCAAGGTTCGCAGGAGAGCTTCTGTAAAGTTTGGAAGGTAGGAGACGAGGTACTGGCAGAAGTAAAGCTGTGAGAAGCTGGCGTGAGTCGTGCTTCGGTAGCTCAGTTGGTAGAGCACTTGCCCGCGAAAGGCAAAGGTCCCGAGTTCGAGTCTTGGTCGGGCACACAGTTTTAATCTGCCAGGAAGTTTCATACCAGCGCACACTCCGCTGCAGAGTGAAAATCTCATTCTGTTATTAACCTGTCAGATAAAGATTTGTCAAAAGCTGAAATTTCTGTATTAGTCAAAGGAGGCAATTTTGCTCTGAGGCCCCAAAACCTACCTACAGAAGATATTGTAGCAAATATTGATGCAGGTATCCATCAGCTTCCACAGCAGTCTGCTGATGTAATTTTACATACATTTAAGCCACCTAACAGTAATTTGTCACAGGCACAAAGGAAGACACTGAGGGATATAAATGCAGATAGAAACATTATTGTTCTTAATGCAGATAAGGATAATGCCACCGTTGTATGAGTGCTATCATGGAAAGATCAGTGATATCTTGGTTCCCTCCAATTACAAAAAAACTTCAGAACGATCTGACTATGAATATTTTAAGAATAACCAATCGACTGGTGAAAGCATCTTCATTCAACTCTGACAATAAGAAGCTGCTTTTTGAAACAGGTGCGTATCCACATAGACTTTATGGATTACCCAAAGTGCATAAACCTGAGGTTCCATTGAGGCCAATTGTCAGTGCTATAGGTGGACCAACATATGAGTTAGCAAGACATCTTGTCTCATTGCTGCAACCTTATGTTGGTAGGGTGGACAGTCATATTAAATTCATCTTATTTCATTGACAATTTCAAGGAAATGAGTGTGGGCCCGGATGATATCCTCATTAGTTTTGATACTGTGTTGTTATTTACTATGATTCTGGTAAACAAAGCTATCTTACACATAGCAGATATTTTTCCTACCGATATTGTGGCATTATTCTGACACTGCCTCACCACAACCTACATTCAGCGCAATAGTAACTTTTATGGACAGATTGACGGGGTGGCAATGGGCAGTCCTCTTAGTCTTGCTGTGGCTAACTTGTTTATGGAGACTTTTGAACAACGAGCATTACAGACTGCCAGTAAGAGACCAGCCAGATGGAATTGCTATGTCGATGACACGTTCGTAGTATGGACACACAGAGCAGAGGAGCTGGATGCCTTCCTGACACATTTAAACAGCATTAATCCAAAAATCCAATTTACTATCGAGACAGAGAGTAATGGGCAATTGAATTTCCTGGATGTGTCTGAGATTAAATGACGGGATGGAACGTTGGGCCATAAGGTGTATAGAAAGGCCACACATACTGATCGTTATCTGCATAAAGATTCAAACCAACACCCTAGACAAAAAAGAGGTGTAATGAAAACCTTGGTAGACAGGGCATACAAAATTTGTGAACCTGTTTATTTAAAAGATGAGATTGAATGTCTATGGTCAACTTTCGTGAAGAATGGCTATTCTAGTAAGGATTTAGATCGAGCACTTCACTCTAAGCAGAGAATCAGGAGCAACGATGAACAACAGTCACCTAATGGCAAGGTTTTTCTTCCATTCATTAGTAAGGTCACAGGCTACATTGGGAAAGTGTTAAGCAAGTGTGGGGTGGAAACTATCTTCAGACCCACCAGGAAAATAAAAGAATATTTAAGATCGGTAAAAGATGCACAAGACCCTTTGGCTACACTGGCGGTATATAAAATTCCTCACAGTTGTGGACAGGCTTATGTCAGTACCACAAAGAGAAGTGTGAACACCCACCTTATTGAATATAAGAGGAATTGCCACCTGGGTCACATGGGTAAATCAGCTGTAGCAGAAGGTGTTTACCAGGAAGGTGATCATGAAATAAAATTCAGCGAGCTGAGCATTATATCTAAAACTTCGCATTATTATGCACAAATGTATAGAGAGGCTATTGAGATTGATAAACAACATAATAATTTTAACAGGAAAGATGAAGGTGTTAAACCGGATAAAATTTGGATGTCAGCATTGCACTGCAAGCGTGATGATTGATTACTTTCAATCGAGAATGTTGTTATTACCAGAGACAGTCCCATAGCTGATGCCACATGATGGGCAAAGGTGACCTAGGTACTGCCTTTATAATCAGCACTTCCTTGAGTTCTCTTTGCAGTTTGCCACTTTACCTTGGAGGATATCTCCTGCAGTGGGAGATGAAATGTCAGGGGAGAGTTTTCTAAATCGACATGGCCTATCAGCCCGTAAGTTTTAAGTGAAGTTTTATGCCACAAAGACCTCTCACCTATGGATGTGTTTGTCAAATGGCGTGCCCATTCTGGAGGTATTTCAATCATTCATGTGACCTTGGTGGTAGGAAGGAGCTGTGCCATGGCCACATAGCAGATTTCACTGTCCAGAGCTTGGTATCCATTAATTCCAGGTACTCTTGCCCCCAGTGAAGCTCGAGTGTGCTCACTGACCATTAGTTTGTTTCACAAACTATTAGGCTGTAGCATCTAAAGGAAATTTAAAGGGAAATTTACACTCTACAGGTCTCCATGGCCACTGTATCAGCTACTTTGTACCCTTGAATTCCAGATGTCCTAATACCCAGCAGTATCATCTCCTTCTCTAAATGTTGTAAGTAAAGGAGGTTTCTCTGGTGGGCATGTGCACTAGATGGCTTGCAGTGCACTCAAGGAATCGACCATATTAAGAATATTCTATTTGAAATGTGTCTCATTTGCTTCATGTCATCAAGATCACTTACAGTACATATTCCTCGACACAAACTGTGAATTCATTCAGAACATAGATCTTGAAGCTGGCTAATGGTTCTGATTGTATAGGTACCTGTGGCCAGCTATTCGCTTGTGGTGAATAAGGTCTATGATTTTCAGGCATGTAGGTCTTGATGATATATGCACCTAGATCTAATAATTCAAACAGGACAGAATTAAAATAAAACTTGACAAGAGCCACTGTGCCAAGTCTCTTGTATGTGTAAGTTCCTCAATGAACCTTGTATGCGAATCAAGCAAGAGACCCAGTGATTTCACTGACTCTTTCTTACTGAGAAGGGTGTCCCTAATTATCAATTTGGTTTCATTAAATATCTGCGATGAACATTTTCCCCATCAAGAATTTGAAGCCTTTCCATGCAATCTCTCCTCCAATCTCATTAATGTCAGGCATAGCCAAAATGTTACTATTGAAGGAGGAACAAAAGACTTAGATATCACCTTCACATAACGAGCACTCTCCAGACATCCTTACTGTGGATGTTATATTGTTGATGATTCCAGAGAAGACATTAACATTTCAATTTATTTGGAGGACACCAATCTTAGGTTCTAACTGGTCTGATAGGGCTACTAGAGATCAGTATCTTGGAACACAGTAAATCCTCTCATGTTAGAAATTATTTGGATTTAGTTCTTTGGTGTGAATTGGGGGGAAAAAAAAAGATCACTTTGGTTCAGGAGAAAATAACTGCTAAACTGTAACTGGCAAAGTACTATGTAACAAATTGCCAGTAACAGAAAGTGTAGGCCTAACAGGTGTTTGGGACTGAGTTACAACAGAGCCATCTGGTGCTATTGCATCCTCATAGTCCATCTGCACATACTCGCACCTACCCTTACTTGAGGTGCAGTTGCTCATACTCTGCAGTCCAGTATGCGATCTCTGGTGACAATGCACTGTAGCACAACAACACACTGGGAGATGTTGGTTCACCAGCAAATGAACAGCAAACAAATCTGGTAAACTCATAATACAGGGTGTTGGAAAAAGAACACTAGTTTTAATGTGTCCTAGAATCTGTACAAAGTGGTGTTTGATTCACCGACTCTCCAAGTTTGGCTCCCCTGCAGTTGGCACGTCTGTATGACCTTGAGACAGCACCAGTGCTGTTTTTTTCCTCTGTTCCCTCAGTTCAGTCCAGGCATGCGTGCGGTGCTGTGCAGAACAGCTCTTGTCTGATGAGGCTACATTTCATGTCAGTGGAACAGTTAATCATCATAACTGCAGAATTTGGGGAGGCAGAGCATCCACATGAAGTTATTCAGCATCAATGTGACTCCCAAAGTTAATGTCTGGTGCAGTTTGATGGAAGATCATGTGATTGGTTCTTTCATTTTTTTTTAGAAAAAACAGTAAACAGGGAC
This sequence comes from Schistocerca serialis cubense, assembly GCF_023864345.2. NCBI lineage: Eukaryota > Metazoa > Arthropoda > Insecta > Orthoptera > Acrididae > Schistocerca > Schistocerca serialis. The sequence goes on from NC_064642.1 coordinate 62,980,924, forward strand.
ATTTATAGTGAGATGTTGACAGAGTATGTCTTTCCCCAAATGGACAATATTGATGTGGAAAAGGGACTAGTGTTCTTCCAACAAGATGGCCTCATTACAATAATCATGTGCTTGCAGCTTTTGACACTCACTTTCCAAGAAGATGGATAGGCAGGGCTGGCCCAGTACCTTGACCACCACAAAGTCGGGACTTAACCCCACTGGACTTTTTCTTTTATGGCAACATAAAAAATGTTGTTTACAGTGGAAAGGTCAGAGACATCAATCATTTACGGAAAAGAATTGTCACAGCAGTTGGGGCAGTTACACTTGAAATGTTGGTGAATATGTGGCGAGAAGTGGAATATTGTCTCAATGTGTGCAGGGCAACAAATGGATCCCACATTGACATCTACGAACATTAAATAAAACTTGAAGGAATTCTCTTTCTTGGTATGTACTTAATGATGTAATTTTTCATTAAATTTCCCCATTAACTTTATACTTAATACTAGGGTGTTCTTTTTCAAACACACTGTACATTGTTGAGGTCCAGTGTCATCCAATTTAATTGTTGAACATTTGTTGTAGCAGTGATGCAAAGCTATGTGTGCATTTATCAGAATTCACGGAGCTCACACAATTGCAACTGCTTCTGATCATCATGACTCTACTGCCATGAACAAAGCAGGTACTCACATATGGGTTTAAAATCTTAAGTTGCCACATCACTACTAAACTGTGTGGTATACAATTTATGCTCTCTGCCACATGGGACTTAGACCAAAATGCCAAGGCAGTTTTTGATTCGCTGATCTAAACCCGCTATCTTGACCAGAATGTCATCTGTGACAATGTAATTACACCACTAAAGTAAAGATTTAGGTAGTCAACAACACTGCCACACATTGGAGTGATGGTGTATTGCATATTGTAAGCTTTCCTCATTACCTATCATCAGCCAGATTTTTGTAGACTGTCAGATTCAAAACATATTTCATCAGCACCAATCAAAATCACTGCCTATGTGATTGTACTTGATTAGGCATTGTTAACTTGACATGAGCAAAAGCCTTATTAGTCCTATAGACTTGGAATTGATGTTTGCTACACAGCCAACCAATTTGTTCACCAAGTGTGTTCTCCATCAACAATGAACAATGACTCATCACCCCCCCCCCCCCCCCCTCCCCGCCTCCTGCTAACCTTCTTAAGCTGCAGTGATGTCAGATGATCCACTTTAGGAATATAAGTGCTTCTCATAATACAATGATATATGATATAATGTTTCAACTCAGTTGCCCCAGTGGCAAAGATCTCAGGATGCTATTTTTCCTTTCTATGCTGCATGCACTACCTTGGACAGTCCCACCTGGCCGTAGTTGATGGTGTGTGCACCCCTGAAAATTAGACTATATTTTTATTTTTGCCCCTGCTGGTATTCATACCCCAGCCTTCCAAATTTCCTGATGACACACTTGGAACTACCACCATGACGACTTGCATTTTTTGTGAGTGCTTTCTCTGTACTATGCAACATTGGCTTCTCATGACCTCTGTCAGCTACTACCAATTTTTTAATTATGCTCATTAAAAATTCAAATATCACACAATCCTAAGCTTGGATCATAATGCAGTTTTCACCAATCTCACTTTAATAGAAATTCACATCCATCTATGTAGATTTCCACCTGCTTCCATATCTTAATCATTATTATAATCTACACACTTAGTAACTCTGAAAAGATGATGCTTAGTGAAATGATATATCATTGCTGTATCTCACCCCACTTCCATTGTTTTTAAAACTTCCAGGAGTTTTATGTAAAAATATTAGAAACTGGGATTTTGGTTACTACTCAACAATATAGGTATGGCTTTATTTCCACCCACATCCGCTTAATCACTCATAACCTTAGTTCCATGTTAGTCAATTATCTTTTTATGCATTACCAATTCCTTCTAAGTTAACATTAAAAATTAATATGCAAATTGCAAGAATAACATCAACATGTGAGTACAAGAACCAATTTTCCAATCTTATAGGCTAGGTGTAAACACAAACCTAACTGTAACATACCAATTTACAGTAGGACAGCCTCTTTAGGCAGTGCACATACTACTTCCACTGCTACTCTTTTGCGCTATGTAATACTATGACCCCTAATTCACAACATGGTTTCATGTGATAGTATTAAATTGTGATTGAAAAGACATGAGGAGTGATTGGTTCTGCACTTCGAGGTCCAGCAAGAGTCATAGGACATATTACTGCTGCACACCACATTGCTGTAATGATGTTGCCTCCTTCCTTTTTACTGCCAGCTTCCATTCCAGTACCTACTCTATCTCCCTTTCTCAACTGTAACTAGGTTCACAAACCTCGGAATCTTGACCTCACCTGAAGACAACCAGTTCTCTTAGTGTGTTATGAAGTTTGTTTAAAAGTTAGACCGAAATTCATTTTTCTGAATGCTTTAAAAGATAGGATTCTCATAACCCAGAAAATGTTTGTAGCTGCTGCTGTTATTTACTATGTTTTACTTCTGTCAGTGTATCCAGCTCTCAACTCCATCAACCTTTTTCCTCTAATTTCTGTACTGATCTATTATGATTGACTGAATATCATACTTTCCTGGTTTGGTTCACTTCTTTTACTTGACATCTGTATGTGTACTTAACTTATTCTACATCTATGCCCATCCAGTAACTTAACTCTATTCTGGTGCTTGCTGTGTCGTAGTCCAGAAACCCCAAAAACTATGAAATATAATCGCTACTTCACCTTAATACTACTCTGGTGCTTTATGTTGCTCAGTCTCTGTTTCCTTGGCCTACTGCATAATATTTACGAGTTACTCTGTTGTCTTGTGATGAAAAACACTACACTCCTTTAAAAAAATAAAATAATACTTAAGTGTAATTCAAACTTTTAACTTAAACCACTCCAACTTTATTGATCCATTAATGTTCTGGATCATTGCTTCTACTATTGTGGGTTTGCCAGGATTAATCCTAGTTCCTATTTTTCAGCTTCATACATTTCCCCATTAATCAAATCTCTGTTCTCGCTTAGCTAACTGGAGTACTTTACTTTTCTCGTGCTACCTTCCCACCATTTTATATCCACATTTTATTTACTTGTCATAATCTCTGACCATTTCAGTAACTTCCCTACCAGTTATTCCCTGGAAATTTCTGCACTACAAAGAAAGAGAATAGTTCAACAAAGAGAGTAGGAGAAGAGAACAAGGAAAGGGAGGTTTGTTCTATAAGCTCAGGTGCACAAAGCTGCCCAACTGTGAAGGCTCCCAAAACATGGAAAACCCCTATGCTCTTTCATTAGGATACTGTCTCGTCCTCCATCATCCATTTATTTATTTCCATCTTGACTTTCCTTGGTTCCCCTTCTAAGGGGAGGTCTAACAGAGGCATGGGACTGAGTTGCAGTAGACCTACCTGGTGGTACTGCATGGTCAAAGTCAACCTGTTTAACTCACCCTTATCGGCAGTGCAGTTGTTTGTATGCTGCACTCCTATGTGTGAACTCCGATGATGATACACTCTAACACAACAACAATCTGGGAGAGGCTGGTTCACCAGCATGCGAAAAGCGAGCAAATCTGGTAAAATCACAATATATTGTTGAGGCCTAGTGTCCTCAAATTTGTCTCATACACATTTGTCGTAACTATTCACTCGTGTATGATATCTGTGAGCTCTACAATGGAGACCACTTTCAACCAGTATTTACCATAAGTAAAAGTGAAGGATGAGGCACCATATTTTCCAGTCACAGCCTGCATACTACACTGTAGCAAGTTGTAATTTATGAATATAAGCTATGACACTATTCTTCCAAACTGGATTTATGTTATACCAGTGGATAGTAAACCAACAAATAGCATTTACAATATTACACAGAAAGTAATGTTAAGTAGCTGACATTCAGTATTAGATGCCATTATGACTATGGTTGGGCTCCAGCTAGTGCTGAAGGTAGACTGAATTGCAATACATCATTGGATCAAGGGCTGAATGGTGATTATGATAGGGTTTAGCTAATTTTGAGCTGTGGTAGGCATTCTATCAGATGGCTATTTCTTTGCATGCTGATGAGTCGGTGAGATTTGAAGGTGAGATTGGTATATCTTAGAGATATAAAGTATGATATGATAGTGCCATAGTGCTTCATTCAATCAGCATAAGTCATAGTGGGTTGCATTTGGTGTGTGTCCCCTGCAGGCAACACTGACCATAAATGATATCTCCGGCAGGTGCGTACGTGGCCAAACACTGATTGTGTGGACATTTTTCCAATAGCAGCCACTCTGCACTGCGGTCCATAAAATTACTGGAAGAATTTTCTTCTCCATTTGACCAGTGGATTCCCCACCTACATGCCGGAATGGCACACACCTGCACTGAAATACAATACTGTGTTCTGGGAACATCGGCAGAGGCAAGGTAAGATTGGGTCTTCTGCAACCATTTGGCGGGAAAGGTCCGTTCTTATTCCCTACTGTTTCAAATGCACCAAATAATCCGGGTGGTACTGTAGCGAAAAGTCATTACAAATCTGAGTCCTGTTACCTGCAGCAGACATGAAGAGCCAATCTGACACATCTACCGTGACAGCTAAGCACAATTCGATGATGAAGAAAATTGTATCTTCCATCACTATATAAAGACAAGACGTTGGTTAACATTGTACCAAAAATCTCGAAAAATTCTCAGTTGGTTTACTCCAACAGATGTTTGATATGACATAGGCTGCAAACACAGGGTGTTAAAAAAGTGTCAAATACTTTGAGAGGTGGTAGTATTCTCTGAAACAGGAAAAATAAGTCCAATAAACATGGGAGCGGAAATTGTAACTTTCTGAGATAACATCAACGTACAGGGATCCAGAAATTCATACTTTATGTGATAAACACGTTTGCAGTAGATGTTCAATGTGGCGTCCATACATCACAATGCACCCCTCTGCCCTCTAGCATAAGGAATGACGCATGCTTTGAAGTACATCCAGTTGTTGTTGTACCTGCTGGCATGCATTGAAGAGGTGACCCTGTAGTGTGTATACATCGTTGATTAGCGTGGCGTGCACCAATTCCTTCAAGTGACCCCTTAACCAATAGTCTAGTGGATTGAGGTCCGGGGAACGAGCAGGCCAAGGTGTGGGGGACACCCTGACCAGTGCGGTATCATGCGTGAACCACGTTTGTATTCGTTGCTGTAATTCCACAGCCTCCAGCAAGGCAGGCAATACATTAGTCGGAAAGTCAAGATAATGTGCCCCAGTTAAGCTTTTTGGTTGGTCGTTTGGCCCTATTAATCTATCGCCAAGTATGCCTGCCGGTACGTTGATTTAGAATCAGTGTTGTTGCCCTCTTTCCTGAATAGCTTGCGGATTTACGTCTGCCCATACACGCTGGTTATTGAAATTCACAATGCCGTCTCTTGTGAACCCCGCCTCTTTGGTAAATGAAATCTTGGATGTTAACAATGGATCTGCAGCACACTTCTGCAAGAGCCATTGACAGAATTGCCATCTGCCATGACAATCCGGCGGCCTTTGGACCTGAACGCTCTGTAGATAATATGGATACATAAATTGTTCGTGAAGTACCTCCCCCTCCCCAGATAAGAGAGTGAGACAAGTCTACGGCTGCTGCTAATCACCGCACGCTGGTCCCAAGGGTTTCTTCCAATGAACTAACACACACTCCTCCAGGTCAGGCACGCGGACTGTGCCGGGCCATTTGCTAAACAATAGCAGAATATCATATCCGCCATTCCACTTGTCGAGTAGTAGGCTTCCATTGCTAACAAATGGTGGACGAGAGAAATGGTAAAATATACTGCACCATTTCTACATACAAACGGCGCAATAACAGTAAACACACAAGTGACCGCACATTTGGAAGAAGGTAAAACACCAGGGTTGGCAGTAGTGTACAATAAGGCACAAAAACACGACGAAAACTATGGTAGCCTATAGCACGACTCGAACCACGTAGTTGACTGCAGAACAACTAACGGTAAGTACTGTTAGCATGACACCACAAGACCCAGTCGCCGCATTTGACGGGGCGCCGAAGCAACGACTGTGCTAATATCCGCAACCAAGCATCGCGCAGCCCTTCCTATAAGCACGTGCTTATCTTGGAAAGTATCCGTTTCCGGACCCGTTTTTTTCTTTTTCGATAAGTACGTTCACTTCTCAAAGTATTCAACATTTTTTGAACATCCGGTATAAGTTTATTGTGCGTACTTACTTTTTCTCTTTTTATAGAGACGTGGATTTAAGAAATACAAGTGCAAATATGTAGAGCATGTTTGTGAGCGCTACCTGACATAAATTTCTACCAATGGCTTTTAAATGTACTACATTTCTCATGTTAAAGTACTCACGAGAAGAGAGATGTAACAGAACAAAATTAACAATGGATTAGGTCCATTTATAGGTGCAAAGCAGAAAAATATTGTTGTGAGGGATCAAGAAGGTATGTGGAGCGTACGCAATGGACATCTTGCGAGGATGTATACAGATGAAAACGCGACGAATATTAATCCACACTACATGAATCTGTTTTTGTATATCATGTCTGCGAGTCCGCCCCTGGTAGCTGAGTGGTCAGCGCGACGGAATATCATACCTAACGGCCCGGGTTCGTTTCCCGGCTGGGTCGGAGATTTTTCTTGGCTTATGGACTGGGTGTTGTGTTGTCCTTATCATCATCATTTCATCCTCATCGACACGCAAGTCGCCGGAGTGGCGTCAACTCGAAAGACTTGCACCAGGCGAACGGTCTACCCGACGGGTGGCAATAGCAACACGGCATTTCCATTTATACGTATACACCAGTAATTTTGCTGTTAAAATATGATGATTAAGAAGTCTTGAAAATATTTTTTAAATTATTCGTCTTAAACTGGATTTTTCTAAGTAACAGATCTGTTGCAGTAATAACACTTTGTAGTGATAAGATCACACTAAAGTTGTCTTGTGCAGAATTACTTTATTTTATTTCTGTTACTCTGCTGGATATTGTCCATAGGCAAATCACATTATAATACTGATACGTGAACAAGAAAATTGAAGTACAGTTTTTTTTAAATTAATTACACAAGTAGGCCAATGAAGCTTATATAATTCGAAAGGAACTTGGCCGTAGAGGTGCACAAAGAAAAAATAATGTGTGTATGTAGCAGTTAAGAGTGGTAAAAGGAAGTAGATGCTTTCACATTCGTTGCATTGATGCTAGACACTCTGCCACGCATTAAAATCTTCAGTACCTGAACACTGATAACTGAAGAGCTACCAACCTCTGTCCTGCGCATCGATCACAAATGATACAGAAAAGTAACAACATTTTGTGAAATCGCATTGTAGGAGCTTTCAAATTTAACTGGTTCATTTGCAGTAAAGCATGCATACGTCATCAACCTAGCAGCTGCAATGCCACAGGTGCTAGGTTGATGACGTTGTCGGCAGTGAAAATCAACATATCGTAGTAAGCAAGTCTGTAAATAACGTTGTATATTGACGTCATTATTTCGCTTACTTTTCTGTAAGAGAAACTGTGTGGTCATTTGCTGCCATTACCAGAAAATTTGAAGCAAGTACCTAATTTTTGATTTCTTCATTTTGAATAACTACGACTTCCAACTCCCCTTATTAAGCAGAAACTATATTTGTTTAAAGTATGCCTAGGAGAAGAACGCCAACGGGTCGGAGTGAAGAACGCAGTGGTGGATAGACAGTTTTTGCGCAGAGAAAGTAGGCCTAATAGCCGTGTGGACATTCATAATGTTAATGCATCTGTTTTATTTAACAATCATAATATTAATACGTGAGCATAGAAAATTGAAGTACCGATGTTTTACATTAATTACACAATTAAGCCAATGAAGCTACATTGACGTAGATGTGCACAAACGAAAAAATCATGTGTAGACATAGCCATTATGAGAGCTAAAGGAATAGACACACACACGAAAAAAGCTCTCCTTTGTCTCTAACATTGCTACCAAATTCTACCACGAATAACGATCGGGTATTATGGTAGAAATGACATACGGAAGTAACGATTCGCAAAGTTGCTTTCTAGGGACGTTCATGTTTAATGTTGCAGATAGTTAATTTCCAGTAAAACAAGCATACTGGACAGCTGCAGTGCCGCAACTGGTACGTCGTTGATACTTTCAACAGTAGAAAACGAAACGTAGTAACGGAGCCGTCGGGGACAACAAACGTTTTAGCGTCGCTTTTTCACTTACTTTGATCTACCGTAAACGGAACTAGCTCTGTGTTCCTTTGCCGCCGTTACCACAAAATTTAGTGTGTTCCTAATTTTAAATATCTTCATTTTGAATACCTACAATGTCCCTTATTATAAGGAAGCTATATTTGTTTTTTGGCTATCCTTCAACGAAGAACAATATCGGGTAGGACTGAAAGACGAAGAACTAGAGACACAAATTTTGTGTAGGAAAGTAATTGAAATAGTGCAGATGTTGATAACGATAATCCTATTGTCGTTCTGAAAGATACACTTAAATGTGCACTGAACGTAATTCCAAATAATTTTGAGAACTGTAATTGCGGTTTGATGACTTTAAGGTGCAAATTTTGTAATGCAAATCATTCCGCGTCTGAGGTGGCTTTATGCGATACAGTGGCATTCACACTGTGTTGCCATAAAGGAAAAGTTAATTTGCCGGCATTAACACAAAATTTATTTTTCAACGCAGTGTATCAAAGAATCCCTTCAAACGATCGAACAATTAAAGAGAAATCAAACAACTATTTCAAGCTATAATGCAGCGTTTGCCAGTTAGGCTTATCAGTTCTGCGGCTAAAATTTCAGACACTTTACGATGCATGACATCTGCTATCACAGATCAGGTCCACTGACGCAACTGGTCGAATTTAGACCACAGACGATACTAGTTTTAATAAATCAACACGGTGTGTATGTGCTAGTATTCGTTTTTTATTTTTTAATGGATTATTCGGTTCTGACACAATAGTACTGATGGGTGTAGTGATAACTGCCTTTGTTAGTACAGACTTCAACATCAAAGAACACGTTTGCTGCTGAATTAAGACTGCAAAACATACTTATTTGCGATGATGTATTTTGTCAACTGTGAGACGCAGTACCAAACAGCAGAACTAAACATGTTTATTATGAACTATGTTGAGCACACACAGCTGATTACTTTGCCGTTTTGGCTGTTCCTCGCGAGCAAATCACATTTCAAAAAAATAGTATGCTGAAGAAACATACACTATGTGATCAAAAGTATCCGGACACCCCCAAAACATACGTTTTCCATGTTAGGTGCATTGTGCTGCCACCTACTGCTAGGACTCCATATCAGCGACCTCAGTAGTCATTAGACACCGTGAGAAAGCAGAATGGGCCGCTCCGCTGAACTCACGGACTTCGAACGTGATCAAGTGATTGGGTGTCATACGTCTGTACACTAGATTTACACACTCCTAAACATCCGTAGGTCCTCTGTTTCCGATGTCATAGTGAAGTGGAAACGTGAAGTGACATGTACAGCACAAAAGCGTACAGGCCGACCTCGTCTGTCGACTGACAGAGACCGCCGAAAGTTGAAGAAGGTCGTAATGTATAACAGGCAGACGTTTGTCCAGACCATCACATAGGAATTCCAAACTGCATCAGAATTCACTACAAGTGCTATGACAGTTAGGCGGGGAATGAGAAAACTTGGATTTCATGGTCGAGCGGCTGCTCATAAACCACACATCACGCCGTTAAATGCCAAACGACGCCTCACTTGATATAAGGAGCGTAAACATTGGACGACTGAACAGTGGAAAAACGTTATGTGGAGTGACGAATCACGGTACACAATGTGGCGATCTGATGCCAGGGTGTGGGAATGGCGAATCCTGGTGAACGTCATCTGCCAGCATGTGGTGTTATGGTGTGGTCGTGTTTTTCATGGAAGGGGCGTGTCACCATCAAAGCACAGGCCTACATTGATGTTTGAAGCACCTTCTTGCTTCCCACTGTTGAAGAGCAATTAGGGGATAGCGACGGCATCTTTCAACACGATCAAGCACCTGTCCATAATTCACGGCCTGTGGCGGAGTGGTAACACGACAATAACACCCCTGTAATGGACTGGTCTGCACAGAGTCCTGACCTGAATCCTACGGAACACCTTTGGGATGTTTTGGAACGCCGACTTTGTGCTAGGCCTAACCAACTGACTTCGATACCTCTCCTCAGTGCAGCGCTCCGTGAAGAATGGGCTGCAATTCCCCAAGAAACCTTCCAGCACCTGATTGAACGTATGCATGCGAGAGTGGAAGCTGTCATCAACACTAAGGGTGGGCCAACACCATATTGAACTCCAGCATTACCGATGAAGGGCGCTACGAACTTGTAAGTCATTTTCAGCGAGGTGTCCGGGTACTTTTGATCACATAGCGTATTTTCTCTCAATCTACAGCTTTTCTGATTGACTTTTTTTGGAGAGAGACGAGGGATTGTCAGCTTGATGAGTGTCCATACCTCATCGTCAATGTACGTAGTAGCTCTGTCCGTCAGTACGTCAGCTCCTGTCATAGTCCAAGAGTTTTTTAGTGTTTAATATTTTACCGTCATACATTATTATCTTTTTTAAAAAAGCAATTGCATCCTTGCTATAAAGTGCACCTGAGCGATGTTAAAATGAATAACACGATGCAGATCACATGCTACCGCCTGGCCCTGGGGTATCCACGTCACAGCAAACACAGAAATGGGGCGGTTGGAATGCAAGGCCAGTCAAGTCTTAGAAGGTGTGAGCAGAAGATTGTAGCCTCCCCCCTTACTAATCGGTTAATGGGATAATACTATCGTGATCGCGAATGCCTAATGAATTTGATTTTGGACATGGCTATCATATACGAAGAAAATCTGACCGGTTTGTAGAGGTTATCTTAATGAGCAAACTATTCTACTCCCGCACGTTATGCTTCTTTGGATTTTGTTTCATATTTCTGAACCCACAACAAATCTGAGTGGACTAATACAGAAACTGATTAATATGGTGCCCAGCCCAATTTGGGCACTGTCAGCCCAGTATCTTTACAGTATACATATACTATATTTACAGTAAACATAATGGGTAAATGTTTTAGTTGTGTATCGTAGTGTTTCAGTATCATGTGACTGGAAGTGTTGTCATCATGATATTTCATCCAGTGGTTTTCCTATGAATAATCCTCATCAGGAAAAAATAGGCACGTGCTGTTGGTACACATTCTGATTATATTGCTGTGCTAAAACACATTCCAGTCGTTGTCCCACACAGATAAGAGTGTTAAGAAAGACTGACGTGATATTGAAACGGTGATATTCTGTCTCTCTTTCGCGCTCTTATCAGTGCTGCTGGAAGTTGGTTTCCTCCTTTTAGCTTCTTCCATTATTTGTTCCGATACCACCTCATTCAAAATGTATGTCTTGATTATTGATTTTATCAATTGAAGCAGTGTGCAGAGAGACTACACATGTATTTATTATTTAAATAACTTGTATTTCTGTACCATTTCATATCCTATGCCATTTGGGTGGAGACTGCTTACAGTGTTATAGAGAAGAAAACGTCTGTATATATGGCTCCTAATTTCTCTTATCTTACGCAAAATGTACGCTGCCTTCAATTGTTAATTCTCAATAGCATTTTCGCGGAAAGAGTGTTGTCCAGTACGAGGTCAAATGATATGAGCGTGTTAATCAAACCTACCGGTAGCAAGTACAATATTACATTATTGGTCTTCTATTGGGGAAAGTCTTCTACAGAGCTAGTAAGGACCGTGTTGCAGCATTTTCACAAGAAACAAAAGATTCACTGCTACGATATGTGTGGTCAGCCGTCTTATAAAGCACATGTGTTGATCATAACTTTTTTATTTCAATGTTCGCTTTTTATTCTTCATAGGAAGCAGAGTGTGGATCTGTCTTGCGATGCATCGATTCTAGTTTACCACACTATACATAAACAAAACGTATATTTGATGATCCCACTGAGGTTGACAATATGACACAGGTTGTGGTCTCCGAAGAAACTTTCAAATGCCAAGGTTGCTAGTAGTAAGGTATTCATTGGAGATAACAGGTTTTGGCAGGGCTATGTTTCCATCTTTGGATCTTACGCTTTATAACACTACATCAATGTACTATAAGTGTTACTCCACTTACAGTACTGGTGGAAAAGATGATGTAATGTAATAAAGCATAAGATCCAAAGATGGCAACATAGCCTTGCCAATACCTGTTATCTAAATCCAATGAATACTTTACTAGCGATCTTGAAATTTTAGATTTTTTTAAGAGTTTATACTATTGCAGATCGTCCCTATTCTGATGCAATGTCAGGAACACAACTTATTGCATATTGCTCTCAGAATATTTTTCATTAGTACAATCGACTATATAAATTTCTGCTGCACGAAAAAGCTTGACCACCGTTATTAGTCTGTCATTACTGCTATTACTCCCAGTATTTAGAGAGATGTCTAGTAAGACAAATTTTGCCCGACCGGTTGTCTGTGCGGTCTAACGCTCTGCTTTCCGGGCGGGAGGGAGCTCCTGGTCCCCGGCAGGAATCCGCCCGGCGGATTTGTGTCAAGGTCTGGTGAACCGGCCAGTCTGTGGTTGGTTTTTAGGTGGTTTTCCATCTGCCTCGGCGAATGCGGGCTGGTTCCCCTTATTCCGCCTCAGTTACACTATGTCAGTGATTGCTGCGCAGACAAGTTCTCCACGTATGCGTACACCACCATTTACCACGAAAACATACGGGTTATACTTGCCTGGTGTGAGACCTTCCCTGGGGGGTCCACCAGGGGCCGGACTGGACAATAACGCTCGGTTCGGTGTGGGGCAGTGGAGGGGTGAAGTGGACTGCAGTAGTCATGGTGGGGTTGTGGACCACTGCGGCTGTGGCGGGAACAGAACCTCACCGTCGTTTCTAGGTCTCCAGTTCACATACAACACAATACAACACAAGACAAATTTTTAGAACATTTTACGGATACCTGAGTTCTGTGTATCTGTCCATTGGCTGTCACACGTTTTCTGAAGGTGACACATTACCCAACTGATTGAGCACTGGCCTCCTGCAATAATAGACGCCCCCAGTGCGTTTACCAGTTGCTGAGTGGTCTCTATTCTGGTCACTATACTTGTGGGCGGAGGGAAGGAACATCTTGGCCATTACCAATAGCAAGACTCAGGGCGAGGATTCTCTGATACACAGAGGGATTTCCCGCTATTACTGTCAGCCAATGCCCGCACGTTGAGACCGTGCCTGTTTTGAGACTATGTCTAGACATTTCATTCACGCGAATAAGAAGACGTGTTGTGTGGTCTCGGCCGCAGCCAGCATCCCTTGGGCTGACTGGAGGGTAGGAATACTGGAAGCAGCGTCGATGGTGGAGGCGGGTGGCGGCGGCAAGCATCAGAGGCGGCATCGCAGGTGGCATTGAGAGAAGGGAGGCGGCGGCGGCGCTCGCTGTAGCTCCTGCAGAAACACGTAGCACCTTGCCTATAATTACTTAGGTGTTTCATGAATGCTGCGGTTCTCCGCAGCTGCATTGTATCAAATAGAGGCAGGGGTATCCACGGCCTCTGTGAGTCGATGACTTTGTAAATAGTGACAGTTTATGCGATTGACAGTGTTGGATGGACCGTCAGAGACAGAGAACCTCCTGTTCCTGCTGCTAATAAGGCGAGCACACTGTTCGTTTGTTATATATTTTTACGAGCTTCCAACAGGAGCGACTTATTTACAGATAGTTGTGTAGTCACCAGATTATTTTTGTAATTTTTTGCGTGTTCAAATGCTTACTAAGGACAAACTTTTATTTTAACAACAGCGTAGCATACAGTACCGCCGTTGTTATTGACCCTCGTATCGTACAGGCTTTTGTTTGTTTTGTTTACTGTAGCTCAGTGTTGGTTAGACCGTCAGTGAGAGGGCACTTCGAATTCCTGCTCCTAATCAGCCGTGTTTACCATTCGTTTGTTAAGTATTTTTATGAGCTTCTAACAGGAGCGACTGCAGTAATGGATAGGAACTGTGATTGCTGTGTGCAGATGCGAGCCAAACTGGCGACCCTTCACTCACAGCTCCAGGCTGTATTGGCTTCTGTTACACGGCTTAGGGCTGCTGCCAAAGGGTATCACTACGGGGGGTCGGACGCAGGGATGCAAGGGACATCGAGTACATCCCACGTGTCCCCCAATCGGTCCACTGCTGTGGCTGCCCCAGGTACTGCCCACACTGAGGTTCACCCCTCACCCATGGTCGAGTGGGAAATCATTCCAAAGTCTGGCAGGCAGTGGTGTTCTGGATACATACCTGCCTATTACACATTAAGACCCTGTTCAACGGTTGGTGGTCTCTGTCAGTCACCAGAAGAGGTCGGCCTGTACGTGTCCGCTCATTTTTCCGCTTCACTATCACATCTACATCTACATCTACATCCATACTCCGCAAGCCACCTGACGGTATGTGGCGGAGGGTACCCTGAGTACCTCTATCGGTTCTCCCTTCTATTCCAGTCTCGTATTGTTCGTGGAAAGAAGGATTGTCGGTATGCTTCTGTGTGGGCTCTAATCTCTCTGATTTTATCCTCATGGTCTCTTCGCGAGATATACGTAGGAGGGAACAATATACTGCTTGACTCTTCGGTGAAGGTATGTTCTCGAAACTTCAACAAAAGCCCGTACCGAGCTACTGAGCGTCTCTCCTGTAGAGTCTTTCACTGGAGTTTATCTATCATCTCCGTAACGCTTTCGCGATTACTAAACGATCCTGTAACGAAGCGCGCTGCTCTCGGTTGGATCTTCTCTATCTCTTCTATCAACCCTATCTGGTATGGATCCCACACTGCTGAGCAGTATTCAAGCAGTGGGCGAAGAAGCGTACTGTAACCTACTTCTTTTGTTTTCGGATTGCATTTCCTTTGGATTCTTCCAATGAATCTCAGTCTGGCATCTGTCTTACCGACGATCAACTTTATATGATCATTCCATTTTAAATCACTCCTAATGCGTATTCCCAGATAATTTATGGAATTAACTGCTTCCAGTTGCTGACCTGCTATTTTGTAGCTAAATGATAAGGGATCTTTCTTTCTATGTATTCGCAGCACATTACACGTGTCTACATTGAGATTCAATTGCCATT
This sequence comes from Schistocerca serialis cubense, assembly GCF_023864345.2. NCBI lineage: Eukaryota > Metazoa > Arthropoda > Insecta > Orthoptera > Acrididae > Schistocerca > Schistocerca serialis. The sequence continues at coordinate 62,996,131 of NC_064642.1, forward strand.
CCCTGCACCATGCGTCAATTCGCTGCAGATCCTCCTGCATTTCAGTACAATTTTCCATTGTTACAACCTCTCGATATAGCACAGCATCATCTGCAAAAAGCCTCAGTGAACTTCCGATGTCATCCACAAGGTCATTTATGTATATTGTGAATAGCAAAGGTCCTATGACACTCCCCTGCGGCACACCTGAAATCACTCTTACTTCGGAAGACTTCTCTCCATTCAGAATGACATGCTGCGTTCTGTTATCTAGGAACTCTTCAATCCAATCACACAATTGGTCTGATAGTCCATATGCTCTTACTTTGTTCATTAAACGACTGTGGGGAACTGTATCGAACGCCTTGCGGAAGTCAAGAAACACGGCATCTACCTGTGAACCCGTGTCTATGGCCCTCTGAGTCTCGTGGACGAATAGCGCAAGCTGGGTTTCACACGACCGTCTTTTTCGAAACCCATGCTGATTCCTACAGAGTAGATTTCTAGTCTCCAGAAAAGTCATTATACTCGAACATAATACGTGTTCCAAAATTCTACAACTGATCGACGTTAGAGATATAGGTCTATAGTTCTGCAAATCTGTTCGACGTCCCTTCTTGAAAACGGGGATGACCTGTGCCCTTTTCCAATCCTTTGGAACGCTACGCTCTTCTAGAGACCTACGGTACACCGCTGCAAGAAGGGGGCGAGTTCCTTCGCGTACTCTGACTCTGTGTAAAATCGAACTGGTATCCCATCAGGTCCAGCGGCCTTTCATCTTTTGAGCAATTTTAATTGTTTCTCTATCCCTCTGTCGTCTATTTCGATATCTACCATTTTGTCATCTGTGCGACAATCTAGAGAAGGAACTACAGTGCAGTCTTCCTCTGTGAAACAGCTTTGGAAAAAGACATTTAGTATTTCGGCCTTTAGTCTGTCATCCTCTATTTCAGTACCAGTTTGGTCACAGAGCGTCTGGACATTTTGTTTTGATCCACCTACCGCTTTGACATAAGACCAAAATTTCTTAGGATTTTCTGCCAAGTCAGTACATAGAACTTTACTTTCGAATTCATTGAACGCCTCTCGCATAGCCCTCCTCACACTACATTTCGCTTCGCGTAATTTTTGTATGTCTGCAAGGCTTTGGCTATGTTTATGTTTGCTGTGAAGTTCCCTTTGCTTCCGCAGCAGTTTTCTAATTCGGTTGTTGTACCACGGTGGCTCTTTTCCATCTCTTACGATCTTGCTTGGCACATACTCATCTAACGCATATTGTACGATGGTTTTGAACTTTGTCGACTGATCCTCAACACTATCTGTACTTGAGACAAAAAATTTTGTGTTGAGCCGTCAGGTACTCTGTAATCTGCTATTTGTCACTTTTGCTAAACAGAAAAATCTTCCTACCTTTTTTGATATTTCTATTTACGGCTGAAATCATCGATGCAGTAACCGCTTTATGATCGCCGATACTCTGTTCTGCGTTAACTGTTTCAAATAGTTCGGGTCTGTTTGTCACCAGAAGGTCTAATGTGTTATCGCCACGAGTCGGTTCTCTGTTTAACTGCTAAAGGTAGTTTTCAGAAACAGTGGACCTAGGGATGTTTAGGAGTGTAAAAATCGACTGTACAGACGTATGACACAAGTGTCACCCAATCACCTGAACACGTTCGAAGTCCGTGAGTTCTGCGGAGCTCCCCATTCTGCTCTCTCACAATGTCTAATGACTACTGAGGTCGCTGATATGGAGTACCTGGCAGTACGTGGCAGCAGAATGCACCTAATATGAAGAACGTATGTTTTTGGGGGTGTCTGGATGCTTTTGATCACGTAGTGTATGTTGCATTGTGATTGGCTGAGAGCATGATGATGCTGATGTGATACTGATGTGACTGATGTAATGTTCACGAGACATCATGATGCAATTTGATGTTTATAGTCTGATGTTTATGTGACATCGAGAGCAGTGGAATGAAACTCACTTAACTAAATAAAATATATAAAATTTTAGAAAACTGCTAGAAACTGTATAAGATGTGTAAAAATGTATAAATTTGTGTAATATATCGAAAAATAGGAAAATGTGGAAAAACATATAAAACTGTGTAAAATAAGGAAAAATGAGAGTACTTACATAACGACATGCGTGTAGTCTCTGTTGGTGTCTCGAATGATGAAAATCGCGTAATATTAAATTTAATTTTTTATGAACAAATATCTAACACTGTAGTCTTTGAGCGACAAGACTGAAGCTGATACCCCTTTATCTTATCAGCAAGGCCCACTCTGTCTAGAATCGGTACTGACAACCTACAAGCATCAAGAAGTTGTTAACCACAGCAGTTTTCCATTAATCGTGCTGTGCACCGCACACCATCGACACAGTTGCACTTTAAAAGTTCTTTAGCTACATGATATCGGAAATAGTGTGTCCTGCATATTTATTTTTTTATTTACCGTATACTATTCGCTTCTAACATACATACTTTTCACCCATCACAAAAGCATTGACAAATATGGTGAAGTAACATTTTGTAGACAAGGTGTTGATTTGCTAAGTTTGTAGATGCTTGGTGGGATATAAATAAGAGAGTCTACCTGTCATCATTTCCCTACCAGCAGATGAAAACGATCTCACTAGTTAAATTACAGTTGCCTGGACTGTGCTGACATCAGACTACATTTCCTGCATCAGGGAATTATTTTGCGAAGATAAAGCGAGAAATAATGACAACTCTTCTAGTCTCTAGAGAGAGTCATAAGCGGAAAACAAAGAGGGTTTTTGGAAACTGAGAACCATGAACGAAAGCACTTAGCCATCAGGAGTCATGTAACACGAGCGCACAGACAGGGGCCGCTCCGACTGCCAGCACTGACCATTTCCACAGACGTGAGCAGGGTTGCGATATTCGCTATTTTTGTCTTCATTAAAACAGCAAATAGTTAATACTTCCAGCCAGAAGGCAAATACTTGTAGATAAAAAATGATTAATGTGTAATAAGGCGTCGCATAGCGATGGCAGAATTTTCTAAATAATGTAATTCGTCGTCTTTGAGCGGCAACATAAACAGAAGAATACGGATAAATATGCGATCCTTCACTATTTTGTTTGCTAGAGAAGAAATGAAGCCTTGAGCGCTAAAAGGCTTGTACTGTTCTTCTTTAGTAAGACGGACGCAGATTTGTGGCAGTCTGATCTAATTTTTACTAAATGTGTAAAAACGTGTTATGTCTATGTTGTATTCTGCAACAGTTTATTGAACTTCTTCTGCATTACAATAGCTGGCTGTACAATAGATGTAGACGTCCGTCGATCTAGCAGGAGATGTGGTTCGTCAGGGTCGGCTGGTACTTCGATTGGCGGTGCAGTACAGCGGCTTCGGTGATATCTTCTCGGAGACTCCGCTACAGCGGTTGCCATTAGCAGCGGACGAAGACTGGTCTGCCTTCGACCGGCCGGGCGTATATAGTGAGCTGGAGTCAATAGAAACCCAGCATAGGAATCCGTGGCCAGGTATGTCGCGGGGACCTATTAATCGACTGGAATCTTCGGCGTGTTTACCTGATGTCTTCGCCTGTTTGGCAGCTGGTTTGTTTCCCTCATTGCGTGGCTGTTATGCGATGCTGCCTGACACTTAGAGGAACCCGATGGCAGACAGTACAGTCTAAGTTTGAGTGAAGTGCAAAAAAGAAGAACTGTTATAACTTATCGTGACGACGCACGAGCGACTCAAAGAGGACAATGGCTATATAAAAGAGCGCTCAATGGACATGAAACGGACATAAAAATCTACCGTCATTGTAGTACTAAGTTTAAGGTACGATATATGTTTTAGTTATAATAAGTATTTGTTCTGAAGATATTGAATCATTTATCAGTGCTCATTCCTATCATCTCCTCTATTATTTTCATTTTAATTATGCATCTTGCTAAGATTACAGGCCCCAAGATCAGAAGTCCAATGTGCGTGTTACATTGACTGTTTTATAGTCTTCTTGCATCAGCTTTAATATTGAATTTCCCTTTTGTGTGATGATACAGTTGTTTTTGCGCCCTGAAGAACTTTCTGGTCCCTTAGGAAATTGTTCTCTCATAACAATAACTTCACGACCGGGTATGATCGTAGATACGATAATTAGAAAGACGATAATGCAATTTCTTAATCAATAGCACGCTAGCTGTGACTGCTTCAAGCCACGCGAAACTGCAAGTAAAGACTATTCACATTGCATAATGCAATATTTTATGATAATGGTCAATCCCTGATTCTTACGGCAATGGTGATTGATAAAACAGTAAGCGAAATCTCAATTTTCAACTTTTCCATTGAATAACAACATCACTTTTATTTTGTTACATCACAGGGTCCATGTTACTACGTGCTGACATTTCTGTGGCATGAATTTGAAAGTAAGGCCTCGGATCTTTTGTCAGTTTCGCCATGTTGTGTATCTTATGAAACACATGATTGGTTATCATGAAGATTGCTCTGCCCCCGCCATTCGACAGTATTCTAGTCAGGCAAGGCATCAGTGGTTTCAATTGGCCATAGAAAATTAATTTCAATGACTGAAGAGGCAGATTAATTTCTTCGACTTTTTAATTAACTGATTATTTTGTAGTGCAGTACCTGCTACTTGTGAACTCGTAATTGCTTAAGCAATACGAATCTTTAATGGAAAATACGATTATGATTTTGTTCAAGCCTCTTTCTCAGGGGACTGTTTTGGACAGCTGTTGCGATGTCTCCACGTATGTCTCTATATGTCTGGTTTTGCTGTCTGCTGGCCACAGCTGGCTTTGTAGCAGTCACTGGGATCTGACTTTAGTCTTTGAGCACTTTTTTCATGAGATGCTTGTGACAGACAAGCTATAGTGGCTCAGATGTGAGCAGGCCTCGCTCAAGCTTCAGGTTTAAAGTTACATAATTTCATAAATTACACACAATAGTACATAAGAAACAGTAAATAAATTCTCCTTGGAACTATATTCAGTGTGGCCTCCTTTCTTTCTCAATGGAATCGCTCAAAATGCTTGAGTATTTTGCTCTGTTCTGTTTCGTGTCGATCATACTTAAAACGATATAAACAATCAAGTTTCCTCACGATTCTGCTTAAGAACTAATGCCCAACGTGGCGGTAATTTTTAAGTTGATTAAAAGACGCGCTCTCTGACCTCTAGAGAGCGATAACATCTGTGGCAACAATAAAAGATAGCGAGGCCAGAACTGATTATTAAAGAGCAATCCAAAAGGCGCTAATTAATTAGTAGCTGTCTGTTTGTCTGTGTTGAGACCTGAAAGAGACTAGCCACGTGTGTAAAAAATATACTCACGTCAAGTGTTGTTAACCTCGTGAATGTATTACGTACAGCTTGTGTGTGAAAATATATTCATGACAGTTTTAAAAAGTTGTTTGAATATTTTATTTATTAGTCCATGAAAGTCCATCGTAACCAATGTTTGGACGGTCGTGTGGCCCTGCAAGGACACCATAAATAATGGTGGGAAACACAAACGTGTCACCGCGGCGTTGAAGAGGCATAAGAAATTATTTCAAGACTGGACGTAAGAACATTTTTCAGTTTTATATCTATGTTTTCATAACGAAATCTTATTGTTCAGTTTTTCTTCATTAGCTACGGTGACTGTTCGGATAGCCCTAACGCCTCCTTTACCCCATAATGTATTCCAGAATAATCTTAAAAATCGTTTAACCCTTTAATTAATACTTCCTTTATCATTTCCAAATCCTTTTTCCCAGTAATTTCCCTACAAATGGCGACCGGACAGTGACCGCAATCTCCAAAAATTTTACGCGCAAGTGCAACATAAATCAGAATGCGTTATTGAAGATCAGCATTGTACAAGTAATTATTTTTTGTTGCATATTTATGGTATATGAGGAAGATAGACGGAAAAGCCAACTAATAATTACTGGAAACAAGAACCATTTAAATCACCCAAATATATGGAAAATTCCAAAATTCCTAATTATGAGGAAAAATGATCAAGACAACGTTCAAGGTAGGATCAGGAGTATTGTTGAATTTTATGCATACGAGAGCAATTCCATGATGATTCTGTGTTGTGTTCAATTTCCCAACCTTTGTAGCAAGTAACAAAGTCTAAACTTGTAATGGGTATTATTTTGGTGTTTGTTATGTTATAGTACCAGAATTACTCACCATCTTGTGCGAGTAAAAAGTAATTTCTAAAGAGATAGAAAAATTTTTCTGTAATAATTTTCTGACATCCAGCCTAGTCGTCAAATATGGGTTGTCTAGGAAACCAGCTTTTCGGATAGGTAGACAGCATTCAAACAAAACGTGTAAATGAGTTTTTTTTATAAAATGAAAAGATTACAATACTTAACTTTCACTATTAAACAGAAGTGTCACAAGCCAAGGGCGACATGCAATACAAGCAAAGTTCTTCAGTATAAACAGCCCTAAGTCCGTGTTACAGTACAAGCAAAGTAACGAGAGTTGACGCTTCTGTCCAAGTCGCTAGTCTTCAAGCTACTCTTCAACTGGGCCGAGACCAGTCGGGCGCAGCGCTTTTGTCCTCTTCGCACAGAGGCCGCTGTGGTAGCGTTGTCGTCCTGGTGCCCTATTCTGTATCGTTCATACCGATCGGTGTAGCAGGTTAGTCTCAGTAGTCACGTCATTTTCGGTTCTTTATCGAAATATCCTATTCAATAAGCTTCTGAGACCTGTTACCGTACGGTCCTCTCACCGATTTTACGACAATTGTACCGAGAGGTTTTGGATTTCGGTGTGGCCCTGTCGATCGGTGAGCTGTGGTTTATGTACACCTATAATTTGTTATTTTAAACATATTTAGCGGTTTTAGCTTTGGATTTAGTGATTGTGTTACTAAAGAATCATCAAAGGATGCATCTGGTTGGAAAATGAGTTCATAATAGACTATTTTTCTTTGTGAGAAATATGGTTAGGTTAGGTTGTTACTGTGATTGATTACGTCCAAAAAAGAACGTTTTCGGTCAATAATCTCTCAAAATACGTGTTACTTTTATGCAAGTAAGAGTTTAAAGCTCATTAAATATCAAGACATTCGCTCTGCTTACGTATATTACATGAGTGTGAACTGACGTTACTAGTGACTTTGTGTACGTTTTCCCACAAATGGTTTGGTTGGTAATTATCGACACGTGTTTACAACTTTCAAGTAGTAACGGAAAGCAATTATGTGAAGTCTGATATTGGAAACCTTCCAAACTACAATGCATTTGTGACTTACGCAGAACCGTTTGGTAGCGATGTCAGCCTACGTTCCTCTACGGAATAGTAAAAAAAAATTGATAACTGCAAAGATATTGTTCGGCGTGGCCAAGTGGTTAGCTCGCGGTAATGCATACGAAAGGACACGGGTTCGCGTATGGATAGATATAAAATGTTTTTTTCCCTCTTCCTGTACGCAACACGTTCTAAAACATTGTTATTCGTGGAAGTTAAGATTTTTCTGCAATATTCGCTATTACTTACATGTAAGAGCGCACTTCCTCAGTAATAATTTCGTGATTTCTGTGTCTTTAAAAAACGAAATATGAAATTGCTGTGAGTGAAACAACCGACTGTGACCTTTATATTTTTCTTGTCAGAAATAATTCACCATTTTTTGCGAATATGTAGCAATTTCCGAGTATGCGGTTAGACAGGAATCTAAGAGCACAACTTCAATTGCTGGGAATGTAACTAGCAGCAGTCATCTTCAAAATCTTGCTTGTCACAAGTATTTATCTGCGATCGAATCCTCAACAGCAGCAGACATAGATGAAAAATCTCTGCCGTAATATTTTTGGACTGTAGTACCATATACGAAACATTTTCATTCATGAGATGCATGTTATAAACTTCGACGAACTGCAGGAGATGTCGAAAATGTGTTTTTTCAATTTTGTTTTTAAGACCCAAATCGTTGACGTATCATATAGGGAAGTGGGCTACTTAATCATTTGGATCTCTAGGAGCGAGTTATAACCACATTTCGTTTATCTTCTTATTGTTTGAAACTCTCAGAATTAATTTTCGGATGTTTTTATGGATGTATTAGTACAATGTGGTACTAAACACTGTTCCTAACTCATTTTCCGAAACGTAAAATCCAAAACACGATGTCAGTGTGAATGAGAATAAGATGACATAATGCGGCATTTATGACAATCTGCAGAATACGGTCAAATACGCTATTGTTATTATAGTCTGGGAGACGAGTCTTTGGTATTGACATCTCGGTAGCGTCTTTCTGTTGCCTAGCGACCGCAGGCAGGCAGCCAATGACGGCCTGACTTTGAGCGGGTAGCAAGGGCCACGTTGCCGCTCTGAAACCCGGTCGCGCGCTTATGAAACTTACCAGTGTCTGGCGTGCAGGCGGTGCGGTCGTTCGTCGTTTGTCTGAAGTTGAATTCGCAGTTGATTTCGTTTTTGTTGTTTTTAGCGTTTCTTTGTTTATGTTTCGTTGTAAACAATGTCTAGTGCGGCGGGTAGTACCAGCCCAACACAAGAAGTGAAACGGAGGAAGAAAAGTGTGCTACACACCCAGGCCCGTGAATTCGTGTGCTCTGTGAGGGATTACTTCGAGAAAGAAAAGGACAAAGGTGGGCCCTTAATTCCTGTTGTTCAGGTTGTGAAGAGAACTGCAGCGGCATTGAAAATAAGTAAGAACACTGTTGTAAAGATAGGGAAAGAACAGTATAGTGTAGATTGTGACGAGAGTGGCACAACAAAGCTGCACACACCAGGAAAGAAGCGACCGAGAAATAAGCAGGTGACAGCTTTGGACGATTTTCAGAAAGACGCTATTCGTCGTCATATATACAGCTATTATAAGAGAAGGGAACATCCCACTCTATCTAAATTACTGGTGTCGCTTCAGAAAGACGATCTTTTTAAAGGCAGCAAATTTTCATTGCGTACAGTGTTGAAAGACATAGGCTTCAGCTATTCACTGTTTAACGGACGCAAAATATTAATGGAAAGGACAGATGTAGTTGCATGGCGGTGCAGATTTCTGCGCAGGATCATGGGTGTGGAATTCGAAAGTATAGTGTGGTTAGATGAAACTTGGGTCAATGCCAGCCATTCTTTACGTAGAGGCTGGAATGATGGAACGCCCGAGGGGACAATGGCAGTGCCTGTTGGCAAAGGAGGGCGTATTATTGTCTTACATGCAGGAACATCGAAAGGTTTTGTGCCAAACTGCTTGAAAATGTTTCGGTCAAAAAAGACGGGAGATTACCATGAAGAAATGAACAGTGTATTATTTCAAGAATGGTTCGAGACATCGCTTATGACGAATCTGACAAGTCCATCAGTGATTGTTATGGACAATGCGCCTTATCATTCCGTTGTTCACGATAAGGCACCAACCTTGGCAACAAAAAAAGACGATATCATTCAGTGGTTGAAACGGCGGAAAGTAGACTTCAGAGATGATTTAAGGAAGGCGGAACTGCTCGAAATTGTGGCACAAAAGAAACCCCAATTTCCAACATATGTTATTGACGAGATTGCTAAAAGGCACGGGCATGAAATCGTTCGGCTTCCTCCATACCACTGTCACTTCAATGCAATTGAAGGAGTGTGGGCGCAGATAAAAAATTACATTGCTGCAAACAATAAAAAATTCACGATCTCTGAAGTGGAAACTCTCCTTCCAGCAGCTATCAATAAAGTGACAAGCGAGACGTGGACTAAAATTGTAAACAGCACTGCAAGTGCCATCAGAGAGGCGGCCAAAACCGAAGGGGTTGTGGAAGAATGCATCGAAAATTTAATTATACATCTGGGAGCGAGCAGTGACAGTTCGAGTAGTGGTGAGGAAGACAATGTCAAATCAGATTCTGACAGTGATGTGAGTGGTGTTCTTCCATTACAGTAACTACAACGTATTCAGGAAAGTAAGGAGGGAGTTTGCTATCGATCTACAACCAGATCATCATATTGTGAGTACTTTCTTCAGATTATAACTCTTAATACACTGACCAATTATTCTGTAGCATGTAGTAGAACAAATTAATAATGCTAATACTTAACAATGGAAACCAAAACTGCTAATGTTGAACAACTTGCGAAAATAGTTTTCATTTCAGTTGTGAAGTTTAACAAATAACTTTATTATGTTTCAGCATCTTAAATACTTGTACTAAATAGCTCTTATCAGTTTCCGAGTTAATATATTTCAAGCATCAACTTTAAATAAATTCACGCGTACCAATACGACTTGTATTTTGTCTCGCTTTTATTTCTGCTGTTAGAGAATGCGTGTAGCAGACAGGGCGCCGCGTGCTGTGAGCCACGTTCGGCAACAGCGCCGTCTGCCCGCCGGAACTGTCAGTACCAATCACTCGTCTCACGAACTATATACATGCATCGAAACTAAAAATTTCTAAGCATTTCAGCTGAGAATCATGGAAATGGATATGCTGCGCCTGATACTGTTATGGAGGAGGCAAGAGCGATGAAGGCGGGCACGCAGCTCGATGGAACGCGGCGTCATGCGTTATCTACATCTACATCTACATTTATACTCCGCAAGCCACCCAACGGTGTGTGGCGGAGGGCACTTTACGTGCCACTGTCATTACCTCCCTTTCCTGTTCCACTCGCGTATGGTTCGCGGGAAGAACGACTGTCTGAAAGCCTCCGTGCGCGCTCTAATCTCTCTAATTTTACATTCGTGATCTCCTTGGGAGGTATAAGTAGGGGGAAGCCATATATTCGATACCTCATCCAGAAACGCACCCTCTCGAAACCTGGCGAGCAAGCTACACCGCGATGCAGAGCGCCTCTCTTGCAGAGTCTGCCACCTGAGCCTATCAAACATCTCCGTAACGCTATCACGGTTACCAAATAACCCTGTGACGGAACGCGCCGCTCTTCTTTGGATCTTCTCTATCTCCTCAGTCAAACCGATCTGGTACGGATCCCACACTGATGAGCAATACTCGCATAGGTCGAACGAGTGTTTTGTAAGCCACCTCCTTTGTTGATGGACTACATTTTCTAAGCACTGGTACCCGCTTTAGCAACAATTAATTTTATATGATCATTCCACTTCAAATCCTTCCGCACGCATACTCCCAGATATTTTACAGAAGTAACTGCTACCAGTGTTTGTTCCGCTATCATATAATCATACAATAAAGGATCCTTCTTTCTATGTATTCGCAATACATTACATTTGTCTATGTTAAGGGACAGTTGCCACTCCCTGCACCAAGTGCCTATCCGCTGCAGATCTTCCTGCATTTCGCTACAATTTTCTAATGCTGCAACTTCTCTGTATACTACAGCATCATCCGCGAAAAGCCGCATGGAACTTCCGACACTATCTACTACGTCATTTATATATATTGAACGTAAAAGCAATTTTTGGTACTTGGAAGAATAGCGCGCCTGTGTCGTCTGCTTGCCGCTTTGTGTTTGTGGCGCTGTGCACCCTGCAGTGCGCATGCGTGGATTGCGGCCACTTGCTTTTGATTGGCTTGCACGACGCGAACCGAAAACAGCGCTTCGGTTCTCTAGACCCGAACGGTATCGCTTCCGAAATGCATACTCAAAAATGCAGGGACTCTAATTCGAGTACTAGACTTTTCGGTGCTCTGGAGTACCGAAACGATCGGTACAATGGCGGAAAGATACAGAATAGGCTCCCTGGAGAGGGGTCGGTCAGCGTGCGATTGGCTGACGCCTTCTCACAGCCCTCTCTGTTCTATCGTTCCCAGCTGGCGTGCCGGCACTTGGCTTTCCGACGTAACAAATTTAACACCTTTTATAGATATTCAAATATTGCGTGTGTTTGTCAAAAATGGAATCCAACAACAAGCAACAAATAACTGTTAATAACAGTGAAAATGAAAATGTCGAAATATCGACAAATTTGCCAATAAGAGACTACAATAGTGAATCACAACAAGGCTATAATTTGCAAAATAATGAGAATATTCAATTAAACTCTACTGTTATTTGTGAATCTCATGTGCGTTTTGGGGCTAATACGTGGATCACCCTTGACGAGACTGGTCATCAGTCAATGTTGGAAGGTGAAACTTCCGATAGTAATGACGAAAGAAATAGTGAAACTGACAATGAAAATTTTCGCTACTCAATTTTGAGCGACCGGAGCGAATTCATAAGAACGAGTAATGTGGATAGATCAATATGCAATGGTAGGAATGAGGTAGACAGTAGCCAAATATTACAGGCAATATTTAAAATGAGTTCAGAAATGTCTAACATGCTTACAGAAATGACCAATGTACGCTCAGAAATTGCTAGTATACGTTCAGATAACACAAAAATAAATACGGAGACTGCTGGGGTACGGTAAAATAATACGGAATTAGCGAACGAAATCAGTAGCTTGGATACAAAATTAACTTAAAAATTGAGACTTTGCAAGAGAAGTCAGCAATTTCGATCAAAAACTTTCTAATAGTGTCAACGCGATAGAACAAAAAGTCAGTACGTTAGTTGGTGATCCTGAAAGTTGTCTAATAACTGGAATACAGATCTAACAGGGACCACTAACGCACTTGAAATGAAGTTTTCTAGGATGAATATGCAGTTAAGCCATAAGACGCTAAAAGGGAACAGGAATAGGTTGCGGACCAAGTAAAAAGTGTAATAGACGAGCAAGAAGCCTTGCATAATGATCATAAAAATCTGACCGAATTGGTCACGATTGTGCAAACAAACGTAGCCGACTTTGTATCGACTTGTGGAGAACTACCAGACGACGTATGCAAACTTACGCTTTTAAAACTGGGTCATACATTTCTAACATCCGAATGTGAAGGGCTTAAGAAGGATATAAAGAAATTAAACGGAGGAGCCGAAACGGGAATACTTGTCAGTGATTCCACGTTCTCAGAAAAGTGTATCCAGAAACACAGCACTCATGTCGAGGCCGTAGAGGAAATAATTAATGAGCGTGAAACTAAAATGCTTGCTAAAATTGACAATGACATGAAAACGATCGAAGGTAAAATTCGCTCTTAGCTAATAAGCGAAAGGAATAGGTCAAACGGTCCATCTGTAGCTACAAATCAGAATCGGGCAGCTATAGAAAACGCGAACACAGTTTCGCCACTGTCAGAGTATGAAACAGGCGAACCGGAACAATTCGCAAATAATTACGTGAATGTGTCAGCGTTGTCGGATTCTTCCATGCCGTCAAAAAAGACGCGTAGAACGACATCGGAGTCAGATGAAATACCGCAAGCAATACCTTTCAGTCCTGCCGGCCGCGGTGGCCGAGCGGTTCTAGGCGCTTCAGCCGGAACCGCGCGACTGCTACAGTCGCAGGTTCGAATCCTGCCTCGGGCATGGATGTGTGTGATGTCCTTAGGTTAAGTTAGGTTTAACTAGTTCTACGTTGTAGGGGACTGATGACCTCAGATGTTGAGTCCCATAGTGCTCAGAGCCATTTTTGAACCTTCAGTCCTTCTTAATGAAGTTTTGCTCAGACAAAGACAATTTACGATCTTTTCGCAGGAAAACACGCTCCCAATGGTATTTGTGTGGTCATTTAGGAACATATTACTCCGCTATTGGTCTGAACAACAAAAAAATCCAATTCCTTGTAGGAGCGATTCAGGGTGACGCTCTTAGAGATAGTGAATTTAATTGATGAAAGGAGAATATATAAAAATGCAGATAATGAAACAGGTGGAAAGGAATACAAACGTGTCAAGAATGAGATCGACAGGAAGTGTCTGTAGGACAAATGCAAGGATGTACAGGCATATATCACTAGGGGTAAGATAGAAACTGCCTATAGGAAAATTAAAGAGATCTTTGGAGAAAAGAAAACCATCTGTAAGAATATCAAGAGCTCAGATGGAAAACCAGACCTAAGCAAAGAAAGCAAGGCAGAAAGGTGGAAGGAGTATATAGAGGGTCTATACAAGGGCGATGTAAATGAGGCAATATTATGGAAATGGAAAAGGACGTAGATGAAGATGAAATGGCAGATATGATACTGCGTGAAGAATTTGACAGAGCACTGAAAGATCTAAGTCGAAACAAGGCTCCGGGAATAGACAACATTCCATTAGAACTGCTGATAGCCTTGAGAGAGCCATCCATGTCAAAACCCTATCATCTGATGAGCAAGATGTATGAGACAGGCGAAATACCCTCTGACTTCAAGAAGAATATAATAATTCCAGTCCCAAAGAGAGCAGGTGTTGACAGGTGTGAAAATTACCGAACTGTCGGTTTAATAAATCACAGCTGCAAAATACAAACACGAATTCATTACAGACGGATGGAAAAACTGATAAAAGCCGACCTCGGGGAAGATCAGTTTGGATTCCGTAGAAATGTTGGAACACGCGAGGAAATACTGACCCTACGACTTATCTTAGAAGATAGATTAAGGAAACGCAAACCTACGTTTCTACGAGTAGCATTTGTAGACTTAGAGAAAGCTTTTGTACAATATTGACTGGAATATTCTCACTGAAATTCTGAAGGTATCAGAGGTAAAATACAGGGAGCGAAAGCCTATTTACAGTTTGTATAGAAACCAGATGGCAGGTATAAGGGTCGGGGCATGAAAGGGAAGCAGTGGCTGAGAAGTGAGTGAGACGGTGTTGTAGCCCATCCTTAATGTTATTCACTGTGTATACTGAGCAAGCAGTAAAGAAAACAGAAGAAAAAGTTGGAGTAAGAATTAAAATCCATGGACAAAAAATAAAAACTTTGAGGTTTACCGACGACGTTGTAATTCTGTAAGAGACGGAAAATGACCTGGAAGAGCAGCTGAACGGAATAGACAGTGTATTGAAAGAAGGATGTAAGATGAACATCAACAAAAGCAAAACGAGGATAATGGAATGTAATCCAGTTAAATCAGGTGGTAATGAGGGAATTAGGTTAGGAACTGAGACACTTAAAGTAGTAAATGAGTTTCGCTATTTGGGGAGCAAAATAACAGATGATGGTCGAAGTAGAAAGGATATAAAATATAGACTGGAAATGGAAAGGAAAGCATTTCTGAAAAAGAGAAATTTGTTAACATGGAGTGTAGATTTAACTGTCAGTAAGTCTTTTCTGAAAGCATTTGTATGGAGTGTAGCCACGTATGGAAGTAAAACATGGACGATAAATATTTTAGATAAGAAGAGAATAGAAGGTTTCGAAATGTGATACTACAGAAGAATGCTGAAGATTAGATACGTAGATCATGTAGCTAATGAGGAGGTATTGAACAGAATTTGTGAGAAGAGGAATTAGTGGCACATCTTGACTAGGAGAAGGGATCGGTTGGTAGAACACATTCCGAGGCATCAACGGATCACCAGTTTAGTATTGGAGGGAAGTGTGGAGGTTAAAAATCGTAGAGGGAGACCAACAAATGAATACACTAAGCAGATTCAGAGGGACGTAAGTTGCGGTAGTCACTCGGAGGTGAAGGAAGTTTGGACAGCATAGAGTAGCATGAAGAGCTGCATCAAACTAGTCTCTGGACTGAGGACCACAGTAACAAGCATTCTAAATAGTAAGGATAAATTATGTACATATTTAACGTAAGGAATATGAGACTCTTGACGGCTTCAGGAGTGAGCTAATATTCTGACTATTTGAATGAAAAAATGTAGCACATGTATATAAAAAGAAGGGAATATATACATGAGGAAAAGAAACAAACACACACAGACACATACACACACACACACACACACACACACACACACACACACACACACACACACACACACACACAGGAACTATTTACAAACGTAGAAACACACAGAGGAAGGAAAAACTATGTACAATTAGATTATTAAGCGAACGAAAGAACGAGGTATACTAAAAGTAAATACGCTTTGTATTGTACTAGCTACACGTACTTAATCTACGAACACCTTACACTAAGTTTGCCATATATAAATGTTTGCTCAGTGCGATAAAAATTGAATAACTTCTGAAAATGAAGATAGCTGGTAATAGCCAAAATTTAACAAATAGCTTGGCTAATAAGTTGCTTAATGTTTTTAAGTCCTTTCCTAGCCTCTCCTCGCATGCGGTGGACATGTTCTTGCGTGTATGACGAGAGCAATAATCATGATCTTCAGATTCAGCTCGCGGATGCTCTCTCTCTTGTAATGACATTTTCTCGTCGTATAAAAGAGAAAACTACAGTAAATAAAAGGAAAGAAGGGAATGATTTTTAAGAAGGAAGTTTACCTAGATGGGACCTAATTTAAATGTGTGTATGTAAAGTCTACTGCAAACAATTTTGTAATTAGCTTTAAGTTTCATGTGTTTGTATATGTACGTAAATCTACATGAAAGTGCATACATGTCCCATAAAAACGTGTCAAACAGAAAAAATCATGACGCAGGAAAGTGGGAAAGTGCAACGCACTTAAAATATGACATACCCCAAATCAGTGAGGCACCCACCCAGTGAAAAACTGACGTGCTGCGCGTCGTTAAAAGTAAGCTCTTCGTGTGCACAGTGTTATCTGCAGACGGGTTACAAGAGTAGGTCGTTTGTGAACTCGCACGATACCGTGTACGAGCAAAGAGAATGACACGATTACTCAAACAATGAACAATAGCTGGCCATCGCCAGTGATACTGAAAATGGCAGTCAAATCCTGAAGTGTACTCAACGAGCGGCGCGAACAAAAACAATCAAATTTTTCCTTTCTCCTGTAGTCAATAAGGACGTGTGTAATCCCACAATATTAATCGCAAAGTTTGCAAAACCTATAGAGAAAGAACTAGAAATAAAAATGACATTTACCCCTCTTTCTTATGTGTTGGGCTGTGATAGGGAACTGAAAATTTTACATTTTTAAGTATGTGTTGGTAATGTAATATTAGGATATTTTTTCGTATTTGTGTAAGGTGGAGTGTAAAACTGTAAAGAAATATCACACTTCCACAAGAATTTGATAACCTATTTATGTAATTAATACCTGTTTCTCTTTCGTTTATTTTTGTCATAATTGTAGAAAGCAATACTTGGAGTTTAGTTATGAGTAAGGAGGTTCCTATCTTAATTAAACAGATTAAAGGTCTTCATCTACATTACAGATCAATTTCCACTTCTTTAAAGTCTCACTTTTTGATGCAGCTAGAAATTTATAGAAATGTTTATTCTTGTGTTTGGAATTTATTTTTACATAATAACTACTCCTGCATCCAGGAAACTTGAACGAGTATTTCAATTTCAATCTCAAACTGGATTCTTCTCTTCCTGTATGATCCATCCTCATGTGTCTGAAATGTTATTCAAACCAAAAATTAGGAACGAGAAAAAAGATCAGATATGGTTTACATTGATTAATGTTAAAGAAAACTCAATGTGAAATTAATTTCACTATCAAAAATCATATTAGCTTATGTCTAAATGCAGCTATCCTGTACTGAAGTATTGACAACTGCTATCATGGCTTGTAATCTGATGTGTTATTGCTACAAAATAGTGAAAAAACGAAACAAATTCTCATTTCTACTACGGATATGCACATCACTCTATATATAACTGCGTGAGCGTAGTTGCACTATATTCTACATTCAACACTACTTCGTTAAACAGTGCTAAACAGTGCTATCAGGCGGTAGAAACACTGCTTATTGTACCATTTCAGTATATTTCAGCATATAGATACCATGGTAGATACCAAATTCAACTGTACATTATCAGTAACAGTTACAGCTGTAAATCTGTATTACATTGTGTTGAGCGTTAAAGTGCGAGAAGATTTCTACTGCATTGGATATTGCCACAATAATACGTGTAAATGTTCAACTGCTTGAAGGACCTGCTTTGTGTGACTTCGAAACAAATGTCTTATTATGTGAGAACACAACCTTTGTCGATACAACAGCAACAAACACTTTTTACCTTGATAGAGTGTTATGTACTGTACAGAATATTTACTGTCGAAAACGGGAAATAGAACACACTCAAGGCATTACGAATCAATTGTAACACGTCCAATATTTGGTATGTAGTAAACGGAACAATAAATGATACTTATTATGTCACTAAGAGTACTTCGTGGCAAAAAGGAAGATCAATCAAAGCCAGAATTATATTCCATTACAGGATTCGGAAAGTTGAATACAAACTATGTCAAAAGCTGCTAGCATGGGATTCTCTATGAAATAAAAGGAAATATTAATAGAAATAAGAAATATACTTACCCTTTAAGTAAACTGAGCAACGGAAATTGTATTTCTTTGCTGGAACAAATATACAAGAGTCCACAGAACGTAATGTGATGATACAACCTCCTGTTTTATATGAAACAAAAGTAAAAAAGTAAATACTGAATCATCACACCATCAAATATTACGAATGCATCCAAAAATTAAGCAGAATAATAGCAACATACTTACACTGCAATTTAAACGAAAAATCACGATCACATTGCTACGATACCAAAACAATTATGGAAGACTACGTCATCCAATAGGAACACGAGACTATAAATTGCTAAACTTGCAGCGCTCCAAGTGACCTGGGACCAAACCAACGTCGTGTTACCGGAAATCCCTATATGAGTTTCACCCCCCTGGCCCCTACTCCCCTAGATCACACCAAAGGATTTGTTCCCAGCATAGATTGGCGCGATCCTGCATTTTTCTGATTGGCTGATATCACAAACAGCAAATCAGGTTGCAGTATTATCCCGCGCTAACCCGCGCTTTACTTCAATGACCAATCATAGTAAAACATTTCTTTCTATGGCAAGTGCTAAATAAATAAATTTAGAAAAGTATCAAATATAAAATTACTCCTTCTGAAATTACCGATTAATTTGTGTTCTACTCACGACTTATTAGTACCATAAACTGACTGCACATTAATTATAGTAAATCCCCTGTATAGTTTAACTGGTACTTCGTGAATAAACAAAACAATTTTCATTTACTTCTGTTCTTCTTCACTCATACAACACTCACATTGCTAATTACTACACATATAAAACAATTATAATTATGCAAATACATTAAATACTAATCAAACATAACTTTACAACATTGTTTTGACTACGACTGCTAGCACTGTCCGTCAACTGCTGACCTCTGCCGCCTACTAGTACAACTACGTGCAGCTCTGTAACTCAGGTCCATGTCAACTGGTGACATCTGTCGATGACTCATGCCTATAACGATATCGTCCTAACAAGCGACAGGAGCGATGCGGAGGCGCTACGCCTCACTGGCAGCTGATGTCTTTAATTCCTTTGTGTCTCGATTCATAGTGGCTGTAGGATCAATATGGTGTCTGTTCTCTCTGACATGTTCCGTTGATGAATTCTTTAACATTGTCTATCATGGTCGACAAATCTGTGGACTTGCTTGTGGGCTGCTACATTTGTAAGTGTTTGATGATATGTAAATGACAGATGCTAGCTGTCACTGTTTTCCCTACCAACAGACAGAAATGACCTCACCCGCTAATCTCCTGATCCTTAGATCATGGAGACAGCAGACTCATTAATTACAACAAGGAAATCTTTTGCCGAGGTAAATGACTTGTTAAATGATGGGAAAAGGGAAACAGACAGAGAACTGTCATTAAATCGGTGGCATTCTTGATAAAAACACATACACGCTAGGTTGCCTTGTCGCATAGAAAGGAGTTTAGCCAGTCCTGGGCAGTATTGTTGGCAACTGGCTTGCTGTCGATCAAGCGAAATGTACATTAAACAGATATATAATCAAATAAGAAACAATAATAACTCGTCCAGTTCCTAAGAGAGAGTGATAATCGGAAAAAGGAGATGAGTTTGGGGAATTTAGAATCATTAGCGAAGGCAGTAAGCCGTGAGGAGCCATGTAATTGGAGTGCGCAGACAGGGGCAGCACGTCAAAACTTATTGCTCTAACATCGGTGGAACTGTATCGTTGGTTGCTTGCAGTGCAAATCGCGTATCTGCCTTTTTATCACGTGTAAGTTACAACAAACGTTATACAGCATAACGTCCTGAATCCGACTAACAACTGCACAACGAATTGGGGCTCAAAGAGAGTAGTTTTATAACCGCGGACACAGCACAGCGGTATTCCTTGTCAGACAGAAAAAGTCTAAAAAGTCTCTGTCGCCAACTAGGCTGGGGGGGGGGGGGGGGGCGGCGGAGGAAGAGTGTGGCAGCGCAAACCGTCCCTACTGGTTTCAATCGAGCGAGTTTCGAATGCTCAGGTTGGAGACTCTGTTTTGAAGCCAGTTTTCTGAACGCGCTGTCGTTTCTATGGCTTGAAGTTGAAAACGGCCTCGGAACTTCTGCCGAATCTCGCAGTTTTGTGTATTTTATGAATTAAATGATTGGTGGTCATGATAACTGCTCTCACCCCACCATTCGATACGTCTCTACTCAGGCAAGCTACCGGTGGTTTCGGTTGGCTAAGGAAATTGCTTTGATGTCGAAACAGGTACCTTAATTTCATTGATTTTTTAATTAATTGATTTATAGGCCATGACTATTAGCGCTGAATTTATAATTACTTAAGCAATACGAATCTGTGACTGGGAACGCGATTATAAGATTTACTCAACTCCCTATCTTCGTAAGGGGGCTTCTGCACTTGATTTATACTCTCTGAAAAATCTCCTTTTGAACATATTTGTACATATACAGTGTGGTTATAACTGAACCTTCACTGCCTGAGTCAGTGTAGACGGAAAACTAGTTACGATATTGGCAAGGTAGCCAAATTTATAAGAATTGTATTCTTATATGGATATGGTGTCTGTTCTTTCGAACTTGTCCGAAAGAACAGACACCATATCCATATAAGTATATAATTCTGGCAATACTGGTCATTACCTTCTTCTTCTCCGCGGATACTCTTACGGGACTTGGTAAGAATGTCTTCCACGAGTAATGAGTGTGTTGGGTAGGGACACTACGAATGTAGTGTGTGGACGTATAGGGTGAGAATGTGGGTCTCGCACGAGGGATGCGCACTATCCTCTGTGCCCTCGGTACCTCAGACAGCCGGCACGGTAGCTCTGCGTGTTCGGTCAGAGGGTTTAGCTACCCTCTGTAATAAAAGACTGAGTGAACATCCGGTCAACAAACGACCTGAACGGGTGTCATCGAACGTCCGCCACGCACAAATTCAACGTACAATATAGAACAACATGAGATTTAAAAAAAAGGATGGATAGAGCGTCTGCCATGTAAGCAGGAGGTCCCAGGTTCGAGTCTCGGTCGGGGCACACATTTTCACCTGTCCTCGTTGATACACATAAACGCCTTTAAGCAGCTGAGGGTATTAATATATAATTCTAATTTCGTTATAAGAACTGAGTTCCGTCTGCGTGCTGCAAGATTTGCATTGTTAGTGCTGAAACACAAACATTACAGTTGCAGACGGACAAGTGGGTCCAGATAGGGTGAGCAGGGCTTTCCTAAATAATGCTTTTTTTCCAAACAATAGAGCTACTACTCATCGTGAGTATCGATGTATTAAGGAATACGGCGAGGTTCTCTTTTCGCACCGGGTTTGAAGAACATGATTTGGCATTTGGAATTAACTGCTGATTTTGGAACTATTCGTGGGCAAAAATTTTTGAGGACATTAATGTTGCCATAGATGAGAATGCTGGATGTCTTATGCGATCTTCATGTCTTATGCGAGCTGAATATATCCATAGTTCACTGTTCGAAAAGCGCTGCGAGCAATTGTGAAGTGGTGTCTCTAGCGCGGTTCCAGGCTCTTTCTGGATTCAGATTGTAACGACACAATTTTGTCAAGACGGCAGCATACTCTGATGAGCCAGAACATTATGACAATTGCCCACCGCGACGATGGATGCTGTCTGTTGGATTTGCGGTCACGTGACGCGGTAACAAAAGCATGTAAGAGGAGCAGACAAAGACGGGGGTTATCCTAGCGAAGATATGGGCCGAAAATGGGGAAATCCATTGAGAAAGTGACTTTGACAAAGGACAGATTGTTATTACGGAGAGCCTGTAAACTAGTACGTCGGAAATGGCGAAGCTGGTCGTGTGTTCACGTGCTACTGTCGTCAACATCTACGGAAAGAGGAAGAAGTACAGTGAAACTACCACTAGGCGCTAAGTGGTTGAATATCCACGAGTCTTCACAGAACGTGGAGTTTGGAGGCTTGTCTACTCGGTAAAGTAGGATAGTTGGTAATCTGTGCCAAATGAGCACAATGCTTGCGCGTGCAAAAGTGTTTCGGAGCACACCGTTCATCGTGCACTGTTGAACATGGAGCTCCGCAGCAGATCACCCCTACGTGTTCACATGTTGACCCAACGACATCGTCAATTACGATTGCAGTGGGCACAGGACTATCGGAATTCGTACGTCGATTAATGGAAAAGTGTCGGCTCTTCAGGTAAATCACATTTTTGCTACACTAGGCTGATGGTCGTCTCCTCGAATGCCGTCATCAGGGTTGAACGGCGGCTCGGAACGTGCAGCGCGCCGCGGACACAGGCTGGTGGCAGCAGTATTGTGCTATGGGAGACATTCTCTCGCCCTTGAATGGGACCCGTGGCAGTAATCGAAGACTGGCGGACAGCTGCGAACCACCTACATCCCTTGTTGCTGCATGTCTTCCCCGACGGCGATGTCACCTTTCCGCAGTGTAATTGTCTGTATCTCGGAGCCAGAACCGTGCTACAGCGGTTCGAGGACCATTGTAGTGAACTCACGTTGCTGTCTCGGCGACCAAGTTCGCCTGATGTAAATTCTATGGAACCCATCTGGGTCGCTATCGGGCCCCGTCACCCCGTACGCAAATCCGGGGGCCGTTGTTTACTCGAATTACATGACCTGTGCCACATACCTCCACAAACCATCCAACAAACTGTCGGATCCATAGTACGCAGAATCAGTGTTGAGTTTCGTTCCAAAGACAAACAAGCTATTAAGCAGGTGGTCATAACGTTTTACGTTTTGGTTCACACTTAAAGTCACTCACTGTCGGAACATGAAAGCACAATATAAATTTTATTTGTGAGTTTATTGAGTTCAGTTCATAATACTCATAGTACGATCTAGAACATTTTAAAATATGCGCCATTGTTTTGAGACTGTAATCAGTAACGCTATCTGTTAGTGGCATGAGGAACAGTTTGCTTAAATATTGTCGTTCCGTCTGAGCACTTTAGTATTTGGGGATAAATTCGTTTGTGTAATCAATTATTTCAAAAGTTAAACAATAGTGAAAAGTAGAATGTGTGTTAAAAAGGAATGATGCATGTGAAACATTTATTGTTCTCGTACAACAACTCCTCTAATTAGGCAGAGATTTTCTCTGTCACAACCAGTTTGAGAGTACCGCAGTTGGTTCTTCGTGGCACTGGCCTGTGCTCTCAGAAGATCCTGTGACGTTCGACGAAATATATATCGTGGAATATTTACAATGTGGCTATATGCGGAGACACTACAAGAAGAGATGTGCCACTGTGTAATGATTAACGTAACGTGGCTGTTAAAGCAGCGATGAAGGATACGAAAATTACGAGTACTTATCTGCCATTCGATTTCGACATCACAGAAACAATGCAGGTAAGTGATATTTAAAAGTAAGTGCAATTTATCACTAACGTTTTGGGTTCACATTCTGAAACTCAAGAATTAAAGATAGTGTAAACAGCTGATCTGTTTTATTAACTATTTCCAAACCGTTAATTATAAAATATTTCGGCAGTCAAGTATAAAGTTTCATTACAAGCGTACTTTCTCTGCAAATGTGGCAAACTGTTTAGTTTAGTGTGTACAATGCATTATCTGTTTAATAGTTATATTGATTAGTCCATGATAGTATTTTAACGTGTATGTACGATGGTGTGAATGATTAGTGTAGTTATTACGTTTCTAATTCATTACGTGACTCAGTGATGCATCATAACTCGTCTTTATCTGTTCCATGTCGACCTTTTATTTGTCGTAGCTGTTTTGCTTCATTTTAATTACAGATTGTCAGTAGGTGAACATAAAAGTGGAATATTATTATCACACCCACTGAAATTTCACTCTAACACGCCGCTGGGTGTTATGATGTCTTCAGGTCATATTTCCAAACAATTAACATCTCTTATACTAAATCCGACGGCAGCGTGATACGGTCATATTGAGCAACCTTTGCAACGATGAACGTAAATACGGTACGCAGCTTACGAATGTCACTCTGTCATGTAGAAATTAAAATGCCTTTCTTTCAATGATTTGTTAGTTATTTCTCTTCTGGATGTCCTTATAAATGTTTCCACATCGTTTCATTGTCCTGAGGTCACACATTTTTCGTGGGAGTCCTCTCAGGTAGTGAAAGCTTACTTATAAATATCCTTTATTTTAGGGCACACTTTCTTAAATTTGTCGTCAGGTGGAAGTTATTATAGAAATATAACAAATACTACTCACTGTGAATTGATAGCTAGCCACTTGATAACGAATTTTCATTACGCCGTGGAATGTGCCCTGATCAGAAACTTCCTGGTGGATTCGAACTGAATACAGGGTCACAACTCGAACCTGGGACCTTTGCCTTTCGCGGGCGAGTGCTCTCCCAACTGAGGCATCCAAGCATGACTCAGACCCGTCATAACAGCTTTACTTCCACCAGTACCTGATCTCCTTCCTTCCAAATTTCGTAGAAGTTCCCCTGCATACCTTGCAGTACTACACTGAAGAGCCAAAGAAACTGGCACACCTGCCTAATATTGTGTAGGGCCCCCACGAGCTCGCAGAATGCCGCAACACGTCGTGGCATAGACTCGACTAATGTCTGAAGTAGTGCTGGAGGGAACTGAAACCATGAATCTGCAGGGCTGTCCATAAATCCGTAAGAGTACGACGGTGTGGAGATCTCTTCTGAACAGCACGTTACAAGGCATCCCAGATATACTCAATAATGTTCATGTCTGAGGAGTTTGGTGGCCAGTGGAAGTGTATAAACTCAGAAGAGTGTTCCTGGAGACCTTGAGAGTCATATGTAGACGTATCAGGGGTCCGATATCACTCCAACTGCACTCGCCTCACCCCATTACAGAGGCTCCACCAGCTTGAACAATGCCCTGCTGACATGCAGGGTCCGTGGATTCAGGAGGTTGTCTCCATACCCGTACACGTCCATCCAATCGATACAATTTGAAACGGGGCTCGTCCGATCAGTCCACAAGTTTCCAGTGATCAACAGTCCAATGTCGGTGTTGACGAGCCCAGGTGAGGCGTAAGGCTTTGTGTAGCGCGATCATCATGGGTACACGAGTAGGCCTTCGGCTCCGAAAGCCCATATCGATGAGGTTTCGTTGAATGGTTGGCCCGCTGACTCTTGTTGATTGCCCAGCATTGAAATTTGCAGCAATTTGCGGAAGGATTGCACTTCTGCCACTTTGAACGATTCCCTTCGATCGTCATTGGTGCCGTTCTTGCAGGATCTTTTTCCGGCCACAGCGATGTCGGAGATTTGATGTTTTACCGGATCCCTGATATTGATGGTCCACTCGTGAAATAGTCATACGGGAAAATCCCCACTCCATCGCTACCTCAGAGATGCTGCGGCTCATAGCTAGTGCGCCGACTATAACACCACGTTCAAACTGACTTAAATCTTGATAATATGCCATTGCACCAGTTATATAATCCGTTCGTCATAAGAATAAACCTGATGTAAACAAACAAAAACGCGATGATTGGTCAGAAGTCGTAGCATACGTACAGTGGTGTCGTTACGCTCTTGGAATTAGGTCCCACGCCGGCCGCGGTGGTCTCGCGGTTCTAGGCGCTCAGTCCGGAACCGTGCGACTGCTACGGTCGCAGGTTCGAATCCTGCCTCGGGCATGGATGTGTGTGATGTCCTTAGGTTAGTTAGGTTTAAGTAGTTCTAAGTTCTAGGGGACTGATGACCACAGATGTTAAGTCCCATAGTGCTCAGAGCCATTTGAACCATTTGAATTAGGTCCCACTTATGTATTAGATATATCATTAATAAGCTACTTCAAACGAAACTTTAAGATATTCAAATGCATTAACAGCCGTCAACGTTTTCCTTAATCACGCTTTAGCCACGTAGCTTTGATTTCAAAAATTGTGTACAGTCATAGCCTCTGCAGCGTTTTGCTCTGATTGTCGCGCTGTTGATGCGCAGTATCAAAATGGCTGAGACTGCTCTCTGTTCCGTAGTTGAAATACGCGTGTGGAATACGGTGGAAAAGTGGCGAGAAATAGGCTGTTCTTAAAGTTTTTCGTAAATTTACGGAGATAATCGACTTTGAAGTTTTCCCAGCTAATGTATATTATACAATTGAGAGACCATCCGCCATTGTATGTGAAGCTCAGTCGGTAGCGTAAGAGAATGGTAACCAAATACAGTAAATGCATCGTTGGTTCAAATCTAGCAACTATCATTTTTTTTTTCTCGTTCAGTTTGAAATACCTATGTCTCGTAATTGCAAAACTCATCATTTTTATGAATAACGCGCGTCTTCTTGTTTTTAATTACATATTGGGCGCGAAATTCGTGTTTTAATTTCAAATACAAATTCTTAATTATCGATGTTTTATGAAAGACTGTTCATAAACTTTGCTTACATTAAGAAAACATAACAATTTAATTTTTAAGACAAAAATGAAAAACCAAATCCTCTTTATTTGGACTATTTCCATCGTTCTATACCACAGAGATAGATAAGTATCGTAGAAACATGAAAAACAATCATTTTCACAACATCGAGCACATCATACAAATACTGCATTTTTACATTTGCTACTGTACCATTACAATATGAACCCAACAGAACTGATCTGGAGCCAAGTTGTGGGATTCGGCCCGACAACATAACAAGACAGTTAAGCTGCCAGACGTACTGGAACTAACGCACGCAGTTTTTCACACGTCACTGCCGAACGCTGGCGGTGTATAGAACGGCTCGTCATATAAGAAGAAGAGAAAATGTAGCGCCTTGTTGGCTTCTTGGATTCTGTTGTTGATAGACTCGTTATCAACGTAGCAGGTGACACTTCCAGAACTGAAATGTATTTCTCAGATTCGGATAAGAAAGCAGCTAAGAGATTACCAGACGACTGACTGTAATTAATACCTTCAGTGGCTTCAGTATTCAACAGTACGGTGAAATTCCAGCTGTATGCTTTTGCATTACACACAGCTCGCTCAGAAAAATTACGCTATGTTTAAGTTAGAAATTTTCATCACTATGTCAGGTGAGAACGAGTGAATTATATGCTTTCCGTCTGGTCACCTAAGAAGCACGCCGTAGAGCTGGAGTTTCTCCGAATATTATTTCATTCTCTTTAAAAATTAAATGACATTCGAAGCTACGTCTGAACTGCAACTGCTCACATCATTGCAGGTTAGTTGGACCACTGGCTGGCCAGGTGCTGTCCAAGTTTGATGTGCCGCTAAAGCTGTTCTCCCGCATCATCAGTCTATGTGCATGTAACACAGCATAAAACATATGCTTATGATCATACTTGATTGTACTGGTCACAGCTTGGCTTAGGCTACACGTGAAACAAAATCCAATGAGATTCAAGCAAACGTGGAGGAATACGTGGCGTAATGTTTACAAATGGTTCAAATGGCTCTGAGTACTATGGGACTAAACATCTGAGGTCATCAGTCCCCTAGAACTTAGAACTACTTAAACCTAACTAACCTGAGGACATCACACACATCCATGCCCGAGGCAGGATTCAAACCTGCGACCGTAGCAGTCGCGCGGTTTCGGACTGAAGAGTCTAGAACCGCTCGGCCACCGCTGGCGGCCGTAATGTTTACATCAGGTTTATTCTTATGACGAACAGAGTATAGGCGTTGCCGACCGCAGCGCCGTATTCTGCCTGTTTGCATATCTCTGTATTTGAATATGCATGCCTATACAAGTTTCTTTGGTTCTTCAGTGTAGTACTCCATGTCTCCACAGTATTCCATCTTCTAGAAGTGCTAGTCCTATGAGATACGTAGGAGAACGTCTGTGAAGTTTGGCAGGTAGAAGAAGTAAAGCTGTGAGGGCGGGTTCTGAGTCGTCCTTTGATAGCTCAGTGAGCACTTACATGCGAAAGGCAAATGTCCCAGTTTCGAGTCTTGCTCCAGCACACAGTTTTAATCGGCCAGGAAGTTTCAGTTAGCCCTTGTTCGCACTGAAAATACTTACACAGTTTTAATCGGCCAGGAAGTTTCAGTTAGCCCTTGTTCGCACTGAAAATACTTACTACATTCTGTCATTGAAATCGAGGATCGTCTTTCCTTTTAGATTTTTATATGTTATTGTGCAATAAACTTGAGTATGGGGTCGTGCACGCTTTTGATTCTATCGGTAATAACTAGGATAGTTCGAAGCAGCTAGCGGTGACCAAGTCTCGAGAGCTCCTTTAAAAAGCTATTCTGCTTTTACAATATAGCTTGCACTGAAAGAGGATGTAATTCACATCACCGACTGTTACAGCATCATATTGACAGTAGTGTGAGCCCAAGACGCCAACACTGTGCCAGTGGGCGGGGCAAGATCTTTGATTGAGAAGCAGCCTCATTCCCAGAATGGAAACTGTTATTTCTGTTAATTTTCTCGACTTTGAAGCCACGGTCAGCTTGGAGTGAACGGCTGCAAATTTCCTTAGTTTTTACCTCTTCTTATTGAACTGAAATGTATTCCTCAGATTCGGATAAGAAAGCAGCTAAGAGATTACCAGACGACTGACTGTAATTAATACAGTCTTCCTATCATGAGAAAATCACTTGTTTGATTTTCAGGAGGCAATGTGTAGGAGTTTATATCTATGTATCTTCTGCTCGTGTTTAAACGCTCTGATGCGGAGCCGCCTCAAAATGTACATTAAATATGTTTTCAGTAGTGCGTTACAGGATTTAAGTCGTCAGAACGCATTTCAAATATTTTCCACACAGTTTCAAATAATGACATCCAACGTTTTTAGGACTGTTGATATCGAATGATGATTTTCATATGGATGGTAATTATTCATAAGGCTGAGCCTAGAAACGTTGGTTACCTTCATGTAGCAGAGGTCTGTGGGCGTGGCTTCTACGGAGGGCTTCCAGAGCGCTCATTGATCTGTAATTTAGGGCGTCGTACCAGTCTCCAAATGATCTTCAAGTTTTGCTGCTTACAACCTAGGGAAATGAACACATTGGCTGAACCTTCACTCTCTGTTTTTGCGTCTCTCTTACGCTTTGATGCGTCTTTAATCGACGTTTAATGAAACAGCCCTACAGGGTTACCAAAAATATTTACCAGTGTTTTACAATCCAACAAGTTGCGAAGGAGAGTAGAAGGCTGGGTTTGGTTGTGGCTAAGCGGATTTGGTGAACCATTAGACAACATTATTTACAAGACATACCTCGTAAACAGAACTTAAACAATTAAAAAGGATACAAAGTTTAAAGCTGACTTTGCAGAAAGAATAGATAAAAGTTGAACTATCTTGAAAAAGATGGACCTCAATAATGACTGCCAAATTTTAAGATTAGCAACAGCTGGCTTGGCGATAAATTGGAGTGGTGCTGGAAATAATTTTCAAAGAACGTCACAAACATAGATATAAAAAAGGTCAAAATCAATTATAATAACACTCTTCGAACGATGGCCAGTATTAGTTACTCTACATAACCACTGTAACAGTTCATAAGCGACGAGCAAAATACATGGCTGTCTTGATCTGGGCCAAATAAACAGCAACGACTACCAAAGACTCATAAATTTTCCAGTTTTTTGTAAATCACAGCAGGAAATAGTATGAAAACAATAGTGAACTTTTTCCGTAATTCTAAGTTTTATGTTTTACCACTTTACTTCTGAGTAGTGTCTGGTACTCAAATGGTTTGCCGACCAACACTTCTCAGTAAAGCACTGTTCCCAAAGGAACGAATCAAAGTTGTTTGTACGCATTACGGCTGCAAATTCGTGAACATTAAGAGTTTATTTATATAGTCGATAAGTGGAATTCAGCAAAAATATTTTTATTTTCATTTCAGCTTAGAAATATTCCACAAAATAAACATTTTGACGTTGGTCTAGGCTGTACCTTTCCTCTACTACTTCAAATTTTCCCCCATTGCTGCAAAAATGACAAAATGAACACCTTTATTTCCTAATCCTACATCCTCTGAGACAAATTTCATCCTTTTGCTGCATGTATTTCTTTCTGTCAGAACGTGCCTTGCAGTTCTGGGACCTGCAGTTCTGGGATATCCTTTGCATTCGTTTGACCCACGAGCCTCTGAGCAACATTTCACCTACACTCCAAAAGTGCAATTTTTCCATATACCTCACAGCACACTTCGTAATCATTTATACATATTTTTTGGATCTTCTTACCATTCCATAAGCAGATTAAGTTTATCGATATGGGTCACACCTCCCATATTAGAATGTGGTCCTTTAATACATAAGCCACTAAATTTGTATTTCAGTGCCAGCCTTTTCCTAGCTGGACACAAAAAATACTTTTTCCATGTAACTGGAAGCCAGACATACAGTTTTGTTGTTTTTACACAAAAATATCCCAGCTCCAGAGGATGGGTCCTTATAATCAAAGTTACTTCTTTCCATTTCTTTAGAAGGTGAAATACCAGATGGGAATCTGTTGCTCTTTGTCCTCACTGTGCCACAAGTTAATGCTTTCTTGTGGGAAACCGTGATTTGAGCGTAATTGCATGAAATGATTCGGAGCCTCCTGGCTATTCTCCTCATAACAGTGATGCCGTCGGCCTGTGCATGATTTGACGACATAAGTCGTATAACACGTCCAGCTATTTCATTTGACTTCGCGACAGGACCACTTGCTTTTCAGCGCATCATCTACATCTAATTCAGTTGCTTGTGAGCGTTTTTATGAGTATCAGGGAATCGTCATCTTTATAAGTCTGTATGATGAAGACAAGAAATCTCTTGAATAATATATTTCTTCTCTTTTATGAAAACCATAGAAAGTGCCAATACACTTAATGCAGTACTGTGTACCGAAGGTGTTTCATGTTTCCTATAATGTCACGCAGCAATCTTCAGAGAACTGTAATCAAGTCCTATTACTTAGCGTAAGAAAGCTACAAACACCTTCTCGTCAAGGATATATTTTGTGGACTGTAATTTTCCTGTATGTTGCTTCTTTCGGAATGAGCAGCGCTATCGGCATAACAATCAGTTCTCAGTCACGTCCGCGTGAAGACGTCTGCACAATAGCGCATTCTGTGACACGTATGTGGCATGGTTGGGCGGTATGTATTTTCAAATATGCATCCTATAAACAGAGCAAAATCTTTTTTCCGACCAGTTAGTAATGATGTTGATCTGACTTTATTAAACGATTACATGTTAGCAATTATCAGAGGAAGATTTATACAAGATTTTTTAGCATGTATTTTTGGAAATAAACGATTCGTTTGATGCAAGTTCCATCAGCTCCAGTGACATTAGGTTTAACCCTTTGCTTCCTGACATAGGAAAAAATTTACTTTTTAACATTTTCTTTGCAGAATTTATGCTATTGTGGCCTCAAATGACGGTAGAATTTTTTGTAAAATTTTATTTTATTTTTCACAACTTTTTTCTCTCCTAGTACTCAGAAGTACCGTCAGACTCCATGGACAGAATCACAATGTGCGCAGAAAAATGATCCAATTTTTATAACTTGTACTTCATTCCACATGAATATTAAATATTTTACATTAGAAAATTAATTAACAGAAATATGATATTTCTGAATTATTTTTTAAAGTTCGCATAAATTTATTCTAGAGCAACTTCACAATACTTAGTAACTTAGCTATACATTTTTGACAGTATATACATATCACATATTTAGTGTTCGTGATACCTCATGAAATTGTAGGAAACAGTTCTTTTTCTCATTGTAGCACAAATACACTTTCCATGTATTACATTGTGAATGTGGTCTCGACTGAATTTTAGTTTCCGCACACATTTCTCATCTTCCTCTTTTACAAGTGAACACCACAAAATCGTTTTCTCGGTTGCCAAGACGTACATTCTTCGGAACAGAAAAGTTGTCCTTTCTTGTCTTTGGGGGGGTTATTTCATCTTTACCAGAGTTTCTCTTTTTGAGGTTTGGCACCTGTTGTTTATTTATTAGCCCTAGTGCCACAGCGCTCCTGAATTCCAGCAGTGGTTGTGCCCCATGTAGATCACTGAAAATGACGTAAGCATTGACAAACCAATTTCTATTGCTCCCCAGAAGTGACGGTGCCACCATTTCTTTGATCGCCTGTCAAGAAAGTTGAACGTAATCTGTCTGCGTGATCCACACCACCCATGTTTTTATTGTAATCATATGCAATAACTGGTCATGGTATAGCCATACCAGTTCCATCTTTCTGTTTTCTTGTCACTACGCTCTGTTCAGTGCCATGGAAGTTTGACGCAAAATACACTACTTTATTTTCCCTCCTTTGAAATACTGTTAGGTCTAAAGATGACTCTCTGTGATTTGATTCCTCACGGTTTAGACATTTTTCTTTAGGTAAATTCCCTGGCAAACCTGTCCTGTTTGTTCTAATTGTTCCACAGGCAAATGTATTTACGGATTTCTGTGTGAGAAAAAGTGGACAGAGCAACTAGTGAGAGGTAACGCATTGTTGCTACAATTAAGTGTTCGCACGACCTGACGGTACTAATAAGTCCGCTTTATATTTTCCACTTTATCTCATTCACTTGTAACGTAATGCTTCAAACTATTATAAAAAAACAAAGAAGGTAAGTACGTACAATGGAAAACTCAACGGAAGTTTCAATAAATTGCACACAAATTCAGGCAACACCATGGAAACAAGCACATACAATCTTCTGTTTTCACAGCAGCGCGCGAAAAACAATTTCAAGCTCTGACCGCCAGAGAGGTCAATGTATGGCACAATAACATCTATGAAACAGTAGAGCAGAGTTACTGTTACGTACCGACAGGCTCTCAGATCACGAAACTGCACCACGAGAAAATAATGAGAGTCAAAACTTACTGGTACTTTTAAGTACCGTCAGGCAACAAAGGGTTAAAGAGAGATCCGCACTGAGAACTGATAATTCATTTGGAAGGCAAATACTGGTGACATCGACATTTGTTCATACGGTAACAAGATACAAAAGGTAATCCCCTGTGAAAGTCACTCACTTTAGCCTAGGGCAGGGTACCCTTCTTCCGCCATTGGTTTTCTTTGAATTGCAACACGGCAAGTGCAGGCGATAGGAATTATTTGGGTGAATAGAATGGAGTCATTCGAATCCGTAACCGTATAAGAAAGTGAGGTGCAATGTCCTGTTGAAAATGGAAGGGTAGATGTAGAACAAGTCAGTTAACAGAGGAAGGACGAACCGATATTGCGAGCGATTTATACGGAATGTATCCTACGTTGAACATTCCTTAACATACAGCTCCATACTTAGGGAACGAGTGCTGGGGAAGCAGATGTGGATTACTGCACTGTCGTCCTAGGGAATGTCCAGAGGGACATGTTTTACCTTTGGTTTCCTCTAACTTGTTATGAAATGTTTATCTGTGTCATGTGGACGTCTGTGTTGAGTGCTGGCACAGTGTAGCGTTGAGTTTGTTTTGTTGTGGATGAAGGGAAGGGAGAGGGTGAAACCCGATGGCGGGACACAGCCTACTCCTCTCGAATAGGGCCAAAGGGAACGCCTAGCTTAACGTCCCCATCCATCCGACGGATGGACAATCATCAACTGTGTCAAATGCCTTCACTTCTTGAGACACTGCGGAGAAGTTTGGAATTTAATACAGAATATCGGCACGAAAACTTATGATCAGGAACTTTACGCCATCTCTTCCTCTCGTTGCTGACCAAATACAGGAAGTGAAAAAAATTTTACTAATAAGATTCGAACCTCGAGCGTTACCGCAAAATCGTGCCTTAGCGATCTCGGTTACGGAGGTGGGTATATTATTTAATATAGCTAGACGAATTCTCGCTGGTAACAGACTTAGCTGTGTGAGAGGTAGAACTGTGATTTCAACAGCGTGTCTGTAAAAGCTAAGAATCCCAGAGCCTTATGTATGATAACAAATTCCAGAATGGCCGTGAAACTTTAACTGTTATTATTCAGTATTTTACTAGTCAGTAATAGAGCATACTCATAACAAGCTCTTTAAATGTGGTCAAATTTGTAAGAGCAAACAGTCGTTGTTAGAAGCGAGTACGACCACCTGGTGTGAGGTATATTACTAATTAAACAGCCTGACTGCCGAATGTTAATTATATTTTAATAACAATTCACTACCAGAATGAATTTTCACTAATCAGAGCAGTGAAACTTTCTGGCAGATTAATCTAACAGGAAGTTTCACTAATTTACTAGTAGGGAGATTATGATAGAAACAAAACGATAAGCAAAATTAAGACAGTCTGTTCGAAGGTGCTCATCTTTCAAATGAACACCCGCTGACGGGAAACGTTCGGTAATTTGTTGCTCCACTTAAGGCATTGTAGAATGCTTGGCTCCTCATTGGAGCACAGTCCATGGGGTCGTCCAGGTACTGCTGCTCAAGTACGTTGACACTGGTCCCGTTTAGGTGACCCACTATGTGAGAAGGGCTCTTGCAACAACAGAATGCTAGACTAACGTGGTCCCCGGCATTATCAGTCGGGTTTCCGACAGCAGATACTGCATGTCATTTGGTTGTTTCCTGTCTCCTGCAGAAAAATGTTCACGAGTTGGGCGCAGTGTCCTTGTCTGTTACCACCTTGCAAAACGAATCCGTCTTGAAATGTCGAGTGCAGGGCTGGAGAATGGATAGAGAATCCCGTGCCAATACTTAACTGTCTTCTAATTTCTCACAGTACCTATGAAAGGATTTCGACATCATACATGTTATCGGGCCAAAACGAGACTGGATCGCCACCATGGTGACCGACCAGGACTGCGTGCCTGAAACCTCTACCGTTTCCTTCGACGATTTTCAGGTGCCAGACGAATCATGCACTCGTCGGTGAAGAGAAGTAGGCGTCACTGATCCAGTTTCCATTCCAGGTGTTCTTTTGCCCTCTTTGTTCGCACACCATGGCTCTGTCGTTTTCTTTTTTTTCTGATAGTCTACTGTCCAGGCGAAACAGCCCTCCCAGTTGCCGCCAAAGAGGCAGCGCCCAGTTCTGTTGCGTCTTCCATGAGGTACCCACGAACCATAATGTGTGGGTAGCGGCGCTCAGCCAGGGTCGCTCACCATGGGCGACCTCTACCGGCTGGATTTTGTTGTCTCACGGTAGCAGATGAATGTTAGAATGACGTCGCCACTTCGGCGGACAGTGTCCCTGCTAGCAATCCTCCTTGCCGAAAAAGGTCCAAGTCTGAAATGACCCTTCGAGGCATGTTGACAGAATGAACAGTGTACTCAAGCAGCGCTGTTCCTTGCATTGATTCCAAACGTAATCCGTCCACTTAAGTCACTGAAAATCTTTTACTTTTATCTCCATAACGCAGGTGCCTGCACATAGCCATATACTATAGGCAAAAGGCATACAGGTCAGAGCAAAATAGATGTTAGCAAGTTTTTCTCTGCTGCAACGCAAAACTGGGTGGTAGTTCTCGTTCTCATATGTGTACTGTAGCAGACAACTAGAAATTTAATACAGAAGGTTTTCAAAATGCTTTTCCTCTGCAGCAAGTATTGCGTAAAGCCTTGTACTGAATTTCGTGAAGTCCTGGAAATTGCATTACCAGAATCCTGGAGTGTTGCAGATGCGTTTTGGTAAACTCTGTCCTTCAGATAACCCCATAATAAATAATCATACGGGTTGATATCTGGGCAATAAGGGGGCCATTCCACACCACATCCATTGAATGCTAAGATGTCCAGGGCAACGATCTGATCTCAGAACGCCTCTTTAAAGTAATCGGAGACTTCCGCATTACGGTTCGGATGTGCTCCATCCAGCACCAACCAGTAGTTTCGGAACATCTGCCGCGTTGTGCAGCTGGTATAAATTCATGTTCCAGTACATGTCTGTATTTGTCTGCTGCGACAGATCCGCCAGTAAAAATGGGCCCAGTAATGCATTGTGCACTGACTGCGCTCCAAACAGCGACAGTATGTTGATGAGATGAAGCAGCAGCTTGAATGTGTAGATTTTCAACAGGCAGTGGCGCCAGTTCTGTCTGTTGACGTATCTACAGAGATGTAAGTGCACCTCGTCAGTGGGACTGCCCGCAGAGCATCACTTGGGAGCCATCCTACGCCACTACAGTATTTCCCATTGAGCATGTAGCACTGATCGCTCACAGACGTGTCACCGACTGCCACTGCAGCTTGAACGTGTAGATTTTCATTAGGCAGTGGCACTAGTTCGCCAATGATTTTTCCGCAGTGGTAACACCGGTTGCCATCCGATCACCGAGTTTAAGCGATGTCGGGCTGGGCTAGCACTTGGATGGATGACCATCCGGTCCGCCGAGCGCCGAGCACCGAGCAATCGGGGTGCACTCACCCTTGTGAGGCAAACTGAGGAGCTACTTGATTGAGAAGTAGCGGCTTCGGTCTCGCCAACTGACATACGACCGGGAGAACGGAGTGCTGACCACATGCCCCTCCATATCCGCATCCGATGACGCCTGTGGTTGAGGATGACACGGCGGCCGGTCGGTACCGTTGGGTCCGCTAGGGCCCGTGGACGGTGTTTACCTTCTTGTTGACGCATTCACAGAGATGTAAGTGTGCCTCATCACTAATCCACGACTGATCCGTATCGACCGTTTCATTTTCAAAGACCTCAGTCATCTTATTTCCAAAAGAATATCGCCGCTCCACATCCACGTCCTTCACAGGTTCGCGCCGTTGAATTCTGTGAGGGAAAAGGTTAAGTTTCTGTTCCATTATCCTCTGGAGAAACCGTCGTGACATCCTGAGTTGCTGTGCTGCATGTGTTGTTGATGTAATAGGCTCCTCACTGGATAAGGTTCGCACTCGTTCCACTTTCTCCAGGGCTTCAACTGGGACTGATCGTCCAGACTGGTCGTTCCTCGAATCATGTAGGGATCTGGTGTTTTGAAGACATTGCATCAACAAGTTAAAAAACAAGAAAACATTACACAAAACCTGTAACAGAGAATGCTTAAATAAATTTTGTCATCACAGTTTTACTTCAGTTTTGTACTGTAATCTCACCGACAAGTGGTCATTCCGGATGGTGCTGTTCTCAGACCATCTGATGCTGAATGCTCGTCTCACCACAACCATACGTCCAGCATTTGCGTAAAATGGCTTTACGATCAACAGACGCTGTCCCGGTGTTAGTAATTCGATTCTGATGTGTGAACTGAGACTTTCGTGAGTGAGCTATAGAATTTTCAGAGGTACAATACGGCAATAGCTCAAGGAGAATCATCTACGGCGACAGTTAAACCACAGCAGACAAATATTTTTTTAACACCTGTTTGCGCTAGTGTCAGTTAAAGCTGATGAAGAATCTGTCTGAATCGTCCGTTGTTAAAGGACAACGAAGTATTGTAGCCAGAAGGGTGCAGTGTGGCAGTGTACACCACTACCTAGAAGGTTCGGGTCCGTGTGCTAATGGTGTTGATCTCTACGCTGAAAAGCAGGACGTAATTAGCTATTTGGTTTACTTCAAGTCTAGTCGTAATTATGGCGTGCATCTTGGTGACTAACTCAATTATGCTTATTTTTTTCTGGTTAGGAAGTGCTTCCTTCGCAGTGGTATTGTGCCTCAATTAAAACCAGTAATACCATCCCCGATCCTTTAGAGAATGGAACCGTCTTGCACGAAACAGCTTCTACCGTTTGATTACCTTACAAATGAGTTAATGCGTTAAATATTTGACGTTAAGAATGTAAAACCATTATGGTTGAAGATGCAAGCCCTGCTGGTTTTGATTTTATTAATTTCGGATCAATCATCCGTAGACTATACATTGGTTGAGTATAATTCTGGTAATTAGTTTTTCACGCATCTTAGGTAAATAAAAGCGTCATACCTTTGCTGGATTCTACTGCATAAACAGCGAGAAACCAACAAGCGATACACACTTTCATTTGATTTTTGTTTGGGTGGTGGCAATGAGGAAAAACATTTCGAACAGGTTTGAAATTATGTGTAAAGTTTGTTGGAGGTCGTTACATGCTCTCATTCTCAGACACTGGATGAATGTAGCTTTGGTAATTTGCGCGCAGTTGGGTCAGACTGCCTCTAGATACATGTAGTTTCTAACTACAATACTCGACTTATTTTATTAATTTTCTAACTTGAGATTGTACTTTTTAATGAGTAAATTATGACAGCATGTTAAACTTTTAAATTTGGTCAATACTTACTTGAAATACTGGAAATAAAATTTTTGTTGTTCCTGGAAACCATTAGATAGGCATAAGCTTCGTTATTAAAAATTGAACCATATAAATTTCTGTTGATAATTTCGAAAATTTGAGAGAGACAAATCCCACCGCGTATCACTCTCTGAAATCAAACAATTAGTTTCGCGGAAATTTCTTTAGAACTTAATATGTACTCGTATATGTGTTGAACATCAAACCGACTACTGTCGCGTGCAGAAGTTCAAGGTATCGTACCTACCTGCCGTGTGCGTCCAATAGAGTGCTACGTCTTGACACAACTAAGAGTGTGTAATTAAAAGTTCTGAATAGATGCGAAGAGCTTACTGTCAAACATACTAATCATACGTGGTAACATGTTGTAATTTTTTATTACTAACTGCCTGTGTAGGTGAGTAGTTGTTTTCAAAAGGAAGAAACCAATTTATTCTCCATATTTCCATTCATTATTAAGTTGTGGAATCATTTTTCCTTTGAGAAACGCTACGTACAGCGACCACAAGTTCAGAATTATTAAAAGGATTCTCTCTATAGTTAATTTAAGAACGTACTGCAGAGACCTCTAAAATTTGATGTTTTGGAAACTATTTCACAGTACCTATGCTCATTATTGTTCTTCGTCGTTGGCAATATTTCTCTTCTGTATTAGAAAACACGTGCTTCAATGCGTGCTTTAATATAGCGAATTTAACGGCAAATTAAAGAATTGTTTATAGAGCAATTGCTTCTTCTCCGGTGAACGGCATCTTGTAGCAACACTTAAAACAAATGTATTACGTTAGAACTCATATTGGCATTTTAGTGTCATAATGTTTGGTAAGGTTAAGTGATTGTAACGTGTTACACTTAAATTAAAAGTTCTTATCTGGCATCTCTTCGCATCAGAGAGTTTTCCCTGCGGTGCCACGGAATACAACTCATGAAATTCTGTGTGTTTTAATACCGAAACGTAGTGCAATTTCCTGGGTCAGCTAAGCTCACGTATGCTATAATTCTTTTAATGTGCGTAATGCTGCTACACAGCGAAAACCAGATGCAAATCCAGAAGTAATTTCATGAAGTGGGTGTGGTACTTGTTTTTCTTGTGCTTTCGATTACGAGTAGATGAGTGTAATTGAGTGAAGCGTCGGGGAGCGACCAGAATCTGTGTGTTGCGTTTCAGTTGTCGCGAGTTTCCACAGGGCCGGCTGGAGATGCTGGCATTCTTCGTATTGCTGTGCTTAGCGACCACCTCGGTGGCCCTACCTGCGCCACCGCCGATGTCTGCTGGCGGCGAGGGTGAGCAGCTGACGGAGTGCTTGCTGTACATCGCTCAACGCTACTTCTCCCCAATGTCAACCGTCGTTTTGTGGGACGCTGCCGAAGAAGTAGATGAGGTACACCCATCCACCTATACATGAATGTTTCATCTGATACAAGATATGGCAAGTCTACGACACCCAACAACCAAATATATCTTCGCTTAAGCTTCTGAACTTTAGTAGCATTGGAAATTGTCCCGAAGTGAGTTGTATGAATTCTCATTCACAATATTCTCAAGATGACCTAACCCACTGGATTAAGTATAGACGACAGTGTCAGTCACTTGGAAATAATATTGCCTACCTTAGCCAGGCATGTTACTAATAAAATTTAAGCTTCTCAAGTACAACCGAGAAAGTACCAAAACTACGTCACATGCAGTCATTAATAACGCAGGCAACTTCGCTAACGTTCTGAAAATAAAATATCGCTTTTCACAAACTTTAAAACAGCTGTATTAACTTTGAAAATCAGCAATTTTGCAATACGTGCTCAACCGCAAACGTATTGCTAAAGAATGATGTACAGAAAAAAGTGAGGGTAGAACATAGACAGATTTATTGTAATAGACAAAAACACATCTAAGTAAAATCGATCTGTCTGTAGATTTCACTAGGTAGAGGTATTTTGTTAATTTATAAAATTTGTTATGTCGTCTTAGAATTGTAATGTTACTCAAATTGGTCATAATACAAATGTGACCATAGTGCACTGCTATGGCATACGTACGTAATAGGTATTGAACTATAAGTGGGGAGTTTTTTAGCTGTGTATACAGGGTGTTTCAAAACGACATCACCAAACTTAGATGGGATGTAGAAGGTGTCTTGAGGAACAAAGTGGCGGTAGGAATCCGTTTCTGGAAACGTCATCCGACGATGCTACAGAGCGTCGAAGTTATGGGCGCCCTCGTCAGTGTGTATATGGCAATTCAGTGATGTCGTTACAAACTATCAGGGATGATGGAGAAACTTAAATGCATCGCTTTGAGGTAAGAGACCCAGGTCAGGAAACGGAAGAGTCGTAAGTCATAAGCATAAATTGTTCCGATACCTCTGACAGTGGAATACATGCCCCGGTGCTGTTGTTGCTAAGATCGTAGTGGAACCAACTTTCAGACGTGGAAGTGTGGACCAAAACAAGGAAAAAATGTCCGGCAACCAAGGGCTGAAAATGCATTCCTGAGGGGCTATGAGCACTTGTTGATCTTCGCTCATGTGAAACATATCTCCTCTATTGAACAAGTGCTCAAAGGCCTTAAGATATGCATTTTGAAGCCAATGTGTGGTTGTTGTTGTTGTTGTTGTGGTCTTCAGTCCTGAGACTGGTTTGATGCAGCTCTCCATGCTACTCTATCCTGTGCAAGCTTCTTCATCTCCCAGTACCTACTGCAACCTACATCCTTCTGAATCTGCTCAGTGTATTCATCTCTTGGTCTCCCTCTACGATTTTTACCCTCCACGCTGCCCTCCAATACTAAATTGGTGATCCCTTGATGCCTCAGAACATGTCCTACCAACCGATCCCTTCTTCTAGTCAAGTTGTGCCACAAACTTCTCTTCTCCCCAATCCTATTCAATACTTCCTCATTAGTTATGTGATCTACCCATATAATCTTCAGCATTCTTCTGTAGCACCACATTTCGAAAGCTTCTATTCTCTTTTTGTCTAAACTATTTATCGTCCATGTTTCACTTCCATACATGGCTACACTCCATACAAATACTTTCACAAATGACTTCCTGACACTTAAATCTATACTCGATGTTAACAAATTTCTCTTCTTCAGAAACACTTTCCTTGCCATTGCCAGTCTACATTTTATATCTTCTCTACTTCGACCATCGTCAGTTATTTTGCTCCCCAAATAGCAAAACTCCTTTACTACTTTAAGTGTCTCATTTCCTAATCTAATTCCCTCAGCATCACCCGACTAATTCGACTACATTCCATTATCCTTGTTTTGCTTTTGTTGATGTTCATCTTATATCCTCCTTTCAAGACACTGTCCATGCCATTCGACTGCTCTTCCAAGTACTTTGCTGTCTCTGACAGAATTACAATGTCATCAGCGAACCTCAAAGTTTTTATTTCTTCTCCATGGATTTTAATACCTACTCCGAATTTTTCTTTTGTTTCCTTTACTGTGTGCTCAACATACAGATTGAATAACATCGGGGAGAGGCTACAACCCTGTCTCACTCCCTTCCCAACCACTGCTTCCCTTTCATGTCCCTCGACTCTTATAACTGCCATCTGGTTTCTGCACAAATTGTAAATAGCCTTTCGCTCCCTGTATTTTACCCCTGCCACCTTTAGAATTTGAAAGAGAGTATTCCAGTCAACATTGTCAAAAGCTTTTTCTAAGTCTACAAATGATAGAAACGTAGGTTTGCCTTTCCTTAATCTTTCTTCTAAGATAAGTCGTAAGGACAGTATTGCGTGGTAAACATTTTTTTTCTTGCTTTGGTCAATATTACCATCTCTGAAAGTTGGCTATCCTACAATCTTAGCAACAATAGTGCTGGTAAGAGAATTACAGTGTCAGAGGTATCAGAACGATTTTCGCTTATAATTTTCCACACGTTCATTTCCAGACCAGGGTCCCTTACCACAAATTGGTAAATTTATCCTTGTCCAACATCCCTGAAAGTTTCTAACATCATCACGAAATCACCCTGTACACGCATACATATACCGTCACCGGCGCCTAAAACTTTGATGCTCTGTAGCGTCATTAGATGACCTTTCCAGACACTGGTTCCTATCCTCATTTTATTCCTCAAGATGCTTTCTACATTCCCTGAGTTTGTCGGTGTAATTTTGAAACGCCGCATATACAAATGCCTGTCTTTATGTCTTCTTGGTGAGTTTTCCTCATATTTATCGTGTTTTCCTTCCGTATTCATTCGTTTTCTATGATCTGTGTCTTGCAAAATCAGATATTTCCTTTACATATATGCACATTATTGCGAATTCTAGTCGTTGAGCAGAAAAGTAGTTTAGTACTATGTAAATTGAGAAACTAAACTTGAAACTACGGATAAAACTTTTGTAAATGGATCATGTAATGTAATGCAATATCAGTGACACAATGATTTCTGTGAATAGATCGGTTGATTCTCATCTGTAATGCGACTCGAGGGCGCAGTGGTTGAACTGGAGACTATGAATCGAAAGATTAGACAGCCGGACGACCCGCGGTAACTTCCTGTCATGAACCACTTCTTTCGCCTGTAGCAATATTTGTTGTTGTGAAATACGCCGAGCTGCTCGGTGATTCGGAATCCACGTTAAGCTGTCGGACCTCCAATAACCGGCTGGGGAGTCATTTCAAATGTCGGAGGGAACAGCATACCAACTCCACTTGGATCAATCCCAGGTAATCACTGTGGTGTTCAAGCCAAACTTCGGATTTACAGCGCCTCTACCTTCGCTTACTCGCCAGTAACAATTCTGAAAGAGGTTCCGATATTGCTCTTCATACTATTTAGAATTATAGTGACTTAAGCTTACTGAACAAAATATTGGTTGCTCCCCTTAAAAGAGCATAGTGCTCGGGTTGGAGCGCTATAAATGGTCTAGAACAAGTACCAGGCGGTCACATGAAACTCCACAGCTGAGTCATGGCAGTCAAGTGGTGTACGTGTTTCAACAGTTTATGTGGAATCAAGATCGTAAGGTGGTTCGATGTGCAGATCTGACAGAACGGCAGAAAGCAACTATCGTGTTTAGACGTATCCACGACACTCCTTGAATGAATCTGTCCGATTTGTTGGATTGTCAACCTTGACTGTACAAAGTATCTACAAGGAATAGTGGTCCACTGGCTATCGAATCTTTGGATTCGTAGTCTGCAGGCTAGCACTGAACCACTGCACCCTCGAGCCGCACTACAGCTGAGAATCAACCGATCCATTCACAGAAATCCTCGTGCCACTGATACTGCATTACATTACATGATCCATTTAGGAAACTTTTATCTGTAGTTTCATGGTGTAATAAGAATGGCCGTAAGAAAATCTTAACCGACAGAGACCGGAGACAAGTGCCACTCCTTGTTAATGGCAACTGGTTTGAAACCCAATAGGAATTGCTGCTTTCCGTGATTGCAGGTCCATTTCAAACAGTTTTCAAGCGGACTTTCCGCAAAGGGAGCTGCATGCTATTGACATTTTGAGTCAGGTACCTAAGAAAGGGACATTTCTGTTAGCGGTGTGAAGCTGCGAAGCTGCACGTCTTCAACGGGCCAAACAACACAGAAACTACACAGTGGCTGACTGAAAGCGTCTGAAGAACCACGATTTTGCCTTTTTCCGTATGGTGGAAGGCGCCTTATGGACTGAGAGTCCAACGAGGCGCCGTTCCCGTAGTTTGTGGAAGGTGTAGTAAAGGCTGGAGGTGGTTATTTGATGTTCTGGGCTCCCTCGTACAGGGTAACGTGAACCGGGATGTTCTTTTCAGCACTCTCGATGGTCCTTGCACTCTCCTTTCTCATACCTCATTAAAGTGGCTCTGCTGTGGACGCTCCTATCTTCCGAAATGAGAACAATCCTACACTCGTATATTTCTGGTTTGACGATCACTGAGGCATCTAGCGTCAACGGCTATGCCGAGGTGAGTACACCATTTGCCATCAGGTCACCAAAGTTAAGCACCGTCAGCCATGGCCATTACTTGGATTGGTGTCCGTCCAGGTCCACCGTGTGCTGTAGCCAATTTTCCCTTTATGTTAACGGCAGAGAGGGCAGGAAAGGTGGTGGGGTAAAGTTCCTGATCAACAGTCTTTGCGCCAATGTCCGGGATTAAAATCCAAACCTCCCTGCAGTATTTCACGAAGTGAGGGCATGTGACATTGTTGATGGTGATCCGTTCGTCACATGGACGCTCTGAAGCGTCCTTGGTGCTATTCGAGAGGAA
This sequence comes from Schistocerca serialis cubense, assembly GCF_023864345.2. NCBI lineage: Eukaryota > Metazoa > Arthropoda > Insecta > Orthoptera > Acrididae > Schistocerca > Schistocerca serialis. Next base: position 63,040,653 of record NC_064642.1, read on the forward strand.
CAGGATGTGTGCTGGCAAAAGGTTTCATCCTCTTCCTTCTCTCATCAAATGGTTCAAGTGGCTCTAAGCACTATGGGACTTAACATCTGAGGTCATCAGTCCCCTTTACTTAGAACTACTTAAACCTAACTAACCTATGGACATCACACACACCCATGCCCCAGGCAGGATTCGAACTTATGACCGTAGCAGCAGCACGGTTCCGGACTGAAGCGCCTAGAACCGCTCGGCCACAACGGCCGGCTTCTTCTCTCATCATCTGCAACATAACTATGAAAGTCCATTCCACACACACACACACACACACACACACACACACACACACACACACACACACACACACACTACAGTCATCTACACTTCATAGATATACTTACTCACACATCTCTCATACTTTGCAAAGGAAAGGTGCCTGCAAGCTACGAGAAAACCGTACAATTATTGGGCTGAATCTGCCCTTCGGGGTCTCTTAGCCATTCGTGCATATAATCTTACTTTACTTCTAGGCATCCCGTTGCACCTCGACTACTTCACTAAATCATACAATCTTAATACCGTAGAATATTTCTCTGACTATTTTGAACAGACGGTGGAATGTAGCAATCAACGTGCTCACAAGTTGGTAGCTTTATGCCTCGGGATATAATTATCAATGAACGGCTTCATCTGGCTATGAAGAAACTTTTGGACTGTCTTCATCTACAAATCAAGGCTAGAGGTGGTGATCTATCCTGTGGTTTACTATCTGTCTATTCCTTATGCTTATCTTGGTCATACACTCTAAGACAAAGTACACAACGAACGAATTATCCGAATGAGATGTAAATCGGTAGATGTGCTGTACATGTACAGACAAGAAAATGATTAAAATTTAAGAAAAATTGGACTATTTATTCAAGAGAAAGAGCTTCACAAATTGATAAAAGTCAATAATGCGTTGGTCCAACTCTGGCGGTTTTGCAAGCAATTATTCGGCCTGGCATTGATTGGTAGAGTTGCTGGATGACCTCCTGAGGGATCCGGTCCAAGTGTCGTGTTAGATCGTCAGAATTCCATGCTGGTTGGAGGGCCCTGCCTGTAATGCTCCAGACGTCCTCATTTGGGGAGAGACCCAGCAATCTTTCTGGCCAAAGCAGGGTTTGGCAAGCATGAAGGCAAGCAGTAGAAACTCGCTGGTGTGGGAGGGTGTAATCCTGTTGAAATGTAAGCCCAGGATTGCTTACCATGAAGGGAGCACAAAGGGGCATAGAATATCGTCGACTGCTGTGCTGTGAGCGAGCCGCTGATGGCAACCAAAAGGCCCAGCTATGAAATGAAATGGCACCCCAGACTGTCACTCCTGGTTGTGGGGCTGCATGGCAGGTGACAGTCAGGCTAGTATCGGACCGTTGTCTGAGCCGTTTCCAGACTTGTCTTCGGCCTGGAATCTCATTGACTGGAGTGAAATTGTCGACGGTGATGAGTCCTACTTCGAACTGAGCCCTGGTGACCAACGAAGAGGTGCCTGGAGACCCCCAAGACAGCAGTGGGACACCACAGTGACTCAAACTTCCTGGCAGATTAAAACTGTGTGCCCGACCGAGACTCGAACTCGGGACCTTTGCCTTTCGCGGGCAAATGCTCTACCATCTGAGCTACCGAAGCACGACTCACGCCCGGTACTCACAGCTTTACTTCTGCCAGTATCTCGTCTCCTACCTTCCAAACTTTACAGAAGCTCTTCTGCGAAGGTTCGCAGAAGAGCTTCTGTAAAGTTTGGAAGGTAGGAGACGAGATACTGGCAGAAGTAAAGCTGTGAGTACCGGGCGTGAGTCGTGCTTCGGTAGCTCAGATGGTAGAGCATTTGCCCGCGAAAGGCAAAGGTCCCGAGTTCGAGTCTCAGTCGTGCACACAGTTTTCATCTGCCAGGAAGTTTCATATCAGCGCACACTCCGCTGCAGAGTGAAAATCTCATTCTGACCACAGTGACTGTCGCCCCTCATACGGCCCGACAACCAGGAGTGGTGGTCTCGGATGCCATTTCTTCATAGCAGGACCTTTGGTTGTCATCCAAAACAGCCTTACAGCACAGCAGTATGTCGGCCCCTTTTTTTTTGCCCTTCATGGTAAGCCATCCTGAGAATACATGTCAGAAATGATTAAGCACTCTCACACATGGAGAGAATTTGTACTGCTTGTCTTCGTGTTTTGCCCAACCCTACCTTTGCCACCAAGGTCGCTGGACCTCTCCTCAGTTGAGAGCGTTTGGAGCATTATGGGCAGGGCCATCCAAGAAACTGGGGATTCTGATGATCTAACGCGTCAATTGGGCGGGATTTGGCACGATATCCCTCAGGAGAACATCCAGCAACTTTGTCAATCAGTGCCAAGCCGAATAATTGGCTGCATAAGGGCCAGAAGTGACTAACACATTACTGACTTGCTCAATTTGTAATGCTCTCTCTCTTGAATTAATCGTCCATTTTTTTTTTTTTTTTGAAATTGTGATAATTGTCTGTACATGTACATCACACTTATAAATTTCCGTCCCATTCGGATAATTGTTTGGCGGTATGTCGTGTTTTTTGTCTTGGAATGTACTTCTCCAACAGTTCTTATGTACGTCTAGATCCACACAAGGAAGTTACCAGATTTCTCAGACTGTGGACATTCGAGGAACTTGTGCGGGAGCCTTGTCCAGTGTGTTGATTACGTCGAATAGCTGCTCATTACATGAAAATACACATATGGAAGTAATTAGAAGTATTACAGCTTCTTCCTTCTGAACCGTTAAAAATTTACTTTCAAAATCTTTTCTTAAAGAATTTACTTTATTTACTGGCGATTCATCAAGAACACTGACACATTTAATCACACTAGGTGAGTGTGGAAGTAGTTGCCAGGAAGTAACTGATAGAAAATTACTTTTAACAAATGTGAATTTATTCCTAAAACCTTTTTCAAAACAGATTTAAAATTACAAGCAGAAAAGCACACTCAAAATATCAAGTCACAATTTAACAAATGTGAATTTTATTCCTAAAAGCCTTTTCAAAACAGATTTAAAATTATAAGCAGAAAAGCACCCTCGAAATATCAAGTTACAGTTTTATTTAGAGTCAAAGAACAATATTAGCAATAGGAGCCTTCGGGCTGAGAAGCTTGCCTGCTCCCTTTCAACACGGCCGTAGTCATGAGCGCTCACAACAACCTCTGAAAGAGTACACTGGTGCAAATCTCCAACACACCAGATTACTTTAAACAAAAATTTTTAACAACTGACACAAACATGTAAACTATGCACCCCGTAAGAGGAATGAAAATGGTACAACCCTCATATTATTTGCCACCGAAAGTGCAATTTGTTTTGTTTTTTTAAGGACTCTTACGGTGGAAGGGTGGCAAGCTTATAACCTAAAATGACTATTTAAATAAAACCCATAAAATGCAGACTTACATAAAATGTACAACATGCTCTAGATTACAAATATAGCACCTCACAAGATGATAAGCAAGATAGAAACATATTTCAAGAATTCGACATTTAAGCAATAAATTCGTCAAAACCGAATCCGACAAACATGACAGAGGTAGCTATTACGTATGGCAGACCGACAGACAGACAGACAGACACTAACTGCCTAACAAACGCGGACGGGAGACAGACCACGAAAACAAGCAGAATTTAACAAGTAAATGAAAGAACATGTCACCAATCACTGAACTTCTAAAACTGCGATTTCTCGAGAAGGCCTGGCGCAGCACCCCCAAATCGCTCTCCTGAACCGTCCGCTGCCAGCCGCTTCAACGGACGGAGGAAGGCGCGCCGATCCCCTGTCTCAGGGCGTCGCAGGTCGCCCCGGCCAGACCGATGTCGTGGGTTGACTCCTGTTGCTCTCGTGTCGGCCGCGAAGCCACTACGCCTCGCTATACGGCACGGCCACTGGACTCACGTGGCGACCTCACATGCGCCGACGCTCCAGGCGGACAAGTCATCTTGTGTCCCAGTGCGCGACCGACCAACCGATCGATCCAACCGCTAATGCACATTACCTGAGAAAACTCGAGCAGACTGGCGGCCTAGCACTCCGGACGACCGACAGACACTAACCGCCTCACCAATGCGGACGAGAGACAGGCCCAGACTAAGTTGGCTGACAAACTGACCAGACTCGCCCAGCCTGACAGACTGTCCTGGCTGACCAACTGCCTCCCACTGACTGGCCGACTGAGACTCCCCAACTCCGAGCTCATAGCGCCCCTTAAATGCACGCGAGCAGGCAACCTTTCCCATTCCCTTCCCTTCTCTTTCCTTTTCCCCCGTCCCCTCCCTCCACCCCTCTTCCCCCGGGCTTCCCCTCCCCCTTCCACCCTGACCCCTGCCCGTGGCATCTCTGCTCTCCCCTCTTGCTCTCCCACTCCCCATCCTCCTCCTCCTCTCTTGGCAGGTCCCCGGACTCGCACACGCATAGTGAACATTCGCGCGCCGGAGGTCATCGCCATTAGTGTCTCGTGTGTGTACCTTCGTTTGTGTTTAGTGTTTGTTCGCCGAAACGCCGCCACTGTTCACGTGTACCATCGCCATCATCCCTGTTTTGTGCACCGTGTCGACTAGTGTCAGTATTGTTTTCTCGTCAGGCGTGAACGGCTCCGTGTTTTTTGTTTTTTGGTGTCCACATTGTTTTGCCCGCCATTTTTGATTGTATTCTCTGTGTCCCCTCTATTTATTACTTATTGTACATCTCAAGGCTGAAGAGCGGCGTACTCAGCTGCTGACAGCCCGCCTTGTGTAAGGTGATAAAAATTACAATAAAGAAAAAAAAAGCAACCTTTCCCCTTTTCCACCAGAGGGAGACACCAAAGCTGCGACTGCCACAGCGGCACCACCGCAAGAAATGGAGGGCGACTGCTTTACACTACGCGCTGCGGCGCGCTCTTCAAAACAGCAAATTTTACTACGGCTCACCTTCATATCTGCAAATAACGTGAGAATGCTTGTGAAAAGTGAAATTTCAGTGAATGTGTATAGTATAAACCACTCGCGCTTCATTTATTTACGGGAAGAGTAATGCTTTGCGGTACAGTGTTTTCCACAGCAGATGCCCTCTGGAGCCGCCGTATCACTTCAGTCGAGCAATTCCTGTGCGCTTCAGATGGGGAGCGCCGTCGCGCCAGGCCTCGAGCGCCGGCTGCACAGTGTGTCCAGCTGGAGTCTGGTGTCGCTGGCCAGAGGCGGCTGCTGCCGCGGGGGCGTGGGTCGCAGGGCGCAGGCCTTCCTGCTGCTGCTCCGCCGCGCGCCCCGCCTGCCGGAGGCCCTCGGCCGGCTGCGAGGCCTGCCCTGGTGGCAGCCGCGGGCAGCGCTCCTGGTGGCGGTCACTGAATCTGTCAACTCCACGCAGGTAATCGCTGCCACCTCTGTTTGTGAGCCAAAAGTATTCCACTGGTTTGACTCTTTCCAGTCTCACGATATCTTGTCACCTTTACGTGTCTGTCACATACAGCATGCCTATAATCTGTTCTCACTATTCAGTCAAACATCGATTTCGTCATTTCAGGAAACTCCACCAATGCAAAACCATAATCTGATTAACCCCCTTTTACGCCTACGACCACGTTTTTACAGTTCTTACCACTTCCTTCTAATTTTTCACGCAATTTGGATGCATAGATCCTGAAAAGTCAGTACCCAGAACAACCACCTCTGGCCAAATGCCGGCCGGAGTGGCCGAGCGGTTAAAGGTGCTACAGTCTGGAACCGCACGACCGCTACGGTCGCAGGTTCGAATCCTGCCTCGGGCATGGATGTGTGTGATGTCCTTAGGTTTGTTAGGTTTAAGTAGTTCTAAGTTCTAGGGGACTTATGACCACAGCAGTTGAGTCCCATAGTGCTCAGAGCCATTTGAACCATTTGAACCATCTGGCCGTAATAACGGCCTTGATACGCCTGGGCATAGAGTCAAACAGAGCTTGAATGGCATGTACAGGTACAGCTGCCATGCAGCTTCAATACGATACCACAGTTCATCATGAGTAGTGACTAGCGTATTGTGACGAGCCAGTTGCTCGGCCACCATTGATCATTCAATTGGTGAGAGATCTGGAGAATGTGCTGGCCAGGGCAGCAGTCGAACATTTTCTGTATCCAGAAAGGCCCGTACAGGACCTGCAACATGCGGTCGTTCATTGTCCTGCTGAAATGTAGGGTTTCTCAGGGATCGAATGATGGGTAGAGCTGCGGGTCGTGACACATCTGAAATGTAACGTCCACTGTTCAAAGTGCCGTCAATGCGAACAAGAGGTGACCGAGACATGTAACCAATGGCAGCCCATACCATCTCGCCTGGTGATACGCCAGTATGGCGATGACGAATACACGCTTCCAATGTGCGTTCACCGTGATGTCGCCAAACACGGATGCGACCATCATGATGCTGTAAACAGAACCTGGATTCATCTGAAAAAATGACGTTTTACCATTCGCGTACCCAGGTTCGTCGTTGAGTGCACCGTCGCAGGCGCTCCTGTCCGTGATGCAGCGTCAAGAGTAACCGCAGCCACGGTCTCCGAGCTGATAGTCCATGCTGCTGCAAACGTCGTCGAACTGTTCGTGCAGATGGTTGTTGTCATGAAAACGTCCCCATCTGTTGATTCAGGGTTCAAGACGTGGCTGCACCATCCGTTACAGCCATGAGGGTAAGATGCCTGTCATCTCGACTGCTAGTGATACTAGGTCGTTGGAATCCAGCTCGGCGTTAATTACCCTCCTGAACCTACCGACTCCATATTCCGCTAACAGTCACTGGATCTCGACCAACGCGAGCAGCAATGTCGCGATACGATAAACCGCAATCGCGATAGGCTACAATCCGACCTTTATCAAAGTCGGATACGTGATGGTACGCATTTCTCCTCCTTACACGAGGCATCACAACAACGTTTCACCAGGCAACGCCGGTGAACTGCTGCTTGTGTATGAGAAATCGATTGGAAACTTTCCTCATGTCAGCACGTTGTAGGTGTCACTACCGCCGCCAACCTTGTGTGAATGCTCTGAAAAGCTAATCATTTGCATATCATAGCATGCTCTTCCAGTCGGTTAAATTTCGCGTATGTAACACGTCATCTTCGTGCTGTGGCAATTTTAATGGACAGTAGTGTGCATTTCGGCTGGCCTCTGTTTCCGCCTACCACCCTCCGTCACGATCCTGTATGAACCAATTAATTTTCCGTCTCTCCTCTCCCACACTGAACAATTTTGAATTTCTTAAACTTCCTGGACACTCTAAACCAGAGTTATTCTCATCCCTGAGTATCAACCATGGCACTCTGCGCTTCTTGTAGCAACATTTCATCACAGACCTACACCTATACACTCACCAACAAAACCCCTGTCCCAACAAAACCCCTACTTGAACATGATATCAGCACAGACATCTACACAGATTTACAAGAACACTCATCTTCCCTGTCATATCAGTGCTCCTCTTCGTCGCAAATTCGCTTTACTCAGATGCTTAGTTACTGTCCTCCTTTTTAATTCTTCTATCCCACATTCTTTTCAAAGGCGTTCTTCCATCCTCAAACTTCCTTTCCTTTTCGACTGTTATAATGAAGACAACAATATTGTAAGAGAGCATACCAAAAGGTAAAGGCTCCAAATTTTTTATATGAAGACACTTAAAACTTTTTAAATAAAACAGACATTTTAACATTCTACATACTTATTCTTCGTTTCTACTTATTTCTCAACATAGTCGCCCGAGCGACGAACGAGAGACTTATTGTTGATACCATCACTGTAGAATGTTTGATTTCGTTGATGGAGCCACAACCTGATCAGTTCTTGGTACGCTTTGCCACTATCAAAGTGAAGTCCTCAAAGTTTTGGAAACAAATGTAAGACGGATGGGGCCAAATAGGGACCATATGGAACATGATCGATGACAGTGTCAAGGCGTCGGATTGTTGAAGATGTCGCACCATTCGTGTGTGCTCCGGCATTGTCTTGCTGAAGGAGAGGGAGAAAAGTGTATCGAGTGAGCAGAGCAACGGATGATAGAATTTGACAAAGAGGCTAGCAGGACCATTATGGCCACGAAGAGGACATCAGGACATCGGATGGCCTCTTCTAGGATGTGGAAGGACCGCTGTTCATTCAGGGATAGCTGACGATAAATATCTTCAACTCGACTACAAAAAAATATAAAAGAAAACTATAACTCGTTTTTCTCGAAACTATATTTGTCAGATTGGCGGGAAACTAACTCGAGAACAGTGTATATGATTGTGATCAGAATATGATGTTGACATTCTAAATTTAATTCTCTGTCAACATAGGTAGCTGTTCTGCGATATCCTCATAATTCTGTTTTGGTGCATGCTTTTGCCTTGATTTTGCTGGCATGACATTTGTTCCAACATGTCACTATTCTGCTGATAGAAAATGTATTGAAAATGACTTATACAAAATCATTTTGTTACAGGTCCAATAGGAAAGCTGTGGGAATTCCCACCAAGGATCAATGTTCTGGCTGTAAGAGGTCCTTCCACCCGGTGCAGCGGTTACTGGGAGCATCTAATTTGCACAGAGATGTTTAAGACAAATGTTAAGGGACAAAACTATATCATCAGACTAAGCGATACTTTTTTTCTACCTGAAAAAAAAATACGTATGTCACTAATTTTTCATGCTTTCAAACAGCCTCATAGTCGTGGCACCTCTGTGTGGACTGCCGTCTGTGTGCTGCAGGTGCTGGGTGAGCTGTAGCGGCTGCGGCTGTGGAAGGCGCTAGTGCTGAGCGGGCAGCTGTCCACATGGTTGTGGTTCCCCTGGTTGAACTGCCACCTGTGTGTTGCAGGTGCTGAGTGAGCTGTTGTCGCTGCAGCTGTGGACTCCCATCTGTGTTCTGCAGGTGCTGAGTGAGTTGTCGCGGCTGCAACTGTGGAATGCGGTGGTGCTGGATGGGCAGCTGGCTGTGTGGTCGTGGTTTCCCTGGGCGGACTGCCGCCTTGGCCGCAGTACCACTGGCAGCGCTTTGCCCTCAGCTGTGGACCACTGGAACACAACGGCTGCTACCTTCCAGCTCGGAGTGGATTTGTACCCAGACAAGACGGCAGTCCAGGCTGACGGCTGCAGCCTCACGGTCGCTACTTTCCACCGGCCGCCCTTTGTCATGCTCTCCAAAGATGGGAACTTGTCTGATGGGTACATGTCTACATTAAACTCAATTATGTATGTTGCAAGCACTTCCTTTCACAAGTTACAGCACACAGCCTAGGATAAAGTGAAGATGAATTTCTGCACTAACGTGTGTCATATTCTCAAGGTGAACAAGGAAACTGTGTTACACACAGACTATGACGACTCAGTGAGTGACGCAAAAATCCCAGCCTCCACCCTCGGTGAGCATCCTATGGAGATATCTCGAATGGCGTTCACTCAGCCCAATGAACCTAGATGAGAAGCAACGAAATTATCACTGCCTGACAAAAAAAGTGAAGTAGCCAGAAGTAAGGAGCAAACGAAGTGAAACTTAACGAGTTGAGAAGGCATATGATAGCATTTTACTGACTGGAACATGAGACAAATTTATGAAGAACCTGGCAGACTGAGCCCAGTTGTCAGTATAACGTTGCAGCCTCTCTGATCTGGATGCAGTCTCTGATTCTGGTGGAAAGGATGTTATAAAGCCGTAACCATCGTGGTCTATGGTAGCGTCTTTGATTAGTAATCAAAACGTCCTTGGTTCCAGTTCGAACCCTGCCACTACTTAAATTTTGAATAAAAATCATCAGCAGTGGTATAAGACATCACCCCTCAATCAGCCAACGGCCTTGTCAAAGAAGACGAAGTAGCAGACAAAGGTTCAGGTGGGAAACAGCCCCTAAAGGCGGAAGCATCAGCAATGACTGCGGCGGTTTTAGGATGCAGAAGGCAATGGAAACCACTGCATTAAAGACACATAATGTATACCCTTGGGACATGTGGCCTGTAACTGAAAATTCTCATGATGATCTCTCCATTGGCAAAAAATTCTGGAATAGTCCTGCATTAGGACCTCCAGGAGAGACTGCCAAGAGGGAGGTGACCACGAGAAAAAACTGAATATCCAACGAAAGGATAACGTTCCACGAGTCAGGGTGTGGAATGTCATAAGTTTGAACGTGGTGGGGACGTTAGAAAACCTTGAAAGAGAAATGATAAGACTCAGCCTAGATGTAGTGGGACATAGTGAGGTGAAATGGAAAGGAGATAAGGATTTCTGGTCAGATGAGTACAGGGTAATATCAGCAGCGCCAGAAAATGGGGTAACGGGAGTAGGATTTGTTATGACCAGGAATGAGTTAATTGGGAACAGTTCAGTTATAGGGTGATTCTGGTCAGAATCAACAGCAAACCAACACCGACAACTATAGTTCAGGTATACATGCCAATGTCTCAAGCTGAAGATGAAGAGATAGAGAAAGTATATGAGGATACTGAACTGGTAATTCAATACATAAAGGGAGATGAAAACGTAATAGTCATAGGGGACTGGAATGTGGTTGTAAAGGAGGGAGTTGAAGAAAGGATTATGGGAGAATATGGGCTTGGTACTAGGAATGAGAGAGGAAAAAATTGAGTTCAGCAATAAATTTCATCTAGTAACAGCAAATATTCTGCTGAAGAATCACGAGAGGAGGACGTATTATTGATAAAGGCCGAGAATATGGAAAGATATCAATTAGATTGCATAATGGTTAGGCAGAGACTCCGAAATCAGGTACTGGATTGTAAGAAGTACCCAGGAACATATATAGACTCAGATCACAATTTAGTGGTGATGGAGAGTAGGCTGAAGTTTAAGGGACTAACCAGGAAAAATCAAAGCGCAATGAAGTGGGATGCAGAAGTACTAAGGAATGAAGAGGTACACTTGAAGTTCTCTGAAGCTATAGCTATTGAGATAAGGAATAGCACAGTAGGCAGATCAGTTGAAGAGGAATGAGAATCTCTAAAAACGGTACTTTTGAAAGAAAAACATACACTCCTGGAAATGGAAAAAAGAACACATTGACACCGGTGTGTCAGACCAACCATACTTGCTCCGGACACTGCGAGAGGGCTGTACAAGCAATGATCACACGCACGGCACAGCGGACACACCAGGAACCGCGGTGTTGGCCGTCGAATGGCGCTAGCTGCGCAGCATTTGTGCACCGCCGCCGTCAGTGTCAGCCAGTTTGCCGTGGCATACGGAGCTCCATCGCAGTCTTTAACACTGGTACCATGCCGCGACAGCGTGGACGTGAACCGTATGTGCAGTTGACGGACTTTGAGCGAGGGCGTATAGTGGGCATGCGGGAGGCCGGGTGGACGTACCGCCGAATTGCTCAACACGTGGGGCGTGAGGTCTCCACAGTACATCGATGTTGTCGCCAGTGGTCGGCGGAAGGTGCACGTGCCCGTCGACCTGGGACCGGACCGCAGCGACGCACGGATGCACGCCAAGACCGTAGGATCCTACGCAGTGCCGTAGGGGGCCGCACCGCCACTTCCCAGCAAATTAGGGACACTGTTGCTCCTGGGGTATCGGCGAGGACCATTCGCAACCGTCTCCATGAAGCTGGGCTACGGTCCCGCACACCGTTAGGCCGTCTTCCGCTCACGCCCCAACATCGTGCAGCCCGCCTCCAGTGGTGTCGCGACAGGCGTGAATGGAGGGACGAATGGAGACGTGTCGTCTTCAGCGATGAGAGTCGCTTCTGCCTTGGTGCCAATGATGGTCGTATGCGTGTTTGGCGCCGTGCAGGTGAGCGCCACAATCAGGACTGCATACGACCGATGCACACAGGGCCAACACCCGGCATCGTGGTGTGGGGAGCGATCTCCTACACTGGCCGTACACCACTGGTGATCGTCGAGGGGACACTGAATAGTGCACGGTACATCCAAACCGTCATCGAACCCATCGTTCTACCATTCCTAGACCGGCAAGGGAACTTGCTGTTCCAACAGGACAATGCACGTCCGCATGTATCCCGTGCCACCCAACGTGCTCTAGAAGGTGTAAGTCAACTACCCTGGCCAGCAAGATCTCCGGATCTGTCCCCCATTGAGCATGTTTGGGACTGGATGAAGCGTCGTCTCACGCGGTCTGCACGTCCAGCACGAACGCTGGTCCAACTGAGGCGCCAGGTGGAAATGGCATGGCAAGCCGTTCCACAGGACTACATCCAGCATCTCTACGATCGTCTCCATGGGAGAATAGCAGCCTGCATTGCTGCGAAAGGTGGATATACACTGTACTAGTGCCGACATTGTGCATGCTCTGTTGCCTGTGTCTATGTGCCTGTGGTTCTGTCAGTGTGATCATGTGATGTATCTGACCCCAGGAATGTGTCAATAAAGTTTCCCCTTCCTGGGACAATGAATTCACGGTGTTCTTATTTCAATTTCCAGGAGTGTAGATTCAAAGAAGGTAACTGCAAGGAAACCATGGGTAAAGGAAGAAATACTTCTGTTGATCAATGAAAGAACGAAGTACAAAAATGTTCAACGAAATTCATGTATACAGAGTTACAAGTCACTTTGGAATGAAATAAATAGGAATTGCAGGGAAGATAAGGCGAAACGGCTGCATGAAAAATTTGAAGAAATCGAAAAGAAAATGATTGACTTCGCATATAGGAAAGTCAAAACAATCTTCCCTGAAATTAAAAGCAAGGGCGATAACATTAAGAGTGGAATGGGAGCACCACTGCAGAGGAGAGAGAGGCTAGGGTAATGAATACACTGAAGGCCTCTATGAGGGGAGGGCTGGTCTGATAATGTGATAGAAGAAGAAACAGGAGTCTATATAGAAAAGACAGGGGATGCAGTTTCAGAATCAGAATTTAAAAGGACTCTGGAAAACTTAAATAAGGCAGAAGGGATAGATAACATTCCATCAGAATTTCTAAAATCATTGGAGGAAGTGGCAACAAAACGACTATTCACGCTACTGTGTGAAATATATGAGTCTGGCGATATACCATGTGACTCTCAGAAAAACGCTATCCATACAATTCCGAAAATTGCAAGAGCCGACATGGCGAAAATTATCACACAATCAGCTTAACAGCTCATGCATCCAAGTTGTTGACCAGAATAATATACAAAAGAAAGGGAAAAAATGATGATTTGTTAGATGACAATCAGTTTGGCTGTAGGAAAGGTAAAGGCACCAGAGAGGCAATTCTGACATTGCGACTGACTGTGGAAGCAAGACTAAAGAAAAATCAAGATATCACCATAGGATTTGTCGACCTGGAAAAAGCGTGCGACAGTATAAAATGATGAAAGATGTTCGAAATTCTGAGAAAAACAGGCGTAAGTAATAGGGAAAGACGGGTAATACACAATATGACAAGAATTAAGAGGGAATAATAAGCGTGGAAGACAAATTACAGAGTGCTCAGGGAGACGTACTCTTTCACCTCTACTGTTCAATCTATACATCGAACAAGCAATGACGGAAGTAAGAGAACGAATTTTATCCATAGTGGATGCTGTCGAACTCTGTGACTGTTCCTTTATAGGGTGTAGAAAAAATCCGCTACCAGTCACAATAAAAGGTTATTTATTTGTCACACGACCGGTTTCGGTCTTGTGCTCATCCTCAGGTGTTTACACTGTTGTAGATCAATAAAGATGAAACACCACTATTACAGTTATGCTGTGGCGATAGTTTTGCCACTTAGTTACACACTAATTGTCATTTTCACGCCCATATTTCAGTTTTACCAAGTATACCTTTATATTTCACTATTATGACGTGCACAAACATGTTCGTATGTAAACATAGTGTATTTCATATGTGCACATCATAATAGTGAAATATGAAGCTATACTTGGTAAAACTGAAATATGTATGTATGTAAACATATTGTATTTCACGAGTTCATGGGTTCCCACACCTCCAGTAGCAGTCGTCCAAGAAACCTGAAACCTACAGGTGCAAGCCTTTCGCTGTGACGCAACTTTGGTGCAACTTTGGTAGTTTGCGTGTACAGTGCCTCACAAAAAATGTAAGGCATCCAGAAGATATGGTCTGATGTCAATCACGCCATCAGTGCCTACGAAAATTATTCAAGCTACAGCTCTCTGTAACAGGTAGAACAGCCACCAGACAGCATTATCAATGTCCGTGTTTAGTGTTGCTGCCAGCTCTGGTAATGTAAGTAAGACGTGTGAGCAGCATCAGAGGATGAGTGATAACTGATGACACGGAGATGCCGTATACTCATGTGACACACCATTATCAGCACCTCATAAAGCTTTAAATTGGACTCATTGTGGGTGTCCATTATGCCTGCTGATCGAATTATGCAGTATCCAGGTTTGTCAGGCAGATGACTGTGGCTCGATGTTGGACAGTGTGTAAATGAGAGGACAGGCATACCCATCGTCAAGAGACTGGTCAGTCATGCCTGACCATCACAGGGGAGGAACGCCATGTTGTGCATCGACCACATCAACATGCTGTCACATATGCAAGTACCATCCTAGAGTAAGTAACAAACCCTGTGCAACACTGTGTGTCTTTCCATACTATTGTTTGTTGACTAGGGAATTGCCGTACCATGTGTAGTCCACCACTAACACCACACCACAAATGGCTGCGACTGTCGTGATGCTGTGACTGCAAAGTATGGATTCGTGATGAATGGTGTTGCAATGAACTCTGCCAGCACAATCGTACGCCATGGACATCCTATGTACTCAAAAGTTACCCCTCATATGACAGTAAGGTGGTGCCACTTTTTAACAGGACAATGCTCGTCCATACATGGCATACGTCTCTGTGACCTGTCTCCATGATTTTGAAGTACTCCAGTGACTGCAAGGTCCTCAGATTTCACCGCATATAAAACACATGTGAAATCAACTTGGACTCAACTCCAAGCCAGTGGCTATATAAAGAATATCATGGACAACATCCAACAGTTTTGGGCCAGCTTACTCAGAAAAGAATACAAAGGCTTTTTTATTAATCATCAGTCTTCTGACTGGTTTGACGTGGCCCACCATAAATTCCTCTCCTGCGCCAATCTCTTCACCTCGGAGTAGCACTTGCAACTTGCATCCTCACATATTTGCTGGATGTATCTCAGTCTCTGTATTCCTCTACAAGTTTACTCTCCACAGCTCCCTCTAGTTCTACGGAAAAAGTCCCTGGTGTCTTAACGGATGCCCTACCATCCTGTCCCTTCTTCTTGTCAGTGTTTTCCATGTATTCATTTCTTCACTGATTCTGTGGAAAATCTCCTCATTTCTTACCTTATCAGTCCACCTGATTTCCAGCATTCTTCTGTAGCACCATAACTCAAATGTTTCGAGTCTCTTCTTTCCCGGTTTTCCCACAGTCCAAGTCTCACTACCATAAGATGCTGTGCTCCAGACGTACATTCTCAGAAATTTCTTCCTCAAATTAAGGCCCATCTTTGATACCAGTAGACTTCTCTTGGCCAGGAATGCCCCTTTTGCCAGTGCTAGTATGCTTTTCATGTCCTCCTTGCTCCATCAGTCGTGGGTTAATGGTTCAAATGGCTCTGAGCACTATTGGACTTAACTTCTGAGGTCACCAGTCCCCTAGAACTACTTAAACCTAACTAACCCGAGGCAGGATTCGTACCTGCGACCGTAGCAGCAGCGCGGTGCCGGACTGAAGCTCCTAGAACCGCTCGGTCTCGGCGGCCGGCTCTGCGGAGATAACAATATTTCGAAGGGTTTACAATTTCTCTAAACAAATGAAGTGTTACTAATTTTCGTTACATAATTAATTTCGATTATTACTTCATAAATGAATTATTTCATAAATGAATCCAGAAATGAACGTAGTAAACAGTACATGATTGCGTAATTAATAATAGAAATTTTAAGTGTGCAAATAATTCGTAATTTCAAATGTTTCTAAAAAAATAACTTTAATTCTACATTCAAAACTAGTACTTACCGATTATAACATCGAAACTAAAATATTTTATTAAGTAATTCCTTTTCATAAATTTTAGCTTGAAATATAACATATTGTGTATAAACTTATATAAAAGTTTTCAGAAAAGCAACTGAGATAATACTGACCTGTCCAAAACTCGAAAAATAATACTGGTATCGACAACTACTGTTGAGGAAAAGTAATGCTAGAGGAAGATGTCCCGTTACAGTCCACATCTTCCCAAGTTGGTATTTCGACGCTGTAACTTGAGGTCTTCATCAGTTGCTCCCTAAGACTGGTTGCCTGACTTTATTTTTTCTTAATCTCTTCATTGTCTTCCAAAAGGGGGAGGCAAGCTGTTTGTTGCGGCGCTCTTCCACGCTGCTGGAGGTGTTCCCTCTTCCGTCCGGTCCCAGCAGTCTTCCATGATGGTGGCCGAATCATGATGTTCCATATACGCCCATAACGCCCGTTTTCTGCGGTCTCGCACTGCTGTAGGCGTTGGCTGTGCTGTCCGCACCCGTTGTGGCTCTCTCTCGCGGCGGTATCCGTCTCCAGGGGTCCCGTATTCGGTCTGCGCCCCTGACGGGCGCTTTCCCGCTGCTGCAAGTGTTCCCTATTCCCTTCACGCCCGCTGTGGCTGTCTCCCGCGGTGGCAGCCGCCTCTTGGTGTCCGCCACTCAGAGGGCGCCCACGAGGCTCGTTCTCTGCCGTCCTCCAATGGCGTGGGCGTCCACTATGCCATACACCTGCACTGTGGCTCTTCCTCGCAGTGATAGCAGCCTCCTGATGTGCCATATTTGGTCTGCTCGCACGAGGCGTGCTCCTTGCAATCTCGCGCTCCTACTGGAGTTCCATATTATGTCCGTTTCCACTGCGGCAGCCACTTGTGGTGGAGACCGCCGTACGGTGTTCTGTATTCGTTCTGCTCCTGTGAGGCACGATCCCTGAGGACTCAGCTTGCTGATGTTGTTCCATATCTCGTCCGTAATAGCTGTGACCGTCTCCTGCAGTGGTGGCCGCTGCCTGGTACTCCACATGCGGTCCGATCCTATCATTTACACCTGCAGTTGTCTTTCATTACTGGAGCTGGGAACATTTTTCAGTGTTTCCACAGCGTTTCAAACACCGGATTCCACGCATTACTGAGTTGGTGTGGTGGTTCCCGGTTGATTGCGTTTCCTGCCATCATGATTTCAACTGATTCATTGATTACACTATCTCAGAATCAGGGGTTTGGGCCAGGATTCTGGCATTATCATAGTCCATGATTAGTTTGTATTCCAGCCTGTGTTCTGTTATTCCTGATTTTGTGACCTGCTGATGCGTCTTTGGTGTTCCTTACATCTTATTTCCACTGTTTTGGTGGTTTGGGCAATATAATACATATCACACTCACAGGGTATGTGCTAAATATTGGGTTTCCTTAACCCCAGATCATCCTTGACTGTTCCAAGAACAGCTCTGATTTTGTTGGGCAGGCTGAACACGCTCTTGATTTTGTGTTTCTTCAGGATTCTACTGGTCTTAGGTACTGCATATGGTAGAAAAGCAATCTTTCTCTTCCAGTGAATCACATAACACAGTGGGATGTAGCGCTGATTGGATGTCCCTGATCGAATATTTGTTGTCAGTGAACTCTTGTTGAAGATGGTGCAATTCCGTTGTCAAGCTGTCAGAGTCGGACAGTGTCTTGGCTCAGTGGTCAAGTGTTCTATTACCTCGGTCTTTGGTGCTGGGTTATGGCAGCTATCAGCAGATATGTCAGTATGTGTTGGCTTTCGATAAACACTGCGGATGAAGGTGCCAATTGCCTTCCTCTCCACTAGGACATCTAGGAAGGAAGTTGGCCATCCTTCTCTAGCTCCATGGTGAACTTTATGTTGGGATGTCGAGAGCTCAGATGGTTCACGAAGTCGTCGAGTCTTTCCCAGCTGCAGGGCCAGATGACGAATGTGTCATCCAAATATGTGAAGAAACATATGGGCTGGTAGGTGGCAGCTGTAAGGGCCTCATCCTCCAACTTCTCCACAAACCGACCGGATACTACTGGAGACAAAGGGCTACTCATCGCCACTTCTTCAGGCTGATAGATCTGGCCTTCATGCAGCAAGTAAGTCGATGTTTTTAAAATATACTTGAAAGGATCTAGCAAAGTTCCGTCAAACCTCTCACCAGTTACATTGAGCGTGTCCTGGAGTGGCACACTGGTGAAACCACGTCAGAACTGACCATGAGGTCTGCATCTGAGACACTTACGTATTAGAGATTTCCACGAAGTCTGACAAGTTGTGGATTTGGTGGACGCACTTTCCCACATATGATGCTAACATCTTCTTAAGGTAGGTAGCAGTCGGGTAGGTGGCTGCACCGATGTTGCTCACAATGGGACATAGCGGTACACATTCTTTGTGGATTTTGGGTAACCCACACAACTTGGATGGTGCCAGTGCCTTGGATTTCAGTTGCAACACAACCTTTGCAGATTATCCTGTTTTCTTCAGACGAACCTTAGTTTTCTGTCCAACCTAATGCTTGGATCATATTCTATTGGATTATAAGGAGGGTCTTCTAGAAGTTCACGATCCTTTGGGTTGTAATGAGTCTTCAGCAGTATGAGTGTAGAGTTCTCTTTATCCATGGTTAGACGACTATGCCGTCATCCTCCAGTAGCCTCTTGAGGGCTGTCCTTTCATCTCTTCAGATGTTTGTTTCCGGCGGCCTGGCTCTGGCTAGCGACCTGCTTGTCTCTCTCCGAATCCGTTCTGCCACTCTCACAATATTTCTACAGCTACCAGCACCTGTCAGCAGTTACTATCCAGTCATACAGTTGTGCATGATATTAAATCTGCCTTTACTTTGACGAATATTGATGTTCATGGCGGTCAAAATCGATTATTGTTGCTGTTGTACATGTTGGTAAGATTAATACATAATGTATTGATCGGGTTCCAGTGTCATGCAAGTTACATTCAATGGATTCAGGATGGCCACACAGAACGTCATGCAGGAACTCAACGGCACCACATAACCAGCGCCTGAGAGGACGAACATAGTGCATGCTCGGACATGTAGATATTTTGTGGTACATCAAGTACCTTGAGTCAGAAAATGAGGTTGTTTGCAAACAGACAAGTATCCACATGGAGAGTGCAGCGACGTTTAGGGTACCACGAACTTTCTATGCAGCAAAAGGGAGACTCACACCAAAGGTGGTGCGCCCGATGATAACACTGAACACTGTAATGGCACTACGTCGTCTTTTGAGAGGGTCATTGTGTTCACTGCGATCGACGTACCTGCGTGTCGAGGTTCTGAGGTGAACGAACTTTGTCATACTATATCATACTCTATCATCGTCATGCGGTCACTAGCACCTGGCGCGACAAGAGGTGACGGTGGTTAAGCAACACCATCACCTTTGGTTCGCATAGCCGCTATATTTCGCATATCCGTGTTAAAACCGAGGACTCTGACCTATCTTAGAGGTCTCCGTGACAATGCCTTTCAAAACGTCAACGCAAGACTGCATGTTTCTCTGCTATTCTGACCTACCGCCATGCAGAAGGAGTTTGACTGTAGCCTTAGCTGGCAGATTCTTCATATCTGCTGAAAACATCTGGTCGCCACTCGCCAGCCACTATAACTCATTAACTTTGACACAGAGATGAAGCAACATGGAATGACAGACCTGTGTGTGCCATGTAAGCACAGTTTCACTCGATGCCGTGCTGGTACAGGGAGTTATCGTTGCCAGGCATGGAAATTCTGAGTGGTAAATCTGGCACTCTGATACCTTCAATTTCCCACAAATTTGATCGTGTGTTCCTTCTGCTATAAAATATACGCACAATACGTAAAATTTCATTTCTAATCCTTCCTTGTGTTACAGTCTGTAATGGTGAACAGTGTAGTTGAAAGTCCAAATTCAGTGAATAAAAACTATCAGGTCTGAAGTGGAACAGATCTGATTGGATGTGCAATACAGAAGAAAGGAAAAAACTTTAGAAATCGACTTCGGGGAAGATCAATGCAGCTTCTGGAAAAATGTTGTAACACGCGAGCCAATATTGACCCTAAGACTTATTAGAAAATAAAGTTTACAGCTTTGGTACATCTGGAGAGCTCTTTTGACAAAGTCTACTGGAATATGTGGGGCGGCGAATAAGTTGTAAAAAAAACAAATTGCTGTATAAATGCTTGCAATACAAATGTTTGAATGTTGAATCAGTTTCAGGCTTTTAGAATGTTGTTAATGCTGTCTTTCGCCGTTCTCAACACTGGCTCTCTATTTACTTTTTTAGCACCCAGAAAGTGATTTAACAAAACGTGAAGCCTGTAATTAGAGTTCCTAGTGCCCACTTCATCTGAGAATACCATTATAGCTGCAGCTTATAGCTCTGAGGAATTAGGAGATTGTCCAGGATTTCTAATCAAAAACGATTTTCCAAAATAGTGGAGTATATTCTGAAATTCACTGATAAAAAACACAAGTATCCCTACAACCTAACTAACAGAGCAGTTCAGAGTCTAATGCGCTGATGCAACTATAAATGTCCGAATTAAATGTTGAAATGAATGCTCGCCATAATTTGATGAGATTATTTCATCAAACGCCACGCTAAATAATTGGTAGAATGTCTGTCCCGCGACGGCACGTGAAAATACGACAATACGCAAACTGAAGCTAGATAATGAAAATCATCCCAGAATTAACCCTTCACTTGAAATGATTTCATGGTTCCGCATATCTCTAGTAACTTAATACGGCACCCGAGGCTGTTTGTAGCAGTGATACCGATGCGACGCGACTCCCAACACAGATGGCGTGTTATCCAGCGTCTGGAGAGAACTGGGGCCTTCCTTCCTCGCGCAGCGTTCTTATATATAAAGCCGCGGTGCGGACGGCTAAGGGAAAGCCTGATCAAATCGGCTCTCCCAACTAGCCGCTGGGCTAGTAACGCACCACTTCAAGTTACATAATAATTTATAGCTTCTTTTGCTGATGGCCGATGAAGCTCTTAATTTAAACGTGCATTCAGCACGCAGGTAAGTATTGATAATAAAATTTTGACGTGGCTAAGTTAAATATTTTGGGCGAGAGAATTAATTTAATTACACTGCACGCAGTAGATGAGCTCTGAACTGGCCCTTTTGAGATCCGCTATCGCTATAATTTTATAGGTATTCAAAAGAAACTTTTCACATCTTCATAGTCATAGCGGACCTCCAACCTATTTAAATCTAAACATCCTAGCCTTATTTATTAGTCTACTTAATCTATCTTGCTTCCTTCAGTTTTGAGACGAAAACCAGAAAATCATGAATTTCCACTAAAACATTAATTTGTGAAATCCAAAGTACTGTTTTTATTAAATCATTATGAAAGATGAATCTAAATATAAATTTTGAAGTCTCTAGCTCTTTTCTGTTGCGCCAATGATTTTTTCAGAAAAACGTCCAAATTTCGAAAATGGCTGAAGTTATCGAACTGATATTTAACACACATTAATTTAGTATTATTCCTGACATGCTAGAAAAGTTTTAGGTCATTTGCTTGATTTTTAAGGTATTGCGCAACATTTATGACGTCAGAGCTAGTTACAGCAGACTGGCTGGCACACAATGGAAACTGATGTGAATTTACTACAGCGTGAGTAGGCTGCTTCCCTACAAATAAACTCTTTGAAATTCTGCAGGTAGCAGGGGAAAATACAGGAAGCGAAATATTATACACAACTTGTGTAGAAAATAGGTGGCACTTGATGACTTGAGAGGCCTGAGAGGGAAACAGTGGGTGAGAGGTGACCGAGACAGGGTTGTGGCCTATCCCCGATGTTATCTGTACATTGAGCAAGCAGTAAAGGAAACCGAAGAAAAATTTAGAATAGAAATTAAAATCCGAGGAGAAGAAATAAGAACTTTGAGGTTTGCTGATGACATTTTAATTCTCTCAGAGACAACAAAGAACTTGAAATAACAGTTGAATGGAATGGACAGTGTCTTGAAAGGAAGATATAAGAGGAGCATCAACAAGAGCAAAACAAGGATAATGGAATTAACGAATTAAGTAAGGCGCTACTGATGGGGTTAGATTAGGAAACGAAACACTAAAAGTAGTAGATGAATTTTGCTGTATGAGCAAGTAAAATAACTGATTATGTCCGAAGTAGAAGGATGTAAAATGTAGACTAGAAATGGCAAGAAATCCGTTTCTGAAGAAGAGAAATTTGTGTACATCGAACATAGATGTAAGTGTTAGGAAGTCCTGTCTGAAGGGATTTATTTGCAGTGGAGTTATATATGGAAGTGAAACCTCGACAATAAACAGTGCAGACAAGAAGAGAATAGAAGCTTTTGAAATGTGGCACTGCAGAAGACTCTTGACGATTAGATGGGCAGGTCATGCTACTGATGAGGTGGTACAGAATAGAACTGAGGTGAAAAGACATTTGTGGCACAACCTGACTAGGAGAAGCGATCGGTTGACAGGCGTATTCTGAGAAATCAACGATTCGCCAGTTTAGCATTGCAGGGAAGTGTGGGGGGAAAAATTATGGAGGAAGACCAGCAGATCAATAAAGTAAGAAGGTACAAAAGTATGTGTGTTGCAGTGGTTATTCGGAGGTGAATTGAGCTGGATAGTGTAGCTTGTACAGTTGCATCAAATCAGTGTTCGGTCTGAAGATCACAATAGAAACATGCAATATACTCCAGGGTCCTGATTTCCAATTTCAGTCACAGGTAGCTGATAGCTGGTTGCCTGTTTTACGCAATGTTTTCACTCACGTCCCTACTGGATCGAGCAGATCAAGTTTGTGAGGTTTTACGTTCTGTTTTCCTAACACATGTCTCAATGTCTCATTGGAGTTGCCTTGGTGGTCGTCTAGTCATCCATCTTCCTTTCCAACTTAAGGTCTTTCCAAACTCATTTAATCCCTTATATTTTGGAGTATTTATTGATTTTGTGCTTGGCGGTAAAGATCTTTGGTCTGGAACTTCAGCATATATTGATAGCTATTTGCTGAGAAGTATTTTTCGATATTCTCGTAGTAAAGCATTTTTCCCTCTGAGATGGGATGGAGAAGTATTGCAGAGTGCTGATAACAGTGAAATGGAGTGCACATAACGGTTCCTGACATCAGCTTCATTGTGTGACTTAGTTGCACATCAATCTTCTTTACATAGCAGCCAAGTGTGTGCACAGTATTCTGTCACAGCGTGTTCCAAATTCAGGCATGTGTCCGCAGTGCTCGTGCCTCTGCTCTCCATGAATTCGCTGCTGGTTTGCGCAAGGTGTTGTTTCGTACCTCATGTTTATCTGCATTGCGTGAAATATATTCAAGTTACGCTACAGCGGAAAAGCTCTCGTAAAGTTGATGCAACACACAGAAAATACCAGTCCAGAAATAACCGTCGAAGCAAGTAGTGTCGCTACTATATAAATTTAGAACTAATTCCACCTGTAAGTAGACTTACAATTCAATTGACATGTGCAATAGAAGTAATTACCAGTCGAGATCGGCTGCCTAATCGTAAGTGAAGACATTGCTCAACACGACTCGGTGAGGTACAGTGTATAGAAATATTAAACCACTGAGCACTACTATACGATGCAGGATGGTAAACATAGTCATTTCATGTGATGTCATCTTGAATGTAGCGTGTGTAATGTGAAGAAAAAATTTCACAATTCGAAGCACAGAAGCATATGCTAATTGCTTTCAGACATTTGAGTATAACAAAAAATATATGAAACAAGCTACTTAGTGGTTAATTAATTTAATGGAGGGACAGTGCTAAGTTTGTAACGGCAATAAGTACTACTTAATTTTATCAGTACAGCGTTACCGAGGAGCACATCAACAAGAACACCAACAGTTGCCCCAAAAATTTTTACAACGTAATAATACTGAACAATAACCTGTCCTAAGTAGATTAAAGAAAGACCTGAAATCCAAATACGGTGCCTGGAAAAGAAAGTGAAGCATCAAGGAGACATGGCCCATTGTCCATGTGACTTCGTTCACATCATCGGTGGGTATGCAACTGATTAGAGTTGCAATTCTCTGTGACAAGTGGAACTGCCTTAGTGTTATTCGTGTTTGATGTTATTGCCATGCTTTTAAGGTATATAAGGGGCGTGAACAGCGTCAGATGTCGCGTGATCACTGTAGAGGACACGGAAATGCCGTGTGCTCGTGTGAGACAGCGTTATCAGCACCTGAGAGAGTTTGAAAGGGGCATCATTGCGGGCCTCCATTTGGCTGGTTGGTCGAACCGTGCAGTATTCAGATCTGTGGGCATTCGGCTGTGATAGTGGCTCAATGCCAGACTCTCTGCGAATGTTGTGGCAGGGATAGCTCATCATCAAAGTTCCGGACGACCACATCTGACCAGTACAAGGAAGGACTGTCGTAATATGCACCAAGCAAATCGTAATGCCTTCACAGCTATGCCCGTCCACCAAGAACAAGTAGCACCATTGGTCGCAGATCAGCAGTAGCTAGAATAGGGATTTACCATCCCAGGTGTAGGCTGTTGTTAGCACCACAACAAACACGGATGGGTTTGGTGCAGTGATCTGGGAAGATGGACTGCTGATGGATGACGCTGGATTGCGTTCAGCTACGAATTATGTTTCTGGGGAAAGGTCTCATTCTTCCAATGGTCTGAAAGGGCAAAGTGTTGTTATTCGTGGCTCCATTGTCTGGGAAGCCAATGTGATATGATTTCAGGTCGGGACTGGTACTGATGTAGAAAATTCTGGCGGAAGAACGGTTTGTCGTGGACATTTTGCGGCACCATGTGTTACCTCTCAAGCGACAGTGTCATGGTGCCATTTTTCAACAGGACAATGCTATTGGACACATGTAAGATGTCCAGATCTGTGCTGATAGAACGCGCGTGGAACCAGGTCAGATGTCAACTCCGTCTCAGTGCCATTATTCAGGATATGAAGAGCCAGTTAGAACAGCCATAGGCAACCATAGCTCAGGAGAGGATATAACGGCTTTATGACGCCCTTGCCAACCGAATCAGTGCATGCAGCCAGATCAGTAGGGCCGAACGTCATAGAGATAATTAGGTTCTTACTGTCAAGTTCTTTGTAATTTTGACTCGATTTTAAACATCACATACTCTCTCAGTCATACAATTTCGTTTCATTTCCTGATGCTCTTCTGGATGTTCCGTATTAAAAGTAAGTTAAGGCATACCTCTTTAATAATTCATACTATAAACTCAAGGTTTATTTAGATACAGGGTGTCAATTATTGATTTATATGAAGAGGAACGTAAATTAGTTACAAACTACGGAGTGCACACACTTGATTCAACATATAAACGTCACTACAGATATTCGGATGTAGGTTATGACATGTTTGATATGCCTACCATCATTCGCCATGATGTGGCGCAGACGAAAAGCGAAATTCTGCATAACCCGCTGAAGCGTCGGAACGTCGATGCTGTCGATGACCTCCTGAATGACTATTTTCAGCTCAGCAGTGGTCTTAGGTCTATTACTGTACACCTTATCTTTAATATAGCCCAACAAAAAGGAGTCGCATGTGCTCAGATCCGGAGAATATGGCGGCCAGTCGAGACCAACGCCAGTGGACTCTGGGTAGTGCAGAGCCAGAATGCGATCGCCAAAGTGCTCCTCCAGGACATCAAACACTCTCCTGCTCGATAGGGTCGAGCTCCGTCTTGCATGAACCCTGTCGTAATCAGGGCCAGTTTGGATATGGTGATGAAATAATCTTCCAAAACCTTCACGTACCGTTCGGTAGTCACCGTGTCATCTAGGAATATCACACCGATTATTCCGTGTCTGGACAGTGCACACCACACAGTCTCCCGTTGAGGGTGAAGAGACTTCTTGTTTATTGACGAACCCATTCAAATGAAATTGGGCTTCTTCACTAAACCAAAGCGTGCGCATGCGCATACTAATCCCCATCATGCTCCGTAGCCAACCGTGCAGTTTGAACGTCCTAACGCAAATCGTTCAGAGGTTATGACGATTTTATTTCACCCTGCAACACAGCATAGAGAATGGTAAAAACTGACATTATTTTATTATAAAAAACTGTCATTCTGCAGTATATTGTTATAGCTTAACGAGTCTTACTATAAAAGCTCTAACTAGGATCTTTAACCGAAAATTCGAACCTCTTTCCATTCTCTGGAGAGGAACGCGATGAGATGGGGACTGAGCTTTTTCGGAGGAGTGATGTAGACAACATAAAGAACTCGATAGAACGGTAGAAGTATCGTCCAGGTTTTGATGCCAGCCCAATGTGTGTGTGTGTGTAATGTAATGTAGTACGTATATTGTGTTAGCGACCAGTGACGTCATTCAAATGAATGGTGTAAAGGTATTTTGTGGAAACATAATACAACTGTATTTATGAATTAGCTAAGTTTTTTTAAAAAAAAGTGTTTCCTTTCTCATTTAAGTTAACATAAAAACTAATCTCCGCTCTAACTGGCCATGAAGGCTCAACGGCACCGACCGGCCGCCGTGTCATCCTCAGGCCACAGGCGTCACTGGATGCGAATGTGGAGGGGCATTTGGTAACGACACCGCTCTCCCTGCAGCATGTCAGTTTACGAGACCGTCTAAGTTGACATGTCCGATACAGTTTTGTAAATCCCAAGTAGTAGTTCGCCCGCATCTCGTGGTCGTGCGGTAGCGTTCTCGCTTCCCACGCCCGGGTTCCCGGGTTCAATTCCCGGCGGGGTCAGGGATTTTCTCTGCCTCGTGATGGCTGGGTGTTGCGTGCTGTCCTTAGGTTAGTTAGGTTTAAGTAGTTCTAAGTTCTAGGGGACTTATGACCACAGCAGTTGAGTCCCATAGTGCTGAGAGCCATTTGAACCAAGTAGTAGTTCAAGTTTGCGACTGGTGCCGCAGCAGACAGGGTGCGAGTGGTGGCTGGCGATGCGGTGCGCAGGTTCGAGGTGCGGATATTCCTGGAGGCGTCGCGGCGGCTGGGCGTGCGCCACCGGCTGCGAGCACACGGCGAGCGGCTGTGGAGCGGCCTCAAGCAGGACGTGGCCGGCGGGGCGGCGGACCTCGCGTTCGCCGCCTGCTCCTGGCTCGAGGACGCCTACCGCATGCGCTGCGACACCTCCATCGTCTACCACAAGGAGGACCTGCTCTGGTGAGGCCGCCACGTCCACACTACTCCACTACTGGTCAGTCTCCTCTACATACCAGAGTAGCACCTCTACCCAGCGTCCATAATCATACACTGAAGTGCCAAGGAAACTGGTACACCTGCCTAATATCGTGTAGGACACCCGCGAGCACGCAGAACTGCCGCAACACAACTTGGCATGGACTCGACTAATGTCTGAAGTAGTGCTGGAGCGAACTGACACTATGAATCCTGCACGGCTGTCCATAAATCCATAAGAGTACGGGGGGGGGGGGGGGAGATCTCTTCTGAACAGCACTTTCCAAGGCATCCCAGACATGCTCAATAATGTTCGTGTGTAGGGAGTCTGGTGGCCAGCGGAGGTGTTTAAACTCACAAGAGTGTTCCTGGCGCTCCTATGTAGAAATTCTGGACGTGTGGAGTGTCGCATTGCCCTGATGAAATTGCCAAAGTTCGACGGAATGCACAATGGACATGAATGGATACAGGTGATCAGACAGAATGCTTATGTACGTGTCACCTGTCAAAGTCCTACCTAGATGTATCGGGGGTCCCATATCACTCCAGCTGCGTACGCTCCACACCATTACAGAGCCTCCACCGGCTTGAAAAGTCCCCTGCTGACATGCAGGGTCCATGGGTTCATGAGGTTGTCTCCATACCCGTACACATCCATCCGCTCGATACAATTTGAAACGAGACTTGTCTGATCAGGCAACATGTTTACAGTCATCAGTAGTCCAATATCGGAGTTGACGGGCCAAGGCAAGGCGTAAAGCTTTGCGTCGTGCAGTCATCAAGGGTACCCGAGTGCGCCTTCGGCTCCGGAAGTCCATATCGATGATGTTTCGTTGAATGGTTCGCACGCTGGCACTTGTTGATGGCCCGGCATTGAAATTTGCGGAAGGGTTGCATTTCTGTCAAGTTGAACGATTCTTTTCAGTCGTCGTTGGTCCATTCTCGCAGGATCTGTTTCTGGCTGGACTGATGTCGGAGATTTGATGTTTTACCGGAGTCCTGATGATTACAGTACACTCGTACGGGAAAATCTCCACTTTTTCGCTACCTTGCAGATGCTGAGTCCTATCGCTCATGCACCGACTATAAGGCACGTTCAAACTCGCTTAAATCTTGATAACCTGCCATTATAGCAGCAGTAACCGATCAAACAAGTGCGCCAGACACTAGTTGTCTTATAAAGGTGTTGGCGGCCGCTGCGCCGTATTCTGCCTGTTATACATCTCTGTATATGAATACACATGCCTATATCAGTTTCTTTGGTACTTCAGTGTACATGGCATGTGTTCAAATGTATTTTTACTCTCTATAAGTTCCTCTAACATCATGGAAGTTATTCCCTGTTGTCTTCCTCTACAGTTTTTACCCTCTATAGCTGCCTCTAATACCACTGAAGTTATTTCTCTTTTCTTAGCACATGTCCTATCATCGTGTCCCTTCTTCTTGCCAGTGTTTCGAATACGTTCCTTCCTTCACCGATTCCTTATCAGTCCTCCTAATTTTCAACATTTTTCTGTTGCACCCGATCCCAAACGTTTGGACTTCTTTTCCGATTTTTCCACAGTGCACGATTCACTACCATACAGTGCTGTGCTCCAAATGTACATTCCCAGAAATTTGTTACACAGATTAAGA
Organism: Schistocerca serialis cubense; assembly: GCF_023864345.2. Taxonomy (NCBI): domain Eukaryota; kingdom Metazoa; phylum Arthropoda; class Insecta; order Orthoptera; family Acrididae; genus Schistocerca; species Schistocerca serialis. The sequence continues at coordinate 63,069,409 of NC_064642.1, forward strand.
CCTGTGCTTTATACTAGCAGTCTTCTACTGTCCAAGTGTGGCCTCTTTGTCTGTGCTAAACTGCTTTCTATGTGCTCGTTGCTTCGTCTGTCAGGTGTTATTTTGCTTTCAAGTAGTAAAATTCCTCAACTTCGTCTACTTTGTCGTCCTCAGTTTTGACGCATAATTTTCAGCTAATCTCACTTCTGTTTCTCTTCATTACTCTCTTCATTCTTTGTTTTACTCCAATCCATATTCTGTACACATTAGAGTGTTCATTACTTCTGAAACGTCCTGGAATTCTTCTTCACATTCACTGATGCCACCACTGTCACCAATGAATCTTATCATTAATATCTTTTCAAGAACTTCCAGCATGCTGGAGTAACTTGGGTCAGCAACTTGTGTTAATCAATAGAACGAAAAACCAGGCCACGTTGCAAATATTTTAGTTTTCTTCATCATTTGGATTTGCAGCTCCTTAAGTTTACCGTATTTGCAGTTAAAATTATAAAAAAATATCAGAACATCTCAGAGCTTTAAAAAGCAACAGCCCCCACAGAACATTTGCTGACCACCTTATAGCCCACAATCACCACCCAACTACAATAGAAACAGACTTAAGAATACTAAACCCTAGCCACAGCATATACAGCAAACTGACTATTGAGGAAAACTTCCATATACAGAAGGCAATAGCAGAAGGAAAACAGGTCATAAATGAATACATTACACTCTGCGAGGGCACACTATTGAACACATTAAAGGAACTTTACCAAAAAGACAACACAAACAGATAAAGTCTACACACACAAACACACACACACACACACACACACACACACACACACACACACAAACACACTCGAAAACTGGGCACACCACACTCTGCAAAGACTTATCGTTTTACACAGAAAAGTAACACCATGTAAAAAGCAGCACAAACAGCTAAAAAGCGTACAGAAAGCACACACACACACACACACACACACACACACACACACACACACACACAGAAAGATAAAATGTAAACAAAATTCAAATTTGGCGCCGAACTCTCTGGTGAACAAACGAACACTGACTGGGCTGGGACACACAACAACCACAATTACACTGCGTTATGTGAAGTGCAAAGCACTTTTATGACCTTATTTGTGAAAATACATGTCATATTTACGTGTACATCATGACACCTCGCCATGATGCTAAGAATAAAAAGGCTTGCCACACGAAAACGTAAGTAAAAACGAATATAGGCGCGACATACCGCTACAAACTAAATTACGTTTGGATGATAGATTAACTCCTAACAAAATTATCTCTTCAACATTGTTTGGTTGCAGATGACAAGCAACCTGTAATAAATAATACACAAGTGGTCCTGAAAAATTATGCACAGCAAGTGTAAAGGTATTAACAAAAAGAAACGAACTATTGTTTGAACTAAATATCCACATAATTTTGTAATCATTTAGTAAAAATTAAATAAAACAGAAACCCACTGGTGATGGCACAGTGGTGCTGAAACATGTCTGGGTACTTGAGAAAACGGTGTTTTGTATAACTGGCAGAACTCACATCCTACAATTTTAATTTTCTTTCGATGACTAGTCTCGGGCCGAGACCCATTTTCAAATCAACATAACAAAGTCGAAAATGGCATTTCTGAAGATGTCAAAAAATATGTAATGTACATTCACAGTGCATACAGATAACTCCAGTTAGTCACCGGCAGGAACGGTGCACACGCGCGATATCGAGATGCAGAATGTCATGCAGTCCAATGCTTAACATGTTTAGGATTTCGGCAAATATGAGAAGCGTATCTGCCCGAAACCACAATTGACAACTCTTACGTTTCATCAGAGTACGTGACATTTTGCTTAACTGCTCGACAGATACATGTTATGTTCACAGGCAACTGAATTCGTGGTTCCGCATGAAATATTCGTGTATAATTAGCCTTCCACCCAGGCTATCCACTCTGTTCTCTACTAGGCAATTTTTTGATTTCATTGTTTGATTGAAAATAGAGGGTGAGGCAGGGAATTATCCCTAATTTTAGGTTCGTACTGCGAAGAGTCGGAATAGGCTCCAAGGTCATGGTGGCAGCGGACGCTTACGTTGCTACCGCTGATCGTTGTATACATGGCGTGGTCGAACGAACAACGTGTCCGCCCCAGTAGCTGAGTGGTCAGCGTGACGGATTGCCGTCCTCTGGGCCCGGGTTCGATTCCCGGCTGGGTCGGAGATTTTCTCCGCTCAGGGACTGGGTGTTGTGTTGTGTTCATCATCATTTCATCCCCATCCGGCGTGCAGGTCGCCCAATGTGGCGCCGACTGTAATAAGACCTGCGATATGGCGGCCGGACCTGCCCCGCGAGGGGCCTCCCGGCCAATGACGCCAAACGCTCATCATCATCAACGAACAACGTGCTTTTGCTGTCTAAGCCTATCTTTCCAAAAACCGGTCTTTAGTTGCAGTACAGCATGCTATGTGTTCTCGATATCTAATCTCCCGACCATAACTCGATCCTATTATGGGTAAAGAACTTCCATTGATGTGGCAGAGTTATCAAAAAGAGAGCTGGAGCACAGAGGACCGTTAGAGGTCCTGAAAACATGGAGCGTATAAGAAGGTCAGCGTTGCATTCTCCCCTAAGTGTTGTGTTCGCAAGCATGGGTCGTCGCTTGCAATGTCTAGCCGTACTGTGCATCAGATTCTCCAAGAAGACCTCCAATTTCTTCCGTATAAAATGTTGACTGCTCGAGAACTCTCGCAACAGGACCGACAATATCGACGACAAGCTTGTGAAGATAGATTGAAAATGTTCCTCAAGACGCACACATTTTCCACATGATGAGGCATTTTTCACTTTTCTAGATGTTTCAATAAACGCAGTAAGCGTTATTGGAGTTGTTTGAATTCTGGAAAAATACACGAGAGACCTCTCCACAGTGATAAGGTTACAGTGTGGTGTACAATCAGTGCTGAGAAAATCATTGGACACTTTGTTTTTTAAAAAAAAGAGATCAACCATACTGTTACCGTCAATGGTGGACGATATGTGAACATGATCCACAACTTCAACAAATATGAATCTCGTGTGGTTTCAGAAGGATGGTGCCACGGCCCATGCTGATCGACATTCGATGAGTGCCTCGAGGGACGTCTTTGTTGGACTTTTGATTTCACGGTAGGGCGACATTCCATGGCCTGCACGCTCGCCTGATTTCAGGCTGTGCGACTTCTTTTTTTGGGGTTCTTTCATAGTTAAAGTTTATAAACACCGCCCAATATCCCCGGTAGGCTTTAAGAATGCTATAGTCCTTACAATAGGTCGTATTTCAAAACAGATGTTCCATAAATTGATGCAGAACTTTAGAAACCGGATTTAGATGTGTATTGACAACGATGGACTTCACTTGCATGATCTGAAGTTCAGAACTTAATAAAATCAAACTTCCAACTATACTTTATTGAGGTAATAAAAAATGTTTTCTAGCACTTTTAGGTTTTCTTTCATTAACTTGTAGAGTTACGGATAATTCCCTGCCTCACTCTTTGTATAAATTATTGACGTATATTGGTAGCCTCTTTGCCTTATGCAATATCTTCCTCGCCCTGCATACTTACTGCAGCTACTTTATCTTCAATCGTCTGGCACCAGGCAACCGCTAAAATTGGTTTCTAGTAGAGGGCCCTTACGTAGCTGTTTTCCGAACGTGGGCTAAAAAAATCGTAATAAATCCCATTCTCTGCCCAAAAATAAAAAAGTGAAATGTTTTCTGAAATGAGTTGTCTAAGGCCAAGAAATGAAACAGAACAGAAAAACATTTGATCGAAACATTGATGGAAATAAATATGTAATTGCTTGAAACTAATCAAGTTAATTAAAAAGTAATTAATCACTGATTTGAGAGAAAATTGAATGTTAAAAATTCCTAGATATTTTGCTCTTAAAAAGATATTTTCGAATGTTATTTAACCGTAAATAAAGAGTTCTTCAAATAAAGAAATACTGAAAAAACGGACAAATGTTTTTGGGTAGTGGCTGTCTAAAAGTAAGAAACAAAATAGATTAGAGATATATTTGATGCACTTTTGAATGTAGCTCAAAGTCATGGAGAGCAGATGAGACTGTGCTGCCTACATAATCCACCAGACAAATATCCTCAGTTATTCTTAAAAAGTCCGACGCTCGTGGTCCCGCGGTAGGGTTCTCACTTGCCGAGCACGGGGTTCCGGGTTCGATTCACGGCGGTGTCAGGGAATTTCAGCTGCCCCGAGATGACTCGGTGTTGTTGTGTCGTCTTCATCATCAACATTCATCCCCATTACGGTCAGAGGAGGGAAACCACCTCCATTAGGATCTCGCCTAGTACGGCATTGCGGGTCTCCCGCATCGTTCCCCTACGCTCTGTCAAGAAGCATTGAACTTCATTTCCATTTCCATTCTTACAATTTCTGTGAGTCTAAGATAAACATTGAACTTTAAATTCTCAATCGGCACCTCATTTCCTGTAAATGATTTCAATCATCATTGAAAGGCCCGTCAAATGCATCTCTAATCTATTTTGTTTCTTAGTTTTAGACAGTCATTGCCTAAAAACATTTGCCTGTTTTTTTAGTATTTTTTCTAACCTAACCTAACGTAATCTAACCTTATCATACGAAAGTATCTTTTTATGCGGAAAATGTCTAGCAATTTTTGACACTTCAGTTTCCTCTCAAATCATTAATTAATTATTTATTAATTACCTTGATTAGTTTTAAGCAATTAAATCTTTCTTTACAAACCTAGACCTCACGCTGGTCAATTGCATTCCCCATTTTTCCATTTCCTCCTCTTAGGTTGGCTATGAAAAGTTGAACAAAAATCCATTGCATGATTTCTAGGGAGTGTTGTTTTCGCTCCGTTCAAACCTTATTTCAGATCATACATAAAGGCATTTCGATGTGCCCAGGCCGAAGTTTAGGTGCTTTGGCTCTTAAAGAATCTAAATATTCCTTTTTATTTGATTTAGTGAACTTAGTGGTAACACAATCCATGTTATAGAGGGTGAAATTTATTTAAACCGACAAACTGTGGGAGGTTGTAGGGGACATCGAAACAAATATTTTTCCCTAATGTCATTTTTTCCTATGTGGATTATTTAAACCGGTGGATACCGTATTCCGCTCTTCAGTTGTTAGAGGGCGGATTACGATCTTCAGTAGTTAGAGGGCCTATCACACTCTTCAGTTGTAGGCAACTGCTGTCCACCAGCGTAGTAGTGCATTGTCTCTGTTACTAGTGGAGCGATACACCTGGAGTGAGACACTGATATGGTTGGTGCGTACTACGTAGCGCACCACCACGGACGAGCTGCACAGCGGGTATATCAACAACAATATCCTAATCGCCGTATCCCGCATCATACGACCTTTGCTGCTGTGTACCAACGTCTGCGTGAGACCGGGTCATTTAGCTGATTACCTGGACAGGGACGCCATCGCACGGTAAGAACGTTGCAATTTGAGGAAGCTGCCTTGCAACATGTGGAGCGGAACCCTTCAATCAGCATTCGTAAAATTGCACGTAACATGGGGACGAGTCAGACGAATGTAAGAACAGTCCTTCGAGAGCAACTGTTACGTCCATTTCACTTGCAGCGTGCCGACAACCTGGAACCAGTTGATTATCCACCAAGAGCACAGTTTTTGCAGTGGTACCTGGAACAGTGTGAAATGGATCCTACATTTCCATCCTCTGTGTTGTTTACCGATGAAGCAATGTTCGGGCGTGATGGAGTCTCCAACATTCACAATTCGCATGTTTGGAGTGGGTATAACCCACATGCCACAGTTACTAGCGCTCATCAAGTGCGGTTCTTCGTTAATGTGTGGGTCGGTGTTGCTGGTGACTATTTAATTGGGCCGTATCTGCTACCTAGGCCATTAAATGACAGGCACTATTACAATTTTCTCGCCAGAGCATTGTCAGAATTTCTGGAAGGCGTCCCACTCCCTACAAGACAACGCATGTGGTTCCAACATGACGGGGCGCCGGCACATTTCAGCCGTCGTGTACGTCGATTCCTGGATCGACGGTTCCCAGAAACGTGGATTGGCAGAGGTGGTCCTGTACCATGGCCTCCTCTATCCCCAGATATGTCCCCTCTTGACTTTTTTATGTGGGGAGAGATGCGCAACCCTGTTTCTGCAACTCCTGTTGCATCAGAAGAGGATCTGGTTGCCCGGATAGTAGCAGCAGCAGGAACAATTCACGATACTCCTGGGGTTTTTGCCCATGTCAGACAGAACATGATCCGACGGTGTAACCTTTGTTTACGTGTCAATGGAGGCATTTTTGACAATCTACTGTAATTGAAACTGGGTTGTGTTAATCTGTTGCCTCTTGGTCATAAAAAAATGGGAAAGTGTTTGTTGGTTTAATTGATTTGCCGCCAGATAAATCTTCCTCTACTGGTTTAAATACTCCTCATAGGAAAAAATGACATTAGGGAAAAATATTTGTTTTCATGTTCCCTACAACCTCCCAGAGTTTGTCAGTTTCAATAATTTTCACCCTGTATAGTGCTTATGACAACAGATTACTGTTGAAGGTAAGATAAAATAGTTGCAGACTGACTATATGCAGTTATGAAAGACTGAATTTCGGGTAAAGGATGGTGTTCACTATACTGAAATTTTTGTCCGAGAATAAGTCTCAGTGTGGTTTCTGTCATAAACAGTGCATATGATTTGAATTAAATTTTATTTATATTACACCCCTGTGACACAATTTTCCACCTGTTTATCTGCATTTGGGGAAGCATTGCTGGCGAAGCTAACACGCTCCAGTAGTTTCTGCTTTCGTGTTAACATCCGTCCCTCGTGGGATCTCTGTGGGGGAGTGCGTGACATGAGTGGTACACGTTCAGGTGCGTGCCCGGCGAGCAGCCGGTGGCGGCGTGGCGCGCCGTGGTGGAGGCCTTCCCGCCGGCCGTGTGGCTGCTGGTGGGCGGCGGGTGGGCGGCGGCGGCGCTGCTGCTGCGGGCGCCGCTGGACGCGTGGGCGGCGCTCGTGGGCGCCGCGGCCACCGTGCCCGCCGCCTGGTGGCGCA